>NC_136062.1:207684709-209058709 GCF_964261635.1 Lissotriton helveticus
AGGGTTCCACAGCAACCACAGCACCGAAACTGCCCTCATCGCCGCCACCAATGACATCAGAGACCTGTTAGCCACCTTCAACACCGTCTGCCACCGCACCCTTCACACACGCCTCCACGACTCTGGGATCCAAGACAAGGCTCTGGACTGGACCACCTCCTTCCTCTCCGGTAGAACCCAGAGTATCCGCCTCCCCCCTTTCCGCTCCGAAGCCACCTAGATCATCTGCGGCGTACCCCAGGGCTCATCCCTCAGCCCGACACTGTTTAACATCTACATGGCACCGCTCGCCCATGTCGCCCGACTGCATGACCTCAACATCATCTCCTACGCCGATGACACCCAGATTATCCTCTCCTTCACCAATGACCCCCTGACCGCAAAAAAGAAAACATCCACGAACGAATGAAAGCCGTAGCTGAGTGGATGAAGAACAGCCGACAGAAGCTAAACTTGGACAAGACGGATGTCCTCATCCTCGGCTCCACCCCCTTGGCCTGTGACGACTCCTGGTGACCGACCGCACTGGGAACAGCTCCAACACCCACTGACCACGCACGCAACCTAGGGTTCATCCTCGACTCTACTCTCTCCATGACAAAGCAGCTCAATGCCGTCTCATCCTCCAGCTTCTACACCCACTCCATGCTCCACAAGATCTACAGGTGGATCCCCACCGAAACTAGAAAAACGGTCACCCAGGCCTCGTCAGCAGCAGGTTGGACTACGGTAAAGCCCTCTACGAAGGAGCCTCTGCCAAACTCCTGAAACGACTTCAGCGCATACAATAGGCTTCCGCTCGCCTGACCCTCGACATCCCTCGCTACAGCCACATCACACCCCACCTGAGAGACCTGCACTGGCTCCCCGTCAACAACCAGTCGCTCCGCACTCTGACCAGGTGCCGCGAGCGTGAGGGGTAGGTGTCTCTGGCCTGCTGGCGCATGGACTAAGGCATCACCACCAGACAGCGCTGGCCTCACGGGAGCAGACTGCGAGGCCCTTTTTAATCTTCCTTAGGGTCGCCTAATTAGAGCAGGACCTCTGGCCCTCTACTCAACCGACCCAGTGAGGTTGTATTTGTATCGTGTTTTGTCCTTTTTGTTTTGTTTTTTAGCACTTCTTTCACGTGTAGTACTGTTTTGGTCCTGACGAATCGCCGGATGGCGAGAAACATGTTGACCACATCAGGGGGTAGAGCTAGGTTCTGATACTTCACACAGCGCCTCGCTCCCCTCTCACCCCCCTTTTAATCAGGGAAGCAGCCACACCAATAAATTCTATTTTGGACTGGTTACCCTTTTTATCATTCACTTTCTCTACACCGACTACACTACCATCTCCATGACTCGCACACACCGCCGGCAAGGAATAAAAGAACTCCGCCAAAAGGGTGCCTGCTGGCACCCCGTCAGACATTGCAGTGCCGGTCTGACGAGGAGCAGTGAGCCAATGATGACACTGGACACCCTACGGTCAGGGTGTGTTCCACACCTAAACGCCTTGGGTGTGTGAGGCTCTCTAATTCCGACAGAGGAACTTTTTGGTTCCTCGACGGTCTACTCTGTATTCATCTCTCCTCTGTAGATAAACCTCTTCCCCTGGGGACCTTTGTATCCTTTTGCGCGCTCACCTTCAAGCTCCTCACCCACACACACAAGACACTACATAACACCGGACCAGCCTACCTCAACAGACGACTCAACTTCTACACCCCACCCGCCAGCTCCGCTCTGACGACCTCACCCTCGCCACAGTCCCCCGTATCCGAAGAGCGACATCCGGCGGCAGAACGCTCTCCCACCTTGCCGCCAAGATCTCAAACACCCTTCCCATCCTCCTACGGCAGACCCAGGACCTGCTAACCTTCAGAAGACTCCTCAAGACCTGGCTGTTGGAGCAGGTGCCGCATTCCCCCCCCCCCCCCTTATGACCTTGAGACCCTCGCGGGAAAGTAGTGTGCTTTACAAATGTCTTGATTATTTGATTGAATTAGTGCCTGCTCTTTGCACAGTGTACGCTAAGCAAGAGAAGAGCCACAGCACCCCAGGAATGCACAGGGTAGACTTACACACATACACCTTCAGCTTCATTTACTTTTGTGATGTATGCACATTTTGTACGTGCGACAAAGGTTAGTTTGTTCACACTGCAGAGGTCACACACTGGCTTTTTAAGTTCCCATTGTGGCTCTCTGGATAACATGCTTTTTGTTCCGTTTTGCAAAGCTGCCTTAGGAACCTGCAGACTTATGCTCTGATATTAAATTACACATCCTGGTTGAGCTAACAGGATAACTTAATGAGAAACATTCATTTCATCCTACGCTTTGTACCAAATGACCTGAAGGAAACAGGCAGATAAAAAATAGCAAAAATATCCACTGTAATAAGCAGTAGAGAGATGTACTCACCGCGAGGATCTTCATAACATTCAGTCCTTAATCAAGAGATACCAGGAACTGAGGCTGGAAGCAGAAGCACTGGGGACGTCATGTTTTAGCTGAGGGTTCATTCAAAAGCTCAGGGAAAAGTCATAATCAAAAAGTCCACGCTTTTCTAAAGATTTATACATTCATAGTGCAATACTAACACAAATGAATTTTTATCAGCTCAGCAATATAAATATTATCTACCAATAGCGATTAACGTAAGTTTATGCAACGTATAGATAAACACAAATTGGATTTTCCAAAACACGATGCAAACTACATTCATGCATTACTTTTTCATAAACTGGTCCAAGAATAATCTATTGTCTGTGTTGGAGGAGGGTGGGTAGGGTAATATAACTGGAAATCAAGACAGTGTTGAACAAATAAGGAAGAAAAGTAGCTGGTACAACTGACATCACTTAAGGTGGCCACTAATCTCATTGATTGTGCCTGGCAGGTGTGCTGGATTTAATGTGCCTTAAGAGCGGAAAGGCTCATGGGATGGACAACACAAAACAATCCAAATGATAAGGAGGAACAAATGGAGAAAAAAAGTCCGTAATATGCAGTAGAAAATGTCCTGCACGCTGCGCATCCTAGGCTGTTGCTAGTTCTCTGCTGTTTGCAACACTGTTTGTCGGGGATTGCAATCAAACTGGAAATTAAATCTGCCTTCTATCATATTGAATTTATTAATGCATTTTGCGACAAGAGATCTGCAGAAATTGGATATTACGGTGTAATCTGGTGCTCTGTCTATGGATCAAATTCTAAAAGGGCAAGTAAATCACTAATGTATGACGCCGGTATTGTAATTAAAGCTGCAGATAAAGGGGGTCGAATAGTAGTCATGGATACTACTTATTATGTAAATGACTTACAAAATCCATTGAATGATTCTGACTGTGATGTTAAATTGAATAGCTATCGCGCCCAGAGGTACCCGGCTTTGATTGAACAAGAACATGTGAATGGAAGACTGCAGGTTTAATTACAATCACAGAAGCCACATAGCTTATTGTGACATGTACATCTACTCCAACAATTTATTCTCTGCCGCGTGAACAGGGTATAAATGAACTGGGTAATCTATGAATTAGTCATTTGTGTTCCCACAACAACTTTGTGGGAAATCAGATAATGTGCTTCCATTAGGTGGGTGCTAGGACAATAGGCCTGGAACCCTGTTATGAAAGACATTTTTAAACACTCCTTGTGACTTTTCTAACCAGGTTCATTGCTCTAAATCACCGTTTGGCCTTAAGGTGGGTATTTAAATCCATGATAAACTACATTTCAAGTGCGTCTACCCAGAAGTGGGGTTGCCTAGAGCTAATGAATGTCACTACATAATTGCAAACACTCACTCCATTGCCTGCATGTGGGGTATTAGTTATTAGCTTGAAGGGCTACTTGATTCCCTAGATGCCTTGATGGGAGAAACATTAAATCCACATCATGAGCGGTCAGGTATTGATCCTCTTTGAATTTTTGCTCACCGACTTAGCATTGCAAAGTTTCCATGACTCAATTTAGCTATTAATGAATAATATTTAAATAGATTTACTTCTGTTATGGGTTGCATATTTATAGCCATGCCAGTAAGATGGTGCCAGAATGTACCTATGTGGCCAAGCCATAGTGCTGGTGGTTCGAATCTAGGGGTGGGCAGAACTTGCAGAGTTTCACTCTGTGAAATTCCGTGGAGTTACAAAAAAAACTTGGTGAGTTCTAAGAGCAGGCAGAAATCAGAATGTGGCACTGCGTGCGCAGATGTTTAGCACCAGGATTTCTTTCTGCACTGCACCATCTGCACAAATGGCACCACATGGCTTGCCAGAGGGCGCTGTTTCTTTGCTGCCACTCGAGAAGATGTTTTACTCGAGCAACAGCTTTCTCACCATGAGCGGTCATGATCGCCTGCTTTGAGAACATCTTCCCTGGTGCACTACAAGTGCCCAAAAATGGCGCTAGGGGATGCCGATTCTCACTCACGCTTGCCAACTTACTGAGCGAGAAAAAGCTCAGTCACATGGCGGTTGGCTGATACTCAGCTTTACAAGTGTAACGCAGAGGGGGCAAAAGACTGCAAACTCCGTCGGCGGAGGAAAATGTTTCACACACCCCTACTCATATTGAGAGAAGAAAGAAATTTTTTGTTCCTGTCAGACCTGTCATCCTTAAGGTGGTCTTCCCCAAACTTTTTGCCTGCTTACCTCTTCTCCTTGCGCTATCCTTTTGTTGACCCTAGTCCTTTGAGCACTTTACCACTGCTGACCAGTGTTAATACAAGCAAAAAGCACAATAGCAGTGTGGGCTTGAAAAGGCGAACTGGTGTGTTGCTTATTGGGATTCTGTTTCTCCTAACGCTCAACTTTTGCGACCCCACCGCCAAGAAGCCCCCCAAACACAAGGTCAAAACAACAGCTGAAAAGGAGCGTTCAATTAAATAAAAGAATGTCCTTCAAATAATCCAATAGATTATACTCTTCTCCAACTATTAATCCAATAATCATGATTCACTGTACAGTAGTTAATCAAGAGTCTTTTTGAGTCTCGTAGAATCCTATTTTATACTTATTCAAAAAATGCAAATTGACAGAAGCAGTCCATTCAGCTAGCCAACACGTTTCTTCCATTTGGCACTTCATCTGGGCTGCAAATGTAAATCATACATACCACAAATGTTGTCTCATATAGACACAACATACACCGCACATCTAAAAACCAGATATTCACCTCTAAATAATGACCCTTTAAATGTACCCGAACATGACTTCCTACCCGTATTCATACTATTAGAACCATTTTTCTGAGTATCTATAAATTAATAAATATTTACATTTTTAATTTTAATTTGACACCAGTAACCTCACCTCCCACCTTCTGTCCCATGGCCCAAGTAAAAACACAATAATTAATGGATGCTCATCCAAAAGTAAACATGCAGGTAAAATCATGTAGACCATTTGATGTATGCCTCTCAAACTTTATTATATAAATCTTACATTCTCATTAATTATAAGTCCAGAAATCCACCCTTTTCCCCCTGGGGTAAGTTCCCCTGACCTAAGCGTTAATCAACTCAGTTGTCAATTCTTCAGTGTCATATTTAATCAGGTCTTAAATCGTCTCCTCATTCATTTTTCGTTATAAAATATATATACTATACGCAACATCCAGGGTAAGCCCCTATAGTAGTCCAAGTCTCAAGAGTCCACTTTGACTCTGTTTTAAAGTCAACAGTGTTCCAGTGCTTCAACATTACTTTGCAGCAAGGTCCCCCTGAGGACTACTGGCCAAAATTCAGTATCACCTGCACCACTGTGCACCTCACAGGATTGTAAGCGACCGGTGTTCCTGAGCGAGCTTCTTCCTTTGTAAATGGAGCAGTAGCAGTTGATTCAGGTGAGTACACTGCAAGTAACCCACGTGGTTTAAACTCAGTGGTCAGAGAGCCTTCACTACTGGTTGCACCTGCAGCAACCACAGGTTCTTGATGGCTCCCTGTGCAAGGTAAGCCTCTGGTTCCTAACGCCATGAACACAGACCAAATTGCAATTCGGGGACTTGTTGCTGAATCACAATTTGGGTTTTGCAAATCAGTATTTGGAAGAGGTGTGTTTAGGGCATCCCTTCCAAATACCGAATTGCATTGATATGTACAAATGTTTTGTGACCAAAATGCAGTCGTAAAACATTTGCAGTCTACCACCAACTCAAAGTTGGTGGTAGTGCATACGCAAATTGGAAGGAGCCCCCCTAGGGCCCCATCCCCTCTGTGAATGTTCGGAAAAACTTTTTTAAGAGCAGGCAATGGTTCCATGGACCGCTGTCTGCTATTAAAAAATGGAAAAAAAATGTTTTTATTGTTGAAACAAATCCTGTTTCTCTTTAAGGAAAAGGTCTGTATTTTGACAAAAAAAGTTATTAAAACTCAATTATAGACATGGTGGTCTGCTTACCCTAGCAGGCCACCATCTCTGTGTTGGCTGGAATTTCTAAAATGTCGCAAACTGTGACCTACCTCATTATTCTTCATGAGGTATACGTCAATTTGCAACTCATTGCAAGTATGAAACAAAAAAATTCCTATAAATGGGATAGTGATTTCCAAATGGTTATTTGGATTAAATCGCTATGTGAAAATCGCTATTCAAATTCCATACCCATATGGCCCTAAATGTGTACTGTAAGGTATTTCCTAATATGTACAGGTGCTGCTTGATGTGTGAAGGTGCTGTTCAGAGTGATAAAGGTGCTTCCCAATGTGCCAGCGGTTCTGCTCAGTGTGCCATGTGTACTGCTCAACGAAGTTCGGGTGATTCTTTTGTGCCTTGGGTACTACCCAGACCGTCAGAGTGCTGAACAAGCCCCTAACATCTGGACTACAGCTTGATTGTCCAATGCTAGGTGTGATGTTCAATGTGCGTGGGATGTTGCTCAGTATTCCATGGTGCTCTTCAAAGTACCAGAGTTCAGACGCTACTAAAGGTCATAGGTTTGAACATGAACATAACAGAAGAGCTGCTCTATGTCTAACCAATTCTGTTAGTTTCAATATGTGTCTATAAAAGTCAAAGTTCTATTCAATATGCATGTGCTTGTGCTACCTATTATCTCATGGTGCTGACCAATCGGCCTCAGTTGTCAGTTGCTGGGCTCTAAGCTGATCAATAGTCCAGTAGTTTCATTTATTGCATTTAGGGTGCAATCAGCTGTACATCGCTGCTTTTCAATGGTCTCCGGGCGGCGCTCACTTAACAAGATGTTCTGCTTACAGATTTCGGAACATTTTAGGTACATTAGATGTGCTTCCAATGTTGCAATGTTTTTCAGTGATTGCCTGCTGCTCATGCACCAGTGGTAAAGCTCACTATTATAAGGTTCATTTTAACGGGGGAGGTCTATTCCCATTGCACTGTGTCACCCTTATCCATGCCTTGAGGCAGATGTAAGATTTTGACACAGTAGCATCTGGAGGTGGCACAGTGAAATCTGATAGATTTCACTATGCCACTTCTATGAGGCTTTCTAGTGGGGGAACGCCCACCCTGCCTACATTACACCTGATGCAGGTATAATGTGGTGCAGGTGTTTACAAGGTGGCGTATCTACATAGATAATAAATATATATGGCGCTGCACATTGTTTACACTGCCACTGTGTCACGAAAAGAGACGCAGCAGTGAAGAAGTGTCGCAAGGGGCTCTCTTTAGAATCGAGAGCAACTCTACGTGACACTGTTTTCCTCTGTTAATAGAACTTTACTAGTGTTGTGACGGTGGCGACACACGTGGGTATTATGGCACTACCAGTCGCACTATGCAATATGGCTATTTACCTGATCTCTATCATGAAAAGAAAAGAAAGGGGATACACTGGTTCTGTATCTTTTGCCGTCATTCACACAAAGGCTGTCCATGAAGAAGGGCTTGTAGCCCGGAACACGTAGGGAGCATACATTTGGATGGGGATTGTGTCCGGATGAGCTGCTCTTGCTGTGTTAGCAACACCTACCTGTGTTTGCTATTCCTTCGAGGGACAATGCTTAACTTTGCAGCTATATATATATATTCATTTGGCTAAACACTCCAATGGGAGATCCCTCGCCTTTCTTTCAGGGTGGCTCATCGCCGGTAATTAATATCAGCAGAAGAACAGAGTCCCAGCGAGCACTCAGGTCACCAAAAAACAACGCAGGGTCAAATCCTTCAAATCAAGTAAACCAGGTTTATTTCCTCCATAACCGCGTATATATTTATTTATATATATATATATATATATATATATATATATATATATATTACCTACTGGCGGTCGCCAGTAGGTATATATAGTTAGGATTTTTTCTCTATGGGATTTTTGAAAATTCTATGTCTAATAACTTTGGCGTTTGTGGACGGAATTGGCTGAAATTTTCTGGAAAATGGAACATTTTGTTTCTGAGCAGCCCCTGAAGATTTGGGGGGGGTTCATCAAGGGGGGCCGAGAAAAAAGGGGGGTCCCAAAACGTGTTTTTAACATTGAGTTTTCCATAGGGCGGTTGGCCTCACTTTTAGCCCGAACGGCTGAATGGATTTGCACGAAACTTGGCAAAATTGTAGGGACTGGTAGCCCGATGTGCCTTTTGTAGGTCTCAATATATGTGCTCCAGTGGATTTTGAGAAATTAACGTTTAAAAAAAGATATATATCTGTAACAGCGGACCGGGCAGCGCCCCGGTTCGCGGACCGGGGCGCGTACCGGAACTTCGCGTAGCGAAGCTGATTGGTTCTCCGGTGTCTGTCAACATTCTAAACAGTCCGGAGCGGCCGCCATCTTGTCTCTCGGTAGGATTGAGAGACAAGAGGAGGCCAAAACAAAGGGGGAAATAACCATAAGGGGGCATAGTAGATCCTCCCTGACCCCCTAGGTTTAATGTGGAGGCTTTTTTAGTTTTTTTGCGTGGGTAGCGCCCGGTCCGCGAACCGGGAAGCGTTCTGGGCAGCGTACTGCAATGAAAAATGAATGATAGACTTTTTAAATGCTGTATGTTAATTGATTGTTGGTTTTGTTGATTATTTTTTATTTTCTTTATTTTTTAAGCATTTTTTTTTATTGTGATTGTGTTTCATAATTTATTAAACTTTCTAACATTTCATTGTCAGAAATTTCATAATTATCATTGAATATACATTGTAGTCTCTGAGGGTGTAAAATGTCCTCATTTTCAAGGAGGTTATCTACTGCTTGTACACATTGCAGTAGTTCTTTGTCCCAAGTTTCATCGAAAAATTCAATATCATTTTCATCAATGATTTCTTGGCTGCTCTCTTGCAGGACAATTTGAAATTCAACTTTCTGTTCGCCTTCCATTTTGCCTGAAATTTAGATTAAAAAAATATATATTAGTAGAGATAGGGCACTGTTGGGATTAATTTTAGATAGGCAGTTTTTATCAGTGAATTTATCTTTGGGCAGTGTATAGTATCAGAGTGGAAGTAGGAATATAAAAAAGTGTATGTGATTTAACGTAATTAAATTCATAATTATACAAGAGAAGCCTAACTCCATCCATAACTATAACAGAGAAGTCTATCTAAATCTATAACTACTACAGAGGGATAGTATATAACTATCAGAAAAAGTTTACCATATTAACTTATAGTGCACAATATACTTCAGTTTTAAAAATAAAAACTTACCTTTAGAAAGAAGTTGAAGGAATTAGTGAAAATACTATTGAAATGTACACCAAGAAGTAGTAGTCAAAATGGCTGTGTTTTCTTCTCTTCCTTTATATATATATTCAGGTATATAACCAATGAAATGTCAGGTAAAAAAAGTAGAAAATGAAAGTAACATATTAATTGGTTGTCAATTCCAACACTTCAGATGTGTTTTGTGAAGTAATTTACCTCAGGGTATTTAGAGAGGTCTACAGGCTAAATGGCTCAATGGAATTCCAATCAAATTTGTGAAAATGGTAGGGATTGGTATGTAGTATGAGCTAATCTATATTTGGTGAAATTGTCTCCAGTGGCTTTTCTGTGAACTACTTTCCCACCTTTTTTGATGGTGCGCTTCCCAGGGAGCGACCCGGTACGCGAACCGTTGAGCGCCCCGGTTCGCGAACCTTAAGCGTTACGGGAGTCCACCATTTTGTGTTTCGGTCGAATTAAGATACAAAATGGAGGGCATATAATGTTCAGAATGGGTAGAAGGGGGCACAGTAGACTTATCTTGACCCCCTAGGTTTTGTGAGGGTGGCTGAGGAGGCTTATATGTGCGAAAAAAAAACATTTTTTTAAAAAATTTCGCGAGGTTAGCTCCCGGTTCGCGTACCGGGTAGCGTCCCAGGGAGCGTACTTTGTTGAAAATTAGTGAAAAATGTTAGAGTAAAATAATAATTGTGAGTGATCAGATGTAGTGTAGCTCTGAGAAGAGCTTTTGGGTTTATGGTACATTTAGGTACTTATAAGTAGGTACCAATGCACAGTCTTAAATTCAGAGTGAAAATTCTGTTGCCCTCATCTGAGAAGTGAACTCCATCTCCTCTGTAGATATCTTGCATGTAGTAACGCAAGTTATTGTTGTACAGGGAGCCCATTCCATGGTCTCTCATGTAAGCTGAAACAGATTTGTTTACATGCTTCCTCGACTTCTCAATTTGTGGACAAAATTGGTTTGACCACCTCCATTTCTGTCTTTGGCATATATTTGAATATACCAAGGCAGTCTGAGGAAAAAGTGCCATCAATTGCTCAAAGGTGTCCTTTAAAAGCATTTCCAGACCTACCCCAGTCAAAGTGCCCAAATCATTACCTCCACAGTGCACAATTAACAGGTCAGGTTTGGGCAAATGCATAAAGGTTTTCACCAATGGTATCAATTGGTGACATTTTAATCCTCTGTGGCCAAACCACTTAATTTCCACATCTTGTAAATTGAGGTTAGGTAATTTTCTGTTCTCAGCATACCTGTGAGCCCAGTGAATATAACTATGTCCAACAATCCAGACAGAAAACATGGTGAGAGGAGGTTCTCCTGCAGTCAGATGAAGTGTGGCAATGAAATGGCAGTTGAAAAAATGAGAGTTTAAAATGAAAAAAACTGTGGAGTTTCTGTGTTCATGAAGCAGTAACAGTGATTGGTAGATTTTGATTGCTGAAAACAGAAAGTTAGGGTGCATGGATGTGTTCTTTGAAAGATGTATTTTGAGTGGTCAATAAAAAATCATTAAATGAAAGATTGCAGTGGATACGCAGGTGCACTGAGAGTTCAGAGTTCAATTGCAACATTGTTGTGTGAACTTGCAAACACCAGAGGTCTTCCAAGAGGTGGTTGCTATGCAGAAAAGGCATGAAATGGCAGAGGGGGGAAGGGTTTTCATTTGAAAAAAAGTGAGGGAAGAGTTTTGATTGGGTGACATGAGAGATATGTGTGAAGAATTACAGCATTTCTGTGCTTTTGATAGCTGCAGACTCTGGAGTGCATACCTTTTGCTCTGCTGAAGACAAATTGGTGTGTTTCTGAGACTGTTTTCAAACTCAAAGTATTTGCTAAGGTGAGAAAATATTTCTTTAATTTAGATAGAGAATAGTGTGCTTTAAGGAAAAAATTATGAATTATGTGGCGCAAATTGCTTGTAAATATGCTCCCATCTGTGCATGGAAAATTTAGATTTTGAATGTTTGTGTTACATAGCCATGTTAAAAGTGATACAAACATGCTGCAAAGGCAATTAAAAAACGCTTTTATGTGTCTTAAGGACATTTTAAGTAATTTTCCCATGTGCAGTGTTTTGAAATTATGATTTGAAAATCGTTTTTGGGGAAAAGGAATTGTTTTTAAATTTATGACAAGGACATAATGGTGTATGCTTCTTTATACGGCAATTGACTGTCCCTGATGTTATTTTTCCCATTTTAATGTAAGACCTTTCTCTGTGGCGCAAATTGCTTGTAAATATGGTCCCACCTGTGCATGGCAAATTTAGATTTTAAATGTTTGTGTTACATAGCCATGTTAAAAGTGACCCAAAGATGCTGGAAAGGCAATCAAAAAACACTTTCATGTGTCTTAAGGACATTTTAAGTCATTTCCTCATGTGCAGTGTTTTCAAATTATGATTTGAAAATCGTTTTTGGGGAAAAGGAATGGTTTGTAAATTTATGACAAGGACATAATGGTGTATGATTCTTTATAAGGCATTTCAGTGTCTCTGATGTCATTTTTCACATATTACATTAAAAGACCTTTCCCTGTGGAGCACATTCCTTGTAAATATGCTCCCACCTGTGCATGGTAAATTTAGATTTTGACTGTTTGAGTTACATAGCCATGTTAAAAGTGACCCAAAAACTTGCAAAGGCTTTTAAAAAAAACTTTCATGTGTCTTAAGGACATTTTAAGTAATTTCCCTGTGGGCAGTGTTTTCAAATTATGAATTGAAAATCGTTTTTGAGGTAATGGAATGTTGTTAAAATTTATGTGCGCCATATGCCCCCAAATTTATTTTTCAGGGGTGCAGCAGGGTGTTCTTGAGACACCCCTGCACCTTTGGAAAAATTCCTAATTTGCGATGAGCTAATTGCTAATCGCAAATTGCACCTTCCTTCATATGGGCATCCTGGCCCATGGAAATGAATGGGTAATTTGCAATTAGCAATTTGCTCATCGCAAATTTGGAATGGTAAAGAATCGCTATTTATTCCTTAAAATTCGCTATTTTGGAAATGCAAAATAGTTATATGATACATATGGCGGTTGATGTCTAACAAGATAAGAAGCTTAGGGATACATTTATGATGACTGGCGCAATGAAGTGGACATCACTTACTTCATTGTAGAGCTTTACATGTATTATGTCCTCTGTATTCTTCATCAAGCGTAACTTTAATCTGCAATCCTGAGTAGGCCTCACCTTAAACAAACCTCTGGATAGGCCACACCTTATCGTCATCATGAATTAATCATTTAAAATGCTAGGGACAGATTTATGATAGGTGTATGCCTCTTATGCGCCACTTACAAAACACTGTCCACGGGGAAATGACTTAAAATGTCCTTAAGACACATGAATGTGTTTTTTTAAAGCGTTTGCAATTTTTTTGGGTCACTTTTAACATGGCTATGTGACTCAAACAGTCAAAATCTAAATTCACCATGCACAGGTGGGAGCCTATTTACAAGGAATGTGCTCCATGGGGAAAGGTCTTATAATGTAATATGGGAAAAATGACATCAGAGACACTGAAATGCCTTATAGAGAAGCATACACCATTATGTCCTTGTCTTAAATTTGCAAACCATTACTTTTCCCCAAAAACGATTTTCAAATCATAATTTGAAAACACTGCACATGTGGAAATGACTTAAAATGTCCTTAATTCAAAATTTGCTATTCCTTATTTTGCGATTGCACTGAAGGATTTGCAAATTTTGCGATTCCTTAAATGTAATGTATCAAACAAAAAATATGTAAAAAATGACATTAAGGATTTGGAAACTACCACCAACTTCTAGTTTGTGGTAATTTGCGAATTCTTTTCAAAAAGCATTTTTTTCCAAAAAACAAAAGGTGCCATATGACGCCAATACATGTCCTTAGGGCATGTATGTGCGCCATATGCCCCCAAATTTATTTTTCAGGGGTGCAGCAGGGTGTTCTTGAGATACCCCTGCACCCTTGAAAAAATTCCTATTTTGTGATGAGCTAATTGCTAATCGCAAATTGCACCTTCATTCCTATGAGCCTCCTAGCCCATGGAAATGAATGGGTAATTTGCAATTAGCAATTTGCTCATTGCAAATTAGGAATGGTAAAGAATTGCTATTTATTCCTTAAAATTCGCTATTTAGGAAATGCAAAATAGTTTGATGGTACATATGGTGGTTCATCTGTAACAAGATAAGAAGCTTAGGGATACATTTATGATGACTGGCGAAATAAAGTGCAAATCACTTACTTCATTGGTAGGCCTTTACATGTATTATCTCTTCTGTATTCTTCATCAAGCGTAACTTTAATCTGCAATCCTGAGTAGGCCTCACCTTAAACAAACCTCTGGATAGGCCACACCTTATCGTCATCATGAATTAATCATTTAAAATGCTAGGGACAGATTTATGATAGGTGTATGACTCTTTTGCGCCACTTACAAAACACTGTCCACGGGGAAATGACTTAAAATGTCCTTAAGACACATGAATGTGTTTTTTTAAAGCGTTTCCAATTTTTTTGGGTCACTATTAACATGGCTATGTGACTCAAACAGTCAAAATCTAAATTCACCATGCACGGGTGGGAGCATATTTACAAGGAATGTGCTCCATGGGGAAAGGTCTTATAATGTAATATGGGAAAAATGACATCAGAGACACTGAAATGCCTTATAGAGAAGCATACACCATTATGTCCTTGTCATAAATTTGCAAACCATTCCTTTTCCCCAAAAACGATTTTCAAATCATAATTTGAAAACACTGCACATGTGGAAATTACTTAAAATGTCCTTAATTCAAAATTTGCTATTCTTTATTTTGTGATTGCACTGAAGGATTTGCAAATTTTGCGATTACTTAAATGCAATGTATCGAACAAAAAATATGTAAAAAATAACATTAAGGATTTGGAAACTACCACCAACTTCTAGTTTGTGGTAATTTGCAAATTCTTTTCAAAAAGCATTTTTTTCCAAAAAACAAAAGGTGCCATATGACGCCAATACATGTCCTTAGGGCATGTATGTGCGCAATATGCCCCCAAATTTCTTTTTCAGGGGTGCAGCAGGGTGTTCTTGAGATACCCCTGCAACCTTGAAAAAATTCCTAATTTGTGATGAGCTAATTGCTAATCGCAAATTGCACCTTCATTCCTATGAGCCTCCTAGCCCATGGAAATGAATGGGTAATTTGCAATTAGCAATTTGCTCATTGCAAATTAGGAATGGTAAAGAATTGCTATTTATTCCTTAAAATTCGCTATTTAGGAAATGCAAAATAGTTTGATGGTACATATGGTGGTTCATCTGTAACAAGATAAGAAGCTTAGGGATACATTTATGATGACTGGCGAAAAAAAGTGCACATTACTTACTTCATTGGTAGGCCTTTACATGTATTATCTCCTCTGTATTCTTCATCAAGCGTAACTTTAATCTGCAATCCTGAGTAGGCCTCACCTTAAACAAACCTTTGGATAGGCCACACCTTATCGTCATCCTGGATTAATCATTTAAAATGCTAGGGACAGATTTATGATAGGTGTATGCCTCTTTTGCGCCACTGTGCGTCACTTTTATGATGCAGCGGCGGTGCAAAAGATTTGCTATGAGGCGACAAAATTACAAATTGATGCATTTAGGCAGATATGTCATGGTGTAAAAAAAACGTACCACATGAAACCGATGCAGCAGTGATGCAAAAGATGCACCATGTTGCAAGACAGGCCTCACTTGGGGCCATATGTATCAAGCTAATTAGCATTCGCAAAGATCAAAATTCTGCGAATTTCGGCCTTTGCGAATGTTAATTAGACAAATGGTATGTATCAAACAAGTTTGATGCAAAATAAGGAGTAGCAAAATTTGCTATTCCTTATTTTGCGATTGCACTGAAGGATTTGCAAATTTTGCGATTACTTAAATGCAATGTATCAAACAAAAAATATGTAAAAAATGACATTTAGGATTTGGAAACTACCACCAACTTCTAGTTGGTGGTAATTTGTGAATTCTTTTCAAAAAGCTTTTTTTCCCAAAAACAAAAGGTCCCATATGACGCCAACACATGCCCTTAGGGCATGTATGTGTGCCATATGCCCCCAAATTTCTTTTTCAGGGGTGCAGCAGGGTGTTTTTGAGACACCCCTGCACCCTTGGAAAAATTCCTAATTTGTGATGAGCAAATTGCTAATCGCAAATTAAACCTTCATTCCTATGAGCCTCCTAGCCCATGGAAATGAATGGGTAACTTGCAATTAGCAATTTGCTCATTGCAAATTAGGAATGGTAAAGAATTGCTATTTATCCCTTAAAATTCGCTATTTAGGAAATGCAAAATAGTTTGATGGTACATATGGCGGTTCATCTGTAACAAGATAAGAAGCTTAGGGATAGATTTATGATGACTGGTGCATCACCAGGGATGTGTCAGTCATCCTGCGCCGCTGTTCCGCCACCCATGGTGTGCTGCATTTACAATGCGGGGCATCATGGGGCAAAAATGGCACAGATGCGTGACGTATCTGTGCTGTAAAGGTAGTGATTGCTGGAGTTGTATCGCAAGTGCGATGCAGCTCAAGCAAGGCTCAGGGGTGCCCCATCTCCACAATGTTGCGTCAAGACCTATGCCTGCTTAAAGCAGGCGCAGGGTTTTGACGCAGCTTTCTCCTATCTGATTGTAAATACGGCACACCATGGGTGGCAGAGCAGCGGTGCACGTTAACTGGTGCATGCCTGGGGATGTGCCATTTAACATAAATCTGCCCCTTTACATTTAAGTATGTGCAGGGGACACAGAGTCGGTGAGGCTTATCCAAGGTTAAGAAGAGATGAGTCCTGTTCACTGAAAAATTAGACATAGTCTTCACCTGCTCAGCATTGCTGGACATGGCTAAATAATAGCTGCAAAATATTACTCTTGTTAAACAATTTTACTATTATAATCTCTGAGATTTGTCTCTTACTCTGCAACATCTGATTGTTGTTATCTTTCTTTAAAGATAAAGACAACATCAACATGAGCGACAATCTGCAATCAGTTGATTTTGACCTCATCATTGAACTCGTAATTGAAACATCAGTGGATGTTGATCCCTTGGATGATTTAAATCCTGAGGATGAAGAAGAGCGTGATGAGGATGCAGATTTGTCCGAATTATATGACATAGGGTGGGAAGCTGACCTGCTTGAGCCTATGGAACTATAAACATTTATTTTTAAAATTTATAATTAATAAAAAGTAAAAATGTAAACCGTTTAATTTAAAAATAAAGACACCTTCAAAAACAGGTTATGTGTAGTGTCTTCAATAAAATATTAAAATATGCTCATAAAATTAGATCAGATTCACATATAAAATAGCACAGGTAACATAAATATAAATGTCATTTCTTTTCTGCTATTTCTGTATTGTAAATTTGCCAAGGACTAAAAAATCTTCTATTTAAAATGTCAAGTAGTGTGTTAAGTTTTTGATCACTGTTATTGATTTACTGTTTGGTAATAGTGGTTAATAAAATTTTTTATTATATTTTACCACAGATTCAACTGCAGATCATTTCAAGATTTCACCATGCCAACAATAGAAAGACAGAGAAAGGCTGCAAAACGTCAAAGACAGCAGGTGAAACAAAATAAGCAGCAGTCCTCTAACAAAAAGATTTGTCAAGTCACGAAGAAAGCACCGGGTAAGAGCACAAAATATTTCATAAGAAATATGTGTAGTAAAAAAAATATTACTACAGAAAATGTTTCAGTCCAGAAAAAGAGAACCAATTCAAATGGAAAGGAAAGGCCAATCAAAAATGTTACTGCTAGAGCAAGAGATAACTCTGTGCATGATAGTAGAAGGAAACAACAGTTTAGGGACATTCGTAAACGAATGTTCCGCAACAGGATAATTGGCAATTTGTTAAAAAATATTAAGAAAGGTCAACAGAAAGTGGTTTTTTATAAGAGAAAAAAAAAAGTTGAGAAAGTTATTGATCAGGCATTTGAAATTAAACGTAAGTTATTTATTTTGATAATCAATAGAATTAGGAAGCTAAACAAGGCAATTTATGATTTCAAAAGAAATAGTAGATGGAAGAGAATAGTTAATCGTAGTAATTTTTGTGAAGTTTTTTCTGGAGAATGGATGCATAGTTCAAGCTGTGAGGCTTTTTTTAATGAGGAGAGTTATTTCCAGGATAATGATTTGGTGCATGCAGTTGACACCAGTGGTCGTGCTTATGAAGTGAAAGATGGTTGTCCAGTTGAAAAAGAAAAACTTGTGACAACAGAGACAGAAGAGGTGTTAGGTAATGAGGTTTTAGGAAGACGTGCTAAGGGTCCTGTCTACACCTGGAAGTGTAGTAGTATTTGTAGTGTGCGACAGGATTCCATCAATTTGCTTTGTGATTTTGTACGGTCATTTAATAAGAAAAGTTTGAAGCAGAAAATAAGGTTGTTGCAAGAATTAGATCCTTGCAGAGTGAGAGAAGTGACAGGTTTGCATGGTCATTCACTGGCTTGTCTTTCCAGGAGAGTATGCCAGAGTGTTTTTCATCATTTCAGGATGCTAGCAGTGCATCATAATAAAGTGAGGAAATTAGTTAGAATGTTGTATTATGCTAAGAGTCCAGCAATTATGCTTAAACAATTATGCGCTGTTCTTTTGCATGGTTCTGAAATAGATGTGAAGAATATATGTGAAGAAATTGAGTTTTGTTACTTTGGAAGTAAAGAGGAGAATGTTGAAATTGACCAAGAAGAAGAGGGTAATGTGGAAGATAGTGTACAGGTTTCCAGTACAGATAATTTTCAGAAGGAAATTGCGACGTTTCAGGTGAAATCAAGTGAGAGGCCTAATTTCACTTGTGTGTGTTGTCGACGCACTTATTATAAGAATCAGACTAAGTTAGTGGATTTATATGCAAAAAGTGAAAGGGAAAATAATAGTGAATGGAAGGATTTCGCAACATACTTGATGGTAGAAAATTGTTTTGATTTGGGATTGGATCAACGTGTGTGTACTTATTGTTGTTGCAAATTAAATCAAAACCAGATGCCTGCTAGAGCAGTTCATAATAATCTGGAATTGGTTGAGATTCCTTCTGAATTGAAGGATTTAAATACTTATGAATCTATTTTGATTCAAAGTATCCATCCCTTTCAGGCTATTGTAAGAATGGAGCCAAAGACAGGGAAATTGCCTCCATCAGATTTACAGAGAGGATTAAAGGGAAGAGTTGTTTATTTGCCTCTAGATTTGAAGAAAAACATTAACACAATTGGAGTAGAAAAAGTGGAAGAGGAACCTCTTGTTATCTTAGTTAATGGGGTTCCGACAAAGAATAAGAAAATATGGCAAGATTTAGTAGATGTTAGGAAAGTCAAAAGGGCAACATTGTATTTGAAAAAATATAATAAATACTATAAAAATGTATATGTTGCAGAAGAGGAAGTAAGTGAGGAAGAGGACAGCGATTTGTGTGCTGGTCAAATTGAGAAAGTAGAACCCTGTACTAGTGAAGAAATATATGAACATTATAGTGTTCATCCTTTGCATTCCAAGGAAGTCATGGGGAATGCTATTGAGTTGTTTCAAATGAAACAAGCGAAAGGGAGTCCCATTAGTGTTTGGGAGGAAAGTTTGGAAGCTCGGTGTTTCCCACAGCTTTTTCCAACAGGTCAGGGAGGAAGATATGATGAGCGACCTCATCAAATTCCTGCTTCTGAATACCGGACTTTGCGATTGTATGCAGGAGATGCTAGGTTTCGACAATGCATTCCTTATTTGTTTCATCTCCTGTTTGAAAGCGATCTGTCTGGACTGTCATATGCAGTGAACCACATCTTGAAAAGTGGTATACACATGCAAAACATCTCGGCAAGTGACTTTATGGATAAAGTCAATGTCCAAGACAGTATTTTGGATTCTCACCTGATTAATCTCATGGCGTGTCAGCGTGGTACTAATGAGTACTGGTACCGTCGTCATGGTGATTTAAAATGTATGCTGAGGAACTTAGGTACTCCCACATGGTTCCTCACTCTGAGCTGTGCCGAGTATGGCTGGGAAGACTTACTTGAATTTCTACGAGAGGCAAATGCTAACGTAGATAACATCGAATTCAAGACACACGGAGAACTGTGCTCTTTGGATCCAGTCAATGTATGTAGGTACTTCAATCATAGATTTGAAGCTATGATGTCTTTCATCATGAATAAGAAGAATCCACCTCTTGGAGAGGTGTTGGATTTCTTCTGGAGAAAGGAGTACCAAGCAAGAGGTGCTCCTCATATACATATGTTGCTGTGGATCAAGGATGCACCTAAATTTGGAACGGATCCAGAAGACTCAGTGATGAGTTTCATCCAACAGTATTCTACGTGTGCTGTTCCAAACGCAAAGGAGAAGAAAAGCCTAAGAGAAAAAGTTCTGCGTTTCCAAAGCCATCGATGTGGAAAGTACTGCCGTCGTAAATTCCGAAACAAGGACAAGTTCTACACTAAATGTCGTTTCGGCTTTCCACGACCGGTGATTTCTAAAGGAAGAGTAAACAGTTTGATGTCTTCGCTGCGACACAATGTCATGAAGAAATCACCTAAAAACACATACAATTTGAAGAGGAACGAAGAGTCCAAGTACATCAACGACTACAACCCGGTGATTTTGTCCATGTGGAATGCTAACATGGATATACAGTTTGTGGCTGATAACTGTATGGCTGTGGCTCGGTATGTGACGTCTTACATCACCAAAAAAGAGAAGACAGAATTGAAGGATATGTGGGAGGACATTTCCCATGAAAAGAGCCTCAGCAAGAAGTTGTACAGTTTCAGTCTGAAGATGTTGTCGCATCGAGAAATTGGAGCTTACGAATGCTCTGACCGGTTGTCTTCAGCAAGTCTCTATGCCAAGTCCAGGAGTATCGTTTGGGCGAGTCTTGGTCTTGCTGCAACGCGTAATCGAGTTCTCAAACCTGTGCGGGAAATTGAGTATTTGGCGGAAAAGGAGCCAAACAGTACCGACATTTTTTGAAGACCAACATGTTGGATACATATTATCCAAATAGAAGCAGTCACCTCGACAATGTTTGTCTGTATGAGGTTCTTCAAAATTACATATTCAAGAGGAACATCAAAGAAGATACTGAGAAAGGAGTGTATGCTGTAATAGGAAGTGAGGGATGTCTGGTCAAGCAAAGAAAATGCCACTTGGTAAACCATCGAAAATAGAGTGGCGAATCTCCTGAAAAAAAGGAGTTTTTCTATTTAGCACTTTTGCAACTTTTCAAGCCTTGGCGTGCAGAAGAGGAACTGCTTGGAGATTTCCTCTGTTACGAAGACTCTTTCAATGCCGCCAAGGAGACCATAGAATGTCCTGCTTTTCCCAAATATGTAGAAATGTTGAATGCGGAAATTGAGCAGGAAGCAACGATTGCAGCCGAGATTGCCAGAGACAGTTCTCAGGACAGTCAGAGTTCTGCTTCATTGAGTCAGGATCCACTAGGAGGACCTGTTATCGAAAATGAAGCTGCCACTGCCATGAATGAAGTGGAAAGAGCCATGGCACATGCTCAGGAGGATGCGGTTAACTTAGAAGAGTTGGAAAGACAACTCAACGTTGAGCAGAGGAAAATATATGACGAAGTTACCATGCAAATTGATCATGGATTAAGTCATGACAAGAAAGAGTGCTCATGTACATCGTTGAAGCCTGTCCGACTGTACGTGAGTGGAGAAGCGGGAACTGGAAAAAGTTTCCTCATTAAAGCAATTTCATGCTATTTGCAGGAAAGGACAGAGTCATCGCTGTCTTGTGTTGTCACCGCTCCAACTGGCAGCACATAACATTAAAGGGATTACTTTACATCGTTTACTGATGCTGCCAGTGGAGCATGACAACAAATTACAATATCACAAGCTATCTGGAGATGCTTGTTTTGAAGTTTCAAGAATCTTGAGGAAAATGAAACTTCTTATCATTGACGAAGTAAGCATGGTTTCCAATGTCATGCTTGCCTTTGTGCATTTGAGAATGCAAGAAGTTCTCAAAACAGAGTATGATGTGTTATTTGGTGGCAAACACATCATTGTTTTCGGAGATCTTTTGCAGCTGACACCAGTGAAAGGGCAACCTGTGTTCAAAATGCTCACGCATGAAGATACCAGGAAGTGCCTAGGGAGCATTGGCAACGTCAATATATGGTTAAACTTCAATTATGCTGAACTGCATGAAAATATGCGTCAGGCAAAGGATGAAGTTTACAAGACTATTCTACAAGATGTTAGAATTGGAAAAGTGACCGAGCATGGGAAAGAAGCTTTACATGCACGATTACTGTCAAATTTATATCCAGAACAAGATGTTGTGCCTGAGAATATTTTTCAGAAAATTACTGAGAAGAAATCTGAAATATGTTTGATGCCAACTCTTGCAGAATGTGCCAAATTCAACAACAAAATGTTGCATTTAGAAAAGCAAGAGATTGTGAAACTGGAAGCTATTGACAGAGTAGAGCATATGGGATCAACAATTATTTTGTCTGAGAATCTGAAAACAAAATTAGATTCATTAGAGAAGAGTATATCTAAAACTGCAGGTTTTGAAAAGACTCTGAATGTGTGCTTGAACTGCCGTATAATTTTAAGAAGGAATTTACATGTTGAAAGAGGTCTGGTAAATGGATCAATGGGTAATGTTGTTGATTTTGTGAAATACAGAAATAGAGATGGAATTGAATTTTTAAAAATTAAATTTGATGGCATTGAGGAAGTACAGCTAATTGGTCGTTGTTCTGCTAGATTTTTGCTTGTAAAAGACTTATATGTTCGCCGTAAGCAGTTTCCTGTTTGCTTGGCATATGCGGTGACAATCCATAAATCGCAAGGTTTAAGTGTAGACAGTGCATTGGTGAATATTGGCAGTTCTGTGTTCAAGGAGGGTATGGCATATGTGGCATTGTCACGAGTTAGAACTTTATCGGGATTGTACTTGATTGAGTGTGATGTCACAAACATTTGTGCGGATCTAGATTGTGTTAAGGAATACAATAGGTTAAGAAGAGAGTATGCGCCACATTTGCCTCAGTATCCTTTGTTTGAGAAACGTGTGGTAGGCCGGAAACGAAGAAATGTGACCAATACTGGGGAGGTTGTAGCAAAAAGACAAAAAGTCAATGAACCTAAAATTACAAGCAGAAACAAAAAGGATTCTGTTGAGGATGTTGTTGGTTTTCAGTTTGAAAACAGTTCTGGTGTCAACTGCTATGCTAATGTAGTGGTTAATGTTTTGTTTTCTCTAGAAAATGTAAAAGAAGAGATTGTGGTCAATTCTGATCAAACATTTTGCAGTTTGTTAAATTCTGTGTTAGAGAAATGTAGCACTGATAGAACAAACATAGAAAGTGTGTCTGAAATTCGAAATCTGTTAGACAGATGTTCAGGCCAAACACAATTCTCTCAAAATATTCAGCAAGATTGTCAGGAGTTTTTAATGTATATGCTTGATGTATTACATGCTGAAGGTGTAGATGTAAATCAGCTGTTTGGGCTTTCTTATCAATGGCAGCATGACTGCGAGAACTGTATGGTATCAAGTACTACTAGTGTAGACTCAGAAAGATTTATATATTTAACTTTGCCAGACAGTAAATCAGTCTCCTTTAATAAGCTAGTAAAAGCAGCTGATCACAACATGGAGTGTAGCCAATGTAAATCTGAAATGATGTCCACATTATTTATACGAACATATGGCCAGTATGTCATTTTAATGTTCCAACGATGTAGGCCTGATGGAACAAAATTGACAACTTTAATTAAAAATTTTGTAGCTTCGCAGTTGTCAATATCAGGAAGGACTTTTGTAACTGCAGCAATTATATATCATGACGGTCCTTCAATAACATCAGGACATTACACAGCTTATTTAAAGTCTAGAAATGGCTGGTCATTCTGCAACGATTCTGTTTTAATTTTCAAAAAAAAATTGCCGTATGACCTTAAAAACTCTTACCTGGTGTTTTTAAAACCAAAATTTTAGGGAAATAATCTCGGGATGTGCTCTGTGGAATTTCAAGAAGTTCTAATAGCTTCTACGCAATTTGGCCTTGAGGATAAGTGTAGTTCAGAGACATAACTTCTAACCATAAGACTGGACGTCATGGAGAAATAAGTGCACTTTGAATGAGTTCAGAAAAACTATTTCTTTTTATAAGCTAATTGAAGCAGCCAATCAAAACATAAAGTAGAGGGAATGTAAGTCTGCAATGCTGTCTACTGTTTTACATTGCTTTGTGATTAAAAGTGATGTAGAGAATTAAATAATTGTAGTAGTCATAGAGGTAGTGTAAGTCTGCTTCATAGTAAGCAGTATCAGTGTCATAGGAAATGTAGAACATGACTGAGCAAGAAGGGGAAGATATTACTATTCCAGGATTGTGAAAATGATCTTCAACATTTTAATTCTGAAAGTTGCGGAAATGCCAAATGACGGGATTGGCTTACAAGAAATCCAAGAGTTATAAATGGGTCTGACAAGATTTGGCCTTGTGGAAACTTGTGGTAGAGAGCAAGAAGTCATTTATTGCATGTAACATGTTTTTAAAAACGATGGAGATTTTCTTTCAGAAAGTGGCGGGCTGAAAGTAATAACAGCACAACAGAGTGTAAGCTGTTCATAGGACATCCTTTGACGTCATGGAAAGTAAGTTAACTTTAAGGAGTTCTGAATTCTGATTTGTTATGTTGTATGGGTTTTTTAAACACAATCATTTTGATTGTGTTTTTTTTTCCCCGCTGTTATATGATGAATACCTTCAAGTCATTGTTTTTAGTGAATTTTGATACATTCTGAGAACAGCAAAAATAAACCATTTAACATGTATAATTAATTCTGTACTGTTTGCATTTATGATATATATGTAGAACTGTGTAGGAGGCATGGAGAAGGTGAGGCTTCTGTAAGTGTCAAAGTTGTTGCATGCAGTGCTGCACTTCTGCGTATTCTTTCATATGCTGGACTACATCTGCACAATGAGATACCTAAGCAAAGGAAACACAAGTGATGTGATTGTGAAATGAGCAAAATAAATTGCACGTATTTCATTTACATCACCTGTGTTTCCTATCATTATGAATCACATTGTGCAGATCAAGTTTAGGTCTGTCCAGGGAAACATAGGAGGTTTGGACTTTGTTCAAGAGTGCAGTGGACATGACTCACTTCATTGGTAGACCTTCACATGTATTATGTCCTCTGTTCTCTTCAACAACTCGAAATTTCATCTGCAACCCTGAGTAGGCCTCACCTCAAACAAACCTCTGGATAGGACACATCTTATTGGCATCCTGAAGTAATCATTTAAAATTTTAGTGTCTTGCGACACTTTTCTGAGACAACAGCAATGCAAAAGATGCACCATGTTTTAAGATAGGCCTCACTTCATCTGCATCAAGATACTGTTAGTTTAAAATGTATATCTTTAGGACTGTGTAGGGGGCCTGGAGAAGCAGAAGCTTCTGTAAGTGTCAAAGTTGTTGAAAAACTGTTTGTCCTTCAATCTTTTCCCTTGTCTTTTGTAATTTTTAAATACATGTTTTAATATTTTTCAAATGTTTGTTCTCTCTTTCACAGATTGAAAGTATAAAAACAAAAAGTGAGTAATTTAACGACAATTATAAGGTAAATGTTTTGTACTCTTTTCATTACATTTCTATCACATTTAACTACTATTAGTTCCACTGCTTCATTTCTTTAACCCTCAGTTTCCTGCCTTTGCTACTTTCCTCATTCCTTTCTCTATTACCTACTTACTCAACTCCTTCCACTCTTTTTCTCAGTCCCTCTCTTCTCATAGTTCCTCACTCTTGTTCACTCACTCCGTCTCTATTACTCTTAGTGTCTTTGACTGATCACTCTATCACTACTTGTTCATAATGCTTTCTCTGTGTAGTTGAAGCACACTAAGGGGCATATTATGAACACAGCCAATAAAATTATTGCTCTTTTTATTGGCAGAAAACTGGTGCAAAAGTGGTTTTAGCGGCAGTTTTCTGCCGCAAAAGCAGCTTTAGCGACACATTTCTGCCAATAAAAGCTGCAAAACTTTTATTGCCTATGTTGATGATATGGCTCTATGTTACTTACATTTCTTTGCTGTTTCAATTAATCTTTTTCTGTTATTTTTTGTTTTCTGTTTTCTATTTTTTCTCTCTGTTATTCCTCATGTTTTAATCTTATTTTGAACATTCACTCACATTCTCCAAGAAACTCTTCTTTGTTAATGTTATACTCTCTTTTTTTTTCTTTCACTTCGTTATCTATTTTGTTTTTCACAATTATACCCTCTTCCGTCTTTTCTTCGGTAAATAGATCTATTAAACAGTATCTCTTCTTTACTCCCTATAGCTGTCTTTCTTTTAACATCACTCTCTGTTTACTTTCCTTATACTTACTCTTTTTAAAAAAAAAAAAATGTTTTGGTTAGCTCCCGGTCCGCGTACCGGGAAGCTAACCGGGAAGCGAACCAAAAGAAATAGAGCTTGCCAGAGTGCTAAACATTCTAGCAATTTTTTTTGAAAGGGAAGGTAGTTCTGAAAAGAACTTTTTTTTATATATTTTTGTTGTTTTATATTTTTTTTTATTTTTTGAACATTTTTTGTTTTTTTTGTATTTTTTGAACGATTTTATATTTTTTTTGGGGGGGGGAAACAACAAAAAACAGGCATCGAAAAGGGCTCAACAGGAGCAAAAAAAAATTACTGGGGGCGGTTAGGGCAATTATGGTGTTCATACGCCAGGTTTATAGCATTTATGCTCATGTTGCCACATGCTAACAACGCACGACAGTGCATACAAGAGTGTATCATGTGGCCAAAATGTTCTTGTATATTTGGCACAGTTTCCCGTGCCTCTGCTGGTGTCAATGAAATGGGTATTCTTGATCTGGCCACAGGAGTTGCTTGGATTTTCCTGCAAATCCCGTATTTCCGCCCGGCTATAATTGAGTGGATGCTTCCTTGTCATGTGCCTGTGCATTGTATGATTTCCGTAACTATATTTCTTATCCGTCCCTCTGGATAATTTTTCTTTACAGATGAGGCAGGTGACATACCTCGCATTGACTTTTTTTTGGCCAGGAGGGATCGAATAAAACTGCCAGATGAAACTGGCTTTCTTATGTGAAACCCGGGGCACCTCTTCTAAGAACTGTGGTTCTTCTCCCTCCTCTTCATCCATTTCTTCCTCTTCCTCCTCAGTGTTGGTCATCACCTGGGGAGGTGGTCCTCTCTTCCCATGAGGAGGTGGAGGTGGTGGTGGGGGTCCACCAGCTGAAGCAACTACTGAAGCCATTTCTGATATAGTAATGAAGGTCTTCCTCTCACAATGATGAAAGTCAGAGTGAGGAAAGAAGGAGGGGTTTTCATCATTTGGGAAAAACAATACTTCTCAACCAATGAAAAGTGTTATTTTTAGGTCACCTGACCTAGCCTTACATCATTATGAAACCAAAAGTGAAATGAACCAATGAAAAGTTTTATTAACAAGTCACATGACCTCTCACGCTCATGTTACGCGCTGCGGAACGCGCCCCGGTTAGCTTCCGGGTCGCTGAGCTTCGCGCCTCGGTCCTTGCCCCGGGACACTTCCGGGTGCGCTAACGCGGTACGTCACAAGACGCATTACGCGGCAACGCGATACGTCGTGCTTTCGCGACGCGCCGCGGATCGCTTCCGGGGAGCTGCGTTTCGCGCCTCGGTCCGCGCCCCGGGGCACTTCCGGGTGCGCTAACGCAGTACGTCATAAGACGCATTACGCGGCAACGCGATACCGTCACTATGTTGATTTCTTACCGGTTCGCGGACCGGGTCGCGGCATCAAATTGAGCTAACGGGAAGCTTCCCGGTTCGCGGACCGGGAGCGAAACAAAAAAAATATTTAAAAAAAATTATTAATAAACATATAAAATATATTTTTGGATTTAAAGAAGAATACATTTTACAGCTATAGATATTAGCTTTTAAAAAACCAATGAAATTCACTGAAAAAACCATAGGTTATAGACCATATATAGTTAGGAATTAGCATTTACAAAACCTTGAAAATTCACTGAAAAAACCATAGGTTATACACCATATATAGTTAGGAATTAGCATTTAAAAAACCTTATTTTACTCACACAAAACCATTGAAATTCCATATATAGTTAGTTGTACTAACTATATATCGCGCACCCGCAATCCACTGCTGATCATGTCACATATTACATCATTCATGACATGGTCAGTGACATCACTGATGACATCACTGATGACATCTCAAATGACATCACTGATGACATCACTGATGACATCTCAAATGACATCACTGATGACATCACTGATGACATCTCAAATGACATCACTGATGACATCACTGATGACAACATCCAGTGACTGTATGTTTCTGTAAAGTTAAAATATGTCTTACATATTGAAGAATGAGTGGATGTAGAAGTGTCTGAACAAAGGATTTAGTAGGTGCATGACTGACTGTATGAGTGAGTGATTAAATGTGTCTCACTGAGTGCATGGGTTAGTGACTAAACTGTCTTAATTTGTGCATCATTATGTCTGTTGTTCTGTAAACTGCTGCATGTGTTGATCAGTAGCTATATGATTAACTATATGGGTTATTGATTGGTTGCCCAAGTATTTGTATGGGAGACTGAGAGTGTGTATGGGTGGCTGGGAGGTGTATGACTCTCTGCATAGATGTATGGGTTCAAAAGTGCATGTGGAAACAGCTGTATGGGCGGTTGACTGTGTGCATGACTGTATTGGTGAGTGAATAGATATCTCAGTGCTACATGTCAAAGTAAGTACATATGTAAAATACAGTACATGTGAGAGTTGACATATATAAATAACTGTGCGTAAGAGCCAGTGAATGTGTGAGTGGCTGTATGGATCATTGTGAACTTGTATCCAGGATTGTATAAGTGAGTAAATATGTTTTAGTATATGTTTGAATAAGTAAGGTGTGTTTAACTGTATAGTTAAGGAAATGGAGGTGTGATTGATTGTTTGCATGACTGACTAGGTGTGTGTGTAACTTCATGGATGAGTGACAATCTGCGAGTCTGTGTTTACACTGAGTGTATCTAAGGTTATATTAGAGTCTGAAGAGGTTCATCGTATTATCACATGAATGATGTCATCAGTGATGTGATCAGTAATGTCAAATGAGATGTCATCAGTGATGTCATCAGTGATGTCATTTGAGATGTCATCAGTGATGTCATCAGTGATGTCATTTGAGATGTCATCAGTGATGTCATCAGTGATGTCATTTGAGATGTCATCAGTGATGTGATCAGTAATGTCAAATGAGATGTCATCAGTGATGTCATCAGTGATGTCATTTGAGATGTCATCAGTGATGTCATCAGTGATGTCATTTGAGATGTCATCAGTGATGTCATCAGTGATGTCATTTGAGATGTCATCAGTGATGTCATCAGTGATGTCATTTGAGATGTCATCAGTGATGTCATCAGTGATGTCACTGACCATGTCATGAATGATGTAATATGTGACATGATCAGCAGTGGATTGCGGGTGCGCGATATATAGTTAGTACAACTAACTATATATGGAATTTCAATGGTTTTGTGTGAGTAAAATAAGGTTTTTTAAATGCTAATTCCTAACTATATATGGTGTATAACCTATGGTTTTTTCAGTGAATATATATATATATCAATAACATAAAATCTAATAATTAAATCATTCTCTAAAATTAAATTTTCCGTTTTGTCAGTGCAACAGTATGGAAAGTGTTGGATAGCGGGGGGGTAAAAATGACTCTTCCCACTCCAATGAGTGCAACAATAGAAAAAGTGTTGGATAGCAGAGGAGTTAAAATTACTATTCCCACTCCAGTGAGTGCAACAGTAGGGAAAGTGTTGGATATCAAAGGGGTAAGAATTACTATTCCCACTCTAGTGCGTGCAGCAGTATGGAAAGTGTTGGATAGCGGAGGAATACAATTTACTATTCCCATTCCAGTCAGTGCAACAGTAGGGAAAGTGTTGGATAGCGAAGTGCTAATAGAAGAATGAAGGAAATATCTTGAAGGCACTCACCTTGGAGGAGAAGCCGGTAATTAATATCAGCAAAAGAACGGAGTCCCAGCGATCACTCAGGTCACCAAAAAACAACACAGGGTCAAATCCTTCAAATCAAGTAAACCAGGTTTATTTCCTCCATAAACCCGTATATATTTATTTATATATATATATATATATCAATAACATAAAATCTAATAAATAAATCATTCTCTAAACTTAAATTGCTAATAGAAGAATGAAGGAAATATCTTGAAGGCACTCACCTTGGAGATCGGCGTGACACCAACTCTGACATTCTCCAAGCATACATGAGACCACTAAGGTTCTTAAAACCACCACATACTGTTCTATGGTTTCCCAAGTTAGCTGAGCTTTAGAGAAAAACTTATGTCTCTTGACAACAATACTAGTAGTCTTACCAAAATTCTTCTGTAGCGCCCTTACAGCACACATATATTCATCCTCCTGCCCGACATTCTTATCAGGTCCTACTACATCCTCACCACCTACCTAAATCGATATAGAAATGAGCAATCTCTTTAACATCTTCCTACCTTTTACTCCCAAGTTATGTTTCAGCATCACCAATTTTCTCTTGGACACAAACTCATCTCCCCCCAAAGACTCTATATAAGCTTCTAGATAAGTCCCAAATAGCTCCCTCTAATCCTCCCATGCCGTAATGGGATTTCTGGGTTTGTGCAAGAACATGGATGGAGCTGTCACTTAATGTACAACCACTATGAAAACGATATTCCCCAATTTCAGTAAAGACCACAACAATGCAAATATAATTAAACTACCCACCGTAGTCACCAGTTTTCCAATGATATTATTCAGTTTTAGTAACATTACATAACAAAACAAACTAATATAAATAAAGTAGCCCCTGAAGTCACCAATTTTTCTTGACTTGCCTCTCATAATAATATACTCTTTGCATCCTTGTGACTATCCTTCGTCAGTCCCTTTTTTATTTGGCTGTGTGTAATCAAATTTGTGGGAAAAGCTCCTTTGTCCTACTTCTTTTGCCACTGCTAAACTAGAAATTACTCAGTTACCATTGAATTTCCTCAGTCCTACTTCCATTGCCAGGGTATCACCAAGCAATAGCTCCCCTCTGAAGAGTCCTTGCTTTGAGAATGTCAGAGTGGGTGTACCCCCAACTCCCCCCCCCCATCTCCAGGTCAGTGCCTTCAAGATATTTCCTTCATTCTTCTTTTTTATTATTTATTCACTGCCCTGAACCCCTGTTCTGCAATGCTTACACACACAACAGCGTGGCCTTTCAACTCCCCTCTGTTATGACACGTGCACCCTGATGACAGAACACAACCCGTGGCCTTGTGACTCCCTGCTGCCACCTGGTCTTGCACTAACTTTAACCGCACTCACAGCACTGTAGCTCATGCTTCATCACTGCCAATTCAATTTAAGTTTTTCTTTGGCCCATTTTGCTTCGGTTCCCTCCTCTACTGTTGGCTGTCTTGTGAAGTGCTGCAGCAACACACAGAAAAGCCCCTCCCTATTCCCAGCATGCGGCAACCAGAAACGAATTTCAGGGATGGCACACCAATGTTGTCACTCCAAGATTGTATCTTCTTTCTGCAGGGACTGCAGTCTTTTGGATCCCTTGTATCGCTTGGATCCCATCCTTGTCACTACTTTTTATGAAATAAACGACACGCTGTTTATAATGGAAAAGGTTTATTCAAGATACAAGTATTACCTTGCCATCCCTGGCAGGTCTCAACTGACTCCTCTCCCTTTTCATTCCAACACAGAATCTACCCATGTAATCCAGCAACAATAACTTTGGTTCCCTCACAACATCGAGGAATCCACATACAACACATTACATATGAGCATCTGACATATTTCAAAAGATATTTCAAAACAAATCACACCAGCAATGCGTGTGTATATTGGACATTTAACTCAGACAAAGAAAATGGGAGGCTCTTGACCCGAATCTCATCTCTGTTGCAAGTTACATTACATTACTCCTGATCCCATCCCATTCCATTTCATCCTATCCCATACATTCCACCATCTTTAAGCCTAATACAACTGGGTCATTTGTGACTTCACCAGGGGAAAACCTAGAAAGTCACAACTGAGGATTGTAAAAACACAGAACAGAGAGATGCACATACCCCTAGAACAAATCAGAAGGGCATCATGAAGGGATCTTCATCAGCAGATACATTTGATGCTATCGTGATACATCACTGAAACACACAAGGCATTGGAATTAAACAAAGACATGGTAGCCAAGGCTTGGGGCCTACTGAAGGCTGATCAAAACAGGATATCAGACATTCCTAGTATATTAACATCGGCCACAATCCGCCCCTCAGTACATGAGCTCCAAAAGCAAATAGAAAAATCAAGTTACAAGTGAGGTTCCTAAAATACAGAGCAGAAGACTCCTTGATTTCAATTTAAAGATAACGTTTATTAAATAGAAAAATAGGAAAAATACAATAACATTTTACAAAATAATGGGTCAACAGTGCCATCAGTACATTAAAATTTTTATTGACATTATAGTAAATACATATATTTATTTTTCAAAAACAAGAAATGAAGATAGATAAAGGAGGCAGAAAAGAGTGAGAGGAAAAAACAATTAATTGACTTGATCTAAAAATTTCAGGATCACAACAATGTAAATTTGACAGTAAAAAAGCTGAACAATATAATACAATTGGTATAAAAATCGGCTGAATAAATAAGAAAATGAAGATGGTTTCCGTACTTCTTCAGTTAAGGGTTGATGTAGGTTGATAATTGTAGCACAGGAATCTAGGAAAGTTGTTACTGATGACCAAAGAATGTCTCTTTGATAGCAAGAGATATTAGGGTGGTACCTGTTTTAATCTATGATTGTAACAGACTCCATACCACAATGCTTAAAAATATATATCTATAAAGAATTCTTTTAATTTTTTGTTATCTGTTAAAAAGCAACAGCAATTAGTAAGTCTACAATTTGCACATTGAGAGTGCAATAATTCCATTAGTCCAAAAGGCTTCCTAAAATAGGTTTGTAATGGAGAAAGGCATATGTGTATGAAAATTAATTTGTGTACAAACCTTAACTAGAATTGATAAGTGTGGGGGGCTTAAATAATATGTGCAGTAAAACTGAAACAGAGACATTGCAAGACCAACAAGAGGCCAAAATATTGGAATTATGTTATTTTATAATGCATTTGTAGCGCGCACAGATACTCAGGAGTGCCCCGGCACGAAATGCCAATGTCAGGAGCAGAGGAAGCTAAGCATAACTAGGTTTAGTCAAAAGCAGGGTCTTAAGATGCTTCTTGACAGCCTAGTATCTTGGATGTTACGCAGTTCCAGAGGGAGAGAATTCCAGGCTTCAGCTGCCTTAAAAGATAGGGCGCTGCCCCCATTCGAGTAAGGCGGAAGAGGGGAACCACTGCCAGACGCTGTACAGCAGAGCGCAGACGTCTTTGAAGAACTTTGAAGGTGTAACATCCCCTAAGGTAAAGCAGCCCTAATCTGTGCAAAGCTCCAGGAGCCAGGATAAGGGCTTTAAACTGAACAGGCCACATGGAGTCAATGGAGATCATGTGAATGTTGATTCATGCTGAATCTTCCTGGAATACCAAGCCGAACCCTAGCTGCCACATTCTGAATTGTTTGCAGTTTTTTTAGCTGGTAGTCAGGGAGGCCAATGTACAAAGCATTGGCATAGTCAATGTGTGACAGGATTAGAGCACTAGTCACCATTTCCCTGGCTGGCCGAGGTAGCAGGGGAAAAAACTTCCTGAGAGATTTCAATGTGACAAAGCACACTCCCGCAAGTTTTTTTATCTGCATGGGGAACCTGAGGTCTTCACTGAACCAGACCCACAAGTTCTTAGCAAGGTTGCCGGCGGAGTTGGGTGGGGGGTACTCATTGGGCTGTAGAGCCTCCTTAAATTGCGGGGGCAAGCGGTTTAAAAACAGCAGATAGACAGTTTTTCGCTTTGTCCGGGGACAAGTCGTTTTCCTTTCAGATGAAGAGGAGCTGAGTATTATCGGCATAGGCAAAGATCTTGGCTCCCAGCTCCTCTGCTAAGTAAATTAAGGGAGTAACATAAATGTTAAAAAGCAGGAGGAGGAGGCTCAGAGTGGAGCCCTGAGGAACGGGGGGCGAAAAGAATGGAGGCTGCCATACCTGCAGGGTTCTGTCCTCTAAGAAGGATTTGAACCAGTCCCAGGCCCGTCCATATAAACCAATACCTGCAAGACGAGCACGCAGTTGATTGTGAGGCACCGTGTCAAAGGCGGCAGAGAGGTCCAATAAAATCAGACCTGCTCTGCCGCTCTGATTTTAAGGTAAACTTATGTAAGGTAACTGGAGTAACCATTAGGCGGGTGCAAAAAAAGAAAAGTTTGGTTGATAATTGTGGTTGCAGTGGAGAAGTGAAGGATGGAGAAGTGGAAATTAAATGGAGGGAATAGTAGATTTCAGAGATGGCTGAAATTAATGACTGAAACTTGTTTTTATATGAATTAGGTAATTGGAAGGAAGATTCAGTGTGAGAAAGAGAGATAACAGAGTGATTGTGAATTAATTAATGAATCCATAATAAACCTTTTTTCCAGAATACCATTGTATTAGTGATTTTAATAAGTTTATTATACAAAATCTAAGAATGAAGCAATTGATCAATGGTGGAAAAATTAGAAATATATATGGGTCATAATAACCTACACACATTTTTGAGGATAGGAAGCAACATGGAGGAAGGATGATGAGTGAGTGACAAAAGTTGTGAAAAAAAGAAAGGTTGAATAAAAGATAATTCAAGCTCTGCCAATAATATATTTAGAATATATTTGTTTTTAAAACAGAATATGGAATGTTAATTGGGATTGTAGAGAGCTAGACAAGAATTGCCTACCCCACAATGAGAGAAACAATATATTCCATCTGGACGTAAGAGTAGATAAGGTTGAGAAAAGAGTAGTAGAATTAATAGAGAAATAGATTGTTTAACAGAATTGGTAAACCAAAGACCTAACTAAGGGGCCGATTAGGATAGCGGATGGATCACCTCCGCCATGCAGGCGGTGGTGATCCGTCCGCCATCCGTCACCGTCTGCCAGCAATTTACCCCCGCCATATTACAATGGCGGGGGGACCGCGGCGGACGGAAAGACCGTCCGCTGCTTTTCTGCCGCGGAAAAGGTCTAATATGGTGGCGGTGTCTATGAGACACCGCCAGCCATATTAGGATGGGCTTCGGGGTATGCCTTTCCGTGGCGGCATGGCATACGGTCTTTGCTTTGGGGGCCCGTTGTGGGCCCCCAGGGTGAAGGGGGTCTGGGGGGTGCACATAGGGTGTACCTATGGTACCACCAAGCATTTTAATGTACAACATGACAGGCACCGCTCGGTGCCTGTCATGTTGTGCATTGAAATGTACAACATGCATTTTTAGCATTGCGGCGGGCGGTGCTGAGAGCACCGCCCGCCTCAATGTTAAAAATGCTGGATGCGTCCGCCATTGTGGCGGGCGCATCATAATTGCTATGGCGGGACCGCCGCACACGTGGCGGACGGTCCCGTTTCCACCGGGATGACAATGTCCATCCGCCATCCTAATGGACCCCTTAGTGATTTTTACTGGATTACAAAGAAAGTCTGAAGCTGAGAAGTCATGTGTAAAACACCATTTGTATCGAGGGGGAATTTTGCATTTGTCCAAATTAAGCTTATAACCAGGGAGAGCTGTAAAAGTGCAAACTGTATCTAAAAATGGTTGTAGGGAGGAATCAGGAGAAGACATGTATAAAAGAATATCTTCAGCGTAAAATGAAAACATAATTATTTCTCCCCCAAATTTAAAACCATGTATGGTGTTTTTTGTTGAATTTGATATAAGAAGAATTTGAGAGAAGAGGAGAGAAGGAACAGCCTTGCTGTACTACTCTGTGAAGAGGGAAAGAGGGAGAAAAGCAGAAGACTCCTGAAAGAAGATCTCGAATGAACAACATGGGAATTATTAGTCTTCCAGGGACCCAGCATAGTCCAATGCTTAATTTGAGCCAGTGATTGTGGGCGGGGCGCACCCACACTTATATTTCCTCAACAGATGTCGACCTGAACAAGAGGGCGAAAAGCATAAAAGTGGGAAAGAAGGGGGAAGAGAACGGTGGGAAAACAGTGACAAAGGAATAAAGTAGAGATGAATAATAATGTGCTGGAGTGAGACAGAGGGCCAGGGAGCACCTAGTGGTAGGTTAAAGATGAATGAGATCAAGAACACAAAGCTCACTGTGATCTGTCCTTGCTTCATTTACCATTGTGTGTTGACTATTGGCTGTTCAGAGGATTTAAGTGTTGCTATAGGTGTATGCATGTCTAGGTTTCGTGATAGTCAACCCATATGGCGACCTGATATGTCAACCTTCAGTGTTTTGCCTGGCAATGTCTTCTTTATGATCGAATGGCTTTGCACCGTCAGCTCGTTTACTGTATTAGGATATCACTTGCAAGTGCTTCTGTGGGATGGTGGTGCGTCATTGTATTACTTTGCAATGTCTTTCTATTTACTTCAGATATTTCTCTGTTAAGGGTTAATTTAATATAATGACATATAGTGACAAGCTGGCATATGCATCAACGTTCGTAAATACCAGTCGGTAATACCGAAAAATAACGAATCGCTAATATGAACATGCAAACCGCGATGCATCAAAGTAATCGGTAAAAAATACCGAGTCGGTAATAATCGCTAATAAAGAACGAGTAAACGCCAGCGCGAGTAACAAAAACCGTAATCGGAAATACCGAGTCGGTATTACCGGATCCGGTAATAGCGGAATCGGTAATACCGAAAACGGGAAAATAACGCGACGCTTCGGAAGCAGGCTGATGACATCACAACCAGGAAGTAGGACACCCACGCTGCATTCAGTGTCCGGAGTTGCACAGAGGAGGAGGCAGAGCTCAGGAGCTGAGGTCCCACACTGAACCAGAAGCAAGCAGGAAAAAGGTAGCAGGACAGGATGGAGAAGGAGGCCCCCCAGCATGGAAAGGACACATCCCGAAAGCGAAAACGAAAGTTTTCAGATAAGGAGCTGGAAATCCTCATACAGAGTGTGAGCAGCAACCATGATCGCATATTTGGCAAGTTGTCGCTTAAGGTGCCAGAGGCAGAAAAAAGGAAGATGTGGCTGCGCATCATGGACAAGGTGAATGCCTGCGGAGTCACCCACCGCAGCATCGACGACCTCAAAAAACGATGGTACGACCTGCGTAAGAGGGCCAAGGAGAAGATTGCGCAGAGGGTCAGGGATGCTGCTGGCACAGGAGGGGGACCATCAAACGTGACGCCTAACACTGACCTGGAGGATCTAGTGGAGGCCACCATAGAACGTGAAGCTGTTGTGGGGGTCACAAGTCTGGACACCTCAGGTGCTGCGGAAGGAGGACAAGGTAAGAGGCATGCCAGCGTAACGATGCAGCGTGTACGTAGTCCCTGCCCACTCCCCCATGCCAGACCCAGTGCACATGTAGCGTTGCCCTACACACACACCCTCACCACTGTGTTGCACCATGGGAGATGTAGTCAATACATGAATGGGTGCATGCCTGAGCCCAGAGATGAATACAGCTGCCAAGGGTCAAATGTCAGTCAACAAAAGTAATTTATTGTGAGATGCCACAGCTATTGTCACATACCATACCATGATATTAACTATGCACTGTTTCACACACAGATGCATCCCCCATCGATTCAGACGACAGTGGCCACCTTGTCATCTCAGAGACGCCAGTGTTGTCAGAAGCGGAGTGCTCAGAGGGAGCTGAAGTCATGTCCTCCCCTTCACCACCACGCCGGACAACACCTCCACCGTCCTCCCGGCCGAAGCAACCACCACCGCCACCGTCCTCCCGGCCGAAGCAACCACCACCGCCACCGTCCTCCCGGCCGAAGCAACCACCACCACCACCATCCTCCCAGTCCAAGACACCACCACCACCACCCTCGCGGACCAAGACACCACCACCACCAGTGCTGCCCACTCCGCAGAGCCACAGAGCAGATGTTGCCGCCCTGTCCGTGATGGAGTCAGATCAATCTTCATCACACCCAAATGTTCCACGCCAGGCTGTCGTCACTCCAACCAGCCACACTGCAGGCCGACAGCGCATCAGGCAGAGGGTTGTGTCCCCGGGTCGGGCTGCTGCAAGACCGGTCGATCTGTCCGGAGGGTACGGAGTAGTGGAGGCCCGGATGCTGCGTGTCCAGCGCCTGCAGGGGAGACACATGGGTGCCATGAAACTCAGCATGACACAACTATGCAACAAACTAGGCTACATGACTGCCGCAGTGCGTGAGCACACCACTGCCGTATCTGCGGGCAACAAAGACATCAAGCTGTGCCTGCAAGAACTGACACGTGCCATACTCGCAGGCCAAAGGAGTGAGCGCCGGCGTCACAGGCAGGTCATGCTGGCAGTGAATACCACAAACAAGGCCATCAATAAGATGTGCAACAGCACGGCTGTGCTGTCACGCAGGTCCGTGTCCCTGCAAGTGGATCTTGGTCATTTATGTGGGGATGTGGCAAAGGCCCTTGAGAGGGTGACCACTGCAGTGGAGCAACTGCAGCCAGGGTCAGCCAGTGTCAGCAGTCTGGGGGCGGAAGAGGGGAGTGAGGCAGCCTCCAGTGTCAGCAGCGTCTCCCTGCCGGACACCAGCGTGAGGAGGCGCAGTGGCCGCAGTGCAACTGCCACTGACTCCCATCGTGTACAACCCGAGGAGTCACAGGACAAGAGACTGGGGGTACGCGGCAAACGGAAGTAAACATGTGGCATAGTCACACTGTCCTTGGTGAGGTAACCATGGACAGACCAAAGTGCCTCACGCGCCACCTGTTCTGAGAAGGGACATTGCTAGTTTTTTTCGCTGCGGCAGCAGCTTGTTTGTGTTACGTTTTTCTGCACCAGTCAGGTGTCCATGCCCATTAAACCCTTGCAAAACTGATCCTGTTGTCAAGTCACTCTCTTACCTGTCTCAGAAATGATTACGTGTGATGTATGCCCGTCTCCTTTGCCCTTCAGCTGTGTTGGGCACATGTGCCTGTTGGTGTTGTGGGGGGGGTTGCTGGGCACGCAGTTCTTCCTCTCCCTCCACCTCTATGTGTATCCCCATGCGCGTGGCGATGTTGTGCAGGATGGCACACACAGCAATTATCTGGCAGCAGGTCACTGGGTCGTACTGCAAAGCACCTCCAGTCTTGTGCAGTATTCGGAAGCGGCTCTTCAGGATGCCGAATGTTCGCTCAACCACATTCCTAGTACTGATGTGTGCCCTGTTGTAGCGCTGCTCTTGCGGGGTAGCTGGGTTGAGATAGGGCGTGAGGAGATATTCACGCAATGCGTATGCGCTGTCACCTGCAGGATGGGGAGAGAATGGTAATCAGCATTAATGGAATTATACATGTGGGGAAGGAGTGGATGGGGAGTACGATGATGCAGCTATTTGTACCTAGTAGGTGTCCCTCTCCGAATTCTCCGTTGATCAGGCGCCTGTGGAGGCCACAGTGACGGAAAATGTAGGCGTCATGTGTGCTCCCGGGAAATTGGGCTACAATGTCGGTAATGATCAACTTGGCATTGCACACCACCTGAACATTTATTGAATGATACGATTTCCGGTTGCGGTAAATGTATTCGGTGGCTGATGGAGGACAGATGGGGACATGCGTGCAGTCGACACACCCGATGACATGGGGGAATTGTGCCACCTGGTAGAATTCCCGTTTGGTGCGGGTTAGCTGCTGGGGGGTTCTGGGGAAGGTGATGTGGCGATTGAGAAATGTCAGCATGGCCTCTAGAAACCGGTGGAAAAAGCGTGATAAGGCACTTTGCGACACGCCTCCTGTCTCAGCTATTACCCCCTGGAAGCTTCCAGATGCAAGCAGGTGCAGGCAGCATAGCACCTGCACATGGGCAGGTATGGCGTTGGTCCGACGGGTCTCGTGCTGCAGTAAGGGTGTCAGGTCTGCTATTAGGTGCATTATCATGGCACGGTTCAGTCTGTACTTGACGTACACCTGTTCCTCGGTCTGCCCCAGCAAAGTGATGCGAACCCTGAAGATCCTGTCCTGTATCATCCTCCTGCGCTGGGCCTGGGCGTTGATCCTCCACCTCCTAGCAAGCACGTACAGGGCAGCCATTTTGGTGTACATGTGGGGTTTCCCAGGGCATTTATGAAGGGTAACTGATTGTCAGCACCTGCTGATGGGGTTTAAATTTTTTTTTCTGTCCTTCTGTTAACTTTACCTCCTGATTGTGATTCCCCTTATTTTGCTCATGCTAAATAGCGATTTTGGGGATTTCCGGTATTAGCGACTGTTCATGCATACCATTTCCATTCGTTATTGCCTATTCGGTATTTCCGAACTATTGCTTTGTGGTTCGGTATTTCCGAATGTCTGTTTAACGATTCGGTAATTTACCGCGGGGCCATTTAGCGGTTCTTTATTTTTTTCCGATTTTCGGTTTGATGCATTGCAATTTATGGTTTTGCGGTCGGTATCGGCCTGTTTTTCCGAATCGCTGTTTTACCGGGAGGTATTTCCGTTGATGCATATGCCTGAAGGTGCGTTGCAATTGTCAACATTCAATGATAAATGATGCAAGGTCGGATTAGTGAGAGATTTTTCACCGATTCTTTGTTTGCTTTAAGGAGAGGCTTATTACACATTCTACAGAAATTAGTTGGTTAACTCCCCTACTGATGGAAGAATTAATCCCCACCACTGGCGGAATTCAACAAGCAATAATATATTTTGCACCAGTCACCTAGTGCCGTAAAGTGGTTCAGAGATATAAAGACCAGTACAAAAATGTGCTATGAAGGAAGACAAGAGGAATGCAGAGGGAGGTCAAAAAGACCTATAATGAGGTCTGAGCAGATTAAGGGCAGAAAAAAGAGAATGCAAGACGGCAATGAGGGTAGCAAGGCAACAGAAGTGCAAAATGTTGCCAAGCTTTGCCATTAAGAGGTGGGAGTAACATCTGTGGTGCAGCCCCAAAGAGACTGTAAATGAAGCCCTCTGCCATAGTGGGCATGACAGTTTAGTGCAACAAAGAAAAGTAGATCACTTCTTGAGAATGGCCACACGTGATGACTTTCACAGTGGGACATATGCCTGGCACCACACAGTGGCCCATGTAATACAGCTGGTAGTAGCAGTCCCTATGTGTATGCCAAACAACTAAGAGAAATATATTTAGAAGAGAGGAAATCATGACAACTTTTTGGTTTGTTTGTTCATTTTACTGAGAGTAAAAGTGTGAATCTGTACAGAGCTGCCTGCTTCCTCAAAGCAAGAGCAGGTGTTTCTGTCTGGAATAGAAGCAGATGGTGCTCAGTTTAGATTCCAGGGCATTGTTCTGCTCTGTTCATGGCTGTCATTTCTACAGCGTTAGCCACTGAGTTGAATATAGAGATATGCAGAGATCTGAATTTAAAGTACCCACTTTGAGTTTTTAAAGCATTAATTCATTCACTTTGCATTCTAAATTATCAAGAGAATTACAATTCCAGCGCATAAGTGCAAAGCAATGCAGGTACCAAAATAACAGGGAACTCTAATATTCTGATTAAAAACAAAAACAGCTTGAAAGGCCTTAAGGGAGCATGGCTGCCTGCTGACTGCAAAGGCGCTTGTTAAAGAGAAAGCAGTGAGCTGGTTTCATGCCGTCTCCTCGACATGCATCTTGCACAATAGCCACGACAGCCAGGAGCAAGGTCTTTCCAAGTTTCCAAAACACACGCAATCGTTCAGAACAGTTTCAATATCTTTGGATTTTACTGCTTTTCACACTTTGCGGCTCCTCGCTGTGTTTCAAGTTTGATGCAAAATGAAAGTGAGTGGATTGGTGGCGGGAGAAATATGGGGGTAAAGCTTAAGAAAATGAACATTTAGGGTAGTAGCAAAATGAGGTCCAAAAAATTCCAAGAAATTACCTCTACACAGGGATCACCTTCCCCCCTTACCTGCGGCTGTCGAAGGCGGCAAACGCAGGGACCGAAGGTCTAGCGACGCCACTGCCTCTACTGAATGGTGATGATATCTACCTCGGTGTCTTTGCCCTTGATGTCACATTTTCCCATCGGAAATGGGGAAAAACACAAATAAACTATTTTTGTGGATTTACTGGATGCTATCACATTTGTTAATGCTTTTGCCAGGCGTATTCCTAAAGTTTGTACAGGGGGGTAAGTGCATGTGCATACTTACGGGTGCAAGTGCCACGTGCGAATATCTGAGATTTGAAATAGGTGTCATACCAGAGGCGGCTAGCACGGATCGGGAGTGGTGAGAGCAGGGGAGGAGTAAAAAAATGAAAATTATACTTACCTCCTGGTCGTGTCTCCTCGTCGTCGCTACTCTCTGGCCGGAACAGGAGTTCTGAGCACCGTAGTTCGGCGCACAGATGGGAACTGGGAGCCTGGGCATGTTCTCCACTCAGCCTGTAACGTAGCCTGGGTGGAAACTATGAAAAGAGTGCATGACTGTTTGGTCAGCCCAAGATGGCCGGCCAAGCAGTCATGCACAATAAGGAGTCTGCTCAGCACTCCTCCTGCTCCTCTGTCAGCAGAGCAGCCCCACCCCGCCCACAAAGCTGCTGCAGCAGGAACAATTAAAATGAAAACATCAAGTTATTATCATTTTATTTTTCCTTTATTTACACCGAAAAATATACACCTTTTGCACTCGACTTCAAAATTACTATGGCACTTGTAAAGAGGCTAGTAGCCAAGTCATTAGCAATAATATATTTGCCATGGGAGATGCAGAATACATAGGTCTTTTAACGTAAGCAGGTCTCTGAATAAAGTACAACCGTCCCCAGGCATGACATGATACAAACTCTTAATGTCCATTTCATTATCTTCAAATGTATTCTATTGTATTGCAGTTACATTGATATATTGTGTACTATACCTGAAAAAACGTTGGAGCACTTTACGGTGGGTTACTCTTGTTCTGCAGGCTAGTGGTTACTCTGGTGGTAGTCTAGTGCTTACTAGTTATTGTTGCTTATTTGTGGTTGTTTTTGGTTACTGAGATTAGTCTTGTGCCTTCAGGAAACTGTTCCATGTCTTTCCTCCAGTTTATTTGAAGAAGATTAATTAATTAGGAGTAAATAGTGAGAATTGTAATGTTTTGTGAGTTAGAGATGAAAATACCCTTTTCGTTCCTGATGGGCTTCATACAATAGTGACGTAAGTGTGTGGGTGATAGAATATTGATGTAGAATGTTCAATTAATGGTTACACGCTGAGGAATAAAGATGTGTAATACCAAGCTCCATGTGTGGCATGATCCTTTGCATGCACCCGGGCTGGGGAGGGAGCTACAACTGTCGATGAGGATGTGATGCGTGGATCGAATCCTTCTATGATTTATTCGATACACTTGAATATCATTCAATAGCTAAAGAAGTTGGCAGGTGAAAGAGTAAAAGAAGTGATAAAGAAAATACCACTCAGTGGTGAAGTGAGGTACCGTTAAATCAAAGAGGTGCTGAACACTGTGCTTAGTTTGAGACGGTGGTTTCTGGTGCTCGGCACCAGATGTAAATTGTCAACACCGGCGCTTTTGACAGTCCTCCACAAGGTAGCACTGTCTGACTTATTTAAAGATGACCACAACAATAGATTATTACTAATTCAATATACATTAAAAATGACTATTACTGGATGATTAAGTGTACTCACAGAGTAGATGAATGGTTAAGGGAGCAGACGGTTGCGTAGGAGGCCCACGTCAAGGCCAGTAGGAGGGATGACAAATTAGAAGAGGATTTTGGGACATGGAGGGAGTTATGCAGCATGTTTTTAAATCTTGAGGCAAATGCGAGTGATCAGCATGCTTCAGATGCTAGTGACCGCATGACTGAGGAGGATGTGAGCTGATGTTTTTGATATTTCATTGTCAAGCTCTTAGATATAAGACAACTGGTAATTCAATAATTGATAATGTACTGTCTACGGATGTGCACTTTGTCAGCGGACCCCACCTGACCGCAATGTTTGAAACTGTATACCCACTGTGACTTTATTGAAAAAATAAATAAAGGTTATACAAAATAAAATGACTATTACCTGCCGCCAAGCCATTCTTATAGCTTTGAAGGCCTGAAATAGTCTAAACTGTCACATATGTAGTAGTGTGATAGTTAGTAGTTGTTCTTTTACTATCATTGGCCGCATGACAGGGGCAATGTGTGGTGTGGGCTGCACAGGCCCTGACGAGAGCCCTGGCACTTATTCTTTTAACACATTAAGCTCTGGCTTAACACCCAATTCAATCCAAAGCCAACTGTGGACTATGAAAGGTACATTTTCAACCAAGAAAGGCATAAGGTTGGTGAAACAATGGATGCATATGTAAAAAGACCTGATTCGCTCATCAAGCATTGCAAGTTCAACAAGTTCAATGATAAAGAGGCCATGCATCTCAGAGTAAAAGATGGTTGTTTCTCCGATTCCTTCAAACAACAAATGGTGAAAGAGACACTCAGCTTGGAGCGAGTATTCAAGGCTGCCAGAGCAGGAGAAAGAGCTGACAGACAAGTAGCTAACATGGAGGCTGGAACGGCCCAATGACGAATCAGAGCTGAGTGTCAAAAGTAAGTAAAAACACAAGGGAGAAGGCCATAAAGTAATGGATCCAAGGAAAAGCAAGTTGTGTCTATGATATGGATTTTATTTTCCATATTAAGGTGAATGTCCGGCCATTGGACACATATGCGAAGGCTGCGGGAAAGAGAACCATTTTGTGGCTGTTTGCAAAGTGAGGGAAAGATCAAGTGTGTGATGTCAAAAAAAAAATGGAGAAAAATCAAATGCGTCACTTCGAGAAAACAAAATGGATGTCAGAATGTTCAAACGCGACGATCTACACTTGCCCACAAGGGCAAGCGATGCAACATTTGAGGCAAGTAGAAACTGAACGATGTTGATTGTCATCAAATTCAGCATCTGAATGTTTGTCACTGTCATTGTCAAGTGACAGTGAGGAAGATGGGTGTGCAATGTCAGTGGTGATCAGTGAACAACGTGCGCATGTTGGATTTGCTTGTTGCAAGGAAGAATGCAGGTCCAAGCTAGGTCGACAAGTGATAGTGCAAAATTCATTTTGACCTTGTCCCAAAATCACACTGAAAGTAAATGGGTGCGCCATAGCTTTTATTATAGACAGTGGTGCATCGATAAACATCATGCCAGTGGAAAAGTACAATGAAATGTCTGCAGTGTCCTGTTTGATCCCGCCAAAAACCAAAGTGTGTATGTTGGCTGCTTTGATGCCACTGCAAAGTCAAGGTTCAATCATTGCAACTGTGAAGCATAAGAAGACAAAAGTACAAGAACCAATTCATGGCCTGCAAAGCACTTAACTTGTTTACTCAGTTTTACCACTGTTGCTGATATTGGGCTGATATCTGTAAACTGCAATGTCAATGCCTATCATGAGATAGTGAATCCTTTTCCATCCTTGTTTCACAGACGTGGAAGATTTAAGAACAAGAAAGTGCAACTTCAAATAATGAGGACATAGATCTTGTTGTTCAATGACATTATTGAATTGCATTTCATTTACAAGAGGCTGCTGCGAAAGAACTTCATGTTGAGACACTATTAAAGCATGACATCATTGAGCGATTCACTAGTCTGATGCCATGGGTATCACCTATAGTGGTAGTGCCGAAGAAGGATAGTTGAGGAGCCATGCTCATCAACGCTGATATGTGCCAAGAAAACAAGGCGATTGAAATAGAAAGACATCCAGGTCTGCACATTTCTGGCATGATCGAGCAGTTAAATGAAGCTAAAGTCTTTTCCTGTCTTGATTTGAACAAAGCAAATGACACACGGATGATGAACAGAATGGAGAGCAAATCAAACATTTATCCACAGTCAATAGATCTGGGTAAATCCATTGTTCTTTTGCTCACCATGCCACCTCAGTTTAGACCCAGCCATGTGTAAATTAGGCTTGACCCTGTGCCTCATAGGTACAGTCCAGCCCGAACTGCCAAGCCAGGTTCTTCCTGTACCGGAAAAAAGGATCCTAGAATCTGTTTCGGGACATCACCCCTCTTCTGCCAGGCTAACTCGAATCCAGTGACACAGTGAGCATGGGACCCACGTCTGGGCATACACGGCGCACTTAGGGCAAGTAAGCAAAAGACACACAGATGATGGACGGAATGCAGAGCAAATCAAACATGCACCCCAGTCAATAGATCTGGGTTAAATCCATTGTTCTTTTGATCATCATGCCACCTCAGTTTAGACCCAGCCATATGCAAATCAGTCTTGACCCTGGGCCTCATGGATACAATCCAGCCTGAACTGCCAAGCCAGGTCCTCCCTGGACTGGAAACAGCAACCTGGTACCAGTTTCAGGGCATCACCCCTCCTCAACTGGGCAAGTTTGAATCCAGTGACAAAGTGAGCCCGGGACCCACGTCTGGGCATACCCAGCACACTTAGGGAGAGAAAGCAAAAGACACACAGATGATGGACGGAATGCAGAGCAAATGAAACATTTACCCCCAGTCAGTACATCGCCCCCAGTCAATAGATCTGGGTTAAATCCATTGTTCTTTTGCTGACCACGACATCCCAGTTTAGACCCAGCCATATTCACATCAGTCTTGACCCAGGGCCTCTTGGGTACAGTCCAGCCCGAACTGCCAAGCCAGGTCCTCCCTGGACTGGAAACAAGCATCCTGGTACCGGTTTTGGGACATCACTCTTCATCATCCAGGATAACTTGAATCCAGTGACACAGTGAGCCCGGGACCCACGTCTGGGCATACCGTGCGCACTTAGGGCGAGAAGGCAAAATACACACAGATGATAGCTGTAGTCAAGCTCACCTGGCTGATGAGGGGGGAATGCCCCAAAACCGGTCCCAGGATGCTTGTTTCCAGCCACGGGGGGACCTGGCCTGACAGTTCAGGCTGAACTGTTCCCATGGGAACAGGATCAAGACTAATTTGCATATGGCTGGGTCTGAACTGGAATGGCTTGAGGAGCAAAACAACGATGGATTTAGGCCCAGATCTCTGTACTGGGATGAATATCTGACATTGTGCAGCATTCTGTTCATCAACTGTTCTTTTGCATTTGTCACCCCGAGTGGGACGGGTAAGCCGAGACGTGGGTCCCGTGCTCTCCATGCCACTGGAGTCAAGCTAGCCTGGCTGATGGGATGTATGAGGTTACAACGCATACTTTTACAACGCCTACCTTTACAACGCATTTTTTACAACGCAACATCCATTACAACGCATTCCATTACAACGCATGCATTTACAACGAATTTTTAAAAACTACTTTTACAACGCATTCCATTACATCGCATACTACCTTTACAACGCATACCATTACAACGCATAACATTACTTTGCATGTAAGGTAAGTATTGGATAGTGTAGGGGTAATAATTACTATTCTAACTCCGGGGGGGTGCACCAGTAGGGTAAGTGTTGGATAGTGTAGGGGTAAAAATTACTATTCTAACTCCAGGGGGTGCAACAGTAGGGTAAGTGTTGGATAGTGTAGGGGTACTATGTGTTGTAATGCTATGCGTTGTAATGGTATGCGTTGTAATGACTGCGTTTTAATGACATGCGTTGTAGTGGTGTGCGTTGTAGTGTCATGCGTTGTAATGGTTGCGTTGTAAAAACATGCATTGTAATGGATGTTGCATTGTAAAAGTTTCGTTGTAATGGTAGTGCGTTGTAAAAGTTGCGTTGTAAAGGTTGTTCCCCGACTGATGAGGGGTTATGCCCTGAAATTGGTCCAAGTATGCTTGTTTCCAGTCCAGGGATTACCTGGCTTGGCAGCTCGAGCCAAACTGTTCTCATGGGAACAGCGTCAAAACTGATTTGCATATGGCTGGGTCTGGACTGGAATGGCATTGGGAGCATAAAAACTATGGATTTAGGCCCAGATCTCTGTACTAGTGTGAATGTTTGACATTGTGCATAACTCTTTCCATCAATTGTTCTTTTTGCCTTTGTCACCCCGAGTGGGACGGGTATGCCCAGACGTGGGTCTCTTGCTACTCGAGTCAAGCTATCCTGGCTGATGAGGGGGTGATGCCCCAAAACGGGTCCCAGGATGCTTGTTTCAAGCCCAGGGATGACCTGGCCTGGCAGTTGAAACTGAACTGTTCCTATGGGAACAGCGTCAAGATTGATTTGCATATGGCTTGGTCTGAACTGGAATGGCATGGGGATCAAAAACAACTATGGATGAAGGCCCAGATCTCTGTACTGAGGAGAATGTTTGACATTTTGTAGCATTCTGTCCATCAAATGTTCTTTTTGCATTTTTCACCCAAGTGGAACGGGTATGCCCAGACATGGGTCCCGTACTCTCCATGCCACTGGAGCCAAGCTAGGCCAACTGATATGGGGTGGTGCCCCAAAACTGGTCCCAGGATGCTTGTTTTCAGTCATGGGAGGACCTGGCATGGCAGTTCGGGATGAACTGTTCCCCTGGGAATAGGGTCAAGACTGATTTGCATATGGCTTGGTCTGAACTGGAATGGCATGGAGAGAAAAAAACTATGGATTTAGGCCCAGAACTCTGTACTGGGATGAATGTTTGACATTGTGCAGCATTCTGTCCACCAACTGTTCTTTTTGCATTTGTCACCCCGAGTGAACCAAGTATGCCCAGACGTGGTTCCTGTACTCTCCATGCTGCTGGAGTCAAGCTAGCTTGGCTGACATGGGGTGATGCCCCGAAAGCAGTCCCAGGATGCCAATTTCCATCCCAGGGATGACCTGGTCTGGCAGTTTATGCTTAACTTTTCCCATGGGAACACGTTTAAGACTGATTTTCATGTGGTTGGGTCTGAAATGGAATGCCATTGGGAGCCAAAAACTGTGGATTTAGGCCCAGAACTCTGTACCGGGGTGCATGTTTGGCATTGTGCAGCATTCTGTCCATCAATTGTTCATTTTGCATTTGTCACCCCGAGTCTGACGGGTATGCCCAGATGTGGGTTCCATGCTCTCCATGCCACTGGAGTCATGCTAGCCTGGCTGATGAGGGTGATGCCCCGAAACTGGTACCAGGATGCTTGTTTCCAGTCAAGGGATGACCTGGCCTGGCAGTTCGGGCTGAACTGTTCCCATGGGACCAGGGTCAAGACTGATCTTCAAATGGCTGGGTCTGAACTGGAATGGCGTGAGGAACGAAAGACTATGGGCCTCATTTATGAAAAGTGACGCATCGCTGCGTGAAAACAGCGATGCGCCACTTTTCACTGCGCTCTCCCTTCAACACTAACGATGCGTCATATTTACAGTATGACGCATCATGTCGCAGGGAGTTACAAATAGGTCAGTATTTCTGACGTATCTGTAGGAGCAAAAGTGACGCATTGCTGGAGTGTGTCACAAAAGTGATGCAACTCCAGCAATGTGTACTTTCACAGTCGTAGGTGGGTGGGGAGGGAGTTCCAGGTCTTCACTGCCAGGTAGGAGAATGATCTTCCTCCGGAGGTGGTTCTGCGAATTTGTGGGACGTTGGTGAGGGCAAGGCTGGTGGAGCAAAGCTGGCGGGCAGGGGTGTAGAACGAGAGTCGGCTGTTGAGGTAGTCGGGCCTATATTGTGGAGCGCTTTGTGTGCGTGGGTGAGCATTCTGAACGTGATCCTTTTGTTGACGGGGAGCCAAGTGGAGGTTTCTCAGGTGGGTGGTTATGTGGCTGTGGCGAGGGATGTAGAGGATGAGTCGTGCGGCGGCGTTTTGTATGCACTGGAGCCTAGTCTGGAGTTTGGCGGTGGTTCCTGCATATTGGGCGTTCCCGTAGTCCAGTCGGCTGATGACGAGGGCGTGGGTGACTGTTCTTCTGGTGTCTGTGGGGATCCACGGAAGAACTTTCGAAGCCTTCTCAGGGTGTTGAAACATGAGGATGAGACGTCGTTGACTTGTTTGGTCATCGTGAGGGAGGAGTCCAGGATGAAACCCAAATTGCGTGCGTGGTCCGTGGGTGTCGGTGCGGTTCTCAGCGCCGGGGGCCACCAGGAGTTATCTCAGGCAGATGGGGATTGACCGAGGATGAGGACTTCCTTCTTGTCCGAGTTGAGCTTGAGACGGCTGTGCTTCATCCAGTCTGCTACTTCTTTCATCCCTTCCTGGAAGTTGGTTTTGGTGGTGGCTGGGTCCTTGGTGAGGGAAAGTATCAGCTGGGTGTCGTCGGCGTAGGAGATGATGTTGTGTTTACGTGCGATGGTGGCGAGTGTGCTCATGCAGATATTGAAGAGTGTTGGGCTGAGTGAGGATCCTTGAGGAACGCCGCAGATGATCTCGGTGGCCGCGGATCGGAAGGGGAGGAGGCGTACTCTCTGAATTCTTCCGGAGAGGAACGAGATGATCCATTCCAGGGCTTTTCCTTGGATTCCAGTGTTGCTGAGGCGGTGCATTAGGGTGCAGTGGCATACGGTGTCAAAGGCTGCTAAGAGGTCCAGGAGAATGAGGGCAGCTGTTTCCCCGTTGTCTGTCAGGGTTCTGATATCGTCTGTGGCTTTGATGAGGGTGGTCTCGGTGCTGTGGTTGTCTCGGAATCCAGACTGGGAGGGGTCAAGCGAGTTGTTGTCCTCGGGGAAACCAGTCAGCTGTTTGTTGACGGTCTTCTCGATGACTTTTGCTGGGAAGGGGAGGAGAGAGACGGGTCGGATGTTCTTGATGTCCTTGGGGTCTGCTGTGGGTTTCTTCAGGGGGGCGTTGATCTCTGCGTGTTTCCAGCTTTCAGGGAAGGGCGCTGACATGAAGGAGCTGTTTATGACGTTCCGCAGGTGGGGTGCGATGGTGGTGCCGGCTTTGTTGAAGATGTGGTGGGGGCCTGGGTCGGACGTGGAGCCGGAGTGGATGGTGCTCATGACGTGGGTGGTGTCTTCATTTCTGATGGGGGTCCAGGAGTTTATGGTGTTGCTGGGGTTCGTTGGTTTGGTGTCCTGAAGTGGAGTTTGGTGTCCGAACTCCGAAGCTGTCGTGTATGTCTGCAATTTTGCGGTGGAAGAATGTGGCGAGGGAGTTGCAGAGGTCTTGCGAAGGGGTGATGTCGTTGTTGCTGGCGTTGGGGTTGGCGAGTTCTTTGACGATGCAGAAGAGTTACTTGCTGTTATGGGTGTTGTTGTCCAGTCGCTCTTTGAACGATGTTCTCTTGGTGGTCTGGATCTGCTGATGGTATTCGCGGGTGGCGGCTTTGAGGGCTGTCATGTTTTCTGTCGTCCGTTCTTGGCACCAGGTCTTTTCGAGTGTTCGGCAGGTTTTTTTTTGCGGTTCTGAGGGCGCCAGTGAATTATGAGGGTTTTGTGGTGGGGGTCTTGCTGTGGGGGGGTTTCAGTGGGGCGAGGTCGTCGGCGCAGTTGGTGATCCACTGTGCGAAGTTGAGAGCTGCGTCGTTGGTGTCGGGTATGTTGGTGTCAACAGATGGGTTCTGGCTCAGTGACGTGGTAAGCTGGTCAGTGGTGACTCTGCTCCAGCATCTGTGGGGGATCCGATGCGTGTGGTGGTGCGATGTAGTCTTTTTGAAGGTGAAATGTATGCAGCTGTGGTCGGTCCAGTGTAATCCTGTGGAGTGGTTGAAGGCGACGTGGTTACTGGTGGAGAAGATGGCGTCGAGGGTGTGGCCAGCGAGGTGGGTGGGGGAGTCCACCAGTTGATTGAGTCCGAGGTTGGCGAGATTTTCGAGCAGGGTGGTGGTGGTGTTGTCGTTGTTGTTCTCCAGGTGAAAGTTCAGGTCTCCTAGGCAGATGTATTCTGGTGAGGCTAGGGCGTGCGGGCTGATGGCGTCGGCGATGGTTTCGCTGATTTGTGTGCGTGGGCCTGGGTGTCGATAGATGAGTGTTCCTCCGAGGGTGGTCTGGGGGTCTGTGTGGATCTGGAAATGTAGGTGTTCGGCGAAGGAGATGGTGTCTTCGGCGTTGGTCGTGATGCTGATGGTGATCCTGTAGATGATGGCGATTCCTCCTCCTGTTTTGTTGATGCGGTCCTTCCGGGTGATGTTGTAGCCGTCCGGGATGGCTATGGTGATGTTGGGGGCTGAGGAGGCGTTCATCCAGGTTTCCGTGAGGAAAGCAATGTCCAGTGCTGTTGTGTCGAGGAGGTCCCAGAGTTCGATGGCGTGCTTGTGGACGGAGCGGGTGTTGAGGAGGATGCACTTGAGGTGGTTGTTGTTGCTGTTTGCTTTGGCGGGTGGGGGACGGGGTTTTAGGCAGGTGAATTTGCAGGCTTGACAGGTGAAGGGTCTGTGGGTACGTCTGGGGGTGGCTTGATAGCAGCCGGGCGCTCGTCCGGTGTTGAGTGCGTTCAGGGTGACGGTGTTGTATGTCAGTCGGTTGGTCTGGGTCTGATGAGGTCCGGAATTCTGGCGCTGGGTGCGTCCCAGGTGCGGACGGGCGCAGACGGGCTTGCCTTTGGCGCACCTTCGGTGCGCCAGCAGCGCGCATCCGCTGCGCTTCCGCGCGCCGTCCTCCATTAATGGCGAAGTGGGAGGGAGGAGCAGCTGGGAGGCGGGAGCGGGGTGGCCAATGGGCGTCGGGGGGCGTGGTACAGAAGAAAAAGGGGCGGGCCGCAGGGGGGCAGCGGCAGGAAGCGGGGAGCGGGGGGGCACAGAAGCGGGAAAAAACAGTTATGGAGAGTCCAGAAAATAAGCAGTCAGCAGGAAACAAACAGGGCACAATGCTGATGCAATACTAAGCAAAATACTCAGCAACACGAGTGCGGCGGCGAACTCGTGGCAGCAGCGGAGATGGGGGCAGAAGTCCTGGTCATCTACGGGGGAGCCACGCGGTGCGTGGAGCGACCGACCCTGCGAGCAGGGTCAAGGGTCACCTTGGGAAGAATAATAGAAGAATAGATAAGCAAAAGAAGGTTAGATAATGTTAGATTGAAAGTAAAGATTAAGGAGAAGTATTTATTTATTTATTTATTTATTTATTTATTTATTTCGAGGGTTTTATATAGCGCTGCTGGACCCTGGAGTATCAGAGCGCTTTACAACAAGGTAGAACAACAAAATATAGGATAACAATAGGTGCAAAATTAGCAACGTGATACAGTATTGCAATACGTCATTTAAAAGGGGGGAATAAAAGGAAGGTAAACTTACAAAAAGGCGAAAACAGTTAAAAGTGATAAAAAGTTGCATTCAGAATGGAAGGGGGGATAAGAGAGGAGAGAGGAGTGGACAAGCCTCTGGCCTGGTCGCCCCCCTGCTCCTCTCCGCTCCCCTTCCCGCCTCCCAGCGGACCCGCCCTCCCTGCTCCCCTCTTAAGGGGACCTCGCCTGCTTCTAGGGAGCGACCACTGCGCCTCTGGCCTGGTCGCCCCCCTGCTCCTCTCCGCGCCTGCCACTGCAGCCCCGGCTTACCTGCTGACAGAGTTCCTTCGCCGACGCCGCCAGCAGCGCCCCAGCCGCCGCTGGGCCGCCCGCTCTGCCGGTCCCGTTCCCGCGCCTCCTGCCTGCGGCCCCGCCCCCCGCCACACGATTGGTTAACCCCTTCCCGCCTCCCAGCGGACCCGCCCTCCCTGCTCCCCTCTTAAGGGGACCTCGCCTGCTTCTAGGGAGCGACCACTGCGCCTCTGGCCTGGTCGCCCCCCTGCTCCTCTCCGCGCCTGCCACTGCAGCCCCGGCTTACCTGCTGACAGATTTCCTTCGCCGACGCCGCCAGCAGCGCCCCAGCCGCCGCTGGGCCGCCCGCTCTGCCGGTCCCGTTCCCGCGCCTCCTGCCTGCGGCCCCGCCCCCCCGCTACACGATTGGTTAACCCCTTCCCGCCTCCCAGCGGACCCGCCCTCCCTGCTCCCCTCTTATGACGCCCCCTCAGCGACCGCGCAGCGGACGCGCGCAGCAGGAGCACCGATTGAGCGCCGAAGGTGCGCCAAAGGTAAGCCCGTCTGCGCCCGTCCGCGCCTGGACCGAGCCCAGTGCCAGGACCCCTGGCCCCCGCAGACCCCAGCCCACCCGCCGGACGTACGACGCCGCCACCCTCAACGCACTCAACGCCGGCCGATCCCCTGGATGCTACCGAGCCACCCCGAGACGCACCCACGGACCCTTCATCTGCCAGGCCTGCAAGTTCTCATGCACCCGGACCTGCACTGCACCAGCACCCACCAAGCCGAACTCCAGCAGCAGCCACCTGAAGTGCATCCTGCTCAACACCCGCTCCGTCCACAGACACGCCGTCGAGCTCTGGAACCTGCTCGACACCACAGCCCCAGACGTCGCCTTCCTCACGGAAACCTGGATGAACGCCTCCTCAGCACCCGACATCGCCATCGCCATCCTGGACGGCTACAAGATCATCCGGAGAGACCGCGTCAACCAGACAGGAGGAGGCATCGCCATCATTCACAGGAACACCATCCGCATCACGACCAACACCGACGACACCATCGCACCCGCCGAACACCTGCACTTCCAGATCCACGTCAACCCCAAGACCACCCTCAGAGGCACCCTCATCTACAGACCCCCGGGACCACGCACACAATTCAGCGAGGACATCGCCGACTTCATCAGCCCGCTCGCCCTCCCCTCAGCCGACTACATCCTCCTCGGGGACCTCAACTTCCACCTGGAGAACAACGACGACCGCAACACCACCACCGTGCTGGAAAACCTCGCAAACCTGGGACTCAAGCAACTGGTGACCACCCCCACCCACCTCGCCGGACACACACTCGATGCCGTCTTCTCATCCAGCAAAGACATCGCCTTCAGCCACGCCACAGGACTCCACTGGACGGACCACAGCTGCGTCCACTTCACCTTCAGAAGAACGACGACCCACCACCACCAGCAACAGGTTGCCCGAAGAAGCTGGAACAAGATCACAGCCGACCAGCTCGCCGCTTCCCTGAGTCAGCACCCCCCCGCCAGCTCAGCGAACCCCAGCCAGGCCGCCGACAACCTCACGAAGTGGATCAGCAACTGCGCGGACGAACTCGCCCCTCTGAGGACCCCGCCCAGCAGACCCGGCAGCAAGAAAGCCCCATGGTTCACCGACGAACTCAAGAGCTCCAAGAAGAACTGCCGAGCCCTCGAGAAAGTCTGGAGAAGGGAACCAACACCGGACAACATGACCACCCTCAAGCTTGCCACCCGGAAGCACCACCAACTGATCCGCGCCACCAAGAAAACTGCATTCAAGGACCGACTGGACAACAACGCACACAACTGCAAGGAACTCTTCAACATCGTGAAAGAGCTCTCCAACCCCAACGCCGGAAACAACGACATCACCCCATCGCAAGACCTCTGCAACTCCCTCGCCTCCTACTTCCACAACAAGATCGCGGACATACACAACAGCTTCAGCAGTCAACCATCGCACACAACGACCGCAGCAACGCCACCCACCACCACCCTCCGCGCCAGGACTCCGATCAGCACCGATGACACCGTCCGCATGATGAACTCCATCCACTCCGGATCTCCGACCGACCCCTGCCCTCACCACGTCTTCAACAAGGCCGACGCTGTCATCGCACCCCACCTGCGGGACATCATCAACACCTCCTTCGACACCGCCACCTTCCCGGAGAGCTGGAAGCACGCCGAACTCAGCGCTCTACTAAAGAAACCAACAGCGGACCCCACCGAACTCAAGAACTACCGCCCCATCTCGCTCCTCCCGTTTCCAGCCAAAGTCATCGAGAAGATCGTCAACAAACAGCTGGCCGCCTTCCTCGAGACGAATGGATCCCTCGACCCCTCACAGTCTGGCTTCCGAGCCAACCACAGCACCGAGACCGCCCTCATCGCTGCCACCGATGACATCCGAGCCCTGATGGACAACGGAGAAACAGCGGCCCTCATCCTCCTAGACCTCTCCGCGGCATTCGACACTGTCTGCCACCGCACCCTAGTGCAGCGCCTCAGCAACGTCGGAATTCAAGAGAAGGCACTGGAATGGATCGTCTCCTTCCTCGACGGAAGAACACAGAGAGTCCGTCTACCACCGTACAAGTCAGAGGCCACCGAAGTCATCTGCGGCGTCCCTCAAGGATCCTCGCTGAGCCCCACCCTCTTCAACGTCTACATGAGCCCCCTCGCGCCCATCGCACGCCAACACAACCTGAACATCATCTCCTACGCCGATGACACCCAGCTGATCCTCTCACTGACCAACGACCCCGCCGCTTCCAGAGCCAACCTTCACGAAGGGATGAAAGATGTAGCCGAATGGATGACGACCAGCCGCCTGAAACTGAACTCAGACAAGACGGAAGTCCTCATCCTGGGCTCCTCGCCCTCCGCCTGGGACGACTCCTGGTGGCCCCCCGCCCTGGGCACCGCACCCACACCGACAGACCACGCACGCAACCTGGGCTTCATCCTGGACTTCTCCCTCTCCATGACCAGACAAGTCAACGCCGTCTCCTCGTCATGCTTCAACATCCTGCGCATGCTACGAAAGATCTTCCGGTGGATCCCCACCGAGACCAGGAAGACGGTCACCCAGGCCCTCGTCACCAGCCGACTGGACTACGGCAACGCCCTCTACGCCGGAACCACCGCCAAGCTCCAGAAGAGACTCCAGCGGATCCAGAACGCCTCAGCCAGACTCATCCTAGACATCCCCCGACGCAGCCACATCTCCGGACATCTGAGAGACCTGCACTGGCTCCCCGTCAACAAGAGAATCACCTTCCGTCTCCTCACCCACGCACACAAAGCCCTACACGACCACGGCCTGAGCTTACCTCAACAACCGCATCAACTTCTACGCTCCCAAACGCCACCTCCGATCAGCCAGTCACGCCCTCGCCGCCGTCCCCCGCATCCGCAGATCGACAACAGGAGGAAGGTCCTTCTCCCACCTGGCCGCCAAGACCTGGAACTCCCTCCCTCCCGACCTGCGCCTGACCCAAGACCACCTTTCCTTCAGGAAGAAGCTCAAGACCTGGCTGTTCGAGCAGTAGCGGCACCCCCCCCCAAGCGCCTTGAGACCCTCCGGGTAAGTAGTGCGCTTTATAAATGTCCATGATTGATTGATTGATTGATTGATTGATTGACAAGCTCAGTGACAGTATTGTTATATACCCCAATATTTGTTGCGGAGAAGTGCTTTGAGTTCACTTTTGAAAAGGGAGTAAGAGGGGATGCAGCGAAGGTCCTTGGGGAGAGAGTTCCAAATGGTAGGAGCATTACCTGAGAATGCGCGTGATTGGGTTTTTTGACATTTAAGTCTAGGTGGGATCAAGAGGAGGGAGTTGGTGCTTCTCAGGGACATGGAACAACCTGCTTTTTTTAGTTTGGTTGCAAGGTAGGAGGGGGTGTTTTGGTGAAGAGCTTTGTGGGTGATACAAGCGGTTTTGTAAGCGGATCTTCCTTCAATTGGGAGCCAGTTAAGATTTTTGAGGACGGGGGATATGTGGTCAAATCTTTTGCAGTCAGAGATAAGTCGTGCAGCTAGATTGAGGACAGATTTAATCGGAGCAAGATGGGTTTTAGGAGAGCCGGTAAGCGTGGCGTTACCATAGTCAATCCTGGAGAGGACAAGCGATTGGACAACGATTTTGAAATCATCGGCTGGAATGAAAGGTTTGATCTTCTTGAGGTGGTGAAGGGTGAAAAGAGCACTTTTGGCTGTGTTTTTAATGTGGGGGATGAGATTGAGATTCTGGTCGATGCTGATGCCTAGGGATTTAACAGAATTAGAGGTGGAGAGGGAGCAATTTAGAGCTTTGATATCGTCGATCCAGATTTGGATGGGAAGGGTATTGTTTTTGGGGGTGAAAAGAATGATTTCAGTTTTTTTAGGGTTCAATTTGAGATGGTTGAGATGGAACCAGGCTTGTACTCTAGTCAGGGTGTCATTGAGGTGAAGGATGTCATTGTGGGATTTGATCTTGTAGTATAGTTGGGTATCGTCAGCGTAGAGGTGCTAACTTATTTTAGCTTGTTTGAGAATGAGGGTGAGTGGTTCCATGAAAAGGTTGAAAAGGGTTGGGGATAGGATAGAGCCTTGAGGGACACCGAGGGAGACAGGTTGGGGTTTAGAAAGGAAGTGGCTAAGCTTCATTTGCTGAGATCTGTTTTGAAGGAATGAGCAGAACCATTTATGTACAGTGCCTTCCAAGCCAAATCGAGCTTTGAGAGTGTTGAGAAGGGTGGGATGATGTACAGTATCAAATGCCGCCGATAGGTCAAGGAGTATTAGCAGTGAGGATTCACCTTTGTCAAGGGAGCGATGAATGTCGTCTGTGATGTTTAACATTGCAGTTTCTGTACTACAGCCTTTTCTAAATCCAGATTGAAAAACATCAAGGAGATTGAAGGCGAGGATATGGTTCTCTAGTTGAGATAGGACACATTTTTCCAGGGCTTTAGAGAGGAAAGGAAGGTTAGAGATAGGGCGTAAGTTGCTAAGGTCATTTGGGTCGGCAGAGGTGTTTTTCAGGATGGGAGAGATTTGGCCAAGCTGAAGGGAGGCCGGTACGCAACCAGTGGCAAGGGAGGAATTGATGATATTGGTCCATATAGGGGCAATGGTAGATTTGAGGTCTTGGACCAAATGAGCGGGAAGAGGATCCTTGGAGTGGGAGGAAGGTTTGAGTTTGGTGATGATGTTAATGATTGATGACTCTGAAACTGGACAAAATTCACTCCATGAAGCATTGTTTTTGGCTGTGGGTTCATTAGGAGGGGGGTGTGGATGAGCGGGGGTAGGAAGGGTTATAGAAGGGTCGCGAAGAGTGGGAAGACTGGACGAGAGTGACTTAGGAGTGTTAGGGAGGGTGTGTTGTATGTAGGAGGGTTGGAGTGATGGGGGGAGAGAGGAGAAGGAAAGTTCGATCTTATTGACTTTGTTAATAAAGAAGCTGGCGATTTATTCGCATTTGTCAATAGAGGCTGATATTTTAGGGGGCCAGTAGAGGTTTGTTTTTTAACAATGCTAAAGAGTTCTCTAGGTCTGTTTCTAGCCTGGTCAAGTTGTGACCGGAGAAAGGAGGTTTTTTCGTTATAGATGTGTTTTTTGTATTGGGCTCTAGCAGTTCTGAGGAGGACCAGATTGTCAGCGGTGGGACGATTTCTCCAAATACGTTCAGATTGTCTAAGGGACCGTCTTTCATTATTGAGTTCAGAATTGAACCAGGATTTGGGAGGGTTGTTTTTTTGTTGTTTGAGTTTAATTGGAGCAATTACATCAAGGGCTTCGAGAATAGAGTTATTATAATGGTTAGTTAGGTCATTGGTGCTGTCAGAGGGAGGGGGGAGAAGTAAGCGGGTTTTAATTGTGGATTCCAGTTCACCAGGAGGAATAAGGTGAAGGTTGCGTGTAGGTTTCTTAGGTAGGGTGTTTATGGGGGCGGGACGATTAGAGGGTCTGTTCACGTTGAAGAGGATGAGGTAATGATCAGACCAATCGACAGGAAGTATACAAGAGAGGGAGGCCAGGTCGTTGCTGGTTATGATAGCATCTAGGGTGGAACCTTTGTTGTGAGTGGGGGAATGGCAGAGTTGGGACATGTTGGTGATGTCCATGGTATTCTTCAATGTGATGACAGCAGGGTCATCACTTTTGTTCCAGTGGATGTTGTAGTCACCAAGGAAGAGATTCTTAGAGTGTGAGAGAGATGCTTGGATAATAAGGTCAGACATCTCTTCAAAAAAAGAGATACAATTTCCAGGGGGGTGGTAGATGGTATGCAGCCGAGTGGTGGGAGAGTCGTGCATAAGGAGATCTGCGCAAAGGTATTCAAGTAGAGTGTGTGATTTATGAGGAGTGGTACAGCACATTTGCAGAAATGTATTAGCGAGTAAGGCAGACTGGCATGTAAGAGGTCGGCGTTTTTCTCTTAGATAACAAGGCATGCATATGATGGAGGATAAGGAAAGAGGCAATCAAAAGAAAGGAAAGAATTAGATCAATCAATAGATTTAATCCAAGGCCAATTATCATGCAGGGTTTATAGAATATAATGGAGGGAAGACTTTTGAGATAGTATGCAATTTGCAGATTTAGAGAGTGTAAAAACTGTAGAAAGAAGAGTTGATGGCTGTCACATATGGGCAGGTGCTGTATGTTGTTGCATCATCGGTTGCTGCGTTTGACTGGCAATGGTGTTGAACCTTTTATTCTTTTAAATGTTAGATTAATATCGAAGATTATTTCCAATCTTTAAGGATTTGTACCTGGATTTTTCTAATATTTGTACTTGGCTTTTTCTAATATGAGGTGCTGTGTAATATGGTATGCCCTGTTAGCTGGCCTTTTAGGTTTGAAGGATAATATTTGAAAAAGTTGACCATCTCTGTGATTTGCATCTTTTCTGTTTGACCGCCTGCATGCATCACATAAATAAACAATGCAGCAGATGGCAAATTGCTATTCGGCAGGGTGGGAAGAGGGAGCAAGATATGAGGGGGGCACAGTGTCATCACCGCAGGGCAAACAACCACACTTGGAGCATGTTATTGTTTGCCCCGCAGTTAAATATCCAGAAATGTCTGCATACATGATTCTGTAATATATTTTTGATACAAATGCATGTTTGTTATGTTTTTTGGGTGAAGTATTTCTCTGCTGATTTTAGTAAGGGGTGTTTATAAAGGGATTGTTTTGATGTGCAAAGGGGTTCCGCTGATGTGGTCCACCTGTGGATCTTAGAGAGTCCTGCACATATATTTGTTCATAGGCAGTTAGGCAAGACTGTATGAAGGCACTTGTTGTTGTGAACGAGATCATATCTTTTCTCTGATATATCACATTGCGAATAAATATGTCTTAACTATTCTTCTGAAGTCTAAGGGCTTGAATTATAGTTTAGTGGATAGGATGCTGTGTGTCACTGCATGCTATCTAGATCACAATGTTTTCACATTTTACAAGGGTTTTCTATAATCTGGCATTAAAATACCCGTCCTACTTGAGTTTACATTGGAGTACATTAGACATAAGAAATATTTTGGAGTATCACAGTAGGGAAACGTCCAAAATAATGAGTGTAAAATAATAGTTAGAAATTCCCTTTACTTTGATAGATCATAAAAAAAATTACCTGTTTCCGGGAGTGGCCCTTAAAATTATCCATTAAGTCCAATACCTTTCAATGATTGTATAATGATGATAAGTCCTTATCTGGCCTGACGCCAGAGCTGATATTGAGTGGACAACTAGAGGCAGTGCAGGCAGTGGTGAACATGAGCGGATCCCCGGCGTGAGAGTCCGACTCAGACTCCAACCTCCCAGGGCCGAATAGCGATGAGGAACTTTTGGATGCATTTCCTGTTTCCCAAGGCTCCTGTGTACTGCCACATGTCACTCAGCAGACCTCCGATAACATTGCCTGAATGTGTAAATAATAACTGTAATTTTATTTCTCTTTCTTCCACACCCTGAGCGACGCACAGACCTTTTGTTCACGCAAGTGTAAAGATGCCCAGTATTCTGTATCTGCTTTGTAATGACTACACTTACTATTTATGCATAGGTCAGCATTGCGGGGTGGGTCCTGGATTTATTAATGCACTCTTTTTGTCAACTTTGTAATACTTGGGAATTTTCTGTACACTACGCAGGCGGCGGCCCCGCCCAGTAACGAGTCTGGCAGGGACAGGCTCAGCCTTCATGACGGCCCCCCCCCTCTAATTTTCCTTGACCCCTAAGTTGCTGTGCACAATAGCCTCCCCCAGACGTTAGCTGTGTGCTATTGCGTTCTAAGTTTGGGTGATTGCCTGTTGCAAAATTGCTCTCATGGTATTTTTGATTATAAATTGTTTTTATGTTTTATCTTTCGCAATTCTTAGACAAGAACACGATTGTTATACAGTTGGACTCCACAATGTAGCACACAGAAAAATTGTCTTTAAAAGCCCCCTGCCACCCTCTCCCGCCACGCAGCTAGGTGGGTTTAATTACACCCATGACACTCACTGGTTATGGCACCCATTAAAATAGGCACATGGAACGTGCGAGGTATCGATAGCCCTGAACGATGCTATCTTATATACTCCTACCTGAAACGCCATCATATACAAATAGCGCTCCTTCAGGAGACACATTTAGCCCAAACAGAAGTCACACGTCTCCATAGATGATGGAGGAGGTAACTATATGCGACAGGATATTCTGCAAAGGCATGGGGAGTCCTAGGGTGGGTGAGGCCGGGCACTCTGTTTAAAGTGGTGGATGCTTTGGTGGACGGGGAGGGCCGGTATGTTATAGTCAAAGGGGTGCCAGATGGGAAGCCGGTGGTACTGGCATCGCTCTATGCACCTAACACTGAGCAAGCAGCGTTTCTAGATCTCTTATCACAAAAACTGTCTGCATGGCCTGCTCTCCCTATGATCCTGGGTGGAGACTATAATTGTGTGATGGCCGTCTCCCTGGCCGGTCCTTCCCTCCCTTGCCTGGCACTGCCACACACACAGCTGTGAAAGCACTAGGGCATTTGACATTCAAGAATATTCCCTCACGACCTGAACAACTTTGGAAATGACAATTTTTATACTTTGACAATTATTTTGACACAGGGTGACAGCATTAACTCATTTCATAAAAAATGTTTATTATCTTTTATATACGAAATATTTTCATCTTTTTTTCTTTTATCTTTTTTTACTTTCTAATTATCACAATCATTTGATAAAACATGTAATACTTCATTAGAACAATAAAAACCATATCCGTACCATGCAGAGAAAGAAACAAAAACCTATACAAATTTTGTCAAGAAAAACCTAATACCAACTATCTCACACACCCTACATTCACTGCTTATTCTGCGTCTGAGGGATCGCAAGTTGTAACGCGAAGTTGTTACGCAAGGTCGACGCGTTTCGGTGGTGTAAAAACCACCTTCCTCAGGACCTTCTAGCAGAACACTCAGATCTTCACAAACGAATCATAACCACTGCATGGATGGATATCTGTAATAATAGATAACATACATATGTATCATTCATCTAATTTATCTATCTGATCTTTAAATCGTACATTACATAATCGCTCTTTCTTAAATTACCCTGTGTAAATCAAACAACAGATACTTAATCGCATTTCTTATTTCATTATTTTTGTCTTTCATCGGTGATCCAGAAACTAACAAAACAGCACATGTCATACACTGTCAAAATTGAGAAAACAGCGTGACATAAATTTAAATAAGGAATAAATATAGTGAGAAAGATTGGAAAAAGGTACCAAGAAACTTTATAGAGTTTGTATACAAGACTAGTTTTCATGTAGCTTGATTTTGAGAGAAAATATTTTGATAGATGTCCTATTGATAGTTACTAAAGATGCCATATTGCTATTCTTAAATATCACAATTATGGTATATATTCTTACCCTGGTGTATCTGATGGGGTAGAATACCACTTCAATTATAGGTTCATCTCAGAGAGTTTGGTGCCTAGGAATGTACCTAAGTTAGATTACATCAGGAGTATGCATCAATCAGAAATATTTGTGGGCATATTGGTAACATAATTACAATGATATAATCTTGCTTGTATTATGCACTAGGGCATTTGTCACTACAGTGGCGCTTCTCCGATGTATGCAAATACAGAAACCCACTAGACAGGGTATATTTCTATTACTCCGGGGCCCATACACTACACGTGCGCTTGGACCGCTTTATGATGTCTAATGACCTCCTACCATGCATATTGGACTGCACCTACATGGAACACACACACTCTGATCATAACCCGCACATCATGGAGCTACACTGGGAGGCTGAGTTGCCACCGATTCCGATCTGGCGCCTTCATCCAGATATCCTCCTGGATGCGCCCTTTCGGGATTTACTGGCTACTACTGTGGCACAATATTTTGAGGAAAATGTATGCACAGCCACGTTGCCATTGGTAGAGTGGGATGTCCTTAAGGTGGTTGTTAGGGGACACTGTCAGGGGACGCAAGCAGGTATGAACAAGCAGCTGGAAAAGGAAGTCACCACTTTGGAGCATAGACTAGCCGCGGTGGAGCAGGCAGAAATAGATGACACTCAGGAACAAAAATGAGTCATCGACACCCATAGCGTCGGTGTTGGCCCTTTTGGCAGGTTCTATCGCCCAAAGCAGGGAAGCCCATCACAGTGGTGATTGGTCTGCCCTGCATTTTGGATGGAAGGGGGTTGTGTTGGACTTGGCCCTTTTCACAGGTTCACCCCTAGAGTTTTTGCTTTGTAAGGTGACTTGGTGTTAGTTGCTTTTGGCTTCTGTGCAATTTAACACTGTGTCCCAGAGTAAAGTGTGTGCGCAGTCTGAGTGCATTTGGTGAGATTGGCCTGCCCTCCCATAGGAATGCATGGGGAATGTATGTGTCCATGGTAGTGCCTGATGTGTGGGGAGTGCTGGCTCGAGTTTGGTATGTGTAACTCGTGAGAATCAATGCTGAGCGATGATGTGCGTGAATTTAATGTGTCTGGTGTGGAAGTGCCACTTCTAGAAGTTGGCATGTCTGTGTAGTAAATGTGAATTGACTGTCTGGCTTGTGATTGGCTGGAGCTGGCTGCTGTGCCTGGCTCCAGGAGCCAGGATGAGTCTGGTGGTGAATGGATCTGCATGTTGATGGGAGGGAGGAGTGCACCTGGAACCTGAATAGGGCTAGGCCTCCCTGCCACAATGCTGGCTCCGCCCCCTGTGGTGCGTCTGATATCCCTAGCCTGTCCTGTGAATGGGGAGAGGGGCTGAGCACATCAAAGTGCTCCAGAACCATCTGCGTCTGATTTTCCCCCACCCTGCACCCTAGAGACAAAGGAAAGTGGTATAAAAAGGGGCTGTGACCCCATGAAAAATGTTCTTCTGAACCTAACCTGAGGGGGGCCTGCTGCTGCTGGGTGCCAGGAGGTCCGCCACTGGGGACTGCCTCCCTGTTCGAGGGCCCTGTGAGCTGGCCCCTGGGCCCAGCCTTTGCCCCCCTGCTTCCTAAAAAGACTTTCCTGGACTTTGCCTCTAAATGCACCTGGGGAGCGCTATATCCTGAGTGCTGGGAGCACTGTATTTTCCCTCCTGGGGGAGCGCTTCTACTCTTAATGGCAGCACGGAGCTGCGATCGCCCTGCAGAGGGAGTCTCCGGCATGGGGATCCAACTGCCTTTGTGCCCGGATCAAGCGGGTGCCTACCCAGCATATTTGCCTTGATAATATCCCTAGAGGGTGCTCACCCCGCCAGGTATCGTGTGCATGGAACGGGAGCCTACTACGGCCACTTTTATTTGCCCGATTCCGAGCGGGTGCCCACCCCGCTCATGTTGTTCTATTGAGGGTGCCTACCCCTCGTTTTGCCATGAAAACCTCACCGCCGCCGGCCCAGGGTCTTCCGGGCAGAGTGCTGTGCCCGCCTACTAGCCGCGCTGGGATTGGTCCCCGGCTTTCAGGATTCCCGCCGTGTCATCCCTGGGCCATGCAGGGATTGGTCCCAGGCTCGAGGGCTTCCCCACACGCACCCAGGAAGCAGGGCAGGCCCCTGAGAAGAACCAGGAAGCAGACAGGAGCCCACCCGCGCTCCTGTGGCCCCACCGAGAGAGGCACGCCAGTCAAAGGGCCCCGGAGTGCCTCCGGGGAAGGAGAAGGGCTGCCGGTGCTGGCGGGGCTCCCGTGGTGTGAGGAGAGCCCCGCAACACCGCTGCAGCAGGAGGGAAGCTGGCCGGTACATTGGATCCTCCCTGTGTTGCAGATGGAAGCCGGTGAGTGAGGGCTTTGGAGTGGGAGCAGCCTGGCTTGTTGAGCGGCCCCGGAAGGCAGCGGGCCGCTCCAACGGTAGTTGGGGCATTGTTGTAGTCCGAGCCCGAGAGGCTCCCCCGTTTTTTGGCCGCATATTTGTTTTAGAGCCCACGGGGCTCCCGGGGGCATTTCTTGTAGGTAGAGCCTGAAAGGCTCTAACGTGATTTGGGGGCACGGTTGTATCTTTGAGCTCAGAGGAGAGCCAGGGTGCACGCTGGTGCCCAAGTTCTGTTTCCTCAGTGATCCATCACCACCCCCTTTTGTACCAGCACTTAGTGGGTAGCTGCATCGTTTAGGCCTTAAGAACCCTTGCGCATTCTTCTATGGCTGCCTGCGCAGCCCAGCCCTGACATTTTGGACAAAGGGCGTTTGAGCCCCTGAGAGGCCAAGTTAGTCTGGGGGTCAGTAGCTCATGTAATTCTACGCAAGGTGATGGTATTTGTGTTCATGTTGGTAATGACCTGATGCCTAATGTGATTTATGCGTAATGTGCAATGCCTTTATGCTTGTGATACCTCTAACTGTGTTTATATGCTTAGGAGGTTGTGTTGCCTAGTATAATTTATGCTAGTGAGTTCATGGTTCCCTGCGTGATATATGCCTAAGGTGGCTAGGATTGCGTAGTGTGTACCTACCTGTTACCAGTGGTTACTGGTTGTGTTCTACAAGTATTATTTTGTGCTACAATTATTCTACATTCTACTAAGTGCTAATTCTGACAGTGGCCCATGAGGCCCTGTCCTGTGTATATAATCCCCTCTAAATACTGCCCAGTGCCAGTTGGCACAGTGTATCTGTGTGATTATGATCTAATGTGTTTATGGTAATACAAAGGCTATTTTTTATATATAACCTTGTGTGGAGTTCCTTTTTGTGGTGTGCCTAGTGTGTTGCTGCTGTGTGTGTGTGTGTTGCGCAAACGCTTTACACAATGCCTCCGGGATAAGCCTGACTGCTCGTGCCAAGCTACCAAGGGGTGAGCAGGGGTTATCTTGGCGTGTGACTCTCTTGCCCTGACTAGAGTGGTGGTTTCTGCCTGGCTTTGGCGCAAGCCTTAGCCAATCAGAAATCCCAGTTCTAACAGTCGGATGAGGACGACAACAGGGGAAATAGTGTATACTCAACAAGCTATCCATGGCGTGTTGGTGGATCACTATCGAGACTTGTACAAATCGCATGCATGAGCCACATCCCTGGAGATACAGTCATATCTGGACGCCTCGATCTGCCGTGGCTAACACGCATGCAAAGTGAAGACCTGAATGCCGCTCTGGTATTGGTGGTGGTATTGGTGGTGATAGTGGTATTGGTGGTGGTGGTATTGGTGGTGCTGATGGTGGTGAAGGTGGTATTGGTGGTGTTATTGGTTGTTGTGGTAATTGTGGTGGTAGTATTGGTGGTGGTATTAGTGCTGGTGGTATTGGTGGTGGGAGTGCTGGTGGTTGTATTGGTGATCCTTGTGGTATTTGTGGAGGTATTAGTGGTGGTATTGGTGGTAGTATTGGTGGTCGTATTGGTGGTATTGGTGGAGGTGGTGGTATTGGTTGTGGTACTTGTGGTATTGGTGGTGGTGGTATTGGTGGTGGTTGTATCGGTATTGGTGGTATTGGTGGTGGTGGTGGTATTGGTGGTGGTAGTATTATAGGTATTGGTGGTATAAGTGGGTGTATTGGTGGTGGTGGTATTGGTAGTGGTATTGGTGTTAGTGGTATTGGTATTAGTGGTATTGATTGTGGTGGTATTGGTGGTGGTAGAGGTATTAGTGGTGGTGGTATTGCTGGTGGCAATGCTGGTGGTGTTTTTGGTGGTGGTATTTGTAGTTTTGGTATTGGTGGTGGTATTGGTCGTGGTGGTATTTTGGTGGTATTTGGTGTGGTATTGTTGGTGGTGGTGGTAGGATTTGTGGTGGTGGTTTTGATGGTGGTATTGATGGTGGTATTGGTACTGGTGGTATTGGTGGTGGAAGTGGTGGTGGTACTAGTGATGGTTGTGGTATTGGTGGTGGTATTATTGGTGGTATTGGTGGTAGTATTGGTGGTGGTATTGGTGATATTGGTGGAGGTGGTGGTATTGGTGGTGGTACTTGTGGTATTGGTGGTGGTGGTATTGGTGGTGGTTGTATCGGTATTGGTGGTATTGGAGGTGGTGGTGGTATTGGTGGTGGCAATATTATAGGTATTGGTGGTATAAGTGGGTGTATTGGTGGTGGTGGTATTGGTAGTGGTATTGGTGTTATTGGTGGTGGTGGTATTGGTATTAGTGGTATTGATTGTGGTGGTATTGGTGGTGGTAGAGGTATTAGTGGTGGTGGTATTGCTGATGGCAATGCTGGTGGTGTTTTTTGTGGTATTTGTAGTTTTGGTATTGGTGGTGGTATTGGTAGTGGTGGTATTTTGGTGGTATTTGGTGTGGTAGTATTGGTGGTGGTGGTAGGATTTGTGGTGGTGGTTTTGATGGTGGTATTGATGGTGGTATTGGTGGTATTGGTGGTGGGAGTGGTGGTGGTGGTATTGGTGATCGTTGTGGTATTTGTGGTCGTATTAGTGGTGGTATTGGTGGTATTGGTGGTGGGAGTGGTGGTGGTGGTGGTGGTATTGGTAATCGTTGTGGTATTTTTGGTGGTATTAGTGGTGGTATTGGTGGTAGTATTGGTGGTGGTATTGGTGGTATTGGTGGAGGTGGTGGTATTGGTGGTGGTACTTGTGGTATTGGTGGTGGTGGTGCTATTGGTGGTGGTTGTATCGGTATTGGTGATATTGGTGTTGGTGTTGGTGGTATTGATGGTATTGGTGGTGGTGGTATTGGTGGTGATATTGGTGGAGGTATTGATGGTGGTGGTATTGGTGGTGGTGGTATTGGTGGTAGTAGTATTGGTGGTGGTATTGGTGGTGTTGGTATTGGTGGTGCTGGTATTGGTGGTGGTGGTATTGGTGGTGGTTTTTGTATTTGTGGTGGTGGTATTGATGGTGGTTGAAGTGGTGGTATTAATGGTGGTGGTGTATTGGTACTGGTGGTATTGGTGGTGTAAATGGTGGTGGTATTAGTGATGGTTGTGGTATTGGTGGTGGTATTATTGGTGGTTGTATTGGTGTTGGTATTGGTGGTGGTACTGGTTGTGGTACTGGTGGGGGTATCGGTGGTGGTATTGGTGGTGGTACTGGTGGTATTGTTGGTGGTTGTATCAGTATTGGTGGTGGTGGTATTGGTGGTGGTGGTATTATAAGTGGTGGTGGTATTATAGGTGCGTGTGGTATTGGTGGTATGGGTGGGTGTATTGGTGTGGTGGTATTGGTATTGGTAGTGCTATTGCAGGTGGTAATGCTGGTGGTGGTTTTGATATTGGTGTTATTGGTTGTGGCGGTATTGGTGGTGGTAAAGGTATTGGTGGTTGTGCTATTGGAAGTGGTAATGCTGGAGGTGGTTTTGGTGGTGGTATTGGCGGTGTTGGTATTGGTGGTGGTATTGGTAGTGGTGGTATTGGTGGCATTGGTATTGGTGGCAGTGGTGGTATTGGTGGTGGTTGTATTGATGGTGGTGGTGGTATTGATGGTGGTATTGGTAGTGGTTTTATTTTGTTGTGGTATTGGTGGTGGTGGTAGTATTCGTGGTGGTGGTTTTGGTGGTAGTATTAGTGGTGGTGATATTGCTGGTGGTGGTGGAGGGTATTGATGGTATTGATGGTGGTGGTATTGGTGGTGGTATGGGTGGTGGTATTGATGGTGGTGGTATTGGTGGCATTGGTGGTGGTAGTATTGGTGGTGGTATTGGTGGTGTTGGTATTGGTGGTGGTGGTATTGGTGGTGGAGGAGGTGGTGGTATTGATGGTGGTGGTGGTGTTAGAGGTGGTGGTATTGGTGGTATTTGTGGTGGTGGTATTGGTATTTGTGGTGGTGGTATTGGGCTGGTATTGGTTTTGGCAGTGGTATTGGTAGTGGTGGTGGCATTGGGGGTGGTGCTATTGATGATGGTATTAGTGGTGGTGGTATTGGGGTGGTATGGTGGTGGTGGTGGTATTGGTAGTGGTGGTGGTATTGGTGGTGGTGGTGGTATTGGTGGTGGTTGTATCGGTATTGGTGGTATTGGAGGTGGTGGTGGTATTGGTGGTGGCAATATTATAGGTATTGGTGGTATAAGTGGGTGTATTGGTGGTGGTGGTATTGGTAGTGGTATTGGTGTTATTGGTGGTGGTGGTATTGGTATTAGTGGTATTGATTGTGGTGGTATTGGTGGTGGTAGAGGTATTAGTGGTGGTGGTATTGCTGATGGCAATGCTGGTGGTGTTTTTTGTGGTATTTGTAGTTTTGGTATTGGTGGTGGTATTGGTAGTGGTGGTATTTTGGTGGTATTTGGTGTGGTAGTATTGGTGGTGGTGGTAGGATTTGTGGTGGTGGTTTTGATGGTGGTATTGATGGTGGTATTGGTGGTATTGGTGGTGGGAGTGGTGGTGGTGGTATTGGTGATCGTTGTGGTATTTGTGGTCGTATTAGTGGTGGTATTGGTGGTATTGGTGGTGGGAGTGGTGGTGGTGGTGGTGGTATTGGTAATCGTTGTGGTATTTTTGGTGGTATTAGTGGTGGTATTGGTGGTAGTATTGGTGGTGGTATTGGTGGTATTGGTGGAGGTGGTGGTATTGGTGGTGGTACTTGTGGTATTGGTGGTGGTGGTGCTATTGGTGGTGGTTGTATCGGTATTGGTGATATTGGTGTTGGTGTTGGTGGTATTGATGGTATTGGTGGTGGTGGTATTGGTGGTGATATTGGTGGAGGTATTGATGGTGGTGGTATTGGTGGTGGTGGTATTGGTGGTAGTAGTATTGGTGGTGGTATTGGTGGTGTTGGTATTGGTGGTGCTGGTATTGGTGGTGGTGGTATTGGTGGTGGTTTTTGTATTTGTGGTGGTGGTATTGATGGTGGTTGAAGTGGTGGTATTAATGGTGGTGGTGTATTGGTACTGGTGGTATTGGTGGTGTAAATGGTGGTGGTATTAGTGATGGTTGTGGTATTGGTGGTGGTATTATTGGTGGTTGTATTGGTGTTGGTATTGGTGGTGGTACTGGTTGTGGTACTGGTGGGGGTATCGGTGGTGGTATTGGTGGTGGTACTGGTGGTATTGTTGGTGGTTGTATCAGTATTGGTGGTGGTGGTATTGGTGGTGGTGGTATTATAAGTGGTGGTGGTATTATAGGTGCGTGTGGTATTGGTGGTATGGGTGGGTGTATTGGTGTGGTGGTATTGGTATTGGTAGTGCTATTGCAGGTGGTAATGCTGGTGGTGGTTTTGATATTGGTGTTATTGGTTGTGGCGGTATTGGTGGTGGTAAAGGTATTGGTGGTTGTGCTATTGGAAGTGGTAATGCTGGAGGTGGTTTTGGTGGTGGTATTGGCGGTGTTGGTATTGGTGGTGGTATTGGTAGTGGTGGTATTGGTGGCATTGGTATTGGTGGCAGTGGTGGTATTGGTGGTGGTTGTATTGATGGTGGTGGTGGTATTGATGGTGGTATTGGTAGTGGTTTTATTTTGTTGTCGTATTGGTGGTGGTGGTAGTATTCGTGGTGGTGGTTTTGGTGGTAGTATTAGTGGTGGTGATATTGCTGGTGGTGGTGGAGGGTATTGATGGTATTGATGGTGGTGGTATTGGTGGTGGTATGGGTGGTGGTATTGATGGTGGTGGTATTGGTGGCATTGGTGGTGGTAGTATTGGTGGTGGTATTGGTGGTGTTGGTATTGGTGGTGGTGGTATTGGTGGTGGAGGAGGTGGTGGTATTGATGGTGGTGGTGGTGTTAGAGGTGGTGGTATTGGTGGTATTTGTGGTGGTGGTATTGGTATTTGTGGTGGTGGTATTGGGCTGGTATTGGTTTTGGCAGTGGTATTGGTAGTGGTGGTGGCATTGGGGGTGGTGCTATTGATGATGGTATTAGTGGTGGTGGTATTGGGGTGGTATGGTGGTGGTGGTGGTATTGGTAGTGGTGGTGGTATTGGTGGTGGTGGTGGTATTGGTGGTGGGGGGTATTGGTGGTGGTATTGATGGTGGTTTTGATGGTGGTGACAATTGTGATATTGATGGTGGTGGGAGTATTGGTGGTGGTGGTTTCTGGTGGTAGTGGTAATGGTTGTGGTGGTATTGGTGGTGTTGGTGGTCGTGGTAGTGTTATTGGTGGTGGTATTGGTGGTGGTAGTATTGGTGGTGGTTTTGGTACTGGTGGTGGTGGTATTGGTGGTGAGAGTGGTGGTGGTGGTATTGTTGGTAGTGGTATTAGTGGAGGTGGTGGTATTGGTGTTATTGGTGGTATTGGTGATGGTGGTGGTATTGGTGGTGGTATTGGTGGTAGTATTAGTATTGGTATTGGTGGTGGTGTTAGTGGTGGTTTTGGTGGTGGTGTTGGTGGTATTGTTGGTATTGGTGATGGTGGTATTAGTGGTGGTTTTGGTGGTAGTATTGATGGTGTTGGTATTGGTGGTGGGGGTATTGGTGGTGGTATTTGTGATGGTGGTATTGGTGGTGATGTTATTTGTGTTGGTGGCATTGGTGGGGTTGGTTTTGGTGGTGATGGTTTTGGCAGTGGTGGTATTGGTGGTGGTAGTGGTGGTGGTAGGATTGATGGTGGTGGTGGGATTGGTGGTGGTGGTAATGGTGGTGGTATTGGTGGTATTAGCTGTGGTATTGGTGGTGATGGTGGTATTGGTGGTGGTGATGTGGTGGTGGTATTGGATGTGGTTTTGGTGGTGGTATTGGTATTGGTGGTGGTATTGGAACTGCTGGTTGTGGTATTGGTGGTGGTGGCATTAGTGGTGATATTGGTGATGTTGGTACTGGTGGTGGTGGTATTGTTGGTGATAGTGGTGGTGGTGGTGGTATTGGTGGTGGCAGTATTGGTGTTGGTGGTGGTAGTATTGGTGGTGGTGGCAGAAGTGGTGATATTGGTGAAGTTGGTACTGGTGGTGGTGGCATTGGTGGTGATAGCTGTGGTGGTGGTGGTATTGGTAGTGCTATTGGTGGTGATATTGGTGGGGTATTGGTGGTGGTATTGGTGGTGATGGTGGCAGTGGTGGTGGTGGTATTGGTGGTGGCAGTATTGCTATTGGCAGGGGTATTGGTATTGGTGGTGTTATTGGTGGTGGTATGGTGGTGGTATTGGTGACGTTGGTGGTATTGGTGGTGGTGATATTGGTGGCAGTCGTGGTATTGGTGGTGGTTGTGTTGGTGGTGGTGGTATTGATGGTGATTGGTATTGGTGGTGGTATTAGTAGTGGTGGAGGTGGTTTTGGTGGCAGTCGTGTTGGTGGTGGTGGCATTGGTGGTGTTGTTGGTGGTGGTATTGATGGTGGTGGTGGTATTGGTGGTGTTATTGGTGGTTTTTGTAATTGTGGTGGTAGGAATGGTGGTGGTATTGGTGCTGGTGGTATTGGTACTGGTTGTATTGGTGGTGGATGTGGTGGTGGTATTAGTGATGGTTGTGGTATTGGTGGTGGTATTAGTGGTGTTATTGGTGGTTGTATTGGTTTTGGTATTGGGTGTGGTATTGGTGGTGGTATTGGTGGTGGTATTGGTGGTGGTACTGGTAATATTGATGGTGATGGTATTGGTGGTGGCAGCCACGGCCCGTGCCGGGCGTTATTCAGGGCCGGTGACATCTCGCAGGGGAGGGTCAGGGTGGGGGGTTGTATAATGCAGGATATGGACCATTAGAGGTACGTACCGATAAAAATAAATAAAACGAATTTCGTTGACCAGGCTGCATCGCCAAATGTGATGCAGCGTGGGCAACGAAATTCGTTTTATTTATTTTTATTGGTACTTACCTCTAATGGTCCATATCCCGCATTTTACAACCAACACCCTGCCCCTCCCCTGCCTGACGTCACCGCCCCAGTATCACGCCCGGCACGGGCTGTGCCTTGGTGGTGGTTGTATCAGTATTGCTGGTGGTGGTATTGGTGGTGGTGGTTTTGGTGGTAGTGGTATTGGTGGTGGTGGTATTGGTGGTGTTGGTGGTGTAAGTAGTGTTATTGGTGGTGGTATTGGTGCTGGTGGTATTGGTGGTGGGAGTGGTGGTGGTGGTATTGTTGGTAGTGGTATTGGTGGAGGTGGTGGTATTTGTGGTAGTGATATTGGTGGTAGTGGTGGTATTAGTGTTATTGGTGGTATTGGGGATGGTGGTGGTATTGGTGGTGGTATTAGTGTTGGTATTGGTGGTGGTATTAGTGGTGGTTTTGGTGTTGGTGTTGGTATTGGTGATGGTGGTGGTGGTATTAGTGGTGGTTTTGGTTGTAGTATTGGTGGTGTTGGTATTGGTGGTGGGGGTATTGGTGGTGGTGGTAGTATTTGTGGTGGTGGTATTGGTGGCAATGTTATTTGTGTTGGTGGTATTGGTAGTGTTGGTGGTATTGGGGGTGGGATTGGTGGTGGTGGGATTGGTGGAGGTAGTAATGGTGGTGGTATTGGTGGTATTGGTGGTGGTATTGGTGGCGATGGTGGTATTGGTGATGGTGATGGGGGTGGTGGTATTGGAAGTGGTATTGGTATTGGTGGTGGTATTGGTATTGTTGGTGGTATTGGAACTGCTGGTGGTGGTAATGGTATTGGCGGTGGTGGTATTGGTATTGGTGGTAGTGGTATTGGTTGTGACGGTATTGATGTTGGTGGTGGTATTGGTGGTGGTGGCATTAGTGGTGATATTGGTGATGTAGGTACTGGTGGTGGTGGTGATGGTGGTGGTGTTTTTGGTGGTGGTATAAGTGGTTATATTGGTGGGGTATTGGTGGTGGTATTGGTGGTGATGGTGGCAGTGGTGGTGGTGGCAGTAGTGGTGGTGGTGGTGGTATTGGTGGTGGCCATGTTGCTATTGGCAGTGGTATTGGTAATGGTGGTGGTATTGGTGGTATTGATGGTGGTATGGTGGTGGTATTGGTGATGGTGGTGGTATTGGTGGCGGAGGTGGTATTGATGGTGGTTGAGGTGGTGGCATTGATGGGGTGGTGATATTGGTATTGGTGGCGGTATTACTAGTGGTGGTATTGGTGGTCGTGGTGGTTTTGGTGGTAGTGGTATTGGTGGTGGTATTGGTGGTGGTGGTGGTATTGATGGTGGTGGTGGTATTGGTGGTGTTCTTGGTGGTTGTGGTAATTGTGGTGGTAGTAATGGTGGTGGTATTGGTGCTGGTGGAATTGGTACTGGTGGTATTGGTGGTGGTGGTATTAGTGATGGTTGTGGTATTGGTGGTGGTATTATTGGTGGTATTGGTGGTTATATTGGTGTTGGTATTGGTAGTGGTACTGGTGGTGGTATTGGTTGTGGTATTGGTGGTGGTACTGGTGGTATTGGTGGTGGTGTTATTATAATTGGCGGCGGTATTATAGGTGGGAGAGGTATTGGTGGTATGGGTGGGTATATTGGTGTGGTGGTATTGGTAGTAGTATTGGTGGTGGTGGTTTTGGTATTGGTGTTATTGGTTGTGGTGGAATTGGTGGTGGTAAAGGTATTGGTGGTAGTGCCATTGCAGGTGGTAATGCTCGTGGTGGTTTTGGTGGTGGTATTGGCGGTGTTGGTATTAATGGTGGTATTGGTTGTATTGGTGGCGGTGGTATTGGTGGCGGTGGTTGTATTGGTGGTGGTTGTATTGGTGGTGGTTGTATTGGTGGTGGTGGTGGTATTGATGGTGGTTGAGGTGGTGGTATTGATGGTGGTGGAGGTATTGGTGGTGGTATTAGTAGTGGTGGTATTGGTGGTGGAAGGGGTGGTGGTATTAGTGATAGGTGTGGTGATTGGTGATCGTATTAGTGGTGGTATTGGTGGTTGTATTGGTGTTGGTATTGGTGGTGGTGGTATTATAGGTGTTGGTGGTATTATAGGTGGTGGTGGTATTGGCGGTATGGGTGGGTGTATTGATGTTGTGGTATTGGCATTGGTAGTGGTATTTGTGTTATTGGTGGTGGTGGTTTTGGTATTGGTGTTATTGGTTGTGGTGGTATTGGTGGTGGTAAAGGTATTGGTGGTGGTGCTATTGCAGGTGGTAATGCTGGTGGTAGTTTTGGTGGTGGTATTGATGCTGTTGGTATTGGTGGTGGTATTGGTAGTGGTGGTATTTTGTTGTGGTATTGGTGGTGGTAGTATTCGTGGTGGTGGTTTGGTGGTAGTGGTATTGGCGGTGGTGGTATTGGTGGTGTCGGTGGTGGTATTGACAGTGGTGGTGGCATTGGTGGTGTTCTTGGTGGTTGTGGTAACTGTGGTGGTAGTAATGGTGGTGTTATTGGTGCTGGTGGTATTGGTACTGGTGGTATTGGTGGTGGAAGAGGTGGTGGTATTAGTGATGGTTGTGGTATTGGTGGTGGTATTAGTGGTGGTATTGGTGGTTGTATTGGTGTTGGTATTGGTGGTGGTGGTATTATAGGTGGTGGTGGTACTATAGGTGGTGGTGGTATTGGTGGTATGGGTGGGTGCATTGGTGTTGTGGTATTGGCATTGGTAGTGGTATTTGTGTTATTGGTGGTGGTGGTTTTGGTATTGGTGTTAGTGGTTGTGGTGGTATTGGTGGTGGTAAAGGTATTGGTGGTGGTGCTATTGCAGGTGGTAATGCTGGTGGTGGTTTTGGTGGTGGTATTGATGGTGTTGGTATTGGTGGTGGTATTGGTAGTGGTGGTATTTTGTTGTGGTATTGGTGGTGGTAGTATTCATGGTGGTGGTAGTATTCATGGTTGTGGCTTTGGTGGTAGTATTGGTGGTGGTGATATTGGTGATGGTGTTGGAGGGTATTGATGGTATTGATGGTGGTTGTATTGGTGGTGGTATAGGTGGTGGTATTGATGGTGGTGGTATTGGTGGTAGTGGTATTGGTGGTGGTAGTATTGGTAGTGGTAGTATTGGTGGTGGTATTGGTGGTGGTGGTATTGGTGGTTCTAGAGGTGGTGGTATATTGGTGGTGGTGGTATTGGTATTTGTGGTGGTGGTATTGTGGGGGTATTGGTTTTGGCAGTGGTATTGGTAGTGGTGGTGGTATTGGTGGTGGTGGTATTGATGATGGTATTGGTTGTGGTGGTATTGGGGGTGATATGGTGGTGGTGGTATTGGTGGTGGTGGTGGTGGTGGTGGCATTGTTGTTGGGGGTATTGGTGGTAGTATTGATTGTGATTTTAGTGGTGGTGAAGATTGTGGTATTGATGGTGGTGGGGGTATTGGTGGTGGTGGTATTGGTGGTAGTGGTTTTGGTGGTAGTGGTATTTTTGGTGGTGGTGTTATTGGTGGTACTGGTGTTGGTGGTGGTATTGGTGGTGGTATTAGTGTTGATATTGGTGGTGGTAGTATTGGTGGTGGTATTGGTAGTATTTTCACTGGTGGCATTGGTGGTGGTAGTGGTGGTAGTGATATTGGAGGTGGTGGTGTTATTGGTGGTACTGGTGATGGTATGGTGGTAGTGATATTGGTGGTGGTGGTGTTATTGGTGGTACTGGTGTTGGTGGTGGTATTGGTGGTGGTATTAGTGTTGGTATTGGTGGTGGTATTGGTGATGGTATTGGTCCTGGTGGTGGTATTGTTGGTATTGGTGATGGTATTGGTGGTGGTATTAGTGGTGGTATTGGTGGTGGTATTGGTGGTGGTGGTTTTGGTGGTAGTCTTGGTGGTGTTGGTATTGGTGGTGGTGGTGGTGGTATTGGTGGTGGTGGTAGTATTTGTGGTGGTGATATTGGTGGTGGTGATATTGGTGGTGGTGTCGGTAGTATTGACGGTGGTGGTATTGATTTTGGTGGTTTTGGTGGTAGTATTGGTCGTGGTGGTATTTGTGGTAGTGGTAATGGTGTAGGTATTGGTGGTTGTATTGGTGGTGGTGATATTGGGGGTGGTGTTGGTGGTATATGCGATGGTGGTGTTGGTATTGATGGTGGTGATCGTATTGTTGGTGATATTGGTGGTGGTGTTATTAAAGGTGGTATTGGTGATGTGGTATTGGTGGTGTTGGTGGTGGTGTTATTGGTGGTGCTGGTGCTCGTATTGGTGGTGGTAGTATTTGTGGTGGTGGAGGTGGTGGTATTGATGGTGGTGTTATTGGTGGTACTGGTATTCGTGGTGGTGATGGTAGTAGTATTGGTGGTGGTATTGGTGGTGGTGGTATTGGTGGGGGTCTTGATGGTGGTGGTATTGTTGGTGGTATAGGTGGTAGTAGTATTGGGGTGGTGTTATTCCTGGTGGTTGTATTGTTGGTGGTATTGGTGGTGGTGAAGGTGGTGGCATTGATGGTGATGGTGTTGGTTTTGGTGGTGGTAGTATTGGTGGTATGGGTGGTACTGGTATTTGTGGTAGTGGTATTGGTGGTGGTGACATTGGTTTGGTAGTATTGGTGGTGGTATTGGTGGTGGGATTGATGATGATGGTAGTGGTATTGGTGGTGGTAGTATTGGTAGTGGTATTTATGGTGGTGGTATTAGTGGTGGTATTGGTTGTGGTGGTATTGGTGGTTGTATTACTGGTAGTGGTATCGGTGGTGGTGATATTGGTGGTGGTGGTATTGGGGTGGTAGTGGTATTGGTGGTGGAGGATGTGGTGCTATTGATGGTGGTGGCATTAGTGGTAGTGGTGGTGGTATTGGTGGTAGTGGCATTGGTGGTATTGGTGGTTGTGATGGTAGTGTTATTGGTGATGGTGTTTATGGGGGTCTTGAACGTGGCGGTGGTATTGGTGGTAGTGGTATTGGGGTGGTGTTAATGGTGGTGGTGGTTTTGGTATTGGTGGTGGTATTGGTGGTGGTGGAGGTGGTGGTTTTGATGGTGGTTGTATTTGTGGGGTGGTATTGGTGGTAGTGGTATTGGTGGTTGTGGTATTGGTGGCATTGGTTTTGGTGGTATTGATGGTGCTGGTATTGGTGGTGGGGGGTATTGATGGTGGTGGTGGTAATGATGGTGGTATTGCTGGTGGTGGTATTGGTGGTGGTGCAAGTGGTATTGGTGGTGGTATTGATGGTGTTGATGGTGGTGGTGGTTTTGTTGGTGGTGGTATTGGTGGTGGTAGTGGTGGTATTGGCAATAGCAGTGGTGGAGGTATTGGTGGTGGTGGTACGGTATGGTATGGTAAAGTTATTTATTGAGCGCACGTACACTAGCGGTTTCTAGGTGCTAATCGGGAGTGCGTAGACATGTGCAGTGAAAATGTATTAATTAAAAGCCTGGGAAAAGAGCCACGTCTTGGGATTTCCTGAACAGAGGATAGGAGGGGATTTGGCGTAGTTCGGGGGGAAGGGTGTTCTAAAACTGAGGTGCCAAGAACGAAAATCATAGTCCACCATGTTTTTTTCATTTGAATGAACGAGGGATCAAGAGGTTCGAGCTGGCATAGCTTAGCGCACGGGGGGACATACCTCTGAATTCTGTTGGCAATAAAGGCGGGTCCATGGGATAACAGGGCTCTATGGATCAGGCAACCTCATTTGAAGAGACAACGCTGAGCAACTGGGAGCCAGTGAAGACTTCTAAGCAGGGGTTTCACATGGTGTGATTTAGGCTGTCCATACACAAGTCTGGCTGCTTGATTCTGTAACAGTTGGAGCCGATGTGATTGGTATACAGAGAATCCGACATAAAGTCAATTAGCGTAACCCATACCCAACATGACTAAGGTAGGGTAACTTGGATAGGGGCCTCAAAAGAAAGAAATCTGCTAATTTTTCAAATCCTGGTTGAATGGAAAAAACAGGCGAAAACTACCAAATTAATCTGGGTCTTCAAAGTGAGGTCGCTGCTGATTGTGACACCAAGGCTTTTGACCGAGCTGACTGGAGAAGGTGGGTGTCCCATGGAGGGGGGCCAAAAATTTGAGTTCCAGGGTTGGCTGCGGTCCTAGTGAGAACTAGCTCCGTCTTATCAGGATTGAGCTTTAACTGGTTTAGGTTCATCCAGTTTCTAATAAAGGTCATGGTGGATTGAAAAGTCTCCATTGCGGAGGGTGACGAATTAATGGTAAAGATAAGCTGGAGGTCTTCAGCGTAGTTGAGAGTGACTACTTCTCTCTTCCGAAGGTCTAAAATCAGTTGTAAAATGTACAGATTAAAAAGAAGAGGGGAAAGAGAAGAGCCCTGGGGGACCCCACAGGTAAGTCTTTTTTTCTCTGAGGAGAACTTGGAGAGATGGACAGCTTGATAGCGATCGTTATGGAAGGAAGTGATCCATTTCAGAGGAGGACCCCTGATGCTGGTGCTCTCGACCCGCTCAACCAATAAGTTATGGTTGACGGTGTCGAAAGCCTCCTACAAATCCAGGAGAACTAGTGCCTGCAAGATGTTGTGGTCCGCCCTCTTCCTGAGTTCATCAAGTACCGCTAAAACGATGGGATCAGTAGAATGTTCGGGCTTAAAGCCCGCTTGATGTGGGTCAAGGTAATGTGACTGTTCCACAAATGCGCTCAAGCAGTTTGCTACATGGATACAGAATTTTGTCCAGAAAGGGTAACAGCGAGATTGTCCGGAAGTTACTGAGTACAAGGGGGTCCGCGCCTACTTTTTTTAAAATAGGGGTAACTTTCGCGATCTTGAAGAGTTTGGGGACAGTGCCCGTGACGAGGGAGCTGTTGAGAAGCGATAAGGGGGGTTCAGGAAGTTGAAGAAAGACCTCCCGGGCAATGTGAGAGGGGCAACTGTCTGTCGGGGAGCCTGAACGAACCCTTTTGAGAAGGGAGAAAAAGCCCTCCTGGTTAATCGATGAAAAGAGGTAAAAAGGATTACAGTACACGTGGCCAGAGTCCAGTAGAGAGGTGATCTTGGGGATGCTGGCTTTGATACAGTTGATTTTGTCAATAAAGTATGTGTTGAGGGACTCACAGAGGGATTGTGAGGGAACGGGTTTGGCAGTGATACGGTCAGGTTTGACAAGTTCATCCACGATGGAGAAAATGACTTTAGCTTTGTTAGTAGATTCAAGGATTTTTAGTTAGAAGTAGTCTGACTTGGCTTTGAGAATGCCTTTTTTATTGTCTTTGATGGCTGATGTAAAGATGGATCTTTTCATAGGGCAGTAGTCCTGTCTCCACTTGCACTCAGTTTTGCGCAAGGCGAGTTTCATTTCCTTGAGGTTGTTGGTAAACCAACACTGGGCGTTATGCGGTGTCTTACATTTGATCTTTCTAAGGGGAGCCAGTCTGTCTCTTGCCAGAGCCAGCAAAGCATTGATGTTTTCTGCCTGGATGTGTAGAGAGACCGGATGGCCATTGGGCAAGGAGGTAGGGGGCCCAGAAGTGGCAAGGAGGGAGCAGAGCACAGTGGTATCTAACCGGCTCCAATTCCTGGACATAACAAAGTCTAGGAGGGGAGCTTTGATGATGAAGGTGTTAGGAATAGAAAATGAAATTAAATGGTGATCAGACCACATGCAGGGAGTGACCAATATGTCCGTGATCTCCAAAGTGGAAGTCCAGACCTGGTCCGGGATATGCCCTTTATTATGAGTGGCTACCTTGATATGCTGGGTAAAGTTCATCCCAGTCAATAGGTCGGTGTAGTCTGTCGAGCAGGGGCTTTCTTGTGAGTCGTGCAGCCAGTAATTAAAATCGCCAATAATCAGTGCCCTCACATGATTTATGGCTAATTCCGCAATAGAGTTTCCAAAAGTTTGCGGGAAGTTGGGCATGTGGCTGGGGTGTCTGTAATCTATGGCGCAGGCAAAGAAGGAACAGATTGAGTCGAACAGGAAGAATGTCATGTGAGGGAATTTTTGATATGGATAGGGAGGTGAATCTGTGTGACTGTGATATTATGGCCGTGACTCCTCCCCCCGCCTTGCTTTCAGCTCTGTTGGCCTGGAGGGCATAGTAGTTGTCAGGCATGGCAGCCAAGATATCTGGGGTAGATTCGGCTGTGAGCCAGTTTTCTGATAGAAGTAGGATGTCAGGCTTAATGGTATCTAGGAGGTAAAAGATCTCTAATTGGTGCTTGACCATCAAGCGGGTGTTAAGGTACCAGATGGACAGGCTGTCTTGGGTTGAGCTGGTCAGGGGGGTGGAAGATGAGGGGAGAGTATCCCTCAAAGAGGGGAGTGGTAGATGATCAAAGAGGATGGAGCTTACACTCCCAGCCGTGTACTTAGGGAACAGCAGTCCTAGTTTGTCTAGGGTTACCCTGGTGTCCGAGTTGATGGCCAGTTTAATTTAACTGAGCAGTAGCAAAGAGGATAACGGGCAGGGTGCATGGCCCCCGGCCCCGGCCGGGCGCAGACGGGCTTGCCTTTGGTGCGCCAGCGGCGTGTCCGCTGCGCGATGGGTAGCACATTGGGAGATGTAGGCTGCAAGCACGGAGCTAGTCACGGTTCTCCGCCCCAACTGCCACAGAGGAAATACTGTGTGCCTGTGTCAGCCTGCACCCTCCACAATAATCGGTATAATCCTGTGGTGGACCGGGGTGCAGGCGGCAGGACAAGGCAAAAGTACAAGTAAGTCTATTGAGGTTTAAAATACAACAACAATGTGCAAATGGCCAAACAAGTATTAAAAGCGTTATTTAGGGAAGCAAGCGGTCTGCAAAATTAAGGCTTGGCAGGAGGTCTCACTGAGTCTAATATAATTGAGTCAGTCGCCGCTTCAGTTTGTAAACGTGGGTCCGCTGCGCGAGGGGAAAGCTTCAGCAGATATAGGCTGCAAGCACGCCGCTAGTCGCGGTGCTCCGCCCCCAACTGCCTCAGAGGAAATACTGTGTGCTTGTGTCAGCCAGCACCCTCCACAACAATCAGGATAATCCTGTGGTGGAGGTTGTTATATTGGTGGTTATGGTGGTATTGGTGGTGGTCATAATGGTGTTGTTGTTGTTGTTAATAAAACAGGCTTTTGAAAATAACCCATCAGGTGGCTTTAGTACAGATGACATGTAACACAGATGTGCTGTTGTCAGCTTCATCCAATTAGCACAGGATTATGTGCTACCTGGAATTCACATGACTTAATTAGCTAATAATTTCTAAATCAATTTTACTTGGGTGTTTGAAACAGACATGAGATAATGCCGGGTTAAAGTGATTGAAAGCAGGTGCCCTTGTTACGGGGCGGTAGTGCTGCTTAAAAAAACACAATCAGTTTCAGCTGAAGCAACCCATGTCTGGCCTGCAGTAAGTGAAACTCAATAAAGTAAATAGTGCTTACAGATTAAATAACAGGTCCTGTGTAGCACCTGAAGAAAAAGGGCCAGTCGCCTTGGAAGGGTAAAAATGAAGACAAGTCTGTACTAAGGAGGGACTAACAAGCCTATTACCGAATCTGAAGACAGCATTTAGGAAAGACAAAGACACAAGCAATGAAAAATATGGGAGGAAAGTGGGCACGTCTTCTCTCTCATACCCTACTACAGCAGTCTTGCAGAGCGGGAAATGCATGCGTGCTGCCGCTAGGCTTGACCTAAAAAGGGCACAGGTCACCGTTCATGTAAAACCTGTTGGGGCATTGCTACCACCAAGGTTTATTTACTGACTCATCAGAATATAGTGAGGGCTCCTGGGCAATGACCAGTATTCAAGTTAGCCTGGAGATTGTTGATGTATTTACACACTGGTTTTGGATCCCCTACCTGTGACTTAGGGAAAATAGATGAATAGAAAACTTTAAATCAGTTAGGAAACATTAGAATGTGGCTCAGGGAATATCGAACTGAAAAGATAGTGTGAGGATGTGGCGAACTAAGAAAATATAACATTAAGATGGTTACTTAGAGTGTGGGAGATACGGGACATTTGCCAAAATTTGGTGGATGTCACGTCCATCCTATTTAGAATATCTAGCCAGGTACACACTCTAAATAAGGTGGGCAGGTCATCTGCTAATGCCTGACGGGTGTCCCAGATTCACCAAAATCTAAATGACCACCAAATTCTCCATTCCGGCCACTACCAGTTCAGCCAGATGACATTTTTTTTAGTGGTATAATTTCTTAGGTAAACTCTATGTAGACAACCCCATGGCAAGAGGTGTTCAGTGGTATGCCTAGGATTTGTGACTTTCAGTATTTTCTTAGATTGGGTAATGAAGAGAAATTTGATGTCTGATTTAGTACATCAATACCATGTGACTTCTTGTTTGTAGGTAGAGCCGGGGAGTAGAGTGGGTGCACAAGACTGTTCATAGTGTTTGATGTTTTGTTGTAGAGGTTTGGAGTCCTGTATACTTATGAAAAAACTGAGGGCCCACTGGCCACCACTGGCAAGGGTTACATTCTCTCAAAAAAGTATTTTAGAAATGTGAACCATCTTGCAAGGAGATCAGGAAGAGTGTACCAGAGGAAACACATATTTTTAAGACTGCTGTCTGGCTCACAAAGCCCATTTAGGGAAATCCCCTTCATTCTTGAAAAAGAAACTAACCCATTGCAGCCCAACACACAAACTGAGATCCATTGACAAAACGCTCCTCTCTATCCCTCGGATTCGTCTCTCTAGATATGGAGGTAGATCCTTTTCTTACACCACTTCAAGGGCATGGATCCAACTTCCTGTCCATCTGGGTGGCTACGCTGATTTCAATCAATTTTAGAAGCTGTTGAAAGTGTGGCTAATCTAGATCTATTTCGATGGTTTCTGAAGAGGTTAGTGCTGAGATACACCTCCAGGTGTGATTCGCTTTGACCTACAAATTGATATTATATCATATCAGGCATGGGATTGGCATAGAGAGCAGACAGCTGACCAGAGAAGAGCTATTTCTGTGCCTATTTTACAATTTCATTAGACCCGATGTGGTTCACATGTATGTTTGAGTGGAACATTGTGTTGTTTATGGTAATCTTCCCAGGTGTGTTTTTTGATGAGTTCAGAGTTTCAGAGGTTGTGTGGATGAGACGTTATGATGGCCTGTGAGAGAGAGAGAAAGATTGACACAAGATCGGATATATGTTTGGGTGAAAATAGTAAGGAAGGCAAAAAGAGTAAGGAGACATGTGGTATATAAAAGATGTCCATGAGTCATGGATATATTTATGGTTGATTTATTCAGGATAGTTACTGGTCCAGTTCTTATGATGGTAATTAAGAGACCCCACCAGGAGTGACCTCCCTGTCACTCAGCCTGCTTCCAACTGCCCTTAGGCTCAGGCAAAACCCCCAACATTCTATGATGTCACCAGGAAATATCACAGTGACATCAAGAGAGCAACAAGGAAATACAAAGCTAAGAGAAAGAGACAAAATCCCTGTACAACATATCTCCTTTCTTTAGGGAAAAGAACAAATAGATGCAAACTAATATAATTATTAAATGAGAAATAGAAACAATTAGTACAAACTAATATCATTGTTAAATAAGCGAATAAGCTATGTCGCCAAACAAGAAGATACGAACATATATGAAGCCATAAGAAAGAAAGAGGAGTGGAGAAACAAGGAAGACACAAAAACTACCAATGAGGTAACGCACACCACCACCCTCTTCCTAATAATGGTCAAAAGCAAGAAACATACAAGAAGTTAATGAAAAACATAAGAGAAAGAATACCAGACGTCTCCGGCACCCTAAGTATAGTGAAAAAGAATCTGCCAAAACACAAGTGAACCAGCACGAAGAGTAAAGGCAGGAGACTAAACACTATTTTACAGGATAATAGAAAGTTCAAGAAGAAAAATTAAACATGTATGAAGGGATACACTCACCCAACAATCACTCAACCAGGAAACAATATGTGGAATACATATAGCCATACGTACTGACAATAAAAAGAGATAAACTCACCCATCAATTATTCAACACTCAACACCAATAACGTAACATGAAAAACGACCTGCAGGAATTACACGTGAAAATTCAAGGGATACACTCACCCTAAAAACTAGTTGCAGGGATACACTCATCCTAAAAACTAGTTGCAGAACTAGTATTATTGTTAAATAAGGGAAACACTCACCCTAAAATAAGTTGCAGGGATACACTCACCCAGGAATGCAACTGGAACGTAACGGGGTTTATAAGAAAGCCTTAACCCGTGCAAATATCAAGTAACATTAAGAGATACACTCTCCTTAAAAATAAGTTGCAGGGATACACTCACCCAGGAATGCAACTATAACTTAACGGGGTTTACAAGATATACTTAACCCGTGAATTTCAAAAAACTTTAAGGGATACACTCACCCTAAAACAAGTTGCAGGGATACACTCACCCAGAAATGCAACTATAACTTAACGGGGTTTACAAGAAATACTTAACGCGTGAATTTCAAAAGAAAATTAAGGGATACACTCACCCTAAAAATAAGTTGCAGGGATACACTCACCCAGGGATGCAACTAGAAAAATTTTATTATTTGAATAAATGAATAAAATGAAAGTTAAAACATTGCTACAGAATTTATAATGTATAGAGAACTGAAATAAGTCTTGATATATGTCTAAATCTCAATTCTGTTAATCGATGACTCACAGCTGAAGCAAAATGAGCAGAAAGGAATTAAGAGATAACATTTCATACGTAAGAATAATAAAAACAACGAATTAAAATAAAAAACGTTGTCACCGTAGTCATTTGGAAAAACAGCACAGTTCAAACAGGTCACTTTTTGAAGCCATAGTCTCAATTAGGTTCCACGAAGTGCAGAATACTACTTCAAAACGAAAATGACGGTAAATAAAAGTTCCACTAACTTCCAGTAGATGGCACTACGTAATACTAGTCTTTCATGTAGTTTAAATAAAACGGCAAACTGAAATACTGCAACGAAAATCTGAAGAATGCCGACCATGAATGGATATGGTTGCTTACCTAAATTTCTGGTATGAAGTTAGAAATATAACACAGGGTTGCTGAAAACACTTGGTTAAAATTGCTTTCATCCTGCGCCTCACACACGAGGAAACGCTTAATACCTCTTTTCGATATAACTCAAGTGTTCTCAATTTCGTTGTGCTTCTGTAGCCCCATTACCATAGAGACGAAAGTACAGATTGGGTACTAAGTAGAAGCTCACGTCGCGTTGTGACGTCTCTCTTTGCGTGATGACATTCTGACGGCACCCCGGCTTCTTCAAAACTCTGGAATGAGACTGGACTCGTAATTACGTCTTGGAGCCGGCTGCTTCTCCGCTGAATCACATGGAAATTCCACCACGTCATCATTTATGATAGTGGCATGATGGAGAGCAGATCGATGCAGAGGCAGAAAAACGGTTGCTGATAAACGGTACTGAAGCAAGAAGGTAGGCTTCGTGCGCTCCTCGCACACTTCACACTTAAACATGAGGGATGACTGTTAATAACTTCCTGTGTACTTCGGTTAGCGCTGTGCTGTTTTCAACACATGTTTTCAATGAATAGTGGAAAAAAAATGTACTGTCACTTTCTTTCAAACTTAGCAGCTCATGTATTTCACATTCGAGTGTTGTTTATACTTCAGTAGCAATATGATTTCTTTATACGCTTGGCTGTCTATTTCATTTATGTAGTATTTAAGTGCAATTATTATTTTAAACCAAATTTTGAGTTCAGAAATGTCACTCGCCTTTAGCAATGCTCCGTTTCTAAACACGCTAGCTCAGACAGTAGTCTTGAAAGGCACGAGATGGTTGTGCCTTTCCTCTCAATATTTTCACAAAGGATGATTATACGCCTTAGTTACAGGCTGTCCGGATGTAACGGACACTGGTGGGGCCAGGCAAGGCGTTGATTGTAATTTAAGTGAAGTTTAAAAGTCAATGAGAGGCTTCAAAATAGGAATTAAACGGAGACTTACTTGAAAGCTGTGAGTTCCTTTTTGTAGATCCAGTTTCTATTTTTTCTTGTAGAATATTCTTTATTTCATTCCTTATTTATCCTCAAGTAATGTGTAGATTTATTTTAATTTTCTTTTGCACGCTGTAGTTTCTTTAATCTTCTTTTGCACGCAGTAGGTTCTTTAAAGATGTCCAGAAGTCGCCAAAATGTGGTATATATATGATGTCCAAGAGTCATGAATATATTTATAGTTGATTTATTCAGGATAGTTACTGGTCCAGTTCTTATGATGGTAATTAAGAGACCCCACCAGGAGTGACCTCCCTGTCACTCAGCCTGCTTCCAACTGCCCTTAGGCTCAGGCAAAACCCCCAACATTCTATGATGTCACCAGGTAATATCACAGTGACATCAAGAGAGCAACAAGGAAAGACAAAGCTAAGAGAAAGAGACAAAGTCCCTGTACAACAAGACACCATGGCATTTAGGAGGTTGGGTGATGTGAGAATCTGCCTAGGTACATCTTTAGAAAAAGGTCTGATGATGGTGGGAGGACACGCAGGTACGCTCATGATGATGACATAAAGGTGCATGGCAGCCAGATACTTAGAGTAAAATTATAGTACTTGAAGGCAAGTGACATGGGACAGAGAGGGTTTAGAATGCACTTGTTTCTTGCGGACAGTTAGTGAAAGTCTTGGCTTGGGATGGGTATGCAGAGACAGAGGTACATGGCTAGATAAAGGTTAATTGCATCTTAGAATAGGTGCACTAGGAGGGGGAACTGATGGGTTGTGTCCACAGTTTATCTATTCTTATGTTACGTAGGACATTGTAGAGAGAAAGAAGAAACTTGATGTATGCATTTGTGGACCTTCCAGTGTAAAATGGGCTAGGGATGACTCAAGCAAGGAGGATACAGTCAGCAATTGGGACTGTCCTATGATGTGGTGGTGAACTGGTCTAGACAAGGTGGAATTCAATTGGGGCAACTGCTCCCCAAGCGGATGAATATGGAAAGGGTCGATCCGAAGACGGAATTGACCATACTGAATCTGAGACATATTGATTTGGTGCAATTGGCAGATGTAGTGTTAGAAATACAAATTATGAGGACTTTGTGAGACATACGGACAAGGTGTCAGTTGTTGGAGATGGTATGGAGGGACGAAGAAGCCAGGTGTGATTAGACATGTAATGAAATAAATAAAAAGGGAAATAACTGCTTTTTTGCAAGAAGTTTGGTATGACCTGGATAAAGAAGGCAATTCCTTGTTAACTGCAAGTATTATTCAGACAGTACGGGGTGCACCTCTCACTGCTGGGAAATAGGAAATACGTATTGAGGTTGATGCGAGTAGCTGAAGACTAGTTGGAAAAGAAAAGGCCACTGGGGATGCTGGCCAGAAAAATCACCTTATGTGAGCAGGGGTTCTTTGATGGTGGAAGCAAGAATCATAATTAAAGTGAGCATAATATAGGATGCTTTGTAAAAATGGGGAACAGGGGTGATTGGCAACCCATACCACCAGCCGATACAGCACTTGGGTCTTATGATGGCCTGTTGGAAGGCTAACCACCAAAATCCTGACATTATGTGATTAAAAGATTCTCGGGTTTTAAGCATAATTTCTCACACACTGCAGTATTATAAGTTCATACATACGCAGGTGCAGTTGTATTCGTTTTTAATACTTAGTGCTCATTATCACAGTCTAGCAGTTGGCTAACACTAAATTGATATGATACTGCTCCTATCAAAGATGCTAACTTGACCAACCTTAGATCGATGAAAGACTAAACTGGCTATAAAAAGGTCAGACCTTGTGACCTTTATGTTTCTCACAGGAGGTCACAACTCCATTAGGCAAGTCATTTAGCAACCCCCTTTAAATGGACAATTTGTGAAGAGAACTTATTTTTCAAATCATAGTTTCATTTGCAGGTTGTATTCGTGCTAATTTAAACAAACCATAAATAAGTCTTCATTCCCAAGAACTCTGCACTACTAATCCAGAAATATTGCATTGTGTAAGGGTATAACCATACATTGATAATGTTTACCTGTTAGGAAATGGATTTGTACCCCAATATTATAAATTCTGAGATCCTAGTCCACTCTTGATTTTCACTACAGCTTTGATCAGTCTAAAGCATTCTTTATCCACAGCCATTCTGCAATATATGCTGATTTTCAGTCAGCCTTTCATGGGAAATGACTTTAAGTCTTTCCTTGGGGCCACTTGATGCAAGGATCATGTGGTGCTTAGCCTAATAAAAGGTGTATTCTGTGATTTAAGAGACTTGCTCGGGGTGGTCCTGAAACATTCAGGAATGGCACGACGTAATGATGCTGCTCAGACTGATCCTGGAACATTCATGGATGACATGATACAATGACACATTTCGGCCTGGTGCTGGAACATTCATGATGAGATCACACTGTGAGTCTGCTCAGGGAACATTCATGGATGACATGTTACAATGACACAGCCCAGCCTGGTCCTGGAACACCCATGGACGACATGATACAATGACACAGCTCAGCCTGGTCCTGGAACATTCAAGTATGACACAATGGTGATGCGCCGACTGCTACTGGTACATTCATGGCCCTGAGTACACAAACACAGCAGTCATGGAGACAACAACTTAGAAAAATAAATGTTTACAACCAATGCAGACTTCAAAGGTGTCGATGCTGAGAAGAGGCACAGTCCTGATGTGCTTATAGCCCCTTGTGGTAAACAATCCTCTGCCATGAACAATCAAAATACAGTGCCTCCCAAGTGTTACAGACACAACCAACAATAGGTATTGTTTGGAAAAGGTGTGAGTAAACCCACTTAATGAGCAGGAATTCTTCCAGATTCTATCTCAGAATACCTGGGGGAGGAGGGGCAGGAGGGAACACCTTTCATTGACAGCCGGCCAAGACAACAGTGAGTCTATCAGCAGTCAATCAATTGTTGCAAATGACGCAGGGGAACCACACATTTGACAGTACGTAAAACTGGTGATTTGCAACAGTTCGTCCATCCTGTCAAACTCTAAATAAATCTCCTGCAGGCCAGCAAGAGTGACCAACTAGCATGGGTGCAAATTCAGGACCGTAAGTGTAAAAGGTCAGGACAAAAATACAGCACAGGAGGTCAAAATTCAGGACAAAAGGTAAGTTTTACAGATACATCAGAAGAGGTTGCGCAATAGTATATAAGTAAGTAAATAGACAACCACTTAAGTACAAGTGAAAAGAAGTTTATATTAGGATGAAACAACTGTGCACCTCATGGTTTTTCAGTATACGCACAGCTATGAGCAAATGTGCAGGTCTTTTTTGTGGTAACAAAACCACCCCCACCCTCACTTTTCCAGCCTCCCTGGGAAACACCCTATGCCCAGTCCAGCCTGTCTGGCCTTGCTACCACCCACCAATGGTGACCCTCTTCTTCACGTAGGCCCTCTTTCATGTGTATTTAATTTCTTTTATAGTGCTCGCAAGTAAGTAGGACAGGGTGTCGGAGTGCGTTACATCACACACATATTATATAGAGACAATGACTCATATAAATGTGAAAGTCAATCTATAGGAAATGTACTTAAGATTATGGGGGGTTATAAGGTGTAATCATTCTCTCATCTATCATTCAGTCTTTCACCATTCATCCGACCCTTCCATCTGTGTGCCCATCCATATCAATATTCAACCATTTGCAAACCTATCCATCATCTATCCTTCCATCTATCCATCATTCCACTCATCCATCCCTCCATCCACCCTTTCACTCATCCATCCCTCCATTCATCCTTTCACCTTATCCACCCGTACACTCATCCATCTAATCTTCCACTCATCCATCCAGCCATGTACCCTTTCACCCATCCAGCCATTCTTTCACTCACTCATTCATCCATACAGTCACTAATCCTCCCTCCCTTTCAGTCATCCATCCATCCTTCCTTTCTCTTGCCTTCCCTTCCATCTATTGAACCTATCACTCATCCATCCTTTCACTCATCCATCCATCCTTTCTCTCATCCATCCACCCTTTCGCTCCTTCACTCATCTATCCACCCTTCTGTCCATCCACCCTCCCTTTCACTCAATCATCCAGCCTTACATCCACCCTTTCACTCATCCATCCATCCCTTCACCCTTTCAATTATCAATTCATCAATCCATCCATCAGTTCACTCATCCATCCACCCATTCACTCGCCTGTCATCCATCCTTTCACTCATCCATCCATCCTTTTACCTGTCCATCTACCCTTCCACCCATACATCAGTTTACCTTTTCTATCATCCATCATTCCACTTACTCACCCGTCCATCCTTTCTCTCATTATCCATCCATTCACCCGTTCATTCATCCATTCACCCTTTCACTAATCCATCCAGCACTCCACCCATCCCTTCACTTACACACCTTTTCACATTAATTATGAGCTGGGCCTTTGTCTGCTGAGTTGCAGACAGAAGAGGCCCATCAAGGACCTCACCCCTGCTATAGTTCCTAAAGCAAGTGTTGTGTTGGGGAAGGGTTCACTATGCCCCGATACATAGGCAATCCAAAAAAAGTGGAAGTCATGAGACATGCCTGAAGCACAATGACACTGTGACATGGTGTTGCTTCCAGGGCTTTAAGTTGGAGGAAAAAACTGGGGTGCTCTGTGTAATTAAGGGCATGGCTTAAAACACCTAAGCTAAAAATATGTGCTTAGCATAGTGTGCCGCCCGACTGGTAAGTTGCTGCTTCTGTCATTGCATCCATATGTATAAAACAACAAGTAGTGTTAGACCTACAAGCCAGAACTATTGGCTTTGTCAATGGTAGCTAGTTGCATAAAATAAAAAAAAGCAGCAACCATGGTTTTGTTGAATATAACATTGAAAATGCGGCAGTTTTAAAATGATGAATCAGTGAAAGACCCATAACCCTTTTTTTTAACTTGTTTTACCACCTTTTCATGAACTGGATTCTCACCTAGCAGAATGGGCGTTGGTGTTCATTGTTTCCACCTGACTGAATGCCCTGCCCTAGACCCCTGCAGCAGGGAGCCTAACACATGCTGTTAGAGCCCAGACTGGCTCATTGTCATTCTGTATTTGGCAACCAGCCACATACAGACTGACAATCGGCGGGGTGGGGCTGCTCTTGTGCTCACAGGAATGCGGGTGGCCCCATCAGGGAGCTGAGGCTTCTGCAGGGGAACAGTGATGTTCTCCAATGCCCAAAATTACGGAGAAAAGGAGTCCGTAAAAGGGATCATCACGGACATTGGATGTGAGATCCAAATTACGGACAGTCCGTGAAATTTACGGACGGTTGGTCACCCTACTCAGGCTAGCTGAGGTAACCTTGTATAATTCACAGAGAGCTAATATTGGCCTTCCAAGGTGGGCGAGATGATATCTCCACACTTAGTGCAGGGCAGAAATCTTCTAACACCATTTCCGATGTGTGGTGCACCCAGGACAAGCGATACAGTTCACTCGAGATACAAACATATTCTTTATTTAAGGCAATGTATTTCCAGTAAGAAATTTGTGGGTAAAGGGCAGATTTGGGTGACTGTATTTTTGAACTAGGAAGGTAAGAAAAACAAAAGCATGAAAGTTTCTGAAATCCACTCAAGGCTAATGAATTCTAAAATTCCTAAAGTTTGTATTTCAGAATACTTCCAACAAATACATTTTTCTACAAACATATTGCAGCAAAACTATTGGAAACCAAAATATTACGCAGGAAAGTAAGTGAAGAGTAACATTTTACTATTATTAACTCTACATATACATACCTACAATATGTATATGTATATTTATGTCATCAAGCCATATTGATGTAGAGGTAGGTATAGTAAATATACACTTACCTATATACGTACCTTTATGTTGGTTTTTTTCTCAGTGTTTGGTACATTTTTGCAACGTGATGTTCAAAATTTGATCATTTGGTAGTATATTTTCATGCAACCCAACCACAAATAGATAACGGTGGTGCCACTCTAAGCTAGGCGGTACGCTTCTCAGTGCCGCTGGTGTCTCATTATGGAATTACATATAGGATTATCATAACAGCTATATGCTAGAGTTTATTGGAACTACTTCCCGTCATCTGTCTGTTGAGTTAATTGTGTTATCAAAGCTTATGTCAATGTTGTATTATTTATTCAATGTTTGATGTTATTGTATTGTTTTGTTTGTTCGCACCTTGTTGATAGTTTGTTTGGGCATCTGTTTGCTCTACAGAATTAAATATAAATGGAAATACTACTGAAAGGTAGGGCTTTATCACTGCACAGAAACTACATGAATTTCATCTAGAGTAAATGCTAGCGCAAATTGAAAATGACACAATTCTGGTAATTCAGAACCAGAAGATTGCTCAGTTCTGTAAATTTGTTTAAAGTTTCTGCATGCTTGTTCCAAACGTTTGGCAACAAAGATCAATTCTGTATCTGTTAGATCTGACATCCTTGGTCATCATTCCCGCCACACTTTTTGCCTTTAACCTTTCTGTTTGGCTGACTTTATTTTTGTTGTCTTTAGAACTCTCCTAACCAGTGGTAAAGTGCTTATGCCCTCGCTTTTAAAACATGATAAAAAATGGCTTACACCTTATTGGCGCATTTAAGTTACTTGTAAGTCCATAGTTAAGTCGTACTACATGTTCCCAGGGCCTGCAAATTAAATGCTACTAGTGGGCCTGCAGCACTGACGGTGCCACCTACTTAAGTACTCATTTAAAGTCAAGCCTGCCATTGGGGCTAATGGGTGCAATTTTAAACTGCCATTTCGATTTGCCAGGCCCAACTCTTCCTTTTTAATAGATAAATGTCATCGCTAGGGTAGGCCATGAACAGCACATAGGGCAGGGTGCAGAGTATTTAAAAAGTAGGTTAATGTACTTTTACACTCACCATGTCCTGGTAGTTAAAAACATTGGATTTACCTTATTACATTTAATATGCTGTTACTTCCAATTAGGAGCCAACCACAGGTTGAGTTTGGTGTCTAAAGAATTTAAATTTAAATTACTCTTTAATGGTAAAGTCAGATTTTTCATCAAAATTCTGAAAATGTCACGTTTAGAAAGTTGCCATTTTCTTGTCCTAACGATTTGGTGCCTGAAGCTTGTTCATGGGTCACGTAATTAAGTGCAATTGGCAGTTGGTATTTGTGTATTGCTCCCTGACAGTGAGATAAAGGAAAGATAGTTATTGACAGGATGGGCCACTCTAAGTTAACAAGGTCAAGGAGCTGTCAGGCGCCACTCTTGCACATCACAAAGACTGTGCCTGAGCGCTCTCACAAAGGGTTTGACGCTGGTCTATTATGACCTCCGACAAGCTCGGGCAAGAACAGGGAGGAAGGGGATACCTGACACATCAGGGGTGGAAACCTCTAGAAGCTTCCACAATGTCAAAATGGGCACCAAGTATAACTATTGGACCTCTGACCCAAACTCTTCAGCATACTTCTGTAGCTGTTTACTCTGCCAGGAAGAATGACTACTGTGCTGCTTAAAGGACTGCCACTTTGCTGGACTGCTGCACTTATACGCTGACTTCCTGCTATGCTGCCCTCTTGCCTTAGAGAGAAGGACTAGACCTGCATCTCTAAGCCCAAAACCCCAGAGTGACTTTAAGTATGAGTTGGCTTGTCATTTGATCAGCAGCCTCAGGGACAGAACAAGCAGCTGGACTCTACAACTGTGATTCCTCCTCTTCCAAGTAGTGTCTCCCCAGTTCTGAACCCTTGGTAGTTGGTCTGAAGGTGCTCTGCCAGCCCACTGTGGATCCAGCAGAACCAAAGCAACGCCCCCGTGGCACGGCGCATCTCTCACAGAACCTGCACATCGCCTTTGCTGCACATCTTCCCCGGCACAAGGACTTCTCGACACTCATCGTAGCCCATCAGAGATTTTGCATCTCCATACAAAGACATCACCTGGCCCAATCAGCCTATCGGATCCCCCACTATGTGACCATGTTCACACAAGGACACCATATTGCACTTCACAGCTCCCCAGAACCACCGCTACACAACGCATCTCCTCGTCCAGGTCTCGAATCCCATCTGCCGCACAACGCCTCCTCACAGGACTTCACATCTCTACGCAACCAAGATTAAGGTACTGTAAGAAGTATGTCTAAGTGGGCCCCTAACACCAGCTCATGCTCCATTCCGGTCGTCCTGTACTTGTGACTTTGTCCTGGTATGGAGTGATCAGATGTTCACAATTGGTGATGTGTGCTTTTTGGTGCTATTTTCAATAAAATCTTTAAACTTGCATGGATCTGGTTCTCCTAATTGGACTTTTGTTGTTTTGCTCTTGATTGGTGTATTAAAATATACTCTTTTTTGTAAACTGTTGTGGGATTTTTCTTGAGTTGTGTTTTTACTGTATTACTATTATGCAGAAAGTGCACATTGCATCTACGTTTAGCCTGACTGCTCTGTACAAAGCTACCAGAGGGTTGAGTATAGGTTGATTTGATGTTTGCTAGTTACTTGACCATGACAAAGATTGTGGTTGCTGCTTGAGTAGGGTCCTCCCCCACCAAACAATAGGCTAAATTCTCACAATTTGGTTCAAGAGTTGACCTTTTTTGTACTTGTGTCACTTATGGCAATTTCAACATGCTTCTGACCAGCCCAGGAAAAGCTATATATTAATTATCTTAAGCTTCTTGTGCTCATAAGTGCTTTTCGTAATGTTGGACTTGTACTAACTACTTGAATGTCTTCATAATTAATAGCTGATGCCTTGTTTAATTTTCCAAAGTCATCTTGCTTTCTGCATAATACCATGTTGGCCTATCTTGTTCTGTTCTCTTGCTTCTGAAAATACAGCCTCTCTCATTCTTGGCACTGCTAAGTGAGGATTCACAAATGGCTGGCTCAGTATCTGCAAAGTTTACATTTCTTATATCTCTACTAATCAAGGACCTAGCTCACTCTTCTCATGAGAACAGGTGAACCTGTTAATTTCAGGTTTCAATTCAATTAAAATTTTGTCTTTATTCGATAATTTTTCAATCATAAAAGACACATATAAGAACATTATATAAAACCAAGTGTGCCACACTTTATAGAATACAATTATAAAAAAATAAATTAGTTATATTAAAAAAACAAGTAAAATTTACATTCATTGCGAAACATAATTATGTCAGGAGGGAGCCACATAAAAAGAAGAAACAACATTCCCACCATAGCCATCAGAGAAAAAAAAACATCAAGCAAAATCCTCTTCATTAATGCAAAATGTAGCCTGCTTTATCTTTCAAACTACTCCTTCTAAGGGCCCATGACCAGCTCAAGAATTTTGCCATAGCTATGACTACATGTTCCCTTGCATCTGCCTTTAAGATACGCAATGCTGTTTGGGATGATCTTGTACCAATATTGAGGCAGATCGGCTTAATCCATTTATTATGGGGACCCTTATACACAGGGCACACAAACAATACATGGAGCATGGACTCATCCTGAGATGTACACACAGTGCATTTTGTATCGCCCTCTCCCCATTTTACTGTAAAGGTTTTCAAGGGGAGGGTACCCACTCTAAATCGGTAATACAGTTTCCTGTCACCAGGTCTCGTGATGACATCCCAATAGGCCTCCAACCTACATTCATACGTTTGACCTAAAAAGAGGCCCGTCGGGGATGTACTATCCACCAGTGACAGGGACTTAAGACAAACCATGTCCCAATAGAGACATTTAAAATCTTTTTTAGATGGGAACTGATTCCCTTCTGGGTCCCCCCACAAGTGCCTAAGCCCCACGTCGACCAACATACCCTTAATTTTGCTCAGCCAAGTATTTTTTGACGACATATCAGCTTCTCTGATATGCTTAAATGCTTTGAAGTATGGAGAAAGAGGAAATTCCGCTTGCAAGTGGAGGTGTGCACATTTATACATAGACCTATGTGGTCTTTAACCCATTTTCATCCTTTCGAATAGACTGAAATAATAAGACTGAAATAATTGTTCGATTGGTATGAATTAATACTGTGATGTGAACATAGTTATTGTTAAGATTGATGGTGAATAGAAGCTGAGTAGCTCACTAAATTCCTTGTTTTCTCCACACAGACCCCCCGAGGAAGGGTCGCGAGACCCGAAATGCATCGGGTAGATGTTGAATGTATAAGTTGAAAAAATTGCCAATTGATTACGAATTGATAATCGTGATGATCGAAAAGAAAGAATAAATTTTCATTTGAAATTAACATAAAACTTGGCATGGATTAATTATTCGAAAGGATGAAAATGGGTTAAAGACCACATAGGTCTATGTATAAATGTGCACACCTCCACTTGCAAGCGGAATTTCCTCTTTCTCCATACTTCAGTTCGTTACAGTGTTCTTTGACAAAACACTTTAGAGGGAGTCGCACAACTAGAAAAGACTGTACACAAGCATTTGAATTGAGAATAAAAGGGAGTGCTAGATGGACACTTATTTGATGCTTAAATGCTTTGGCATATGGTACTAACTCAGGGGTTGTCCAAAGTTGTCTCCAATACGCAAGGGGTCTAAAGCCCGCTGCCTCCTCAATAGAAATACAACCCAGATCTAAAAGTAGAGGTTTGAGGGGGCACGATTGGGGAAGGCCAGTCAAAGATCTCAGAAACTTGTTTTGGCCAGGACTAAGGGACCTAGGTTATTGAAGCCCCAGAGTTCTGCACCATAAATTATGGAGGCCCTGATTTTCCCACTGTATATGGCAAGTGCTGGACCTACCGGTTTAGTATAGGACAGCCGCCCCTGCTAATTGATTATGCCTGAGGACTATTAAATCTATCTGAGGCTTCCAATTTTTCCTCTTGCCCATCGTTACGCCCAGGTATGTAAAGGTGTCAGTTTGCTCCAACGGTGCGTTAATCATTACAACTTTGCCTTTCACTTTTTTGTGTTTGTTCAGCACCATGAACTTAGTCTTATCAACATTAACTATAAGCTCATGGTCATTACAAAATAAAGTGAATCTTTGAGGGCTCGTTGCAGACCTGATTGTGTTTTAGATAAAATGAGGGTGTCGTCTGCAAACATTAAAAGTGGAACCTTCACGCCAGCAAGAATAGGATCATCAGTCGGATATTCAGAGTAGTACGAGATAACATTATTTATAAACAGAGAAAAGAGGGTGGTGGCCAAAACACATCCCTTGTTGTACCCCCATGGTCACAGGAAACCGATCTGTTATCTCTCCCTGTTGGCCCCACCGAAACCGAGCATAATTAGACTCATGAAGTTTAATGATGAAATTTAAAATCGCAGGGGGCATCCCTACTTCCTTAAGTGAATCCCACAACTTAAAGCGGGGCACCAGATCAAATGCTGACTTTAGATCTATAAATGCAGCGTAGAGAGTCCCCCTGTTAAAACCACAGTATTCCAATAAATCATCATGAATCTAAAAACTTGGTCAATAGTGCTGACATGAGGGCGGAAGCCAGCTTGGAAAGTGGATAGAATTTCTTGGTCATCTATCCAAGTATTTACCCTACCCAGCACAAGTCTGGCCACAATCTTTTGCATGATATCTATGAGACTTAATGGCCTGTAGTTACTTGGGCTGGCACAATCCCCTTTTTTGTAGATAGAGATAAACTCTGCCCCGCGCCAGGATTCTGGCAAGAGAGCACCCCTTGCTAGTCCATTGACCATATTTGAGTCCGTTTTTCTTGTCATATTTAAAAATGTCCACTGGGATACAGTCCGGACCCGCGGCCCTACCTGCGGCCACGCTGTCCAATGCTCTCTCCATTTCTCCTATGTCAAAGGTTAACACAGTGTCACACATTACTTGTGGGTAATGGCTTGGACTACTATTCGTTGAGGCAAACTGGGTCTGATAGTACATGACCCATGCTTCAGGAGGGACATTATTAGTTGGTGAGGGCCCTGTATCACCACTGGCCCATTTCACTGTTTGCCAGAACTGCACCCAATTTTTTCCCATTACTTGCATTTAGAAAATCCTGCCATATTTTCTCATCGAAGGTTTTCTTTGCCCTTCGCTGGGTTTCCTTATATCCAACCCTAGCTTCTCTAACTTCTTGCGGCAAACCTGACATAATAGCTGGGGAGAGGGGACTAAAAGCAGCCCTGCATGCCCCATCATACCACTTTGCAGATTTCTGCATGACCTGCTTAGAGCTCCTTTTATTTTTTGTAAAAAAGGTGTTCAACTTTATGAATAGCTCCTCATGAACCTTTTTAAGGGCAGGAAGAAAAGCCTCATGCAAATCAAGCTGTGAGAGAACTAATAGGGTATCTTCAAGGGTTAACTTAATCAGGTCCATAGTACCCTCATCCTCTGAGACCAGTGCCCACTTTAATCTACTGCAATCATTGGACATAGTCACTTCAGCTGTGGCTATTTCAATACCTGCCCTTTCCGTAGAATGACCAATTGTTTTAAGAGTTAAAATTAAGGGGTCGTGCTCACTCTCCGGTCTACTCTGGACCTTCATATCCTCTAGCCTTACCCATAGTTCCTAATTGATAAGAAAGTAGTCGATTCTGCTGCTTCTTATCCCATTGTTTAAAGTATGAGTACCCTCACAGTCTGATTTCGACCTTCCGTTTACAGCCCTCAGACCTAATTCCTGAGATAAACTTTTCATCTGGAGGACTGCCTCTGACTATTTGTTAATCGGGGTGAGCTCCAGCAGTGGTAAAACCTAGGTTGCATCTTCATCCCTGGACAGACTTCAATCTTCTATGCCCAGGGGCTCAAAAGTACAGTTAAAATCACCCGCTACTACTAGGTGGTTTGGCCCTTTCAATGGATAGATCAAGTTTAGAGATAGTAGGAGAGGCTTTTCCTCCCGCTAGCCCTCTTGCATAAACTTTGGTGAATATGAGATCTAGCCCATGTTAAAACGAATTTTGATAGCCAGGGTGTCAGGATGATCTAGTAATAGCTCTTCCATCTTGCAACATACCTGCTGTCTAACCCAGATAAGAAAACGCCCAGATGGTCTCCCTTTATGACTGGGAATAGCCGATTTACCAAAAGCCAAATACCCAGGACGAAAGATCATGTTCAATGACCAAGTCTCCTGGAACATAATGATGTCTTGATTCTCTATACAGCACGACCACTCACTAGAGATAATTTTTGTTTGAAGACCAGCAATGTTCCATGATATTATATTCAATAAGTGGGGAGCAATGCTAACCCCCTATCTGAAAAAGACCTAATCGCACTGTTCTCTGGGGAAGGTGGTAAAGCTCGCTGGGGACTCATATCATTTACAGGAGAGGGAACAGGTCGAACAGCAGTATTCTCTAACATGGGCAAGTTTGTGGTTGGTAGTCAATCACAGGCATCTAAACCAGAAAGAGGAGCGAATCTATTAACTACATTTAAGTCAACTGGTCTGTGCAGGATTCTGTGGGGTACTTTGAGTGGTTCAATGCATGTGGAATCGCCCAACCCATCAAGGGAGTGTGCCGGGGTCTATAAAAGAACCCCAGGGGCAGAAGAGAGATTTTTCTTGTATGATACTCTAAATTAGTGCTACCTAGGTGGTCCAAAAGAAATCTTACAATAATCTCGTTAATAAAATTAGCAACTATACAGTCCCCTCTCCCGTCCTTTGTAGAACGACCTATCCATTATGATTGTCTGTCCATAATCATCTGGTTACAGAATTGCCTACCCCAGCCTCCTTCAGTTGTGTTGTGAGCCAGTGCATGGTTTTAGCCATCAGCTGATCGGTGGTTTTGATTGGACCATCCTGTAAAACCGGGACATTCCTCAGAACCACCACCAAAGGGGCAGCGGCCGGGAGAAGGTGTAAGACTCTAGAGCCCTCTAACGCTGGGGTATTGTCTAGTCCCTCGTGTACCCAGGGGTACTCTCAGCCATGTGGCCCTGGTATAGAGCTAACCCGATTTATTGGTGCATGGGTAGTTGACTGTTGTACAATTTCCCCTACTAGCCTTATGGATGGTCTACTTTCCTCCCCTCTCCGAGCACCCTGGTTAGCTAGACCAGAACCACTAAGCACATTCCCTATTTCACCCACTTTTCTTCCCACATTTGTTATCCCAGCTTCATGGTTAATGGGCACAGTACCATTGTTCCCCAATGGCAATAACATCAACCTAGTTGCCGGTAGATTTGACAAGTTGGAATTGGTTACTACCGCATTTCTCAGCTCTGAAGAAGTAGATAATCGGTTGGCTTGAGTCAGTAAACCCTCTATAGTACTGTGATGTGTTGTGACCTTCTGTTCAAAGTTATTTAGTCTCTCCTCGATCTTAGTCAATCTGTGGATAGGAGTTAAGGATGTTACAATTAAATCCCTCATTTTGTTCCACATAGCCTCATTTGCTTCAGCAGAGGAGCCACCCGTAATCCCTGAGGTCAGGATTCCAGACATACTGAGGGCTGAATCCCCTGTCGCTACCGTTGATGAAGTAACTCTTCCACCATTAGTGTTTGTCCTTTGGGTCTTTGCTGGTTTCTGTCTCTGAGACCCCACTCCCCGCTTTCGTTTAAGCCGTGGTTTGGGGATTGGAGCAGGAACTTTTTTTATGTTGGGGTGCTGACCTTGTAGCAATATGTGGAGGTGGGCTGCTTTGGGTTGGTCCTGCATCCGTCTGGACCGGCTCAGCATGATGGGATATATTATCAGCAACCAGCGATGCAGAGGTTTCCAATGGCCCATTACAAAACTGACCAGCATCACTTGCCTTATCAGGGGAGTCAGCGTCTATTACAAAAGAATGTTCAGGAGTCCGTGCAGACGCTATAACGCCCTAAGATGATCGTTTAGACAATTGGGGATCAAGAGATAGATGGCGCTCAGTCAGCGCTATCTCATGGGCAAGGACCGAGCTGGCTCTAATTAAAAACTGGTCCAAAGTCCCCACCACTCTTCTTGAGGGCAGCCCAAATCTCCCCTTACCCTCTCGCAGGTTTATCCTCAGTTGAAAATTTAGATGGAATGAGGAGTAGAATTAAAACAAAAACACACAGCAGACTTCCTCTATGTACTCCACTAATTAACAACAGTATGCTGACGAGGACTAACCTTCCGAGGTGAGCAGTCTCAGAGGGTGCGCCCGGCCCGGCCTCTTCCGGTCTCTAACGGACTCAAACAGGCCCGCCCTTGGCCCGGGCCTCGCCCGGCGCACACCCGCACACGTCCCGCGAAGCGGGAGCGGTGAGCAGTGAAATTGGGTATGACAGGCTCAGGTGCGGGCAATCCGCAGCAGGCCCCCTGGGACTTGCAGTCCTTCTCTGACACACAGCAACCTCCTCCAAACATGAAGCGGCTCCCGCGAAGCAAGAGCGGTGAGCTGTGAAATAGGGTGTGACAGGCTCAGGTACGGGCAATCAGTAGCAGGCCCCCTGGGACTTGCAGCCCTTCTCTGACACACAGCACACTCCTCCAAACACAAAGCGGTTTCACTTTCTGCCATGCATATCCTAATTTGAAGCAATGTATGAATGAATATACAAAAGTCGTACAAATTGGGGAGGGGTTAGCATTAGATGTTAATTTCTGAGGGGGGCAGGCTTCCGCTTTTCATAACAATTTTGCACTTTACTTGTTTTAGCTGAATGAATATGTGCAGACTTCCCAAAAGGTGCAAGAGTGGTTTGTGTTTATCCTGACACCATACTAAAACAGGTATGACCTTACATGTCTTTTGATAATAGATGATTGTAGGGGCATCTCTTACGGATTTGGAAATGTATTTGAATGCTGGCTATGCAGGCAGATTCTAGAATATTCAATTGGAGTAATTGGTGTGGGAAAAAGTGCAGGATTCCGAGTTTTCTGAACTATGTGGTAAAACCGCATGCACAGTACCCATTCTGTTATACCACATGCTCAACTTGGCATAGTTATTACACCCATGCGAACTACAGAACCCCGAATTATGAGGAATTTCTTCGAATGAAATAGCAGACAGTAAATGCCTCTGCGGCGTGGGGTTATTCCTGGTGTTCAAGTTGTCAACCGGGAAACAACCTTTACAACTCAGTCATTACTACGAACTACATTACATCGCAACATCCTTCACAACGCATGTCACTACAATGCAGCCATTACATTGCATGTCACTTCAACGCATGGCACTACAACGCATGTCACTACAATGCAGGCATTACATCGCATGTCATTACATGCATAGCATTACAAAGCATAGTACCCCTACACTATCCAACGCTTACCCTACTGTTGCACCCCCTGGAGTTAGAATAGTAATTTTTACCCCTACACTATCCAACACTTACCCTACCTTTACACCCCCTGGAGTTAGAATAATAATTTTTACCCCTACGCTATCCAACACTTACCCTACTGTTGCACCCCCTGGAGTTAGAATAATAATTTTTACCCCTACGCTATCCAACACTTACCCTACTGTTGCACCCCCTGGAGTTAGAATAGTAATGTTACCCCTACACTATCCAACACTTACCTTAAATGTAATGTAACAGTATGCGTTGTAAAGGCATAGTGCGATGTTATGGAATGCGTTGTAAATGTAGTTTAAAAAAAATCATTGTAATGGCATGAAATGCAAATGTTTGCGTTGTAAAGGATGTTGCGGTGTTAAAACTGCATTGTAAAGGCATGCGTTGTAAATGTATGCTTTGTAACGTCATACATTCTTGTCAACCATGGAGTCATGGTTTAGTATATACTATTAATGACGCTACATCAGATGTCTACATCGGTTTGCATTTACACTAACTCAGTCTTTGTTTCCCCCCAGCCCTGTCTGTTCACAGGTGTTGTTTCTGCTGTGTCGGACCTTGATGTACAGCTGTCTCTTTGTAGAGCCTTCATTAGTCCAGAGTGAACATTGTGGCTGTCAGCTGCCAGCGAATTCATTGGCATGAAGGGCCAAAGCTTTATTAGCTACAAGCTTTAACATATTTACAGCTGTCGGGGGTTACACAGCACACTTTGGACACAAGTCCAGTGACTTGGCGATTGATCATGGGCTGAGCTGTGAGATTCCACCGGAGAGCGCGTGGGTGGCCACCTGCCAAGTAGGCAGCCAGACCATGCAGGCAGCTGGAAATGTCGTGTGTGAGCTGCATCTAAACAGGTCCCCTCAGTCTGCAGAGAGTGCAGGAGTCACAGATAACCCATAGAAGAATCCATGGGTCCAAGGTAGGTGCAGGTGGGTCAATACACGCCACATTTTCAGCATGCAAATTATGTTCATTGAGATTCAAAGCAAGTAAAGAAATCTTATGCTGAGATTCTAAAAACTTGACATGGGTCCAGCCCTCCTGGGCCTACACTTCACACCACTGTATGAATACAACTGAAGAAAGCTACAACTAATGCAGAGAGATGTAGCCAAAGTCTAAGGGACAGATTTACAAGCCCCAAGTGACACATTTACGCAGTCGTTGTGTCACTTCTGTCACGCAGCGGCGGTGCAAACCATGCACCACGTTGTGACTTATTTACAATGTAATGCATCTAAGGAGATGCATCATGTTGTAATGCTGTGTGCCACATTAAACCTGATGGTTTAATGTATGCAGGGTGGGCGTTCCATTGGAGGAAACCTCGTAAAAGTGACGCAGTGAAATCTACAAGATTTCACTGAGTCACTTTTCAGAGGCTGCTGCAACAAAATCTTACGTCTGCGTAAAGCAGGCGTAAGGAGTGGCGCAGCACATTAGGTATGGGTGGCTGCTGAGCATTGCTGGAGTTGTTGGCGACACGACTCCAGAAATGCGCCGCCCTTACGCTATCCAATGCGACATGCATCTGTCTATCCCTGTCTATCCCTGCGCCACAGTGTGCCGCATAGTAAATGCCACACAGGGTAGAATTGCTTGTCGCATCTTTCCTGGCGCATTCCTGCTGATATGCAGGGATGAGTCAGTCCTTATAAATCTGCCCCTAAATTTTCACTTAAACTAGAGGTTCCAGTACGCGCAGCGCTGTTGGCTGTAAACACAGACTCACCATCACGAGGGGCACTTGACATATATATTTTTGTAATTTATTTGCACTAAAGTCGTGTCTCTTTTCATTTGTATCTGTATTCGTTGTAGCTCCCGCTTGGTTTGGAATAAAAGGTTTGTCCCATTTATTTTCACTGCGTCTATGGTATTGAAAATAAAACTGGCGCAAGACAAATAAATAAATCAGAGCTGAATGTAATAGTTTAAACAGAAAACATCCATATCACTTTGCTTTTGGTGTAAGTGGCTTTCTCAATGATTCTAAACTGTTTGCGTGTCTACCCCCTCCCACCATCAGGGGTGTGTGTCTCGTTGTCCCAGTGAGTGCACGGTTCTAGCACTGATGCCTGTCTCTCCCTGTCCTACCACCGGTGGCTGTCTCTCTCTCTGTCAGAGCACTTGTGCCTGTCTCTGACTGTCCTACTACCGGAAAGTGTATCTGTCCTAGCACTGGTGCCTGTCTCTCTCCGTCCTACCACCAGCGGCTGTCTCTCTCTGTCCCAGCACTGGTGCTAGTCTCTCTCAGTCCCACCACCGGTGGCTGTCTCTCTCTGTCAGAGTACTTGTGCCTGTCTTTGACTGTCCTACTACCGGAAGCTGTCTCTGTCCTAACACTGGTGCCTGTTTCTCCCTGCCCTACCACCAGTAGCTGTCTCTCTCACTGGCGACCCTGCCTCCCAGTCCTAGCACTGGTGCCTGTCTCTGACCGTCCTACCACCGGTTGCTGTCTCTCTCTCTGTCCCAGCACGGGTGCCTGTCTCTTACCATTCTACTCCCGGAAGCTATCTCTCTCTGTTCTAGCACTGGTGCCTGTCTCTGACCGTCCTACCACTGGTGGCTGTCTCTCTGTCTCTGTCCCAGCACTGGTGCCTGTCTCTGACCGTCCTACCACCGGTGGCTGTCTCTCTGTCTCTGTCCCAGCACTGGTGCCTGTCTCTGACCATCCTACTCCCAGTAGCTTCTCTCTCTGTCCTAGCACTGGCGATTGTGCCTCCCAGTCCTAGCACTGGTGCCTGTCTCTCCCTGTCCTAGCACTGGTGCCTGTCTCTCTGAATGTCCATGCCCTGGTGTCTCTGTCTCTCTACCCTAGCACTGGTGTGTGTCTCTCCCTGTCCTACCACTGGTGCTGTCTCTCTTTATTCTAGCACTGGTGCCTGTCTCTCTCTTTATGTCCATCCACTGGTGTCTCTGTCTCTCTACCCTAGCAATGGTGTCTGCATCTCCCAATCCTTAGCACTGGTACCTGTCTCTCTCTATGTCCGTGCCCTGCTGTCTCTCCCTAGCACTGGTGTGTGTCTCTCCCTGTCCTCCCACTGGTGCTGTCGTTCTCCTTTCTAGCACTGGTGCCTGTGTCTTCCAGTCCAAGCACAGGGTCTCGCATTGTCCATACATTGGTGTCCATGTCTCTCTGTCCTAGAACTGATGCCTGTCGCTCGCTGCCCTACCACTAGGCTATGACTGCCTGTCCGGGAAACATCCTTTACAACACGGTGTTTACACCGCGGAGCCTTTATGATGCAGCCATCACAACACAAGTCGTTACTACGACTTGCGCTGGATGGCGCTATAGCTCAAGGAATAGTTTAATTTTCTATTCCAACACCTTCCCTACCATTACGTGGGCTGGAGTTGGCATAAAAAATTAAAATAATCCACAATCCAGCGCGCTCCAACGCAAGTCATTGTAACGACTTGCGTTGTGATAACTGCATTGTAATGGTAACCCGGTGTAAACACCGCGTCGTAATGACATACATCCACCTGGCCTTCCATGTCTCCATGCCCTAACACTAGTGCCTGTCTCTCGATGTCCCTGCGCTGGTGCCTGTGTCTCCCAGTCCTAGCACTAATGCCTGTCTTTCCCTTTCCTAGCACGGGGGTCAATGATTGCCTGTTTCTTCCACCCCCGCACTGATCCCTGTCTCCCTGCCCCAGTACTGATGTCTCTGATGCCTCTTCCTGTCATTGTGCTTGTGTCAATGTCGCCCAGTCCTAGCACTGGTGTGTATTTATTTCAGTCCTAGCAGTAGAGTCCATGTATCCTTGCCCTAGCATCAATGCCTGTCTAATAAGAACAATATCTAAAAAACAGAATTAACATGCTCTTTGTACATGATACTTAGGTTCCACCATGTTTTCTGCACATTTGCATTGAAAAATGTTATTGCAGAATTATAGTTAATCACTTAGTATGTTCATTAATGTCGAAAAAAGTAGTTCTGATGTTTAATTTAGGAACTGTCTTTACTAAATTAGAAATGTGTTTTAGTATAAATGATCTAGCAGTAATCGTTTGATGTTGAGTAATAAAGTGATTAACATGTAATAACAAAATGTATAAGTTTCATTACCACTCTGAAGGATTTATGCTATAGTAATGTTACACATATGTTACTTTCAAATGTAGTTCTCAGTCATACCTAATATTGTGTAATATGATTATTTACTATGTGCTGTTGAAACATGAACTAAAAGTACTAAGTGAATTATTTTTGTATGTGTTTAAACGTGCACACGCATATTAAATGTGTATCATTGAGTTAGTGTTTTAAATTAGCATTTACTCTAAAAGCCTGTGTTTCTACTTACAGTCTTTCTTAAAGCCATTGTACTGTTCTTCCTGCTGATTCACCGTTCTTGCAGGTGTTCTCATGCACTGCTAGTTTAGCATAGATACATTTGCCTGAGAAGGGAATTACGATGACAAGCACACAAGAACTGAATTCTTAACCAAAAGACCAAGCAACGTTGTCATGAGCTTGTGAAGGATGTGCCGTTCCCATGTCCCATCTGAGATTATTCTCTACTGTTGCAGCCTGCAACATATGGATACTATGTATAGTCGACTTCTTATGATGATGTGCTTAAGTGGGCCTCACCTGTGGATTTCATGGGCTATGACCTATCGACAGCTGTGGAAAGGGAAGGAGTCCTACCTGATATCATTCCTGGGAATTGTCCGAGTCTACCTCTGTCAACTCTTGTGGATTCCTGTCTGAACCCATGCAGACTTTGAGGTTAGACCTCAATGATCCCTTTGGAAATTGTCTTAAGAGTGGCTTTCAACTTAAGACTCTAGACCGACCTTCAGATATTCTAAGACGTGCCTTATCAAACCCGATTTGCCTTGGCCTTAATACTGAGATGGAACTCTTTGATTTCTGAGACTCTCTGAACTAACTGAACCATTTTATCCTTTTGTACTTTGCCTGTGTTGTTTAGATTGTTAATGTCCAGGAAGGATAATTAGTGATTGCATTGCACTTACAGAGCTTCTTGTATATTTAAAATTGATTGGGCTTAATTTCATTAGGAGACTTGGTCTTCCTATTGCAATATGATATTTGTATAGCATGTTCTTGAGAGTGATTTATTTGAATCTGATTACTAATTTGTAATAAATACTCTTGAACTTGGCTACTAATTCCTGCCCATCATTGAGTAGCAAAATTGGTTGCACTGTTAATAGGAAGGATGAAAAGTGAGCACCCTAATAACACCTACCCCTCAGTGCGAAAAAAAGGTCCATTGGAGGACCACGAGTAAATCAGTGTGTATAAAGTTAGAAGGTAAATTAATGCTTAAATAAAGAGTGGGTAGAGAAAACATTATATCAGCTTTCTCTCTCTGTTCTAGCACTGGTGGTTGTGTCACGTGGTCCTATTACTGGTGACTGTGTCTGTCTCTGTCCATGCACTGGTGGTGGTGTCTCTCTGTCCCAGCACTGGTGGCTATCTCTCTTTGCCCTACCACTGGGGTGTATGAATGCCTGTTCTTCCACTGCTATCCATGTCTTAATGCCTTAGAACTGGTGCCTGTCTCTGGCTCCTCCTGAACTGATGCCTGTCTCTTCCTCTCTTAGCACTAGGGCCTGTCTGTCGCAGTTGTTGCACTGCTGTCCGAGTCTCCCGGTACTAGCACCTATGCCTGTCCTACACACCTATTCTGGTACATACACCTAACCTGGGGAAAGAGTGCCCACCATATAGTCAAACAGTGGAATAAAATAATAACATTTGCAAAGTTCCATCAATAGGTAATTAGTATCATGACTTATTGTTATTCATCAGTCTCACTGATCATTGTATTGGCTATTTGTTTACCTCATAGATATATACATTTGTCATAATAGGAGTTACTCGCTATATACGTTTTCACAAACCAATGATAAAAAAATGAGAAGTATTCACATCTCTAGTATTTTCAAATTTGGGCCCGAGCCCAGGGGACATATTTTAGTCCCCACATTTAATCTCCAGGTAGGCTAACACTAGCAGTACCAACAATGTCTGGCTTTAAGGCCAGACATTGGCTAGTAGAGATACTCACGTCCTGAAGGGTTTGACATTGCCACCATTTGCAGCCTTCTCATCCCTCCGCCAATACCAACATTGAATCTTGCAGGCTATTTCACCAAAATTTGGCCGAAAAGATTCAGTATGTCCATATCATGTCATCATTACGCGTTCAATAGCTTCTAGTGAGGTTGGGAATTAGCAGTGATCCTCGCTGGGGCTGCGGTAATTCTGCCATAGATGGAGAGCTACTATCACGAATAAAACTATTTACCATTTTAAAAAACTGCTTTCCATCTTTATAGCACCCATATTTGATTCATTTATCAGTGTACGTCTGTGTCTTGGAACCCATTGGTTCCAATACATTTTGGTATTCAATCAAAACTATAAAGGGGGCTGAGGGAAATCGCTTAGATAAACGTTGCTCCCCACTGCAGTCACAAATAAATTTGAGCCAAGCTCGATCTGAATCTATGTCTCATATAATCTTAACTGTTTTGTTTTTTGAATAACACAGGCTGGTCGCAGTATCTGCTGCACTATATTATAATGATGTTACAGCATATTCTATTGTGTAAGGCAAAAATATGAGAATACCTTTGAGTTGATGGATACTATAAATAGAAACAATTGGAAAAACTCCAAAAGGATCCATTTCAGGTTGACTAATTTGAGCGCTTGATTGTTGTAGTTCATGATGGTAACAACAACCATATTTCCAAAATTGTTAGTTCTGTGCCTAATGCTTTTTGTATATGATAATCATGTGTGTCATAGAATATATTCCTCATGTGCATTATGGCTTTTTTGTTGGTTTATCTGATGCCAAGAGACCTCATTGTTAAGTTGATATCAAGAACTGCCTCGCCTGTAAATCCATCACTGTTTGCATTCTAGTAAGATACATTTCACGCTCATTTTGTTCCCCACTGTCCCTGGTTTTTAGCTCACCAACCAGTTTTGCAAACACTGCATCCTCCACAGGAAAAATGTCCTTTTAATGGGGTTGCCTTCAAGAGAGTCCAATCATACTGTGGTTTACAGGATGTTGGTCTTGTGTGGACTAAGTGTTCACTTCTGCTAGGTCTCTGTTTATGGTTTAAATCTGTTTAATGATTTAAAACATAGTATACAGCAAACCCACCTACAACCATCAGCCATTGGGGCTTACAGGAACCCAAACAGGTCAACAGTCAAGGAGAGCAGAATAGGGGGAAGGGAGCCTAAGGAAAACAAAAGGAGGGGGACGTGGGGAAGGAACAGGGCGAGTCTTTAAAGGACCTTCGCCTGAATCCCATTCACACGTTAAGGGGGGGATATCCTGCAAAGGAGCATATGTTCTGTATGTCAATCAGGGTTCTGAGGACATGGAGATAGGCCACCGAAGATAATTCCTTAAGCTCAACCAAGAGGTACCTTACATAAGCCCGGGTGGAGTTTGTATAGCTGTGCTGGTGGAACTCGGCGATGCTTGTATCGCATGCTCGTGCCTGTTCGCGAGACGTTTTTGACGTTCAGCAAGGCGGATTGCCTTTTCTGGGAGAAATATTGTGCAAACTTCACCACACGGTCACCAATGGACGCGACCATCTTGTTTTTCTACTTTTTGTTATGGTTCTGGGGCATGTTTTTGAATCCTCTCAAATCTTTCCAATACTTGGTTTCTAAAACTTTTTTTCTGATCTTTTTTATTTATTATCTTTCCCTCCCCTGCCTAAGTGTAAATTTTGTGTTTTATTTCTACTTTCACTGCGTTTTTTGTACTGTTTTTCTATCACTTGTTTTTTAATTGTTCTTACTTCCCTACTTCTTCTCCTGACTTTATTTTTTACTTCTACCTTTTCCTTTCCTCCCCGCACCCCACAGAACCATGGTTAAGGGTAGTGCGACGAGGAACGACCTTCCTTGCGGAAGACGGTGCCTGGAAGGTGTGCAGGCCTGGGCCTTATTCTCAGAGGTGGAGGTGGCCGCCCTGGTTTTTTCGTGCAGTGCCACCTCCCCTTAACCTTATCAGCAGGCCTGGTTTTGGCTATGGGATCCATGAGGTCACTGCCGATGGGCGAGTGTGCACCGGGCAGTGTTTTGCTGCTCTGAAGTCTGGCACACCCACAATCAGCTGACGCAACGGTAGTCTGACATCCTGGACCGGGAGCAGGACCTGATGGACCTGCTAGGTGTTGAGGTTGTGGGGCTTGGTGAGTACCTAATTATATTACTGCTGTGTGTTCTGTTCTGTGTTATTGCAAATATTATTTTGTTCCCAAATAGCAAGAATTCTGCTGCTGCTTACAGGAAGGTAAGTTAGCTTTAAAAAACTTATATTATGTGATTGTTATTCTTCTAGACAGGTGCTCGGTGCTACTAATCTTACTTGTTTGCAACTTTGCGCTTGCTTGGGCTGATTATGTAAGAGAGGTTAGAGAACTTAAGTTATGTAATGCTAGAGAGACTCCTTTCCTTTGTCCTGTCTCTAAGATAGTGGTGGTAGGTAGTTATTATAGTTATTTACTTAGTATTAGTTGGTACTTTTTTAGCAGTCTGCATGATGCATCCTCAGACACGTGCTGCTGACTCCAGTCCTTAGTAGACCCTTTTGTAGTTAGGTAGTGAGTGAATAATATAGCAACTTAGCACATCAGCAACCAACGAACAATTTGGTGCATGCAATATGCATGCATCCATCTATTCATTTTTGAGGATTGAAATAAATGGAGATGCAGACTTAGTGAACAATCGGCCCGTCAAAGGGGGTTGATTAATTGATAATTGCGAATAAGTTAGAAACTTAGAAGAAGCAAATATAATTTTTAGCAATTCATTCCAAAGTCTTTGGAATAGACAGGCTAGGTGGTACTTAGGTTTAGGATCCTGGAATTGGAATCGGAATGGAACAATGGAATAATAAAGAATAATAAAGAGATAGGACTGTACGCAACTGCGATACTACTAGTCGATCTGGTTAGATAGGTACATGTTATTCCATTTGTCGTTTCCTGACGACAAATCTTTTTTAGCTTTTTAAAAATATTTATTATTTGATTCACACCAGGAGCTCTTTTACTTGTAACTTACTTACTTACTTGGCCTTCCTTCTTGCCGCCACCGTTGCTGCACACGCCACCGGAGCCACAGGGGGAGGCTGCCGAAAAACTGCAATCCACAGCACGACGCACGTCGCCAGCGCCAAGGCTCAAAAACACCTACAGGGCTCAGGCGGCGCGGGAGCTCTTTTACTTGTAACTGCGGCCTTCCTTCTTGCCGCCGCCATTGCTGCACATTGCACCGGAGCCATAGGGGGAGGCTGCCATAGGACTGCAAGCCCCCATCCCCCTACGCCACGCACGTCGCCAGGGCCAAGCCAAGGCTCAAAAACACTGACAGGGCTCCCGCGGCACAGGACGCATGCGGGCGTGCCCGGGGTAAGACCGGGCCAAGACAGGTCTGTCTTAGCCCGTCAGAGCCAGGAGAAGGCTGGGGTTTGCCTGTGCTCTTGGTTCTGTTATTCCAGACATCGTGACATTAACGGTATGTACTCGAATAGTAATTGAATAGTGTCTGTAACTCTGTAACTGTAAGTATAACCCTGGTTTATTGGAAGTTGTTTAATACTTTGGGCAAAGTATGGTTAAAAGGAAGGAGATGTGCATTGTCATGGATAGATATTGTGGGGACTTTAGATGCATTTTTAACCAGGGCCGAGTCAGTTTTGAACCATGAAATCCAGCTGACCTAGAAGAGACTCTCCCTGGACACTTTTGTTACCCAGAAGCGCTCCTCAAAGGGTCGTTTGAGCGTGACCAAATCCTCAGTACCCTCTTGAGTATGTGACGAATATTTGCCTAACGACCTCAAGAGAGCTATTACGGCTGGAGTAATGGGAGAACTGACACCAGTGTTAACAGTGTTAACAGGTTGTGACCCTGCTAATATGAGATAATCTATTAGTGCTACCATGGAAACAGTATCAGAAGTGCCATTGCTACCATGGAAACAGTATCAGAAGTGCCATTGTTGATGGTAAAGTCTCTAAAGCCCCCTGCAGTCATTGCTTCCACTGCACCAGTATTTGGGCTAAAACAGTCTCAACTAGATCTAAAAAACCCATGTGGGGGGGTTTGCCATGGTCGACTATAGAAGCCAACGAGGAACCGCCAGCCAAAGGCACAGGGGAGCTGTCTTGCAGAAGTGTTAACAGAAGTCAAAGCCTAAACCAAAGCATCAGATCTCTAAACCGCAAACTTCTGCTTTATTGGCTGAGGAGGCCGCACAAGGTTCAACATTGCAGTCCAATAAGAGCACATATATCCCGCTGGTCCCAGACAGTGACTCTGAACAATGGAACAGGCTTGAGTCACCTGTTACAGTACTATTAGACCCCCTACTAAGCAAAATGTTGTTAATTGAGGAGAAATTGTCACAAATCGAAAGGTTAAACAGATTAGTGCTTGATATTAGGAAATGTTGCTGTAAGTGAGTTGTCCCCGTAGCAGATGGAGACTCTGATATTTTAGTAACATCCGTGATAAGAGGACCCTCGAGGGGGCAACCTATTATAGAGGGTTCTAGCCCAGGTGTACATAAATCTGTTGTTGGTGTAAATATGGGGAAACAAGGTGGGAATGTAAAATCAAAACCCAAACTTCTGACCAATCAAATAGTTAACACAATAGGGGAAGGCTCAAGTGTTGGATTACCATCACAGGCGGGGCAGACGAGGGCTGATGAAATGCATGGTGAGGGAACTGCAAGGCGATCCCAGAGTGCGTATCAGTCGCTAATCCTCCCTGAGGCATCATTCTCGCTTGTATTGATATTAGGAAATGTCCCTCCGCTGAGAGAGGATCAGATGGAATCCACTGCACAATTACTGAATAAGTCCCTCCATTGGCTAACCCACCAAGTAAAAACAGGAGATATTCGGGGGGATTCGTCCGCTAGCCAACTTATAATGGCTAAAAGAGTGGAGTGGCTAGGATCAGGTCCAAAAACACTGGCAGGAGACTGTGTGGGCTGACTCTTAAACTTTACCAACCGCCTTTTACCTAGATTTCTTGTAGATCACCTGGACTGGACTACAGGTGGTGGCACCCAAATTAGAGCACTGCCTTATGCATTTTTTTTTAAATCATCACATGTATTGAATAATGAAGTTGGCAGAATGGGTGCACATATGATGGGTAGTATTGTAAAGTATGACACAATGGGTAACTTTGGATATTTGGGAGCAAAAACAGAAAATATGTTTGCTACCCTTAGCAGCCTAGACCAATGTGATTGACTAATATCCCCGGATCACGCTACCCTCACGAGTAATAATGGGATCAACATGTCCCATATTGCTAAATTGAATAAGTTAAAAAAGAATGACCAACCATGTGAACAGACTGGTCCCAAAGAATCGATGATGTCATTCACACCTGCATTATTATCCTGAATGTCCTGGAACATTGCAGGGCTACAGTCTAAAATAGAGTCCAGGGATTGGCAGGAATTAATAGACCAGAACGAAATTTGTGTATTCCAGGAAATGTGGTCTACCAAACCAATACATCAGTTAGGATACTTAAATTTTTATAAACCAGCAGCGCAAGGGCAAAAGGACAGACCGTCAGGGGGTCTAACCATATGGGTCAGGCAGATCTTGCCCTTTAGTATATGTACAATCACAATTGACAGCCCAGATATTATGGCCATCTGTCTAAAGGCTAATCCCAATAAATGCACAATTGTTGTTAATGTTTATGCACGGGGTGTTAGTGGTGGCAGGCAGTCGAACACAGTTGACATTTTAGAGAATTATGTGGGGGGGTTGACTAGTGTCTCAAATCTAATTATTGCAGGAGATTTTAACACTACTTTTGAACCCCTTGATAGTGAAGATTTTAAACTTAATAAGGAGGAAGCTATGTTATGGAGTGTTCCAATTTTAGAGCTGCCTCCAATAAAACGATGGATGGAGGCAGCTGTTCAAATGAAAGCACTGTGTATGGAGAAAGGGCTCAGAGCTGTCAATGGTCGCTCACCCAGCAGGGAGCCAACACATTTAATAACGGCGTAAGCTCAAGCAGAATCGACTATATACTTATCAATCTGGAAAATTGGTATCTAATTAATGATATGGAGATTGTGGAGAAAGCTGAAAGTGACAACAATCGCCTTTTACTAAAGATGGATATCATGGGTATAGTCCAATCAGCAATCACGGTTCAGTTATGCTTCACTAGAGAGGTGCACTCATGTAAAAATATGAGATGGCTAAAATGGGACAAGATAGTGAGTAATGAACAAGCACTTATGGGTGTAAGGGCTGCAGTCTCTAAAACACTGGGAGAGCTGGGAGCTATTACCACAAAGCCAGAGCTAAACGATAGAATTACGGATCTGCTTGACAAATTATTTTGTAATATTAGAATCTTTTTTTTAAAACCAGTTAGTGACAGGAATAAACAGAAGAGTAAAGATGCCAACTGGTATAATAAGAACTGTAGGACAGCCTAAAAATCATCGGCAGTTACTATCAAACAAATTGTAGTCTAGTTAAGAATGCCCGGAAGAAATATAAATCAGTAATGCACTAGGCAAAAAAGGACTGGGACGAGCAGAGATGGGATGACCTCTATGAAGCAAGTAAAGAGAGGAACCACCAGGCATTTTGGCAACAAGTAAAATGGGGCAGAGGGGGACAAGCACCCGTGCCCCACAACCATGTAGCACCTGAGGCATGGGTCTGCCATTATGCATCACAATTTGCCCTAGGGACAGATGGTGAGAATGAGGATGTCTACATTGCACCGACATGTGCCAGTGTATTAAAATTTGCAAGGGGAGATGTAGAAATTGCGTTGGGGTTGGTCGCTAGCGTTAGAGCTCTTGGCCTTGATGGTGTACCGGCCAACCTATTCCAAAATGACAGGGCACTTTGGCTAGAGTACATACTTATACTAGTGAATGCAATTTCTAGCGGTTCGCCAACTCCCACCTCCTGGAAGGGTGCAGAGATTATACCAATATTTAAAAAGGGCGATCGTTCCTGCCCAGGCAATTATCGACCAATCGGTCTCATAGATGCCATCCAAAGAATCATAGCAAGAATGGTACTCAATAGAATACTAGACTGGACTGTTGAAAAGGATATATTTTGCCTATTCCAGGCAGGATTTCGCACCAATGTAAGCACGGTAGATCAAGTCTTTAGGTTTGTCCTAATATATTGGCGTGTTGTTGTACTGGCTGGTGGTACTATTTACGCCGCCTTTGTGGATTTAAAATCCGATTTTGATTTGGTGTCGAAATAAACTATGGCAGGTTTGTAGGGATCTAGGTATGCCAGTAGAATTGTTATCTGTTGTGATACCTCTGTACACGGAGAACATCAGCACAAGTACGTTGGAGTTCGCAGGGCAATGTGACCAAACAATTCTCTGTATCTAAAGGGGTTTGGCAGGGATGTGTTTTGGCACCAACATTATTTTCACTGTTTATCAACAGAGTTGTAGCATATTTTTCTACGTTCCCGACTGATGCACCAATCCTGGCAGGCATAAGAACACCTATACTTATGTTTGCAGAAGATACTCTCATTATTTCTAAAACACAGAGTGGTTTGCGCAGGGCCCTGAACAGGTTGGAGGGATTTTGCAAGGAAAGTGGGCAGGAGATGAATGCTACTAAAACTAAGTGTATGGTCCTCCACAAGCACTGGGGTATTAAAGAAACGGTGTCACTAAACGGAGTACACCTAGACCAAACAGATGCTTTTAATTATCTGGGGATTACAATAGGGAACAAACTTAGCTGGAAGCCCCATATAGAAACCATGGCCCAAAAACATGGTCACCTGGCTGGTGCATTGTTGAAGGAACACAAGTTGTCCTTGACCCAACCCATTTATCGACTACTTAAGATTTATAATACTAAGGTTTTTCCTCTGTAACCTATGACGCAGAGCTATGGGGATTCGATGATCTGAGACCACTAGCTTTGGTGCAGAACAAATTTGTGAGAAATATAATTGGCTTATCATCAAGTACCCTTTTGCAGCCGATCTTCTACGACCTAGGGTGCAGTAGACTGGCAGAGGTCAAGAATTTCGTCCAACTGCCTACTGGCGCAGATTATGGACTACCCCTGAGTTACTGAATTACACAGCCGCCTTGAAAGATGAATGTGCGACTGATACATCATGTACAATTAAGTGGTTGCGAAATATCAAAACAACGCTGATTGGTATGGGAGTTCGACACTTGTGGGATAACCCAGAGGGTCAACAATTCACCAATGGACGCGACCATCTTGTTTTTCTACTTTTTGTTATGGTTCTGGGGCATGTTTTTGAATCCTCTCAAATCTTTTCAATACTTGGTTTCTAAAACTTTTTTTCTGATCTTTTTTATTTATTATCTTTCCCTCCCCTGCCTAAGTGTAAATTTTGTGTTTTATTTCTACTTTTATTTCTACTTTCACTGCGTTTTTTGTACTGTTTTTCTATCACTTGTTTTTTAATTGTTCTTACTTCCCTACTTCTTCTCCTGGCTTTATTTTTTACTTCTACCTTTTCCTTTCCTCCCCGTACCCCTCAGAACCATGGTTAAGGGTAGTGCGACCAGGAACGACCTTCCTTGCGGAAGACGGTGCCTGGAAGGTGTGCAGGCCTGGGCCTTATTCTCAGAGGTGGAGGTGGCCGCCCTGGTTTTTTCGTGCAGTGCCACCTCCCCTTAACCTTATCAGCAGGCCTGGTTTTGGCTATGGGATCCATGAGGTCACTGCCGGTGGGCGAGTGTGCACCGGGCAGTGTTTTGCTGCTCTGAAGTCTGGCACACCCACAATCAGCTGACGCAACGGTAGTCTGACATCCTGGACCGGGAGCAGGACCTGCTGGACCTGCTAGGTGTTGAGGTTGTGGGGCTTGGTGAGTACCTAATTATATTACTGCTGTGTGTTCTGTTCTGTGTTATTGCAAATATTATTTTGTTCCCAAATAGCAAGAATTCTGCTGCTGCTTACAGGAAGGTAAGTTAGCTTTAAAAAACTTATATTATGTGATTGTTATTCTTCTAGACAGGTGCTCGGTGCTACTAATCTTACTTGTTTGCAACTTTGCGCTTGCTTGGGCTGATTATGTAAGAGAGGTTAGAGAACTTAAGTTATGTAAAGCTAGAGAGACTCCTTTCCTTTGTCCTGTCTCTAAGATAATGGTGGTAGGTAGTTATTATAGTTATTTACTTAGTATTAGTTGGTACTTTTTTAGCAGTCTGCGTGATGCATCCTCAGACACGTGCTGCTGACTCCAGTCCTTAGTAGACCCTTTTGTAGTTAGGTAGTGAGTGAATAATATAGCAACTTAGCACATCAGCAACCAACGAACAATTTGGTGCATGCAATATGCATGCATCCATCTATTCATTTTTGAGGATTGAAATAAATGGAGATGCAGACTTAGTGAACAATCGGCCCGTCAAAGGGGGTTGATTAATTGATAATTGCGAATAAGTTTGAAACTTAGAAGAAGCAAATATAATTTTTAGCAATTCATTCCAAAGTCTTTGGAATAGACAGGCTAGGTGGTACTTAGGTTTAGGATCCTGGAATTGGAATCGGAATGGAACAATGGAATAATAAAGAATAATAAAGAGATAGGACTGTACGCAACTGCGATACTACTAGTCGATCTGGTTAGATAGGTACATGTTATTCCATTTGTCGTTTCCTGACGACAAATCTTTTTTAGCTTTTTAAAAATATTTATTATTTGATTCACACCAGGAGCTCTTTTACTTGTAACTTACTTACTTACTTGGCCTTCCTTCTTGCCGCCACCGTTGCTGCACACGCCACCGGAGCCACAGGGGGAGGCTGCCGAAAAACTGCAATCCACAGCACGACGCACGTCGCCAGCGCCAAGGCTCAAAAAAACCTACAGGGCTCAGGCGGCGCGGGAGCTCTTTTACTTGTAACTGCGGCCTTCCTTCTTGCCGCCACCATTGCTGCACATTGCACCGGAGCCATAGGGGGAGGCTGCCATAGAACTACAAGCCCCCATCCCCCTACGCCACGCACGTCGCCAGGGCCAAGCCAAGGCTCAAAAACACTGACAGGGCTCCCGCGGCACAGGACGCATGCGGGCGTGCCCGGGGTAAGACCGGGCCAAGACAGGTCTGTCTTAGCCCGTCAGAGCCAGGAGAAGGCTGGGTTTTGCCTGTGCTCTTGGTTCTGTTATTCCAGACATCGTGACATTAACGGTATGTACTCGAATAGTAATTGAATAGTGTCTGTAACTCTGTAACTGTAAGTATAACCCTGGTTTATTGGAAGTTGTTTAATACTTTGGGCAAAGTATGGTTAAAAGGAAGGAGATGTGCATTGTCATGGATAGATATTGTGGGGACTTTAGATGCATTTTTAACCAGGGCCGAGTCAGTTTTGAACCATGAAATCCAGCTGACCTAGAAGAGACTCTCCCTGGACACTTTTGTTACCCAGAAGCGCTCCTCAAAGGGTCGTTTGAGCGTGACCAAATCCTCAGTACCCTCTTGAGTATGTGACGAATATTTGCCTAACGACCTCAAGAGAGCTATTACGGCTGGAGTAATGGGAGAACTGACACCAGTGTTAACAGTGTTAACAGGTTGTGACCCTGCTAATATGAGATAATCTATTAGTGCTACCATGGAAACAGTATCAGAAGTGCCATTGCTACCATGGAAACAGTATCAGAAGTGCCATTGTTGATGGTAAAGTCTCTAAAGCCCCCTGCAGTCATTGCTTCCACTGCACCAGTATTTGGGCTAAAACAGTCTCAACTAGATCTAAAAAACCCATGTGGGGGGGTTTGCCATGGTCGACTATAGAAGCCAACGAGGAACCGCCAGACAAAGGCACAGGGGAGCTGTCTTGCAGAAGTGTTAACAGAAGTCAAAGCCTAAACCAAAGCATCAGATCTCTAAACCGCAAACTTCTGCTTTATTGGCTGAGGAGGCCGCACAAGGTTCAACATTGCAGTCCAATAAGAGCACATATATCCCGCTGGTCCCAGACAGTGACTCTGAACAATGGAACAGGCTTGAGTCACCTGTTACAGTACTATTAGACCCCCTACTAAGCAAAATGTTGTTAATTGAGGAGAAATTGTCACAAATCGAAAGGTTAAACAGATTAGTGCTTGATATTAGGAAATGTTGCTGTAAGTGAGTTGTCCCCGTAGCAGATGGAGACTCTGATATTTTAGTAACATCCGTGATAAGAGGACCCTCGAGGGGGCAACCTATTATAGAGGGTTCTAGCCCAGGTGTACATAAATCTGTTGTTGGTGTAAATATGGGGAAACAAGGTGGGAATGTAAAATCAAAACCCAAACTTCTGACCAATCAAATAGTTAACACAATAGGGGAAGGCTCAAGTGTTGGATTACCATCACAGGCGGGGCAGACGAGGGCTGATGAAATGCATGGTGAGGGAACTGCAAGGCGATCCCAGAGTGCGTATCAGTCGCTAATCCTCCCTGAGGCATCATTCTCGCTTGTATTGATATTAGGAAATGTCCCTCCGCTGAGAGAGGATCAGATGGAATCCACTGCACAATTACTGAATAAGTCCCTCCATTGGCTAACCCACCAAGTAAAAACAGGAGATATTCGGGGGGATTCGTCCGCTAGCCAACTTATAATGGCTAAAAGAGTGGAGTGGCTAGGATCAGGTCCAAAAACACTGGCAGGAGACTGTGTGGGCTGACTCTTAAACTTTACCAACCGCCTTTTACCTAGATTTCTTGTAGATCACCTGGACTGGACTACAGGTGGTGGCACCCAAATTAGAGCACTGCCTTATGCATTTTTTTTTTTAAATCATCACATGTATTGAATAATGAAGTTGGCAGAATGGGTGCACATATGATGGGTAGTATTGTAAAGTATGACACAATGGGTAACTTTGGATATTTGGGAGCAAAAACAGAAAATATGTTTGCTACCCTTAGCAGCCTAGACCAATGTGATTGACTAATATCCCCGGATCACGCTACCCTCACGAGTAATAATGGGATCATCATGTCCCATATTGCTAAATTGAATAAGTTAAAAAAGAATGACCAACCATGTGCACAGACTGGTCCCAAAGAATCGATGATGTCATTCACACCTGCATTATTATCCTGAATGTCCTGGAACATTGCAGGGCTACAGTCTAAAATAGAGTCCAGGGATTGGCAGGAATTAATAGAGCAGAACGAAATTTGTGTATTCCAGGAAATGTGGTCTACCAAACCAATACATCAGTTAGGATACTTAAATTTTTATAAACCAGCAGCGCAAGGGCAAAAGGACAGACCGTCAGGGGGTCTAACCATATGGGTCAGGCAGATCTTGCCCTTTAGTATATGTACAATCACAATTGACAGCCCAGATATTATGGCCATCTGTCTAAAGGCTAATCCCAATAAATGCACAATTGTTGTTAATGTTTATGCACGGGGTGTTAGTGGTGGCAGGCAGTCGAACACAGTTGACATTTTAGAGAATTATGTGGGGGGGTTGACTAGTGTCTCAAATCTAATTATTGCAGGAGATTTTAACACTACTTTTGAACCCCTTGATAGTGAAGATTTTAAACTTAATAAGGAGGAAGCTATGTTATGGAGTGTTCCAATTTTAGAGCTGCCTCCAATAAAACGATGGATGGAGGCAGCTGTTCAAATGAAAGCACTGTGTATGGAGAAAGGGCTCAGAGCTGTCAATGGTCGCTCACCCAGCAGGGAGCCAACACATTTAATAACGGCGTAAGCTCAAGCAGAATCGACTATATACTTATCAATCTGGAAAATTGGTATCTAATTAATGATATGGAGATTGTGGAGAAAGCTGAAAGTGACAACAATCGCCTTTTACTAAAGATGGATATCATGGGTATAGTCCAATCAGCAATCACGGTTCAGTTATGCTTCACTAGAGAGGTGCACTCATGTAAAAATATGAGATGGCTAAAATGGGACAAGATAGTGAGTAATGAACAAGCACTTATGGGTGTAAGGGCTGCAGTCTCTAAAACACTGGGAGAGCTGGGAGCTATTACCACAAAGCCAGAGCTAAACGATAGAATTACGGATCTGCTTGACAAATTATTTTGTAATATTAGAATCTTTTTTTTAAAACCAGTTAGTGACAGGAATAAACAGAAGAGTAAAGATGCCAACTGGTATAATAAGAACTGTAGGACAGCCTAAAAATCATCGGCAGTTACTATCAAACAAATTGTAGTCTAGTTAAGAATGCCCGGAAGAAATATAAATCAGTAATGCACTAGGCAAAAAAGGACTGGGACGAGCAGAGATGGGATGACCTCTATGAAGCAAGTAAAGAGAGGAACCACCAGGCATTTTGGCAACAAGTAAAATGGGGCAGAGGGGGACAAGCACCCGTGCCCCACAACCATGTAGCACCTGAGGCATGGGTCTGCCATTATGCATCACAATTTGCCCTAGGGACAGATGGTGAGAATGAGGATGTCTACATTGCACCGACATGTGCCAGTGTATTAAAATTTGCAAGGGGAGATGTAGAAATTGCGTTGGGGTTGGTCGCTAGCGTTAGAGCTCTTGGCCTTGATGGTGTACCGGCCAACCTATTCCAAAATGACAGGGCACTTTGGCTAGAGTACATACTTATACTAGTGAATGCAATTTCTAGCGGTTCGCCAACTCCCACCTCCTGGAAGGGTGCAGAGATTATACCAATATTTAAAAAGGGCGATCGTTCCTGCCCAGGCAATTATCGACCAATCGGTCTCATAGATGCCATCCAAAGAATCATAGCAAGAATGGTACTCAATAGAATACTAGACTGGACTGTTGAAAAGGATATATTTTGCCTATTCCAGGCAGGATTTCGCACCAATGTAAGCACGGTAGATCAAGTCTTTAGGTTTGTCCTAATATATTGGCGTGTTGTTGTACTGGCTGGTGGTACTATTTACGCCGCCTTTGTGGATTTAAAATCCGATTTTGATTTGGTGTCGAAATAAACTATGGCAGGTTTGTAGGGATCTAGGTATGCCAGTAGAATTGTTATCTGTTGTGATACCTCTGTACACGGAAAACATCAGCACAAGTACGTTGGAGTTCGCAGGGCAATGTGACCAAACAATTCTCTGTATCTAAAGGGGTTTGGCAGGGATGTGTTTTGGCACCAACATTATTTTCACTGTTTATCAACAGAGTTGTAGCATATTTTTGTACGTTCCCGACTGATGCACCAATCCTGGCAGGCATAAGAACACCTATACTTATGTTTGCAGAAGATACTCTCATTATTTCTAAAACGCAGAGTGGTTTGCGCAGGGCCCTGAACAGGTTGGAGGGATTTTGCAAGGAAAGTGGGCAGGAGATGAATGCTACTAAAACTAAGTGTATGGTCCTCCACAAGCACTGGGGTATTAAAGAAACGGTGTCACTAAACGGAGTACACCTAGACCAAACAGATGCTTTTAATTATCTGGGGATTACAATAGGGAACAAACTTAGCTGGAAGCCCCATATAGAAACCATGGCCCAATAACATGGTCACCTGGCTGGTGCATTGTTGAAGGAACACAAGTTGTCCTTGACCCAACCCATTTATCGACTACTTAAGATTTATAATACTAAGGTTTTTCCTCTGTAACCTATGACGCAGAGCTATGGGGATTCGATGATCTGAGACCACTAGCTTTGGTGCAGAACAAATTTGTGAGAAATATAATTGGCTTATCATCAAGTACCCTTTTGCAGCCGATCTTCTACGACCTAGGGTGCAGTAGACTGGCAGAGGTCAAGAATTTCGTCCAACTGCCTACTGGCGCAGATTATGGACTACCCCTGAGTTACTGAATTACACAGCCGCCTTGAAAGATGAATGTGCGACTGATACATCATGTACAATTAAGTGGTTGCGAAATATCAAAACAACGCTGATTGGTATGGGAGTTCGACACTTGTGGGATAACCCAGAGGGTCAACAATTCCCTTTAAAAAAAGAACTGAAAGGTCTATATTGGACCATGGTGGATAGGAATAGTTTACTTGCCCCTGATCCTACCACCCTGACTGGTAAATTTCTAGAGTTTAAATCTCATCTTCTATATGAGTACTTTTGGGATACTATCAGCAAACCCAGGGACAAACGCCTATATTTTCAATTCCGAGCAGGGTCGTTGCCGGTATACGCATTTACATGCAAATGGCAGATAGGAAACTAAAGTAAGTGCACACTGTGTTTAGAGGGAGAGGAGAGGTATTTGCATATTTTATTTGTTTGCCCAACATTTCGGGCACCACAGAGAAAATGGTTGCAGCCAGTATGTAGAATTATGGGAGTAGTGCTATCTCCAATACAGAAGTACCATGTGTAATAGCTGTTGCTAAATTCCTAATTTGGATGCGGCTAATTCATGAAAAACAAAAATGTGCAAAATTTTAATAGGCTCAGAAATACCAATAGTTGTACAGGAAGATGATAGCTTTAGGAATGGATAGATACATATTTTGCTGCTTGCACCCTACCGCATAAATGGTGTGTTGCTCCCGGTGTCATGTTGGAGATCTTTCTCTTCCCCTTTATAAATAATTGTACCTACTATATGCTTTTGTGTGAACTTGTATATATTTGCTATTTGACTACCCTGAATAATTGTGCTTATTGATGATTGTACTCCCTTAGATTTTAAACTAGTCAGCAGTATGGACTTTTATTGGAATTTAGTTTTATGTCTTTTTTACCTATATGAAATGTAATATCTTTTTAATAGAATAATGTACATTTTTTTACATTTTATATCTAATCATGTTTGTCACCCCCAACAGGTTGGGTTGAGTGGTTTATTTGTCAATGTCTTTTATGATCTTAAGTGATTGCAATAAAGATTATATGATGAAACGAATCCTTCGGGGGGTTTGTTGGGTCAAACTCAAAGGCAAGCAAGGACACATGGGTGGTGGTTTGAAAATAAATTACAAATGTATGTTGTTGGTGAAAGGTTTGTTGAGAGATTAAGAAGAATGATAGCCATGTTTACTTTGAGTGGCTGGATGCCTGGATGGAATTCAATCATAGCATAGGTGGAGACTGTCACTGGATGAAGACATTATATAAGAAAAATAAACAGTGCCAGAGTAGCAAAACCAAGGGTGAAGATAAGAAAAAGATTAGAATAAAAAAAATATAATGATAGAAGAGCAATGCAATGATAAATGGAAACATCGCTAGGAAGAGAAACAAGGACTGTTTTTTTTCAATGTTTTGATTCAAGGTTATATTTCAGAATACTCCCTTGACTCTCAGTAGTTTGCAAACACAACATATATATTGTGTATGTATGTTCCCATACCCACCCATTATCAATTGTCTCCCTCTGACTCTCAGGCCCACTCCCTACCAATGTCAATTCAACTGTGTCAGCCATGAGTGGCCTATCGGCCGCATGGTTACACAATCAACCAACAGTACCTCATGTCGTCCCATATATATAATCATTCAGATCAGATATCATTTTCCCTTGTTGCAATAGTCAGGGTGAAAGTGTAATTGAACGTTGCTATTGATGCAACAGAGTGTGGCCACAATAGAAAAATAAGATAATTGTGTAGTTCTAGACTACAGCTGCCCCACCTGCAGACAGTAGTAAATAACGTGAGTTTGCAACATGAGTATGTCTGTCTAGAGTGCAAGCTGACTGAGCTGGCATGCCTACAGCATTAATTTAGCTAAACAAGAGAGAGAAGAAGACTTGTGTACTCCATAGTGCCTAGTAATACATGAAACTCCCACAATTGTTAGAAGCCGAGGAAGTGAGAGGATACCACAAATGTTATGTCCCCTGCTTGCTAGTGCTACTGTGCCACTATAATTTTATGTGTATAATTAATTTTGTGTTACTGTTTTGCTAAGAGTATTGGTTACAATTGTCTTTTTTCCTTTCTTCATATAGCTACTCCTTCCCAACTGAAACAACTAAACAGGAGCAGTTAGCAGCCATGGCCCGGCAACAGAAACTGGAGGCCATCCATGTGGAATATCCGCGACTGGTGGTTCTGGCGGGGAAGGAGGAAGAGGCAGCAGCAGATGCAGGCTCCTCCGATGCCCCGGGCCCCAGCCAGGCCCCCCCCAGTTCCTCTAGTGGTACAGCGCTGTGGTCTGGCAGCTACCCACTGCACTTCTCCCCACCACTGTTCATGCAACTGTAAAGCATTTAAGCGCTGCATGCTCCTCCAGATGGCATGCCTAGAGGAGCAGATAAAAACCCTGGAGAAGAAGCCTGCCAGTAGAACTCCGTTGCCTGGCCCCTTTTTAATATGTTTTTATGGTGGGTGGGAATTAGGCGCTGGGGGAAAGTTAGGGTTTACGGACATTTTTATTTATTATGGACAATGGACATTGGACTCTTATTATTATGATGGACATTGGTTGGGGTTAGGGAGAGGGGTGGGTCAGATGTTGTGTTTTTTTCATTAGTTTATTTGTTAGGGGAATACATTATTTATAGTTTACATATGATTTAAATGTTTTGTGGGGGGTTACTCTTTAACTTCACTCGTTTTTTTTTGCTACAGCAGAGCCACAGCCAGTTTTTGATTAAAATAATCTGCAGAGAGTGTAACACACCAACCGATAGATGCGGTACCCTCACTTGTGACTTGTCCTACTAGTACTGTCAGTCTCTCCTTCTAGTCTATGCAGTCTGCAAATAAAACTCCTATGGACTCAGAAAGGTGTGGGTGTGTGAATTAATGAACTAATTTCCATAGTATTATGCCTCCCCCAAACTTCTTCTTTTACCTGTGACAGATGTTTACTTAGGCAAAGTAATGGCTGTATGGTGATGGTTTAGTTTCCCAAGGTGCCATGGTGATGGTAGTGGTAGTAGTAGACACTGACAGCAGCATTTGCACACCAAGAATATGAGTGTCAGTCTCCTGAGGGAGACTTGGGAACGAGTAATAGGAGTACAGTACACAAGAAGACTGCCAAACAAGAAACCATGATGATGATAAGCAATGCTAAAGTAAAATAAACCAGAATGCCAGGAGGTCTAGCCTAGTACAAGTTACAAACTGAAGTCGACTAGAGCTATGATGATAATGCAGACAAGCGGCTTTGTAATCTTTAGTGCTGGAACTAGCATGATTGATGACTTAATGCTGGCAACCAATTATATTATTATGATGGATTATGTTCCTCTGGAAAAAAGTTTGAATATCGAATACTGCGCATTAAGTATGGGCGAATTTTGTGGATCTGCGGTCGCGAATTCGTGCAAAATCGCAAGAAAATCAACGAATTCGCGGATTTTCCCGCGAACTTGTGGATTTTTTTGCGATTTGCATCTACTCAACTGGAGTACTTTCTACTGGCTAATCAGTAAGTGCTACCTTGTTGGGTAAATGTAAAGTGTTTTTCCTACACTGCAGATGCGCAAAGTGCCAGAAGATTTTTCTCCACTGACCATGTGTGCCTGTAACTTTGCCACCGCGCCAAAAGGCACCGAGGTCCCTTGAGTGAGCTGTCCATCATAGTTGGGAAAGGGCGGGAAGACGTTTGATACCGCTAGTGTGTGGTGCGGGGTTTCTATGCATGTCAATGCCTCTTGTGAATAAAGGGTCAGAGAGCGAGCAGGGCAGCAGGTGAGGAGAAAGCAGCCTCCTGGTCACAGGAACTACACAGGGATTGCGCTCGAGAAACTCAGGGATGCAAAGACCTCCCTCGGGTATTACAGCTAATTTTCGACTGCAGATATGGGGTTAAAGCTCACTTGCACAGCCTCGACCGTGCTCACTAATGTTTTGGGCTGATTAAAAACGTTATTGAGTTTGAATTTCAACTTGGGCACCTGCTATATCTGTAAGTGCTTCCTGTTGAGGTTTAATTTTTGTGACAGGAGCCTCGTGCCAGAATGAATCCTGCCCTGCATAGTTATCCATGAAGATGCCACCGTTTTGTGCAATACCTCTACTCAACTGGAGTACTGGCTAATCAGTAAGTGCTACCTCGTTGGGTAAATGTAAAGCGCTTTTCCTACACTGCAGCTGCGTAAAGGGCCAGAAGATTTGTCTCCACTGACCATGTGTGCCTGTAACTTTGCCACCGTGCCAAAAGGCGCCAAGGTCCCTTGAGTGAGCTGTCCATCATAGTCGGGAAAGGGCGGGAAGACGTTTGATACCGCTAGTGTTTGGAGCAGGGCTTCTATGCGTGTCAATTCCTCTTGTGTATAAAGGGTCAGAGAGCGAGCAGGGCAGCAGGTGAGGAGAAAGCAGCCTCCTGCTCACAGGAACTACACGGGGATTGCGCTCGAGAAACTCAGCGATGCAAAGACCTCCCTCGGGCATTACAGCTAATTTTCAATGCCAGATTTGGGGTTAAAGCACATTTGCCCAGCCTCGACCGTGCTCATTAATGTTTTGGGCTGATTAAAACATTACTGAATTTGAGCTTCAACTCGGGCACCTTCTTTATTTATATCTGTAAGTGCTTCCTGTTGAGGTTTAATTTTTGGCCCGGAGGAAGCACTTACAGAATTAAGGCAGGTGTCCGAATTGAAGCTAACTTTTGTAACCATTTTAGAATGGCGCCGGCAAGCTGCCAGAGTTGAAGTTGCAACTAAGCAACTTTAGCTCTGGCAGCTTGCCGGCGCCATTCTAAAATGGTTACAAAGTTAGCTTCAACTCGGGCACCTGCTATATCTGTAAGTGCTTCCTGTTGAGGTTTAATTTTTGTGACAGGAGCCTCGTGCCAGAATGAATCCTGCCCTGCATAGTTATCCACGAAGATGCCACCATTTTGTGCAATACCTCTACATAACTGGAGTACTGGCTAATCAGTAAGTGCTTCCTTGTTGGGTAAATGTATGGTGCTTTTCCTACACTGCAGCTGCATAAAGGGGCAGAAGATTTGCCCTCCAGTGACCGTGTGTGTCTGTAACTTTGGTCCCTTGAATGAGCTGGCCATCAAAAAAAAAAGAAATACGCCCGCGAGCGAATTTGCTAATTTTGCGGCAATTTCACGAGATTCGCGGATCGCGAAATTGCCGAAAAATTCACAAATTTCGCGAGCGGAGCGGATTTTTGGCCCATACTTACTGTGCATGGGTGGGCAATCTAATATTGCCAGTGTTGGCTGATGAATATATACTTAGAGCAGAGGAAGATCCTCGCCCTGCCTTGAGTTAGTGTTGCTTTCATCACATCCGCCCCAGCAAGTATGTGATCAATAATTGGATGTTAAATGTAATTTAGTCACACCTCAATATAAATCACACAGTCAGGGGGAAGAGGGTTAGGTTTTGATGAATGGTTGAGAAGGGGGATTTGAGGGAAAGGTTTGACAAAGACAAACACTACACATGGACAACACACAATCTTGGCAGCTGATCATCATAAATTTGTTAAGGGAGAAAAAGGAAATGCATGCACGATGATGACTTGATGAGTACTACTAGGCTAGTAGTACAGGGCAGCAGTATATTATTAATTATATTATATTATTATGCATTATTATGCATTTGCCTTGCATGTCTGCCCCCAGGGAGACCTAAGTTACATACATGTTATGTTCTGTTGTACTGGGCTTACTTTTAAAGCTAACAAAGAAAATTAAAAAATATCTGTAGGAGTCCAATATAAGCAAACATAATAAACAACAACACATACAGTTGTATTGATTGAAGAGAAAAAATTAATCAAATGAAATGATACTATAATTATTGTCAAATTGGGAGTTGCATCTCATAATTCCTCTTGGTCCATCCTTGAACTGTCCGTCCAGCAATCTTGGTTTCCTGCCTGGCGTATGCGGTTTAGTAAGGTAATTGTGAGTTGTTTTTCCCAGCATAGAATAGGGCATAGGCGGGCCTGTAAGTGTAGATGGAAAAACAAAAAGGTTGTTGAAAAATCAAGGAGAAATATAAAGTTAAACTGTATAAATTAAGGAGGAGTGCAACAAAAAAACTTTCAGAGGCGGCATGGCTAAATCATATCTACTCTGTTTCCAGCAGTTACCTCCAACAACAGGAGCAGGCCCGCCCACCCAACCTCCACTTAGCTTAGATTTTGAGCCAGACAGCACTGAACACACATACACACACAGCAACATGGCATTTTCCAAATTAGGTAACAAAATCAATGCACCACTATTAGTCATACCACCACACTCGCCTCCACCACTACCCAGACTTTTAGGTCTGGTGTTGTTGTTGTTGTTTACCTTTCAGGCCACTTCATGAAACGTCCGGAATTATTCCATCAATCATCTCCGATCCCACTGACTGAATGCGAGTATGGTATGGTCACGGTGTCCAACTCTGTAGTCTCCCGAGTGAGTCCAGAATCAAAAATGCAATGGATCGGCCTGCAGTAGTACAATTTTGTTATTGAAAAACAAGAAGTGAAACATTGACTTGAGTCACTTTTTTGTGTGTAGATTAAATACTAGTACACATCATGTACAGCAACACAAACACCAGTCACTCAGAATCAGTGTGCAATGCATGCTATCATTCACCAGTTCTTCCGGGGAAGTACCTTTAGTCTTGGACAGGAGGATAAATATATAGTCTGGTTTTTTGGAGGGAATTGAGGCAGGCACACATTTCACATTTGTTGTACTATTCTCCATCCAATGTCTGGCTTGAGGGAAATGGATTTAGGGGGAGTCAGGACTCGGAGGAGTGGACTTACTTCTTCACTGACTGCACACAGTTGCAACTCCAATTTAGCAATAAAAAAGTAAGACGGCGGTGATGGATTTGCTGTGATTTGAACCGGAAAGACAGTGACGCACACAAATAATATTCCTTAGCTATATCTTTTTGGGGGGCTTTTTTCTGGGCGTCAAAGCAAGAAAGAAAGTAACTCGAAAGCCTAGTTGAGAGGAAAGTAGAGCTCATCCTCAAACGCCGGTGGTTCACCCAGAAGTAGGTCACCTAACACACTACTTCCATGACCTGAGTTGCTGTCATAATCTTCCTGCTGTGCTACTTTGGGTATGGTATAACACAAGGGTATAAAGTGCTGATTAATTTTGATCATAGTTAATCCCTCCACGTTTTGGGGCGAGAGACTGGTCCTTCTCACTGTCAAAACGGCACCAGCAGCACTGAAAACACGCTCAGCAGAGACACTTGTGACAGGGCAAGCCAGATAGTTTATAACCAGCCAGCTGAGCACTGGCCATTGGCGCATTTTCCCATACCAATACAGTAATGGGTTTTGATCAATGTAGACCAGGCTCAGAGTCATCCAGATAGGTCTGGACCATCCCCTCATAGTTGATCCGCTATGCTCGGCCTCGTTTGCCTTTGCCCCAGCACTGGACTTAAGCCCTTGCTGTAGAAACCATTCTTGTGCCGATTTTGGGGCTGATATTCCTGTTCTTGTTGTTGATTTTGTTCTTGGTGTGGTTGGTGGTTTTGGCTGCTGTGAGCCAACCACACTGCTCTCAGGCTCTGAAGTTGAACTTGAAACCGGCTGCCCTGCAGTACTTGTTGTGCCCTGGAGGAGCGGGCCTCTATTTCCCAGCCATTCTTTTTCTAGCTGACTAGCTTCCACAGCTCTCCAAGTTTTGTAGTTGGGAACATCCCTGCCTGAACAAGGAACAAAAGTGTGTAGTAATGGTTTGTACTGTGGATCCAGAATTGTAGCACAAATGTATCGGTTGGATGACACAATGCCTCTTTGCAGATAAGCGAAGGGTCAAGATCTCCGCCATCTTTTATGCTTCTTTTTTTACCTCCACACCTGCGTAAATTGCAGACACCACCTTCAGCTGTTCCTGTAGCATGTGCAACAATGGGATAGCTTGTACAGGACTCCTTGCTGACTTCACGCGTGAAGACATCACAGGCCTCTCTGTCAGGCATTTAACTATGCCCCATTGGTCCATCTCAATGATCATGCCTTTCCCAGTAGCATCCCCTCTTCCAATGACATATTCATTGATTGGTCTGTACTGCTTAAACAGACTTTCAAGCATGTAATAAGTTGAGTTCCAACGTGTTGGTACCTCCTGGATGAGTGCTTTAACTGGCAATCTATTATCAAGTTGAATGATCCTCAGCTGCTTCCGGGCTTTAAAAGAATGCCTGAAATGTGTGCAGATTCTTCTGCAGGTGGTGAGTAAGTTGCTGACTCAGTCTTATTTTTTCAGAAAATCTTAAACAATGATGTTAATGCAGTGTGCCAAACACAGGACCCTGAAATAGCCACCATCGGCCATGGCCTAAACTATATTACTGCCATTGTCTGTGGCAACAAAATGGATGTTAAGCCCTCTTAGTTGCAGCCATTCAAAGACCTTGCTGTCAAAGTCTTCTAAAATGTTTGCAGCAGGATAAGATTTCTCCATGGCACACATGGCTACAGTTGCATGTTTCCGAGCTGCATTAAAAATGTTAGCATTGTCAACACATGCATATATCTTTTCTCTAACCCCCACAAAAGAGATCCGTGTGCAGCGATGCACATGTAATCAGTGGCTTGGCAAATGGTCCACATGTCTATTGTCAGGTGGATATTGTGAACAGCACTCTGCTGCAAAGCTTGTCCAAGCAATTCCAGCACGTTTTTATGTAGTGTTGGAACAGCAACTCTGGTGAAATAGGACCGGCTGGAAATCTTCCATTTCAGGCAGATGGCTGCCACAAATTCAAGAAAACCTACCTTTTCCACAAAAGAAAAAGGGAGGAGGCCCAGCGCTAACATTTTAGCCAGCTTCCCTTTGTACAAACATGCTGTTGGGTGGTTGCATTCGTACTGCACCTCCTACCTAAACATGCTGAGAATGGTGGCCTGGATTTTTTTTCCTTTCTGGTGCCACTGATGCAGGTGACTTCTTGACACCAGATGTTATGCTCAATGCACGTTTTTTCGCTGTGGTACTCTCTGGCCTTGGATGCCTTGGTGTCTCAGCCTGACTATTGTGCCTTTGAAATGCTGCTGATGATGATGTGGGTGGTACCACTGTACTCCTGGGGACAGGGCTGTTTTGTGTAACAGAGAAAATGTCTCCCTCTTTTTTACCTTCCACCGTGATCGGTTCTTCTTCTTCATCCCCTCCACCAACAACACGTACAGTTTTTTGGCCGCTAAGGTGCGCCTCCCACTGTATCCAGGGGTGTTTTCTCAGATGGTTTGTTTAGCCTCCAGTTCTATAGTTTGTACCCCCAACTAACACCTTGTCCACAAATGGAGCATATAGCAATGTTCACCTCCTTATTGCTAACCGAAAAAAGGTCCAAACTGGGGAGGTCAATTTTCTTGCAATGTCGGATGAACTGGTAGGTGGGCGTTAAGTTTGACTACCTGCAGTACCTACTTTTAGTGAGGTGGTTGTGGTGGATGTAGGTCACAGCCAGGCCTTTTACAAATGTGGAAGCTGGAGGTGGTATTGGTGGCATCAGTGTTGGTGGTATCCATGCTACATCCCTCACAGCAATTTGGGATGGGGTGATGTCAGTCTCCACTGGGGCGGGACTAATGTCCATGATGACTGGCTTGTCATCATCCTCCTCTTTTTCATCTACCTCCTTAACTCTAAGGCTTTCCAGAACCTTCCTTTTCCCTAGCCTTGTCTCATGGACGTTGCGTTTCTCACTCTCAGACAGAGGCGAGATCCAAGTGGTGTCTAGATCACCAGAAGGGGGGCTTTTGTGAAGAACTTCCTGGACTAACCCTCCTTTTCCTTGCTTGGGATCTGGAAGAAAATTGATCTTCTGAAAGAGTGTCTTGCTCTTCTTCTACCTCTGCAGAAAGCTCAATCTCCTTAACTGCCGCTTCTTCAGGAGGAGCAACTACTATTTGGGGTCGTTGTGGCTGTTGTTGCCCACTTATATGAGTTTCATGCATTGATTGGGTTCTAATTTGTGATAACGATAAGTCAATTTCAACATCACTGCTCATCGGCGTTGGCCTCCTGATTAGACTGGCTCGCTCTGCGACAGGCATGAGCTTGGGCTTAGGTTGGTAGGTTGGGTCCACTGATGCAGGGGTGCTGCTCTCAGCTTGCTCCCCAAACACCGCTGCTGCAGGCGCAATGTTTGGTTCCCCAAACAAGGCCTTTGGTAAGTGGAAGTGCCTTTCTTGATACTGGACCTGGTTCCTTTCTTTGGGGCCATCTTGAAGTTGTCAGCAGCACACAGTGGCACAAGTTGAAGAGATGTCTGTGGTCACACATCATATGACGTTGTGTGCAGCAGAATATCTGTCTGGCAGTACAATGGGGGATGTTGTCTCCTCCTCTTTTATGCAGCTAAAAGCAAAGAAGCAAGAAGAACATCAGTGAAACGTGTCATTCATTCTTTGTAGTGGTTCAATTACTACTACAACACAAAAACAAATATAATATATAACTTAGTGTCCGGTCACGCTCATTAGTGTTATAATATTATTTTATTACCTCAGTTATTAAAAAACATAACAATACAGTTCAGCAATTTGTAAGACTTTGACATCAACAAGTGCTTTCATAGTATATTGTAGTGTACAGTACACTAAGGAAGGATAGGAAAGAAGAAGAACAACAACAAACATACAAATGGAACGGTTTGGCATTGTGCATTACGTGGGATGCAGCATTCAGGAAGCTGAAGCGGACAATGGATGGAAGCAATAGGCCAAGAGGAACAAAGGAAAGACATGCAGGCTTATGGCAAAAGCACAGTAAAGAACACTACCTGCCACCACAACATGGCCACCAGTCTCAACAAGTCACAAAACCAACAAGGAGGAGGCCTGGAAATCAATGAATTCAAGAAAGCCTCTATGGAGGCAGACTTTCCAAAAATTGCCATGGCCAAATGGGGAGGCACAGCCAAGGCAAATGCTGCCCCACTGTTATTACAAACACACTCACACACTGGCCAGACAAAGAAGGCATGCTAAACAATACAGCTTTAAGGCAACAGTGGTAAAAATGAAAATCCACAGGGCTAAAAAAAGGTTTGCAAGTTACAACTACACACATCCAACAAAGGCATTTATTTAACACATAAAATAGAGAAATGTCCCCCAAAAACATTTTGCATTTCAATCCAATGCCATCCGTGCCCTAAATAATGTTTGAATTCAACAAACAACACAGAAACAGTTGTTTCATGTACCCATGAGTAGCTCTGGGCCTGTTGGTTCGAAAACCCATTGGCAGACTAGGTAACATAGTGAGTCAATTCAAATCAATAATATTGCAAATATATTAAACATGTAGTGAACTGTGCTACATTATTTTCTGGATAAAAGAAGAAAATATTGCATGAAAAACAACAACCAGTAAGAAGGAATGGCCACCACAAAGAAGGCTTGCAGGTCTAATGCAGAAGCATACTGGCTGCCCCATCACAAAATGGTCGCCAGTGACATTGCCAGCCCACAACTACACGAAAGGGAAGACAGACAATGCAGGTCTATGGAAAAAACACACTGGCTGCCTTTCCAAAGTGGCCGCTAGCCACATGGCTATGCCACAACAACGAGAAAGGGAAGTTAGACAATGCAGCCCTATGGTAAAAGCACACTGGCTGCCTCCACAAAATTGCCGCCAGTCACATGGCTTGGCCATAACAACAAGAAAGGGAAGACAGACAATGCAGGCCTATGGCAAAAGCACACTCACTACCACCACAAAATGGCCACCAGCCACATGGTCACTCACAACAAGCAGGAGGCCTGGAAAACAATTAACTCAAGCAGGCCTATATGGAGTATGGACACACACTTTACAAAATGGCCCCTAGCCACATGGGGAGGCTCAGCCAAGGCAAATACTGGCCCACTATTACAAACACACTTACACACTGGCCAGACAAAGGAGGCATGCTAAACAACACAGCTGTAATGCAACAATGCCAACAACGAAAATCCACAGGGCTAAAGAAGGTTTGCAAGTTACAACAACCACACATATTCAACAAAGGCATTTAGTTAACACACATGAAAAAAAAGTAATATACACAAATAAAAATATATTGCATTTCAATCCAAAGCCATCCATGCCCTAAATAATGTTTAAATTCAACAGACACCACAGAAACAATTGTTTCATGCACCCATGAGTAGCTCTGGGCCGACTGGCTGAAAGGCCTATTGGCAGACTACTGGGCTAGTGAATTAAATCAATATTCCAAATTGATTTCAAAAGTTGGAGAAAAATTTGTGAACTGTGCAACATGTTTCTTTTATAAAAGAAGGAAACTTTACTCACAAAGAAACAACTGGCCCCTACTGAAACTACAGGCCACCCACCACAATATATATATTTTTTAAATTATAAAAAGTACAAAAACAACAAGGTGCATGGCCCCAATCAAACAAACAAGACTAATTTTCCAAATTACTTGTGAAATCTCAAATTCAAAAGTCCTCAAATCCAATAATATATGATGCAGCAGACATAAGGAGTTCTCCTTCCAGCTCTAAATCAAAATGAAAAGTGAACAGGAGATTGACAGCACTGGGAGGAGCCAGCTGGACAGGAACCTAAATCTGGAAACTCTGGGGCACTTCCTCTTAAAAAAAAAAGAAAAAAAAGAAAAAGGACTCCTTGCACAAAAAAGTACAGCCAAATGCCAATCTGATGAGTACTTTTAATCCAAATCATCATTTCAAGAAGGTTTTGATGCTGCTCAGGAGAGAACCTTCTCTAGATTGCAGATTCTGCGTGTGTGGGATCCCGATCTTCACAAACTCCCACCGGAAGTCTGCTGGTACACTCTAATAATGTGATCGCGATCGCAAACTCTCGCTGGGCTGGACCATGCGGCCGCCTTGCAAATCTTTGGCAATTGCGAGCGGCTCTCGAAATATTGTCGGCGATAGCAAGCACCCAGTAGGTCACTCATGCGCACCCCGAATATATGCATTTTGGGCAAGCGAACACAAAAAAACTCTGCTTCGTTGTAGGATGCAGAGTTTTCCGGCAACTCTGCATTCTACGCGGAAGGTGGAGTTGCCAAAAATCTGCATACTCTGCAAGTAGAGTGGAGTTTTACACCCAGGGTTAATCTTATACAGGAAACTCAGCACTTATCAAATTTCACGAGGGTGTTAGTCACAGCAGCCATCAGTTTCTCCATATCCATTTGTTCCTACAGTTTATGTAACCTGTCCATGATCGGTAGGACCCAGTTGGAAACCCAGCAGGCAAGGAGAAGCTGCTTGACAGCCCTATGCAGTAAGGCGATGGCTCATCCCTACACAGATTTGAAGGGGTATGTCAAGTGATTCAGTGGACCCAGTAGGTAGTAGCTGGGGAAGCGGGGGATGTCAGTTTTGTATATCACATCCACAGCCTCCAGAACCTCCACCCAAATGGACTGTATCTTGGGGCAATGCCAATGAATGTGGGTGAGAGTGGCAAAGTGCTCTCCAAAGCACAAGCATGCCCCATCGCTGCCCATCTTCCACTAGGCAACTTTTTCCGGGGTAGAATACCAATAATGAGCAATTTTGAGAAAGTGCTCCTTGCTTGAGGTATTGCGGGTAGAGGTTAGCATACGGTGGAGGATATCATTCCATTCTTTGGTGGTAAATGTGCGCTCACATCACTCCTTCCAATGTCGCTGTGAAGGCGATTAAGCAGAGGTGGAAGGTGTGTTATGAAGACCCTAGAGATCCAAAAAGAAGCGTTTGTCAGATGTATGTGTAAAAAGCTATTACAAGGAGGTAAGGGACCTGCTGGCCTGAGGACAGATCAAGGGGTGAAGACCCAGTGGCGGATTGCCGTATATTACCATGAGGCCTCGGGGGGGAGGCCATATGCAGTTTGCATTTGCAGAAAGTCCATGAGGCCATCTTCATCAAAGAAGACACCTATCCTCTTGTAGTTGGCCTCTTGCCAGTGGAGAAACACAGACTTGTGCAGCACAGGAGGGAGGTCTTAGTTCCCTATGATAGGCATCTGAGGGTATATTGGGGTGGATAGTTTCTTTGTGAGTTGTACCTTATTGTACACTCCCATTGTAGCTCAAAGAACCGGCGATAAATAATAACCAACCAGTCGGTGATGTTGCAGTAGCCAGGGCACCTTCCATATATGGATACCAGCCATGGCTTGAGCCACAAAGCACCAATGCTTTTCCATGGTTGGCCTGGACCATTACACCATCTAGCGCATATCCATGTGGAAGATGTGGGACTCCCAACCCTCCCTCTGAATGCGGGAGGTAGGCCTTCTTCCTCATCATATGGGCCTTCTTCCCTTCCCAAATGAAGTCTTCTATAAGACGTTGAATTTTGTCAAGTACATAAGGTGGCAGTTGTGAGGGCAATTTCATCTTGACTGCTGCAAGGCGGACCAGCCAGGAGACGCCATGCCACTTCCATTTATATAAATTGGTAGTAGTGCAGCCTAGTTACGCTCAGCAGGATGGTCAGGGGCGGGATAGAGCAGTAATCCCAGTTAGGCAATCCCGTGGGTGGCCCAGGCAAATAGTTATTAGTTTTCCAGAAGAGCTTGGTCAGCCTTCGAAATGGTAATGCGAAACATTGCAGATATCTGCAAGATTGTCTTGAAGCCCGAAGCTAAACCAAATAACTCCAGTTCATGCCTTACCACAAGGAGTGAGGTAAATAGATTTGATAGGACCAGCAAAATATTATCAGCATACAAGGATTTGTGCTCCCTGCCATCCATTAGTATTCCCAAATTGGGTCGGTGTCCATGGAGCCACTCCGCAAATGGCTCCATATAGAGGGCAAAAAGTAATGGGGACAAGGGGCAGCCATGACGTGTGCCACAAAAAATGTTAAAGGGCTGAGAGAGGGTACCTTTAACCCTCATCGCTTCCACAGGGGAACATACAACTAAGCCTGGGCGGAGTTCGTGGAGTTCTGAAGGTGCAAAAAAACCTCTGCCGCACTACGTGAAGCTTTGCAAGCGGCAGAGTACATTAGATACAAGCCATTGGTTGTGATTTTCAGTGCCAAGTGCTTGTCCGCACTGTGCAATCATCGCAAACGACACCATGCACAGCAAAAGCAGATGCTGCTTCCTTTCTGCCGCACGAGTAGATTTTTACTCTAGCAGAGGCTTTCTCAGCATGAACGGACTGTTTCTCAAAGCAAGTGTTTGTGAGCATATACGACCACTCGCAGTGAAAATATGACCGGCCGTGTTGAGAAATCTCGCTGGGAGATTGATTTTTCACGTTCGCGCTTGCCAACTTGATGTTGATGAACGCGAGCGAGGGAAACAACTCCGCTGCGTGGAGCAGAGTTTTTCGGAACTTCGCAAGCTCCGCATAACGTGGAGCGTGGAAAACTCCGCAAACTCCACTTGCGGAGCAGAGTTGACTGCCCAGACTTACACATAACCACACTGGATCTACTGTTGGAGTCTTTGACCCAGACCAAAGCCCTCCAACACCAGGTGCATATACGGCCAGTGACCCAGTAGAATGCCTTCTCTGCATTGATGGAAAGGAGACGGTCCAGGTTCTCAGAGCGCTATGCCTTGTCCAGTAAATCAAATAACAAGAGAAAGTGCCAATGCTGCTACATTTATTCAATGATAGAACTCATCATCCACATCAAGAAAAATAATTCAAGATTGGGTATTGCTACTTAGTCGCAATTTTATTTTATAGACATTTCAATCATTATTACAAAATGTATCTGTTCTTAAAAAAAGAAAAGCATAAGGAGAAATTAGGACAATTCAAGACACATCAAACTACATTCAAATAGACACTTCATACATCCAAGCACCCCAATCATATCACAGTCAAAAAGACATTCACCACTTTCATACCAAAATCAAACATAACTCATCATACAAATGCAAATACAAAGAAAATACAAACTAGGTCTGCACAAACTCTACAGAACTTTTTGTACGACATTTTTTTTTTGAAACTAGTACATTCCAATAAATGTATACGTTTTACATCATTCTTTAGAAATTAATACAATGATAGGAAAAAGTACAATAGGTGATACGGAGTATAGGAGTAATAATATCTCCTAAATACTCAAGCAGACCAGTTCAGAATGGCCTACGCGTTTCAAATCCCCTTCTATTCGCCAGGGATTCTCATCAGGGCCTCAAACACTGCAAATGTGAAGAGAGAAAAAAGGTATAAAAGAAATAATTAAACCAGAGAAAATTAAAATGAAAATAGCATATGTGAAAAGTTCAGTTCAAAGAGCTTAATTTAAAAATTAATAGAGAGTGCACATCAGAAATCTAACATCTTAGCAAAGCACCCGTCATAAGTACGCACTGGGCTGAATGGAACATATTATACAGAATGATCTATGGAAGTGCAACCTAGGTGCCCGTTGGAATACTGCACTAGGGAAAACTAAGGACAATTCCTCCTAATAGTTTTAGGACTCCTCAGAACACACGTGTACCTACTTCACACTGGATATTGTAAATACTTACCACCCAACAGACTGCACATCGGTCCTATGGGTGTAAGGACAGGATGGGCTTCTCTTGGAAGGCTAAGCCTATAAAAAGAAAAAGTAAATTGTAAACGAATGACTTCACAGAGTCATGATTCTACTGGGTGGCTGGAGGGAACCCGAATAACTCAAACCTAATACTGTACTTTGGCGCATACATAGGGGATGGAATGTGCACCCTAGAGGCGAGGCCACATAGTAAATGTAAAGCCACATGGTGCAAACTAGCTCTGTGTCAAGCGTTTAAAAAGAGAGCGGTGGACCATACATGATATACGAAAGAATCAAAGTACCTAATGAATGAAATCCAAGCGCCAAATATGCAAGAAGACGTTTGGTCGGCGTGTGGAACGGAAAATTCTCCGTCACCATCAGGATGGGTGGCGTTTCCCTGCTCAATCGAGGGTAGCTGGTACTGTTGTGGTATTTCTACAGGAGGCAGAAGGAAAAGGTCATGAAGGGTATACGGGGATGGGCCTCGGATGAGGGTTTCGGGTTTTCTCGTGGTTATCTCACCTTAGAAGACTGAGAAACGTAGTCGGCTTAAGAAGATTCTCCTCCGCAGCGTAGGGAAGACGAGAGGAGGGGCAGCGTCAGCACAAGCCCGCTTAGTCGCGAGTGCTGAGGAAAAAAAAATATTAATAAATAAAACAAGAATGACACCAATGGTCACGGAGGGTCTAACGGGGGACAGCCTCAGGGAAACAGTACCCCACGGGTTCCAGACCCAAACTTATTAAGAGACGGTTCTTACCAGAAAGGCTTGAGTCCGAAGGAGTCTCAATAGATGCTGGGGTCTGGCGGCGTCTAATTTCACGCTAATCTCTCGCGCAGGCGCGTTACCCTGCCGAGTGCGGTTCTCTTTAAATAACGGAGAGAATCGGCTGAGGCCGCCTACTGAAGGGCGGATCTACGAGTGCGGGAAGGAAGTGAGGGAGGGTTTCTGCTCAGCGATACAGTGTGGAGGGGTGCATTATAGGGGGCCAAAATGGTTGAAAAGTGTTACAGAACCGTAAAAATAGACTTGGTAGGCTCATAAGTTCTAACATAACATCCAAAGCTTGCTCCAATCGGAACAATAAGTGTGAAAAGGTAACTGGTGGAAAGACTTCCAAGGGGTCAACTTGTCCTAAAGAGGAAAGAAAATAAAGGCACTTCCATAACCGTTGATCATAGTTTGAAGATTTCAGATAATTTGTTCAGGCCTGACACAGCCGTGTCAAACTTAACAATTAACAATGCCTCCCTTTTGGATAACTGGAGACTCATGTCGCCCCCCGTGGGTCTTTTTCTATTCTAGAGATGACTGTCCATTTGAAGTCGTTGAGTCCATGTCGCATTCTGGTCCAGTGATTCACCAACGGGGCATTCTCAACATTTCTTTTCAATCTAGATTTATGTTGCGATATGCGTTGGCGCACTTCTTGTTCGGTCTTACCAATGTACAGGCGGTCACACGGGCATTTAATACCATAAACTACAAATTTCGATTTGCAGTTACTAAATACCTCGTGCTTCCACGAGATACCCTTATGCTGGAAGACATTGCCCTGCACAGTAGTCTCACAACAAAGACATGTGCCACATTTGTGGTGGCCAAGTATGGGGGCCAATCCCATCATTTGGCGAAGGGATGGTTGGATTTGGGTAGGCATGGAGGCTCTGACCAGATGGTTTGCGACACTGTTCTCTCTTTTAAAGGCAAAAAGAGGTGGATCCCTCAGACTTTCGTCTAAATTCTTCACCAGGTGCCAATTATGCCCAATAATGCGTTTCAACTGATTGGCATTCGGGCAAAAGGTGGTTACACAGACTTGGCGTTTTTGCTCTGGTTTCTTTTTTCGCTCCAACACTGTTTCACGGGGGGTCCACCTTGCTCTTTTCATACAATCTTTGACCAGTTTTTTGGGGTACCCTCTATCGCAGAGCTTAGAGACTAGTTTTTCAGCATGGTAGGTGAAGTCATTCTCATATGTGCAGTTTCTGCGCACACGCAGAAACTGCCCGTACGGCAGATTTTCTCTTAAGCTTCTCGGGTGGTTGCTCTGGAATAATAACGCCTTATTACGATCTGTGGATTTAACAAACAGTGTCGTAGCCAACTTGCCACTTTCCGGGAACACCTCCACATCCAGAAAAGGGATCTTGGTTTCGGAATGGGAGAGACTGAATTGTATGTCCGGTGTTCTGGCATTTAGCCATTGATGGAATAAGGTCAAATTATCAACGCCTCCAGTCCATGTCATAAACACATCGTCAATGAAACGATACCATTTGCCAATATGATGTCCAAAAGGATTATTCTTATGTATGTACATATCTTCGTACATTGACATAAACAGCACTGCCAGCTCTGGGGCAAAAGGGCACCCCATTGCCACCCCCTTTACCTGGTAATAGAATTCGTTATTGAAGCAGAAATAGTTTTTCTTTAGCACAAAAGATGTTAAATCTACCAAAAACTTTGTGGGAACTCGAGTTGGTCTGGGGCGTGACTCTAAAAAAGATGAGAGCACAGCCACTGCCTCATCTTGAGGGATTTGCGTGTATAACGAGGTCACGTCAAGAGTGACCAGCAAATCTGTCCCTTCACGAAAAGTTATGGTTTCCAACTTGTTTATAAAATCAGTTGTATCCTGTAAGTATGACACCACTTGGTTCATGACTTGTTTAAGAAAACAGTCCACGTATTTGGCAGTTGGTTCAAAGAGAGAACCACATCCTGCCACGATGGGTCTCCCTGGGGGTCTATTCTGATCTTTATGCACTTTAGGTAGTGCATAAAACAACGGTACCTTGGGATGCTTGATCTGCAAGTATTCCCGTTCTTTATTGCCCACAAAGCCTTGCTCAAAACCCTCCTGGATAATGGCAAAGAGTTGATTTTGGAGTTCCTTTGTCGGATCTTTGTCAATTTTCCGATAACATCTGGGGTCGTCTAATTGCCTTCCTATTTCATTAGTATAGTCTACGGTATCCCATAGTACTATAGAACCGCCTTTATCGGCTTGTTTTATCACCACCGTGGGATCATTTTTTAGGGTAGCTAAAGCTGACATCTCCTCTCTCGTTGTGTTAAACTTCACAAATTTTTTCTCTTTTTCCATTTGTGAAATCGCGGACAAGACACTCTTTTCAAAAATTATTAACTCCTTGGGAATCTTATTCCCAGGGGGGCAGAATGTAGACTTATTTCGTAAGCCTGTTACCTCAGTGGATGGTGGTGTGGGATTTTCCAGGAAAAACATAGTTAGCCTTAGCTTTCTACAGAATTCTATAAATTCTGTCTTCATGCGGACAAAATCAGTTCTTTTGGAGGGTACAAAGGATAGCCCTTTAGACAATATGCCCTCTTCTGCTTTAGTTAATACTCTTTGCGAGAGGTTGAAGATCGGGGATATTTTTAGTTCTTGTATTGGTGTTGACGGGTCTTCATTTCCCATGGGATGGTGTATCTGACTCGGGCTCTTGATCTCGTTTGGCCTCTTCCTAAAAAAGAATTTTGGGCCTGCCCTCGCAGTTGTTGGTTGGGGTTCCAATTTCTATTCCTATTGGTCTGGTTCGTATTCACGCTAGTATCACTAGTTACCAGAGGATGAGGAAGTCTCACCAAAGGAAATAAAATGCTTTTTAGACCTACCTTGGTTGTCTGGTAAGTATCGTCTAGAATCTGATTTAGTATAAAAATCAGGCTGTAAATATGGGTATATATTCTCTAGTGAGAAATTCTTCTTATCCTTTTCAAACTGATTAGTTTTTTGTGTTACTGTGTAGTCCTTAAACCCTTGAATTTCCTTGTCCACTTTCTCTAATAGTAATTTGGCGTCTGATATTGTGGGATTGATACTAATCTCAGCTTCCAATTTAGCTTTTTCGTCTAATTCAGTTTTGGAAAGTCTAACTGCTGTCTCGACTGTAAGGACCATAAGGTCCACACTACACTTAGTTTCAATCAAAGAAAAACCTTTTTTAAAAATGGGGTCCTCTGTAAAAATTACCGGAATATTTTTGATTTGTAGACCACCTGGGATGGTCCCTACTCGCAGGTGTTGTAGTAGAAAGTGACCATGCAGGTCAGTTCTGATTTGCTTCTTTTTGAGGCGCAAAAGTCTATCTGATTCGTTCTGGGATGTCGCAGACGCACTGAGGGAAACAGAAGAAAAGACTGGTGGGTCACTAAGTAGATTCCTGATGTGCTCTTCACTAAAGGCAAACATGTCCTTGTCTGCCATTACTCAAAAACTGAAAGAGGTGCACTAGTGGATGTTCAAGTAAAGGAAAACCTGAAAAAAGGGAAGTGTGAAAAAACCAGTAAATAAAACAATAGAGAAAACAGTAGAAGGAGCAATAAGGATCTCAAGGTAGTCCGAAGATCAACCCTAGATCAACTGTTGTATATATACATATATATGTGAGGTATGGAATACACGCAACCTCCCAATGAAAAGGAATAGCACAATTACCTCGCGGGCAGGCGCCCGCTATAGCAATGGGAAAACAAAAATAGGGTTGGCTCTAAGCAGCAAGGCTGAGCCTATATATCAAATAACAAGAGAAAGTGCCAATGCTGCTACATTTATTCAATGATAGAACTCATCATCCACATCAAGAAAAATAATTCAAGATTGGGTATTGCTACTTAGTCGCAATTTTATTTTATAGACATTTCAATCATTATTACAAAATGTATCTGTTCTTAAAAAAAGAAAAGCATAAGGAGAAATTAGGACAATTCAAGACACATCAAACTACATTCAAATAGACACTTCATACATCCAAGCACCCCAATCATATCACAGTCAAAAAGACATTCACCACTTTCATACCAAAATCAAACATAACTCATCATACAAATGCAAATACAAAGAAAATACAAACTAGGTCTGCACAAATTCTACAGAACTTTTTGTACGAATTTTTTTGGGGGAAACTAGTACATTCCAATAAATGTATACGTTTTACATCATTCTTTAGAAATTAATACAATGATAGGAAAAAGTACAATAGGTGATATGGAGTATAGGAGTAATAATAGCTCCTAAATACTCAAGCAGACCAGTTCAGAATGGCCTACGCGTTTCAAATCCCCTTCTATTCGCCAGGGATTCTCATCAGGGCCTCAAACACTGCAAATGTGAAGAGAGAAAAAAGGTATAAAAGAAATATTTAAACCAGAGAAAATTAAAATGAAAATAGCATATGTGAAAAGTTCAGTTCAAAGAGCTTAATTTAAAAATTAATAGAGAGTGCACATCAGAAATCTAACATCTTAGCAAAGCACCCGTCATAAGTACGCACTGGGCTGAATGGAACATATTATACACAATGATCTATGGAAGTGCAACCTAGGTGCCCGTTGGAATACTGCACTAGGGAAAACTAAGGACAATTCCTCCTAATAGTTTTAGGACTCCTCAGAACACACGTGTACCTACTTCACACTGGATATTGTAAATACTTACCACCGAACAGACTGCACATCGGTCCTATGGGTGTAAGGACAGGATGGGCTTCTCTTGGAAGGCTAAGCCTATAAAAAGAAAAAGTAAATTGTAAACGAATGACTTCACAGAGTCATGATTCTACTGGGTGGCTGGAGGGAACCCGAATAACTCAAACCTAATACTGTACTTTGGCGCATACATAGGGGATGGAATGTGCACCCTAGAGGCGAGGCCACATAGTAAATGCCAAGCCACATGGTGCAAACTAGCTCTGTGTCAAGCGTTTAAAAAGAGAGCGGTGGACCATACATGATATACGAAAGAATCAAAGTACCTAATGAATGAAATCCAAGCGCCAAATATGCAAGAAGACGTTTGGTCGGCGTGTGGAACGGGAAATTCTCCGTCACCATCAGGATGGGTGGCGTTTCCCTGCTCAATCGAGGGTAGCTGGTACTGTTGTGGTATTTCTACAAGAGGCAGAAGGAAAAGGTCATGAAGGGTATACGGGGATGGGCCTCGGATGAGGGTTTCGGGTTTTCTCGTGGTTATCTCACCTTAGAAGACTGAGAAACGTAGTCGGCTTAAGAAGATTCCCCTCCGCAGCGTAGGGAAGACGAGAGGAGGGGCAGCGTCAGCACAAGCCCGCTTAGTCGCGAGTGCTGAGGAAAAAAAATATTAATAAATAAAACAAGAATGACACCAATGGTCACGGAGGGTCTAACGGGGGACAGCCTCAGGGAAACAGTACCCCACGGGTTCCAGACCCAAACTTATTAAGAGACGGTTCTTACCAGAAAGGCTTGAGTCCGAAGGAGTCTCAATAGATGCTGGGGTCTGGCGGCGTCTAATTTCACGCTAATCTCTGGCGCAGGCGTGTTACCCTGCCGAGTGCGGTTGTCTTTAAATAACGGAGAGAATCGGCTGAGGCCGCCTACTGAAGGGCGGATCTACGAGTGCGGGAAGGAAGTGAGGGAGGGTTTCTGCTCAGCGATACAGTGTGGAGGGGTGCATTATGGGGGGCCAAAATGGTTGAAAAGTGTTACAGAACCGTAAAAATAGACTTGGTAGGCTCATAAGTTCTAACATAACATCCAAAGCTTGCTCCAATCAGAACAATAAGTGTGAAAAGGTAACTGGTGGAAAGACTTCCAAGGGGTCACATTGTCCTAAAGAGGAAAGAAAATAAAGGCACTTCCATAACCGTTGATCATAGTTTGAAGATTTCAGATACTTCGTTCAGGCCTGACACAGCCATGTCAAACTTAACAATTAACAATGCCTCCCTTTTGGATAACTGGAGACTCATGTCGCCCCCCCGTGGGTCTTTTTCTATTCTAGAGATGACTGTCCATTTGAACTCATTGAGTCAATGTCGCATTCTGGTCCAGTGATTTACCAACGGGGCATTCTCAACATTTCTTTTCAATCTAGATTTATGTTGCGATATGCGTTGGCGCACTTCTTGTTCGGTCTTACCAATGTACAGGCGGTCACACGGGCATTTAATACCATAAACTATAAATTTCGATTTGCAGTTACTAAATACCTCGTGCTTCCACGAGATACCCTTATGCTGGAAGACATTGCCCTGCACAGTAGTCTCACAACAAAGACATGTACCACATTTGTGGTGGCCAAGTATGGGGGCCAATCCCATCATTTGGCGAAGGGATGGTTGGATTTGGGTAGGCATGGAGGCTCTGACCAGATGGTTTGCGACACTGTTCTCTCTTTTAAAGGCAAAAAGAGGTGGATCCCTCAGACTTTCGTCTAAATTCTTGTCCAGTAAATGGCATACACGTTCTGTACTGTCACTGCAGCCTCTTTCTGGTATGAATCCGGTATGATGATGTCTAACAGACCCTGCATGTAGGGGGCAGATGATGTGCCAGGATGCCAGTGAAAATCTTGGCCTCCATGTTGATTAAGGAGACTGGCCGTTAGAGGAACACTTCATAGGGCATTTACCGGGTTTGGGGATCACTGTTATTATGGTTAATTGGTTGTGTCAGTCAGCATGCCTGCTCTGCTAAATGAATTATACAATAGTGCCAATAGAGGAGCTAATATCATCCCAAAGGTCTTGTAAAAAATGTAATCCACACTGTATTCATCCATTCTGGGAGCTTTGACCGGCCGGAGACCGATTGTAGCCATAAAGACCCCTGCAGTGGAAATATCACTATCCAATTTGGTCACATCATCCTGGACCTGTGCCCAATATGAAGCCACGTCTTCCAAGGCTAGTTTCTCTGCCGTATATAGGGTGGAGTAGAAGCGTTCAAATTCTTAAGCAATTATATCATTCTGGTGGGCTATGCTACCATCCGGTCACGTACGTTTCTCCACCCTTTGCAGCATTTGCTTGGAGGTGGTGGGACAACAATTTCCCTGCTTTGTTACTACTCGTACAGTAGGTTTGTTTTGAGCATTTGCAGGCTGCCATGAGTTGGCGCCACACATCAAAGGCACCACTCTGCTTTTGAGTAGCCTCCAGTTCTTTTATGTTATCTTCTTATTTAAACCGAGCGGCCCGTTTGTGTTGGTTAAGGTGGGCAGTTATGGCAATAAAGTGACCCTTCAACACTGCCTTAAGCGTGACCCAGAGTAGGGGTGTCATTAGTGGCTAGGAATGAGTGGATGGCTGCAGTAATGTCTGCGACTGTCTTCTCATTGGTGAGCAATTTGTGGGTAAGGTGCCAGTAATAGGAGGAAAGGTACACCGCAAAGTGAATGGAGGATGATCGGACAAAGTGGCCATCCCAATATCAACCTCCAAAGTGGCGGATGTGATTCCAGAGGATGTCAGGGAGAGAAAAATTCATAAGTCTGGTGGTCATCAGAAAAGATAGGATGGTAGTGTCTCTACAGCTCACTCAGCCTTGTCTCCGCAACCCATTGCTTACAGGAAGTGGTAAGTGCCCCAGTTTGTCCTACCCTCTGGGCAGATTGATCCAGTTGGGCGTCAGGAACGATAATAAAGTCCCTCCTATAATAATGTCAGAGTCTAGGTAGTGAGGATATGACCAATGACGTCTCTGATAAAGGCTGCCTGATGGTCGTTCAGTGCATAGAGGATTGCGAAGGTGAGCATATAGCCATTAAGGTCAATGCGAAGAGCCTACAAGCTAGCTCTGCCTGTGTGTGGGTCGCTCTTTCCGGGAAGTGTTTGGTGAAAAGGATCACCACACCTGCCTTCTTCCCCTGTCCTGATGAGAAGTGCTAGCAATCATACCACCTAGCACGCAAACATTGTGGATCTACCCTAAGGAGGTGAGTTTCATGACCAAAGTATATATCGCACTTCAAATCCCTAAGAAGAGACAGAAGCACCAGACGCTTCACCCGCATTTTAAGGCAGCGCATATTTAAGATGACTACATTAATCATCAGGGAATGTGTCGTAATGAGTTATAGAATGGGTTGCGTCCTGGTAGAAGATGTACACTGTGTGGAGGAACCACTGTATGAGGTGGCATAGGGTATGAGTGTGGTACTACAGGAAAGTCACAAGGCAAAGAAAGAACAAAATGGAGAAATAATAAGCAATACAATTAACAAGTTCCCCGCCTAGGAACTGGGTATACTGATAGGTGTGAATCTGTGTCATCAGAGCCCTATCACATCAGTTTTGCCATTAAGTGTGGTGAAGTGAGGGAGCCCCCCTGCTGGGAGAAGGGCAGTGGCGGAGCCGATGTCAACCCCAACCCAGATATGTGGCAAAGTCAGAGTTCACAGCAGCCACTGAGATGAGGAGGAATCTCAGAACACCATATCATTGCATATATGACCACAAGAGGTCTACAGGGATCAGTAATCACTATCAGATGCACTATCATTGCATTGTAGCAGGCATATCAAGGCAACTCTTTCTTTCTCTGTGGGCTTGCAACCCAATTTCCTGGAGGTGCAGTAGGTGCATAGCCTCCTAACAGGAGGAGTGGTGGGCTACTGTACCAATGATTAGGTGGACAGATCCTCTGAAAAGGTAGGCATGTGAAGTAAGGAGCAGGCCTCCTCAAAAGACTGAATGCTCCTAGTTTTTTTGTCCCATACGAATTGATGGCACAAGAGGTGGTCCCTTGCTCACTGTGCCACTGGATTCAAGCTGGCCTGGCTGATGAAGGGTAATACCCAGAAACCAGTCCCAGGATGCTTGTTTCCGGTCCAGGGAAGACCTGGCTTGGCAGTTTGGTCTGGACTGTTCCCATGAGGCACAGGGTCAAGACTAATTTTCATTTGGGTAGTTGCAAACTGGGATGGTGTAGTGGGCAAAAGAACGATGGATTTAACCCTGATCTATTGACTGGGGGAATATGTTTGAATCACTCAGCATTCCGTCCATCATTTGTTTGCACAGCACTTTTCACCCTAAGTGGGATGGGTATGCTCACTGTGCCACTGGATTCAAGCTAGCCTGGCTGATGAAGGGTGACATACCCTAAAACCGGTCCCAAGATGCTTATTTCCGGTCCAGGGAGGACCTGGCTTGGCAGTTCGGTCTGGACTGTTCCCATGAGGCGCAGGGTCAAGACTGATTTGCATATGGCTGAGTCTAAACTGGGGCGGCATGGTGAGAAAAAGAACAATGGATTTAACTCAGATCTCTTGACTGGGGGTGATTGTATGATTTATTCAGCATTCCGTCCATCATTTGTTTGTGTAGCACGTAGCTTCACCCAGCAGGCCAATGAGAGTCCAACGTTCATCCCCTCGATCACCCGGTCCATCCTCTCATTGCCGGGTGAGCTCAGGTAGTGGAAATACATATATGGTACTAAATTTAAGGTGAGATCAGATCATCAACCATTAGCATACTTATTTAATACAAAAGGGTGTGGGAAGTCATCATCCAGAATTGCCAGATGACAATATAAATTGCAAGAATTTATCTTTAAAGTGGAATACATTCTGGGAATGAAAAATATTCTTGCAAATTATCTATCAAGGCTATCAGTAGCTGACAAAGAAGATGGCATGAAGGATAATGATATGGAAAAAGTTGGAACAAATTGTGTAGTGCATTATAGATAGTAAATGGAAAACAGCTTGCGAAAATGATCATGAAATTCAAAGGGTGTTAGGCTATATAAAGTCAACATGGCCTAGAATGAAAGATTTGGAAGAAGGATACTTACCTTTCCTCTATGTAGCCCATAAATTTTCTGAACAAAATAATGTGTTGCTGCTTGTTGAACATTTAGTGGTACCGAAAAGTTTGAGACAAACGTTGTTCGATATGGCTCATGAGGGTCATCCTGATATGAGCAGTATTAAAAGAAGGGTTAAGAGTGAGTTTTGGAGGCCAGCCATTGATGGATGCAAGAAAAAAAGTAAGATCTTGTATTTAGTGCACCATCAGTGATACATCACAGAAAACTGTAAAGTATGACAAATCTCCAGTATCAAGACCGAGTAGAGTGTGGGAAAGGATATCACCAGACATTGCAGGACCCACATGTATTACCAATAGTCAAATTGATGCTGTTGTTTTGATTGATCAGTAGTCTCAGTGGGCAGAATTCAAATTGGTACACCAGGTTACTTTAAAAGAAGTGATACAGTTTTTGAATGAGATTTTTGAAAGAGAAGGGTTTCAAAAATGTTTAGTAACAGATAATGGAGTACAATCAATTTCCAACGAAATGAAGACATTCTTGGAGGGTTATGGAATATAGCACATACGTACGTTTACTATCCACAAAGTAACACAATTGTGGAAAAGAGGATTCGAGTGCTGAAGGAAGACTACAACTCGCTATAGTTAGCAAGAAAAATTGTCAACAACCCATTCAGGAATTACTGTGGAGTTATAGGAACACACCTAGGATAGAGGCAGATATTTTTCCTTTTGAAAAAATGAGGAGCAGGAAGGCTATTTGCAATTTAAATCAGATGTGGATGTCTGATATAATAGACAAAGTAAAAGGGATAGAGGAAAACAAGCCAGATGAAGATGGACAGAGGAGAATGAAAAAAATAATATGTAAAATAATGGGGACAAATAGCGACGACTGCTTGTAAATGGTGATTTGGTGAGAAAAGGGTCCCTGAAGGTAATTAGGCTAGGTGATCAGGTAGTGGAGATGTCGGATGGTAATGTGTGGAATATGAGCACGGTGTGAAAGTGCCCAGATGTTTATGGCCAGATGATGACAGGAATCAAAGTTGCATTCATGAGAATAGGAAATGGCATATGGAAGCAGGTGTGAATGGCAGCAATACCAAATTGCAAGGGAGAGGGAGAATTGAAAGCAAATTAGACAAAAAACCTGTGTGGAGCATGGATTATTATATGAAATATTAATTAAATAAAACATGGAAAACTTGCCAGTGGCTAAAGGATTTGACTGTTTTCCCAAAACGCACTCTTTTCTTAATTAGTTTGCAGTTTCTTCTTTCCTAATTATCTGTGTGCCCACCAGGATTGTGCTGTGTCCACAGTATTGCACCATACGATTCAGAACCTATGTGCCAGTAGTGGACCCCCACTTGTCTGCCCTCATCGCACTGAACATTCGAACCCTATGGTTCTCCCTTTAAAACTCCATACACACTGTAAATAATACTTTTTGCACACTTCTATACGATTTTCAGTTTGTTTTTACACTCCAATCCTTGGGGTATATTATGCAGAGTGAAATACTGTATTAAATTTTAATATAGAAGCTGAATCTTCCATCAACATATCATGTAATTCTCAGTTCTGTAAGCTTGCAACCAATGCTTTTCGGTCCTGATGATCCTTCTTTCTATTGCCTCGTCTCTAAAATCCGAGTGCCTCAAGCGCATGTGAAAGAATAGTATAAGAAATGCTGCTCACATTCATTGCATGACTACTTCCCGATAACATCAACAACATGCCTACTGCGTCAGTCACAATCCAAATGCGCACTGCAACCCCAGTGCCTCAAATATGAAAACGTCGGAATCGGCGTTATACAAATTGTATTCGACATAAATAGCCACGTATAACATGGTTGGGAACGTTCATTACAAAATATGCATGGATCACATGTTCCGCGGCAGGTTTAACGAGCACAACATCAATACCCAAACGCCTACAGTTATAAGGCACTAACACACTTTTTTAGGTTCACATGATTACATTATACTTTATTAAACATGTTACCTTAAAGAATCCTTAGGTACCTATTTCTGCCTATGTGTAGGAAAGTCGGGTAGCAGAATAAACACGCAGGAGATGAGTTAAAGATGGACGAGGTTTATTAACATGTTCTCGTCTTAAGATCCAGACTTGTAATGCCTATAACTGTTCTAACCACCTTACTCCCCACATTCTAGATATTCAAGTAACAACACAGTATCCCAACATTCCCCCAAAGGCACGAGCTTGTCACGAGCTATCAAACACAGAGCGCTCGTGACAGCTCACATAAAACATATGTACATACCCAACACACCTTCCCCCCTTAAAATGAAAACGAAACAATGAAAAAAAAAGGAAAAAAAAAACAAAACATTAGTTCATCACAAAATCATTAAACCTAACCGGCATACGGTGAGAACGTGCAACTCTAATGTTGCTCGAATTACATTCTGCATGTGCACATTTCCCTTTATCATTCTGTTCCCCAACATCCAAAAAAACATTGCTGTCATAGTCATCTTCCGACTGACTAATTCCATTAAACACAGAAATTCTGCTCAAATTCCTTACAGAACCGCCATCAACCCTGACAGCATTCCTAAAAACTTCAATCACTTTCTTAGGGCTTGACCACATAGGCAAACCTTTATTCACACCCTCTTTCTTTTTGATGCGAACAAAATCACCCACATTAACAGAACGGCTGGACGTAGAGCCAATTCTCTTAACCATATCATGTTTCATCTTATCCTTGTATGATTGAACCCTGTGTTGAACAGCTTCAAAGTCCACTTTCAAACAATTTTCAATACCAGCCAAATTTATTTTTTAACCACCAGGGTACTAACTTTGTACTAGGCTTCCGTCCTCTTAAGAGCTCAAAAGGAGTGACCAATGTTACTGAATTAGGCGAAGTCCTGTAAGCTAACAACATAGATTGTAGCGCAATTCTCCAATTCAAATTACCTTTGATAGAAAGTTGAATAGCTTCTTTGATCACACGGTTGAACCGTTCAACCTGGCCATTCGCTTCAGGATGGAAAACCGCAATTCTCTTATGAATTATACCACATTTAACCAAAAACTGTTCCATTTCCTTGCTCACAAACTGTGGGCCATTGTCAGTCACGACTTCTTGAGGAATTCCCTTTCTGCAAAAGATCTCATCCAAAAACTCTATTACTTGTTGAGAAGTAACCTCTTTAACCATCTTGACTTCTGGCCATTTGGAATAATAATCAATAAGGACAATACCAAAAGCTTCCTGTTTGGGTAAACAGCCAAACGGGCCAATAATGTCCAACCCCAGTTTCCGCCAAGGACCAGAAGGTAAGTCAATTGGACAGGGTTCTGGACGCAAGGCTACAGCTGTTTTATCACTGTTAGAACAATAAGAACATGAGCGCACAAAATGGTCCACACAAGAGTCAATACCTGGCCACCAGAAAGACTCCTTTAAACGTCTTCTGGTGAAGGATATCCCCAAATGTCCCTCATGAGCGATCTCAAGAAGAGTATTCCTAATAGAAAAAGGTGGTACAATCTTGTCTCCCCGAAGAATTAAATCACTCTCCACAGCAAGTTCTTCCTGAACTTTAAAAAAACCCATCATATTTCCAGATAACTTCCTCTGTTCCGGCCAACCATGTACAAGATACTTCTTGACATTGCACAATTCCAAATCTTTACTCATTTCTTTCAACCAAACATCCTCCTGCAAGGAAAACCGTTCACCGCACACTAAATTGACATCATGGAAAGTAAAAGCAACTTCACACTCATCCTCATTAGCCACTCCAGGACAGTTCATATCAGAAATCAGTCTTGACATGCAATCAGCATGTACATTCGCCTTACCCTGAACATACTCAATTCTGCACTGAAAAGACTGCAATCTTGAACCTAATCTTGCAAGACGTGCTGACATAGTTCTGCCTCCACCTGGAGCCATAAGATACACAAGGGGCTTATGATCAGTTTTTATTAAAAATCTTGTACCCCATAGAAAAGGTCTAAAGTGCTCAGCTCCCCAAACACAAGCCAACAACTCTCTTTCTATGACAGAATAATTCTTTTCGGCATCTCTCAAGGCTGTTGATGCATAAGCAACAACCCACTCTTTCTCATTGTCCTTCTGCAGAAGTACTCCACCCAGACCAGAAGAACTTGCATCTACCATAAAAATACAATTCACACCAACCACAAAGGGTTTAAGACACGGAGCATTCACAATAAACATTTTCAAAGATCCAAAAGCCTCCGTCATTTCATCAGTCCAAACGAACTTAGCATTTCTCTTCAACAAACATCTAAAAGGATCAACCTTTGCTGAAAAATTTTGAATAAATTTAGCATAAAACTCGATAAGACCTAAAAAAGCCACCAGTTGTTCTTTCGATGTGGGCACAGGAGCATTTATGATACTTTCAACATGATTTTTCTTCGGTTTGATTCCCATTCCACTAATTGTATGACCTAGGTATTCCACCTCTTTTTGCCTAAATTTGCATTTGTCTAGACGGAGAGTAAGTCGTTTTTCCGCTAAAGCAGCAATCACACACCTCAAATTATTGTCATGTTCTATGTCATCTTTTCCATACACTAAAATGTCATCCTGAAATGCTATAGCACCATTCAGCCCCTCCAAGGTATCTCTCATAAGCCTCTGGAACACTGAGGCAGCGCTCGCCAACCCAAAAGGCATGCGATAAAACCTGTATAAACCTTCTGGCGTAATAAATGCAGTGATGTTTTTAGATTCCTCAGCAAGTACCACTTGGTGGTAAGCACTGGCCAGATCAACACACGAAAAAACTTGTGCACCAGCTAGTGTTGAAACCATTTCATGAAGATTTGGTAAAGGATGCGAATCCACCCAAATGGCACCATTAACACTGCGGAGGTCAATACATAACCTTAAGTTCGCCAGAGGACTTAACCGAAATTACAATGGGGGAAACCCAAGGTGAAGATTCTATCGGTTCAATGATATTTTTTTTACATAAGTCTTTCAACATTTCTTTAAGTTTGATCCTATAAGACAGAGGGACATTTCTTACTCTATGTCTAACAGGCGTTGCATTTTCATTTAACTTGATGACATGTTCAAAACCTTTATATCGACCCAAAGTGCTACTAAAAACATTAGGAAATGATTTACGTAAGTTCTCTACTAGTAGTGAACTATCACTAGAAGCACTTGACACACTCAACGGTTGCACAACATAAACAGGAGGATCAGCTCTGGGATCAATTTTCACCCCTAATTGGTGTTGGTGTGGCCAACTTAAAAGTGATAATCCAGATCTTGACACATACATTTTTCCAGATGTGTGGCGGTCAGAAAATTGTATATTTGCAATAAAATATCCTATTAAATCAATCTTGTGGCCTGTGTAGCCACCAGGGGATACATCAGATTCGAGTAACTTCCTATTGGGGAACTTCTCCCGAAAAACATTTAAAGAAATGATGGTATACCATGCACATGAGTCTACAAAAATGTCTAATCTGATGTCATCAATAGTTATCATACAAGATGGAAATTTTGTACAATCCCCATCCTCACACACGTTGATAACAGTGTTAACTTGGAATGCTCCTTCATCATCCAAAGGATAACTTTCACAACATTCATGTATACAATTCATCTTCCCCGGTAATGACCTACAAAATCTTGTAAAATGGCCTTTCTTGTTGCATTTTGAACATGTTTTTCCTAAAGCTGGACAATTCCTACAATCCGCTAAATGTTCATTGCTTCCAAACCTAAAACACAATAACCTTGAGTTTTTCTTTTCATGCTTTTGATTCCTGAACTTGCTATCATTTCTAGATGAAAATTCACTCCTCGGTGAATAACTTTTCTTTGACTTGTCAAAATCTTTTGATACACTAAAAACATCACTTTTATCGTTTCCTCTAATCTCCTTGACAAACTTCTCTGAATGTTCTATTGACTTTGCAATATCTATGGCATTGTTGAGGGACATATCGGAAGTTGTCCAAAGTCGTTCCTGCACTTTTTTGTTATTAGTCCTCATCAAAATCTGATCCCTCAAAACTTGTTCATAAGTTATGTGCTCAAAATCGCATGTAACAGCCAAAGATCTTAAAGCTCAAACAAAATCTTCTACAGGTTCATCTGTACGTTGCTTTCGTGAATAAAAAATAAACCTCTCCATGACAATATTCTTTTTCTTTCCATATCTTAAGCTCAGCTGTAACGAAGCATATTCATACACATTTATATTCCCTGGGTTCACTAAAGCTGGTAATGTTTTGAATTCTTTCAATGCTATTCCCCCCAAACAGTGTTTTAAAAGTGATAATTTCCTTTCTGGCTCACACTCACCTTCCTCCAACACATCTACGTAAGCTAAAAATACAGGTTCCCATATCTCCCAAGCCATGGGTGGTTCACCAGGTGATGACAGGAATGATGGAGGAGGAACAATGCCTGCCATAGTAAATAATGTGGTTTAAACTTATACTATACTGTATGCTAAATAATTCTTAGTAAATAATGTGGTTTAAACTTATACTATACTGTATGCTAAATAATTCTTAAATACAATAGAAAAAAAAAACAATAAAAATTAAATTTAAAACCAAAATGTCTCCAACTGTAGTCAGGACACGCAATGTGCGTATCACTGAAAACCTTTCTAACAGGTATGATTTTCTTTACTCGCGTTGTAAATAAACTGGTAGTTTAGGTCACGTTGTTATGGTATTCACGTTGCATGATGGGAGCGTGATGATGAAAGAAGAGTGTTTGTACAGCTACGAGACTGGTTCCCAACGTCTCTAATGCTCCTACGCTGCGTGATGGTCGCGTGATGACGTGTGAAAAACAACGCTGGCTCCAACGTCTCTAATGCTCCGGTGCGGGCTCCCACTCGGACGCTAGAAACAAAGGAATGATCAAGAGTCCACCAGACTCGAAGTCGAAAATTTTCAATTAATGCCGCTTGAAGTAAGCAAATTCACTTCCAATTTTTCTGCTTTTGAAAAATCTGCTTTCCGCTTCCCATTAGAGTCGAGTAGTTCTCTGCTGCTCCGGGGTAATTCTGATAGTGCCCACACAAGTCTTACTGCTGAGTCAAAATTCAGGAAATAATACTTGTTCCTCTGATGCAGGTAATGAATCCCGCCCGTCGTCGCCAGTGTAGGAAAGTCGGGTAGCAGAATAAACACGCAGGAGATGAGTTAAAGATGGACGAGGTTTATTAACATGTTCTCGTCTTAAGATCCAGACTTGTAATGCCTATAACTGTTCTAACCACCTTACTCCCCACATTCTAGATATTCAAGTAACAACACAGTATCCCAACATTCCCCCAAAGGCACGAGCTTGTCACGAGATATCAAACACAGAGCGCTAGTGACAGCTCACATAAAACATATGTACATACCCAACACTATGTTCACATTTCATTATTTAGAGACCCTTGAAGAAGGATTATCAGTCTCGAGATGCATTGGGAGCAGTCATGCAGAATTTAGAATTACATGATATGCTGATGGAAGATTTAGCTACTATATTAAAGTTTAACACAGTATTTCGCTCTGCAAAATATACCCCAAGGATTGGAGTGAAGAAACACTCTAAAAATCGTACAGAAGTGCGCAAAGAACATTATTTACAGAGTGTTTGGAGTTTTGGAAGGAGAACCATCGTGTTAGGATGTAAAAAGCGACCAGGACAGGCAAGTACGGGTCCACCACCGGCACATGTGTTAAGCAATATAACAGGCAATCAACAGAGCAGATAACAGGAGATCCCTGAAAGGCACAGTAATTGGACGAGCTCTATCCTGAACAGACCCCCTATAGACATGCGAACCCTAGCACTGTTCATCATGCTATCCTCTGCTTAGTTTGCACCCCCTTTCATCCGGATTATAGAAAATGATGGGGACCCTTTGAATTCGTATAACAAGGAATCATCCCCCCTCCCTGTCCTCAAGACGGTCGCCCCAGTCATTGACTCTGTGAACCAAGCAGGAAAAAAGCAGATCAGTTCTTCTCACCCAAAACCGTGTTCCCATCATAAAAAAACATGGAGGGAGCACCTCACAGGCAGTTTCACCAGCTATAGAAGTTTATAAATTTAAGGCGCAGTCGGCCGCCTTATATGGGGCAGAACTTTGGTGCCCCTATTGTAAAAGCAACTTTGAAATCAATGAAAACAAATGTATTCGTAAGTTATTGTCTTTACCTTATAGGACCCCGATGCTTCCTGTAATACTTGACCTCGATTTAAAACGCACTGACAACCTCGCAGTATTGCATCCCCTCCTAGTCTGGGTAAGAATGTGGGCAACAACAGAGCTAGTATGCTATAAAAAAGGCCTTCAGGAGATAATGAGAGCGGGCGCCCCAAAGGCCATCCCGTGGTTACAACATGTATCCTCAGGGCTAAACAAAATAGGATTATCTCACTACTGGGATGAGCCCTCAAACCTGACTAGATCATGCAGTAAGACTGTAAAGCTATCCTTTTTGGAGTTACATTAATAGTCGTTTTTTACATGATTCTAAACTAGGCTCTCTATCCTCTGCCTTTCTCCTGTTCAAAGATATGGCCTCATTTGAACCCTTATTGGATGAGGTATGCCCACAAATCGCAAAATCACTGTACCTTAAATTTAGGTATGGGGTACTGCAAACCAATGGAAACAAATCAAAATGGGGTTGTTACAGGGCCGTCAAGGATTATGACAAATGCATATTCTGTAAACACCGTAGTGAGGTGAGGGAAGACGATGCACATATTTTTTTTTTCTGCCCCATGTATGACACCACCAAGAAAGAGATGGATAAAACCATTATGTATTAACCTTAACTTAAGGAAGTGCAGAGAGGCTGAACGCGTATTGAGGACCGAAACTATGCAATTGGTAGTTTTCTGTGTATCGAGATTCCTCTCTTGTGTGATGTATATCAGAGCTAAAAACTGATGAAAATTGTAACAATCACTTCAAAATTCCAGTATTTACAAAAAAAAATGTATTGTGCTCTCGTGTTTTAAAGGTTGCAAACCGCTGATTCAACTTAATGATGATCTTCCCTTTCTGTGGAGAATTAGACATTGTATGTCACTGATAGATAACGTATGAGATAAGTGCTTATACGTCTTCTTGTGCCTTTTTAAAGATTTTATGAAGGGTTTTTAACCTTCTTTTTTTTATTATTATTTAATGTATTTATGAATTACCTGATCTTAATTGTATAGTCTTTTTATGACGGATCGTTAACTGTATACCCCCGGAACCAAACTATTGTGACTATTGGTACTGTGGTATGGAATCATGTCTTGTTCATTTGTTTCTTTTTTTAACTGTGTACTTTTATGATCCAAAGATCGAAATAAAGTTGAATTGAATTGACTCTGTGAACGCTCCCTCGACAGCTGGGACCTAGCCATTTTGACTGACGCCCGGTGGAGTTACCTCGTGAGCTAAAGAGCAGTTGGGCTATGGATTCCCTCCTTGGCCATCACCTACCCAGCCGGTCCTTGAGCGAACTCTCCTGGGTCTCTCCTGACCGTATCTCCCTCCTCTCCCTCCACCTCCTACCCCTACCTCGCGAGCTAAAGGGCAGATGGACTTTGGATTCCCTCCTTAACCATCACCTACCCAGCCGGACTTTGGGCAAACTCTCCTGCGTCGCCCCTGACGTATCTCCCACTCCCCGTTTCCCCCTACCCCCACCACTCTCCGCTCTACTCTTCTCCTCTACCCACCTATGGACCTTTGCCCTCACCCGTCCTTGCCCTTAGTTCCTCACCCTGTTTATCTGTGAACTTTCCCTCGCCACTTGAGACCTATCTATTTTGACTGCTGCCCGATGGAGTTACCTTGCTTAACTAAAGGGGAGACGGGCCATGGATTCCCTCCTTGGACGTCACCTACCCAGTCAGTCTTTAGACAAACTTCCTTTCGTCTCTTCCCTCATCCTCCCTCTTCTCACCTCCCCTTTACTCTCTCCACTATTTCCTCTCTCCTTTCACTCCTCTCTTAATGTATTGCATATTTTTTTGACGTAATGTGTAATTGTGATCATATTCTGTTAAATTGTGGAACCTAATGTAAAGCGCACTGATAGCTTTGGGTCGAGCCAGCGCTATATAAAACTCTTTAAATAAAATAAATAAGTGGCTAAAGGATGTCACAGTGCATTGAGAAAAAAAAAGAGAAAAAAAGATTTTTGATAGGATATTTTTTCAAGTATATGAATGTAAAATATATAGGTGTATAGGATACGTTTGTTGAGGTAGGAAACAAATATATATTTCGTTTTTGTTTTGACAAAGGGCAATCTGTTGGCAATGTGTTACATCCTGGCCAATCTAGTTGGATGGAAAAGGGAATATGGAATTACCACAGGAGGACAGATTCCATACAATGAGAGTTAGCCTAGGCTTCTCTGCTGGAATGACTGTTTATATCATCTCTGGAATTAAGTACATCATTTAACAAATCATACTCATGGATTGTATCATTAAGAAGGATTTTACAATGTGAAACTAGAATATGAATGTATTTTGGGGACAAGTCACTACACCTCTATATGCCACATTATGGCCATGGGGAAGCACCACAGTCCAGGGTATTGCGGACAGTCTTTCCAGTCCAGAACTTTTCACTTACCAAACATTGGGCCTTATTTATGAGAAGTGATGCATCGCTGTGTGAAAGCAGCGATGCGTCACTTCTCAGTGCGCCCTCCTTGCGACATTATTGATGCGTCATATTTACTGTATGACGCATCATGTCGCAAGGAGTTACAGATACGTCAGTATTTCTGATGAATATGCTGGAGTGTGTCACAAAAGTGACGCAACTCCAGCAATGTGTCTTTTCACATGGGGCAGGCCCCATGTGAAAGGCCTCCGTCAGTCTTACGCCTGCTGTCAGGCGTATGATATTTAAGCATTTGCACCCTAGAAGTGGCGTAGTGAAATCTGGTAGATTTCACTACGTCACTCCTATGAGGCCTACTTACGTGGGAACGCCCACCCTGCATACATTATACCTGACGCAAGTATAATGTAGCGCAAGGGTTTACAAAGTGACATATCTGCTTAGATGCATCACTTTGTAAATAGGGCGCAACAGGAGACATGTTTCACGCCGCCAATGCGTCACAAAAACTGTTCTCAAGGCCTCATAAATAAGGCCCATTGTTTTCAGGTTTGTTATTCTAATGAACTTAGTGGCAGCAAAAGAATGCTACTGCCCCGAGGTTGCCACATGAAATTGCGGGACTGGAAATAGTGTCCATAATTACCTGGAGGTGGTGGTCCCTCTACGCATGAATACATGCTAATGCAGCAAAAATTGTTACTGTAGAAAATAGTCTTATATTCGTAAGTGAGATGAGTAATAAGTTTATTTGTAGGTTAATCTCATATTGCATAAGGTAAGGCTTCAAGTATCAAATTGAAAAGGCAAGGTTGAGAGAGTGCAGCTGTCAGGTATTCATCTTTGCAAAGAAAATGCAACTATTCTTACCCCATTAGTTAATATAAAACTCTTCCATCATAGTATAGAGTTTGAATTAATGTAATAAAAGTGGAGGAAATCCATATTTATCACTCGTTGTTGTGTGGAAATAGCCAATGTAGTCTATAAAATCAGATTGCTTCATGTTCTGGTTTCAGCATTTTTTTTGTCTTGCATCAATGCCATCCTTTGCTCAATGGCAGCTTATGCCTTTACCCTGTGTAGCTGTTATGGCTCTTACTTTATTTTCTTACAATGGTCACTGAGCTTTGCGTATTCCAATAGGATTACTGCAGTGGATTACTGCAGTGGCAGCACAGCTAAGTAGAGCTGGCTCACTGTCCTGCTTCCCACAGGTTCCACAGAATGATTGCACATTCACTGCCACATGTAGCACATTTTGATAAGAGAAACATGCCTGCTAGCTTCTTGTGTCGTATGCTACAATTCTGGAAGTCCAGCTGCTCAGTTCTGATGATTATTGCAGGTTAGGATTCTGAAACTTGTCAGTTTTCGGAGTGTTGCAGGTGTGCTGTTGGGCTTCTGGAACTCCTCAGTTCTGCTGACTATTGCAGGCGTGCTGTTGGGATTCTGGAACCGCTCAGTTCGGCTGAACATTGCAAGCATACTATTGGGATTCTGAAACTGCTCTGCTGAGCATTGCAAGTATGCTGTTAGGATACTGTAACTGCTCAGTTCTGCTGACAGATGCAGGTATTCTGTTGGATTCTGGAACTGCTCAGTACTGGTGAGCATTGCAGTTATGCAGCTGGAGTTCTGGAACTGCTCAGTTCCGCTGAGCGTTACAGGTATGCTGTCGGGATTCTGGAACTGCTCAGTAGGGCTGAGCATTGCAGGTATGCTGCTGGGATTCTGGAACTGCTCAGTACTGCTGAGCATTGAGGTATGCTGTTGGGATTCTGGAACTGCTCAGTTCTGCTGAGCATTGCAGGAATGCTGTCGCGAATCTAGATCTGCTCAGTTCTGCTGAGCATTGCAGGTATGCTGTTGAGATTGCTGCTGCAGTCCTCACGCCATTACCTGGGCAACCAAACCATTGATAATCCTACTCTATCCTGAAGAAACAATCGAGTAGCAATGATAGTTCTGTGCAGTGTCTTGGCAGTGACCTGCAGTTTAAGACGAACATTCTAAATAGTTGTGGTTTGTGTGTGTGGGGCTTAGAAATGAGATGTGTATTACAGTGCCTGCACTGAGTGGGTAGGTCTGGGGGGGGGTACTTATGTACGCAGGACAGATTTACCTGTGAATTAATGGCTCGCAATTCTGTGGATGTGTATCTCCTGATATTTTTAGTAGGAGAGATAGGGGTTGTGGCCCCTGGTCCCGACCTGTCGCGGACGGGCACAGACGGGCTCGCCTTAGGCGCGCCCGCTGCGCTCGTCCGCTGCGCTTCCTGAAGTTACACATTTTTATATGTGCAGGAGGACGACCAGGGGGGGCGTGGTCTCAAAAGGGGCGATCTCGCCGGTGATGGTGGCGGGGTGTTTGCCTCTGCACAGAGTCCCGTGTCAGCGCTAGATCCGTTGCACGGTGAAAGGCAGGAGCGTGTAACCCCAAGAGAAGCAAAGTGATGCAACAGGTAGGTTTAAAAATAGATAGATTTTAAAAGTAGTCGCAAGCTTAGCCTACTCCCGGCTTCCGCCTCAGGAGGAATGATGTCTAACGGCGCTCGCAGTCAGCGGCGTTAAGTAGACTCTGCCACACACACAGTTCCTGCATCTGCTTGTGTGAGTAGTCCTCTATAAAGTGCACTTGACTTTGGTGAAGATGAGTATCCATAGAAGAGGATGCAGACTCTACCAAGCAAATAAATGCATTAGCCATAATACCTCAACATCTTCTCATTTCTCCCATGGGCGCTTCTCATGCTGATGTCCCACATGAATATGAGTTATGGGTTGATATTACTCTCATTTAGTTTGGGGCTTAAAGGTGCTGAGATGAGACTGTAATACATACTTTTGGTGTCAGTGTTTAGGTGTGTACAAGCTTACGCTGTACTGTGGTATTCCGATTTTCATGAAAGAAAGCTCAAGCCTCTTCAGGCTAATTCAATGCCAAGATGCACAGCCAAAAGAATCATCAGTCAGACATATTCAAACTTCTTATTGCTTTTTTCAAAAATGTAATTCAATTTTCAATCCATTAATATTCTAATTTCATCCATGTGTATTCCTAAGCTTCAACACAGTTTCAACAGGTGCTGCAGTGGCTTTCTTCAAAACACGCCCCAATTCACTGTTCTTCATAGTGCAGTATAGTAGATGAACCCAATGCATTCAGGCAAAACTGCCCTTCCTCAGGGGTAATCTTGATGTTGTACAGATGGCTGCAACTCCTAAAGAAAGCCATGATGTCACTGTTGTGGTAATATTTTTAAATTGTTGGTTCATATAATGTTTTTTGCAACTGGTCCAAACTGGAAGCACTGCTCAGGTTCGCCTAGAATTTGGCCTGCTGAATCAGAAGTTTCGCAGCATGGGTACTTTTGCGAAACTTTGTTACAAAGTACGTCTGTCAGAGGAAGGCTCACTGGATAGTCTGTGTTGGGAAGAAATCGAAATCCAGCAGAAACAGCATACGCCACGCAGTTGGGGAGATTTCTTGACCCAATCCTTGAGTTGCATAGGAATCCAATCGACATGGGATTCGAGGCCAGATAGAACCAGCTTCGACAAAATAACAAATAATGCTGTCAAATGGAAATCAAATGTATACTTTCCACTGTTGTTGCCATGTAGCTGCCTCCATTCTGATCGCCTACTCGCAGTGACAGGACAGTGCCAGAAGGGCTGGGCTGAGAGGTCAGTGTTAGGGCTGTTAGTTTGGCTGTTTATGGTACTGTTTCATAGTCGGATAGGCCATTTATTTATTTATTTTAAGGTTTTATAGAGCACGAACTAGACCCTTGAGACTATCAGAGCACTTTACCGGATAGAAGGGGTGGTATACAAAGGGCATAGGAAGGGAGGATACCAAAGGGATACAAAGGATTATGTACATTGTGCAGGAAAAACAGGCAGTCTCAAATCCCGGATACATTTGGGATACAAACAGGTAGAGTCATTATACAAGAAAATATGTAGTCACAAGTAGAGTCATTATACAAGAAAATAGGCCGTCTCAGCTCCCGGGTGGGAAGCCCAAAAGAGCCGGGAGGTATCATTCGGGAAAGTCAAGGATACTTCCGTAATGAGGGTGGTCCAAGGTCGCAGAGGAGATTGTAATGAGATCGTTAGGCGAGGAATTTGCCCATAACGAACATTTTGGTCTCCTTTTTGAAGCGTACAAAAGATGACAGTCTTCTGATGGTGGGCGGGAGAGAATTCCATATTCTTGGAGCGGCCCCAGAGAAGGCCCGATTGTAGGTTTTCTTTTTCCGGAAACGAGCTGGTTGGAGCATAAGGTCTTTGGCAGACCCGGAGTTTCTGGCCCCTCCGGATATCACGAGTTTCTGGACAAGGAATGCAGGGGAATTCCAGTATAGAGCCCTATGTGCAATTCAGGGCATCTTAAGTTGGATTCTGGCCTCGAGAGTATGCCAATTCAGGGCTTTCAGGTGGGGAGAGATGTGGCCGAATTTCCTTGACCCGGTTAGGAGTCTGGTGGCGGCGTTGAGGCAGGCTTTCAGTGGGGCCACAGAGTTCTTAGGTAGATCTGCAAGAGTAGAGCAACCATATTCTAGTCTGGATATGACTAGTACCTGTGTTGCCATTTTTAGGTCGGGAGGGTCGAGAAAGGGTTTCAGGTTTCCTAGGTAACTCAGGTGAGATCTGGCAGCTTTGGCCATCCAATTGATATGGCCACGCATGATCAAGCTGCCATCTAGAGTTATTCCCAGGGATTTAGCAGAGTCCACAAAGGTAGGAGAGCAGTTTAGCGCTGTGATGGCCTTGATCCATTCTTGCATGTCTGGATTAGTTTTGGCTGGGGAGATGAGAAGAAACTAATTTTTTTTTTGCGATCAGTTTGATCTGGTTAGAGGTGAGCCAGTGGACAGTCAGCTTCAAGGCCTCATTCAGGGAGAGAATGTCCTTAGTAGAAGAGATTTTTATGTAGATCTCTGTGTCATCCGCATACATGTGGTAGGAGATATTGGCGATGCGTAGTACCTCTGCGAGTTGTTCCAGGTAAAGATTGAAAGGGGTAGGGGACAGGGTTAAGCCTTGAGGGACTCCCACCGTGATCGGAGAGGGAGCTGATAGGTTGCGGTTAATTAGGATTCTCAGTGAGCGATTCTGGAGGAAGGACCTAAACCATTCAAGAACGGTGCCATCCAAACCCATCCTGAGTTTGAGGTGTTCAAAGAATGTTTCGTGGTTGACCGTATCGAAAGCCAAAGATAGTTCTAGGATGATAAGGAGACAGGTATTGCCTTGGTCCAGGGCTTGAAGGGCATCATACACAATGTGAAGGAGGGTGGTTTTGGTGCTGTGTCCAGGTGTGAACCCTGATTGGAAGTCGTCCAGTAAGTGGAAGTTAGTGATGTGTAGGCTCAGTTGCTGTTGCACACATTTTTCCAGAACATTGGCTAGGAGTGGGATGTTGGATATAGGTCTATAGTTGTCAGGGGAAGTAGGGTCCAGGGAAGGTTTTTTTAGAATGGGGACGACTTGGCCAGCTTTGAAAGGGTCAGGTATCGATCCCTGTAGGAGGGAGGCGTTGAATATTGCAGTCCAGGAAGGGATGATAGTCTGAGAGGCGGCGGCTAGGCAGTTAGAGAGGAGAGGATTATTGAAGTGATTGTTCGGGTTTAGAGAGGATAGAATTTTTGAGACAGAATAGTCGTCATAGACTTTAAAGCTGGACCAATGCACAGGATTTTTGGGTGATGTCTTGGAGGGCAGCGCAGAGAGAGGAGGTAGAGCAAACGGAGTTAGGGAGAGAGTTGCGGATTTGAGTTCGATTCCTAGGTCAGAGATTCCATTGCAGAAGTAGGAGGAGAATTCTTGGCAAGATATTTGCGGTTTAGGGGTTTCTTTGGAGGTTTTTGCTAGTTTGTTGGATTGGTATTTGACCAAGTCGAATAACTTGCGAGGTCTAATTTTGGCCATCTCTAGTTCTGTTCTGAAGAATTCTTTCTTCGAGTTGAGGATTTTCCTATTGAAGGCATTTCTGGCCTGTCGGAGAAGCTTTAGGTGGGCTGCTGACGGGTGCTGTTTCCAGTTACATTCTGTCTGCCAAAGGGATCTCCTCTCCTTGTTGAGGTATTCATTAAACCAGGAATTCCGGTCTTTGGTCTGGTTTTTTTTTTGTTTTAGCGGAGCGAGGTCATCGAGAATGTTGGATATAGTAGAGGAGTAATGTTCAGCGAGGCTGTTGACCGAGGTGAGATGAGGGGGGTGGGAGGTCAGTCTCACAGCACGCAGCCAATATTCCGTGATCTAGGTTCTTGGTGTCTCCAACCCATCGTTTGGGGATTACGGGTTGTGGTGTCCATGTCTTGTGGGTGCCGGGCAGAAGGAAGGAAATAGCGTGGTGGTCGGACCAGTCACATGGGTCTATAGAGATAAGTTTGACTGTTGATTCCTTAGCGATTACCCAGTTTAGAGTGGCGCCTTTCGTGTGAGTAGGGAGTGTGCAGGCTCGGGTAAGGGCTTGGTCGGCCAGGAAGTCTCTAATGGCATTGACCTGCAGGTCTTTGGGGTTGTTCCAGTTCAAGTTGAAATCACCAAGTAAAATGTAATTTGAGTTAGGGGAAGCCTTGGTTTTGATGATTTCCATGAGGTGCTCAGTGAAGGTGTCATCCTTTCCTGGGGGGGTGGTAAAAGATATGTAGGTTGCACAGTTGGGTGTTGTTGTTGCAAATGGAGAGTGTGAGGTATTCACAAGTGTCTGTAGGATCACCCAGAAGTTCTGTAACAAGGAAGGAAGAGAGATAGATGCAGGCAATGCCACCTCCTTTTATTTTTTTTGATTGCCTGTCTAGCCTCACGATGTTGTAATTGGGTGGGACTAAGAGGTTTAGGCAGGGCGATGAGGATTCGGTGAGCCAAGATTCCGTCACGATCACTAAGTCTGATTTATGGCTCAGGATGAGATCAGCGACATCCGAGGCGTGCTTTACTGCCGAATGGCAGTTAATTAGGAGCCCGGATAGATGGGGGTCAGAGTGTATGTCATGGGTAGGGGCAGAGATGGGTACTATCGCTAGGTTGCTATTGACCACTCCTCTGTTGCTGAGGGTAGAGGGTCTGTAGGGGTTGGCTGCAACCGTGCGGATAGGGTGTTCGTCATTCAGGTCTAAAGGGTAAGGGGTTCTCAGGGCAGATTGGTAGCTAAAGAGGAGGGCTGCAATTTCATCCTCTATGAGTTACAAATGGCTAGTCGTGATAGGGGTAGGATTGTAGGTAAGGAGGAGGGCCAGAACTTCGTCCTCCGAGAGGTGGCAGGGCTGCTTGCAGGGGCGCAAGTGTCTCAGGGATAGCTTTAATGGGTGAAGGAGGGGCTCGGAGTAAGGGGGGAGGATGGAGCTCTTTGAGAGCTTGAGATTCGAGAAAGAGAGTTCGGTGAGGTGCAGGAGATTCTTTAGATCCAGAATGGCGTTGTGGATGCTCAGGGTTAGTTTGGTGGCTCTGCGGTGGAGAGTATCAACATCCCTATAAGAGGGAAGCACTTATGGGCAGGGTGCTGATGGGATGGGAGTGATTCTGGCAGGGTGAGCTGATAGCCTAGTGGTGTGTCTAAGACGACCAGTGTTGTGAGCCCTTGCAGGAGTTTCAATAATCAAATGGGGGGAGATTTTGCGGGCAGGAGGTTATGGATTTGGGAACGTTTCTGTTGGGATGTACTGGTAGCATGGTAGTGGGGCTATGACTGCTAGAGGCGTGAGCCGTACGGGAAGTTCTAGTAGCCAAAGGAGAAGTGGGAGATAGCAGGCCTGAGGTCAGTGGTATAGGCACACAGTTGTTTGTATGCGCGGGTGGCGTGGTAGTGGGGCTAGGTCTCCAGCATGGGAGGTTAGAGAAAGGATAGGCACCCATGGCACATTGGGCGAGGGGTGTTGCGGGGGGAGCGTGGACAGAGGAGGGTCATGTACATATTTTTTAAGGCAGGTGAAGAATTCCGCAAATTTAGTGAGATCTCTGGGAGAAGCTTGTGTACGGATGATGCTGTTTTTGTAGAGGGTAATGGTGAGGTCAACACGCAGGTTTGCGGATGGAATGATCGTGAGTTTGTTGCCGTATGGAATATTTCTGGCTTCATGTACATTAAGTAGGTTTGAGAAGACTTTACGCCATAGGGACGTTTTTCTGGAGTAGAAGATGAGGTCATTGATGACTGTGCCCTTGTCCATGCTGAAATGCAGGATGGATACTAGGGTCTTGGGGTGACTTTTTAGGATCGCATGTTTGAAAGATTTCTTGGCCATTTTGGAGAGATTAGGAGGATAGTCACCGGTGTAGTAGTTGTTGCCCATGGGGGTCAGGCGGGGCCCTGCCATGATAGGTGGAGTAGGGAAAACTCCCATCAAGGAGATCTCTTAAGGGTGGTGATATATAAGGGTAGAGACCTCAATACGTCTGTCCTATGCGATAGGCCAATCAGAAACATTTGTTAAGACGCCATGGTGATTTGTCACATCTTAAGTGGTCCGCAGTAATATAATTACAAAGTGGAGTTAAGTCATAATAAAATGAGACCATAATTAAAGACGAATCAGAATAGGTTTAGGCCATCCAATGACCAGTGGGTATTCTCCCCATTTGTATTAGCGGGTCCTTTAGTGGTGAAGTCCAAGGTCCATTGCCCATAAGGTTAGCGGAAGCTTAGGACTATCTATATATAGATCAGAATAAATCATTATGGACAGAGGTCAAGGTTGTCCAGTTTTCTTGCGCTATCACCAATGCTTTTGTGGTTTATATAGTCATAGGATGAAGTCAGGTGCATGTTAGGTTGTAAAAAGCTGAGAAATAAGCCATTCCAAGATGGCTGCTAGCTTAACCAGCGATAGTATGGCTCCGGGGAATAGTCCTATTACTCTTTCCGTGAGTCGTATCTCTCCGGGTGTAGTCCTATGTCACTGTGCATAGATGTAGGTTGCAGTGTTTTGTCTCAAGGGAGTAATCCTATTGCTCTTTCCGCAGTCATACCTCTCTGGGTGTAGTCCTAAGTCGCTGTCCGAAGATGTAGGTGGAATCCTATGCCTTGTCTCTGATGGTTGGTTTGGGGTAGGTAGTCCTTTATCCATTTGGTTAAATGTGTCGGCCATTTTGGGGATGTTGAGCAGTATTCAGCAGTGCTAGCCATTTTGGGGATGTTGTGCAGTTTTCAACAGGGACACAACAAGGAGGCTTCTGCACTGAACACCGGCAGACAATAGTGTCAATTACACAAGCACCGGGTAGCGCAGTCAGCGAGTAAAAACACAGGGGGGAACTACCAGATCATGGCTGGTAAACAGGGGGTAGCCAGGGACTGGTGGAGGTGGGGAGGGTTAGACACTGTGCGTAGCCGGGTACGTCGAGTCTTTGCAAAAAGAAGCCCCAAAAATAAAGTGGAGCTCAGGGCTGATCCTGGGCATTAACGTGTCCTGCTGCTTGCATTGTAGGACTTGATGGTGTAGAGCGGGGCGGTACCTGTATACGGCTGAGTCCCTGCCGTGGTGATCCAGGCGTCTGCTAGCTGGTATAGGCGCTGAGATCAGATCCCTACCACCAGGGAATTGCTCCTGCGTCCCGTCGCTCCTCCAGGGATCTCTAGGGCGCGCCCAGTGGCAGCTGGGCAGACAGCTGACCGGGGCAACCAATCCTCAGTCAGGAATGGAGATAGCAGACCGGGGCAGTCTCGGACGGATCCAGGAAGGAGGCGTCCAAGGTCGGGGAAGCCGGGCACCGAGCCCCTGTCAGCTGCACTCGCAGATCTGAAGCAACTGCAGGTCCGGAGCCTGGCCGATTCTTCATGGGCAGGCAGCTCTATCTGCACACGCGGACAAAATCTCCTAACACGGACCAAGGTTGTCGGCCAGACAGAACAGGGTAGTTGCGGCAGAGAAGGCGAGTCTGTTGCCCTAGTTCCAGTCCAAGGGTGCCGAGTCGGACGGGTCGAGGCGAGTCCTCCCTGGAGTCCCGGAGACAGCAGTAGAGAGATGTCTCAGAGTGCGGATGAGGTGCAGGCGGGTGACGAGGCGAGCTCTCTCGTAGCTTAACGCTGCCGGTGAGTGACTTTTCGATCGTCGGGCCAAAGTGAGTGTAGTGTGACAGAACGGACAAACACGTAGTGTTGTCATAAGTAATTTATTCAGTAACATAAGGGCCCACAGGGAGCGGAAATAAGAACAACAGATATCATAGGGAGTCAGCTGTCATCTAACTGACAGTCACACTGACGTCATGTAAATACCCAACGAACGTTCTACGGTGACACAGATGATGACAGGTCATGGGAATAGAAAACATACTATGCGCGATAACCTCGCACAATAGTCAACATCATATGTACAACATCTCCCTTTTTTCCCCAAAGGAAAACAACTTAGACAATCTACTCCATCACATAGTCTTTGAACCTTTTTGGTAAGTTGATGGCTCTCCCCCTACTTGAAGACATACCCTTTTCAGAGTTAGAGATAGACTCTTGCATGCGTACAGTATTGGAAACAATTTCTTCATTGTTGGAATGCAATACAGGGTCTTCTTGAGCTAGAACAGTGTCATATTTTATCACAGGAGAACTCCTTGAACTTCCTAGCTGCGAAGAATGACTAAGGTTGTCATCAACACGTAATGAGTGTTGATTACTAGACATGTCTTCCCATTCAAGCACACTATCATCAAGGTTCTCTTCACCTCTTTCCATGTTTCTCATAATTATCTTTTCTTGTCCTTGCTTTAGTCTCACCACATCGTCTTTACTTCACCTTCTATGAATACAGCACCATTTGATGCCTTACCAACCCTCATGGGTTTACTAAACTTAGATTCACCCTTACTTACCAAACCTGGTTTCTTCATCAAAACCCAATCCCCTGGAGTCACACACTTATCTTTTGCCCTGTTTATCATATCAGAATACGTCTTAGCTGTTTTCTGCCTCTTTTCAATGCTCTCTTCCACCTTGAGCTCCTTGTCATTTATTTCTTGAGATTTAGTATCAGCACCACTCCATCCACCAACTTTTGGTGTCATGACATTGTTACATGTTCTTCCTCTCATTAAGAAAAATGGAGTATGACTAGTGGCCCCCTTTGGTGTGTTGTTGTACGCATTTATCTTTACCCTAATGAATTCCTTCACATCCATTTTATTCGCAATAGCCATTTGTATTCCTTCTTTAAAGAATCTGTCAAATCTCTCTACTTGGCCATTGCTCTTTGGACTGTACAATGGAGTTTTTTCCTGTGCAATTCCAGATTTCTCTAAGAACTCGACCATCATTCGAGAAACCAATTGCGAACCATTGTCAGACACTAGGACCTTTGGTTGCCCCTCCTTGTCAAACACTTTACTCAGAAATTTTATGACAACTTCTGTTGTAACCGCAACCACAAACTTGTAACATACCCATTTAGAGTAGTAGTCAGTCAATACTATTAAGTACTTACTTCCATTTGGCAATAATTTGAACGGACCAGCGAAGTCAATAGCAATTTTTGCCCATGGTCCATCCGGGATTTCAACGCTTTGCAATTCATTCTTTTCAACTCTCCAATGCTTATCAGACTTTAAACATTGCTCACAGTAATCCACATAGCTCTTTATTTCACTGTCCACGCCAGGCCACCAATAGTGCATCCTTAGAATGTTTCTTGTGGCGGTGATACCTGGATGTCCACTGTGTGCCAGCTTTACAATTTTTTGTCTGAGATCATATGGCGGCACAAAGACTTCACCCCTTTTTAGAAAACCACCTTCCATGGACAATTCATCACTCACCTGCTGAAATTTTTTTAGTTCTTTTGGTAGGTTCCTTAGGGGTGGCCATTTAGACTGCACATAAGAGGTTACTTTAGTTAAAACAGCATCCTTTGTCATCGCTTCCTGCCATTCCTTTTCAGTAATAGATCCTTCGCATATAATTGTGGCATCAATCAGAGCCACCACACACTCCGTGTCATCCTGTGCTACATCATTTTGATTTTGTATAGGCAATCTTGATAAGCAGTCGGCTCTACAGTTTTTTCCACCTTTTATGTGCTCTATTTTGAAATAAAATTCTTGTAGTTTTGACATAAATCTTAACAGTCTAGAGCTAGCATTTCCATTGCCTCGACCTTGACCATCCAACATGTACACTAAAGGCTTATGATCTGTTACTAACGTGAATCTTTTCCCCCACAGATAATCCTTAAGTTTGTGAACAGCCCACACACATGCTAAAGTTTCACGTTCAATAGTACTGTAGTTGATCTCAGTCTCACTTAGTCTCCTAGAAATGAAAGCTATGGTATTTTCCTCATTCCCCTGCTTCTGACAGAAAACCGCACCAATACCTTCATTGCTGGCATCCACAGTCACTATGTTTTCTAATTGCGGATCATAGGGTTTCAATGCAGGCGCATTTGCTATTTCCTCTTTAACTACATTGAAAGCATGTTCCTGTTCAATTGACCATTTAAACACCACATTTTTTCTTAGAAGTCTCCTGAGGGGTTCCACTTTTTCTGCATACTTTTGCATGAACTTTGCATAATATTCACTGAGGCCAAGAAATGACTTAAGAGTCCTTATCTTTTGGTTCCGGTGCCTCCCTTATGGCTTGTACAAGATCTTCTTTTGGCGAGATACCATCCGCTGTCAACACGTGACCCAGGTATTCAACTTTGTTCGTCATAAATCTGCATTTGTCCTTTGAGACAGTCATGCCTTTCTCACTGATAATACCCAACACTTCATCAATTAACTTTAAATGGTCTTGTTCCGTCTCAGAATGTAAAAGAATGTCATCTTGAAAGGCTTCAACCCCTTTCATTCCCCCAAACAGGATGTCCATTAGTTTTTGAAAGACACCCGAAGAGGATGCCAAACCAAAAGGCAGTCTTACATATCTGAATGCTCCATATGGCATAATGAAAGTGGTTAATTTTTTAGATCTTTCAGATAAACAAACCTGATGATATGCAGCCCTCAAATCAATTAATGAAAAATACTTCGAACCTGAGACTGATTGAAGTATATCCTGTATTTTAGGTAGTGGATGGCAGTTTACAATTATGTTTCTGTTTAATGACCTCAGGTCCACACACAACCTGATGTCCCCAGTTTTCTTTTTCTTTGAAACAACAATCGCAGAAACCCATTCAGATTCATCTGCTTCCTCAATCACTCCTTCTTTCATTAACTTTTCAAGGACCTCCTTCAATTCTTTTTTTATAGACAAAGGCACTGTTCTTACTTTATGCTTACATGGCATGGCACCGTCTTTCAATTTAATATCATGGTTAAAACCTTTTACACAGCCAATTTCATTTTTAAACACTTCCTTATGTTTGTCAAGAGTGGTTGTTAGATCAACTTCCTTCTCCTCTACGCTCACACTATTCACCCAATCCTCCCTCAAGATAATCGGGTCTTTCGCTCCAGGTACCAAAATTACAGCTAGTTGTGCCAGATCTCTCCATCCCACTAATATCCTTCCTTTCTCTGCCACATAAATTTTAGTTTCTATCACTCTTCCCCTGAAGGTGACGGTGTCATTGAAATAACCTAACATATTTATATCCTTCTCACCAAAGGCTTTAGGGTTGACATCCGACTCTATTAGCGTAACATTTTGCCATTTTTCATCAAAAAGAACATCTGAGAAGGTTGTAATGGGTGCCCCTGAATCAGCAGTGAATTTAAGTTCAACATCCCCAATCTTTACATCCCCAATTGGACCTTTAATCTTACCATCCTCCATCTCAACATATAATAAAATATTAGCACACATTTCTTCATCAAAATTTCCTACAGTGTTTATGCTCGTGTTACTACTCATTCTTTTAGTTTTACATAAAGTAGAATAATGGCCATATTTCTTACATTTGATACATTTTTTCCCTACTGCAGGACAATTCTTGTAATCAGCTAAATGTTCATTAGAACCACACCTGAAACAACTCAATTGCTTACCTCCTACTCTCCTTTCCCCCACATTTTTCTCATATGATTTACCATCACCTTTCCTTTTGTCCTGTAAATAAAATACATTTGTATTATTTCCCACATGAGACAATTCTTTAGTAGACACAAGTGATCTCTCTATTCCCCTAGCTATATCTAGGACTTCTTGTAAAGTTGGCCTTTTGCATACTAGCAACCTCTCCTGTACTTTTTTCGAGTAACAATAGAAAACAATTTGATCTCTTATATACACATCTGTCATCTCTTCATATTCACATTCCACAGCTAAAATTCTTAAACAAGCAATATATTCATCAACTGTTTCCCCTTCTTGTTGTCTCCTTAGGGCAAACTTATGCCTAGCGACCATGTTATGTTGTTTTCCTCATCGAATTGTCTCTCCAGCCTTTTCAAGGCTTCCTCATACTCATTCAGAGGTATAAATGTTCCTGGCGGACTTTCATATTCGGGCAGGCTGTCAAAAACGTCTTGTCCTGCCTTTCCCAATAAGCCAAACAACAATGAACACTTTCTTTCAGCATCAAACGCTTTTCCATCTATAGATATTATGTAATTCTCAAAAGCTCTTTTCCATTTCTTCCACTTCATAGTGGGTTTTCCTGGCTCATCTAAGAAACGAGGAGGAGCACATATATTGTTGCTTTCAGCCATGCTTTCCTTTTGTTTACTGTTATTTTCAGAATCAGAATTTAAGATTTGTTGGCTTATTGAGTTTTGTCATAAAACCTTTGTTCAAGTAATATATACCTTTACTTATTTTCCTTCCTCAATTTTCTTATTCAGCTCTAATGTGTACTGCACATCAGATTCAATTGGATATGCTTATCCTAGTTACTGAGATCTCAACTCGTTATACACACAATTTCATCTGCAGCATTATCGTGCTCGTAGAAAGTTTACACGGAAGCAAAGCCAATTTCACAAAATGGCCGCACGCTGCTTACGCACAGTGACGTTTTTTTACCAGAATCCAATCATATGCCGGCGCATCTATCCCAGCATGCTTCACGCGACACAGCTGAGGTGAATTTCAGCCTTCAGCTGATGCCAGAGTATTGACAGGAATGCGCGCCAAAAGTAAGTTTCACAGATTGCTGGTTTCACTTACAAAAAACATTTGCCACAGCGCATTATTTCCAAAATCGATTCCGCCGTCACGCTTACTTCAAATGTACACAGCAGATTCAATAAAATAGTAACATCAGCTGCGCTTCCTTTAAATTCAATCTCTCTTTAGCGTAACGATCGCATCTTTTCCTTAAGCAGCGTTGCTCCTTTACTAGACGGCACTGACATTCACAGCATATGTCACTTACTTCGAAAAGTTGTCCGTCTTCCGACACTTAATTATTCAAAGAGCTCAGGCTTCTTAAATCAAACCCGCATCTCTTAGGCATTTCCTCGTTAATTCACCCGCAGGCCCTTTACTGTTCCGCAGTCCTCGTCGCCAATTGTAGTGTGACAGAACGGACAAACACGTAGTGTTGTTATAAGTAATTTATTCAGTAACATAAGGGCCCACAGGGAGCGGAAATAAGAACAACAGATATCATAGGGAGTCAGCTGTCATCTAACTGACAGTCACACTGACGTCATGTAAATACCCAACGAACGTTCTACGGTGACACAGATGATGACAGGTGATGACAGGTCATAGAAAACATACTATGCGCGATAACCTCGCACAATAGGCAACATCATATGTACAACAGTGAGCTGAATCATTCGTGGTGAGGAGTGCTGCGGGGTGGATGGCCGTTTTGGTAATCCCCAACCCGGGAAATCTAAAGCTCAGCTCCTACCTAGCAGCAACTAATTTTTTCCCTGATATTATCACAAACATTGCTCGTAGCAAACACAAATGCATGCAGTCTCCCATACCTTGAAAAACACAGCGTTTTTACAGGTTCAGATCTGACCCAACTTTCAACTGTGATCCACTTTTTTTTACCCACCTGATTAACTGGGGCCACGTTTATTTTGGGCCCCCAGCCTATTTTCTGTCACCGTCCAATCCTGCATGATGCCTCTTTTTCTTGCTCTGCTCATGCCTATGTCATCGCACATGGGCATTGACTCCCCATGCACTGCAAAGAAAACATTTTCATTGAAAAGACTGAAAACCTCTCTCATGTTTTCAGTGATTCAAGACAACGTCCTAGCTTGCATAGACTTGTTAATGAATTGATTTAACTACTGGCTCTTTATTCAACCGCCAGTGCCAACATTTGCATCACAGTCCCAGCGTGGGACCTGGCCAGGCTTGACTGTACATGTTACTGGTTCCTTTCATGCCTGGCCTGAGGTTCTATCTTTCTTCTCCAGGTCAGAACAATTACTAATCTGTACATCAAGCGAGAAAATCATTCAACACTTCCGCATTCCATAGAAATATATGCTGCCTTCATTGACCCTGAATATCTAGCACTCTAATTACTAAAGCAGTAATAACAAAAAAACACACAGTAAATCGATACACAATTATATTGGTATTATTCATGAAGAATAGGGCCTCATTTGTGGAGTCTGCAGTCAATTCTTGCTTTGACATGTTCCAATACCTTGAATATATTCCTCCCATTTAAGCTTCTTTCAAGAAGCAAGTGTGTAAATAAAAGTAGTTAAGTTTCTTTGTTTGCTGACAATAAGTACCCTGTCTAAGGAAACCAGAGTACTCTTCTTTGGCTTAAGATAGGAGCCAGAGTCAATATCAAAGTCACTTGTCTAGGTCTCGCATGTTTACCCTTCTGGCATTTAAGTACAGTTCGAGAGTACATTCAGACAACGAAACCCATCTTACCTAAATCAAGATTCAGGAAAATGAGAGCAAAACCTTCATGTGTATACCGGTGAAAATATGTGATGCACGTCGGTAGGAGCTGTAATACCTCCATATGGTTAGAATTCTGGAACAAATTGAAAATCTAGCATTATTAATCTAAGGGTCTGATTTAGAGTTTGGCAGACTGGCAGACTGGGCACTCAACCGCAAAGACGACAATCCAACCTCTCCGTCAAAATGAAGTTCCGTCCGCCTGCTTTAGAGAAGGGACTAACTTTAGCATGTCAAGGATGGAGATTACTCCGTCTCTGCTACTGACATGCTCCTCCGATGGACCGATGGTGGTTTAGCCTTTTGTCTGCCCGCCCAACTTACAGTGGGAGAACGAATGGCCATAATTTATTTTCACATGCCACCATATAAAATGTGGCAAGTAAGAGTTTAATAACTTCCATGCTATTGCTTTTATATTTCCAAAAAGAAAGATTTTGCAAGTAAGCTGGATAGCACTGGCATGTTACTGGTGCCGTATCGAACACCTTCAATGCATTGACAGGAACCACCATAATGGCAGTTCCTATCAATGTAAGAGGTATTCGGCGGGGTAGCAGACAGTCTACATTTAGAGTGTGGTTACTAAGTCAGGGCCTGATGGAGCAAAATCAGTACTCCGATATTTAAATCAGCACCTACATGTCGAGAAACCGCATATGCAGTTCAGTGCTCTTCATAACAACTTCTCAAAAAGCATCAAATAATAAAAAAACAGATTGTATGGCAGGACCGAAAGATATCATTATGCATCAACTCTCTTAATGCCACGCATCTTACAGCAACTTCACAGCTTTACAGATATAGAAAAAACCCTCTCAACTGCATGACGATTCTTGTGCGATGATTCAGGGAGATCACCATGGAGCAAATGTTTGGACACACTTACATGGGAGAGCAGCAGCCTAAAAGGACAAGTTGTTTAAGAGGACCATTGTATGAGATGAGAGCAGGATGGAGAGAACATGAATAATGTGATCTAGCCTGTGAGGAAGTCTCATCCTAGTGGCAGTCATTTTAAATACGTAGAAAAAAACAATGTTTTCAATGGATGATAAAGCATTGAAAGAAAGGAAATGATGAAGGTCAGTTGTTAAGAAGGGAGAAACAAATACATTGATAGAGAGACTCATGAAGAGAAGATTTCAATCAATCGATCAATCAATCAGGGGTTTGTTAAGCGCGGCTACTCACCCGTAAGGGTCTCAAGGCACTGGGGTAGGATGGGAGGTGTAGGTTCCAGTCCTTCAAGGAGGGGGTCTGTCGAAGAGCCAGGGTTTGAGGTTCCTCGTGAAGATGGGGAATGAGGTTGTCTGTCTGAGGTGGAGTGGCAAGGTGTTCAATGCTTTGACCGCAAGGAAGGCGAAAGAGCAGCCTCTTGATCTGGTCCTTCTGGGGCAGGGAACCATGGCGTAGGAGAGCTGGGCTGATTGTAGGGTTCTATGGGGTGCGTAGAAGTTGAGTCGGTTGTTGAGGTATGCTGGTCCGGTGTGGTGGAAGGCTTTGTGTGTGTGGGTGAGGATCTTGAAAGTGATTCTAGCCTCTATGGGGAGTCAATGGAGTGTGCGCAGGTGTTGGGAGATGTGGCAGTGTCGTGGTAGGTTGAGGACCAGTCTTGCGACGGCGTTCTGGATGTGTTGTAGTTTGCTGTGAGGTTTTTGTTTATGCTGGCATAGAGTGCGTTGCCGCATTCGAATCTGCTGGTGACAAGGGCATGGGTGACGTTTTTTCTGTGCTCGAGGGGGATCCATTTGAAGGTCTTGCGTAGGAGGCGGAGGATGTGGAAGCAGGAGGATGTGACGGAGTTGATCTGGAGGTCCATTTTGAGCTCCGAGTCTCCGATGATTCCAAGGTTGCTTGCGTGGTCTGGGGAGGTGGGTGGGCTACCGAAGGCGGGGGGCGCCAGGTGTTGTTCCAGGCGTCGGGTTGTGGGCCCATGATGAGTACTTCTGTCTTGTCATTTATGAGGCTGTGTGTCACTTTTACGCTGCCGGTGCGTCACTTTTTCTGTGACGCACCAGTGGCGTAAAAATGCGCCTTGTTGCGCCATATTTACAAAGTGACGCATCAAGGTAGATGCGTCACTTTGTAAACCCCTGCACCACGTTATACCTGCGCCAGGTATAATGTATGCAAGGGGGCGTTTTGACGCAAGAAAGGGTCATGGAAGTGACGCAGTAAAATCTATAAGATTTCACTGCGCCATTTCTTGGCTGCTAATGCATCAAAATCTTACGCCTGCTTCATGGCAGGCGTAAGACTGACGCAGGCACTAACAACATGGAACTTGCCCATGTGTAAGTACTCATTGCTAGAGTTGCGTCACTTTTGTGACACACTCCAGCAATGCGTCACTTTTGCACCTACAGATACGCCAGAAATACTGACGTATCTGTAACTCCTTGCGACATGATGCGTCATATTATAAATATGACACATTAATCATAACGCAAGGAGTGCGCACTGAGAAGTGACGCATCGCTGCTTTCACGTAGCGATGCGTCATTTCTCATAAATGAGGCCCCCGCTTTTCATACATTTGGCAACAGCTTCCATGCCTTCTTGGAAGTTGTGTCTGGCTGCGTTGGCTTCTTTGGATAGGGAGAGGATGAGTTGGGTGTCGTCTGCATACGAGACAATGTTGAGCCCATAGGTTGTGACGGTGGGGGGAGTGGGGCCATGTAGACGTTGATGAGCAACAGTCTGAGGGAGGACCCCTGGGGGACTCTGCAGGTGGTTGGTGTAGGGTCTGAGAGAAAGGGGGTGAGTCTTGCTAGTTGTGTTCTGTGGGAGAGGAAAGAGTGGATCCAGTCGAGGGCCTTGTCCCGGATCCCTGCGTTGTTTAGTATGCGTATTAGGGTGCGGTGGGATGCTGTGTCGAAGGCCGCTGAGAGGTCGCGGAGGTTGAAGGCTACTGTTTCTCCTTTGTCCAGTAGGGAGCGGAGGTCCTCTGTTGCGGCGAGGAGGGTGGTTTCTGTGCTGTGTTTTTTTTTTTTTTAAGCTGGATTGGGACGGGTCGAGGATGTTGTGCTCTTCTATGAATTTGGCGAACTCGCTGTGTATGGCTTTCTCAATGACTTTCACTGGGAATTGGAGCAGGGAGATGGGTCTGTAGTTTTCTAGGTCGGTGGGGTCTGCCGAGGGCTTCTTCTGGAGGGGGTTGATCTCGGCATGTTTCCAGTTGTCGGGAAAGGAGCCATTTGCCAGGGAGTGGTTGATGGTGTGGTGGAGCATGGGAGCGATGGTGTCGGCGGATCTGTTTAAGATGTTGTGGGGGTAGGGGTCTGTGGGGGCCCCGGAGTGGATTGACTTCATCATTTTCAGTGTGTCTTCGGTGGTGAGGGCTGTCTAGTAGTCAATCGTTGGCTTCAGGGTGTCAGGGGTGGTTGGTGGGGGTTCTGTGTGTTGGTTGTCTTTGTCAAAGTTGACGTAGATGTTCTTGATTTTGCGGTGGCAGAAGGTGCTGAGTTTGTTGCAGAGGTCTTGTGAGGAAGGAATATCTGTTTACTCACTGGTGGGTTGGGCGTACTCCTTGATGATGTTGAAGAGTTCTATGCTGTTTTGTGAGTGTGTGGAGATTCTGTCTTCATTTGCAGTTCTCCTCGTGTTTGTGATGAGCTGGTGGTGTGCAGTGGTGGCGGGTTTGAAGTTGATGTGGGCTTCTGTGGATTTGGAGTTCCTCCAGGTCTTCTTGAGGCGGCGGCAGGTGAGTCTGGACTCTCGGAGTACGGGGGTAAACCATCTGGCCTTCTTGGCGTTTGCGTTGTTGTTCTTCTTGAGGGGGGCTTTGGTATTGACGCTGTCGGTGATCCATCTGTGCAGAGTTCGGGCGGTGATGTTGGGGTCGTTGTCTTCCGTGGTGGTCAGGGGTGAGTTCCTGAGTGAGGAAGTGAGCTGGTCATTGGTGATTTTGGTCCTGTTTCTCCGTCAGAGCCGATGGTGGTGTCGGTGGGTGGTGCGTGTTCGGAAGGAGAAGTGGATGCATCAATGGTCTGTCCACAGGAGTTCAGTGGTGTGGCTGAAAGTGATGGAGATTCCTGTTGTGAAGAGGGAGTCGAGGGTGTGTCCCACTGAGTGTGTGGGTTCGGTCACGATCTGGCAAAGTCCAGTGTTGTGGAGGTTGTCCAGGAGGGATGTGGTGTTGGGATCTGGTTGGTTGTCAAGGTGGAAGTTGAGGTCTCCCAGCAGGGTGTAGTTGGTTGATGCGATGGCGTGTGGGGACATGATGTCTATGATGGAGTTGACGAATGGTCCACGGGTGCATGGGGTTGGTAGAGGAGGGTACCTTGGAGGGTGGTGGCAGCCAGTATCTTGAAATGCAGGTGTTCCATCTGTTCTGTGGTCTCGTCAGCAAGTGTGCTCAGGCAGAGGGTGGATTTGTGGACGATGGCTATCCCCCCAACCGGGTGGGTGGAGTGATCTTTCCTGGAGATCTTGTATCCTTGGGGAATGGCGATTGTGATATCAGGTCCCGAGCAGGTGGCAGTCCAGGTTTTGGTGAAGAATGCTATATCCGGGGTGGTGCTGTTGTGGAGGTTCCAAATTTCGGTGGTATGTTTGTGGAGTGTTTCAAATGTTAAGAAGGATGCATTGCAGGGTCTTCGGCTCAGGTGTGTTCTTGCGGGCGGGTTGTGCTAGAGCCGCATTCCTGGTGGTGCTGAAGGTGTACTGGCAGTGGTGGCAGCTGAAGGGTCCTTGGGTGTTGACTGGTGATGCTGGCTTGCAGTTGTTGTTGCAGCCTGGGTTGAGTGTGGGGAGTGCCGCAGGGTCATAGCGTTGGTGGTGCAGAGGTCCAGGGTTCCTGGCGCTGGTCGCGGTCGGGTCACGGACGAGTGCAGACGGGCTTGCCTTTGGCGCGCCAGCGGCATGCTGTTGCGTGCGTTTGCTGTGCGGCTGCGCAGCGGGCGGCATTTTAAAAGAGAGGTGGGAGGGAAGTGCAGCTGGGAGGCAGAAGGGGCCACGGCGGCAGCATTAGTGGGGAATGAATGGAAAATAATAAGGGCACAGTCAGAGATAGAACAACAACAGGCGCAGCACAAGGCACAAAACAAACACACAATGCAAGGCAAAAATAAACAATGTGGTCAAAAAGCGAAGAAAGTACAACAGGAGGCAACCTTACCTCGTACCCCTACCAGCATGGGCAGAGGCACAGCACGGCAGACCGGAGCTACTGGGGGAGAGAGTAGATCCCTGGCCGAGATCAGACGTCCTGCTCGCACTCACCACACAGCAGCCAGCATTTTATAGGGGAGGTAGGAGGGTGGTGCAGCTGGGAGCGGGAAACGGCAGAGGGGAGGGGCCGCGGGGGCAGCAGCAGCAGGTGGGGGAGCGAGAAGTGGGCGGAACGGTACGAATTGAAAAGAATAATAGCACAGTGAGAGATAGAACAACCTAGTGCTCAAACCCCTACTAGCATTGACGAAGGGACAGTAAGGCAGACCGGAGCTACGGGGAGAGAGCAGGTCCCTGGCCAAGGTCAGAGGTTTTCTGTCCATAGGAAACTGTAGATGCATGAGTACAAAGTACAAAGTACCTCAAATGCGACAAAATCCTCAAGGCAAAAAGCCGTGGAGATGGGAAGTGTTGGAAAACACAGCGATGTGTCAGATTCTGAGTCCTTGGGGAGGCGATGCAACAGTTCTGCTGCATGCAGAACTGATAAATCGAATCCAGACTGTAGAGAGAAGTGATGCATCGATTACAAGATGATTCTGGTCTGCGGGTGCTGCGTCGGAGATGAGGCACGATGCATGGAAATCCAGACCCACTGGAGGTTGATGCAGCAGTGACAAACAGGCGCTGTGTCGATTCCTTCAGTCGCGGTTCCACAATGCGTACTTTTGTTCAACCGCATACCAGGGCGTTGAAGTCAGAGCATTGGTCTCAGACTGTGGAGACCACTGCCCTGGACTTGATGTTTGGCAATTCTACGGGCCACTGGCAGGTTATGCGTGAATTTCTTTGGCCACACTGGGCTGCACGTCGAAAACGTCTCCCAAACGGTAGTGCTGCGTTGGTAAATTCAGCTGCAAGAAGGGTGTAGTGTCGATTTTGCAGGGTTCTTCCAGTTCTTGTAGTTCTATGCAGCAGGAACAAACTCCAAGGGTCCCAAACTGGGTTTGGCACCACTTGGCAGTCAGAACACCCGTATGTGGAGTCAAGAAAGCTACAGATGAAGTATTTGTGTCCTTGGGACAACCTCTTAACAGGAAGCAAGCTCTACATCAAGCCCTTGGGGATCTTCTTAAGCAGACTACCACAGCAGGGGAAATGTTCAGTCCATTCCACTGCCCACAGACAGAGGCAGCAACTTAAATCCACCCTGCAAAGAAACACTAACCCTGAGCGTAGTTCACATGGTAGCACAATGCGTAGCTACGCGAAGTGCACTACGCGAGCTACGCGTAGCTATGCGAACTGCGTAATGCACTGTATAAAATGCTGTTCTCACTGATTGCACAGTGCCGGATGCGTGTCCGCACTGTGCAATCAGTGCATACCGCAACTTGCACAGTGCAAGCGGTCGTTTTCTGCCGCTCAAGTAGATTTCTACTCGAGCGGCAGCTTTTTCAACGTGGACTGGTAGTTTCTGATCGCCAGCGGTCGCGAGCATACGCGACCACTTGCAATGAGAAACCTGACTTCCCCGCATTGAGAATCTCACCTGGAGGTTTATTTTCTACGCTCACGATCGGCAACTTGATGTTGCTGATCACGAATGAGGAAAAAGTCTTGCCGGGATGTCATTTTGCTCGCTCGCGGTCGCCAACTTGACGTTGAGGACCCCGAGCAAGCAAAAAATGACCGCTGCACTATGCTACACTATGCTACACGTGTTTGCACTGTGCTCCGTGCAATTCGCATTGTGTGAAGTAGCGCAAGCTTCTCAAACTACGCGAGCGTAGCGTAGTTCTTTGCCTAGGGTTAAGAAACACAGAGAAAGGGGGGCACCTCACCTCCTGGCAGCTCTTCTGCTCTTCTTCTTGGCAGTGTCCTTTAATGACAGAAGTAATCTAAATATATGGGGTTTTAAGTCTACTACTTAAACTCATTTTTCTCTTTGAAGTTTTTATTCAGAAAGTCTCTCTTGCTCAGTGAAACCAGTTCTGTCCTCATTGGTCCAGTTTCACTACAGTAGGTGGAGACATCATTGTTCAGAGCAGCCACAACCTATTTAGGTGTCAATGACAACTCCTCCCACCACTCTAGCCCAGGATGCTCCATCAGCCTATCTAGGGCACACCTCAGCTCCCTTTGTACGAGTGAATACACAAACAGCCCCTGCCAGTCTAAAACCAGACGGCGAATCCACAAGCAGGCAGAGGCACACAGGCTGGTTAAACAAGAAAATGTCCACTTTCTAAAAAGGGGCATTTTCAAACACATAATCTAAAAACCATATGTACTAAAAGGTGTTTTATTAAATCCTGAGTTCAGGGAGCCCAAACTCCAAATCTCTAGCTGTTTCCCAGTTAAAGTTACACTTGTAAAATATTACAAGGCAGCTCGATAGGCTATGGGACAGCTAGTCCGTGCAATAGTGAAACATGAAATTGGCAGTATTTCACTATCAGGACATTTAAAACACACCACCACATCTCCTACTTTTCACATACACTGCACACTGCACATAGGGGTACCTTGGGCCTACCTTAGAGGAGACTTGCATGTAAGAAAAGGGACGGTTAACGTTTGGTGAGTGGGTGCACTTGCCAGGTCAAAATGGCAGTTTAGAATTGCACTCACAGACATTGCAGTGGCAGGTCTGAGACACATTTGAAAGGCTTCTTGTGTGGGTGGCACAACTAGGGTTGCAGGCCCACTAATAGCATTTGATTCACGGACCCTGGGCACACACAATGCACTTTACTAGGGGCTTACCAGTGAATTAAATATGCCAATCATGGATAACCAATCATAAACAAAATACACATAGGGAGCACTTGCACTTTGGCACCGATCAGCAGTGGCAAAGTGACCAGAGCACCTAAACCAGCAAAAACAAAATCCAGCACAGTCACAAATACAGGCGGTAGAGGCACAAAGTCAGGAGAAACTATGGCAAGGACGCCAGGTCTAACAATGAGTTTATTTAAGAAGGTGAAAGAAGCTTTCCATAGCACATAGCAAATGCCTACATGGGGATTAGATATTTACTTCTAGTTTCAAAGATCATCCATGCAGTTAGTAGTAGTGGACTCAGCACATGTAGAGAAATACATTGAAGTGTGGATTTGAAAGCTGCTTGAGAAGGAGGAAACAGTGCAGGAGCTACTGCCCAATTATCACCTGAATCCCAATATTTCGAACATGCCAAATTTGACCTAATTAATTCCACTCGAGACTCTCAGAAAGATCTTGTAGTTTGAGACTACACTACCCATAAAAATATACATTTCAGCAGAATAAAATAGAATAAATAGTGAAGCGCTAATAACTGTGTTCTAGAGCAAAAATAGGTAAAAATTTATTTATTACAGAATTTTAGAAAGTGAGGTTCAGAGAACAATGTATGAAATGCCATGAAGCCCCCATTACAGAAATGCTTTATCGTAAAATTTAGGCCTAACTAAACATGTTTAGCAAAACTCAAGTCAAACTCATAGCGAGTACTGACAACATCCCCTATTGGAAAATCTAAGTCAAATGGTCATAAAACATATAAAGATGTCCCAGCAACAGAAGCCCTAGAAGCAACTGTAAAACTGAAGCCCATAGTTCTAAAGCTCAAGTGTTTTTATACACAAACCACACATACTATTACTAGATTCTGCATATTCAGCATAATATGATCATGGTTGGGGACGCATTGGCAAATCAGAAACGGCAACATAATTTTGAAATCTTTAGGGTTAACCCATTTCTTAAGGTAAGGGAAATCTTCCACCTACTTTCTCAGCAACTGCACTCTGGAGATGATCAGCACAAATTGAAACAGAGCTCAAGCAATGGCTCAGAGAATTAGCACACCTACAATGGGACTTCTAGCGGTAGTCCTTGAATATGATATTTTAGGTACACGATGGAAGCTTTATTCACAATACACAATTCCTAACATAATGGTTCATTTTTAAATGTCATTCATTAGATGCCACAGGAGTGAGATGAACAGAACACCAGAAACTTTCATCCATATTAATATAAATGTGGTCTCACATGAAAATGTGAAAAAACTTCACAGTATTTATTACATTTTAAAGTGACTCAGTGCTCTCCTTTCAAGTGCAACATCGTTAATTCATCAATTACGACTTTATGCATCATTAATGCCATCACATTTTTTTTTAATTTCATCCAACATTTTTACATTTGCACATATTGAAGAAGCTACTGTAACAGCAGAAATGAAGGCACAGTGCTGAAGACCAATAACTGAAGTAAAGGTATGTTTAATACCAAATTTGAATCTGGAAATGATTATTTCTTTATTCAGACACTGGAAGGAATCCAAGATAAAGCTTAGAGAGAGGATTAAAATGGAGGGAAGCTAATTTATTTTGTGAGAACTGTACAAATTCATAGTGTTCAGGCATTTCGGAATGGAAGGGATCTGACCATTGCGCAAAATTTTGCAGGAATGAAATTGATTGGAGAATGGATGCATCATTTGCATTTCCAGTAGCAGAGGAGAGTTTGAAAAATGTATGCTTCAGATAGTCAGGGCAGCGTTATTAGTTTCTGAGTTTAACAGTCGGACATTCAGTAGTCTGGGGCCGGATGTACTAAGCATTTTACCTATTACCTACCTGCACTCCGCACTTTAAGAGGGATTAGAGCTTCATTTCCCTTCCTGCTGGCTACCAGGGGGGACAACTAGAGATGCCATTTTTGACAGTGTGTGCTCTAGTTGTTTCAGATGGCTTGCCCATGTACATGCGCGCTGTGCGGTCGCGCCACTGGTGCACCGAATACGTGTCTAAGGCAAGCCCATCTATGCCCGTTAGCGTCCCGGAAGCGGCCAGCGCTGGACCCGCTGCCCGTTTTCCACTGGACCACGCTGCCCTTCGGTGTTAGAGCTGCAATGATCGCATTCTGCTTCGACCTCAGCCTTGCCTTCAGTCTAGCAGGTGGGAAGTGTTAGATTTTTCCCCTCCTGTGTGGAAGAACTGCAGTTTTACTCTTCACTCTGGCATGGACACACCCCAGCATCCTGGGTCTTTTCCCACTGGCACAGGGAAGGGGGCCATGTTTAAAGCAGCCCTTATTAACACTTGTTCACTAGTTAGACACCACCAGGATATCTTTTATCTCCTGTCCGAGAATGTGGTTGATTTATTATTCAATACTGAGACCTGGCTCAATGATTCTGCTAACCCCATCATTGAGATGGCAATACCAGTTGGATGTAAGAATTCCTGGGTAGATCGCAAAGTCAGGATGGGTGGTGGTGTTGCGATCACCTTCGGGGACAAATGGGCCTTTAGCTGTCAGGCATCCTCTCAGCTAGGATAGGTTGAAGTCCTCGATTTTAGCATAATTATCTCCCCACATGCTTCACTGGGTGGAACACTGGGTCTTTTCTCAAAAAATTGGTGGAAGTTATCATTCCCCGTGCTTTGAGGTTCATGCACTATCTTTGCCTGGGAGATCTTAATATTCATTTGGATAAAGATCATGCTGGAGACTCCAGGGAATTCCTCGACTCTCTCAAACTGGCCCTGCTCACTCAATGGGTCAATGCGCCAATGCATTCAGGTAAACATATCCTTGAACCTATTTGCTCCAATTTCCCTATCAAGGTGGAGGATGCCCTACCGGCGTCATGGTCCAATCACTTTTTAATACACTTCTCTTGGGTTCCAGATGGCAATATCCCCCTAGGCAGTACTGGCCAGGGCCCGACATTTGCCAAAATTGACCAGATGTTTTTTAGTTGTGCTCTCGATGAGTCAAGACAAGCCTCCTCTGCTAATTTGGAGGGTACCCTTGAAAGTTTCTCCAGTTGGATTAGGAGGGTAGTGGCCCGCTTCCCTCCTATGGCCCTCCACAAGTTCTCTAGGGATTCCCCATCCCAGCCGTGGTTTTCGCATGAACTTATGTCATGTCATATCAGAAGTTTTTATATAGCGCATCTTATCACCGCAAGGTCTCAAGGCGCTTACAGCATAAAAACCAAACGAGAGAATAAAAAAAAGGAGGCAGGACCCTAAAGAGAAAACTATTGGCGGCTCAACAAGAGAGGACAGTTACTTGGGAAAGAGCCAGGTTTTTAGAGCTTTGCGAAATTGCTTATGGTCAGCGATGGAAAGAAGATGGGAAGGCAGTTTGTTCCAGAGAGAAGGAGCAAGGTACGAAAAAGAGCGCTGACCATACCTGGAGGCACGTGCACGAGGTTGTGTCAGCAGAGACTTATTACAGGACCTTAATGATCTCTTGGGGGCATACCAGTTAAGTTTCTTTTGTACTTTCTTAGATTGTAGAAACAGCTCTGCAAACAGTTAGAACGGCGATGGCAGCTGGACAAATGTAAGAAACTAGAACGCCAATGGCGCCGAACTAAAGACCAGCTGGATAAGGAAAAATATAAATCAAATCTAGAGATATACCATAAAAATGTAAGAAATGCCGGTAAAAAGCACATAGCCACGCAACTTGAGCAATAAGACAACACCTCTAAAACTTTGTTTCAGATTCTTAACACACTTATTAATCCCAAAGCATGCAATCCAGATGAAGAGCCATCCCAATCTCTATGCGATAGCATAGACAATCATCTTACACAAAAAATTGAAGATATCTATAGCAAGATATCCACTCCCAGGAACCAACCTCAGGCATAACCTGACGAATGATAGTCCTTGCCCACCCAATCAGTGTATGTTGAAAGATTTTCCGCTGCTTACTGTACAGATACAGAATCCTTACTAAAATCTGCTAAATCAGGCTCTCCCAGAGACTTAATCCCAGCCAAAACCATAAAAAAAACTCTCTGATGAACTGGCCGAGCCTCTCTGCTCTATCCTAAACAGCTCAATTAATGTTAATGTTAATGTTAATGTTAATTAAACAAGGTGAACTTCCTAAAGAATGGAAAGATGCTCAGATCATGCCATTCAGGAAAAACTCCAAATTGTCGCCCAATGTCATTACCAATTACCGTCCCATCTCACTGCTCCCCCTTTACAGTAAATTATTGGAAAAACATATTAACAAACACCTTTCATCTTTTGTTGAGTCCTCCAATTGTCTGGATCACTCCCAGTCGGGTTTCCGTCCCCGGCACAGCACCGAACTAGCTCTGGTCAATGTAATAGACGACATTCGAATGCAGGCGGATGCCGGTCGAGCAGTAATTCTCATACTGCTCGACCTGTCCGCCGCATTTGACACCATATCACACCAGATTCTGCTAGATAGACTGCACTCATTAGGCATTCAAGACACTGGCTTGGAGTGGCTGAGAGACTTTCTCAAGGACAGGACCCAAACAGTAAACCTTGGATCTTTTAAATCCAAAACCACCTTAGTTACTAAAGGGGTACCCCAGGGTTCTTGTCTGAGTCCCACTCTTTTCAATGTATACATCGCCCCCCTCGCCGCCCTCGGGTTTATCCCAATTTCCTACACAGATGATACACAACTGCTCCTGGCCTATGACAAGGATACCCCCAATTCAATTGATAACTTTATTTCGGTCAATGACCATAAAAGTGCACATAAAATACAAACGAGCACAAATTGTTAAAATAATAAATTATCATTATACGTTTAAGAAGAGAATTAAACTGCCAGTTATCAATGAAGAAAAACGATAACATTTCATAGTTACTAACATTTAAGTTAAAAATGTTTGTCTCCTACGCCACATACTGAAAAGGTATCGAGATACAGCAAACACAATAGGGGGATGGGTGTCATAAGTCAATATTTGACATGCCTGGATAAAATGCAGAAATGTAAGATTCTTACAGATTGGAGTCAACCAACAATTTCTAATTGCAGAATAGGCAGGACAAAAGAACAAAACATGTGGTACATTTTAAATTTTGTAGTCACAGGCAGGGTAACCTTCAATGTTAGTTTTGGACCATTTGGTTGTAAATGACCTAATGGGTAATGTTTAGTCAAAGAGGAATCCCTAGGTGTGTACTAGAACAAATAAGTATTGTGTGGCTATGTAGGTTCTACCCAATCATGCCCACTTCTCTACTGCAAACATCAAAAGGTGAGCGGTATAAAGACTAGAATTTAAAATTAAATTTCCACACTAAAAATGAACGTTCACAATCTTTTTATTGTTTATAAAAAGGTGAAGACTCTTCTTCACACAAAGTTAAAAATTAGAATTTCAAGGAAAAATTCTTTAAACAAGTACAATAAAAATCAATGAGCAATTAATAGCAAATCATTAAATACATCATCAAAAAGCAATATCACATTCATATAGATTATACGACACAGGATAAAAAGAAAAAAGAAATAATCAATGCAAATACCATACAAAGAATGCAATTGGATCCTTATCAAAACCCCCTAACACTGTGGCCTTAAGATTTTCCCGCCACTCTTATTCTAGATCCACCGGTCTTTACTTAGATTTCGGTAGTACAGTATACAATAACCCTGATTCATCAATATCTGTTACTTCCGTGACCTTGTCTGGATTCTACTATTGTAAAAATGCGTCGACGCGTTTCGGTGTTATATTACTTGATGTTGTAACACCTTCATCAGAACATGCCGTCTCTTTGGGGTCACCGGCCTCTAGATTTATAATAAAAACTCCCCTAAACGTATTGTAGGGGAGAAACAGCCGTCGGGGAATCCTCCTCCAAACGATCGCTGTTGTTCTAAGTTTTAATATACCTCATGGGTGAACTAGATCCTCATGTAGAAAAGGTCTTTTCCTTGCTCTGTGATTAGGTGGGCGTGGATCCCCTCCTCTTTTTATGGATATCTTTGTACAAATTAAAATGTTCTCATGAACGGGCATATAGTCGTATATCTTGACTTGGGAACTGGATATGTTCTGTTCAAATATCTGGTGTCGCCTCTGCCTCGTTCTACTCCTTCTGGGTAATATGCCATGCCTTAACTGAAGATACAGCTTTCTAGCTAGAGGGGGTTCAATTACATCCATGAATTCCTCGATTTTTAATTCCGATTTAACTAAGAGGAACTCAGACGTTAGCCTGCCCGTAGTTGCAGAGCTTAGAAGTGTTTGGCAATTCTGCATACGTATCAGAGCATGGAGATCTCGTTTTGGTATCCCAGGGCAACATCCAAACGATATTTGCGGAGGGCATGAAAACAATAACATCTTGGATGAGCTGCAATTTCTTGCAGCTAAACACAGGAAAAACGGAAATCATGCTCTTCAAAGATGCAGTCACTAGCTGGTCTCCCAGCTGGTGGCCGGAAGAACTTGGATCAGCACCTTCACCTAAACCAGTGGGTAAAAACTTAGGAGTCCTTATAGACAACAAGCTGAATCTGGATGACCACAGAGCAGCAACCAAACGAGCTTGCTTTCATGCCCTCAGCTTGCTGTGTAAAGTCTTCCACTTTCTCCCCTCTTCAACTCGTAAGACCCTAATGCACGCACTAGTACTCAGCCGCTTGGATTCCAGCAATCTTTGCTGATCTCCGCCAAGGATTCAGCCTTACAGAGTCTACATGTAGTGCAGAATACAGCGGCCCGTTTAGTAACCAGTGCCCCTTACCGCACCCCCTCTCTTCCCCTACTGCGTCAACTCCACTGGCTACCAATTCGTAAAAGAATTCACTTCAAAGTCTGCTGCATAGGTTTTAAAGGCCTAAACCAGTTAGGTCTGGCCTACCTGGCCGACAAACTGATTAAATACACTCTTTTGCGCACCCTCCGCTCAGAAGGGAAAGGCCTTCTTGTCATCCCCCGCATCAGACAAACCAGATTGGGAGGCAAATCATTGTCTTATCTTGTTCCCAAACTCTGGAATCAATTACCCCGGGAGATCCGCCTTTCAACAATTACTTAGGTTTCAGGAAAAAAATAAAAACTCTACCGTTCTAAAATACTGTCTGTGCTACCTCTTTTCACCCGCAGGGTGGAGTTACCCCATCTGGGGTGATTCAAGCGCTTTACAAATAACATAACATAACATAACAATTGCTCTTTGGCAAAACTGAATCTTAGGAAAGTCCAAAAGTTGTATTACACCTCCATAGCTCAGGCCAAAAGCCTCTACTAATCGGATCGCATCGAACTAGCACGGAACAATTCTAAGGACATTTTCTCTATTGTCCTGAGCTTTATGGCCCCTACGGCGGAATCTGTTATACTCCCTTCATCTAACACTTGGTGTTCAGAACTGTCAAATTTTTTTATTGATAAAGTTTGCTCTCCATCGAGGCTTCCTTCATGGTAGGTGATCACTCCTTGGTCAGGCCCTCGTCCCCAGAGGTGCCCCATGCTGAGTCACCCTCCCTGACGTCTTTCACACCCATTGATCTTCCTGAGACACTGAAGATCCTCAAGGCCTTGAAGTCAGGCTCCCCGACTGATCCCTCTGCAACCAGACTTCTGGCCTCAGTCGCAGAGACTGTGAACCCTGAAGTCTACAAACGTATTAATCTATTCCTTCAGGATGCCCATGTTCCCTTTTAAAGAAATGATTGCTGGATCCGCTGAACCCAGCTAACTACCACCCTATCTCCCTCCTTCCTATCATGGCAAAAGCCTGTGAAAAGTGGTCAACAAACAACTCACAGACTTTGTTGAGGGCACTGGCCTACTTCACCCAGCTCAGTCTGGATTCATAGCCTCCTATAGCACTGAGTCGGCTTTGGTGGAAGTCTCGGAAGCTATTCGGGAATGTCTGGATGCCGATGGGAAGGTAGCTCTTATTTTGTCGGATCTCTTGGCAGCATGTGATACTGTTACCCACTCCCTGTTGCTTACCTGCCTTGTGAGTTTGGGAACCTCAGGTGCTGCCCTGAGATGGCTAAAATCCTTTTTGGAGGGGCCACACAACAAGTTTGGCTTCCCCTGTTCTCCTCCTCATCTCAGGAGGTGACTACTGAGCCCCCTTCTTTTTGAGCTTTATGTCACCCCTTTGATTTACTTTACCTGAAGAACTGGGAGCCAAAATTATACCATACCATACTCTGATGATACTCAGCTTCTATTTACCTGGGGAAAAACAGAGTACTCCACGCCGTTGGCCATAAATTGCTTGGCAACAGTCTTTCAAAGGCTTTCCTCAGCACAGCTTAAATGCAATGAGGGTAAGTCTGAAATCCTCCTCTAAGAGACCTTTCACCCCAGTTCAAGGAAACTCTATGGCCTGTGGAATTTCCCCTGCCAGCCTCAACGGGGAAACCTGCAAAAAATTTGGGAGTCTGGTTCAAGGAGAATCTTTCCTTTTCCACCCAGATGAAGAAGTTAGCGGGGATCTGCTTTGGGATACTAAAAACCCTTAGGAAATTTCTCCCTCTTCTTCCCAGAGCAGCTAAGGAAATGGTGATTTGGGCCCTGATACTCTCTTGGCTCGACTACACGAATGCTTTGTACACTGGCTTGTTGGGTTACCTTCTTGACAATTACAGGCTGTCCAGAATGTTGCTGCGAGACTTGTTTTTTAACATCCCGATGAGAAGCAGTGTCTGACAGCATCTGCGACTACTCCATTGGCTGCCTGTGGCCAATCGAGTCAAGTTTAAAGCCTTGACCATGGTCCATCGTGCCTTGCACGCCCTCACCCCACCTATCTACGGAAGAGGTTCCTGCCCTACATTCCCACCAGATATCTTCTTTCATCTTCTCTTGGCCCATATCCCTTGCTTTTGGCTCACTAGAGTGGGAGGCAGCTCACTTGCTGTTATAGCTGCCATGGCCTGGTACTCACTTTCCCTGGCTCACCACAGAATTCAAGACTTTTGTCTATTCAAAAAGAAATTGAAGACCTACCTTTTCAATTCACTGAACCTCATTCTCCCTGTGGCCACCCTCCCTCTGCTCAGGCTCACGCTGGGACACTCCTAGGAGTATCTGTGCGCGTTATAAGTTCAAATAACATAACATAACTGTTATAATTGACTTATGTATTTACTTGTTCTAGCTGTGTCTTCCCTGTTGCTTAGCTAGTATGAGTGTGAGAATGCCTGATGACCTCATGGAATGTTTGGTGCCTGACTTGAGTGTAGAGTGTCAGTTGATGGCAGGCTGAGCGACAGGGAGGCCGCTCCTGGTGGGGTATATTTCATCTACCTATCTTCACTTAATGAACTTAACCTGGAACTAAGCTCCAATAACATTATCCTGTTTTGTATACCTGGCTCAAGGATCTTCTGTTTACAACAATAACATAACATAAAATGCATGTTGCCACGTACAGAAGGCAAAATATGACTCTGTAACGTGTTAGCGAATTGCATTTTGCTTTTGCGATTCAGTAGTACAAAGGGGTGTATTTAGGGAGTCTGAAACTAATACCAAATAGCACAGTTATGTGTGAATGTTTTGCAACTGAGAATGCGGTCGCAAAACATTTGCAGATATCACCAACTTCATGTTGGTGATAAACCATTCGCAAATGGGAAGGGGTCCCCAAGGGATTTTTTCTCCTTTGTGAATGTGGGCGCCAACATTTTCCAAGAGTAGGCAGTGGTCGCAGGGATCATTGCCTACTCTTAAAAATGAAAAGGTTGCTTTAAATTTTTTTTTTTTAAATGCTCCTGTTTTCCTTTAAAGAAAATAGGCCAGATTACAAAAATAAATATTGCTTTATTTAAAAAAGCAATCACAGACATGGTAGTCTGCTGACCCTAGCAGGCTATCATCCTTGTGATTGTAGCCATTCCCAATGGGCTGTAAATTGCGACCTGCACCATGAATATTGATGAAGCAGGTCCATTTGCGACCCACTGCGAATTGCTAACAGTGTCAAACACACTGTTATACATCACAGTTTGTGATTTCCTAATAGGGAATGTTAAAATTCGCTATCAGGAAATCACAAACACTCGATTTCTACATCTGCCCCTTGGTGTTTTACAATGGTGTCACAGTGAGTTGTAGTTTATTTGAGAGCAAGGGGTGTGAAAATGATAGTTAACTGTCCTGATTGTAAACATTTTATGGCGTTCTAGATCAAAACGAGTTGTGAGATTTGGTGAAGCAGTTTTAGTATATTTGTCTTGTGCAGACTAGAATTCAAGGCAGAATATTTACCAGCACAGAATAACCAAGTGACTGAATAGAATTTGAATTTGAGGTTTTGAGGGGAGCCAGGGTGGGGGAGTGCAGTGGAGGATGATGGGCCTGTTCGCAGTGCAGACATACTTCCAGTGGAATAATGGAGGATTAGGAGGGTGAGTAAAACTGGGATTCACGCTACCGTTATAGAGACCCAATATGGTGATGGTACATGCCTCACAAATGTCTACACCCAGGAGCCATTGGAAAAGAGGTAATTCAAGTAGATGGTGGAGGTTTGTACCCCATATTCATGATATGATTATCGGAAATAATATCCAAGAACTGTGTGTAATGCTGCAAAAGATAACAACAGACAATAAAGAAGTAGCAACCACTGCTTAACATAACATAATTCTTGGATATTATTTCCGATAATCATATCATGATTAAGGGGTACAAACCTCCACCAACTACTTGAAATATTTCCAGTGGAGACCAGGTCCAGGTATTCCAGCAGTGAATACCTCCCAACTGAACTGGAGGACAATCATAGAACATGCTCTCCGCTATTTTAGAATGATTCAGAGAGAGTTGCTCCTGTGGAGGAGGCAAAGATGCCATATAACGCTCGTAACTCCATTTTGGGTAACCCAAACTTCATTTGGGAATACGCTGGAATTAGTGGCATAAAACCATTTATGTTTCCGGTGACAAGAGTACATTTAGTAGGAATAATGGAGTAGTAAACCTACTTGTTTGAAGAATAACAGGGGATCCAGAATGTTTGAAGGGCTTTCAGAAGAAGTTGCAAGTTTGTTCAGAGAGTCCTGAGTGCTAGGAACTAGGATAAATAATAAAGGCGAATGGAAGGCATTGGTATGTTGTGCATAATGAGAAGGGTGAATCTTGTGGAGGCTTAAGTTGTAATAACTAATGTTTTTAAAATAATTATTTGAACAGGGTTTGTCACATAGGACAGTTTTCAGAGATCATTAGTTTCAGCAGGACATACAGTAAAGGAAGATATAATGTTTGGCAGGAATTCCTTTGTGTGCAGAATCATGGGGGTATAAGCATTACACCAATCAGACCAGCCACCATTTTAAAATGTTGTGTTTTGCAAAATAAATCTGAAATTACCTGCAGAGCATGATCCCCAAGATTTTTTAGACATTAACCGCAATAAAAGGAAAGACACCTTGCAGTCCGTTGACACAGTGGCAAAGGTCAAGAAAGTGTGCAATAAAACTGTCAACACATTCCCTAGGATTATGATTCTTGTTAAAAAAGAATTTACGCTTGAAACAAATCACAAAACGTGTTATTTAATCGAATAGATGGTCATCTTTAATGGTTAGTATCCTGTACGAAAACCTTTTAATGTGTATTCTATCCCATATATATATATATATCCTATATGGGAATGCCTTTGGACCACCCATTTTATGCCCCATATATGCAAAGTAGTGAAAAGTATTGCAAAGTGCTTCTTTCTGTTACTGAGGGGGCACTTTTCAGAGTAAAAGCATGTTTTGTGTTGGAAAGGAAACTCTAAAATGAACACTGCACAAGTTTGCTTCATTACTGTGAGGCAGACTTCAATGTTGATAAGTTTGACCCTGTATATTTCCAGTAACCATCTTACCTTTGTATTTGTTTAAATTGAGGAAATAAAAGTGCTGCATTTTTTCTGGGTTGGGGTTGAGCTCATAGACATTCAATTGTATAACTTTGAACTTAAATAAGAACAGCTGGGTTAGATCGCACTGGATATGTTTATGTGTGCTAGTGTGTATATATATGGTGATTAGGATGTGCACTTTATTTGTTTAACTCTACTGCCTGATATAGTTTTTGTGTAGTCGGGGGTTCCAGATGGGACTATGTTTCATGCACCATATACAGGTTTCCAAGTGTTAGAAAATGATGGACCCTGGTTTTGGCGATATTTCTTCACAGTTCATAGCTTTGGGTTATATTGAGTGCATTTTGAGGCTATTTGAGAGTGTTGGTTTGACTTTCTCCCCCTCTCGCCACAATATCGTGGACCTCTAGCTAAGCATTTCTTACTCAGCATCTGTTTGAACCAACAAGCGATCCTCCTCTGAAAGGAAAACCAATAGCACTACTTTCCGCTGACATGCAATGTGTTTTTTTAAGGCTCAAGCTTCTTCCCTATGCAGTGCCACATTTTCAGCTCTGGCCCATTTTTGTACACACCATTCCGATGTATTCAGAGGGGTGCTGTGGACATTTCCAGGCCGTGGCCAATGATCTTTTGCCAAGTAGAAGTACCAAGTCGATAAAATCTGGCACCAGCTTTTTTAGCCTTGATTTGCATGAAATGGCCTAGGAGGCAGTCTCCGGGTGTGCCTGGGTTCTCCCTGTTGAGGGCTCAAGCTGATCTGTGTTGCCCTCTGAATATTGTCTAAATCTGGGGCAGCTCTGCATCATAGGATAAAACCTAGGGGCATTTTACCAAGGGCCATTATCGCCGCTTTAGCGGGACTTTTTCCCGCTGAAGCGGCGATAATTTTATCGCCCTATTACCAAGCTGTCACTAACACCAGTTAGCGACAGCTTGTAGGCGATAGCAGGCATTTTGGGGCCCACTTTGCATGTCAGCAATAATTATCGCTAATGACATGCAAAGTGGGCATGGCAAAATGTCAGCGACTGAAAACAGTCGCTTGATCGCTATCGCCTATGATCAACACAGGCGTAGTTTTGGAAATATTCGCGCTAAGAGCGAATATCTCCAAAAGCTAACACCTGTCCTGACCAGTTCTTAGCCATGTTATCCAATGAGAGGTGGATAACATGGCTAAGAGCATTGTCACGGTAATGCCTGAATATCGCTAATAGCAAGGTATATCAGCGATAAAAACAGGTGAAGGGTGGCGATAGAAATATTCCCGCTAAGCTAACACAGCGATAATTATCGCTGGTTGTTGGTAATATGCCGCCTAGTATCTGTTTATAAGCATATAGAGCATGTCCAGTGGATAGTCTCTCTTATCTCTTGTAGTTTTTTGGAGTTACACAGGTGCATTGTAGCAAATGAAATCGTGTCTATCTGAAGTAAAGCATTTCATGAAACGCTGTGTGCCTTTGCAATGTGTGTTTCCATTCTCCATCACCGGAGTCCTTATCCAAGTCCGTTAGGTTCGTTTTGGTCATGTTTGTTAATGCTTCTCTTACAGCCCCCTACAGTTTGTGCTTGGTTGGAGAAGGTTAATTTGCTTGTCAAAGACAAATTACATTTCAACTCAGCAACATCTATGTTACAGTTCTTTCTTTTCCTCTCCGGCTCATCTGGGATATGTGATCTTGGCTCATTGAAACATCTTACACACACATACTCCAGTCAGCAGGGCATTGTACAGGTATTCATAGGATGAAGTTGACTCCTCCTGACAAACACAGTGTAACTCCTCGTGCAGGAAATTAAGTTCTCTTTTTCTTCTTTCGTCACAGCAGGAACACTCCACATCCAAAGACTTTGGACAGTCTGGAGGCACAGTTGCAACTCCCTAGGGACACAATCTTAATGAAATATCCTTTCCCATACTGAACTGCAGGCCTCCTCAAAGATCAGACGATGTACCAGATAATGGCTCATCTGTTTTCCTCCTCTGTTGGTCAGTGCACTAAGACAGAACCAAGCAGAGGTCTGCTCTACTTACTAATCTTGAAAAGTACACCTCCCCAGCCATTGTGCAGTTGTCCAGGGTTACAAAGTCAATTGTCACAGGTCAAAGTAGCACGGATTGGTCCTTGTGGATTGAGCATTGTAGATCAAACAGAATTCTCCATGTTTGACATTTTGGGTAATATCAGTAATAATACTGGAAGATGGGGATGGGTGGATTTTACTCACGTACTATGGTACCAGAATATCATAATGCAACTATTTAGTTTCTTACAGAAATATTTTGCCATAAAAATTGTTTACCAAAATCTCAACTCAATGGAATTAATACAAGAAAATCTACAACTAATGGGAAAATATTTGTTAAACAGTATTTAAGACACAATATTTCTGTTGGACAGTTGTTTTGTTAACGATATTCTGACATACTACTTAGACCAAAACGGCCTGCTAGTAGCCCTACTCAATTCAGCAAATAGAGCAAGTCTTGGGGAGGTTGTCCTAGGAAGGAGAATTGCTAGACAGGCAAAAAGGTTTTCTAAAGGAGAGCAACCATGTTAGGTGCACAGCATAGAAAAGAAACCATAATGTACTCAGTCTTGTGTAAACCACATACACATAAAAACACAAATTCCGCAAATGCTGACACATAATAAAGGCAGCCAATCAATGCATGACCTTTAACAAGGGAATGCCATTGGGCATCCTTCACCCACAGATATATAAACAATGGCAAAAATCCCTGGGCTATTAGACCGCTGCCACAAACTCCAGTCCTAGCACAGTCTAAGTGCAGAGCTAAACCACCGTCAATTGGCTGGGGGATTATACAATGGGTAAACCTGACCAACCAAGCGCCACTTGGGAGGCAGATAGCAAGATGGCGATGGAGCTCTTCCAATGGGTTTGATTTACTATCGAGTTCACAGGACCAAATGACAGAGATAGCTAGCAAAAATTGACACAGCTAGATTGCACAGCTCTTCTAACCAGTGCAACAGACTTTTCATCCTAGCATCTTTATTTCTAAAACTGTCACAGGGAGGTAAGGAAGAGAGGCAGGATGCCTGGTATATGGGTCTCTTGGTGATGAGTTATGGACCAGTAGAGAAATAAATCTTTCCCTGGGTGAATAAGGTTGCACCAACACTTTTACTTACTAGCATGCCAACCTTACTATACAAACGCCATTCACACGATCAGTGCATTCAAAACTTAATGTGAAATATATACCCCAAATTGAGATGTAACTCTCAAAATTGTTTTTCTTTTTTTTTAACTCAGTGACCCAGAGTGTTAATTAAAATTTCAAAGCATATACAGAAGATCAATAAAGTTCATACATAGCGTACAATAAAGACCATAATTCAGTGCACAGTAATATTAAAATTAGGCGAAAACACTACAAAAAAGCAAAACAGTAAACAATAAAAATGAAATACAGTAGGAAATCCTTTTAGTACAGTTGTACATAAGCTGATGCGCACATTGATCCAACATCAGACTTTAGAAAAAACTGGTAGGATAACTATCTATTCCTTTCCCAGAATTTCATATAATTGGATTCAAAACGGACTGGTGTCGACGCGTTTCGGTGGTACATGAACTAATTAAAAACCACCTTCTTCAGGACTCAAATTCAGGAATTTATTCCTTCCCAGAACAATATGCAAAGTAATATTTCATTTCAGAAGTGGTCTATCTCAACTTCAAATAAGGCTTTTCAATGGCCTCTATTCTCGTACTGCCATCTCTTTTTTGGTTGGCATGAACATTGTATTAAAAGCTTCTCCCAGTGCAAAGCACCTGTATAATTGAGGTGGGTAAATCTTTTTTTCCTTGAAACTGCTACTTTCTGTGTCTTTAGCACTGCCTACTCACGGACGTTGGTCGGAGCCGCGCTCCGCCCAGAAGATTACAAGTGTGTCTTGGAGATAGATGAGCCTGCCGGCTCGTGCCACGCTACTGAGGGGGTGAGCAGGGGTTCTCTGAGAAGGTGCCCTTCCTTTACCTGACTTAGAAACAAGGGTCCCTATTTGGACTAAGGTACCTACCTCAGCCAACTAGAGACCCCCAGTTCTAACAAGATGCAAATACAAACCACATCAAAACATTGGTGTACCAGTTAATCAGGACAATTAATACCATAACTTTTAACAGGCACATAATTCACCCCATCTAATATCACAGCTATATTAAAGTCCATTCCTCTTCTCACAACAGGTTCACTGTTAGGATAGGCACCCAGCATATTGAGTCCAGGGGGACCATATCTTTTCTATTTCTTGGATACACCTCGAGTTTTATACACTAATATTTCCATAGTTGCACAATGGTCCATACCCTAAATCCATTCATTTAAGGGGTGGGTCTGAAGGAGCAGATGATGCTCCTTCTTGACCTACCCTCTGCATTCTCTGCTCTTGCCTCCAATTGCCCTATTTTGCACTGCAGGGCCACAAACATAGTTTGTAAACCTTTGGTTGCATCTTCAACTTTCAGTAGCCACCCTTCCATCACAGTTACTTGCTCAGCCGTGTTCCGGAGGTCTTGGCTGAGCATGGACAGCCAAGACTTAGTTCTCTGATCTTGCCCTCAATGGATTTTCTAGAATCCTCAATGGCCTGAAGTATGGAGTTGGCAGAGTTCCGAGAACCACCAGTAAGCAATGACCCCTCATGACTCTTCTGTTTATCTGCCGAAGGTCTAGTGACCTTGTCTATCATCCCTGTCTTTGCCCATTCTGCCTTGCCAGTGCTGTAGGGTGGATTGCAATTGCTTTGCAGGGCCTTGCAGGAGGCCACTCACCAATGGCCCAGAATGCTACTGCTACATAGTTGTAGAGTGTGAATCCCCCACACTCCTTAATGCTGCCCCTCCAAAGCACGCCAGCTCACCGGTAACTCAGACTTGTCCAGCCATTGTTCACTCACAGGATAGTCCCCACAGCCAGCAACCATTCCCGGGCCCCCAGAGCCGTGTTCTTCCTAGGGAAATGGGCTCCTCACCTCCAGGCTTTGTCCCAGAGCGTGACACTGTACAATGCTTCTACTTGCTGCCGCCTGTGTCACACTCACTCACCACTCTCCTCAGTGTGGCACCAGTGAGCCATTAGACACAAAACTTTTTGCCTTTCACTTCGAAGGTTGAGGCTCCACTATTCCTCCTCTGCCGCCCGGGGGCTCAGTATCTCTGCAGTAGCAAGGGCCCACTCCTCCAGGCCACTCGCACTCCACCCAGAAGGCCACCACTCATAGAGCAGTCATGCTTGCTTCTCCCACCTCGCAGCAATCTCATCCCTGGGATCAGCACAGGGTCACGGTCCCGGACCTCCGGGGACCACATCTCCAGGGGGAGGACTGATCTTAATGCGGCCACTCCCCACTCCTATTGCCACTTGGCCTCCTCTATGCTGGCTGGCGCAGTTCCCTAAATCAGCCACACTGCTCCCTGGGCCCCTCGACTGATTTAAAGGCGTTGTCATGGCAGCAGGAGATGATGGTACTATTGCTCTTGTCTCCATCCTCCTTGAGTTAGATTAGCACGGATTATGCCGGATTGCACAGGGCCGTGGAGGCATTCAGAAATCTGCATCCACAATCTTGGCTGGTCCGCCTTTGAGTTTAAAAAAATACTAGATTCCCTTTTTATGCTTAGTAGCATAATCATTCTGCATAATTAGTTTGCTGATATAGATGCTACCTGCATTTAAACTAGTCCTAGTCAACAAAACCATACATTTAGTATACCCCTGGACTCCAGGACTTAATTTCAGTTCTGCACTGCCGCTTTATGTCAGTTAGCCCACTCCTGAGCAGAGGACTCGAGGGTCAAGTGAGCTTTATATTGCAGACGTCTTAAAGGTGATTCTTGACCTCCCTCAATATTTTGTATTGCCCAAATAGAAGTAAAGAAACATGTTGGGTCTGAGCTGAGGGACATGGAATATTGTGGGTGGGAGTTTCGTGTTCCATGGGGGAATGTTAATGTACAATTCTGGAGAGTTATGAGGAGGGGCTCCTGCAGATCAGTTATCCTGCTCTTGAGCACACAATAAAGGAAAACAAATAGGTTTTTCATTGGCAATGAGCTTCAAGAAACAAATTAACCAACTTGGGCAATTTGAACTGTTGGGTAACTCTTTTTTGCCGTTTGCTGAATGTCGTTTCAACAAGTGTCTTATACTATACTATACTGGGTGTATACGAATTCTCAGGTGATAATTTTGATTGTTGTGCATCTTCACAAGATATATATATATATATTCACTGAAAACACCATAGGTTTCACACCAGTTATAGTTAGGTGGAAATTTTACTCGCATAAAACCATTGAAATTCCCACGTTATAGTTAGTTGGACTCACTATAACTTGCACGTGCAATGCACTGCTGATGACGTCACATATTACATCACTCATGACATGGTCAGTGACATCACTCATGACATCACTGATGACATCTCAAATGACATCACTGATGACAACATCCTTGTGACAAAGTGGCAGACCTCCTATCAGCATAAAATAACCTTTGACACACACATTCAAAAATAGAAACTAAAATTTTCCTAAAAAAGGAGAAACCAATACCAATTACAACAACTTATTAGGTAATTCCAACATCTACATACACATCCACTCATTCACCAACAGTTCTATATAGTCACTCATGCATGTACTTACTCATCATATGTACTCATACACCTATACATCCTGTTACACACTAATACTCATCCATATAGTTACTCACACACAAATTCACACATGCAAATAAACTATCAAAAAAACATTTACTTGATTATACTGCTATATACACACCACTACACATACTTCTACAGAAACGGAAACATATTTACTCTCTTAAACAATCAATTATAAAAACACATACTCACTAACCCACCCATACACACAATCACCCACCCATACAGTCTTTCACACATGCTGTCTTCAAAATACATACAAATAGTGAGTCACTCATTCATGCATCTGTGCTCTAACTAATATCCCCCACCGAACCATACAGACACTGATACTGACACTCAAAAAAACAACTAATATTCCATATCCACACTCATGTAGCTACTCACCAACCCATGCAGCCACTTATACACAAAGTGAGACACAGATACAGATATTTAAATATTTAAACATTACTCGCTAATATATGTATTCACTAAGATACATTTAATAAGTCAGTTAACCAATCAATTTTACACAAAAAACATCCATTTAGACATTTATTTACCCATTCATTCTTCCATCAACCTTTAGATATACATATATAAAAAATATTTATTTTTCAGAAAGATACACATTCACTGGATGATGTCATCAGTGATGTCATTTGAGATGTCATCAGGGATGTCATGAGTGATTTCACTGACCATGTCATGAGTGATGTAATATGTGACGTCATCAGCAGTGCATTGCACGCGCAAGTTATAGTGAGTCCAACTAACTATAACGTGGGAATTTCAATGGTTTTATGCGAGTAAAATTTCCACCTAACTATAACTGGTGTGAAACCTATGGTTTTTTCAGTGAATTTAATAGGTTTTTTAAATGCTAATTCCTAACTATAACTGGTGTGAAACCTATGGTTTTTTCAGTGAATGTGTATATATATATATATATAGCCATTTACAGAGAACCGCTTCAATAAAGATGTTTCCTGAACCTCCCCCTGGGCCTCTGCTCTCTTCTTGCTGTTGGGAGTTCTTCGTTCATTACCTACTGGCGGTCGCCAGTAGGTATATATAGTTAGGATTTTTTCCCTATGGGATTTTTGAAAATTCTATGTCTAATAACTTTGGCGTTTGTGGACGGAATTGGCTGAAATTTTCAGGAAAATGGCACATTTTGTTTCTGAGCAGCCCCTGAAAATTTTGGGGGGGTTCGTCAAGGGGGGGCCGAGAAAAAAGGGGGGTCCCAAAACGCGTTTTTCCCATGTTAATTTCCATAGGGCGGTTGGCCTCACTTTTAGCTCGAACGGCTGAATGGATTTGCACGAAACTTGGCAAAATTGTAGGGACTGGTAGCCCGATGTGCCTTTTGTAGGTCTCAATATATGTGCTCCAGTGGATTTTGAGAAATTAACGTTTAAAAAAAGATATATATCTGTAACAGCGGACCGGGCAGCGCCCCAGGACGCGTACTTTTCGCGCAACGGAGCTTTGTGAAGCGAAGCTGATTGGTTCTCCGGCGTCTGTCAACATTCCAAACAGTCCGTAGCGGCCGCCATCTTGTCTCTCGGTAGGATCGAGAGACAAGAGGAGGCCAAAACGAAGGGGCAAATGACCATAAGGGGGCATAGTACATTGTCGCTCACCCCCTAGGTTTGATGTGGAGGTTTTAAAAGGGCCCCGCGGGGCAAAAAAAAATAAAAATAATAATAATCGAACAGCTGAATGGATTTGCACGAAACTTGGCAAAATTGTAGGGACTGGTAGCCCGATGTGCCTTTGCTAGATCTCAATATATGTGCTCCAGTGGATTTTGAGAAATTAACGTTCAAAAAAAGATATATATCTGTAACAGCGCACCGCTTCGCGTACTTTTCGCGTTACGGAGCTTTGCGAAGCGAAGCTGATTGGCTCTCCGGTGTCTGTAAACATTCCAAACAGTCCGTAGGGGCCGCCATCTTGTCTCTCGGTAGGATCGAACAGCTGAATGGATTTGCACGAAACTTGGCAAAATTGTAGGGACTGGTAGCCCGATGTGCCTTTGCTAGGTCTCAATATATGTGCTTCAGTGCATTTTGAGAAATTAACGTTCAGAAACAAGATATATATCTGTAACAGCGCTCCGCTTCGCGGAGATAAAATTATATGTGTATTACCTAGCTGTTGCTAACACCAGTTAGCGACGGCTAGTAGAATATAGCGACCATCTTGGGCCCCACTTTGCATGTGAGTGATATTTATCACTAATGACATGCAAAGTGGGCATGCCAAGATGTTAGCGACTGGAAACAGTCGCTAACATCGCTATCTCCTATTATCAACTTTTGGAAATATTCGAGATAAGCGCGAATATCTCCAAAAGCTACCACCTGCCCTGAGCAGTTCTTAGCCATGTTATCCAATGGGAGGTGGATAACATGGCTAAGAGCATTAGCTCGGTAATGTATGAATATCGCTGAGTTTTCAGCGATATTAATGCATTGCGGTCGTTTTTTATCGTATTTCCGATAAACCTTGATAATAGCAAGGTTTATCTGCGATAATTTCTGACGGTAAAAAAATCGTTGCTAAGCATCGTTAGGGATAAATATCGCTTAACTTTGGTAATATGCCCCAACGTCTGTTAACGTTCGATTCGAAGGAAATCAGGAAGTGTTGAAAAACATTGTCTGCGCCATCTTGTCTTTTTTCAAATGCCACACTTTTGTCGTGCACGGCAGCCATTTTAGATGCCTTGACCAGACCCACTCTGTGCACGCTGTCGATCCTTAGCATGGCTCCCCACCCTCGCAAGCATCTCCCCCAGGCAGTGGTCACCCCCGCTCTCTGTCTTATGCATGGGTAATAAACCTCCCCCCATCTGCGCTGCTCTTCCCTGAGAATCACACCCTGTGCCCGCCCGACACCTCCCTTTCGCCCTATTCACTACCGCACCCTCTGACACTCCTTTTCCTCTGTGTCCGATTGTCCAGGCTGGTCCTAGGGTATCAGCTAGCCCTGCAGATGTAGTTTATGGCCACAGCTGTAAAGAATCACCCCTCTTCAAAGGAGTTATAGTAGATCAAGGCCCACACTCGATGAGATCCGTCACAGCAGAAGCGTTGCTATTATCTGAAAACCATCCTGTATTGTGATTGGGGAGGGGACCGAGCCTGAAGCGGAAGATTCCAGGGATGACTCTTTGTACATCAAAGTTTTTACAATTATGTGTCACATTAAAAATATATAGCACTCCGACAAAGTAGTAAGATTATAAAACTTTAATAATTTATAAATATATACAAGAAAACAAAAATAGTAATAACATATAAACATTTTTAGGGAAAAACAACGAAGTAGCGGTCGGCTGTGCGAATAGTCCCAACGCAGCACAACGTCCAGATTTCCGGCGTGGGGCGTCGCGGGGGGTGGGTCATCAGTAGCAAACTGTTGTGCGAATAGTTCCAAGGCAGCAGAACGCGCTGAAATCTAGATGACACGAAAGTGATGTCTAGTAAGTTGCCACCCAGCAAATAACGGCATGGGGCGTCGCGGGGGGTGGGTCATCAGTAGCAAACTGTTGCGCGAATAGATCCAAGGCAGCAGAACGATGGCACCAAGGTGATGTCCAGTAAGTTGCCGCACTGGTTTTGGTATCCTACAATGCTGCTCCGAATAACGGCGTGGGGCGCCCCGGGGGAGGCGGCGTGAACGGGCCTCTCCAGGTGGAGTGTCATCTGTTGTAGTGGGGCGCCCCTTTACCGTTTCAGTTGCCATTCCGTCCGTTTTTGGTCCACTGTGTCAAAAGCCGCAATTCAGCTGAGTTGCGCCCACTCTTGCGGTGCAGCGATAGGCGGCTGTCACAGGACTCTCAAAATGGCGGCAGGCTGTTTCCTTTTTGGGCCTGGTCCACTGAAATGGCCCTGGGACACCTTGGAAATCGGACGCTTGTCTGCTAGGTCTTGGACCCCATTCTCGAAAGCGTCCCCTCCGCCTTGAGAATTCATCAAAAGTTTTGGGGGCTCCGACTCCTGCAGGCTTCTGGTGGGGAGCGGCTGCCATGATTGCTCGCGGAATGACCACGACTGAGCTACGAGATGGTGGTGCTCTCATGCTGACGCCAGCTTCAGTCTGAAACATCCAGAAACAAGGTGGGGCTTTCATCGTTTGGGAAAAAAAAAAGTTTTCATCCAATGAAAAGTGTTGTTTTTAGGTCACATGATCAAGCCTTCCATCATTAGGAAACCAAAAGTAAAATGAACCAATGAAAAGTTTTATAAACAAGTCACATGACCTGTTATGCGGCATAGGGTGTAAAATGCGGAGAAAATACGTTGGCACGTGAGGCGGCGTCAGTAGCGGACCGATGTGCGAATAGGCCGAAGGCAACACAACGCGCCAAGATCCGGATGGCACCGAGGTGGTGTCCAGCAAGTTGCAGCACTGGTGTGGCCATCCTACAATGCTGAAAGTCGGCGTGGGGCGCCCCGTTGGCCTGTGAGTTTGCGTCAGTAGCGGACCGATGTGCGAATAGGCCGAAGGCAGCACAACGCGCCAAGATCCGGATGGCACCGAGGTGGTGTCTAGTAAGTTGCCGCACTGGTGTGGCCATCCAACAATGCTGAAAGTCGGCGTGGGGCGCCCCGTTGGCCTGTGAGTTTGCGTCAGTAGCGGACCGATGTGCGAATAGGCCGAAGGCAGCACAACGCGCCAAGATCCGGATGGCACCGAGGTGGTGTCTAGTAAGTTGCCGCACTGGTGTGGCCATCCTACAATGCTGAAAGTCGGCGTGGGGCGCCCCGTTGGACTGTGAGATGGCGTCAGTAGCGGACCGATGTGTGAATGGGGCCGAAGGCAGCGCAACAATATTTTCGGAATAGAAGACACCACTAGGCGCTGAGATGCCAAGATCCGGATGGCACCGAGGTGGTGTGTAGCAAGTTGCCGCACTGGTGTGGCCATCCTACAATGCTGAAAGTCGGCGTGGGGCGCCCCGTTGGCCTGTGAGTTTGCGTCAGTAGCGGACCGATGTGCGAATAGGCCGAAGGCAGCACAACGCGCCAAGATCCGGATGGCACCGAGGTGGTGTCTAGTAAGTTGTCGCACTTCTGTGGCCATCCTACAATGTTGAAAGTCGGCGTGGGGCGCCCCGTTTGCCTGTGAGATGGCGTCAGTAGCGGACCGATGTGCGAATGGGGCCAAAGGCAGCGCAACAATATTTTCTGATTTGAAGACACCACAAGGCGCTGAGATGCCAAGATCCGGATGGCACCGAGGTGGTGTCTAGCAAGTTGTGGCACTGGTGTGGCCATCGTACAATGGTAAAAGTCGGCGTGGGGCGCCCTGTTGGCCTGTGAGATGGTGTCAGTAGCGGACTGATGTGTGAATGGGGCCAAAGGCAGCGCAACAATATTTTCTACAATATTTTCGGAGTAGAAGACACCACAAGGCGCTGAGATGCCAAGATCCGGATGGCACCGAGGTGATGTCTAAGTTGCGGACCGATGTGCGAATGGGGCCAAAGGCAGCTCAACAATATTTTCTGAAGAGAATACACCACAAGGCGCTGAGATGCCAAGATCCGGATGGCACCGAGGTGATGTCTAAGTTGCGGACCGATGTGCGAATGGGGCCAAAGGTAGCGTAACAAGATTTTCTGTATGGAAGATACCACTAGGCGTTGAGATGCCAAGATTCGGATGGCACCGAGGTGATGTCTAGCAAGTTGTGCCACTGGTGTGGCCATCGTACAATGGTAAAAGTCGGCGTGGGGCGCCCTATTGGCCTGTGAGATGGTGTCAGTAGCGGACTGATGTGCGAATGGGGCCAAAGGCAGCGCAACAATATTTTCTGACTGACACCACAAGGCGCTGAGATGCCAAGATCCGGATGGCACCGAGGTGATGTCTAAGTTGCGGACTGATGTGCGAATGGGGCCAAAGGCAGCGTAACAATATTTTCTGTATGGAAGATACCACTAGGCGTTGAGATGCCAAGATTCGGATGGCACCGAGGTGATGTCTAGCAAGTTGGTGTGGTCATCCTACAATGCTGAAACTCGGCGTGGGTCACCCCATTAGCCTGTGAGATGGCGTCAGTAGCGGACCGATGTGCGAATAGGCCGAAGGCAGCACAACGCGCCAAGATCCGGATGTCACCGTGGTGGTTTCATAGTTGAGAGGCACTTCATCTGCAGTGGGGCGCCGAGATCCGGATGGCACCGAGGTGATGTCTAGCAAGTTGCTGTACTGGTGTGGTCATCCTACAATGCTGAAATGTAGTGGGGCGCCCATTTACCGTTTCAGTTGCCATTCAGCTGAGTTTCGGCTGCTCTTGATGCTACAGCGACAGGCGGCTGCAAGAGGACTCTCAAAATGGCGGCCTGTTCTTTGGATTTGGGCCTGGTCCACTAAAATGGCCCTGGGACACCTTAGAACTCGGACGCTCGATTTTTTTTTCCTTTCCTGTACATGCAAAAAAAGGTAAATGCCCGGTACGTTACACGCTTCATCTGCCACGATGAACTCTCCAGAGGAACCGAAAAAAAATATAGTTGTGGTAACTATACCATGCATCGTCATATGGAGAGGTGGCACCAATTAATTATAGTGCTGCATAAAAGAGAGATTTGGAGGAGAACCCCTGACCTGCTAGTACATTCATCAAAGAAGTGGCACTGAGAGCTTCAGAGGCAAGGGAAACGGTCCCAAATATTTAGAAGAACTTTGGAAAGATTAAAATGACATGTTTAGATTGTGGTAAATTAATTTCATGTGGACAGATGAGTGTTACTCTAATAAATACAGCATATGAACATCATCATAGTCGATGGTTGGTAGAGACATTTTGACTATATCCTGGACCTGCCCGTCCTCGCCCAAAATGGCGCCGGAATAAATGGGACTCGTAACTCCTTGTTGTGTACTGGTTGCAGAACCTTGAAATCACGAGATACGTATGCAGTTTTGAAGCACATGGCGGGCGGGGACGAGAATTGATTGAATATTTCGACATCCCTATTGATATTAAGTTCTGATGTGTTATTGATTACTGTACTGTTGAAAATTCGAATTAACGTCACCCATGGTACTTGCCCGCAAATGTATATCTAGATAATTTTATTGTAACTGGCCCTGTCGTATTTTAATTATAAAATGTACGTCCACCGATTCCGTAACTGTTAGACACCTTAGTTCTTGCAACCTAATGGCCCGCCCGTTACGTTCCTCTACAGTGTAAATGTCTATTCATCATATACGATTACAGTTTGCTCCGTGTTAGGCCCACGTGGTTATAGGCTCGTATTTGTATAATGAAATGTTCACAATAAAGGTTTTTAAAAGAAAACATGGTAGTAGTATATACATTGGTAAAGTTTTTAATAATAGTCACTGTTTTAGAATCATTAAAAGGCAAGTGAAATAAAGCAGACCAATTACATGAAGGGTAAAAGGTATAATACGAAGGAACGCAGTAAAGATAAATGGTCAAGGGCTGTTGTGTTTTCTATTCCTGCAACATAAAGTGATCGATAAGAATCTCATATTCAGGCGTATCGGCGACTAAGACAGCAGGTCGACCCTCTTTTGCTCAACGGCTCCGTCATGGGACGAAGAAACGCTCTTTTTCTCGAAAAAAGAATATATTTTACTTGCAGGACAGTTGTAAAATTTCCGGGAAAGTACATTAGCCTGGAACATTATAACATATATTTAAGAAAAAATAATGTTCGGAAGTAATTAAAAGCGTAATTTTTAGGTGATATGACCAAGGCTTTCATCATTAGAATAAGAAAAGTAAAATGAACCAATGAAAAGTTTTATTAACAAGTCACATGACTTGTTATGCTTACGTTACGCGCTGCGCGCCCCGGATGTCTTCCGGATGCGCTAACGCGGCGCGTCATATGACGCATTACGCGACAACGCAGGTCCAGAATATAGTCAAAATGTCTCCACCAACCAGCGGTCGAAACACAACCCCTTTCAGCAGGCTAAATAGTTCTGTTAAATGACAACAGAAGGGACAGGCAACAAGAACCATCAGTCAAAGAGGGGAGGGCTAGTTCTTCTCTACCGGGTTACATTGGGGCGCTACCGGAACTGATCGAATTGGTAGTCTACAGTGTTTCTGGATGTTTCAGACTGAAGCTGGGGTTAGCATGAGAGCACCACCATTTCGTAGCTCCGTTGTGGCCATTCCGCAACCAATCATGGCAGCCGCTCTTTATCGTTATTTTGGGCGGGGTGGGTGGCGGAGCCGAGCTGTTTTGCAGCCATCATTGTGTGGAGTTCAGTTCATCTCACTAGTTTTGTATTTGTCATGAGGGGTTGTTCCTAATGTTTCTATTTTAGCGAGGTCAAAAAGAGATCCCATTAGTGGCCTACTGATTTTGCTCGATTCCTTTTCTTTTTTTTTACACGATTTTTCGTTATCTGCAAAGACTAAACAGAGTATTGCGACTCTGTGTTTGTTTGTAAATAGAGAATGAACCAAAGAGAACTAATTCTAAAACAGTAAATACTTGGATAACAATCAATCAAATGGAGAGAGAAGCAGGCACGACGGATTACAACGGGGGCAAAGGCCTGCGTTAACTACCTTTCACTATCTGCAAAGAGAGAGTACTCCTAATAGAAATGAGGGGGGGGGGCACCATTCAAAGCAGATCAGTGTGCATAAACACGAAAATGTTTTCACTTACCACGTACTTGACATTCGACAGCTTATGATATTTGCTATTAAAAAACCATTGAAATTCACTGAAAAAACCATAGGTTATAGACCATATATAGTTAGGAATTAGCATTTACAAAACCTTGAAAATTCACTGAAAAAACCATAGGTTATAGACCATATATAGTTAGGAATTAGCATTTAAAAAACCTTATTTTACTCACACAAAACCATTGAAATTCCATATATAGTTAGTTGCACTAACTATATATCGCGCACCCGCAATCCACTGCTGATCATGTCACATATTACGTCATTCATGACATGGTCAGTGACATCACTGATGACATCACTGATGACATCTCAAATGACATCACTGATGACATCACTGATGACATCTCATTTGACATCATTCTTGTGCTAATACGATAAACCTCTTCAGACTCTAATATAACCTTAGATACACTCAGTGTATACAGACACTCACACACTGCCACTCATCCATGGAGTTACTCACACACCAAGTCAGTCATGCAAAGAAACAATCTCACCTCCATTTCTTCAACTATACAGTTAAACACACCTTACTTATTGAAACATATACTAACACATATTTACTCTCTTATACAATCCCTGATACAAGTTCACAATGATCGATACAACCACTCACTCATTCAGTGGCTCTCATGCACAGTTATTTATATATGCCAACTCTCACATGTACTGTGTTTTACATATGTACTTACTATGACATGTAGCATTGAGATATCCATTCACTCATCAATACACTCATGCACACAGTCAACTGCCCATGTAGCTGTTTCCACATGCACTCTTGAACTCATACACCTAGTGAATAAACTGCTCACACATCTATGCATAGAGTCACACACCTTCCAGCCACCCCCACACAAACTCAATCTGCCATAGAAATACTTTGGCAACCAATTAATAACACATATAGCCTCTCGTATAGCTAATGATCAACACATGCAGCAGTTTACAGAACAACAGACATAATGATGCACAAATTAAGACAGTTTAGTCACTAACCCATGCACTCAGTGAGACACATTTAATCACTCACTCATACATTCAGTCATGCACCTACTAAATCCTTCGTCCAGACACTTATACATCTACTCATTCTTCAATATGTAAAACATATTTAAACTTTACAGAAACACACAGTCACTGGATGACGTCATCAGTGATCTCATCAGTGATGTCATTTGAGATGTCATCAGTGATGTCATCAGTGATGTCACTGACCATGTCATGAATGATGTAATATGTGACATGATCAGCAGTGGATTGCGGGTGCGCGATATATAGTTAGTGCAACTAACTATATATGGAATTTCAATGGTTTTGTGTGAGTAAAATAAGGTTTTTTAAATGCTAATTCCTAACTATATATGGTCTATAACCTATGGTTTTTTCAGTGAATATATATATATATATATATAATGAAATGAAATGAAATGAAATGAATGAAATGAAATGAAAAATTGCATTTGTATAGCGCATAACTACTATATATATATATATATATAAAATTTCTATTGCAAAATGAAACCCCTCATTTTGTTCCTTTTCAAATTAAATGTATTAAGTGTTACCACTTTATTCCAATCAAGATGACTTCAGGTGTGCCATACTTTTGTCATAAGTAAGACTGTTAGCGTTCTAGTTGTTCTTTAGAACACTCTGGGACATTCTGTCATTGGGCTATAGTTGGGCTACATCTGGCTGATATTTGGGCTACATTTGGGCTCTTTTGTCTCTGGTGGCCATCTTGGGAGACCGCATATCAGAATTTTTTTAATGAAATATAAGAGGATTTGAGAAGTCACTCAAAATGTGCCCTAATTTTTCTTTCTTCAGCACTAATCATAATTTCTATGGCAAAATGAACCCCCTCATTTTGTTCCTTTGCAAATTAAATGTTTTAAGTGTTAACACTTTATTCCAATCAAGATGACTTCAGGTGTGCCATACTTTTGTCATAAGTAAGACTGTTAGCGCTCTAGTTGTTCTTTAGAACACTCTGGGACATGCTGTCATTGGGCTATAGTTGGGCTACATCTGGCTGATATTTGGGCTACATTTGTTTTTTTTTGTCTCTGGTGGCCATCTTTGGGTTACATTGGGCTACATTGGGCTACATTTGGCTACATTGTGCTACATTTGATCTCTAATATATATATAGCCCAATGTAGCCCAATATATATTTTGTCAAAGTTAATTTTCGTAAAAACCACTGGAGCATATATCTTGAGACATAGCAAAGGCACATCGGGGTACCAGTCCCTACAATTTTGCCAAGTTTGGTGGAAATCCATTTAGCCGTTCGGGCTAAAAGTGAGTCCAACCGCCCTATGAAAATTAACATGGGGAAAACACGTTTTGGGACCCCCCTTTTATCTCGGCCCCCGCTTGACGGATCCCCCCAAAACTTTCAGGGAAGGAGCGGAGCGCAGCGAGGCAAAGTTAAGGAAAATTACAGGCAGATCCCTCATTCGGTGCCAAAGTTATTCCCAATAGAACGTTGCGGATTTCCTATGGGAAACGATCCTAACTATAACTAGCTACTGGCGACCGCCAGTAGGTAATATATATATATATATATATATGTATAAATAAATGAAGGGATCAACTATAAACTTGGTAATGACATGATGATTTGAATCCTACAAGATTTCATTTGTGTGTTTCGCTGCTACCATTGTCATTGTGTTGGGGCTGCAAGCATGTACTTCATCACGCATGCAGTGTGCATGTAGGCTCCATTTTGGTTTGAGCAAGCTATGCCATTGCATAGCGCCATCTTGATTTGGGCACCATTTGTAAACAAGAACCAAGCGGTACGGTGAGGCACACAACTTTTAAAAGCTATTCCGGTGTAATCGAAGAAGTGCATATACAGAAATGCGCACACCTTAAATATAAACTGAAACAAAAAAAAGCCTTATTTATAAAATAAAGCAGTGAGCACATGCTGTTGCACACAGCACTTTCAAGCCACTCACTAATTTCAACATAGTGCCTTATTCAGCAATTAATTGTACACATACTGTGATATGTATATCTACACAAATATTTAGGATCATCTCATAACCTATACTTATATGTATTTAAAATGCATTTTTGGAAATACCAGGAACACAGTGCATCATTTGACAGCAATGAAAAGAAGGTTTAGAAGCCTATTTGAAAGCCATTAATGGTGGTGATTTTACTTAAATGAACAAATATGCCATTTTATGCTATTATTTAGGATCGGAAGGTGGCAGCGTTCTTAAATGCCTTCTGAGAGATAATGTTTTAGGTGAAGGAAAATATGTTGATGAATATCAATTAGCTATTTTAATGATAGACAATAGATACAAATCACACAAAAACATCATAATAGAGATGCATTCATTTTAAAAGAGATGCCAGGAACAGGGTGAAACATTGCATTGCTTCATGGGTGAATTACATGTTTTAGCTGCCACGTGCGACTGGAACATTTTTGAAAAAATGATAAGGGGCCAAGTTGTTGAAAAAACCAATAGTAAGAAAATGCAAGAGAAATTATTTACTACACTAGATTAATCACTAAATAAGGCTAATAAAATAGCCATAGGTATTGAAGGCCCCACCACATATATAAAGAAATGTCCTTGTGGTGTTTCCAAAGTACATCATGGTCAAGGAAGGCATAAGAGCCACTCTAACCAAGAAATCTGCATACCAAACAAAAAGAAAGCATCATATACCATAGGTGCCAGAGGATCAATAGAAATTAAATTTTACAGTGGGAGCAAGACATATCTAGGGAATGCTCCATATTGTCCTGCTTTAGAAGGAATCTGTAATAACTGCAATCGTAAGGGTAATTTTGCTAAAGTATGCATGTCAAGTGCTAATAGTATGCCCAAAATTGCCAACTTGGTGAGTTGTTCACAAAATCTACATGAAGAATCTAATTCAAATGATGAGGATGTGGATGTGGTGTTGAGTTTAGAGCAATCTTGTACGCATGAAAATTGAACTCTAATAAGTGCTGTTATAATCGGGGTTAACAGGAATGACATCAATATTTAATATATCATATTGTGCAATTGATGTTTAAGGCATTCCTTTAAAAATCATGGCTGTTCTGGATCTCTTTTTATGGTAACTAGTCACAATATCGAGAAAAAAATACCTTTTGGACAGAACATCGAATTGTAAAAATATAGTGGTGCAGAATATCGAAATTCAGGTAAGAAATATTGATTTTCATAATATTGAAGTTAGTAATATCGACAGTCATATTATAGTTGATTAAAAATATCGATTTTTTATAGTGTTTTAAGTTTTAGTATATGTGTTAAAAGTATGTATTATTTTTATAATGTATGTTTGAATTTTTTTAAAGTAAGGAATTTTATGTTATTTAATTTTTGCGTAATTTAATTCCGTAGCGGGTTGTGGGTTTATTGGGGAATTTAGTTATAGTAAATTAAATATAGTTTTTTAGGAATTATTAATTATTTTTAATTTAATTTTGCGTTTTAGTTCGGTAGCGGGTTGTGGGTTCATAGGGGAATAAGATAGGAAGTAATTTAATTGTAATTAAGTAATTATTTATTTTTCTTTATTGGTATTGATAATTAATTTATTGTTAATTAATTATTAATTGTTAATAAATTTTTATTATTTGGTAATTACTTTTTATTAGTTGATTAATTGATAATTATATTAATTGTATTAATTTATTATTCAGAGCGGGTTGTGGGATTATAGGGGAATAGGGTGGGAAGTAATATAATTGTAATTAAGTAAATATTAAAATTATTTTTCTGTATTGATAATTAATTTTCTGTTAATTAATTAATAATTGATAATTTTTTGTTTTTGTATTCATTTTTTATATTGGAAATCAATTTGTTGTTAATTAATTAGTAATAGTTCATTCATTTGTTATAAATATTTTTTATTTATAATTACCTAATTATTAAATATGTTGTAATTGGTAATTAATTTTTATTGGTATTGATAATTACTGTATTTTATTTAAATATTAAATCATTACTTTTCCTACTATTGCACTCTCTGGAGTGGGATTAGTAATTTTTACCCTTAAGGTATCCAACACTTTCCCTACTGTTGCACTCACTGGAGTGGAAATAGTAATTTTTACCTCTACGCTATCCAACACTTTCCCTACTGTTGCACTATCTGGAGTGGGAATAGTAATTTTCACCCCTACGCTATCCAACACTTTCCCTACTGTTGCAGTCTCTGGTGTGGGATCGTAATTTTTACCCTAACGCTATCCAACACTTTCCCAACAGTTGCACTCACTGGAGTGGGAATAGTCATTTTTACCCTCCCGATATCCAACAGTTTCCTTAATGTTGCACTCTCTTGAGTGGGAATAGTAGTTTTTACCCTCCCACTATCCAACGCTTTCCCTACTGATGCACTCACTGGAGTGGGAATAGTAACTTTTACCCTCCCGCTATCCAATGCTTTTTCTACTGTTGCACTCACTGAAGTAGGAATAGTAATTTTTACCCTTCGCTATCTAATGCTTTCCCCTACTGTTGCACTCACTGGAGTGGGAATAGTAATGTTTACCCTCCTGCTACCTAACGCTTTCCCTACAGTTGCATTCACTGGAGTGGGAATAGTAATTTTTACCCTCCCGCTATCCAATGCTTTTTCTACTGTTGCACTCACTGAAGTAGGAATAGTAATTTTTACCCTTCGCTATCTAATGCTTTCCCCTACTGTTGCACTCACTGGAGTGGGAATAGTAATTTTTACCCTCCTGCTACCTAACGCTTTCCCTACAGTTGCATTCACTGGAGTGGGAATAGTAATTTTTACCCTCCCGCTACCCAATGCTTTCCCTACTGTTGCACTCACTGGAGTGGGAATAGTAATTTTTACCCTCCCGCTATCCAACGCTTTCCCTATTGTTGCACTCACTGGAGTGGGAATAGTACATTTTACCCTCCCGCTATCCTACGCTAAAAATATTGAATCTTTTTTTATTAATATTAACTTAATATATATCTATATATTAAAAAATAAAAAGGCATGTTTATTTTTGTTTAACTTACATTAATTATGTATTATTTTAATGATATTTAAGTATTTTTAAGTATGTTTTAGTTAATTATATTTATTATTTCAATAATTTTACATTACTTTTAAGACATTTAAAAATTCGATATTTTAACAAACTATATTATTTACAACGATATTTTGGATTCGATATTTTTGTACTTACCTGTTTGCAAATATGAATTCGATATTCTGGTAGTCAATATTTTGTCACCGATATTTTTGTAGGTCAATATTTAGCTCCTCGATATTCTCTCAGTTATTCCTCTTTTTACATTAATCAGAACAGAGATCTGGAAAGAATTCAAAGGAATCCAATAATGAAATTCCAATGTGAGGTCAATAGCGTGTGGTTGTAAAACCATTATTATATTGAGAGAATTTGAAGCACTTGTAGGATTCAGAGGAAATGTTGTCAATGGCACAATATATTTAGCGAAAGACAACTCATGTTTACTTAGGTAGTGTGAACAAAGGAAAAAAGATATTATCCTGGAACCCAATGATCCTAAACAAATGTTGTTTAAATTAAATCTGTTGAAAGTATGTGAAAGATATAACTTAGGGGTCGATTACAATGTTGTTTGGAAAGCTCTAAATCAAAATCGGGTCTGCCAAATCGGATTTGGAAAACCGTCTTTCCGACCGATTTGGAAAGCTCTCCGAACTACCGATTACGATATTTGCTAAGCATTGGGAAACTCTGAGTCGATTCTGAATGGCATTCATAGGACCTGAGTCGTTCGGAGCTGACTCGCACAGGTCAACAGTCTGCGTTTCCTACCGAGTGATTACGATGTCAGATTCGGACAGCCTTTCCGAATCGGTTGTTCTGACACAGATTGGCTGTTGCAATCTGACTTGGCAGGCCTCTAGCAGGCCCCCTTCACTGGGAGCCTTTTGAATGGGGCCCGTGGGGGTCCCCAAGGAACCCCTCTTTGCAACCATGCACAGTGTGGCAGGTACCATGGGGTGCCCGTCACGGGGTTCACGATTTTCCCCACCTACACCTTTCGTCAATGGGAGCCTGTGTATTCGGTTGGAACAGAGGCTCCCATTGAAGTTAATGTGATTATGACTGAACGATGTTGGAAAGCATCGTAATCGGTCAGTCAGACTCGCTGAACCTGATTTGGTCCGAAACAATTCCAAAACCGATTCAGTCGGAAGAGTTTCCAACCAAAATCTTAATCAGCCCCTTAGTTGAAACAACTTCTTGACATTCTTTGCTGATAAAAGGGGAACACTGAAAGGATTTTCACACCACATCCAACTAAAAACAGATGCCAAAACTGTTGTACACAGAGTTCATCAGGTACCATTGGCTTTATGATTTGAATTGAAAAAGAGTTGAGATTATGTGAGCAAGACATTAGAGAACAAATTGAATGTTCGGAAAGGCTATCTCCAGTAGTTCTGTCCCATAACGCTAATGGAACCTTCAGAATGTGTGTAGACCTGAGGGGGCATGGCCATGTTGGCAACAGAGATGGTTGCCTAGCATGGAGTTCCACCCCAATGCAACAAACACCGGGCGGATGAAGGTGCTCCTGGCCACTATAATGACATCTGCTGAGGGGTGGTGGATTCTATACCTGAGGGGAGCCAACTGCAGGGCAACAATACATTGTGCAGCTACGGAGCGGTTGTCTTCTGAGGTGTGACATGGACTGGGAGACCACACTCAGAGGCCTGGTGGCAAAAGGAGCCACCGGTGTGCGTTATGGTGACTGTCATAAGCCTCCCATCACGTTGGGAGGTCCATAACAGCGGTCACCAGCCCCCCTCCTTCAACTACCTCCATCAGCTTTGCCGTTCTATGGATTACCTGGCTGGATACTCAGGGGGTGCTGTGGGGCCAGAGGGTGCCGCTTGGGTGTGCAGCCTATTCAAAATGTCGGCACCTGGAGGGAACATGAAAGACTGCACATTTTGGGTGCACCGCCAGCATCCATGCCTCATTTCTATGACTGCATGTCAGTCCCACTGCCTGGGGGCAAGTAAAGTAAAATGTTTATTTGTATATGATTAATTAAAATCTTTACAAAAGTATAAAACACCATATAACAGTACAAAGTGATTTAAAATACAGCAATTACTATTATCAATTCCAGGCTGTTGCTCAGTCCCAATAGTCTTTCAAATGTGCTTGAGTCTTTCCTTTATTAGATCAAAGAACTTCACAACCTGGCAGTTCAGTTTGATATTGCTGGTGGTAAAACACAGTTTAACTGCCTACCTACAGGTCCGAACAGTGTGTGATCTAAAAAATGGTAACAGCAGCTTATGCCTCAAATCCCTTAATCTCGGGCAAATACATGTCACATGAACAATGTCCTCCTTGCCAGATTTACACAGGTGACACAAACCCGAGGCGTGAGATCTCTCCCATGGTGGCAGATGCGGTAATATCGGGATAACTCCAAGGCGCAGTTTCAGAAACTTTTCTTTAATTTTTATTTTCATCCCGATATTAAGATAGGCTTGTGGCCGTATTTTGCCGTAATCTCCCACCGTTATCCATCCATGCGGTCTGTTGGCTAGAGCTTTCTTGTCTTCTATTGCCGAGATTATCCGAGCAGGTTTTTTAGCCACTTTTTTAAAGGACTGGAGGTCTATGGCTGTTTCCCACATATCAGATAAGCCAAGCACTTCAAGAGATTCAAATAAGTAGGCCCTAGGCAGTGACGTGCGGCATCTGAGTAGCTCTTTCCAGACGCTGGCATTTAAAGAGTCAGGGTCTGAATCGCGGATCTTACGCAAATTAGTTAAATATGCACTCCGTCTTTCTAGTGCTTGATTGACCACCCCAAACTCTAAACAAATTTGGGCCGGGGAAACATATTTGGGGAGATTAAAGATGGCCCTGTAACAATTGGCTATAACTGTGTCCAACAATGCAGCGTCCTTCCCATGCAGAGATTCACTCCCGTAAGTGAGCGATGGTTGAAGTTTCGCTCGGAGGATTTCAAGGAAGGGTTTAAGGGTGAGGTCAGGGAGCTTAACCTTCAGTGATTTCAGTGCGAGGTAGGTCATTGTTGCCTTCCCTCGAATGGACTGGAGCTGAGGCCTGGACGTATTGTTGGAATCCAACACGACACCAAGGTACTTGTATGTGGCTATCCATTCAAGCTTTTCTCCGTTCAGGTACCAACAAGGGATCCTTTTCTTCCTATAGCTCACCATCATAACCTTCGATTTATTAAGGTTTATTTGTAGGGCATTCTTTACCGAGAAGGCCTGGGTACAGTTCAAGAGATGCTGAAGGCCTATTGTCGACCGACTTATCAGCACTAAGTCGTCCGCATATAGCAGACTAGAGAGGGTGGCTTTTCCTAGCTTGGGCGCATGATTGCGGCATTTGTCGAGATCTTCAGGTAAGTCCGAAATAAACAGGTTGAATAGAATTGGCGCTAGTAGGCACCCCTGCTTTAGTCCTTTTGTTGTCCTAATCGGCTTCGAGAGGTGTTGGCCCGATCCAAGTTTAATTTTAACCCAGGTGTTAGAGTGAAGCAGTATTAGGATATCCAGGAGATGTTTCGGAATGCCCCAATTGAATAGTTTTTCCCAAAGTTTGTTTCGGTCCACGTGATCAAAGGCCGCAGTGTAGTCGATAAATGAGAGGAATAGCGGTAGCTTGGTGGTTTTTGCTTCACCCATCAGTAGGGACAGGGCCATGATGTTGGTTGTTGTCCCTTGACCTTTACGGAAACCCGTTTGATTGGGGGGGATGATGGCTTTTTCGGACGCCCATGCCGATAGTTCCTCCAGAATGAGACCAGCGAAGTATTTTGCTTCTATGTCAAGCAAAGCGATGAGACGGTAGCTGTTCGGATTACTCTTGCTCCCATGTTTATAAATCGGGCTTATAACGGACCCATGCCAGGAGTCCGGAAGGGACAAAGTAAGTCCGGCCTCATTAAAAACTAGACCCAGGGATGCACTCCAGAAGGCTACGTCGGATTTATACAACATGGGAGGGATTCCATTCAGTCCGGGAACTCCATTCTGTCGCCCCTTGGTGATTCGCCGTCCGATGTCTGCTGGGGTAAATCCCGTGAGCACTGTCTCCGTGTCCTTTATGGGTCTTCCTTCCCGTTCTAGGTAGTCAGGTTGTAGTGGGGTGATACCCTTGCCCTCCCGCAATCCACATGTGTTTGCACCCCTAGGATTATGGAGGTTACCATCACAACCAAGCTTTATAGTTTCCATGCAGAGAGACTTTCTTGTTGTGTTTCCTATGTTATTGTCATTATTGAAGTGTGACAGTAAGTATTTGGTCCATACTTCCTCTGCTGTGTGCGAATTTTGCCCCAGATGGTCAGGGTTCTGTAATCTCTTCACCATTTGCCAGAACCTGGAACTGTTTTTCTGCTTCCCTTCGTGGAGAAGTTTCCCCCAGAGTTCTTCATTTCTTTGTTTTTGACTTTCCCATTTCAGCCGTTTTAGTTGCTTTTTTGCGTCCCTCAGCACTACATGCAGGTCAGGGTTCCCCTGGTCCTTTCGTATCCACCTCAGAGTTTGATTAATCAAACGTTTTTGTATTTTCATGTCCAGCCGCATCTGTCTCGTGCTTGAGGGGGCCCTCACAAGGCGAGAGTTGGTAGACCTGGTACTACCCAATTGCTCCCCGGATGTATTGATGAAGTCTTGCCAGACATTCGCTAGTTTGGATGAGCAATGAACTTGGTGGAAGAGGGTTTTCGCAGTGGAACTAATAAAGTCGATGTTGTCGAGATTGCACCGTATCCGTTTTAAGTTTGCACTGACTTCTGTCTCTGGGCCAATGTGGCGTTCTTTTTCCTCTTCCGAATTGGATCTTATCTCAGCCACCAGGGGCAGATGATCGCTGAAGTCGATCGCATCTATTTTAAATGATGTAATCCAGCTGAACATGTCTAAGGACATGAACATGTAATCCAAATGCGAGGACTGTGTACTAGAGTGGAAGGTGGCTGAGGGTGGGTCGTCTTCAGCATAACGTCCGTTTAGGGCCCTTAAGTTGTGGATATTCACTTGCCAAAGAAAGTTTTTTGAATATTTCGTTAGGTTATTGTTTTTTGTTCGGCCTTGTGGCGGCACGCCCCTTGCTGTGTCTAATTCGTAAATGAGGTCAGTGTCTTGCTCTTTGCTAATAAGAAGCATGTTAAAGTCACCAACCAGGATGAGGGTGCCCGATACCCCGGAGTCCCTTATTTTTTGTAAAACGTGCGCCAACTCTTCCACCGATTTTTGTTTCCGTTTGGGGTGGATGTATGTGTTTATGATAATAACTTCCTGATGCTGCTTTGTTAGAGGGAGTGAGAGCTTTGTCACCTGTATGGCACTTTGTGGGGGGTTATGTGAACGCCTATTGTCGTTATAGAGGCAAAGACCATCAGTCCTCCTGAACCTCGGCCAAAGGTTGAGGTTTTATTTGCCGGCGTGCAGAGTGACGTAAACCCCTGGAGATCAAATACTTTATCTTCCCAAGTTTCTTGTGTTAGCAAGAGATCAAATGAGGTTAAGTATTGTGTAAATTCAGGGTCGTTCCTTTTATTTGCTAAGCCGTTGATGTTCCATGAACAGATTCTTATGGCCTTGCGTCTCGCCGGGGGGTTGAAGGGCGCTTGCCCCTTCTATCAGACATCAATAGTCTTTGTCACGATAGTGCACTGTATACGTCTCCAATTAGGGTCAGTCGATAACGAAAGGTTCGTATTTTGATTATGATTTTGACCCAGTTGAGGACTTATAGTATTTCGGAAGCGCTGCCCTGGTGAGCAACTCCTGGCTCCCTTTAATATTGATCTAGAGTTTTTTTGAGGCTGAGGTTGGGTGGAAGGTATAAGCGGAGTTAAATAGCGGGGTTGTCTTTCCAGTTTCAAGGCAATTCCCCATTGCTGGAACATTGCCTCCTCTTCCAAAATTTTATTAGCTATCTCCAGCGAAATCCAAGTGGTTTTGGTGATGTCAGGCTGGTGGGACGAGGTGTTGGATTGAAACCCTACTTGAAGAAGGTCAGTCGAGCTGATGTTTGCAAGGCTTGTTGAAGAGTGCAAGAGTCTTAATATGCTCCCCCTGTTCAATGTGTCTTCCTTCCCTCTGGATATATATTCTGGGATGAACAAAATTGAAGTTGGAATACTCTGACACTGCACTCTTATTGGGACCGTCAGTGGGCTCCTATCGGCCTCAGAAGATGGTTCAGGGGCGTGACTTGAGGATGCTACACCTAAAGCGAGTGAACCCTCACCTTGGTCATTGTCTAGCTTCGTAGTCCAGAGGGTGCTGTTTGTTCTCGACTTGGATACAGGACGTGTCTCCAAGGTCGTGACCATGGTACTGATTATTTTCGGCTTGGACTCCAGGCATGTCTCCAAGGTCATGACCGTAGGGGTAGCGTCCCGCCTGTTTTTTGCGGCCTCTTCTCCCGATGTGATTTTACTATTATCCAAGGGCTGGCCTGGCTGAATTCTTTTGAATTGTAAAAGTTTCTGATTATTGCATTTTTTTGATGTCAGGTTTTTTATGGGATTAAGCGTTGATTTTAAACACTGTGATGGGGCTCTGTTGACGCGCTAGCTCGGGCTTCGGGCGAGAGGGACCGGTGGGCACTGGGTGACGAGCTCCGAGCATCAATGTCTGAGACTGCAATGAGGGGTGGTGGTTCTTCTAAATTAAGCCTTGCCCCTGTTAACGTACGGTTCCTACCTTTCCTTTTGTTCTTTCTGCGAGACTTTGCATTGGTTTGTATCGGGGGTTCGGCTGTGCTCGTGGTAGTGATCACGTCTTCCGTTTCCGATAGTTTAGAAGGTGAGGCATGGGGTGGCAAAGTAATGGCTTGACTCTGGTCACCTGGCAGCTTAATCGCATGCCTTGAAGCGATCGCCGGGGAAACTGCGGGAGGGTCGGGGGTTTGCTGCTTCAACGATTGGAGAGCTGATGATTTTAAGTCACTTATCAGGTCCCCTAGCATAGATGGCAAAGATGATAATTTATCTAAAAGAGGATCATAAGGGGGGGTTGGGTGATAGATGAGTAATCTGCAAGAACTGCGTCTTGACCCCTCCTTATGAGACCATTCAATTCCGAAATTTTCCAGTCGATCCCTGAGATTGAGTCGGCCATCGACTGCAAAACGGTGAGCTGTAAGTCCATTTTTTGTGACTGAAAGTCCAGGGCGTTGGCTGACTGTTGTAAGGTGCTTGGGATTATAGACCATAGGGTATCCGGGACTTGGTTGCCTAAGTTAATGCCCTCTTCTGGTCTTGGGGAGGCGTTGGTCATCGATTTCTCTTCAGAGGGTTTGACATTGTAGGCAGCAACTAATTCCTCCCACTCCTGTACTGTGATGGAAGACATGTCATTGTCTATGGAATTGTTTACAGATTGGGAGTCATTAAACTGCAATAAAGTACAACGTTGAGATGCCGTTACCGCCGTTGGTCCAATGTTTAGAGTTAGTTGTTCAGTGATTATGCTCAGATTACCTTGTGATTTTTTTGCCGGAGTTGAGGGGACTCCTGGCGATTGGAGCAAAGGATGCCCGCTTTCTTCTCTTGTTGAAGCCATTAATGGCTCCATTGGTGGCTCCATACAAGCGCCTTGAGTTTCCATACCAGGAATTACAAGAATAGGGGAACTGCTGGCTCGATGGAGGCCAGGCGAGTCTTCTCTAACTCCCTCCCTGTGAACCATAGCTTTAGTTTCCTTGGACCTGTCTTGGCTTCTCAAGGGAGATAAACCATGCTTACTCGGTTGAGTCAAATTGGGGGTGGATAAGGTCTGCACACATGTTGACTCAATTATTTCCGCTTCATTTGGAGGACTCTGCACAAACGTGTGGTTTTTCCTGTCAGACCCATCTCCCAGGAAGTTGAGAGTGGTATGAGCATGACTAGTTGTAGGATTGAGTGCAGCGGTGTCCCCTAGGACCATTGATGTTAATTGTAGTGGTATTGGCGTTGGCGTTGGTGAAGCCACCCCGCTGCTGGGTGGAGCAAGGGCGTTGGAATAATTGAATAAGCCTACTTGGCTCTTTGTCGTTTGAGTATCGACAGAAGCACCTTTTAGTAGCGGAGTTTGGAGGCCACTAATGTCCCCTGTCTTAGAAAAGATGGCTGTCCCCGGATCTTTGAGAAAGGAGAACTTTGTATAGATCTTAGGCTGATATGAGCATATCCTTTTCTTAGGTGGCATTCCGTCAATTGTTACCAGATTTTCCAGGTCTGTTGGTGGAGTCTTCGGGGCTGCTTGTAGTGGTTTTTGCGCGGGCCTTTGTGCATTTTGGCAAAATCTGGACCCAGTCTGGTGCTGGCTGCAGAGGCTGATAATAATCACATCGCCAAAAGTGCCTATCCTAACACAGCCAAGACAATGGTCATTCTCTATATATTCTCCTACTAGGCATTGAAAGAACTAGTGCATAATTGAGATATTTTCGCAACTGTATATTCTATGGCCTTCAACCTTAACAGTTCCTAGCCCTTCCTTTTAGTTGAGTGGGCATGTATCATCTGCTCTTTTTGCAAACACCTCAGCACCATGCCACTTGATCCTCTAAGACGGATTGAGATGAGAAAAGGCAACCCTAAACAGTACGAACTGATCAGCCAGTGGCAAAGGAGACTAACAAATCAGATGCTGCATTGCAGGATGGCAGTGTGGGCATCCCCTCTATTTTACTGGAATTACAGGCAAGCTTACATGCCATTGATACGAAGATCGGCTCCATTACGACATGATTATATCATCTGACAGAGCTACTGGATAAAAAAAGGCTGTTAAACTGTGCAACTGCGAACAAAGAATATCAGACCTAGACCTATAGGACCGTTGAATGGGACTACCTTCTGGTGAGATTCTTTTGGGGACTTTTGGAGAACTCCTTTCTGTTTTCCTGTTCACCACATCTTTCTGTTGTAGAGGACTCGAACAACATTTCTTTTGCCTCCTCACATGCCTATTTGGTACTCTGGTGCTGATCCAAGGGACAGTCTCTTTTCCAACCTCTCTGAATACAGTTAGCTTGGAATCAACTAGGTGCTATTGCAACTCTGTAAAACAATTACTCAGTATGTGCTTCTTCATCATCAAAATATAAAACCCATCAACATCATTTGCTTTGCTGCCCTTCCCTCAACCATTCATTGCTTTACTGGAAGAAGCCACAGTATCCACCCATGACTGGTGTGACAGTTTAGGGCTATCCCTGATCCAGAGGCAATACTTCTAGGAGTCAGAATAAACTTGATGATAAAGCCTACCTTCATGGGGCATATCTCGTCTTGTCAGCTGTCTTTGGAGCCAATGGGTATTCTTCTGAGCAATTGTCATGTCCATCCAAAGACTAGCCCCCCCAGTCCTCCTATGATTATGTACAGCCACTTTATATGCTGCAAGCTACCTAGCCAGGTCATCCTCCTCTACATAGCTAGGCTCCAGGTCTTTGGGAAGTTGGACTCTTTTACCTTTCCTAGGCACTAAAGTGTCACTGCCTGAGTCTTCAATTGATTTCAAACCCTCTTTGCACTAAGGTTCACCTCTCACTGGCTTATGGGCTAGCAGAGACTTCTTTGTCTCCAATGCCAGGATTACTATCTTCTCTTATATGGGTCTAGAGTAGCCAGCTGCAATTTCAAGGCCCTCTCTGCTTGTCTGTCCTCTATCTCAGCCTAGGTCAGCCCATGGGATGACAAACTGCTCAAACCACCTGCTACTCTTTCAAATGTGCAAAATGTGAAGGGTAGCAATGAAATTTAGGATAAAACAAAAATAGCAAATTAAAAAAATGAAAAGTCAATGTGAAAAATAAATGTTGACATTGATGTCAGATTACATAATGCATTTGAGGTTTTAACTAAAATCACTGAGTAGTACTGAATAACACAAGTCCTGTATCCCACCGCTGAACACAAATATAAGAAATTGGGGTATTAGTTGTGGGGGGGGTGAGTACTCATATCAAGTAATACGCACAACTCTTAATAGGGTGAGCAGTAAAGGCATTAAGTTAACCTGAGCTCAACCTCCTGGTTGCTACGGCACAGAGCAAACCGGCTTGACACAAAGGCAATATCTAAAGCGTTTATGCAGTACCAAAACAGCATTAGGAGTCAAGACTCACTCCAGTAGAGGCCAGCAGCAGGGTCTAGGACAGGTCCAATTGGTACAGGTCAGTTTGACAGTTGCAGAAAAGGCTCTTATAGCTTGGTGTGTCCCTGTAGCTTGAACGGGTGGTCAACCTTGTGACCCTTGGAGTCGACTTCTTTGCCCTTGGTACAAGAGGGAGACCAAGTCCAGACTTTTAGACTCTTCTTAGGTCACAGATAGAAGGTCCAGTTCTCTTCTGTTCTTCCACAGGTCCAGAAAGTGTTCTGAGTAGGTTACTGTGGGTGCCATATTTATGCCTGGTTCCATCCTGTGGGTGGGGTTGACTCCTTCCCACCTTAACCAACAGGGTAAAAGTTGCCAGGGCCTACACACCCACTTTTGGAGCACTTCCTGTATGCCCAATTGCAAGCAATCCTACATTCCCCCACTAAACCTAAAACCATGATGGAAGAATCCTTTCTTCCCCTTTGCGGCGCTCCTGTGCCCAAGAAAATGAGCAACAGAAATGAGCAACCATTTCTCTTTGGTTACTCTAAACCAGTTCTGGTGGCAGTTATACTCTAACTGGAATTGGAGCCTGTCTGGCTGAGACAACAAAAGAGGTTACTGCCCAGATGTCAGTTAATATCTGCCTGATAGCGCAGGCCTGTTGGAAGTTAATTAAGTTGCTGGACACAGCCCAGATGGTTATCCTGCCAGAGGACCAAAACAACTCTCCACACCCAAAGCTTTTATCTCCACTCTAAGAGCAACTTTATACCTCAATATGAGATCTATTCAGCCACCAGGTGACAGCTGTGTTTATGCAAATGGAAGTCCAGAGGCTTTAGGCAGGGAAAAGATAACTTTCGAAAAGTACATTTTGCAAAACCTGTATTACAAATCTGACTTCACCAATGAATTGGGCTTCAAATAAATATTTCAAAAAGTCCAACAATAAACCTTGCAGCTGCTTCCTATCCAGAGATAACATTATTAAATGTAATATTGTATCCCAATGCTTTTGAATGAAGCCGCCAATCCTGCTACCGTGAAAATAGCTTTAGGATCTTTTCACTGTAAGGACATGTTTAACATTCATTTTTTACATGTCCTACTTTTAAATGCCATGCACACTGTCTTATGGGCTGTAAGGCATAGAGGTGACATCAATATTTGAAAGGAATGTTTAGGCCTGTCACAAAGGATTTTTATAACAGGTCAAATTTGCAGTTTTAAAACTACACCGCTAGGCTGCACATGGTAGGCCTGCAGTCATATTTTCACTGTCACTGTAGTGGAAGGCCCAATGGGTACTGCAGCCCAATGGTGATATTCAACTTTCAGGCCCCCTGTACACTCTGTGTCATATACTAGGAACGTATAGGTAAGTTAGATATACAAAATCAGAGGCATGCAACTTTCAGTCATTTTGAAAGGGGAGCACAGGCACTTTACAACTGGTTAAAAGAGGTACGGTGCACAGAGTTCTACAGACAGAAAAAACAGTCAAGGCAAAAGATGGTAATTTCCAAAAGTGAGGATCTCCCAGTTCAGAGTAAGAAAGCAGGCAGCTTCCAAAGATACAATTCTCCCTACCTGGCTTGTGAGAAGGTTTTGTGGGGCCCTCCTCAAACCCTTTGCAGGGCCCCAAAAACTTCACAAGTACTTCTTTAATGTCCTCAGAAAATGGACAGCAACTGCAGCATCTGGTCCCATCTAGTGGTTTTACACATAAGCTAACTGAACATCTATAAACAGGGCAAATTTGCTTCAAAACTTATCAACAGAATTTACAGTACAAATGCAGAACCTGAAACAGCAAAGGGCCCAGGGAATCATTTCCTCTCTGTTCCCTAACAGATATACTAAGAACCTTCTCAGATAGATATGGATGTCCATGTGTCAGAAAGCCCACCAATGAAACCTGATGGCATTATTCTCTGTTGCCGGCTGATATTAAAGCCATATATATATATATATATATATAGTCAGGATGATAAGACAAGTCATTTGAAAGTCCCTTAAGGCAATTTTAATATAGTATGCAATAGTGCCACTTCCTCAATCTGCATTCACTAAAAAAAGTATACAGTGTCAGCTTTGGCAGAGTCAAAGGGCCCTAAATTACAAGAAACGGATGGATCACTGTGTTAAAGCAGCGCTGCATCAGGTTCTTGCGCCTTCAGGAGAAACCCTTCCACCACCAAGGATGCGCCATATTTACAATACAGCGTACCATAGCATAGAGTTTTTTGGCACATTGCTGGAGTTGGAGGGAAAACTGACCCAAATTCAGCCATGCGTCAAAATACAGAGGCAATGCGTCCGTTTTCAGTGACTCATTGTCTTCTGTATGGGGACCAATATTATAGGGTGTGAAAAGGTGGAAAACTCACCTTGCACTCTATTGCATTGGTCCTGTATGTCACACATACAAGTAGGCGGGCCGTAACACTATGCCCACTTGTATGCTTGACAGAAGACAGTAATGTTGCAAAATGTGACATTTACTGTCTTACCTAACTTACGTATGCAGTTACATGTTGGGGGTGTCATTTCCATCGTAGGAACTCACTTCAACTGGTCAACTTCCATTGAAACAGCCAATGCGGCATTCCTATGCCTGGGTTTCGCAGGCGTTATGGAGTGTGACGCAGGTGAAAACCGATGCAGCCTGTAAAAAAGTGAAACAGCTGCATCCATGTAAATATGGAGCAGATGCAGCGCTGCCGATGCATCAAAACAAATGACGCAATGGCAGCGCAAGGCGACGCAAGGGCTTGTAAATAAACCCTGATTTTCGAGCTTTTTCTCTTAACCTTATTCCATTCATTCTACATAAACTTTCCACATGTTTCCTGTCCAACAAGACAGTGCTGGCAAAAACTAGGATTCCATAATATCTACTCCACCACAAGATGAAACCTGTGACAAATCGAGAAGGTGTCCCATTTTAGTGTAAGGCCTTATAGGCTTAAGGCATTGCAATGCTGGATAATCGGGACAGGACGTGAACATATATTCAGAGTGAGATACGTTTTTATCAGCTACCTTTAAGGTTTTACTGTTCCCAACTTTAAGATTATAATTAACCCTGGGCGTAGTTTGCGAAGTAGCGCTATGCGTAGATAAGCGAAGTGCACTTTGCACTACGTGAGCTACGCCTAGCTACGCCAACTGCGTAGTGCACTGTGCAAAATGCTGTTTGAACTGATTGCACAGTGCCGAATGCTTGTTCGCACTGTGCAATCAGTGCAAACTGCATCTTGCACAGTGCAAGCGGTCGTTTTCTGCCGCTCGAGTAGATCTCTACTCGAGCGGCAGCTTTCTCAACGTGGACTGGTAGTTTCTCATAGTGAGCGGTCGCGAGCAAACGCGACCACTCGCAATGAGAAACCTGACCGCCCCACGTTGAGAATCTCGCCGGGAAGTTTATTTTCCACACTCGCAATCGGCAACTTGATGTTGAGAGTAGCCGGGATGTATTTTGCTTGCTCGCCGTCGCCAACTTGACATTGAGGACCGCCAGCAAGCAAAAAATGACTACTGCACTACGCTACGGTATGTGTGTTTGCACTGTACTATGTGCAATTCGCGTAGTGCGAAGTAGTGCACACTACACAAACTACAGGAGCGTAGCGTAGTGTTATGCCCAGGGTTAATTATAATGGTCCTACTGATCTGATATACTGCACAGACCTATATTATGGATTCCTGTGATCCAACCAGATAGAAAGAAAAGTTTTCTCCAACTGCCATCATTTCTTCAGCTGTCCTTTTCAGTGGTCTAACCTAATTATTGAAAAAGGCAGCTCCTTAAGATTGGCATGAGCTTGTTATTGCATTTTGTTTTGGCCTTTCCGGAATTAGCGTCATCTAAAGAATGAAAGATATTTAGATTGTGGTGTATGCATGTGGTTCAGCGCAAAGATTGCCCACCCTTTATACATCACAGACAATTAAGAAAGACACTCTGTGAAAGTGTATTTAACACATGATTCAGGTATGGGTTAACTAACTAATGTCAGTGTTTCACTTGACATTATTTAAGAGAAGTGTGCCTTCACAGTAGGACTAGAGAAATCACTCACATAAATGTCAGACCATAATGAAGTGTGACAAATAAAAAAAATCAACCCCTTTTTTAGTAGATAATGTGCTCACCATAAAGATATAATGTGACTTTTCTAATGTGTGTGTGGTTTCAGATGAATAACATTTCCTTAATTGAAACTATGATCTACACCATCCTCATATACGTAGGAAATAATCCTACTAGAAATAACATGATATTCATGTAATATGTGCATGAATATTCTCTTTACTTACAACTAAATATTTTAATGATTTATTGAATATTACATTTAGTATGAAACCTAATGCATTAGAAACTTATTTTAATTTGTGTTTAAATGTGCACACGCATTTAAATATGTACCAATGAAATTAACGTTCAAACTTATCATGAGTAGGCCTGGATTTCACCATGTTGCATAAAGCTGATTTCATTTTTCTGCTAACTCAACATTTCTTGCAGTTATTCACATGCATTATTAGTTTAAAACAGATACATTACTGTATTAGAGATAAAGGGAAAAAGCCTGAGAAAAAGACCTTGACGAAGATACATGGAGAAACAAAGGGCTAACAAAATGGACTTGATCTACATATATTACAACCCACGTGTGACTGAGGGAGAGATGTCGTTCCAATGTCCAGTGTGGGACAAACCAACTATGTTGCAGTCTGCAATTTGATGGTTCGACCAATACAATGGACCCCTAATGATGTGATCAAGGGGATGTCGCCCAATGGACTTTGGATGTTATAATATACTGTTCCCCTTAGAAGTTTACTCAGATGCTTTGCGGATCACTTCCTACCTTTGCCCCAGCAGACACCTTCCTTAAGACCCTCTCATCTGATTGGACATTGAGAGCTTTATACCTCAATGTTTCTTTTGATTCCTTCTTTAGTATGGCCTAGGCTAATACTTGTTCCTGACCCAAAAAAGACTCCTGACCAAGCTCCTGACATGCTAACATGTCCCCACTTGATCTCTCTTTGTCCTGAGCTGACTTCCTTAATGGAGTTTCCCTGATTTTCCGAGTTCCTTTTTCAGAAACCATACGCTGGATTTTGAAATTCTAGTCTGCTAATGTATAGGAGAGACAACCTTAGATTATTCTCTAAGCACCAGAGTTTTACGCTGTTGTCCTGCATTGCTGTAACAGAATTGATTGTTTCTTTAAGAATAATTTGCCTTTATTTCTTTAGGCATTTGGGAATCTAATATTCTGTTTATAGCATGGTTGTATAAGTTGTTTATTTGAATTTGATTATTAACCTGTAATAAAACTTGGTTGAACTTAACTACCAATTCCTGGTCCTCTTTGTGGAGCCAAATGAGTTGCACTGTTAATTGAATCGGATTGATGCTTATTCTAACTCCCATCACCTCTAAGTCAGAGAAAAAACGACAATTGGAGGGCCAATGGAAAGCAAGTGGGCCCAGAAAATGCTGGATCACAGGACATACGCCATAAAAAGGCAAATGTCCTGTCTACTCTATTTAGGGCACATATTCATGCATACGCTCTAAATAGGGTGGACTTAAAAACCACCAATTGTTGCAGATGTCCTGCACCCACTAAGCACTAGAACCCCTTAAGCCTTACTTTCGCAGGAACAGCAGCATACCACAAAGTGTATTTGCAACGTGCACGTTCACCCATAGGTATCTTGTTGCTGAATAACAGATGTTTATTGTTACCCAACTCAATGGTTCTCATTTTGTCAACCTCAGATGGGGGAAAAGAGGAATGGACCCACCGAAATTTTAGCCTGTGACCATGAGGTCGGACACAGGTCCCTGAAGGGTATTCAGTCCACTGTGCCATCCGAACCGGTTAGCACCACTTTGTCTAGAGAAGTGGGCTATCAAAATCTGCTGCTCCCGGAAGACAACAGCAAGATATCCTACTCAAGGATTTGGTGACCTTGGTTTGTTTCAACAGTGTCAACACACAATAAAACATTGGATCTTGAAAATATGTGCTAGTATGATATTTCCCACCAAGAGCCAACGGCAGAAATATTGAAGGATATCCGTGTGGCAAATATAAAAAGCTAGATGTTCTGTCACAAAGAGAGAGAGGGCTAAAAGAGAGACAGGATGCACATTTGTGATCATTGTTGGTATTGTTACCTGGAGATGAAAATCTACATTTTGCAATGGAGGAAACATTTTATTTCTCTCTGAGGTTACTATGTCTGAACAGCTATTTTAGCTAGAACTTTACCTTCATGGGGTAAAGGGATTACCCTGGCTCCAGCATATGATAGCGGGTTATTTTTTTTTCTCAGACACAGGTTTAGCAGTTTTAAGAGGACATAATCTGCAGTGTTGAGTAAAAGACTATGCTTATTCTGAATTCGCTCTACATATCAATCGTTGGTCCTTTCTTACAGCTGGCCACCTTTCCCATCACACTACCAGGTGCCTCCTCCCGCTCCCCCCCATTCCAACATCAACAGAAAAGGGAGACTCTGGTCTCTCCCCTCCATTAGATAATGGGTCCTCCCACCATTTCCAGTCTCTCTCTCTCCCCTGGATCAGAGACATACGTTTATCCTTGTTTCTCACTGAAAGGTGATGGGGAAGACCATGGGTACTTTCTTGATGACTATATGAATTAGGCCTTCTCTTGTTTCCCTCTTGCAACTCCCTCTCTTTCCTGACTTACTGATGTGGGCCCTCTCTGTGGCAGACCATAGACCCGGTCTCACAGCTACGCTCCAATTCTTCTATTTCACTCATCAGTCTGAATAGATTGCTCTGAGTTTACACCTTCACTTTGACAGTCTTCCAAAGAGTACTTTAGGGGGGAATTCAGTTTCCACTGCGCAGGGAATACGGACCAACCCACATAGGGTGTAGTATATTTCATTTATAGTAGTAATTCTTTATCGTTTGATTAAGAAAAATCATTTCAATTTAAAACATTGGTGTAGTAACCCCACCCTGCAGAGTAGGTTAGTGAGAATCTGCAGTGACTTGAGATCTGGCGTGCCCAAGCTGTGATTTTTCACCAGCCCTTTATAAAAGAAAAATCATGATTGAGCTGCTGGTATAATACCGGCAGTTTAATCTGACCAGGCACCCCCTGCATATAGCAGTGGGGTGCCCTTAGTTGCTCCACGGGCAGGAGGTAAGGTGGAGAGTCCCTTGTCTGTTTTTTGCCATGAAGAGGGCCAACCGTGACATCATCAGTGGGCGCCCAGCCGTCGAGCCATCATATAAGGCACCAGGAGTCAAAGGATTGCTCTCTTTTTCTTCCACCACGCACCAGCCAACATACTGCATCAACCACCAACCCACTCCTGGATGAAGAAGGAATTGCCGGCGGACAGAATTTTTCTTGCAGCAGAAGAAGGCGGCGACTGATTTACTGAACTTGCCCTTGGAGGGGTGTTAATTTGTGTGAGCACTGGGCAGGCAGGAAGTGGGACTGACCTGCTGGTGGTCCTGGACCTTTCTGCCCTACGCCAGGAGTTGAACATTCTGTGGTGTTTTGCCTGGTGATAAGTACCCCGGCAGGGACTGACCGCTATGTAGTGCCCTGGTGTATGTGGAACAGCGGTTATTGCCCATCCCTACGAGTAATGATGGGGAAGTTGCCATTAAGTCATGCCCTGGATGCTCTTGGCTGACGGCGATGGCGATGAAAAAGGGGCCTGCTGGCACTTTTTGCATTCCGAAGTGATCTGCTATAAGGGGTGGAGACAACTGTTTTATTGCTTGCATAGTCTTTGAGCTGTTCTGTTGATATTGCCTCTTGTATTATCATAAGAATGCCTTTGGCTGATCTTACAAGTGCATTCTGAAGTGTAGCGTTGTAATAGTGGATGAAGACAAATATTTTAATTGCTTACACAATCATTGATCTGTTTTGCTTAAATTACATCCTGTATTCTCATTACAATAATGTCTTTGGTTGATCTTAAGTAATGTATTCTCATCACAATAATGTCTGCTTAACTATGGCTATCATTCCTCACTGATGCTATGTGAATCAAAGGCTACGCCCTGGGTTAAACCACACTAACTGCAGTTGTATATCTTATTGGGAGTTAGTTCAGTGACGGGGCAGCGATTTGCACGTTGTGAGCGCACTATGGAATTTCTTTTATTATGCCCCCCGCCCTCCCCCGAAACAATTTCTGCGGACGCACATGTTCGTGCTAAACATTCCATACTTTATTCTCATGAGCTTTGTTCACTTGCGGCCATATTTTGCCAACACAGGGACATCTTGTGTCAGATTGTGAAGCTCTGTGCTGTTTTATCAAAATAATTACATTCATTCGACTACTCTCCAATGTGAGGAAACATAAAACAGAACAATAAAGCTGGCCTTTCCCAGCAGTGTCAGGGAATCCAGACCGCGGCGGGAATGTTAGTCTCTTCTACAACCAGACAGGCACCTGCTTCATGTCTATACAACTCCTCCAGGGCCAATCAGCCGTCTGCAATAAGTAACATCTCAGTCTCCCTCCGCCGACCTTCAGTGAGTGCAGCAATAATTACAGACCCCGGGCAGACCCAGGGCATTCTCAAACAGGCCATGCATAAAAACACATGTAAACAGCAACAGTGCCAGCAGGAATGGCGGGGAACCTTCCGTGCTTGGAGTGGGCAAGAAAGAAGAGTAGTTGAAGAAGGACTACTTCCGCCCGTGGAACACCACCCCTCCAACCTCCCTCTCTCCATATAAAAAGATGTACCTCCGTATCTTTGCTCCATCAGGACTCGCAATGAATTGTATTTTTATTAACCAGTGCTTAATTTGAGCCGGTGGTTTCCGGTTTTCTGCACCTGCACTCAATTGTCAACACCGGCACTTATGACATTTTTGCCACATGGTGGCACTGTTTGTCTAATTCACTATAGTTAGGAACATCCTCTGGCTTGGGGGGGGGGGTATCCTAACAGTATATTGTGGACGAATTAGGGTCCTACAAAAATATTGTGGCCAAAATATCAACTACCAAAACATTGATAGGCAACTATGGGTTTACTCTGCTTAACCCCACATGCCTATGTACCATGACAATATATATATATTGCTAAGGTACATGGATGTTACATAATATAACATAACCTATTTGTAAAGCGCGCCTTCACCCAAGGGTACCTTGGCACTGAATAACAGATGTTTATTGTTACCCAACTCAATGGTACTCATTTGGAATAGTAAATCTATATTTAGCTGTTTATTCTCACGTTCCCTATGTTTGGTTCTCAATATTTAGATCATAACATTTTAGCAGAACAGGTTCCGTCCTCAAGATAACCCAAAGGAAGCCGCAGTATTTTCTGTGAGGCCAAGTCTGTCTCAAATGACATGAGGGGGGAAGAGGTGTGGTGCCGCGGCTAGGGCGACTGACTCCGGAATCTGGGGATCACGGTTTGATCCCCGGCACCGGCGGCAGATTAGCCCAGCACCATGTGACTCTGGGGAATAGCTTGCGCCTAGAGACCCTTACGGGTGATTGTGCACTTTACAAATGTGGATTATTATGACTCAAGATCACATTGATCAGGGCAGCGCTGCTGGCCTCTTCCATTTGAATATCTCTGTTAGCAAGGCCGGACTGACTACCGGGCAGTTTGGAATGCTGCCGAGCTGGGGGCTGCTTTCACTGCGGTGGGAGCTGATTTCGTTCATGGAGACCTGCGTGTGCTTCGAAATAATTAATGCAAAACAAATTTCGTTTAGCACACGCAGGTCTCCATCGACGAAATCACCCCCCAGCTCAGCAGTATTCCAAACTGCCCGGTAGCCAGTCCGGCCCTGAATAAAGCACACATGCTGAGCCGGACGCGCAGCGGATGAGTGTGGAGGAGATTGCCTCGTGATGCTCACTATCTTGTTTTCTTTTATCATTTTTACTTGCTAATCATTTTAACTTGCGAACCTTTGCACTTCAAAATGGGCTTCATACATTTTAATATGTTAGAAATATTTATGAAGGCATGCACTGTTGTTAACTTGATTTAAACAAGCATTTGCAATGCAATAGGTCTCGCATTAGGAAAGTTTGAGCTATTGGTATTGAAAATGACACATTTTTTATTCATGTGTTGGTTTTAAAAGTAGCAAAATTAATAGCTTTGTCATTTACAATGCCAATAGTTATAATTTTTGCAAATGTGACACCTATAGCATTTGTAATGCAATATGTGTTGTATTTGCGTGACTTACATGTATTGATATTACAAATAACACTGGCTTTTAATTTTTTTATTAATTAATACTTAAATAAAAGTTATTGTAATTTATAATGGCGATAGCTTAAACTTTTGTAAATAACTTATGAAGATTATGTTCAGTGTATTTTATTGTGACGAAAATCCAAGAACAGAAGTGAAATATTAACATCTTTTTGTGACATTTGTAATAAAGCTTGAAGCATTGAGAGAACATATTTGAACCAGTTGTTGTTGAATGGTTGCACAGATTGATGCAGTGGTGGCGCTGAGTGATGTTGTGGTGGCGACAAGTGATGCTGTGGCGTTCAGTGATGCTGTGGTGGCGCATAGAGATGTTGTGGTGCCCCTGAGTGATGCTGTGGTGGTGCTAAGTGATGCTGTGGTGATGCAATAGATAGTGTGAGTGCGATAGATAGAGTGAGTGCGATAGATAGAGTGAGGGCGATAGATAGAGTGAGGGCGATAGATAGAGTGAGGGCGATAGATGGTATACACCCGTTACAACGGATCTTTTACTCCGCAGACCCATTACAACGCGACCATTACTCCGCATACCATTACAACGCATTGCGCTGGGGGGCGCTCTAGGATAGGGAATAAGTATAATTTACTATCCAACACCTTCCCTAGGGTCCACGGGGACTGGAGTTAGAATAGTAAATTATACTTACCACTATCCAGCGCCCCAAGGCGCTATGCGTTGTAACGGTATGCGGAGTAAAAGTCGCGTTGTAATGGTCTGCGGAGTAAAAGTATGCGTTATAACGTCATACATCCGCGATAGATAGATACAGTGAGGGCGATAGATAGATCGAGTGAGGGTGATAGATAGATAGAGTGAGGGCGATAGAATGAGGGCGATAGATATATAGAGTGAGGGCGATAGATAGAGTGATGGCGATAGATAGAGTGAGTGCGATAGATAGAGTGAGTGCGATAGATAGAGTGAGTGCGATAGATAGAGTGAGGGCGATAGATAGATAGAGTGAGGGCGATAGATAGATAGAGTGAGGGCGATAGATAGATAGAGTGAGGGCGATAGAGTGAGGGCGATAAATAGAGTGATGGCGATAGATAGAGTGAGGATGATAGATAGATAGATAGATAGATAGATAGATAGATAGATAGATAGATAGATAGATAGATAGATAGATAGATAGATAGATAGATAGATAGATAGATAGATAGATAGATAGATAGATAGATAGAGTGAGGGCGATAGATAGATAGATAGAGTGAGGGCGATAGATAGATAGATAGATAGAGTGAGGGCGATAGATTGATAGATAGAGTGAGGGCGATAGATAGATAGATAGATAGAGTGAGGGCGATAGATTGATAGAGTGGGGAGAGGGGAGATGGAGGGGAGAGAGGGGAGTGAGGAGAGAGGGGAGTGAGGAGAGAGGGGAGTGAGGAGAGAGGGGAAAGAGGGGGAGTGAGGAGAGAGGGGAAAGAGAGGGAGGGGAGAGAGGGTTTAGAGAGTGAGGAGAGGGGAGAGTGAGGAGACGGGAGAGTGAGGAGAGGGGAGAGTGAGGAGAGGGGAGAGTGAAAAGAAGGGTGAGGGAAGAGTGAGGAGAGGGGAGAGTGAGGATAGAGGGAGTGGAGAGAGAGTGGGGAGAGGGGGAGTGAGGCGAGAGGGGGAGGGGAGAGTGAGGAGAGAGGGGAGAGTAAGGAGAGAAGGAAGAGTGGAGGGGAGAGCAGGTCGGGCAGAGCGGGGAGAGTGAGGAGAGAGGGTAGATCATTTGACCCCCCGCTTTGCCTACGGCGGTGCTGGGGGCGGGCGAGTGGGTGCGATTGCTATTGTTGCTGACCACTAGCATTTAATAACTGCCTCATTTTAGAGTTTTGTTGCGCTGATTGCTAGCGCTGTGTTCTCAACTTTTACACTGTGCTTTTAAGGTGTAAAACTTACTGTGTACTTTGTTTTCACCCTACCTCTTTTTCGTTATCTGAGGTGGTAGCCGGATAACATCTCGACCTGCCTTTGCCTTTTCTTTTGCTCGCCCTGCCTTGCGCAGTCCTCCCTTTTGCCCCACTGTGCCGGCGACGCCGCGCAGGAGCCTACATCAGGTGGTTCCCATCCCCATGGCCGTTTAGGTGCCGTTGGGGTTTCTGGGACTCGTAGGAGGAGTGTGGTGGGAGTAGGAGCGGCCATCTTGGGGGAGCCTTGCACGCTGGTTGGTTGACCGGTGTTGCACTTTCTCTGACGCCTCTCGGCGGAGACGGCATAAAATCAGAGGACCCTCTCTCCGCGCAGCGGACGCGCAGTGCGGACTCCCCTAAATCGCACCTAAGGAGCGCTGAAGGAAAGCCCGTCTGCGCCCGTCAGCGTCCCGGTGGCGGACAGGTGCGGTGGGAGCGTTGGAGATAGTTCTCTGCTTTTTATGAGTCCGCTGGTATAATGTTGAAGTACACAGCTGCAGAGCTTCTGTCTCTCAGGAAAGGGGTGAGTTCTTGCCGCACGGTCTTTCCGGGGTGGCATAGGGGCAAGAGACGATTTCCGGGCTGTAGCTGGCTTCCGGGTAATGCCCCCGCCTGTGTCTCTCATTCTAATATGGCTATCATCAAGCATTCGTGTCTGCTCCTCAATACAAGATTGCTGAGCAGGCATGCTTTAGACATCTATGAGCTCCTGGTCACGGAGAAGCCTCTTTGTCTGTTGCTTACAGAGACATGGCTGGGGGAGGCCTCGAACCCGGACATAGCCACGGCAATCCCCCCTGACTTTGTTATTTTCAGGCAGGATAGGGTGAAGGGTAGGGGCGGGAGTTTGGCTATCGTGGTGAATAGGTTTGCTAAATGTTCCATTATCCCCACAGACGTTATCTCAGGCTGTGAATCCCTGGCATTCTCTATATCACTGTCACCACACCAATCATTTGTAGGGCTACTGATCTATAGATCGCCAGGGCCCTTGGGCTCTTTTTATGAAGAGCTGCAGGCAGTGGTATCGGCACTCTGCTTGAGGGCAGAGCATTGCATTGTATTGGGGGATTTTAACATCCATATGGACGAGGGCGATGATGTAGATACGATAAAAATCTGCGATATCACCTCTCTCCTTGGTCTTTCCCCCTACCTTACTATGCCTACACATAACAAGGGTCATACCCTTGATCAGGTGTTCTCCACTGTTCCCATTGAGGTTTCTACTCCTGCTCCGGTGCTTTGGTCGGACCACTTTTTGATTAAATTTCACATTCTTTGCACTAACAAACCTCCATGCAGTATCCCTCCAAGGCCGTGTCAGGCCCCGCGGGCATATCATCGTGTAACCCCTGAAATGCTGGCCCAGGCTTGCTTACTTCATCCTTGCCCACTGTCTGGGGTCTTAGACAAAGATCTTGCTTCTATGCAGGCATGGCTTATTGAAAAGTTAGATGAACTTGCCCCTGAGACTGCCCCCCCGTAATTCTACCAAACGGGCCTCCGCTCCTTGGTTCACTGAAGCCCTGGCCATGGCACGACGATAGTGTAAGGTTGCGGAGAGGGCCTGGCGTCATCAGTACGATACCTTGGCCAAGCTGGCATACAGGGCTTCCATCAAAGCCTCCCACCAAGTTATTTTGCTTGAGAAGAAAATGTATTTCTCAAGGAGAATTGAGATGGCTACCAATTACTGCAAGGAGATATTTACAATTGTAAAGGAATTTACTGCCCTTAAAATGAGTACGCCGCTACAGGCGGACTCGGAACCCTGGGTGACCTCTCTTGCCAATTTTTTTACTACCAAAATTGAGTCCATTTAGGACTCCTTTTTGCGGTCTGGGGTAGTGGCAGTCCCTGGTGCAAGTGTCCTGGCAGGGTGTGTAGTTAGCTTGGAGCCCACTTTCTCGGAATTTACACCTTTATCCGCAGCTACATCTTTGGAACTCTTAGCTAAATTAAAGTCAGGGTCCCCTCTTGATCCCTGCCCTGCCAAATTTTTGGCGAAAATGGTGGAGGTAATAAATCCCCTTGTCAATCCCTTGCTGCACCTTTCTCTAAGCAGTGGGGCGGTACCTTCAGTTTGGAAGCAAGCTATGGTTGTTCCATTACTGAAAAAGCCCAGTTTGGATCCTGAGGTCTTTGCTAACTATAGGCCTATTTCTCTCCTGCCAGCTCTCGCCAAAATCGTGGAAAAACACATACACACATCCCTCTACAATTTCCTTGAATCCCACAATCTGTTACACTCTACTCAATCCGGCTTCCTTACCAACTTGAGCACCGAGATGGCGCTGTTGGAAGTCACGGAGGCGATCAAGGAGGTATTGGATGTAGGGAGTAAGGCCATGCTGGTGATGCTTGACCTGTCGGCGGCCTTTGACACTGTCCCCCATGAGGGTCTCCTCACCAGACTCAGTGAAATCGGTCTGCGGGGGACGGTGTTCAGCTGGTTTACATCTTTTTTAGCTGGCCGCTGTCAAACGGTCTGGGCCCCGCCTTGCTCTGCGGTAGTGCCGCCATTGGAGGTCGTAGTTCCCCAGGGCTCTGTTTTGAGCCCTACTCTTTTTAACCCCTTAAGCGCTGCGCACGTTCAGCGGCCGACGGCACCACTACCTCCGTAGTGCTGCCGTCGGCCGTTGAACGTTCGAACTGCACCTGCGCAATGGAACGTCCAGCACTGGAGCTGGACGTTCCATAGCAGCTATGAGGTTAACATCTTCCTGACCCCTCTGGCGACACTGGCGGAGTCTTTTGAGGCCCAGATCGTTTCATATGCCGACGATACCCAGCTCCTCTTCACTTGTGGGAAGGGGTCTGAGTTTGACGGAGAGAGCATCCGAGGGTGCCTTGGGGCGGTTTTTAAATGGTTCCAGCTAAACGGCCTCAAATGCAACTCGGATAAATCTGAGGTGCTCTTTTTCGGTTGTCGGTCTGATCCAAGCTGGCAGGACTGGTGGCCTGCAAACATGTTTCCTCCGTCGGCTACATCTATGATAGCCAAGAACCTCGGTGTTAAAATGTCGCTGAAGTCCCAGATTCTTGGCATCAATGGAACATGTTTTGGCCTCCTCTAGATGCTCCGTAAGTTTCTCCCTCTGCTCCCGCAGGCGCATAGGAAAATTGCGGTGCAGGCCCTTATTGGGTCACGGATTGATTATGCCAATGTTCTGTTTTTGGGCCTGCCGGAGTACCTTCTCACACGTCTGCAGGTGGCTCAAAACTCGGCCGCGCGGGCCATCTACGGCCTACACAGTCGAGCCAGAACATCGACCTCTTGCAGTCTCTCCACTGGTTGCCTATCCGGAAACTGATAGTTTTCAAAGCTCTTACTCTGGCTCATAAGGCCGTGCACGCTTCCTGAGCCAAATACATTCAAAAACGGCTGGCTCTCTATCATCCCGTCAGATCCTTGAGGTCTGAGTCGCTGGCTTTGGCTGCGGTCCCAGTCATAAGAAGAGCTCGGATTGGGGGCCGGTCCTTCAAGTACCTGGCGCCTCAGCTCTGGAATACTCTGCCAATTGCTCTTCGCAGGAATACCAATTTGTTGGCTTTTAGAAAAGACCTGAAATCTAGGTTATTTGTTCAGTAGGCCACACCTTTTTCTCGCCTGCCCCTTTGTTTCTGTTGTAGGTCATAAAGCGCCGGGACACTCCTCGGAGTAGCAGAGCGCTATACAAAACACCAGTAACATTAACATTAACATTAGGGAGGGATGGTAGAGGAGAAAGAGGAGAGAGGTGAGAGGAGAGGGGAGAGTGAGGAGAGCGGGGGGAGGTAGAGAGGAGAAGAGTGAGGAGAGAGAGGAGAGGGGTGAAAGGGGAGAGTGGTGAGGGGGAGAGTGATGAGAGAGGATGGAGTGTTGAGAGAGGAGAGAGTGGGGGGAGTGAGGATAGTGAGGAGAGGGGAGAGGTAGAGAAGAGAAGAGAGGGGAAAGGGAGGAGAGAGGAGAGTGAGGAGAGGGGAGAGAGGGAGGTGAGAGTGGTGAGAGGGCAGAGTGGTGAGAGGGGAGAGTGGTGAGAGAGGTGAGAGGGGTGATAGGGGAGACAGGGGAGAGTGAGGAGAGAGTGAGGTGAGAGAGGGAGGTGAGAGAGGGAGGTGAGAGAGGGAGGTGAGAGAGGGAGTGGAGAGTGAGGAGAGGGGAGAGTAGTGAGAGAGGAGAGTGGTGAGAGAGGAGAGAGTGGTGTGAGAGGAGAGAGTGGGGAGAGTGAGGATAGTGAGGAGAGGGGAGATTGAGATGAGAGGGAGGTGAGAGAGGGAGGCGAGAGTTGTGAGAGATGGGAGAGTGGTGAGAGGGGAGAGTGGGAAGAGTGAGGGGAGAGAGGGGAGAGAGGAGAGAGGAGACGAGAGGGAAGAGGGGAGAGAGGAGAGTGGGGAGAGTGAGGAGAGGGAACAAAGTCCAAAAAGAACAAGCATTGTCCGCGCTCCGGGAGTGATGACGAATTTTGGATGAGGGGGAGGGAGTATTGCCAAGCACTTGAGAGCTAACAGAGATTTTGTTTTCTTGGCAGCTGAGACCACGTTATATAAATGTTACACTAGTGCAAAAAAAGGGCAAAACTATTTTGCAGTGATGTTGCGGTTTGCATAAAGGAGGTTGGGCAAACTGGTTTATTTTTGCATTCAGCAGATAATATTTTGCATAAAACAAAGAGAGAAAAAAATGCATACCAGTTGCAGGAAATGTATCCTGCATGTATTCCTTCAAATCACTTTTCATGTGTCGTACAATTTATAACAAACAGCGTCTGCCCCGTGAATAACCTTTGTTACAGCCGAGAGGCTGTCAGAATGACAGTAGGCCAGATTGAAAGGTGACTCGCCTCTCTGTTTTTGAGGCCTTGGGTGAGTTTAGCACCGCGGATCCGCCTGTAAATTAAAAATAAATATGTTGGAAATGTAGTTGAGTGAACTGAAGCGCCACTGTACACCACGGGGCTTTAAAGCATGGGTTCAGCCGCATCCCTCCCCTGCGGGGTGAGATGACAATCTAAACACGAACTGCAAGCAGTCTTTGGCCCGCGCTTGGCCCTAATCCTCTGTTATTGCAGCGTTTTAGCAGACTTCTGGGGTTGTGCCCGGCTGCCATTAAAGCCCCGAAGCCTTTTGAAGTTTCTGTGAAAGTAATAAAATTAGCCAGTCCTCGGTGCTGGCCTAGCTTGAGCCGGCTGCATCCTTGTCTCGTGCCTGACACTGTCTTTTCGAGTTCATGCGAGTGATTTGGGCAAGAGCGAGGAAAAACAAGCATTGGCCGCGGGGCCGGGAGCGATGACGAATTTTGGATGGGGGGGGAGGGAGTATTGCCAAGCACTTTAGAGCTAACAGAGATTTTATTACAAAGGCAAACAAAACTGTACTGCAAGTCACAAAAAGAACAAGCTTTCACTTTGTGAATAATAAAAATTATCCAGGGTACTGTGCCACCTGGTATTGAGAGCTGTGCAATTGAACATACCTGCTGGCATCTGCGGTCATAACATGGTCTAGATTGGGGCATGTGCTGTTTTCTTATCGGTTTAATAAGGTTGTTGCTGATGCGTCTATTTACGCTGCTGCTCCGGTTCCCGTAGCGTGTGTTTACGCTATGGTACACAATGTGACCCTTACAGGAACATGCTGGAGAAGCGTTCATGGTGCTATACGTTCCTGCCATATGCACATAGGGAATGGGTATTTACATTCATATATTAGAATGTGCCAGATACAGCAGCTCCGAGCGCTATGTGTGCTTGTGGGCGGGGGATCCTATGCATTAGTCTGCGTAAGATATAACAGTTAGACCTAACCGCCTCCCCACCTCACACCCCACCCAAATGGAGATCAGGACTTCAAGGGAACATACAATTCCAGGGCTTTGGGGAGAGGAACATTGTCTTGTGTAGTGCTGTGCATTTCTGCCGCTTGGGCTCTTCGAGTCCTAGAGAAAGTACAGGATCGCTCGAAAATAATTAAAGCACGCTGTCAAGGTTGAACAGCAATTGTTGAAACACCTGAATGCGCTTCCTAGGTGGGTATACACACATACACTACTTGCAACCAGTCAATTCAGCATCTAAACAGAGAAAACACCAAGTATAGATTGTGGGTGCACATTGTCTGTTACCAGAATGCAGCCGAACGTTACTAAGAAACCGCAAAACTCTGCGATGAGGACGAGTACTCGTTACGACGAAGGAAGTCGGCAGAGCAATTCACCGGCCATGGTAAGTGACACACGCCTTCCTCTTGACATACACTGAGAGTGCACACGCTTGTGTATAGAGTAGCGGATAGTGTATTATGAACGCGATAAAAGCGGATATGGAACACAAGAATAAACAGAAGGAAAAATAACGTGATGGGGACCGAAAATAATGATCATAACCCTGCGATGAGGACAAGTACCCTTTACGACGAAGGAAGTCAGCAAAGCAATTCACCGGCCACAGTGTGTGATGCGTGCCTTCATCTCGACATATACTGAGAGTGCAAGCGCTCGTTTATAGAGTAGTGGAAGGTGTATTATGAATGCGATAAAAGCGGATATGGAAGAACGCTACATTATTTGAAAACACAAGAATAAACAGAAGGGAAAATAACGTGGTGGGGACCGAAAATAATGACTGCAACTCAAACAAGCAAGGGTGGGAGGGCGGGAAATGAAACAAGTTAAAAAAAAAAAGTACACTGGGAGGGGGTAGGAGAAACGCGAGAGATGGCCTGGCGGCCGTCAAAGTGAAAGTACTGCCGGCCGGCCGTGGGCAGTGAATAAATTAGGGGAGGAGAAAGGCCTGAGGCAGAGCGCACGCTGGGGGATGCCTGTGGGAGGGAGGCAGATGGCTTTGATGTGCCCGCGCTTTTTATGTTAATGCGCTTGCGCATTGAGCTTGCTTTTCACGGGCACTGCATGAAATCGCCAGTTTGGTTAAGCTCTGGATAAGCCCCTATATTCTCGCACGCTCAATGCGCAAGCGCATTGACAGGCATGACTTAAAAACTCACTGCCTCCGCATCGCTCTGGGGGTGGTTTCTCTGCTTTGCCTGCGGCCCCCGGTCCGCCGCGGCTATGCCGTTTGTTGCAGAGGGTCTCCAGACACTCTCCCTACCGTAGGTGTTTCCGGGGGTGGAGTTAAGCTTGTTGATTGCATTGGGCCAGCAATAAAACACACATGCGGAGCCGGACGCACAGCGGACATGCGGTGCACCCAAGGGAAGCCTGTCCGTGCCTGTCTGCGTCCCGAACGTGTCCAGGGCAGGCCCAGACTGGCCGTAGCGGGCACCGGGCAATCCCCTGGTGCGCCGCACGGGTCGGGCCGATTTTGGGTCCCAGGGGGCCGTTTTTGTTACAGGGCCGTTTTTGCAGCATAGCTGCAAAATCGGCCCTGTAACAAAATTGGCCGAAAACCGGCCCTTGCAAAGAACTCGGCAGTACCCCTAACCCCCGTGGGTGGGGGGTGGGGGGATGGGGCTGAGCTCTTTGCCAGGGCCGGTTTTGGTTCTCAATCCGGCCCTGGTCCAGGGCCAGAAATGCTGCTGATTTTAACCCTAAGTATCAGTACTCTAGAGAAGAAATACTGTCGGTAAACACAAAAGTAAGCAAATGCCATAGCCGCTTGCAATTAGATCAAATTCTAGGCTCAGGTACCTGCTTAAAATGCCGCTATGAACTCCTACATGAATCCAGCACTGTCCCTGATCAAGCCCCTAAAGCAGATCTAACAATTGACTTCAGACTACTACACTGTGGCCTGGTTAACGTTAGATCATTAGGCAAAAAGCCCTGCATATATATGCTCTAATCCTTAATCTTAATTTAAGACAGCCTCTTCATCACAGAGACATGGCTAAAGGACTGGTCCAACCCTGACATTGTACAATCCCTTCCACCAGTATATACCACATCCAGAAGAGACAGACCTGTACAAAGAGGGGGAGGGGACCTAGAAATAATCCATATGAACACACTAAAATGTTCCACGTTTGACATCACAGAGATTAAAGGGGCACAAAGTCTAGGCTTCGGCTTCTGCTTCCAACTAGACAGCTCAATGTAATTCGCAGGAGCCTTGATCTACCGGCCACCTGGGACTGCCTTAAGTTTCTCGATACCCTGAGAGAAAGCTTCAGTGTCTTGATAGTCAGGTACTCCAACTTCACCATATTAGGTGACTTTAACCTACATTTGGAAATAGAAGACTGTCCTCCTACAAAAAACTTTAGAGAAACAATAGAAACTTTAGGACTTAAGCAGCTGATAACTGCTCCAACACAAAATGCAGGGCATTCCCTGGATGGAATCTGCACTGATGCCACCAACCTTACAGTTGACCCTTCGGTTACTCCAACCTGGTCTGACCACAAGTTTATCCCTTTTGGGATTGGTTGTACAATTACACATACAGTGAAAAACTCTGACCTAACTTGCAAAACAACCAGAAGAAAATGGAATAACATGTTAACAAACCCAAACCTGCATACAGTGGGGACCCTTCGCTTGACACTGACATCTTTAATGACTGGATGGCCTCACTCGCCAATAAATTAGTGCCGGTTGCGGCACCCAGTAGAGCTTCCGTTGGTAAAAACTCTGCTCCCTGGTACACTTCACAGCTAAAAAATCTGCAAGCCAAATGCAGAAAACTCAATCCGAAATGGAGGATAAACTATAAAACCGAACATCTTATCATTTTTAGATCAAAACTCAAAAATGATCATCAAAATATCAAACTAGAATATAAGGCACATTACACCAATCTTATTAAGCAGGCAGAGTCGGATCAAAAATATGATATTTAAAAGTGTAGAATCATTTACCCACCCCAAGATGCTTGATCATGAAATTTGTCCAGATTTGTGACCAGAGCGTGGACTACTATGATGAAAAGGTCAAAGACATAAAAAATGATTTTAATCCAACAGACATATTACCAATAGGAAGATCTTATCTGGATCTAGAAAACAGACAGCTGCTCAACTGCTTCAAGGAAATTACCCTGGAACAGTCCAGACAGCCCATCATTACATGTAAATCAGGCTCTCAAGGAGACCCCTGCCCCCCAAAAATCCTACATATACATATACTATAAATCCAATTATCAATAAAATCATAAACTCCTCATTTAGGCAAGCAATAGTACCCGATAATTGGAAAATTGCTTCAGTTAAACCCCTTCAAAAGAAACAGCTACCGAACCCAACAACCCTATCCAATCTCAGACCTATTTCTCTGATTCCATGTTTAGGCATAAATAACTAAGAAGTTAGTAAATACGTAACTAAATGATTTTCTCCTACAAACCAATATATTACACCCCAGGCAATCAGGGTTTAGGGCCGGGCATTCAACAGAGTCAGCGCTGCTACATACACAGAAACACTGAAATTCGCCCAAGATCAAGGGAAGGTGGCAGTTCTGATTCTATTGGATCTTTCGGCCACGTTCGACACTGATGGTGTAATGTGCCTTATTCGACACTAATTCTCATGCTATCAAGGAGAACAGTTTTTAAAAAATGGTATCTCGCACAAAGCTTTAGCCTGGCTAACATCATTCTTGGAGAACAGGAGACAAATAGTAACACTCGGCAATTACCTATCAACAGAGAAACAGTTGCTCTCTGGTGTTCCCCAGGGCCGGTGTTCCCCAGGGCTCAGCCCTGAGCCCAACACTTTTCAATATATACATGGTGCCGTTACTAGACCTAGTGTCATCCTTTGACATTGAGTCTGTATCCTATGCTGATGACACATAGCTTATCCTAACTCTAGATAAAGAATCCACAGCGGCAGAAGAAAACTTTCAACAATGCCTCTTTGTTGTCTTTGAAATCCAATCAACTCAAGTGTAACAGCCAAAAAACATAGATCATGCTGCTGGGAAAATAGAACTTATTCACTCACAAATTGTGGTGGCCGACTGACACATCGCCCCCCCCCACCCCCCAATACAGTGGATACAGTTAGAAACCTGGGGGATACAGTTAGAAACCTGGGGGTCAGATTTAACACTTCTTTGTCCTTCCTTCAGAAAGCGCATTCATTGGATAAAAACTCTTTAAAAAATGTTTGATCTTTTTCTAGCCACTGCTCGTAAGACAGTGGCAGTGGTCTTATTACTATTGCACCTGGACTACTTTAACAGTCTTTACGCAGGAGTAAAGAAAATAACTCTGAAAAAGCTTCAGACTGTCCAAAATGCATCAGCCCGGATAGTACTGAAACTGCCAAGGGAGTCCTCAGCCTCGGAGGCATTCCATAACCTCGATTGGCTGCAAAATCCACAAAAGGATACTCTTTAAGATCCTAGCATTAACTTTCAGAATGGTCAGGAAATCTGGACCCAAATACCTCAGGACGAGAATTAAACCTTATGTTACTCAACGTCCCCTGAGATCCCCCAATGAAAACCTGCTTGTATCTCCCCATTTCACCTGACGTCCAGAGGAGGATATTCAATGGCTGTTCTTGGAACTAAAGCCTGGAACTACCTGCCCAACCAAGTGAGACACATGCAGTCAGAACCTATGTTTAAGAAAATACTGAAAACCTGGATTTTCACAGCCCCAGATAGCCTGGTTCTATCTCTTATCTGATAGCTGCGTTGCCGGAGAGCACTCTCCTCGATACTCCGCTCCACCCGCCAAGATGCTCCTCGGAGTGATAGCTGCGCTCTATAAATGACCTAGTTCATTAATTCATTCATGCAAGCAGCAGATGGGCATTCAATCTAGTGGAGTATGAACCCTCCTTATTAAAAGTTAATGGGCCTTCAACTCAGTAGAGTATACACCCTGCACCCAGACCATGCCTTCAAGCCAGTGGAAAACACACCTTCATGCAAACAACGCACAAAAATTCAAATCAGTGGTATATTCACAGCTTCCATGGACAGAACACTCAAGCCTTCAACCCAGTGGAGTATACACCCTCCATGGCAACAACAACTGGGACATCAACACAGTGGAGTATGCATCCTCCACACTAACAACACAAGGGCCTTCAACACAGTGGAGTATGCATCCGCCACACTAACAGCACAAGGACATCAAGACAGTGTAGTATGCATTCTCCACACTAACACCATAAGGGCCTTCAAAACAGTGGAGTTTGCAAACTTCATGCTAACGGCAGAAGGACATCAACACAATGGATTATGATCCTCCACGCTAACAGCACAAGGACCTTCATCACAGTGAAGAATGCCTCCTCCATGCTAACAGCACAAGGACATTCACACAGTGGAGTATGCATCCTCCACGCTAACAGTACAAGGGCCTTCAGCACAGTGGAATATGAATCATCCATACCTCCCCTTCCACACCAAGAGCACTATATTATACTGCACAATTGCTGCAATGAGTAACTCCAATGCCTCTATCGGTAAAATGCTTTGAATAGAATCACATCAGATACTCTATTTTGCTATAAAATAACCCATGTGGATACATGAAACACGTAATTTGTGTTGTATTTTTTGCTACTACTATTTATTTTGCACAAAATAATTGATTACCGCTGCGACCACATTGTTTGATACTGTACCTATTGACCCAGGTCAGGTAGTATATACGGGTCATTAACACAGTGGAGTATGCATCCTCCATGCTAACATCACAAGGACATTAACACAGTGGAGTATGCATCCTCCGTGCTAACAGCACAAGGACATTAACACAGTGGAGTATGCATCTTCCACGCTAACAGCACAGGGGCCTTCAGCACAGTGGAATATGAATCCTCCATGCTAACAGCACAAGGACTTTAACACAGTGGAGTATTCATCCTCCATGCTAACAGCATAAGAACATTAACACAGTGGAGTATGCAACTTCCACGCTAACAGCACAGGGGCCTTCAGCACAGTGGAATATGAATCCTTCATGCTAACAGCACAAGAACATTAAAACAGTGGGGTATGCATCCTCCAAGCTAACAGAACAAGGGCATTAACACAGTGGAGTGTGCATCCTCCATGCTAACATCACAAGGACATTAACACAGTGGAGTATGCATCCTCCACGCTAACAGCACAGGGGCCTTCAGCACAGTGGAATATGAATCCTCCATGCTAACAGCACAAGGACTATAACACAGTGGAGTATGCATCCTCCATGCTAACAGCATAAGAACATTAGCATAGTGGAGTATGCATCCTCCACGCTAACAGCACAGGGGCCTTCAGCACAGTGGAATATGAATCCTCCATGCTAACAGCACAACAACATTAACACAGTGGAGTATGCATCTTCCACGCTAACAACACAGGGGTCTTCAGCACTGTGGAATATGCATCCTTCATGCTAACAGCACAAGGACATTAACACAATGGAGTATGCATCCTCCATGCTAATAGCACAAGCACATTGAAACAGTTGAGTATGCATCCTCAATGCTAACAGCGCAAGCACATTAACACAGTGGAGTATGCAGCCTCATTGCTAACATCACAAGGACATTAACACAGTGGAGTATGCATCCTCCATGCTAACAGCACAAGGACATTAACACAGTGGAGTACGCATCCTCAAAGCTAACAGCACAAGAACATTAACACAGTGGAGTATGCATCCTCTAATCTAACAGCACAAGGACATTAACACAGTGGAGCATGCATCCTCCAAGCTAACAGCACTATGACATTAACACAGTGGAGTATGAATCCTCCATGCTAACAGTATCAAACAATGTGGTTGCGGCAGTAAACAATTCTTTTGTGCAAAATAAATAGTAGTAGCAAAAAACACAACACAAATTACATGTGGCATGTATCCACATGGGCTATTTTATAGCAATATAGAGTATCTGATGCGATTGTATTCAAAGCATTTTACAGATAGAGACAATGGAGTTACTCATTGCAGCAATTGTGCAGTAAAACTACGGGGAAGAATCCGCCGTCATTACAAGGAAACACAGGAATTTTTCCCCTATATCTGCAAGCGGGACCTGCTGCAGATGACCTCACCACCAGTTTTACTTTTAATCTGGAGAACCGAGTGTACCACCCCAGTTGCGAGCTGAGTCAGCTACAGACCTTGACCTAGGAAACAGGAGAGCTTACATCAGCCCATCTTTTCCCACCACTACAGCGGATTCTTCCCCGTTGTCTTATAAAGTGCTCTTCCCAGTCCTGATGAAGACCCCATCTCAAGGGCAATAATCTGTCCTGCCCCGAGGGGTCGAAACGTCAACAACATTTGAACACAAACTCATGTGACACTGTATACAAACAACTTCTGCTCCATTTGAGTTATGCGTTACACTGGGAACATTTGATCATTCACAGGCGGAAACGTCTACACCTAACAATGTTGATGTATATATGTCACGTATACCTTTCCTTGTCCCCTTCCCACACGTGAACACTCAGTACCCATACCTCCCCTTCTTCCCTACCACACCAAGAGCACTGTATTATTCTGCACAATTGCTGCAATGAGTAACTCCATTGCCTCTCTCTGTAAAATGCTTTGAATACAATCTGATCAGATACTCTATATTGCTATAAAATAACCCATGTGGATACATGCCACACCTAATTTGTGTTGTGTTTTTTGCTACTGCTATTCGTTTTGCACAAATGAATTGTTTACCCCCTCGACCACATTGTTTGATACTGTACCTATTGACCCAGGTCAGGTAGTATATACGGGTTACCCCCTTTGGATACAATCCTCCATGCTAACAGCACAAGGTCATTAATGCCTTAACGGCGACCGCGATTTTGCGGAAGTGCGGCGGTAGTGCTGCCTTTGGCCAATGGCTGATGGCAGCACGGAACGGGTTAACACAGTGGAGTATGCATCCTCCATGCTAACAGCACAAGGACATTAACACAGTGGAGTATGCATCCTCCATGCTAACAGCACAAGTGCCTTCAGCACAGTGGACCATGCAGTTTTCACACAAGCAGGACCCTGGAATTAGAATACCCTGGGGTCTGCGCTCCCTCACAACCAACCAAAAGCATGCCTTAGGAGGAAATGTAGACACTTTTACCACACACCATAGTAAAATCAATAATACACATACCCTATCACATGGACCGGCACACTCATGCTCCACACAGTAAAACATTACAAGCAACTCAGTTATAGAATTGGCAAGGCCAGTCAGTCAAATACTTTATTGCGATAACTTAATATCATACAAAGACAATGGCAAATATATGAAACAAAAACAACACATACGTTAAAAACAGTTAAAAACAGTTTAAGAATAGCAGGTTAAAAAGACCAACAACAAATTAAAAAGACCAACATACACAGTATTACATTTTAACATCAGCCTATCTAGTACAAAGTGCAAGGTGCTAAAGTGCAAAAGTGCTAAAGTGCGGTAAAAACTTAAGAACTATTAAAAATATGCTAAGGGGGTCCCCGGAAAAATAATTAGGACTGGCAACTACTAACCCAGTTACGGTGCTTCTAAGAATGCTGACCCAAAAGGTCAACATTCTAGCTAAAATATTAATCTATACTGCAAAGGCAAGTAGACGCATTTTTAAGTCTGATATTCCTGCTTCTAATAGCTCTCACCAGGAAACTAGCCACGTAAAACATAATCCTGGGAGTTTGTAGCATTTGTAGATAAATAAGAGCAGGTCTAACTAAAATAAATCCTGCTTCCTTGAGTATAGGTACAAGTAACAATTTCCGGGCTTCATTATAATGGCTACAAAACATTATAAAGTGCATAGTACTTTGCTCAGAAAAATGGTCGCAAGAACAGGGAGGTGCCTTTTCTGGACTACTCCAGACGGGATAAAACCCCAGGCTAAAATGTATCAAATTAAATCGAAAACGAGTTAAAATGAACCTGTGGTAGGGATGGGTCACCATGTTAAGATAACTGTCAGGACCGTTGGGTATAGCCAGCAGTATACTGGCCCTGACACAGGGTTTCTTCAACTCAATTTCTTCCCTCTCCAAGGTTAGGAGCTCCTTCATTCCAGCTTTGATGTAAACTATATCTTTTGACGTTAGGGAATCAGTAGCAGTATAAAGTTCAGGCCTCCCCAGCTTCAAGAAATTTTCCTTAATGTACATCAACCACCTAATCCTATGTACATTATCTAGGTTCAAGCAGTCCCTCATTATGGTGTGATTAAGAGGAATTTCTGTGTTTAGCCACATCCTCAGCCAAGCAACTAAAGGTGCTATTCTAATCAGGTCTGAGATGTAGCCTTCCCCCAATTCCATGTGAACTGTATAGGCCGGTGTTGACTGGGGGACGCCCAAGACAGATCTAAAAAATTTGTTTTCCATTGTCTGAATGGGTTCCACTCCCCTATATCCCCACAATGAGCCACCATATGATGCAACTGAAATACATTTAGCCTTGTATATTTTACTGATAGCTGCAAATGGCCTACCCCCCAGTTTTTTAGAAAACCCATGGAGGGCAGCAGATGTCCTGGCCAACATGGATGCTCTGCTTGTAACATGAGGACCCCAGCTACCTTTGTCATCAAAGGTGAGCCCAAGGTAGGGAAAGGAGGAGACACGTGCGAGCTTTTCCTGCCCACAAAGAAAAGTTTTATGGAAGGGTCTCCTAGAGGCCCTGCCCATGAGCATAACCTGCGATTTTTTTACATTTATTTTCAGGTCAAGTGAGCCCATAAAAACTTCAAAGGCATCCAGGAGTCGTTGAAGCCCCACCCCAGTGCGCGCAAGAAGAACAGCGTCATCCGCATAAAGGAGAACTGGTATCCCCTGCTCTCCTGCACGTGGAATGTCGCTAGTTACGCCCCTAAGGGCTGGCTCCAGCGCGTTCACATAAAGTGAAAATAACAGTGGTGCCAGAATACATCCCTGTCTTACTCCCTTTTCAGACGCAAAAACATCTGTACACCTTCCATTCGTAGAAACTCTAATTTTAGCAGTAAGGCCAGAGTGTAGGTCAGCTAGTAAATTAACTATGGATCTATCCAGACCCATATCGAGTAACTTTAACCAGAGCTTGGATCTATTGACCATATCAAACGCCGAGGAGAGGTCCATGAACCCAAGGTACATGGACCCGTCCTTGGCCCTGGTATATTTCTCGATCAAGAGGTGGAGATTAAGGCACTGATCCAGGGTACTTCTTTTGGATCTGAACCCATATTGCACATTACTTAAGATGTTGTTCTCGATGGCCCATTCATTCAATTTCACTAATATGACTCTCCCGAAGATCTTAACGGAAGAATCAATCAGTGAAATTGGTCTGTAACATGCAGGATCCTGCCTATTTCCTTTTTTAAAAACAGGAATAATTATTGATGTTTTCCATGACTTGGGAATATTATCACGGTTTAAGGCATTAAAGACCCTGCAGAGCAATCTTGACCAGAAGTTAGGGAAGCATTTAAAGGCATCAGCGGGGACGCCATCTGGTCCTGGTGCCTTTTTTTTTTAAAGTACTATCTATTGCAGATAATACTTCACCAACTTCAAAGTGCAAATGGTTCCCTAATGGAATAGTATTAACTTCCTGTTCCCTGGTATCAGCGTTATTATGAGCTGAATAGATGTCTCTAAAGTGCCTAATCCAACCCTCATCAGGGATATTAGTTTCTAAAGGGGAGTTATCCTCCCCTGTGAGTAAGGGTTGGTTGACAATCCTCCAGAATTCTCCACTATTTTTTAAAATGGCTGGATCAGTAAGTTGTGTCCAGGCTTCATCTTTAAGCTGTTTTTTCCTTATTGCAATGGCCTTTTTTTGTACAGTGCTCTACTATTGCTGATGAGGTCACGATCTTTTGGGACAGTTTTCAAAGCTTTAAGCAATGCAGAGTGTGCTTTTGAGCAACTGTGATCAAACCATCTTTTAAGAGGTTTCGGCTTAGGATTACCAGTCACAGAAAGCCTGCCATTTATCTTATTACAAATACTGCTAAATGCAAAGATCACTTCCCCATCATTAGAGTCGCTAGATAAACACACTCCTACCTCCTCCTCAGCCTCTAAAAGAACTTCTTGAATGAAGGGTTCTGGGATTATACTATCCCATTTTAGTTTCCTTCCCTGATCCTTAACTTTAAGCTTTTTGTCTCCATAACAAGGACCATGGTTTCGCCCTAAACAATCAGACACTACGAGGTCCATGGAGACTGGGTTATGGTCACTAAAAGTGGAAACCACAGTTCTATACATTAAAACCTTGGATAAAAAACATGCTGAAATAAAAATATAATCAATAACAGAGTCATTGTCTGAGCCCTTAAAAGTAGGGGCTCTAATCCCCCCCTCCCCACAGCTGGATTCATATAGGTTCCATCTTGCGAGGAAGTTCTCTAAACAGCCCCCCTGTCTGTTGTGTTCAAGATGGACCAGTGCACAATTTGGAGGGGATTCTGAGTCATCGCAAACACACGTAAGTGAGCAAGGGTGTATATTAAAATCCCCCCAAAAAATTATTTCAAATGCATTAACATCTTCACTATAGACTGACAAAAAGTAATCCAATCTACCTAGACTATATGTTGTACAGTCGGCAGCGTTGGAATTATAAAAATTAATAAACAGAATATTAGGAGATTCCACGCGAGACAATTCAACAATTAGACATTGCTCAGATCCTGAGTCACATTTCTTAAGGCTACCTTTAATGTCTAGTTTGAAGAGGCTTAACAGTCCTCCCCTCGCTCTTCCTGCTGTGCTAGCCACTGCAGGGATACAAAAGTAACTGTAGCCATCAAGAGAGAAATGAGAATTTGTGTCCCACGTTTCCTGCAGAGCAATAATGTCATACCTAGTTATAAAAGCCAACCAGGTTGCATTACCTACTTTGGACTTTATACCGGCTATATTCCAAGTAAGCATACTGAATACAGACACACTATTCTCTATCTGACTAGAATATTCTGACAAGAGTCAGTCATTATGATCCAAAAAGGATAAGGGTGCAAATCGATTAGACAATAAGAGGGGTTGAGCAAAAGGATTCTGATGTGCTAGGGGAGCGGATTGATTTACAGTATTCCGCTGTTGTTCCCAGCCCCTTCTGTAATTTGAATCAGAATTAATATTAATATCCCATCCGAAGGCTGGTGTTTTAGGGTAGGTGACATTCTGTTGCTCACCATAAAAAAACGTCAATGTTAATGGTACAACAGAGCCCTGCCTACGTTGGGGTGGAAGTAAGTTGATAAGGATGTTAGGCAACACGCCTGGGTGTAAGAAGCTTACTGCCACGCAATCCCCCTTAAATTTTTTGGGGCGATTACCTAGCCATGAGACCCTTTTAGCAGTTTTAATCTCTTGAGCCAGCAGTTGACCCCCCCCTGGAGCTAACCTCATATTAGTAGTAAGCCACTGCAAGGCTTTGTTAGACAGAGAGGATGGGGATTCTTCAGCACCGGCTTCTAAGGGTGGAACATTTGCCAATACTAAAACGACAGGGGAAGCTTCAACTATAAATTGAAGAGGGTCAGTTAACTGAGCATGTGCAGGGGGTATCTCGACCGTTAGCAGACCATCCCCTCTATTAGTATTGGGAGCAATAGGTTTTGGATCAGGAGGCTGAGGTGGTGGATTATTTAATACATCATCTGTGTTCTCCCCCTCCTGATCATCAACCTCTCTACTATTTTTGTCCAGGTTTGATACCAACATCGTAACGTTAACAACTCCCTCTGTTAATTTATTCAACTGCCCTCCCAACTTTTTGACTTCAGATTGTAGTTTATCAATTTTAGAGAGTAACGGTTTAACAATGGATTTGATTTTACTATCTATTAAGTCAGCGATTCTTACAAACAAGTCCTCATCATGGCTGACATTGATCTCAACACTTCCCCCTTCAACTTCCTTTGGGTTTGCCTTTGGAATGTTTACCCTCTTCCTCCTAGCCCCAGATCTTAGTCCCCCCCGTCTCGGCGGGTTTTTGTTTTTCACAGAGGCTAATCGTGAAGTTTGTTCAGTGGTAGAAATATCTTCATCTGTGAGGTCAACACGATTTTCCTGGTCCACATCACTATCAGAATTATTTCCATGCTCCACGATAAAGACCTCGGGACCAGAAAACATATTGTCATTTAGGGGGCCGGATTCCTGTATAGTAGGACAGTTTGAAGAGGCTTCAGAAAAAGTCTGGAGGGACACTAAGTCCTCAGGTGAGGGGGATGAAGATGGGGACAAACAATGTAAGTTAGGTGACAAACTCAAACCCAGCGATTCTCTCCTCTGAAGATTGATTTTTTTCACTGTTTGCACCAAATAGTTTTCCATTGTGTTGACAAGTGGTGCAGGTGGTGCTGGTCCCTTTTTAGGCATACTGATGGTAAATAACAAAGAGCCAGTACCCCTCAAACCACAAGAAAATATGTATTACAAACAATACAGTCTTACTTGGACAGTAGAATGCCTCGCGAACCTTGCGCAGGGTTTCTGGCCCTGCCCTGCCTCCTTGTGCCGATGAGGGCCGTAGAGGGCCCGCCCTTTGCCCGGGCTTCGCCCCGGGCGTCCCGCTCGCGTCCCGCGACGCGGGGGTGCTCCTCCTTTTCTGCGCCTCTGTTGGCGCTCACTGGTCGCAGCCGCGTCACTCAGACACGCCGCCGCGGTGCCTGCCGGGATTTGGAGTCTCCCGGAGCGGCGGCGCGGAGTCTGATGTCCCTTGACTCTTGGCGGTGGCGGCGGCGTGGGCAATGGCTTCAGCCTTCCTCGAGGGTGAAAGAGGTAAGTGGGTCTGACTCTCGGCAGTGGCGGCAGTTTTAGAATGCTCTCCCCCGCTCTGCCGGGGTGCTCCTCCTTTTCTGCGCCTCTGTTGGCGCTCACTGGTCGCAGCCGCATCACTCAGACGCGCCGCCGCGGTGCCTGCCTGGATTTGGAGTCTCCCGGAGCGGCGGCACGGAGTCTGATGTCCCTTGACTCTTGGCGGTGGCGGCGGCGTGGGCAATGGCTTCAGCCTTCCTCGAGGGTGAAAGAGGTAAGTGGGTCTGACTCTCGGCAGTGGCGGCGGTTTTAGAATGCTCTCCCCCGCTCTGCCGGGGTGCTCCTCCTTTTCTGCGCCTCTGTTGGCGCTCACTGGTCGCAGCCGCGTCGCTCAGACGCGCCGCCGCGGTGCCTGCCGGGATTTGGAGTCTCCCGGAGCGGCGGCGCGGAGTCTGATGTCCCTTGACTCTTGGCGGTGGCGGCGGCGTGGGCAATGGCTTCAGCCTTCCTCGAGGGTGAAAGAGGTAAGTGGGTCTGACTCTCGGCAGTGGCGGCGGTTTTAGAATGCTCTCCCCCGCTCTGCCGGGGTGCTCCTCCTTTTCTGCGCCTCTGTTGGCGCTCACTGGTCGCAGCCGCGTCACTCAGACGCGCCGCCGCGGTGCCTGCCGGGATTTGGAGTCTCCCGGAGCGGCGGCGCGGAGTCTGATGTCCCTTGACTCTTGGCGGTGGCGGCGGCGTGGGCAATGGCTTCAGCCTTCCTCGAGGGTGAAAGAGGTAAGTGGGTCTGACTCTCGGCAGTGGCGGCGGTTGATGGATAATGTACCAGTTCCATGTCGTACAAAATGAAACACACAATGTCAACTGCACACTAATCTGTTGTTCAATTTTTTAAAATATATAAAACACAGGTATACTTTGGCAATAGAAAAAATTAAACACTAAACTGTACTTCAAAATCCGCATTGATGTCAATAAATTGCCTGATAGACCAGTATTAAACATGCACATATTAAACATGCATAAACACTTCATAAACATTAAATATATACCAAAGAGACATCTTCTGGGATGTGCTTAGACTCCCATTAAAGATTCACCGGCTCAATAAGATATATGTGACCAAAAGTAATGCAACTAGCTGGCCCCAAGATTCTAAGAATCTTAGCCTGACCATGAATCTGTATGATCCGTTTTAATGTTAGCAGAAATTTGTGTAGAGAAAGAAGAAATGTGGAAGGCTGAACTGGCGTTAGCAAACTCTGGGAACCAGATATATTTGGCCTGATTATGAATTTAGGTGTTTACTCACGTGACAAATAATGATATCATGCGGTACTTTATTTATCAGGTGCGATAAATAGCACCTGTTACAGGAAAATAACATGCAGATTTTGGAGTTTAACACACGAAAATCCGCATGATACTGTAAATACCAGATGCTTTTCCCTTTAAAATTTTGGCCGGTGTGACCTTCTGAAATGTAATGAAGGTTAAGTTATTTATCGCATTTGATAATTATCAGATGTGTTAAATACCTTTAAACTCATAATCCAATCCATGCGTAAACAAGGGTTCACGCATGTGCCGGAATTTTCCAACCCACTCGTAATGAGGTCCCATTTTCTTTAAGGGCAGTCACTTTTTTTTTAAACAATCCAGAACAAACTTTATTTAGCAAGTCATGAAACAGAACAAGCCAGTCATACTTCAGTTTTGATATCCTGGATAGTGGGTCTTTCATTTAATTTAGTTCCAATCACAGGAACTTCAGTCCAGGACTTTAATTGTATGGTTTGCTTTTTTATTAAACTTTTTATTTAAAGATTTTTATAAAAGTACAAACTAAAATTGGCACAGAAAATACTGGTCAATACACAATTGATTCTCATCATTTCAAAGTTTCGTCTCCCAAATATGTCACACAGGAACACTTTGACCCAGACTTTGCTCCCTCCTGCCAACCCCCAACATTACGTTGCCTCAAAGGTACGAACTTCACTGTCCAGGGACCACAACCTTGTCAAGCATGGTTCAATATGTATCCCACGATATTCTGCCCAGTCTTTTTATATTTTGTGATACTTTTGTGGGTATTCCCGGGCTAAATATACTGTGCATTCCATACCCATGCATTAGTTCATTCTTGTTTCCCAGGTCGCAAAGGAAAGGGCCGTTGATTGTTTCTAGACGCTTGCAATATCCCATTTTGCAATCAGTAAGCCGAGACACAACAGCAACTTTTTTCATCTGTTTCTTCCCACAGATTCTGCTATGTGTAACAAAATCAATTTTGGCTCTCTGGGGATCCTCCAACCCGCTGCTGCCTCAAGGGTCCTCAATACCCCCACTCAGAAGTGAGCCAAGACTTGACAGGTCCAAAAGGTATGCAATAAATCCCCTGCCACAGTGTTACATCGCAAACAGCTCTCAGAGCCAATCAGACCCATTTGAAACAGTCATGCTTTTGGGAAGTATGTGTGGTGCTAAGTTTTGATCTGGATGAGGTGAGCCTGAGATGACACCACTACCTTTCTAGAAGCGGCCAGGGCTTCTTCCCTCCAGGCTTATCTGCCATCAGCCCCAAGTCTCTGGACCACGCATCCTTCAATCTCACCAGGGGATCCAGTAAGTTTTGGAGAAGAGCCTGATAAGTTATCAGACACTTTGTGGGGATTTACGTGAGTAAGCAAAATGTGTGCCTCTCTAGGAAAGTATTCTGAAATTTCAGCTTCAGATGATATGCATGGAGTAATCACATCGGAGCTGGAGGTGCCGAAAAAATTGGTTACAATGCTTACGGTACTCTACCTACAGCTTTGTAAAGGATTTCAGAGAGTTGTTGCTAAACACGTCTCCCAATGTTTTAATGCATATAGTGTCTCACCTATAAAAGCCTTGGCGGACAGGGACCGGGGAAGTCGCGAGTATCCAGCGTAAGCCGTCCCTCCCATCCAATGGTTTTACAGCCTCCTTCCAGATGCTGAGCACCACCTGGGTGGCTGAAGGTAGTGTCTGTGGTAATTTGCCTTCATACAAAATATAGGAGAGGCTATCTCATCTCATTACCAAGCCCTCTACAGCATGGGTGGGACCCCTAAACGCATCAAACCACCAGTCAGTGATCACCAAGAGTTGAGCAGCTATAGTATGCCACCTCCACAGATAGGTGTGCAACATTTTTGAAGGGCAATTTGAGGCACCCCCTCCATCCCACAGTAGGTCTCAGTAGCGCATTTGCTTTCTCTACTGGGAAGGTAATGTTTTGGAGTTGATATTGGAGTCTCGGTAGCAAAACCATTTTAAAACTTGCTGAACATCCCAACAGGCACAGAGGGAGGGAGGAGAAGAACTTAACATCTCCAGGAAATGTATCCAACTGAGAATGGAGGTTGAACTTCAATTCCAAGGCCCTACTTTTGGTCACATGTACTCCAAGATTTTTAAAACTGTCCTAAAAAACCCGTAGTTCAGGGGCACAGGCCATGGTTGTGGGACACTGAGCGATAGGATATATACAGGACTTGGCCTTATTAATGCGAAGAACTGACTACTTCCTGAAAACTTGCAATATTTCTGCATTGGTAGATTTGACAATGGGTAGACCTCAATGCCTCCCGGGCCTCTCCTGTGTGTTCCTGTCTCAGGAGTGTATTGGTAAGCAGGGAGTACCGCATGATCGACTCCTTGGCAGTTTCTAAATATTGGAACTCTAGCTCTATTACATGGCATTCCAGGTCTGCAACCACCTGTTGAGTACGTTCCTGCTTTCCCTTATTGTAACTGACGCTCCGACTCCTCAAGGTAACTTTAAAGCCTCCCAGAGGACACCCGGGAATTCGACTTATCCATCATTTTCTTGTAAGTATCTCTCAGTCATCTGCCCTCATGACTCCCTAAACTCCCATCACTTAACAACAAATGGTTCAGGGGCCACCCCGTCATTCAGCGAGTAGGCCCCCAGGCCAGACTGGTCAACACCGGGAAGTGATCAGACAATGCCCTCACCAGAATATGGACATTGAGTACTCTATGTCCCTCTTGCTTGGATATGAGAAAGTAGTCAAGGCTGGAGAATGATGTATGCATGTTTGGGAAAAGGATATAGTGCAGCTCTGCTGGGTGAAGTGCCTGCCATGCATCTATTACAGACATTTTATTCAGGTGACATCACCCCGCTAGATTCTTTATTGTGGCGTTGCCTTCTGGCTTAGAGGCAGGTGTGGCTTCCCTCTGCAGTTGCCTTCGCTAGTGCAGCACCTCTCCCTTGCTGAAAAGTGCAGCATTGATGATGGAAAGTCAGCGATCCCCACGCATTTTAGCGCTGCTTGAGTTTAAACCTCGGGCCCCAGCAACCATCACAGTGCACTTTACATGCATTATTTTTGATAAAAAGGGGACTTGTCAAATATAGTGCTCCAAACGATGCGAGGCAGGCAAATCCTGAAGCGCTCAGCACACGCTGGTCACATCAAGAAAGCAGAAAACGTGCTCCCTGCAGGCTGGGCTGAAAAAGAAAACTCTCCCTTCAAGCTTTCCTTTACAATAGGTGAAGAACACTCCAGTCCTTCTCCTGCTCCAGACAAGAGATGCATCTGCAGGCCACCCATTCACACGCATCCTGGGCAGCACACCTCACACCTTTTTCACAGCTCTCCTTCCAGGCAGGATTCCTTTTAGATCTAGCAAGGATATTATGAAGTCTTTTATCTCTCTGAGACTTCCACAGGAGGCAAGTACACACAAGCCCCTGGAAATCTTCTCAAGCAGGATACCACAGCAGGGCACAAAGAGTCAGTCCTTTTCATCTGCCACAGATAGAAGCAGCAACTGCAGGCCAACTCACCTTTCACACAGGAAAGGCAGACTCCTCAGACAGCTCTTCAGCTCTTCTTCTTGGCAGGGTCTTCTTGTTTCCAGAAGTAATCTAAAATTCTGGGGTTTTAGGTCCAGTACTTAAACCCCATTTTCTCATTGTTCTCTTTGTTTATGAGTCCCTGAGCTCAGTACAAACCACTTCTGTCCTCCCTGGTCTAGGTTGACCACAGGAGGTGGAGACAACATTGTGCAGTGAGAACTCCTCTCACTGCTCTAAATGCAGAAAGGTCTATTCAGATTGGCTATGAGTCACCCAGGAAAGGCAGGACACACCTCACCCCCCCCTTGTGACTGTCTAAAGGGAATGCAAATCCCCAGCTTGTGTCACTACAAAAGCAGACGGTGTATATACACAAATAGGCAGTTGCACATAGATCGGTAAAGCAAGAAAATGCCCCTATTCTAAAAGTGGCATTTTCAAACACACAATTTGAAAGCCACCTTTACTAAAAGGTCTGTTATTAAATATTGAGTTCAGAGAGCCAAAATGCCATTTTTCCATTTTGTCCCAATGGAAAGTTACACGTGTAAGATGTTGCAAGGCAGCTCCCATGTTAACCCATGGGACAGAGAGCCTTTCAATAGTGAAAAATGAAATGCACAGTATTTCACTATCAGGACATTTAAAACACACTAGCACATGCCCTGCCTTTCACATACACTGCATCCTGCCCAGGGTATACCTTAGGCCACCATGAGTGATGGCTTACATGTAAGAAAAGGGAAAAGTTAGGGCCTGATAAATGGGTGCACTTGCCAGGTTGACATGGCGGTTAAAACTGCAAGCGCAGACACTGCAGTAGCTGGTCTGGGACACATTTACAGGGGTAGTTATGTGGGTGGCACAACCAGTACTGCAAGCCCACTAGAAGTATTTGATTTACTCACGCTTTCACACTCAGTGCACTTTACTAGGGTCTTACCAGTAAATCAAATATGCAAATCATGGATAACCAATCAGAATCGCAGTTTACACAGAGAACATATTTACTTTAGCACTGATTAGCAGTGGTAAAGTGTCCAAAATCCTACAGCCAACAAAATCAGGGTCAGAAAAATAGGAGGCAAACGGCAAAAAGTTTGGGGATAAACCTACAAAAAGGGCCAGGTCTAACAAAGCTCTCCCACTTCTTTTGTTGACAGCTAGCTGAGATTTTAAGCAGATGTCAGGGCATTATTACGATGGACGATGGGAGCTGTTTTAGGAAGTGCTCATCTTGTTCGGCAGTTGGCCACACCCCTGCGGCCTGCAGAGTTGAGCAAAGTGAGCATTGAAGGGGCATGGTTGGGAGCCCACCGGGGTCTTATAGCAAGGGCTCTATGTGCTCTTTCCACTAGAAAGCAAGACGACCCCCGCCAGAACAATGCTCTTTAGCCAGTCAGTGATGAATTTAGTTGGCGTGGTGCTTTCTGCTCCCTCTGGAATACCCACAATTCATACGTTATTACATCGGGACCTACCCTCCGTGTCTTTCGTTCAGGCCTCTAGTTGCTCCAACATTCCTTGCAGAGATGAATGCAGAGCCTCCTGTGGTTCCCTGTGTCCTCAGTCTCGAACAGTCTTCCTTCCATCTCCATAACTTTGTTGACAGTATTCCGCAAATATTTTCCAATTTGAAATAGGTTAATTTTCAGTTAATTCATTTTACCCTCCATAGTGTCCTTGAGGCCCTGGATAGCTTGTAGGATAGAGGCTGTGTGTGATGCCTCAGATACTAGCTCTTCCCCTCCAAACACACCCGCCTCCTCTGCCATCGGCACCTGTTTGGTATATTTATCAATTTCTTTGTTGGGCCGCCGTGACAGAAGATTGTCTCTTGCCATGTTTTTAGGTCAGTTTGTTAGAGCTCAAAGTTATGTGGTTCGTGCCTAGGAATGTCAAGTGCAGCTACACAGCCTAATACTACTATTCACTACAATGTGGGCCACAAAGAGGGCACCGTAGGTCTTCAAGGCAGTCCCACCTCACATGAATGACAGTGTTAGATGTAGTCACTTTTTGTCATGGACTCCTGGAGGATCAGGTCAATTCCCCAACAGGTAGCAGCAGATAGTCTCCAGTTTGGAAGAGAGTGGGTGGGTATCTCGCAGTACTGTCTTTCCCTTGACAGAAAGGTCACCATTATGCCAATATATTTGTGTCAGATGGCCAATTAGATGATGCCAGGTACAGACTCCAATCAGCCTACACCACGTGGCCAAATTATGCTGCCGAATAGTAGACCCCCCCCAGGGCAATGCAGATGCTTATCGCCTCTAAGTATGCTCTAGCTAGGTGACTTTATGGGGCAGTACAAGGCACTTCTTACAGTTCAAAAAGAACAATTGGTGGACAGAATGCAGAACAATGTCATACATTGACCCCAGTAATGAAATCTGGGCCTAAATCCATTGTTTGTTTGTTCCCCAAGCCATTCCAATTTGAACTCAGCCATATGCTAATCAGTCTGTACCCTGCTCCCTGTGGGAACAGTCCGGTCCGAACTGCTAGGCCAGGTCCTCCCTGTACTGGAAACAAGTATCCTAGTACCAGATTCGGGGTTTCACCCCTCATCAGCAAGGCTAGCTTGACTTGACACCATCCTAGTGGCATGAAGAGCACGGGACACACGTTTGGGCACTCCCGTCCCACTCGAGGTGATAAATGCAAAAAGAACAATTGATGGACAAAATGCAGAACAATGCCATACATTCACCCAATTACGAAGATCTGGGCCTAAATCCATTGATTTTTTTTACTCACCATTAAGCATGGGCGGATCTAGCGGATCTCGCGTACGCGAAATTGCGGATTTACGGATTCGCAATCCGCGAAGATACGCAAACTCTTGCGGATTTGCGGATTTTCCTGTTTTTTGTGTTGGCGAGCGTTCGCGCCGATTTTGGGACAATTTCGCAATTGCGAACTTACTTTTCGGCACGCAACGGCCGCGACTATGTTGTTTCTACGTCTGGTTTATCTCACAGGTTCACAGCACCCTCTGTTTCACCACTGCCACCCTCTGGGACACCCATGCCACCCTCTGGTACATCCTCACTGCCACTGTTTATCACTGTAGTTTATGGGGGGTGAAAAAAGCAAGCACACCTCCCCTACTTCAACTGCCATGAATTAATTTGGGGTTGATTAATGTGTCAGTTATTTAGAAAGTTCCAGTCTGGCTGGCACCTGCTTCCTTCCTTATCTCTAAATTGCTTTCTGGTGCAGTGAAATTTTTTTTCACAGGACCTTTATGGTCTACTTGTAGCTATTCTATGAGCCTGCTGTTTGGGTCATAGCAGGGTCATAGAATAGTTGCAAACTCTGGAGGGGCCCCTCAGGAAGCACTACAGTGAATGTTACAAATGTTAAGTTTGAACTTTTGCACCTGCTCATTGCTTTCAGTTTAGCAAAAATCGTTTTTTCTGCAATTTCGCGCGTTTTTTGGGGCGCGAATCCGTGCGAGATCGATTTCGGAAGCCGCGAATGCTTGCCAATACACAAATTTTTTTTTTGCGACGTGTATGTTCGCGTGCTTTTGTGCGTGTTCGCGAGGCGCTTGTAGCTATACGTTTGCCAAGTTACCCTAGCGGTCGTACACGGGCGCGGCCATCTTGTTTGCGTGACGTAATTCCGTTTCCGGCCGCTATGTGTAATCTCGCAAACTGTGCTGCTCGCTAGTACAATTTCGCGCGTGCTCGCAAGGAAAATCTCGCGCGAACTTACCCACGCGGTCGTGAACGGGCGTGGCCATCTTGTTTCTCATTCATTGCTATGGTTCTGGGCATGCTTTCTGTATCCTCTCTGAATCTCTGCCATCCTTTGCTTGTTTGAAGTTTATTTAATCTATTTTACTTATTATCTATCCCTCTATTTTTCTAGCTGTATATTTTTGTGTTTTCTGCTACTTTTAGTTACTTTTAAACTACTTTTTTAAACTCTTTTCTTTTCTTCTTCACTATTCTATTTCTTCTTTATCATTTAAGTTTATTTCTGCCCAGACCATGGTAAAGGGAGCCGGGAAGCACCCTGAGAAGGGGAAGGGTCCCGCACCCCGTGCCCGGCTCCCGTGCGGGCGTTTGAGGGGGGAGCAAGTGGTGCCACGGGAGATCTTCAGCGCGGAGGAGGTGGCCGCGCTCATCTTCCACGTCCAGCGCCGCCTCCCCAAGACGATCCTGGGAGGCGGCAAGATCGCAACTGGCTATGGCATCCGGGAGCGCCGGAAGCGGTGGGAGAAGGTGTGCCGGGCCATGTATAAGCTCTCTGGGGTCCGGCGCACATATAACCAGGCCACCCACCGCTGGACCGATGTCATGGACCGGGAACGGGACTTGCTGGACGCGCTCGGCGTAGAGGTCCCCGGGCTTGGTGAGTAGTAGTAGCTATTCATCACTACTCTGTTTTATCCGGCTCTGTTATTTGCAAATCTTTGTTCTTTACCAAGAGCAATAATGCTGCCGATTACATTGTAGGTAAATTATATTTCAAAATCTTCTATGCATTTCAGGTGCACTGCTCTCCTTCTCAGTAGCCTTGCTTGCTACTATGCTTATTTGTTTTGTAAATTGTGTTCATTTCATTGGCCTGAGAAATTATGTATGAGTGTAGTGTAAAGATAAGAACTGCGTAATGCTAGACACTAAGGGTCATATTTTCAATTACCGGCGCATCCCTGCAAAGTAGCAGGGATGCGGCAGTAATTGTGTGCCATGCCACCACCACCCATTGGCCCAAAACGTCACAGAAGCCTTACGCATCTGTGCCGTAAAGGCGGCGCATTGATGGAGTTGCGTGCCAACTATGGCGCAGCTCCAGCAATGCTCTGGGGTACCCTATCTCCCCAATGCTGCATCAAGCCGTACGTCGGCTTCAAGCGCGCAGGGTTTGACTCATGCATCATTGTCTTAAAAGTGACTGATTGACATCTTGTAGATTTCCCTCAGCCACTTTTAGGATTCGTCCCTGCGCAGGTACGCCCTCCCTTGCGCCGGAACGCCCCCTGATGGCGCAGGGCTTTACAACGTGATGCATCGCCCATATTTTTTTTTTTTAATATATACGCCGCACCAACACCATGGCGAGTCTTTTGTTCTGCCGCTGCGTCACAAAAGTCACGCAACAATGGAGGAAAATGAGCCGCAAGGGACTTCTAAATCAGCCCCAACAGACTGAAGTCCAGTCCTTCCTTTAGACACATGGCTATAAGAAGAAATAGTGGTGGTGGTGGGTGGATTGATAGTTTGAGTATTCACTGATCTGCAAGCAGGATGGACTTTGTCTGTCACTTCGCGTGCTGCGGACTGCTGCCTGCAGTGCCAGGCCTAGGCAAACCTCTTTAGTAGTCTGTTTATTGAGTTACATAGGAACTTTCTAAGTCAACGGTCCGCAAATCAGGCAATACGAATAACGTAGTATACCACATGAGATAGATCCCGTGGAATAGTTGTCTATCTATTTGCTATTTCTCCAAAAAATGTTGTTATTGTTCTTTTGAAATGGTTGATTTGGTTGACAAATCTCATCCATGTTTTCTGGTCTTTCTTTCTTTCATGTTGTACATCAGCTCCCCCCAAGGGCAAGAGGACACAGGAGGAGGAGGGTGCTGTGCAGGATGCAGGCCAGGATCGGGCAGGCGAGGGCTCCTTTGCTGGCCCCAGTAAGTTTTAATTGTAATAAAGAGTACCTATTTTTTCCTAGCGTTCCTCATTCGATTTTTTCTAAATCGTCTTTGATCTTCTTGTAGACTGGATATAAATTCTTATCCTGGCTCGAATATGACTCCCTGTGGTATTAGTAGATTATTCTTATTAGTCTGTCTGTGTAGCTAACTAAGATTGGACATTTGGCAATTCCATTGGACTCCCATTCTATTCAGCAATAGCTCTATGCACTGTCTCCTTACTGACTAGATAGTGTGGCAGAGTCATTCAGCTCCCGAAGTCACCGATGATTGATCCCCAATGATCTCTAGATTATCGTACGCAGGACAAGAGAGTACGGAGTCACAGCACAGTCAAGAAGTGTCAGAGGCACTCATGCTTGCAAAAATTCCAAAACCTTTAGCTCATCCACTCTCGTCTGGATGACCAAAAACCACAGAGTCTATTTAAGTTTAAAAGCTTTATTAAAAGTAAACACATTTATTAAAATCTACTTTGTCATAAAACTATTTAACTGAAAACGGAAAAGTGCTTAGTGCTGACGATTAATTGGACACATTTCTTGTGGTCGAGCCGAGCTCTCACCTGGTTTGAACTTGATCCTGGTCGTGTTCTTAGGAGTCAAGCTTCTGTCTGTTAGGAGAAAAAGTGGTGCGTGTTAAAAATAAAAAGCAAGCATTCATCAGTTGTGCATAAAAGTGCAGCAAGACAACAGCCTTCCCTGGACAAAGGGACATTTTTACTTTAGAGTAGACAGTCACAAATTATTACATTGTATTCTGTTTTTTTAACATTTCTCCTAGACCAAATATTATATAGTAGTGAGTGGTGTATTCTAACATTCTTAAATGTACTTTGTAGGTGTAACATCTGGTGACGGGGCCAGCGCGGAGGTGGCGGTGTTGGGCGAGGACTGGGAGAACTCTGGGGAGGAGGCGGTGCAAGAGCCGGCGGACGGTCCTGTGGGGGTTCGCACGGTGGTGGCGGGAACAGGTAAGCTATATATTCCTTACTTATTGAGATTGAAGACTGCATAGTGTGCTTTCTGCACGGGTGTATTACAAATCAACGGGGTAGTAGCCTCCTCGAAATGTACTTCGACTTAGCTGTGAAGTTTTTGGTGAGAAGAATCCCAATAAGTTCTTAGACGAACGTGATGGATGGGATGAACGAAAAGCGAAAGAAGGGTGTAAGTAAGTGGGACGCGAAATTGTATGATGGCTGGCAAAGAAGAACGATATGTGTTTGCTTGGCCCCCGAGGTGGCTGGGAAGGAAAGAATATGGTATGGTGCATGGTTGGGTCAATGATGAAGCAAGGATGGGTGGAAGGACATCAGCCTGGGTGGGTGAAACAGAAACTGTATGTGTGCGTATACTTTGAATGAATGGATGCCTGGAGCATGGTATTCTCTGACTCTTAGATAGCACATGTGTATCTATAGAGAGTAGATGGTCGCTGGATGAACTAAGTGTTACCTTGAAGAGCATGTACCACCGCACCCGCACGTCCGTTCCAGTGTAGGGAAGGCAAGGAAAAGAAATTGTAAATGTGTCCAATACTACCATGAATAGTAGCAGTACTTTGTATTGCAACTGCAAGCACAGCATATATCTGGTTATTACGGTGGACACTCCGTACCTCTCTTAATAACTTTAGTTTAGTTGTAGTGCGTCATTCATGTGTGGGTGTATCACTGTTCACTCAATATTAAGCAAAGCACCTAAAGTCATCCCATATGTCATCAAATACGTCCCATGTGAAGTGATAGATAATCAAATTATTTAGCTTCTTCATTTTCCTTTTCTAGTACTCATTTGCACTGTAGGGTAAAAGGTAAATTAATTAAGCAGTAGCCCTTGTAACAGAGTATTCTCAGTGCCACCCGTAATAGAAAAGTAATAGCTTCACCACCCGCATGTACTGGACGGGTACGGTAACGCAAGTCTGTCTCACTCATCATGGTGTGCAACTGTTTTTCTCGGGTGCAAGTTCACTGTGCTGCCATTCTGCCGGCTTGCATAAGATAACGTACCAATTTTCCTAAACAAGAGAGAAGAAGAAGAATAAGACTGGTGTACTGTCATAGTCGACTGTAATGGAAGTCCATAGTGGTCGTAGAATTTGTTCATTAAACTACCTCTAATGTTAGAGCAAGGATGCAGAAGTGGGAGGTTACATAGATACTGTCCTCAATAGTTATGTACTGTGCTTTCAATTTGCTACTTGTACTGTGACCCAACTTTCGGCTCAATCACTTTGTGTTATTAATGCTAAGGAGCAGTCAAGTCAAGTCAAGTCAAAGAATTTATATAGCGCACTACATACCCGGAGGGTTTCAAGGCGCTTAGGGAGGGGAGGAGGATTACTTGTCAAAAATCCAAGTTTTAAGTTGCTTTCTGAATTCTAGGTGGTTCTGGGTAAGGCGAAGGTAAGCGGGGAGTGAGTTCCATGTTTTAGCAGCCAGGTATGAAAAGGATCTGCCTCCCATGGTGGTCTTGTTGATGCGAGGTACAGTGGCGAGGGCTTGGCTGGAAGAACGTAGTTGGCGGGAGGGGGTGTAGAAGGACAGTCGTCAGTTGAGGCAATCTGGACCGATGTCGTAGAGTGATTTGTGTGCGTGGGTAAGCAGTCGGAAGGTGATCCTCTTATTGACGGGTAGCCAGTGGAGGTCTTTAAGGTGACCAGAGATGTGATCGTTGCGTGGGATGTCTAATATGAGTCTGGCTGAGGCGTTTTGGATTCGTTGGAGTTTCTTCTGGAGTTTTGCGGTAGTACCTGCGTAGAGGGTGTTTCCGTAGTCCAGTCGGCTCGTGACCAGAGCGTGGGTGACTGTTTTCCTTGTTTCGGAGGGGATCCAGCGAAATGTTTTTCTGAGCATGCGAAGAATGTTGAAGCAGGAAGAGGATACGGCGCTGACTTGTCTGTTCATTGAGAGTGAAGAATCCAGGATGACGCCTAGGTTCCGTGCGTGGTCTGTCGGGATGGGTGCTTTTCCGAGGGCTTCCGGCCACCAGGAGTCGTCCCATGCGGAGGGGGATGTACCTAAGATGAGGACTTCTGTTTTGTCTGAGTTCAGTTTCAGACGGCTTTGTTTCATCCATTCGGCAACTTCTTTCATTCCTTCGTGTAGGTTGGTTTTGGCGGTGCTGGGGTCATTGGTGAGGGAAAGGATCAGTTGAGTGTCATCCGCGTATGAGATGATGTTGAGGTTGTGTTGGCGTGCGATGGCCGCGAGGGGGCTCATGTATACGTTGAAGAGGGTGGGACTGAGTGAGGATCCTTGTGGTACGCCGCAGATGACTTCAGAGGCCTCGGACTTGAATGATGGAAGGCGGACTCTCTGGGTTCTTCCGGTGAGGAACGAGGTGATCCATTCAAGTGCTTTTCCTTGGATTCCGATGTTATTGAGGCGTTGTAAAAGGGTGCTGTGGCAAACTGTGTCGAATGCTGCAGAGAGGTCGAGGAGGATGAGGGCGACTGTGTCTCCATTGTCCAGTAGAGTTCAAATGTCGTCTGTTGCTGCGATGAGGGCGGTCTCAGTGCTGTGTTTTGCTCGGAAGCCAGATTGTGAGGGGTCGAGGGATTTGTTGGCTTCGAGGAAGGCGGCGAGCTGGTTGTTGACAGCTTTCTCGATGACTTTGGCCGGGAATGGAAGAAGCGAGAGCATTGGTTACAGACTATGTCTTTCTTTCTTCATATAGTTGCTCCTTCCAAATCAACATCACGGAGGGAGCAGGCGCGAATGGCCCGGCAACGGAGGCTGGATGCCACTGTCGCCGAATATCGGCGGCTGGTGGCCCTGGAGGAGGAGGAGGACACGCAGTCGACCGGTGCAACAACAACATCCTCGACTGGGACCGCTGCATCCTCCTCCCTGACCCCACGAGACGCCAGTATGCGCAGTGCTCCAGCGGGACGGAGCCGGGCTAACAAAGACAACCGCCACCGCCAAGCAACAGAAAGACCAGCTGCCCCCCACAGGAGCTGCAAGGCACGCCAACGCCGCCTAGGAGTCCGAATGTCCTACCTGGAGCAGGAGGTCCTGAACTATAAGAACTTGGTAGAGGGCCTCCGCTCCGAGCTTGCCACCCTCCGCAAGGAGTATGATGCCCATGCCGCAAAATGCACCAGGTCCAGCACCCTCCAGTAGTGGAGTGTCCCTTGCCCTTTTTTTATAGACTTTTGGGGGGTGGGATTTGGGAGTTGGGATCGTTTTGGGACTTTTCAAAGACAATCGTTGGGGTTAGGGTGGGTCTTGAGGGAGATTATTTTGTTAGGGCTACATAAATATACATTTTTAAACTTTATCTGACCATACCTGTTTTTTACTGCTTTTCAGTCTGGTGGGTGGGGGACGGGGGTGTAACAGTAAGTTTGTTTTCCTGAACAGTCGTAGGACTTTAGTAGTACTACCGTCAATCTCTCGTCTAGTCCTAAATAATACTCCATTATACTACCTCCCACCAAACGCTTATCTTACCTGTAATTTGTGTTAGAAATTAGGGCTAGGCCCAGGGCTGGCTCCACGTGAAATGGGGATTAACGTTGGCAATCCTGGGCAGGTGAAATTTCCTCATTGCGGTGGTACTAGTGGTGTGACACAGTGGCAGTTGCATGCCTATGGAAAAAAAGAAAACGAAACCTGGTTTGTCCTTACTGTAGCATTACAACGGTTACGGTACCATCGAGAATATAGCAGGTGACAGTACACTAGAACAGTGCCATAATGTAGCCTAACAAATGGTAAAGTATTTGCTTGCAAGTATAACTAGTACTTGCGTTGAATTTATTTGACATTGGCTCCTACTACTAGAAGATATAGTACTGAAGCTGAGTAAGTCTAGAAGATATCCTCGTATTCCTTCACCAGCCTGTTGCTATGACCTTATCCTCCCCAGCAAGTGTGTGGAATTATTGATGTCATTTTAGTCAGACATCAAGCAAAACAACACAGCCCGGGGGAAGAGGGTTAGGGTTTGGAAAATGGATGGGAATGGGGGTTTCTTTTTGGGTAGGTTTTGTTGAGAGAAGAAAAAAAAAGCAAAGCATGGACAAACAATAATTGAAGATAAAGAGAATCTTTGGGTACAAACTAAAGCTAAGCACATGCAGTCACACTCATAGAATAAAACAATGGATACTGTATCTGTATTGCGTATGTTGTTGGAGTTGTCCTGTTGAATTTGGTAAGTAAGTTGCATGCAGCAAACAATTCCTCTTATTGGCGGCACTCCTCCATTCCAGCTGACGCTTCGTCCATCAATGTTGGTGACCACTGACAGAAGACACCCTGTCCACTGCCTGCCTGGCGGATGTTGACTGAAACCCGGCCTGTAATTATTGAACGGAAAACAGGAAGTGCTATTACAATACCACTGATAAATAAATGAAAGGTATGTACGCTGTGTGGTGCAAAAAGTGACACTTTGATTTCCCTAATAGACAGTACAATATTTTTGAAATTGCGTGCTCTGTCTGAGTCACCTTTTTAAGGATAAATAAGTATGGCCAAAATATTATAGCGGATCTTTCCCCTCAAGGTAGGTGTACTGTAAACTGTGTTTTAGAACAAAATTTGACCTTTCCAGCAATGCTCCCACCAAGACCCTTACTAAAGCCAGTCGCAAAAATGTAGAAGACCCCCAATCAGATCTCCAAAAACGATGCCTAGCAGAAAAATGGTGACAAAACGTACTTTAAAAGTAACAGTAGGCCCAAATACAGACCGTGGATTGTATTCAAACCACTTGCAAGCAAGCAAAAGTATCCATAGCCAGCATCGCTCCAACAGTGCTCTAAAACCCCAGAACTGCGTTGCAATAGAACCCCCCGAAACACATGCAATCCTGCTGCTAGGGCGAACCCTAACGAACCCTAACTTACAAAAAGTGCCAAAACTGGTGTTTCCTTATGGATTTTGTCCAAAACACTTCTATCCGGTATTAGGCCTTCCCAGGAATGCCCCAGGCAAGACCCGCCAACCCACCTGCAAAAAACCACCCGACAACACCCCCAAACAGCGAAAAAGCTAAATCTCATACTTACAATATCTCTCGGCCTTCGGTCCAAATGCGGCGCTGTGCAGCTAGGTCATCATCAATCATCATAACTCCTGTTTTCCACCACGGATTTCCTGAAAAGCAAATGCAATCAAGATTAGACTGTCGCAGCAGTGCTTCGACAGAGACCCCGGCCGCAACCCACCCACGAAAAGCAGGAAGCCCCCCAAAACGCTACATTGAACAAGATGTCAGAAGAAATAGCAAAAAAAAGGCTGTTCCTTAAGGATTTTGTCCAAAACACTTCTATCCGGTATTAGGCCTTCCCAGGAATGCCCCAGGCAAGACCCGCCAACCCACCTGCAAAAAACCACCCGACAACACCCCCAAACAGCGAAAAAGCTAAATCTCATACTTACAATATCTCTCGGCCTTCGGTCCAAACGCGGCGCTGTGCAGCTAGGTCATCATCAATCATCATAACTCCTGTTTTCCACCACGGATTTCCTGAAAAGCAAATGCAATCAAGATTAGACTGTCGCAGCAGTGCTCCCAGACACCAAAAATCACCCACAAACACCCGGAACCCCGCCAAAGAGCACCTCAAAGGCAAGCAAGTCAGCAAAAACGGCAAGAAATTTCCACCTCATATTTGGTCCAAAACACTTTTGTCCATTATTAGAGCTTCACAGCAATGGGCCCAAATCCGTCAACTCACCCGCAAAGAAGTACAACACCCCCACAAGTGCTGAGTCTTTCTTCATTGGGCGTAATCCAGCACTCTGCTTTGAGGGAAATCGCAGTCTGGAGGAGGAGGATAGAGGAGCATGTTCTTCAGAACTTGTGAACCTGAGGAATGTAGACTGCGGCACCTTCAAATCAATAAGCAAACAAGTGAAGACAGTTCTGCTGATGGTCTTGTTTTTGGGATTAGGTGATTAAAGTTTGAATTAAATTAACTGTGCAAAACAAAGAAAGAGAGACACACAGGAATAAAAGTGAATAAGGACGAAAAAGAAAGTTCTTTATTCATTGTCTCATTTTCAGGGCTCGGTGTCAGGGAATAAGAAGAAGATTTCGTCATCATACTCTGCGAATTCAGGCAGGATGAGGTCAGTGCCACCGAACAGAGAACAAATCCCCTCATCTACGTTGCCGTCCTCCTCGTCTTCATGCGGCGTGCTTTCTCGTACTTTGTAATCTGGTGGTATGAGGTGCTGATTCATCTTGATCATTGTCAGCCGCTCCACATTTTTGGGCGAGAGGCGGCTCCGTTTGGGAGTTACAATGCCACCAGCAGCACTGAAAACACGTTCAGAAGACACACTTGTGAGTGGGCAAGACAAATAGTTTATAGCCAGGTTGGAGAGCTGTGGCCACAATTGTGTTTTGCCATGCCAATACTGCAATGGCTCATCATTAAGAAAGACCTCTGTTGAGTCATTCATATAGTCCTGCACCATCGACTCAAGGTCATCAACGGTTCCTCCACTTTGCTTACTTTTTGCTGTGCCTTTGACATTTTTTCGAGAACCATACCCAAGCAAACTTAGCCAATCCTCCTCAGCAGCCACTGTTAGTGTTGTGTGTGGTGCAGATGATCCAGTTGCCGGTGTCTTTAACGGCTGAGAGGTCACTTGTGCCCCAGCCACAGGTGCAGAAGTGGATTCTTGTGACTGGGGATGGCCTGCTGATGCTGATGTACTGTCTTCTCCTTCAATAACCTGCCGTTCTTTTTCAAACCTCTTGGCTGACCAGGCTAACCAATGTTTGTACTTTTGAACATCTGCATCAGCAAAAGGAAAGAATGCTTCGCCTGCCAGCGCCTTTTTGTAGCGTGGATCCAGAATAGTAGCACAAATGTAATGCTGATCTGACTTGATCTTTTGAAGACGTTCATCACCACGTAGGCGCTCTAATAATTTCTCAGACAAAATAAAATGGTCTTTTTTTAGTACATCTTTTTGAAACTCAGAAGACACCGCCATCAGTTGGTGCTCCAGCATGCACAACAATGGGATAGCTTTTCCCAAATTACAGTCCTCCTGGCTGACTGCACGCGTGAAGAACTCAAAAGGACGAAGCATGTCTGTCAGGCTTTTAACTATGTCCCATTGCGCCGCAGCCATCCGCAGGTCCTCCTTCTGACTTGTACCCTCTGTTAAGAAATAGTGATCGAGTACCGTATACTGCTCATACAGACGCTCAAGCATGTAGAAGGTTGAGTTCCAACGTGTTGCCACCTCCTGGATGAGTGCTTTCACTGGTATTCGACTTTGAAGTAGCAGCCTCCTCAGATGCTTCCGGGCCTTAAAGGAATGGCTGAAATGGTTGCACATTTTGCGGCAGGTGGCCATTACCGCGAACGCTGCACTGTCTCTATCACTCAAGAATTTTTGAACGACCAGGTTGATACAGTGTGCCAAACACGGCACTCTAACATAGTTACCCAGCGACATGGCCTTAACTACATTGGCGCCATTATCCGTGGAAACATAACCAATCTTGCGTTTTATTGGAGATAGCATTTTCAAGACCTTTTTGTCAAACTCTTCCAAAATGTTTTCTGCTGTGTGACTTTTCTCCAAGCCAAACATGGCTAGTGTTGCATGTTTCCGAGCAGCTTTGAAAACTTTGTCCGGGTCAACACCTGCGTTTAGCTTTGCTTTAACACCTGAAAAAGAGACCCAGTGTGCAGTGATGCACATGTAATCAGCGCCTGCGCCACTGGTCCACATGTCTGTTGTCAGATGTATTGTGTGAACAGCACTCTTCTGCAAAGCTGCCCCAATCGCCTCCAGCACATCTTCATGTAGTGCTGGAACCGCAACTCTGGCAAAATAGAACCGGCTAGGAACCTTCCATTTAGGGCAGAGCGTTGCCACTAATTCTAGAAAACCTACCGCTTCTACAAAAGAAAAAGGGAGAAGGTCCACAGCTAGCATTTTAGCCAGCTTAGTGTTATACAGACGCGTCAGTGGGTGGTTGCGTTCATATGGCACGTCTGAAGTAAGCATTGTTCTAATGTTGCCCTGGACCAAGCATTTACGGGCTGATAATGACTTCGTTGACCCAATTTTGCTCGCTGGTGAACTTTTGTGCGTTGGTGTCTCACTCGCTCCAACACTCTTAGTGTGCCTCACATTGGGTGTGCTGCTGACAGGGGTACTGGGTGTAAGGGAAGTGTTTGACACGTCTTCTTCCTCCTCGTCATCATCAGATGCAACATCAACGTTTCCTTGAATTCGGCCTTTCTTGATCGCATCTAGGTGCGCAAACCATTGGACAGTGTGCTGTCTCCTAAGATGACCTCTCTGGCCTCCGGTACCATAGTTGGTACCTGGCTTACCACGACTAACTGCAACCTTACAAAGGGTACAAATGGCAAACTTTGGATTTTTTTGACAAACAGTAAAGAAGTCCCAAACTGGGGACTTGAAGTGTCTGTGGGACCTGGAGGAGGCGGCGATACTGGTGGTGGTGGTCATGAAGCTAATGCCAGATGAAGTGGAGGATCTGGATTGCCCAACTTTTGTACGTTGTGCACTTTCACCGCCACTAATTAAGGTCGAGGTGGATGGAGGTCTCTTCTTGCCAGAAAGAAATATGGAAGCGGGACGAGTTGGTGTACTACTTAACTCCAATGATTGTGATGTTTCCACTGCCTCCTCATCGACAACATCATCATCATCACGCTCAGCAGCTCTTCGGGCTAGGGTCAAAATGTCTGTTTGCTGCATGCCCGCTGGGGCTGCAGTGACCTTTATGATGACTGGGTCGTCGTTGGCAGAGTCTTCATCAGCAGCAGTATCCGCCACTTCTTGTTGAGCCTCATCACACTCCATAACTCTGAGACTTTGGACGAGCTTCCTTTTACGCTTAACTACCTTTGTCGGATCATGGTGTGCCTCACTCTCAGACGGCAGTGGTGCTGCTGGTTCCCAAGTTTGATCCGTATCATCAGAAGGAGGTGTGCTTGAAGAAGATGTAGACACCACCCTTGATCTCTTCCTTGCTAGGGGTGTGGAAGACAATGAAGGATCATCAGGAGGAGTGGCTTCCTCAAATGATACCTCGCCTTGATTGTCGATTTCCTGATGTGCCCCTACTTCGGGAGGAACAACTATTGTGGGCACTTGTGACCCTCCATGCACCTCTGCTTGCGCATCTCCTTGCGCTGCCTCTCCTTCCACATGTACTTGGGCTTGTACTTGCACATGTGATTGTTGTTGCGGCTGTGGTTGTTCAACACTCGTCAGATGAGCTACAACAACCTGTGTTGATTGAGGGACATTGCTGCTGCTTTCTTGCGATGAGCCAACATCACTGGTCGATGGTGATTGAAGAACTATACTGGCTGCCTCTGCAGCACTCAAGGGCTTGGACTTAAGTTGGTGTGGTGGTGGTGGTGGCACTGAGCCCAATGGAGCGGGGGTGCTGCTGCCAGCTTGGTCCCCAGCAGATCCCGCTGCTGCCGCAGGCATACTTTTTTTTTTACTCCCAAAAAAAGGGGCGGGTGGCACACCAGTCTCCTTGGTAACTTGCTTCTTCTGCTCCTTACTGGCACCTTTCTTGCTAGAGGAGCTACGGGTTACTTTTTTTGGGGCCATCTTCTTCAGAGCAGGTCAGAACAGCAGGCAGCAGTTGCACGAGTTGCAGAGTTGTCTGTGTCCAGACGTGACGTCGCGTGACGTTATGCTGCACACACACACCGCTGCAGGACTTCTTCCTGGCACTGGTGGTTCTCTTGAGTCTTGTGCACCTAAAAGAAATGGAAGACAGAGGAACATCAGTTCAGTTATACACCCCAAAAAATCGACAAAACACAGAAAAATCAGCACAATCCCATGCCATCCATGATGTTTACATTGAAGACACCCCACAGAAAGACTAGGGCCATGCAAGTATGCAACACTCACTACCCCTGGGCATAATGGATGAAAAGTAGGCAAAATAAGTGCAGGCCTCAGACACTGCCTCTCTTCAAAATGGCCCCTTACACCCCAAGCACATGTTGCCTGTACCAGCCAGGACTCAAGATGGCCACCACCACCACCCACATGGCCACAGTCCACATCAACAGTACACCCCCAAAAAACAGAAAACCAGCCAGAAATCACCACAATCCAATGCCATCTATGATGTTTACATTAAAGAGAGTGAGACCACACTACAGGCACACTCAGTCCATGCACCACTACCCCTTGGCAAAAGGCCCCACCAGCAGCCCCAAAAAAATGACAAAAAACAATAAAATCAGCACAATCCCAGCCCATCCATGGCCTCAATGGTGTTTAAATTCAAGAAGACACCCCTCAGAAACACTAGGCCCATGCAACACTCACTACCCCTGGGCATAATGGATGAAAAGTAGGCAAAATAAGTGCAGGCCTCAGACACTGCCTCTCTTCAAAATGGCCCCTTACACCCCAAGCACATGTTGCCTGTACCAGCCAGGACTCAAGATGGCCACCACCACCACCCACATGGCCACAGTCCACATCAACAGTACACCCCCAAAAAACAGAAAACCAGCCAGAAATCACCACAATCCAATGCCATCCATGATGTTTACATTAAAGAGAGTGAGACCACACTACAGGCACACTCAGTCCATGCACCACTACCCCCTGGCAAAAGGCCCCACCAGCAGCCCCAAAAAAACGACAAAAAACAATAAAATCAGCACAATCCCAGCCCATCCATGGCCTCAATGGTGTTTAAATTCAAGAAGACACCCCTCAGAAACACTAGGCCCATGCAACACTCACTACCCCTGGGCATAATGGATGAAAAGTAGGCAAAATAAGTGCAGGCCTCAGACACTGCCTCTCTTCAAAATGGCCCCTTACACCCCAAGCACATGTTGCCTGTACCAGCCAGGACTCAAGATGGCCACCACCACCACCCACATGGCCACAGTCCACATCAACAGTACACCCCCAAAAAACAGAAAAACAGCCAGAAATCACCACAATCCAATGCCATCCATGATGTTTACATTAAAGAGAGTGAGACCACACCACAGGCACACTCAGTCCATGCACCACCACCCCTGGGCAAAAGGCGACACCAGCAGCCCCCAAAAAATGACAAAAAACAATAAAATAAGCACAATCCCAGCCCATCCATGGCCTCAATGATGTTTAAATTCAAGAAGACACCCCACAGAAAGACTAGGCCCATGCAACACTCACCACCCCTGGGCAAAGGGCCACACCAGCAGGCCCAAAAAAACGACAAAAATCAGCACAATCCCAGCCCATCCATGGCCTCAATGGTGTTTAAATTCAACAAAACAGTTGTATCATGCACCCCTAACAAACCCTGGTCCTACTGGATACTGTGGCTACCCACAATATAATTTATTTAATGTTCTGAAAAAGTTCCAAAATTGTACTTGCAGCAACTGTAATGCCCCAAACAAACTTACTTCTGAAAGTTGATTTCTAATCCAAAAGTGATCCAAAGACAGTCAAAAAGGCCTCAAATCCAAATATCCAGCAGCACCCACAAAAAGTAATCCTTCCAGCTCCAGATCCAAATGAAAGTGACCAGGAGATGGACAAAGCACTGGGAGGAGCCTGCTGGACAGGAACAGGAAGTTGGAGACTGTGGGGCACTTCCTTCCTCCCCCCCCCCCAAAAAATGGACTCCTTGCAAAAAAAAAGGCCATGCAAATGTCAACCTGAGGAGTGATTCTGATAAAAATCATAATTTTCTGAAGGTTTATCCTGTTCGCTGGTGATTTTCTTGTGCAGAATTGCAAAATCTCTATTTCGCGAGTGCGAGATTGTTCCTTTCCGCCGCAACTACGTGTTCGCAATTGCGAACTCTCGCGAGGTGTGCTGTGCAAGGTGGCAAGCCGCGATTACGTATTCGCGGGCGCCAAACTCCCGCGGGATCACGCAGCAAGATCCAAAATGGCGCGGCACTCGCAAAGAAAAACAACTCGGCAAACGCTAAATGACGGAAAGTGAACGCCGTGCACCACGCCGCGCGCCGCAACCAAGCAAAAATTCCGCCGCGAGCGGATTCACGGATTTTCGACAAATTCGCGAGAGTTCGCGGATTGCGAATTTGCCGAAAATCCGAAAAATCCGCGATCGGAGCGGATTTTACGCCCATGCTTACTCACCATGCCATTCCAGTTGGAACCCACCCAGTTCATGCTTCACCCTCCCTCACCCCTCACTCAGGCAAGCCACCTCACTGGTCTGTTGTTCTGTTTCCTTGTCTTCATGCTAACCAGACAGCTGAGCAGTGCTTTTTTTGTGGGCCTCCTCCAGGGCCCGGCAGCATCAAGTCCTCTCTGCACGGGACCAGAGATGTAGTCCAGGTGCTCCCGGGCTAGCTGGCTATGGGCACTCAGCCATGTGCAAGAGGCCCGTTCAGTATTGGCCAACACTCATCACCCTGTCAAGTGCAATTCCAGCTGCAGTTGCTATCAGGCCAGTCTGGGTTCCTCACACCTCATCTCACATGCGGAAAGGAGGGATGAGGGATCCCCTGCTGTCCGCCTCTCCACCGGGAGACATCTGGTCCCCTCCTCTTGTCTTTCTTGTGAGAGGCCTCCCAATCAGGGTGATGCTTTAGGGCCGGCTGATCGCGGGTGATCAAATTCATGCAGGAGGCCTCACCCATCAATGGCCGCCTTTTGTCTCTCCTAGCAGACGCGGCTCCGGTCGCTGACTTCAATGGGTCCGTTTTACCACCACCCACCTCTCCTCTCATGCTGGAGAGAGGGGAAGGCGAACGCCTATCTGCCGACAAATGACACTGCCGGGAAGGGTTCACCCCCCTTACAAGTGTCACACGGCCTGCCGCACTATGGCACAGTCGGCATCTTCTGATTCTTTTTCAACCAGGTCTTAGGCCTCTGCTTTTTGCTGGGTTTCTTGTAAGCTCACTGTTAGCGCCATATGGAGAGGATCCACCAGGGTCATTTATATACTGGGGATAAAAATTATTTCGAGGATCATTGGCGTGGTGGCCCAGAGTTTTCTCACAGAGCAGCTACCATCTCTGGTGGTCTGGCCACGTCCCTGTGATCTGTGATTGTATGTTTAGTTAAAACACAAAAGGGGCTCAAATGGGAACTCATAACTCAACCAACAGTGTACCACGCCCTAACTAATATGAAACACAAAATAAGCACGTTGGGTAAAGAAGAAAGAAGAACAGAAGAATGTGTTTATGTGTCTGAAAATATTATTTATTTAGGACAAGCACCCTCACTAACCTGAAGGTGGCATGTTTCATCACTGGGTTCTTTCCTCACACCAGGATCAAAAGTACCTGGTGCTGCTACAACTCTCCAAAGGAGAGTAGCCTTTGAGGTGTTTTATATCCCAGGTGAGGACCAGGTATGGATGAGAGAAACGGAGTGCTATTTTTATATATGTGAGGTGAGTCAAAACTATCTCCTGGTAGGCTACATCTCAATTGTATTCCAGTGCCTCCAAGGGATAGAAGTACAACTAATGAGTAGGGGTTAGAAATAATATCTCCCATATATGGTCAGCATGTTTCTGTGTTATATATGACCCAATGTATAGGTTACGGGGCATTCTTCAGGATCAGGAATCAGTCACAAATGAAAAAAATAAAACAAAAGTGAAAAAATATTTAAAAATATATAATGGAAAAATATAGAAAAAATATAAAAAAAATGAAAACAAAATACATGTATACAAACTAGAATGACAGAGCGGTGGCAAGTCACCTGATTTTCTTTTTAGTCAAATCTGTTTATTAGCATTTTTTGAGACATTGCAGTACATTAGACATTTCAACAGTGTCAACGCAGCCAATTGGGCATGTCAGATAAACATTCATGGACACTATAGTATTGCAATTAAGGAACACAAAGCCACGGGTCCAGTAAGTCTTAAGTGAAGGAATACTGCCCAATACTGGCAAGAGCATGGGGTGCCGGGAAAGCCGCCCCCAAGCTAGTCCATGACTGTCCACAAGCTAAGCTTAGTGCATTAGCAGAGTTTGGGGTGGATCTTTCCAACGTGGACTTGTACACAAAGATGACTTTTACACAACAACTGTAAAGAAGCAAAAAGAAGAAAACAATAGCAAACCATCGACACTCATACATGTTAGTCCCTTTCCCCCCTCCCCCTCTCACCCCCTTCCTTCGCCCCCCCCACACGTGCGCGCACTCCAGCCACGACTGGGCCTGTACCCAAACCTGCATGACTCTAAAAGTCGAAAGCGGTATCTAACTGATTATGTAGACAGGAGAACAGCCCGCAATACACTCCAACCCCCGAGGGCGCCGCCTAACTCTCTACAGCTCCCGCACCCCTGACCCCGCCTGGTAGTTGCAGAGTGCTAAGCATGTGCTCCCAGTGCTCCACCATTGGTTCTTTTCAAAGCCCCACCGTTTCCTCTCTACATATGGCCGGCCACTCCACCCGGGCCCATGCCTGAAAGGAGGAGGTCCACACCTGCATGCTTGGTGAGTCACGGGCCTAACAGCGCCTCCTAAGGAGGCGTATAGCCCCCACCATCCCCAAATCTAAAAAGCGGGACGATACCTTGTCCTTGGGTGGCCTCCGGAAATGATGCAAGATATATTCCGGCCAGTCAAAGGGTATAATACGACCAGTACATTCCCGAAGCAGCTCACCTATTACACTCCAGTAGGAGCCCAGCCTAGGGCAGCGACATAGAAGGTGGAGAAGCCCCCTACACACCTCACCGCATCTGGAGCAAGAAGCATCCACGCGATGGAAGTTTCTATTTATGAGCTCAGGCGTGAGATAGGCCCTATGAACAACATAAAGTTGTATCTTGTGGAAGCGCAGGTTTCTGGGAATGCGTACCGGACTTTTAAGAATTCTCTCTCACTCCTTAACGGATAGCTGCCTGCCCATGTCGCGCTCCCATTTACCCCTGAGTGGGGCCAAACTAGTCTCCAGCAAACCAGCGGACCAGATGCTTGCCCCTCCCCATACTACATAGTTAAATGCTGTGCAGGCTCCGTCGCTACGTCTCCCCACCTGGCCGTCATCTTCGCCACCATGGAGCGATGTAGCAGGAACCCCCCAGGGGAAAGCCCGTCCTCAGAGACTAGCGTCTCGTAGGCCACTAATGCACCGTCTCTAAAGAGGTCGCCCAGCATCTGGATGTCCGCCTCTCTCCAATGTTGTAGCATGGGACGTGTAAGGACCCCCTCGCCTCCCAGAAAACCCTCCAGAGGCACCGCCGGTGCATACAGGAGCACCCTTTGAGTGAGGAAAAGGGCTATGCGAAAGCACCCTGCACCACTCCCATGGTCGCAACCGCTTCAAGCGCTTCGTGCCTTTCAAGGCGCATTTTCTCCGGGCTGGGCGCTGCTGGGCAGGGGCCTGAACCACGGCGGGCGCCCCGTTTCCTGAGCTTTATCGATCTCTGCACCTGCCAATCACCCTCCTCCGGGCCCGTAGGCCGGGCACCCTTCCACAGTCCCGTCTCCTCCAGCCAGTTCCAGACATTGGACGGCGCATCAAAGAAGCGGGCGCCTTCCTTGGTGATCACGCGGAGGCGAGAGGGGAACAGCAAAGAGTACGGCAGTCCTAGTTCCCTCAGCTGCTTTTTCACCGCCAGGTATGTGCTCCTCCTTCTCTGCACTGCTGCCGTGTAGTCTGGGAAGAACATCACATGGCTGTTCCCCACTGAAAGATCATCTAGCTTCCTGGTTTCTATCAGCACCACATCTCGATCACGGTAGTTAAGCAGTTTGAAGAGAAACGGGTGAGATCGGGCTCCGGGTCGAGGCTTCTGCGCCGGCACCCTGTGCGCTCTTTCTACCGCAAAGTGCAGAGACAACATCCGAGGCAGGAGTTTCCGCAGCCAGTTCTCAATATACCGCTCCCAGTCTTTCCCTTCTTCGTCCTCCGGGAGACCGACCACCCGAACATTGTTGCGCCGGGAGCGTCCTTCCACATCCTCAATGTGATCCTCCAGCACATGGACCCTGTCTATGATGTCTTGAAGCACCAAAGCATGATTCTGCACCACCGGCTGCAACTCCTGAAGCGACTGATGCTGCACAGCGACTGGCTCCTCCAGTTTGCGGTGGTCCGTGTGAAGAAGAGTGAAGTCAGATGCGACCTTATCGATCCAGGCCTCCAGTGATACCTTAGTTTGCTCCAGTGTGGTGCCTATGCGCTCCACCGCTACCAGCACGGAGTCCATTTTGGCCGCAAGGGACGCCGCCGGTCCCATGTTGTCACTCTTTTGTCCGTGCGAGGAGCCTAGTCCATCAGCCACCTGCTGCTTCTGCAGGGACTTGTCCCTGAGCCTGACCATCGCTAGCTGCTGCGCAGAAGGCATCCACACCTGCCGGCAGCCACCAGTCGCCCAGTGCCAGGCACCCTCCAGAGTCCCGGAGGAGAAGTCGCCTCTCCAGTCCAGTGCCACCAGCTGTGACAAGAGGAACTGCCTATTCGTATTGGGCGCCAGCACCGGCAGGGCCGCAGCACCTAGCGGCCAATGTCGTCCCTGGGGGTGTCTCTGACGATTGTCCGATGTTCACCACGCCGTTCGGCAGGAGTGCGCCTTCTTTTTCTCTAGGGGCCTCTTCACCACTGCCCCCTCGACAGCAAACTACATCTGCTTCACCCCAATGTCCCCAGGCAACAGAGGCCGCAGCGTCGCAATGGGGGAATCTGACTCACCCCGTTCAGTCCCAGACACCTAGCGCCTTCCCTGTGCATGGCGCTGACCACGTACCAAAGGTGGGTCGCCCAAGGAGCAGCAGCGGCTAAAATGGCGCCCACACCAAAATGGTGCACAGGTCTCAAGAGGCCAGGTCCTAGGCAGGCAACCCGTTCCAAAAGTTCGCGAGCTGGGGATACCGAGTTTGGCCGCTCGGCCGGACACAAACACCTTCAATTGCCAAGACCCACACAGCGCAATGTCCCCCTGCTGTGTCAGCCAGGATATTGCTGAGCCTCGGTCAGGCCCTGGGACGAACACCGCAAACTGCCGCAGTCCCCTGGGCGTTCTCTTCCCTCGGTCTCCACTGGTGCAGCCCCTAGCTCAAGCCTCGCACTTAGGGCGCCCCTCCGACACGAGGTAGGCCAGACTCCGGGTCCCAGGCGCGGGTCTCCCCCCGCTCTGCCAGTTCAGGAGCAGCGCGGCCTACAATCCACTGCGCTCCCCAACTTGCGCACACTGCAGGCTTCAATCTCTGAGCTCCCAGCCCACCATCCACGGCCTCCGGGCTCCGCAGCCACTGCTCCCACGCCTCAGGGTAACACCATCCACTGTGCTATGGCGCTTCCACAGGGCTCCCCCCGTCCGCCCCGGGTCCCGCTCCTCACCATGTGGGGCTTGTAATCTGCAGCCGCTCAGGCAGCGCCAGCTGGATTTTGTCCCCCTCCGCACGACAGCCGCACCGCGGCTGGTGGGTCCGCGAGTCTTCACCGGCCTCAGGCTCCAGAGGGAGGCTTTAGGTCCCAGTCTCCGCCGGCCACAGGAGCCGCCATGCCCCTCGTCCGTGCCATCTCACCCTCCAACGTTTCACTTCTCCGGCTGTCTCGGCTTACTGCCCTTCCTCTCACACCTTCAAGCAGCGCCGGTTCCGCAGCGGGATTCGCAGGATGCCTGGGCCCAGAACAACGCCCAGCTCCCCGCAGTAGTGCTCAGTTACTTCAACGGCCGCCGGGCCTCAGGGCAGTTTTTGCGCCACTCCGCCTCGGGCCTCGCTGCCTCGCTGCCTCCGCCTGTTGCCGATCTCTGTCGCCACAGCCCCAAGCTGGGATCCGCTTGGCTACACAGGCTCACCGCTGTGCCCCCACACCAGCTCCTTACAGCGGGGCACGGAAACCACCTCTGCAGGGTAAATTGCAGGATAATTAGGGGTCTAAATACGGAGCTCTACTCGGGCACATCCACCATGTGAGCTGGCAAGCCACGCCCCCGGTGGCAAGTCACCTGATACAGAAGGATGCCCACAACATTTTCTTTGTGAAACTCCCACCATTGTTCAACCTTGTAAAACGTCAAAAGTAGGACAAAATTATATCGCATACATAGAATAAAGTAAAGTCTTGTTCCATTCAATGTTAACAGACAAGGGTTAATGTGTCCAACACTAGTGTAAATACCAGTAATGGTGGCTTGTAAACAAGAGGATAAGCCTTACCCTAAATAGGATGCTTAGCTCCTTCTCAATACTAAATCAGGTGGCCTAGATCACAGAGCTACATATCACAATAAAAACAAATAAAACAAGGAAGGTATCAAATAAGTGTAACATGGGCCATCAAAAAGCACAGATAGATCATTCAACGTGCCCTAGAGATATTCAGCTTGATCGTGTCCACAGAGCACTATTCATCCCTTTACCTTACACAAAACCTTTAGTCTTAAAGACAACTCTCGTAAAAACAATTTGGCACATATCCAGTAAAGTGTGAGCCAAACAAGTGAAGTCAATGGAAAAATCTAAATCTAAAGAAATCGCAACACAGGATTCAGAACACACTGGTATTTTACAGTACCTGCAAAGATTCTTTTTTAAAAAAAATTTAATTAGCTTTATTGAACAAGTTTGAGTCATACAATGTATATATGCTGACATATCAAGTGCAGCACACTCAGAATACAGAAACAAAAACAAAACAGAGCAGGTCAACCCCAACACATACAGTCGTATTATCCCCGTTCCATACCACTAGTTTTCCCCCCATGGTCTCTCTGTCCTTCGTGAGCAGCATCAGGAGGCACACCCATACCACGTTTGTAGCACATTACTATACATACAAGTCTCCACGTGCTCCTCAATCAGAGTCCAGCTCCTGTTGAGAAAGAAGATATTCATGCAAGGGAGTCCATATATCACAAGGTCTGGATGCGGCAGGAAGTTCCTCAGCATATAAGTCTAATTGTTCGTGGCAATATACCATATCTTTTAGCCACAGTTCTACTTTGGGTCCCCAGTGACTATCCCAGGTAAACAACACTCTCCTCTTTGCCAGTAACAGCGCCACTCTCACAAATCTTCTAACAGCGCGTATGTGCGGCACATATCCTAAAAGACATTCAAATGGCGCGCAGTTCACCTCGCACCCTGTCATTTTTTGTATTATACCCACAACCTGTTCCCAGAACTGTAGGACCTGAGCGCAGTGCCACGCCATGTGTATAAACTCCGCGCTTTCCCTACCACAACGCCTACAACAAGCTGTGTCGCGCAATCCTATCCTGTGTAGCTTTTTGGGTGTATAATATACCTGATGTATAAACTTTAGGTGTATAATCCTCAGGTTGCTATTGGACGTCAAACGGCCCGTCAATTCGCAAATGTCTCCCCAAGCCCGTTCTGTAAACGGGGGGGGTCAGGTAGGCATTCCAGCGCCCTAGGCTGCGATGGGCCTCACATAGGGTCTCGTCCTGCAGTGATCGATAGAGCTTAGTGATTATCTTTTTCTTCGTCGGTGCAACTATCAGCATTTGTAGTGTCTGTAGGATTTGTGGCGAGTCAAGGAACCCTGGGTAGTGATCCTGGATGGCTCTACACAGTCTATAGCACCTGTATATGAACAGTGGTGTAGGGTTCTGTATGAAGTCCAGGTCACTATTAGATAGGTAACTTCCAGTTGCATATAAGTCCCCCATGGAAACCAATACTACCTCCCTCAAGGCTGTCATGGGCCCACATTCACGTGCCACCGAGAGGGCAGCGTGACCCTCTATCGGCAGCGTGGGTGCGTAAATCGGGAGTTTTTTCGTTCTGTTCCCAATTTCTTGCCATGCCGTAATGGTCATATCTAAAGTATTTATCTCCGATTTCGGCGTACGCTTGTTCGTGTGCGTCAGTATAGCAGACAGCGGAATCGGATAGGCATCCCCCTCCTCTACTGCCACATGCGGAAGAAAGGCATATGGCTTGAACCAATAGTACACAAACTGTGCTTGCGCACATAAATAGTACGCAAAGAAATCAGGGGCTCCGAAACCTCCTTTGCCAAAAGGCAGGGTCAAAAGTAGTCCAACTGATTCTCGGTTGTTTGTTCCCCCAGACCAGCCTCAACAGTTGCATTTGGATAGTCTGAAAAAATAGTTTGGTCAAAGGAGTAGGGACATTGCTAAAGAGATATAGAAACTTGGGCGATATCACCATTTTGATTATGGCTATTCGGTCCGCTAGACGGACCCAACTGTCTATTTGTCGCACCAACGAGGCATAAGCCCGGCCGTAATTCTCCTGTGTCACCACCTCAGGGTCTCTGTGTATCCACACCCCAAGGTACTTCACCGGGTCCACAGTCCATAGTAAGGGATATTCCACCTGGGGCGCAGTGGTGATACTCGTTAGCGGGATAATCATTGTTTTCTCCCAATTAATGCATAACCCGGAGAGTAGTCCAAACCGAACATATTCACGCAACACTTGCGATAAATATTTGCATGGCTCACGAATGTAGAGGACCATGTCGTCCGCATATAAGAAGATTCCCACCGGACGATGATTAAAATGTAAAGCCGCTGCCCTCTGTCCCTGCCGAATCCTACACACCAACGGCTCTATAGCTATGGCAAAAGCAGTGGGGACAGTGGACATCCCTGCCTTGTGCCACGCTCAATCGGGAAGGGTTCCGAGGTCAGACCCCCAACTCGCACCCTCGCAGAGGCGTCCGCGTTATGGACCTGAATCCACCTGAGAAAGATAGGCGGGAACCCCATTCTGCGCAATATATGCATCATATACTCCCTCTCTATAGAATCGAACGCCTTAACGGAGTCTAGTAATACTGCAACTGTTTCCAAATCGGAATTGAGGACATGAAACATCGCAAATATAGTTCGCAAACGTACTGAGATGGAACGGTCCGGAATAAATCCCGCTTGGTCTGAGAGTACAAGAAGGGGCATCAACGGGAGTAATTTAGTGGCAAGTATTTTCGCCAGCACTTTCGCGTCCAGGTTAATTAAAGAGAGAGGGCGACAGGTGTCACATCTCTCGGGCGCCTTGTCCTTTTTTAACAGGGTGATAATAAGAGCCTGTCGTAGGGATGGGGGAAGCACACCGGTCTCATGGGCCTCTGCATACATCTCCAGGAGGCGCGGTGCTAAGAGGTCAACATACGCCTTATAAAATTCCGCCGTTAGGCCTTATGGGCCCGGGGCCTTATTGTTGGGCATTGACAAGATAGCCTCTTTAACCTCCTCCACCGTAGGCGGCAAATCCAGATATTTCCTATGTACGTCTGATAGCCATGCACATGCAGTATCATTCAGATAATCATCCAACGCCCCCGGCTCTACCCTCCCTCTGGAAGTGTATATACTAGCATAACAGGAGCGAAGCTGCTACACAATCTCCTGCTGTGAGTGGTGTAGTATTCCCTGATCATCCGTAATGTGGTCTATCGGTGGATTGTCTGTTCGATCCCTTAGCCTTCGAGATAATTTACTGCCTGGCCGTCCCCTGTCGCCATACGCTCGCGCTACATATCTCTTTGATAGATATTTTATTTCCGTTTCTTCCAGTGAGTTGTACTCCTCTACATGCTCGTGGATCTGGGCTAGTATGTCTCTGGAGGGTGCCAAGCTGTACTGCCTTTTGAGGTCTCCCAACTGACGCTCACACCTTTGCAGCTGCTGTCTGAGGTCGCGCAGTATCCCCGCCGAGGTGCTAATACAAAAGCCACGTATGGTCGCCTTAAAGGCATCCCATAGCACTGCCTGACTGGATACAGAGCCCTCATTCAATTCAAAATGTTGTATAATGGCTTTCTTAATGGTGTCTACATATGTGGGATCCGTCAACGCCTCTGCCCGGAACCGCCACGTGAAAGGCCTATGAGGGTTCAGCGGAATTTCTAGCTCAACAAGTAAGGGATTGTGGTCAGACAGCGTTCGTGGGAGTGTATGGACCCTTTCCACCCATGCATTAGCTTCGTCATTAAACAGCCAGTAGTCTAGTCTAGACCAACTATTGAACGCTGGGGTGATAAGTGTCCCTTCCCTTTTCTCTTTATTGCGCACGCGCCAAACATCCACCAGGCCCAGTTCCACTATCATGTCACGCACACATCTCGCCACTTTGACCGTGCGCGCTCCCTCTGGATTGGACCTGTCTAACTTGGGCTGTAAGTGTGTGTTGAGATCCCCACCTAATATAATCACCGCCGCTGGCCAAGGGCGCAGCACATGAAGCACCTGCGAGATAGTAGCGGGGTCATCTACTACCAGGCCATATATATTGACAATTGTCACCAGAGCCTTCCCCAGAGTACCCTGCACCATCGCCCAACGGCCCTCCGTGTCTATACTAGTGCGCTTCTCAGTAAACTGCACTCCTTTCTTAATCAGAATAATGACACCTCGCGCATACGAAGAATAAGAAGAGGCCAACCGGTATGTCACCCACCTGCGCGCAATGTTAGCCTCAGAGCTTTTACACAAATGGGTCTCCTGCAAAAGGGCGATTTGCACATTGTGCCTATTAAGTTGCGCCAGCACCTGTCTGGTTTATTTAGGCGTGTTTAACCCCCGAACATTCCAAGTTATGCAGTTGATTTTCTCCCCCATCATTAGCTATGCATGGCAATCTGGAAAACATTCGCTATGAGACCTGAGAGTGTAACCTGCCTGCGGCCGTGACCACATTGTACAATACACGCATCTATCAGAGATGTATGACTTTGAACAACAGAAATATACCCCTCACCCCCACCCACTTCAGCTCCCCCAACATGCCAAATGTTTTGCCCATAAACCAGCCCACCCCCATTAGAAACAATACAGCACAATATCTGAGGTGGGGAATACCCATGGGGGTCGTGGCGGCGCATCCACTCCCAGTGTAAAAAAAAAAAACGGGAGGGGGCCACCTAGTTGTCCATAAGTCTCTCCACCCTGCACCCAGTGTACAAAATGTATCTGCAGTTGTATCAAGGGCTAGTCATTTGTTCCCATCACAGCAGCCCGGCTCTATATAGAAAATACCAAAAGGCAGAACATTTCACATGTACATATTGACTGCAAATCTATTCTTGATGGCTCGGAACAGCCCGCTCAGCCTATACCATGCTTATCAAAGTGTGATCCAGCTAAACCACATGTGGCAACAACAGTATACCTTAGCTGCTAGCACCCCCCAACATTTCCCAAACCATATTCAACTTCTCCGATAAAACAGCCCCGCAAATGCATCTTTTACCACCCATACTCCCCACAATAGCCCCGTCACAGGCCAACTAGGGAGGGAACCAGTAAACAGTGCCCCCTTCTTCCCGGAGTCAAGTGTTCCTCAGTCGTCCACATCTGACATATTTTCCCGGCGGGGGCTTCTGCGACGTAGTGACTTGACGTGCTCCATTGCCTGGCGAGGGTTGTTGAAGATCTTGGCACCAGCTGCCTCACCTATGCACAGCCTCGCAGGGTAAAGCATGGCGTAGGGAATCTGTTCTTTAATTAGCATCTTCTTCACGTTCTGAAATTCCTTACGTGCTGCTTGCACCGTCGTGGTGAAATCCGTATAAAAGTTGAGCACACTGCCCTGGTAGTTCACTGTACCCTGCTGACGCGTCACCCTCAGGACAGTATCTCGATCTCGGAAATTTAACAATCGGGCAACTATTGGGCACGCCGGAGCCCCCGGAGGAGGCCGAGCTGCCAGAGAACAGTGTGCTCTTTCTACCGCAAACATGGGTGACAGTGTATCTCCGCCGCACACATCCCTTAAAAGCGTCTCTACGTAATCCTCGAGGCGCCCCACATTGGTAGATTCGGGTAGGCCCAAAGTGCGCATGTTTTTGCGCCTCGATCGCGCTTCAATGTCCTCATTCTTGGCTTGTATGAGCGCTAGCACCTTAGCCATGTCCGTCGTCTTGACGGTGACCTTTTGCAGGCCGTCTTCCGCATCGGAGATGCGTTGTTCAGCCTCCCCAAGTCTCGCCGCTTGCTTATCCATGTTGGCCGAAAAGTAGTCCATCCTCCCATTAAGTGCCTCGACTTTTCCATTAATAGCCTGAAGGCTCGCCTGTATCGCCACCAGTGACTTTTCCAACGTCAAGGGGCCTTGTGCCGCCATATCCAACTCCGAGGCGTTATTCTGTGCAGTCTTCCCGCCCTTGCGCAACTCAAAGGTGAGCCGCGGCTGTTTTTTTCAGGTTTACCCATGGCCGAGGGCGCTTGATGTGCAAGGGGAGGGAGCCGCGGGGCCTGTGTCGCTGTCCCGCAGGGTTATTGCAATCTTCAGCAGTGTACTCATTATGCCCACTTGCAGTCACCACACTGCTGTATTCAGGCCTTCAGAAGAAGCGCGCCCGTATTGCACCACACTTGCGCTTCTATGTGGCCTGCAACACACCGGGATATGCCACCATGAAGCACCACAACAGTGTCACTAGTTCACCCGCTGGCATCACATGAGGAGGGGGGGCGCCGCCAGCCTGAGCAGCGTCAATCCCGGATCAGGCTAAGTTCCAGGCCTTCAATAATCTGGTCCGCTCACCGCGCCACATCCAGGCACCCACTCCAAGTCCTCTCAGCAGCGATCAGTGCACCAGTGTCTGGCCACCTTCCGCGGCCGGCAGTAGAGCTCACCGCATGGGTCACGCAGGCTTCAGATCCCCATTCAGCGCGTGGCAGTAGCGCCGCCTACTCGCACCTCAAGAGCCGGGCGCTTGCGTAGTTTGCAGCCTCCCAGCCGGCACTGACTCTCCCCTGGAGATCCCGCACTCAGCACATGAAGCATGAGGCCCCACCGCCCTGCTGGTTATTCGGCGCAGCCACGCCACCGCCGCCTTACTTTCTGCCGTTCGAGGATTGCTCTCCGAAGCCCAGATTCATCACCGCAAGGAGGCTGCCAGGGTCCTGCCGAGTGTGCTGGCTGCCATTTTCTCATGGCTCTCAATGCCGCCGTACACTCGCACAGCTCCCGCGGGGGCTCCGCCATGGCAGAAATCGCCGCCAATCGCCCGCAGCTGTGTGTTGCTAGCCAGGAAATCCTCCGCTACGGGTTGCAGTGCAGAGGGACAGGATAAATGCAGGATACCTGACGGCGGCCGACGGAGCTACACTATCATGCGGCCATCTTGCAGGGCGCCCAAGCCACGCTCCCACCTGCAAAGATTCTTGCGACTTCAGTCAGCATGCCTGGAGAGGAGAACAAAGCTCATGAATGTAATCACCATTTTAAACGTCTAGACGTCGGGAGGAGGGACAGCTCTGCATAGCTGGAAACAGGTGTCGGGCAGTAGTAATTATGGGAAAAATAGTCCCGATCTGTGCTATATAACTGTCTTGACCGACCAAATTTTTCAGAATATGTACATTGAGCCAAAAGGACTTCAAAGTCAATGGAGGGTAGACAATAAAAAAATGTTTGGTTTTTTTTATAATTATGGGATTTTTTTTTTATTTTTATAAAAGTTGGTTTTATTGTATTTGAAAGAGGAAACAGAGTTAGGAAAAAGACAGAAAGGAAAACAAGCGGCAATATTGCAGCAGTACAAACATGAGCCTTGCAGGAACTTCCGACATATCCATTAGAAGCCTCGAGCCCCAGCTAACCGCACTAAGCGGCGTCCGGGAGGATAGCGACGGTGAAGGGTTCCAACCACCAGACGTTACTCAATGTCTCCGCTGAGTCTGCCATGAGGAAGGATAATCCAGTTACACGAAATGTCACGGGAAATTCCCGGGCAGGCAAGTTCCTTCCTCAGTCATGCAGTGCCGCAACAAGTACAGAACCCCCCCAACTATGCTCCCTTCCCACCCCCCCCGCAGTCCCCACTCTCCCCCCCCAGGTGGTGGCGCCAGATCACACTCTCACTCTTCGCTACACACTCACATCATTCGGGCAATTAGACTTGGAAAAGGTGAAGTGCTCGTAAGGCCGATGGACAGACAGCAGATGGCAAACCATTCGACAGATACTTGACTAAAGGCCCCCACCGGAACATAAAGTTCTTAAAGTTGCCCAAGAAGATGTCCGCCATTCTCTCCAAGCTCATTAATCTCCATAACTTTGCGTGCCATAGTGATATAGCCGGGGCCATTGGTTTTTTCCAGGCCGCAGCCAATGTTAGCTTAGCTGCCCCCAAACACAGCCACATAATTTGTTTGTCTGTTTTCGTCTGATGTTCCAGCAACGGATCTCGGAGACCCAAGATAACAAAGGACAGGGAGTCCGAAATCGGATACCCCAACATGTCTTTGATATGAGATAAAATTTCGGCCCAAAAAGGTCGAATGACTGGACAGTCCCACCAGATGTGGCGAAAGTCGCCCAGTAAGCCACAGCCCCTCCAGCAGCGATCCGAAGTCGCCGGGAATATGCGATGAAGTTTTGAGGGGTAGAGATACCAATCAAACATAGTTTTGTAATGGGCATCCCTCAGATCTGCTGAGTGATTGTGGGTCTTAATGTCCCGCCAGAGACCTTTCCATTCACCTTCCGCTATGTCCCTATTCAGCTGACCTTCCCAGTGGTCCATATAGCGGGGACGAGGGGAGACCACTGTGCCAAGCAAGAGCTTATATAAAAAGGAGATCGTTCCCTTCATTGTGGCAGTCCGCAAAAGAAAGGCTTCGAAAGGTGAGGGTGGTCTCGTAGCCGCCTCTCTCAGACCGGGCGAGGTTGCCCAGTGGATCAGCTGGGCATACCGGAATTGTTCCGTGGGCCGCAGGCCGTAGTCCCGCATGCAATTAGAGAATGTGAGGGGTTCCGTGCCATGGAAAAGATGTGTAAGGGCCCTACAGCTGCCCTCCCTCCAAGGCCGAAATGGTCCCTCCGGTAGCGCCGGCGGAAAAGCCGGATTGAAGTGCAAAGGAGTGAAGGGGGAGGGGAACGACGTCCAGCGTTTGTCTCCCGATACCGTGTCCCACACCTTTAGGACAGTGCCTGTGGGAGTGCTGACGTAAGCATTCCTAGGCCTGTCTGGCTTGGGTTTCCAAGCCAGGTCCCAGATTGACCTCCCAGCCACACTCCTATCCATGTGCAGCCAGTGTTTTTCAGATTCTTGCTGCGACCACTCCACCAAGACCCGCAGTTGCGCTGCCTTATAGTACAGGTGCATGTCCGGGAGGCCCACTCCTCCTTCCTCCCTTGGGCGCCTCAGAGTCGCATAGGAGAGGCGTGCCCGTCCACCCTGCCAGATGAACTTCAGCAAGAGGGTCTTCAGCCGTCAGAAGAAATCCATCTCCATCGGTATAGGGAGGGCTTGGAAAAGGTACAGAAATTTAGGGAGGAGGACCATCTTGATGGCATGGATCCTGCCCAGCCAAGTAATGTATTTTGGCTTCCACCTATCCAGTTCCCCCCTTACAGCCGATAACATAGGCGGAAAGTTCGCTGCGAACAGGGAGCCAATAGAAGGTGTCAGTCGGACCCCTAAATAGAGCAGGGAGGCCGGCGCCCATGCCAACGGCGTAAGCGGTCGTAATCGCTCTACCTCGGCCGGCGGGAGTGTCAAGTTCAAGATATAAGATTTATCAAAATTAACTTTGAATCCGGCGACTTCTTCAAAGTTGGACAGCAGAGTTTGAATGTGCGGCAGAGATTGCGCCGGGTCCCCCACTGAGAGGAGCACATCGTCCGCAAAAAGGGAGATCTTATGTTGCTCCCCCGAAAAGGGAAGTCCCTTTATCAGCTCCTGCTCGCGCAGCGCGATGGCCAGAGGCTTGATGCTTAAGGCAAAGAGCAGAGGTGAAAGAGGACAGCCCTGTCTCGTACCTCTGGTGTGAGCGAAGCCGGCGGAGCGATGTCCATTAATCATCACCCTGGAGCAAGGGGTGCTATAGTTTGCGCGAATCATGGTAATGAATTGGTGCGAGAATCCAAAGGCCTCCAAGGTGCGAAACATGAAGTTCCAGTCCACCTGATCAAAGGCCTTTTCCGCATCCAACCCCACCAGCACCGCCGGGAGACGAAACCTTGTGGCATTCTCAATGAGGTGAATCACCCTCCTCAGATTATCGTGCATTTGACGCCCCTTAATAAACCCTGATTGATCTGGGTGAATGATGGCCGGCATCAGATCCCGAAGTCTACGTGCAAGGATAGCGGAGTATAGCTTAGCATCAATGTTGAGGAGAGCTATCGGGTGGTAGGACGAGCAGTGGGATGGGTCCTTCCCCAGTTTAGGAATCACGGAAATCATAGCCTCGGCCATGGAGCCCGTGGTGCGACCCATGATTGCCATTTCATTGAAGAGGGGTACCATAAATTCGCAGAGCTCCGTAGCAAAGGATTTGTAGAACAGCGACATGTAGCCGTCCGGACCAGGAGCTTTGTGGAGCTTAAGGTCCCCGATAGCCTCCAACACCTCCTCCCTAGAGATAGGGGCCGCCAGCAGTTCGTTCCACTCTTTCGATACCCGTGGAATGGGGAGGTCAGCCAGAAAGCGATCCTGAGCAGCTCGGTCTAGGGAGTCACCCTTATAAAGGGCCTCATAGAACCGGCCAAAGAGGTGTGCCTTATCTGCATCACCGTGGTGAAGCGTTCCCAAAGAATCCAAGATGCCACCTATATACTCCCTTTCCCGTTTATCTCGTAGTTGGCGAGCCAGATGTCTACCTATTTTATTTCCCTGAGAGTAGGAGATGCGCCAAAGCCGAAGCAGGGTAAACTCCGCACGGTTGGCATAGTGGGCCTTCAACTTACCCCGCACTGCAGTCAGTGGTCTCAGAGTGAGCCTAGATGGATTAGCTTTGTGGGCCTGCTCTAAGGCAGCCAGTTCCGCCTCCAGTTCCTCCCGCTCCTTCCGTCTCAACCTATTGAGGCTGGCGTTAAGGTGAAGGCACGTGCCCCTTATGGAGGCCTTACACGCATCCCAGGTATTAAAGAGGGAGGTGTCCGACGCCGGATTGAGAGTCCGAAACTCCCCTATTGCCTTGCGTAGTTCCCTGCATGAGATGTCATCCCTGACAAGCGCCGGTGGAAAATACCACTTTCTCACCCCATCCCCCCCGGATGGCCAGCGCAGCCCTAGTACCAGCAAGCTGTGATCCGATACAGACAGAGGGAAAGCGCTAGAATCTCGGATATCCCCACGAAGGGCCTGGCTCGCAAAAATATGGTCAAGCCTGGAGTAGGAGTGATGGACATGGGAGAAGAACGTGTAGTCGCGCGACTGGGGGTGTAGGAATCTCCAGCAATCAATCAAGCCAAGTTCACCAATCATTCCCTGATTTTCAGTGGAAAATACTCCTGCCCCTGCCCTCTGAGCCCGAGAGCTGTCCAGATCTTTGTCCCAAACCATATTAAAATCACCCATTAGTACCATAATGCCTTCAACAAAGTCCCCCGCCCTGTCCAGCAGGTTCCCGTAGAAAAGCATTCTGCCCCGAGTTGGGGACATACACCACCACAAACGTACATGTCACTCCACCGAGCACCCCCTTGACCATAAGCCACCTTCCTTCCTTGTCACAGCTAATCCCCAAAGGTTGGAAAGGTAGAAATGCTCGAAAGAGAAGCGCTACCCCTCTATGTTTAGTGGATGCAGAGGATCTATAGATTAGCGGGAAGTGTCTATGGCGCAGCCGGAGTTCATCTTTACGCGCCAGGTGGGTCTCCTGGAGCCCCACAATATCCAGGTGATGATCAGTAAGATATTTCCAAACTTTTTGGCGCTTCTGAGGGGAGTTAAGACCCTTGACATTCCATGTCCCAATACTAAGCGGCATAAGGGAATTTCAAAATCAACGCCTGTCTATTCAATGCAAGTGCCTTCCCTCTCCACCAGGCCTTAGGAAACAGACCTGCCTGGCCCGGCACCCCCCTCACTACCAGGTCCACACAGAACCCTGTACCCCTTTCAGTGTCCGATAACTCAAGATCAGTAACAGCATCCATCCAGCCAACAATCCCCCCCAGAGGTCCGACAACCAAGAGCCCCAAGAATCTAGACGCAGTGAGAGAAAAGCATACCATACAGTCTTACCAGGCGCCACCACCCCCCGACCCACCCAACCCCTTCCCGCCAAGGCCCCCACAACACCCCCTGTGCCCCTCCCCCCAACCCAAAAACAAACAGATATACTTAGCCACCCCAACGAAGAGTCCCAGATCAGTGCAGCGCACAGAGTAGTCACTGGGAGGGGGACGGGAGACTCCATGTGGGACTCCCAAGGCCTCGGTCCGGGGTGTCTTCTCACAAAGTACCTTCATAGCCACGGAACCTGAGTACACTAGCCCCCCCGGCGCCCTCAGGCCAGCAGCCCACAATTCAGGCCGCCCCGGAGCTCTGCTGTGAGGTCGTCAGCGTCGCTGAAGCAACGGAGGCCACCGCTTCTCCCCTCTCCTGTAAGCTGGTTGCTCGATCAGGCCGCCCGCGATCCGATGCCGACCCCACCCTGTGCCAAGATGAGGATCGATGCCGCCTTCTCGGCGAAGGGCTGTCCGCCCTTGAGGCCCAGTAGCTCCTTTGCCACCTGTAGGGAGCGGATCTGTGCTAGCTTATTCTGCCATCGGAAAACTATGCGGAATGGATGACCCCATGAGTAAGGAATGTTATGGTTCCGCAGAAACGCCGTCACTGGCCTAAACTCCCGCCTTTTCTGAAGAGTCGTTGCCGCCAGGTCCTGATAGAGCTGCGGGTGGTGTCCACGGAACTGCAAAGTTGGAGCGACTCGCGCTTTCCTGAGGATCCTCTCCTTTAGCTGAAAATCATGGACACAAATGAGGATATCAGGGGGCGGCCCTCCGCCCCTCCGCGGTAGACCAACCCTGTGGACTCGATCCATCTGAATCTCATGCACATCCTCCTCGCCCAGGATCTGAAGGAAGAGGTCTTGCACGTAGCCACGCAGATCACCCGCTTCGCCATCCCACGGCACCGCTCGTATGCGAATGTTATTTCTTCGAGAGCGGTTCTCCAAGTCTTCCGCATGGGATTGCAAGTCTAAGTTCTGTTCAGTGAGCCTCAGCACGTCCTGCTGCAACTGATGGACGTCGTTCGCCATGCTGAGATCGTGATCCTCCAGCGTGGCCACTCTCTCCCCAATGCCGTCCACGTCTCTCCGCACCTCCCGAAGATCAGATGTCAGTTGCGCTCGGAGATCCGAGATGTCTTCTTTGATGGACTTAAAGAGGTCAGTCATGAAGGCTTTGGTGACCGGAGCCTCATCGTCTGATCTCTTAGGAGAGGAGCTCGGGCCAGGGGACGCCGGTTGCTGGGTGTTCTTCGGCTGGCCGTCCTTGCCGTTCTTCCCCTTGCGCAAAACGGTAGACATTGCGGCCCCCCTTGACTTCCTGGGAGACACCATGGACGGTGCCCCCCCGCCACAGGACAGAATCCCGTCAATGCCCTTGCCGCGCACCCTCGGCGTGTGCCTAGATCCCCAGGCATAGCCCCTGTTCGTCTCAGTGGTTTAGGCAGACCAGGTCCAGTGGAGGCAGCCTCCGCAGCTCCAGCCCCCACACCAATACCAAGGGCGTGGTTGTCTCAGCAGTCGCAATGCTGCGAGAGAGGCAAAAATCTAGGGGACTAACCTTCCCCTGTGGCCCACAACGCAGGCGGGCACCTCGATGAGCCAGGCCACACTCTACAGACGTCCACTCGGTTCCACTCTGTAGACCGGACCCGCTTGCTCCCGTGTTCTAGCAGGGTCTCCTCTCCCGCGCTGGAGGGGGGGGGGGGGGGGGGGGAGGGGAAACCACACCCGTGCCAAAAGTCTCCTTTATGGTGCCAATCGGTCCCCCCTGGGGCAGATGTCCGTCCTCCCTACCCTCACGGCACCCCACTGCAGCATTGCTTATCTCCGGGGGCCCAGGCGTTCGCGCTGTCTCGTGTCCCTGCTCCAATCACCAGCAGTCGGGCCAGACCAACCAGGCGTGCTCGGCCCCAAGCAGAAGGCCGTGGCACTCACCGCCTCGTCCCAGCTGCCGCACACTCCTGTGGGGGCCGACTGCACTCCCCCGAAGGCCGTCCCAGCTCCAAAGCACTGTCCAGGCCGCCGAGCAGTTGCGTGGGTCCCGGGAGCAGCGCAGGCCGCTCCCCGAGCTAGGCCGCAGTCCACGGCCTCAATTAGGCAGCCGGCCGCGCTGTAGCTCCAGTTGCTCGCGGACGTTAGGCTCCGCCTCCTCCCAGGGATCCGGGGTCACGGTGTCGGTCAGGCACTTCTTCGCTGCCGTTAGGTCCCCGCAGCACCCTACCACAGTGCCCAGGCGTTCTCGTCAGCCTCCGTTCTCCGCACTCCACTAGGGCCTCCTGAACAGCCGCCTTGCGTCACAGCTCGCAGCGCCGCTCCGGCCTCGGGCACCACCACCGGCTCCGGTTCCGCGAAAACGGGTTCCGGCACCGTCGGAGATTGCACCACTGCTGGCTACCGCTCTACAAGGGCTCCAGAGCGACCAGAAGCCCAAGGGGACGCCCGGGCTCGACGCTAAACAAAGCTTTGTAGGGCCCGGCGCCGGAGGGGACCAGAATCACGTCCTACTCCGTCGCCATCTTGGCCACGTCCTGTGGGATTTTTTTTAAGAAAGGAAAGACTGAATTAACAGGATCAAACTCATAATTTGTAAATATATTTTTTTATGGGTTTTTTTACATTACAGAGTGACTTTGATTGCTGATCCTATGAATCTATGAATTGGGTCAAATATAGGGCAGAAGCATTTTGACCGCATGGGTGAGATATTATTTCTAACTTCCCCTCACTGTTTTTACTTCTATCAACTGGAGGCACCACAATGAAATTGAAAATTTAGCCTACCAGGAGATAGTTTTAACTCACCTCACATATATAAAAACAGCACACTGCTGCTCACCCTCACCATACTGTGCTGAGCCCCCTTGTGATCCTGGGCAAAAAAAAAATGGTCAGCCGCTGGCCGTGCAGGTTAGATCGGTGGGACGGTGAGGGAGGGTTTCGACAGATGACCACGAGGGAAAATTAAATAAATAATTAATGTTTCCTTGTCGTCTGTCGAAGTCCCCCCCAACCTGGCCCCACTGCTCTTACCTGCACGGGTCGCGGCTGAAATTGGTTAGGCCTTCCAAATGCAAAATTGTATGAGCTGCTGCAGCAAACACCTTTTCAGCTCTTCTGGATCAGGACTCCTCAGCACTGCCTAGGCTGCTGTGTCTCTGTCACCAGCAGTGCATCACTAAAACTGAGTTAGTAGCCCTTCCTGCAGCACTCAGCCTCTGATCAAGACTCTGGAGTGCATTTCCTAATCAGCACTTCTCCTTAGCACTCTCTCATGCTGCACACTCACCATATAGCTGCTGTGCTCTGCTGGGCCGGACTGGGAACTCAAAGCAGCCCTGGCAATTTTGTTGGACCAGTCCCTGGGGGCAGGAAGGGGAGCAAGTGTGAAGCACTGCTGCTTTTGTTACTGGAGTCTGATATTGCAGCACTTATGCACAACCGGCCCCGAGTAACAAATCCGGTCCTACTGCTGCAAAACTGGTCCCCACCCTTCCCTCGTCCCGTGGAAACGCCTGATGCCAGGTACGGCCGTCCGCCCCTGGTCCTAGCAGGTCTTGTGACACTTGTGGTATTACATCTTTGGCTTGTCAGTTAAATTGACATCCACTAAGGCCTCCTTCAAGCACCTTTACTTTTCACTGGTCACCACTGTCGAATTATGAAGATGCAAGCTGGCAGGAAGGCCCAGGAGGCAGGTGGGTACTGACATTTGTATCCAGTTATTGTAATGGTAATTGTAATTGCATTGATATAGTCTGTACTACCCCTGACAAGATATGAAACAGGTTATAAGTAAGAGAACTCCCAGAAGCTCAGACCCCGTCTGTAGATAGGAAACCCAACTTATAGTGATAGAATGCATACCCTGATGGTATCACACGCTCCCCATGACTCACCTAATTTCACACGGTGCTAGAACAGAAGACACACCATCCTAGAAGAGAAGACAGGACAAGAGAGTAATTTTGTTCGGGGATTTAAACGTTATTGTAATTCTCCCTTTCTCACTCCTTCTTGGGATGCAAAATGCAAAATTCTGAACCACACAGCAATTGTGCTGAAAAAAAATTGCAATGAAATCTCAGGTAAGTGTAGTGTCCTGGGGCGCAGGGTAGCGGTCCAGTCTACCCGCCCCGACCGGGGCACGTCAGCGCTGCCGCGTGACGTCAAGCGCAGACCCTATAAATAAAGGAGGCGTGGCCGACAACGCTAGTCGGGACCACGCGGAACCAAAGTGCGATCTCCCGTGTGTTATTTATGCGGCGGCGCCGAGTTAGTTAGCGCGAGCGCAACTAGGCCCATTACACTGGCGACGAGGGTTACAAAGAGCCCATGCTGTGCCTAAAAGATCTCCCTCACATCCTGACACGGCCCCAGTGTGCCGGCCCTCGTTAGGCCCACGATGAAAGCGCGCTGGCAAGGCATCTGCATGGAGAGTATCCACAGGGCCAGACAGAGGTGATTCCCCAGGGCCCCTGCTAATGCCCTTCAAGAAGGAGAAAGTGTGAAAAAGAGCTCCCTGCCATGCCGAGGAGTGAATCCAAGTACCAGTGCCCCGTGAACCTACATCACAACATAGGTCAGAGTGGCCGGACCGGCGTCCAGAGGGAAAGAGGGTGAGCTGACCCATGCCCAGGTACCACGTGAGTCTGCAGCAGAGCACTGGTCTGTGCAGCCAGACAGGCGATCAGTGGGGAAAAGGGGAAGAAGGCCGGCCATAGGGGAGTCTCCCAACATTGCTCTAAAGCCTGAAACAGCCTAGAATAGTGCATCAGAGAGGCGGCAGCGCACGTGCTGCGACGAAGGGTTTACGCACATATCAAGATGGCGTCAATTCCCGCGAATGAGCTATTCATAGTAGACGGGGCCCCGTCTTCGCTAGCTCCACGATGGAAAGACTGGACAGATCGCCTCCAGATCTATTTTGAAGGGGCGGGCACTGCCAGAGAAAGACGCAGAGCCCTGCTCCTCCACCTGGGAGGTAAAGACATCCACAGATTCTACAAAACATTAGTGGAAGCCACACCAAAGACGTGTATCACCCTTCTCAGTGCTTTGAACGCGCACTTCGAACCTATGGCGAGCAAAGACTATGAGAGGTTTATTATTTATTTATTTATTTTTTAAGCTTATAAAGCGCGCGGCTACCCCCAACGGGGTTGTCCCGGCGCTGCAGACTACCGGCACCAGAGAGATACATTAGGGCTAGATCATGGAAAAGAGCCAGGTCTTAAGTTTTCTCCGAAACAGAGACTCAGATGTAATAGATCTAAGATCTAGGGGGAGGCGATTCAAGACTTTAGAAGTAGCTACAGCAAAGGCCCGCCCCCCGGTTCGTGCAAAACGAAAACGTGGGGCATACATCAAGCGAAGATGGTTAGATCTAAGGTCACGAACCGATTGAATAGGTTTAAGTCTATGTCTCAGGTAGGCAGGACCTATACCATTGAGAGCCCTAAAGGCCAGAACTAGGGCCTTGAATTGTATGCGGAGGTTTATCGGAAGCCAGTGCAGTATAGCCAGATACGGAGTGATGGAATGGCGATACGGGATGTTACAGATCAGCCTGGCCGCGGCATTCTGCACTAACTGTAGTCGTTTAATCAGGTAAGCCGGGGCTCCCACATATAGGCTGTTTGCATAGTCCAGATGGGACGTAATTAAGGCATGCACTACCGTCCTACGCGAATCAAGAGGGAGAAAGGGGACGATCTTCTTAATCATACGGAGCTTGCCAAAGCAAGCCGCCGAGTCTTTGTTGATCTGGGTTTTGCAGGACAAAGCAGTGTCAAATTGGAAGCCCAGATTATGGGCAGTTTGTACAGGAACCGGGGGAGGGTCAAGTTCAGATGGCCACCATAAATTAGTTGGCAAGGGAGATTTCTGATTAAAAAATAGGACCTCCGTCTTATCTGTGTTTAATTTGAGATTATTGCTGGTCATCCAGGATGCAATCTTAACCAAGCAATGCCAGAAATTCGTCATGCTACCGTCAGAGTGATCTCTAAATGAGAACACGAGCTGAGTGTCATCAGCATAGGAGATCACTCTGACACCCCAGGATTCCACCACTTCCGCTAGCGGGGCCAGATATACATTAAAAAACAGAGGGCTCAATGCTGAGCCCTGCGGGACCCCATAAACCAGTGGTTTCACAGTGGAAACGTACGGTCTGAGAAAGACCTGTTGCGATCTCTCCCTCAGAAAAGATCTCACCCATGCCAAGGGTGTCCCCCCAATGCCAATATTATGAAGACGGTCGAGAAGTATATCGTATGAGACCGTATCGAAAGCTGCGGATAGGTCGAGGAGGACCAGCATGGCCTCCTCTCCTCTATCCACACACTCCTGAATCGACTCAGTCACTTCTAGTAGTGCAGATTCAGTGCTGAAACCCGGCCTAAAGCCTGACTGGGAATCATGTAGCAGATGTTGTGATTCCAGGAATTCCGACAGTTGCTCCTGCACCACCTTCTCCAAGATCTTTGCTGGCTTAGGGAGGAGTGAGATGGGCCGATAATTGCTAAAGCATAGCGGGTCAGCATCTGCTTTCTTAAGGATAGGTATCAGCATAGCCTGCATCCACACAGAGGGGAACAGGCCAGAGAGCAGTGAGACATTCCAGATTTCCATCAGCGGATTGATCGATAGCGGAGCTAGATCACTCAATATCCGTGCGGGGGCCGGATCAAGGGGGGATCCTGATTTGCAATTGCGAAACAGCGAACGGGCGTGTTCAGTAGTTAGGGGCTTAAAAGAGGTGAACAGTTCATCATGCGTGATTTTATTATTTAGTGTTGACACTGTCCTATTCTGATTAATTGTAGTCGTGATTTTTACAATTTTCTCATGAAAAAAATCTGATAAGCCATCGCAGAGGGATTGGCTGGGCAAATTAGAGCATGCCAAGGCAGGGGGGTTAGAAAATTCTTTGACAATATTAAATAGGGTTTTTGTTGAATTTTCCGCGATCTTAATTTTTTCTATAAAATTATTTTTCATGATGCTGCGTTTAAGTTTGTGAAAATTCTTGAGAGCCCTTCTGTAGGAGGCTTTAGCAGTCGGATCGTAAGCCCGCCTCCAGGCACGTTCCAGTTTTTTACACCTGCTTCTTTCCTCCCGCAATTCCACCGTAAACCAAGGTGCCAAAGGTTTTAATCTTGAGGAGGTAAGAGGAAGCATCGGGGCAATTTGATCAATTGCTGAAGAAAGACACTCATTGAATTTAGATACTCCCGCATCAAGGTCACCAGACAGTGGCCCTAGTATCGTAGGTAAAGTCTGATCCAGTGCATCGTATGTACCCTTGTGCCATTTTCGCCCAGACTCTCTGATCTTGGAAGGAATTTTAGGAGGCCGTGGGAGGGACAGCTCAAACGGGATCAAGCAGTGATCAGTCCATGTGAGGGGAAGAGAGGGAAGCGTGGAAAGGCCAGCGCAGTTAGAAAACACAAGATCAAGGGTGTGGCCCGCTATGTGTGTGGGTCCCCTAACCCACTGAGTTAGATTAAGGCCCAGCATAGTGTTCAGGAGATTGTTGGCTCGCACACATGTATCCACATGTACATGCAGATTAAAATCACCTAGCACTGTGAAGTGAGGATGTTTTAGTGATAGGATCTTTCTTCTGTCAAGCTAAGCAGGAAGCGGAGGAATCACTAGATGCATTCCATGGGAGGTTGAAGGAGCTAGCCAGCACGTGTGGATTCCGCGACGAAAAGTAGAGATTCGAGGACAAAAAAATTCAAGGGTGCTACTCTTAGAAACTTAGGATCACCATCCTCCAGGAAGATGGCAAGCCGCTGGCAGACATCCTCAAGCTAGGGTGCTCCGAAGAACTGTCGCAGGCCAGAGCCTCCCACATGGAAGCAGCCCTTCACCGGCCCATCAAGATGGAGCAGGTCAACGTGGCAGAGAAAGCGAAAGGCGTGAGGCCAAAAGCGCGCCAACAAGCAGGCAGGAAACAGCAGGACAAGCACAAAGAGTGCGAATACTGCGGAGGCCAGCCCCACCGCATGCAAGACTGCCCAGCGAAAGGGAAGAAGTGCAGCGCATGTGGGTGGATGTACCACTTCGCAGCGGTATGCGGATCGATGAAGACCAGGAGGGAAGCGGCACATGCGGTGGTGGAAGAACGAGACAGCGAAGATATGGATGAGGACACAGGTGACTACCCGGTTCATTACGTGTTCGCAATCGACCAGCCACAAAGGAAGAAGCGACGCCTCCCAAAATGCCGCATCAAGATCCATCAGCAAGAAGTGAGAACCACTATCGACACAGGAGCATCCATTGAGCTGATGGCCGCCAATGTGTACAACCAGCTAAGTGCCCGGCCTCCCCTACGTGAAGCCCGAATCAGAGTATTCGCGTATGGACAGAAGATGCCTATCCCCCTAATAGGGTGTTTCAAGACAGAGCTACAACACCAAGATCTGAAAGTACCCACCACCGTATATGTCACAAAAGAGGGCAGTGGCATGCTAATCAGTGGGAAATCAGCAGAGGAGTTGAGGATAATATCGTTCGCCATGGCCGTGCTGGAAGAAGAACTAGACTCAATAATGGAAGAGTTTGGTGAGGCCTTCAAAGGTATCGGATGCCTGAAAGGGAAAGAAGTTCCCTCCACATCGACCCATCGGTCCAACCCGTGGCACTGAGGCATAGGCGCATCGCATTCCACCTGAGGAAGAAAGTCGAAGAAGAGCTGGAGGCGTTGGAAAAACAAGGTATCATCGAAAAGGTCAGCGGACCAACCCCGTGGGTGTCCCCGATCGTAATAGCTCGCAAGCCAAAGCAGCCAGGGCAAGTCCGCATTTGTGTGGATATGCGCCTCCGGAACGCAGCGGTGAAGAGGGAACGACACCTAACCCCCACCATAGACGACATCCTGGGAGAGTTGAACGGCGCACGATGGTTCTCGAAAATGGACCTCCGCTCCGGTTATCATCAACTACCACTCCACTCGGACTCCCCCTACTAGCCCCATCTAACATCTCGGAGTTGAGAAGCTTCCTGGGCATGGTAAACTTCTGCGGGCGCTTCGTACCTGATTTATCCAACCTCACAAAACCCCTCAGAGAACTGACGAAGTCCACCACCACGTGGCAATGGGGCCAGGAGCCGGAACAGGCATTCAAAGCCACGAAAGCCGCCCTGTCAGCTGATACAACACTGTCCTATTTTGACCCCACAAAGTCCACCAATGTCGCTGTGGATGCCAGCCCCTTCGGGCTAGGGGTAGTGCTAACCCAACTTCAAAGCAATGGAGCATGGACACCCATTGCCTACGCCAGCCGCTCCCTAACGGACACAGAGCAGAGTTACTCGCAAATAGAGCGGGAGGCGATCACAATTCACTGGGCCTGCCGGCACTTCCATGTCTACGTGTACGGCCATTCCTTCACAGTATCTAAAGATCACAAGCCTCTCATACCCCTGTTTCAAGGGTCAGTGTCAAAGCCGCCACCGAGGATTGAGAAGTGGATACTTCAACTGCAAGGGTATGATTATAGGGTGGAGTACAAACCCGGATCGACGAATCCAGCAGATTACCTTTCAAGGCACCCCCGAGCGGCAACAAAGGCAGAGAGAGAAGAGGCGGAAGATACCAAGGAATACGTTCAGATGGTGTTGGAAAGGTCAAGGCTCCTACCCATGAGCCTGAAGACAATCGTGGAAGCCACCCAGAACGACGAGTGCCTACAACTAGCGGCGGACGCTGTCCGGTCCAATAACTAGTGCCCCATTCAAGCCACCTTGAGCAAGAGGACACAGCAAGCCGGAGCAACACTCGAGTCCATCATGAGGGTGAAAGAGGAGCTGTCTGTCGACAGCCAAGACAGCTGTCTGTCGACATAGTGCATACTATGAGGACCAAGACTAGTCATGCCCGCCAGCCTAACACAAAAGGCAGTGGAGTTGGCACATAGAGGGCACCAAGGCATGGTGAAGACCAAGAGCCGGCTAAGAGCCAAGGTGTGGTTTCCTGGAATGGACACGATGGTGGAACAGACGGTCAGAACGTGCACCTGGTGCCAAGCAGCGGGACAACCGGATCGGCCTCACCCAGTCATTACGGAAGACAACCCACAGAGGCCGTGGGAGCGCATGAGTGCGGACTTCGGACACCTTCCTGATGGACGCTGCGCGTTAGTGATAATCGACAACTTCACGAAGTACCCAGAAGTAGAGATTGTCGAAAATCAGACGGCCATGGAGGTCATCACCAAGTTCGAGAAGGCAATAGCCACACATGGCATCTTCGAGGTCGTCAAGACAGACAACGGTCCCCCCTTTCAGGGGCAGGAATTTGCAGACTACTTGAAGAGCTGGGGGATCCACCACCGAAAAGTGACCCCGCACTGGCCTCAAGCTAATGGGGAAGTGGAGAGATTTATGGGCACGCTGAACAAGGCAATACGCATTGCACATGCGGACGGATCACCACTGGAGAGAGCCATCTATAGCTTTCTGCGAGAATACCGGTTGACCCACACCTCACGACCGAGGCAGCGCCGGGCCCAGCGACCATGGGCCGAGTGGTCAGAGACACTATCCCGAGTCACCCAACCTGGACCCCAGCCCAAGTCGATGCGGAGAGGACCCTGGTCAATCGAACTCACTCCAACAACCAAGCCAGTCATCGGCGTGGGGCCAAAGAATCTGACATACAGGCAAGAGACCAGGTCTACGTCAAGGATCGATATCCTGGGAGCAAATTCCGGCTCCCGTTCGAACACAGGCCGTGGACTGTCCTCCGACGAACCGGCACCATGGAGACAGCTCAAAGAGGCACCGAAACTGTCACTCGCAATATCTCTTTCTTCAAGAAGGTACACCCAGGTACGCCACCTCCTCAGGGATCTGACCCTGTCAGAGTGAGTCAAAGTCAACCCAGGGACGACAACGGATTGGAGCCACTGGAACAGTACATCCGTGAAGAAGGGGACCCGATAGACCAAGACACTCCACCACCACCAATAACCCCGGAGAAGAGCCCGCCAAACTGTCCGGCCGCCGGCCGGGGGAGTAGCTCACCCCAAAGGGCCACACCGTTAATGCCCCCGTCCCGAGGAGAGCAGTCCAGATATGGTTTGCGGAAACACCCAGCACCTTCCTCCCAACTGGCGGACTTCCTGGTGTGATGATCCGAGGACCATGAACAAGAGACTGGTAACAGATCCACAGTTTTTCACTATGTTTCGATATGAGTTTTGTTACTAAAGGTTAGAAGGAATGTAGTGTCCTGGGGCGTAGGGTAGCGGTCCAGTCTACCCGCGCCGACCGGGGAACGTCAGCGCTGACGTGTGACGTCACGCGCAGACCCTATAAATAAAGGGGGCGTGGCCGACAACACTAGTCGGGACCACGCGGAACCAAAGTGCGGTCTCCCGTGTGTTATTTATCCGGCGGCGCCGCGTTAGTTAGCGCGAGTGCAACTAGGCCCATTACAGTAAGTCTGAGAGTAATACAGCAGGTCTGACCAGTGGATTCTATGCTGAGGTTCTACAGGGAAGACGCTGATTTCCTCTGGCATGCACACAGGAGTTCCCTTCACTGAAGGCAATGAACAGGACTGAATGCCCAATAAATCCTGTGCCAGAAGTAATCCATGTTGATGCAGTGAGGTGTTCTTCTCGCAGGAGCTGGGGAGTGTAAAGTACATTACAAGAGTACAGTTTCTCCCATCATCATGGAGCCACTCAGGCCCGTGGAAAGGAAAGCAGAGAAATATGATACAGTAAAGAAAAGTATTTGAAAGTGCTTCTGCGTGTGAGATGAGTCCAAGAGGGAGGAATGAACTTGTCACCAAATATTACAGAAGTGAATTGCAAGAACTAAAGACCCAGGGGCAGATTTACAAGCCCCTTGCGCCTCTTTTACTCTGCTGTTGCGTCACTTTAGTGACGCAGCGGTGGTGCAAAAGATGCGCCATGCTGCAAGGTATTTACAACGTGATGCATCTGGGAGATGTGTCACGTTGTAAAGCCATTCCTGCGCAGAGGAGGTAGCTTGCTGTACTACTGTCGATAAAATGTGCTCAAGAATCTTATATGATGGCTGATCATATTATGTGTGAAGCAAACTTCTCATAGTGCGGCACTTGCTGCTTATGGACAAAATGCTGTGACCAGGGATGTGCTTACCAGCGTTATGTGAAATGAATGAAACTTCCTTTTTTCTAATTATGTAGCATTTCCACAAAATAACGCCAAATTACATCAAATGCATACCTGGTATTTTGAGAATTTTTATTGGAAAGTGCAGCCTTATGTCCAAAAGTGTCTTGAGGATACCCCTCCCATTAAAAAAGGCCATAAAACACAAGTGCTGTCAAAAAGTGATGCTCACTTATCGGCCTTTTATGTTTTGCCAGTGCTCCTGCAATAGAACATTTGACCCACGTGACCCTCGAAATACGTCATGTGTCCTAATGGTGTAGTTTATTGCTATCTATTATGTAATAATTTAATTAAGAGTTCTCTGTATAAATAATGTATTTGTTTTAGGTTTTTAGAAAAAATGTAAACATATTTTAATGTTTTTAAGAAATAAATTCAATATAAATTTGTAAGGTAATAATTTTTTTATTTCTATATAATTTTTAAAACATAAACTATCGCAGTAGGCTTTGGCGTAAAATTCCACTCTGTTTGTGGAGTTTGCAGAGTTTTACCCGCTCCACGTACAGCGAGGAGTTCAGAAAAACTTTGTGTAGCTGACTGTGTGGAGCAAGGTTTGTCCTCTCCTGTGGCTCGCCAGCGTTCAGTTTGCAAGCAATCGAGAAAAATCTTACTCCAGACCACCTCTCAGCAAGATTTCTCAACGCTCGCTTTGAGGAAGCTGCCGCTCTTACTCCAGACCACCTCTCAGCAAGATTTCTCAACGCTCGCTTTGAGGAAGCTGCCGCTCGAGCAGCACTTCTACTCGAGTGGCAGAAAGAAGCAGCGCCCTCTTGCACTGCATGTGGTGCACTTCGCACTGATTTTAAAGTGCCGGACAAACACCCAGCACTAAAAATCGGCTTGAGCACAGTGATGTATTGAACTCCGCCGCTTGAGGAATTCCGCATAGCATAGCAGAGTTTTTTGGTCACTTTTGCCCAGGCACACAAACACACACACACACAAATGCACACAGACACACACACACATATATTGTCAAAATAAATGAAATCTTTGCTATTAAGTGTTATTTTATGTCCCTGCCTCCATTAGTCTCAAGAGATTTTGTTGTAGTACCTGTAAGTGGCCATGTGTGATGTTAGACTTACTCCAAAGCTGGCATGGAGTATGTTGCTGCTTGTTTTGTTATCTTTAGGGCTGTAGTAATTTTAGAAGTGTAGTTTGTGAATAACAATGAAATTATTCTTTTCTGGGGTGTTTGTATTAGTATGTCCCTTCCTGAACCCATTCTTATAGTCCCAAAACCCCTCCCATTGCTGAGTAATTATTTTACATTTTCCTACCTCTGCATCCTTGCACCCTTGCACATTTACATCTAAATATTGCACTTTCTTTCACTGCCATGTTAATGGAGATCACGGTTTAGAAAAGGTAGGGGAGACGGAGGTCTCTATACATAGGTTTGTGAGTAGCATTTTGTAGTATGTGAGTAGCCCTGCTGTAGTACTACACTACATACTACAAAATGTCTTTTACTAATAGGCCCCCACTTTGTCTGGGATAGGGATCTGGATCAAGCGGTGGGGACAAGCAGATGCAACTGGCCAGTGCAGCCATTTGCTGTGGCTGGAACAACTTCCGACTAGAGAGATTAGCTTTTAAAGCTGCTTTATGTAATTAAAAAAATTATCTTTCATGCTTTGCATGTTGATAAGCTCACAGGTTAAAAAATAGCAAAACTAAGAGTTTAGTGATTTCATGAGTTTGCACAATCCTAATCCAAATAACAAGTCTTCAAGGCAGAGTTTTCATGGTCCAGTCTACTTGATTGTGGGTACTATGTGGTTAGCATGTTCTTGGTCAAGGACCTCTGCAGATTCCAATCGCATAGCTCTTGAAGTATGCTCATTGCTGTAACAGTATTTCAGCAGAGAGGTGTTAGAATGTGACTGAGGATCCATTGAAGGAACTGGCTCCTTTCCTCTATAACAAGACCAAAGCACAAAGTTTCACATCAAAGTTAGGAGCTAAGGCCCAGATGTAGGTAATAGCAATTTACCAAATGGTAAATACCGAATTTTACCGATTCGGTATTTACAATTCGGTAATTGCTATGTAGGTAAATTATTCGGTAAAAATACTGAATCTGTAGGATTCGGTAATTGCCGATTCGGTAATTCCGAATCGGTATTTGCCATTGATTCTTATGGGCCTTGAAGCCCATAGGATTCAATAGCAAATACCGATTCGGTAATTGCCGAATCGGTAAAATTACCGATTTTATAAGGGGGACAGGGTGTCACTTTGACACCCTGTTGCACCCCTGTTTCGGGCTTGTGTGCCATGTGACACACAGACATGCCCTTACATGGCACAGGTGTACATGCACAGATGTGCATGTACACTGTAATTTGTTATTTACCATGGAATAGTATTCCATGGTAAATAGCGATTCGGTAAGGGCCTGTGGCACTGATTACAGTGCCACCTACATATTGATTTACAGAATCGGTATATTTACCGATTCGGTATTTTACCGATTCTGTAAATTTACCGAATCGGTAAATATACAGATTCTGTAAATAATATGCCCCCTACATGTCAATTCCCAAATACCAGTCGGTAACGGCCGAAATCGGCCGTTACCGACTGGTAATTGGCGAGCTACATCTGGCCCCAAATTTCTACCGATACTCTGTCAGGCAATATATGGTTTTACTGCAGCAGACAGAGAAGTTTGTTTTGTAGTATTCCAAGCAAATTCGGGCAGCAACTTGGCAAAGCTAGAGTTCTTAAAAGAGGAACTGGCATGCTAATAGTATATGACCCTAAATCAAGCACAAACCAAAATATACATTTTTCTTATGGACTCCCACTTTTGCTCTACAGTGATACCGTTCTTTTTATTTGTAGCACCCAGACTCTCCAAGGGTAATTTGCTCTTTAAAACGTACGATGGTAGCCAGGGTGTCTGAGGATTGTTCAACCCTCCTAGCTCCATCCAGAAAGGGCCATTTACTTACAGTAATCTTCATTACTCTCAGTTCTGGACTTACCCTTCACAGTCATCACTTCCTGAACATCGGCTCCTCACACCAAAACTGAAATTAGGGGGCATCCCTGCATATTGGCAGGGATGCGCCAGTAAAGATGTGACACGCAGGAATACCCTTGCACCAGCATGGATGCAGCGCATTTGCAATGCAATGCACCGTGGCGCAAGGATAGTCAAGATGCGTGTTGCATCTTATATTGCAAGGGCAGCACATTGCTGGAGTCTTGTCGCAAGTGCGCACAACTACAGCAATGCTCAGGGGCACCCTATACCTAACATGCTGCGTCACTACTTACGCCTGCTTCAAGCAGGCGTAAGAATTTGACGCAACATGGACGTAAAAGTGACTCAGTGAAATCTTGTAGATTTCACTGCGTCACTTCTACGGGGCTACCTTGCGAAGGAACGCCCACCCTGCATACATTATATTTTACGCAGGTATAATGTAGCGCAGGGCTTTACAACGTGACGCACTTCACTAGATGCATCAGGTCGTAAATCGGTTGCATGGTGGCGCATTGTTTATGACGCCGCTGCGTCACAGAAGTGACGCAACAGTGTCTTAAACATGTTGTAAGGGGCTCGTAAATCTGCCACAAAGTGTTTGCCATCTCGGCAATGTGGCTTCTTCTACTTCTTCCTGTCAGCTGATATGAACAGCAATTCTACTGAAATCGCTTGTCGTATTTCCAAGCTAACTATCTGAAACGAATAACGCTATGGGTTTGGAGGGATGGTAAAGTGGACCGTGACAGGGAAGTCCTAAACTCAGATAATCTAGTTTACTACATTACTCCTTTGCCTGCTTGTTCAACTTCCCCATCACTGCCATTACACATTGAGAAAAAACCCAATCATGTAATCGCCTTCTTAAAATGACAAGTTGATTGATTGTTTTTAATTGCAGTATACATTTAATCTACTGAACGAAAGTAACAATGATGAGTAACTTCATCCATGATCTCTTGCTCAACTTAATATAAAAAGGTCAAAAATTGAAGAAACATTTTCCCTCACCAATAACCTATAATGAAACATACATTTTGAGGAAAAGCCCAAGAAACAGCATTACAAGCAAAACTTACTGAACGGGCTGGCACTCTACTGCACTCTACTGCACAACAAACCGGATGACAGTCAATTTAGACAAAACTAAAAAGTCATCTTTGGAACGCACATCACCTCTGGGAAGCAAATATACTTCATAATGCTTCCAAACTCACAATGAACAAACAAACAAAAAAAGCGCAAACGCCTGTGGTTCTGTATGAATACATACAAATCTTCGAACCCACAGACAGTGGTGGCTGCTGTGATATGGAAGTGGTGGGCAGTGCAGGGGGAAGTTGGTGTTCAGCACAGGGGAAATAAAAAAAATAGATAAATTAAAAGGCACTTACCTGTTGGCCAGCGCTTCGGTGCTCCTCTGCACCTCTACTTTCGACTCCCATGCAACGCTCCCAATCTACTAGGCGAATCAAGGCGCTGCTCTCATGCTGGTAATGCATGTCAGCAGCACCCTGATTGGCCTGAGCAGGCTGGTTTATCGCTCAGTTAGGGCATGAGAGCAGTGGCGTCACTAGGGGGGTGCGGGGGGTGCGGACCGCACCGGGTGACACCATCTTAGGGGTGACACCAATCTGGTTATGCTGTTTAACACAGCTCTGCAGCCTAGCCTCTGCTCTGCTTGTCAACAAATACTGTAGTGCACGCCACGCACCGACGCACGCACCACCTACTAGCATAGTGGTGATGCGCAGCGGCGTACCTAGTTTGTGGGTCCCAGGGCCGTCAATCTTAGAGCGCTACCAATTGTAGTGCGCGAGGTCCGGGCCTCGCGAAGGGTATATTTAACGTAATGACTGGACACACACACAGGTTGGAGGGTACGCCGGAAAGATCCCGAGCGGTCTACCGCGCTTTTATTATATACCTCGGGGCGTGCCCGTCCCGAGGGTGAAGGCGTGCGTGTGTGTGTGTGGATACAATGTTGTCGAGAGGCCGGGTGGCTCTCTACATCCCTCCTTCAATTTAGTTCAAGTTCTAGACTGCTCATGCACATGGCTAAGGGGAAGTATACACAAAGTCTCGGAGTCTTTGGCTGGGCCCAGGATTGGGCCGCAGGTGATATCTGTGGTTGTGCCGGACAGGAGATTCAACAGCCCCGGCCGGGGTGGTTTCGTCGTCTCGGGCGGAAGGTGTCTGCCCAGATGTCTCACTTCGGGGCCTGGCAAGTTGACGTGAAGCTTAACCTCTTGTATCTCCTGAGTCCGACATGGGTGGAGAAAGTCGTGATATACCGGCTGCTCTGTTCAAGTTCTAACTGGTGGTAACCCGCATTGAGGTCAAGTTTAGAGAACCACTCCGCCCCGTTGAGGTCGGCGACGATGTCGTCCATGGGGGGCATGATGTGGCGCTCCCTTTTCACGGCCGTGTTTGGCAATCTCATGTCGACGCACAGTCTGATGGCGCCAGGCTGCTTGGGTTTGGGGGCTACCACCAGTGGAGACACCCATGGAGTCGGTCCCGACACCTTCTCGATGACGTCAAGGTCCTCGAGCTTCTTCAGCTCTTCTTCCACCTGAGGGCGGAGGTTAAATGGCACTCTTCTGTGTCGCAGGGCGACAGGACGGATGGAGGTATCTATGTGCAGTTTGACCTTCTTGCCCTTGAGCTTTCCGAGGCCACTGAAGAGCGCAGGGAATTCTTCTAGCATGTTATCGGCGTGTGATTGATGGACTTGGTTGGCGAAGAAAACCAGTCCCAGATCTTCCGCTGTGTTGCAGCTGAGCAATGTACCTTTCTTCCCTTCGGTTATGTGGAACCGGGCCTCTGTCGTGTACTCCCCGTTGCTAATGGTGGTGCTGATGACGCCGCATAGCGGCATGGGTTCTGTGCCCCCATAGGTGTATATCCGGGCGTTCGACGGGGTAAGTGTGGGTTTAGGCGACATTTGGTCATACTGGTCAGAGTCCATGACGTTCACGGAGGCTCCCGTGTCAATAAGTGCTCTGATTTCGGAGCCTTCCACGGATATCGTGCACATGGGTGGTGGCCTCTTCCGGGTGGCAATCCTGCTGACATAGGATACTACATACACCTCATCGTCCTCCTCGTCTTCATAATACGGCTTCCGGCCTTGGGCATGCGTGTCTGGAGGCGGGTGTTCTTGCTCTAGTGATAGTTGTCTCACTCTGGATGTCGTCGACCGAGACCCGTATCCGCCTCGCGAACTCTGTGCATTGGGCCTGTATCTTCCTCCTTGGCACACCGCGGCAAAGTGATTGAGCCTGCCACACTTCAAGCACGTCTTTCCTTTCGCGTTGCACACGGCGGTCGCTGCATGGTCTCCACCGCAGTATGCAAACTGAGCGTCCCGGGGTTGCCACTGTCGTGCTCTTCCGCCCGTCGGTCTTCTTTGTATTGCGTCAACGGTTTCCTCCTTGATGGGCGCCATTTTGGGCACGGCCTGCGGAGCTATGGGGGACCGGAGCGCCAGCTCCATTTCGTCTGCTCTGGAGTCCGACAGTTCGTGGGAGCGAGCGAGGACAAGAATGGCGTCCAATGTGATTCCCGGTTGCCTGAGGATGAGCTATCGGAGTAGTTTCGATTTGCATCCCACGATGATTTGGTCTCGGATTTCCTCACGCGGGTCGGCGAATGGGCAGCTGCTGGCCAGCCGGCGCAGCCTCGCGTAGTACATGTCCACGGATTCAGTCTCAGTCTGCCACGCCCGCTTGAATTTGAACTTCTCATAGTCGGTGTTTACCTGGGAGTCAAAGTGGGTATTCAGCGCGGTTACCGCCGCATCATAGTCATCATCCTCACCAGTGTTCGGGAGAGACTCGAAGAGGTCGTATATTTCTGGGCCTCCATAGAGGATCAGGAGCGATCTTTTTACGGTGTCATCGGTTTCTCGGGTTCCCCTAAAGTATAGGTTTAGACGTCCTAGCCATGCCTTCCATCGCGGCGGCGCAGTTGCGGGATCTGCAGACTCGCTGAATGGCGGGATGGGGGCCACCCCGGTATGGGCATGACTGACCACGTGGGAATCTGTGTCGCGACGTGGAGGTGGGCCTGCGGGTCCTGGCGCTGCGGCAGCTGTGGCCGGCACTGTGGGTGCGCCACCCGTGGCGGTGTCGGTCATGTTGGTGACCTCTCCTTTGACTCACTCCAACCCCTGCGCGGGCCGCGCAGTGTGGGACGGGGCGGGGTAGGTGGTTGTGCGGGCGACCAACACACTGTGCGGGCAGAAGAGCGCTCACAGACGTTGTCTGGTGTAAGTGGCGTGGACGGTAGTTGATCAGCCACCTTGCAGTGGATCCCCCCAGGCGAGACAGCAGTTGTAGTTGCCAATGCTTGTTATTATTTATCCTGTTTGTTTTTTTTCTCTATCGTGCTCAGGGCCTGAGCAGGCTGTCACCGTCGCGCAGATTACAGCGTGTGAAGGCGGAGTGCAGGGCAGGCGGTGGAGGCTCCGCGTGGTCGGGCCTCGGGGCTGACGTGCAGCGTCTCCCCACTTCGCCCCTCCCCCGCCGGGGCAGCACGTTCAGGGAAGCACGCTTGCGCTACGCGCAGAATGGAGGGCGAGCCCCCAGGCAGCAGCGCGCATAGCGCGGGGGGGCCAGGCAGAGCCACGGGGGTGTGGACTCACCAGGCAGCTCCCGCCGGCTGAACACGCTCCGTCCCAGGAGGCGCGTGGGCGGGAGCCGACGTCGAGCGGGGGTGACAGGCCGGCGGACGAGCTCCGCGGCCGGAGATAACGCCAGGTAGGCGCAGCAGACAGCGAGCAGCAGGGCAGGAGCGGGCAGCTCCAGGGGCAGCCAGGCACGCGCGGGGGCGGAACCGGCCTCGTCGCCAGTGTAGTGCGCGAGGTCCGGGCCTCGCGAAGGGTATATTTAACGTAATGACTGGACACACACACAGGTTGGAGGGTACGCCGGAAAGACCCCGAGCGGTCTACCGCGCTTTTATTATATACCTCGGGGCGTGCCCGTCCCGAGGGTGAAGGCGTGCGTGTGTGTGTGTGGATACAATGTTGTCGAGAGGCCGGGTGGCTCTCTACACCAATGACGGCCCTGGGCCAGCCCCCGCAGTGTGCTCCTCTCATGCGCGTCACCACCACGTGCTTAGACTGAGAGTCTCGGCAGGGGAGTGCTGCTGGCCTGGCCGATTAGCAGAACAGAACCCCTGCGGTAGGGGCCCAGCCACCACCACAGTGGAGAGTCTAGAGAAAAGGTAAGATGTCACTGGGCCCTGCGGCTGCCGGCAGGTCTGTGCTCGTTGGCCTCCTCACACTCCAGCACAAGGCAGGCCCACCACTGGCGAATCAGAGGGCCCAGCCACTTGCTGCTTCAAGTCCTTCTGCAAAAGTAGGCCCCGCTGGCTCCTACGGGAGATGTCGTACATCTGGTTCACACGTTCCAGCCCGCTTAAAATCTTGGCAATTAGTGGATCGGAGTATCGGACCTCCTTATCAGTCTTTAGGGACGCTCTTTTCTAGCGCCGCCGGTGCTAGATCAGCCACAGTCGTTAGGCCCAACAGCCGCAGCAGCATTCACCAACAACGCTCTTGCACAGCACCACCTAGTCTTTTATATCTTGGTTGTCCACTCTCCCATCGACTCTGTCACTCTGGCTGCATGGCTCAGCCCCGGGGTCAACAACAGTAGGATGAGCCTGTCCAAGCATGGTCATAAAGCCTTTTTAAAAAAAAATATTCAGGCAAATCCATACAAGGTTTACATATAACAGATACAAATGTATTAATCGCCTACAATAATCGGTAATTTTACAAAGATTTAAAACTTTTAAAAAAATCCTAATCCCTTGAATAGTGCTCATCATTCAGACAAACAAAATACCATATCAGTGTACCACGCCTATTAAGTCCTCTAGATAGCTCATCACTATTTCGTGACGACCGATTATATTAAATGTACACTCGGATACTGCGATCAGTTTATGTATGCTTATGTCCAATCTTCTTTCATTGCGTCACGAGGCAATGTGCAGTACTGCACTGCTCAGCATCTCCCTTAAAGCACTGCGTTTCAATTGCTGCAGTGCGTGACCTCGTGGCGCTGTAATGCACCCAAGAAAACCCCTTCTCTGCAACTGCACTGCTCGCCGTCTTCTTCATTGCACTGCATTACAATAGCTGCATTACTCGTCCTCGCGGCGCTGTGGTGCTCCCAATCATCTCCATCTGTTTAAGCCCTAGCTAGCTGCACTGCTCTCCATCTTCTTTATAGCACTGCATCACAACTACTGCAATGGACTTCCTCGCCGTGCGGCACTGCACCCAATGCACTTGATCTGTCATAGCCTTTCTCCCTTGGCTCCCATTCTTGCTATGCATTGTGCTGTCATGACAGCCTTCCCCAAACCACCCCACTGCACCCCATCCTTTTCTCTGCACTGTACCCCCTTCCTTTTGCCTGTCTGCACGCTCTTGCTGCACTGCATTACTTCTCATTTCTGCACTCTCCTTTGTTGCAGCGGTGTTTCCAGTGGGGTATTTGCTCAGCAGCCCCTTGCTGACAACACTGCACCCATCTCTGTATTGTCCACTAACACACTGGACTGCTGTGCCCCGGCTGCCCAAGGCCCCGCTGCATCACTCCATCTTACTGCACTGCTCCAGTGTGGACTTGCTTTTGCACCATGTACCATCCTCTTTGATGAACTCCACCCTTCGCCCTTACTACACTATACACATCTGTCACTCACTGCACGTTGCTTCCCTTGCCGCACTGCACTCTACTATTGCAATGCCCCCCCCCCCCTCTCATTACTCTGCAGGCCATCGTTGCTACACTGCACCCCATCAATGCACTGGACACCGTCCATTTAATGCAGTGCAGGCCTCTCCCATGCAGCACTACACCCCCGGCCGTGCTGCCCCGTACACATCCTCCTCTGCTGCACTGCTTTTCTTTATGATTTACTGCATTGTGCTTTTTGCTGCAATGCAGCAGTTGCCTCTTGTGCACTGCACCCAGCCCGTTTCCTCTGCACCCCAATCGATTGAAACTTCCCTTTGTTGCACTGAACTACCTACAACCCTCACCCTTGCTGTAAAGCACCATCACTCCACTGCTGCAGTGCATTTCGAGCTGCTGCTTCCCAGCAACTTCGAAGCACCAAACAACCTCCCCCATGCTGTACTGTACACGATCCTTCTGCTTCACTTTACTGCTCCATGTGCCTCCTGGATGCACAGCAGATACACCCGTACTGCGCTGCATGGCCCTTGAGGCCATCGACTGGCTGCATTGCACCCCTTTGTTACTGTGTAGCACTGCAACCTCCGAAAGAAGCAACTGCCCCTCACATCTGCTACACTGCAAAGCACTGCAGCCCCCTTACTAAGATGCCCACATCCTCTTCTGCATCAAAACCTCTCCCTTTTCCCACACTGCACTGCTCCTACATTTCCTACTTCGTCCTGGTGCCCTTGCTCCTACCCTTTCCCAGACTGCATCTCTTGGTGCAGTGCACTGCTCCCCACTGTCGCACCATCTATCTCTTCTCGACCTCATACCCTGCTTGTTCCACCGTAGCTTCCACTGCCCCCTTTCTAAGCGCCCTGGGCCTGCAGCGCCTCGTTGCACGGTGTCCCGTCACTTTGTGCTTCCGAACATCCGTGCTGCACGGCTGCTCACCAGCGGCGCTCTCAAATACAACCCTGCCGGCCAGGCTAGGCTCCAGTCTGTAGCTGGGCAGCATTTTCTTATTCAGAGCGTTCAGCGCTCCCCTCACCTGCATAATACCCCTCGGTGCATAACTCAGTCCAAAAACTGGTAACAGTAAGGCACACCAGGGCAGGCAGGACTTCTCTCAATTCTCAAGCAGGTTTCAGCGGTGTTCTACTGACAGATTGTGGCCTCCAACAGTAAGAGCCTGAATACAGTGTGGCCATTTTACTCGGCGGCTGTCTGGTGCACCTTGGGTTCTCCCGTACCTGTCTGAGAGTTGTTGGTCCATTCTCCGGCCTCAGTGTCAAGTGATTGATTTTGCCCATACACTAAATTGAATGGACAGTTGTGCCCCATTAAGACTACTTTTGTTTTTGGGTAATAAGCAATTCTGGGGTGCTCCTGAAATGTTGCTGTCGTGCTAATCCTTGGGATGGTCTGTCCTTTGGCAAAGATGATCTTTTGTAGGGGCTGTTTCATCGATGATGCATCTTTTATTATTCTTGCAATATGTCTTCATTTTATGCAGATTGTTGTAATCACTGCTCTGTAGTACTGGTGGAATCAAGGGTAGACATACATCTCCAATAGTACCATGTCAACCCTGTGCTTTTGTGATGGGACATGAGTGCTCTCATCCTGTGTAGGCACTGTTTTTATTGTTTTTTCTTAACACGGTCTTATTATTTGTGGTTGTCTTACTGTGTCGTTTGGAGAGGGTCTTTCATTGGCACCTGGGGAAGTCAGTGTGGGTGGGTGGTGTCTGAGGTGTGTTCTCTGGTTTCATGTAGAGCTTTCAGGTCTCACTAACTCGCAGTGGCTCACAATGGATCTAATCAATCACACTACTCATTAAGGCCAATTGTGAAAGCATTTAGAGTGGCTAAAAATGCCCGAAATGGAAGATGAGGCAGGGCTGGGTATGTTCTTGCCTGTTTGGACAGGCATAAAACAGACAGAACATATTTGCAGGAGAACCACCTTCAACTGGATCAGAGACTGGGATTGCATAGCAATGGGGATATCATCAACACTTTACATCCTATACATCGCACAAAAGAAGAGTAGCAATCTTGATTTGCAAACATGTAATGTTTAAAGGTATCTGGAGTGGGGGGTGGGGTTTCATCATTCTGGTTACCAGATATGGCTTGAATACGGATTGCTCTAAATTATTCCAAATCATTGTGAAAGAGTGATCATGTTAAGACCCACAAATACGGCTAAATCTATTGTTCAATTGTTTCAACACTGGAGGTCCATGTGGTAAGTCGTGAGGGGGTGACACCTTGCGTTACCCGCACCGGGTGACACCAACCCTAGTGACGCCACTGCATGAGAGCCTCTGCTTGTTCTCCACCCATCTGTGCCGCACTGCTAGGGTTGGAGGGATCTAAGTGCATATGACGGTTTGGCCGCCCTAAGTTGGTCATGAGCCCTTGCAGCAGTGGCCACCACTCCTTCCCCTGTTGCAGATGCTGTCTATCAGCATGGCCCGTCTGCCCCAGCCTTGACTTGGCTCAGTGTGGAAAAATAAAAGGATAAAAACCTGTGTTATCAATTTATTTTTCATGTTTTCACTGCTGAGAGAGCAGTGAGGCGACACGCCTCTACCTTAATGGAGGAGTTGTTGCTGCCCACAGACCTATCTGTTTGAAACAATCAAAGGTTTTTGCAAATTCAGGTTTGTAGCGCTGAGGTTTGTCCTAACACCAACAAATGATGTACTGTTGCCATGGGCTCCAATGCCAAGCTCAATGTTTTGCAGCCTGTGTGTGGGGACAGAAGAAACAATTTTTCACATTTTCTGATTATGCCCCCTTTCCTATCTGCACGCAGTAAAATCTTATGCAACATCTTTTATCACCTACGGAATGAGTACTCGCTGCCATGCCCTTATTTTCTATTTGCAAGGCGCGAGTGTCCAGGTAATAATTTGCCTGGTAAAGTTTATCATCAATGCGGCGAAGCTGCTCAAAGGTGACAGAAAGCGACCCCGAGGAGAACACCTCTTCCAACAGTCGAACATAAAACAAATAATGTCTCAGAATCCCCATTTAACCCTAAAGACGACGTAAAATGGAAAATTAATTTCTAGTATGTATGCTGTTCGCCATACAACTCGAGGTGAGCATAGCATTGCAGAACAATGACTAGCTCTGGGCGTATAAAAACTGCCATGCCACCCAAGCCTAATTTTTGACAGCTCGACGAGCTGGTCACATTGTATGCTTTACCATACTTCAAAAAGTGCCAATCATGACCATGTATGTCCTTGGTGCTTGCTTGATGTCATTTAAGTGCACTTTAAAGGAACTAAGGGGCATATTACTAGAGAAGTGGCAGTGCGTGCCGTTAGCCTCCTTCGCTTAACGCCACACTCCGACATTTCAATTTTTCCACTTTATCTTTTTTTTACCTTCCTTGGACTGTATTGGGTAAACTCTATTCTTTTGCTTCATATGTTGTAATGATAGACCATGCTAGTTACCTTTTCAAAGTCGAAATAGATGGTTTATGACCTTGCCCTGCTAACACAAAACATATCACCGAAGCATCTGACTTTCTAAATGATGCTCTCTGAGCAGGATAAATTGTCAATGTCACATTGTATGCTTTACCATACTTCACAAAGATTGGCAATCTTGACCATGTATGTCCTTGGTGCTTGCTTGATGTCATTTAATTGAACTTTAAAGGAACTAAGGGGCATATATTTACAAGCGAAGTGGCAGAGTGTGGTGTTAGCCTCCTTGGCTTAACGCCACACTCCGCCACTTCTGAAACACAGGGTTTCACCATATTTACAACAATATGGTGCAGCCCTGCAGTTGGCCCTGTGCTTGTGCTAAATTTAGCAGCCTAGTGCCAATGCAGGCACCCTTGCACCATAGTGCAAGGGTGTCTGCTTAGCTGGGGAAGATTCATTAAATGGCCTTTTGTCACTTCTATGTTACAAAATGTCATTTTTCTTTTGATTGTTTATGTGCAGGGAGGGTCACCTTCCTGCAGATAAACAATCAAAGGTGTTTTGCTGTTTCTATGTGTGCTGCACAATGCAGCACACATGGAAAAACCCAAAACAAGGAGAAATAAAAGCATTTCTCCTTGTTTCGTCTGTTTAGAACCAGATTTTCCCAGGTCTTAATTTTAGCACTACCTCCTACTTACAATGCCCTTGTAATTAGAGGGCAGCATCGAAATCAATGGGTGTTGTGGTGCAACCCATTGCCCCCCTATTCACGCTAAGTATGGAGTGCAAGTGTGCCTTATTTACAAGGAAGCGTTAAGCAATGTTTAGTGGCTTAATGCTGCCTTGTAAATAAGGCGAAGCACGTATCACCACAGGAACACCACTAAAAGTGAAGTTTCTGTGGCAATAGGGGCTTGTAAATATGCCCCTAAGTGTTGCTGCAGGGACCCCACGGATGCACTTTTTTAAGCACCGCTACTTTCAGCTTACACACGCTGGTACTATTATAGGCAATGTTGAAATGGCCCATTGGCACTGGTGTGTACATTTTGAATGATGTCACTGGATGGCACTGATAACATACAGCTTCTTTTTAAAATATGTTTTTAGAGAGTACTTTGATAGCCCACATGCTTTTTAAACATATCCTTATATTGGCAAGATTATTTTTTTATCATGTAATGGTTTTGATTAATGCTATCCTGACTAATGAATGCCAATTCAAATTCGCCAATCAGATTTCCATCAATGAGGCACACTTCAATTTTTCCCAGGAAGCCACCTTATCTTTTTTTACCTTCCTTGGACTGTATTGGGTAAACTCTATTCTTTTGCTTCATATGTTGTAATGGTAGACCATTCTAGTTACCTTTTCAAAGTCGAAATAGATCGTTTAAGACCATGCCCTGCTAACACAAAACATACCACCAAAGCATCTGACTTTCTAAATGATGCTGTCTGAGCAGGATAAATTGTCAATGTCCTTTTTACATCTAAAGTATGTAAAACCTGTTCCTCTTTAGAGCCTGGATCTGGGCATACAGTGGCAAAACCAGATATTCTGGTCAGTGAAAAGAGGATGGTAGCTTAGGTGCAAGTCCAGGACCTGGTATAAGGATCACCTTATCTAGACAAAACCTCAAAAAACAATGGAATTGCAAACTCTCCTACTCTTCTAGTGGGGGTAATAGGAAACCGAAATAACAACTTGATAGTGGGAAATTTCCAATTTTCCTGATCCAAAGGCGCAAATGGAATGGATTATAATGCTTGAAAGATCAACGGTAAGTCCCAGACTGGCAGCGTAGAATGAAAAACAGGCTTCTTTAAGAAAATAAACTCCTATAAAATCAAGGTACCAGAGAACTCATGGATTCTAAATCAGAACTTCTCAAAGCTCTAACTGCAGCCCACTGAGTCCTCAGGGTAGAAATGTCCATACCTAAATCAAAACCTTCGTTCAAAAAGTCAAGACCCTTGATCTCATCTATTTTTGACATACCATTTATCAAATGATTGCCAGTGATGAGTGGAAGATCTTAGGGCCACATGTAAGAAAGTTTGAAATAGCGAGTTCCTACTTGCAAATTCCTGCGAATAGCAATTATGAAATCGCTATTTCAAATGTATGGAACTCTTTTGAGTTTCATTTGCAATTCCCAGTGGGTTGCAAACAGCCCTACCTCATGAAATTGAATGAGGTAGGTCTCGGGTTACGACCCATTGGGCATTGCTAATATCACAGGTATGGTGGCCTGCTGGGGTCAGCTGATCACCATATGTCCATGTTTGCTTTTCGCCAGTCCCAGAATGCTTGTTTCCAGTCCAGTGAAGACATGGCTTCGCAGTTCGGGCTGGACTGTTCCCATGAGGCACAGGATCCAGACAGATTTGTATATGGCTATGTCTGAACGGGGTGGCAAAGTGAGCTAAAGAATGATGATGGATTCAACCCAGACCTGTGACTGGGGGTGAGTATTTGCAATGTTCAGCACTCCGTACATCATCTCTTTGTGTTTGCTTTGTTTGTCCTAAGTTGGCAGGGTATGCCCAGACGTGGGTCCCTTGCTCACTTTGCCACTGGATTCAAGTCAGCCTGGCTGATGATGGCTGTTTGCCAGAAACCGGTCCCAGGATGGTTGTTTCAGGTCCTGTGAAGACATGGCTTGGCAGTTCGGGCTGGACTGTTCCCATGAGGCACAGGGTCAAGACTGATTTGCATATGGCTATGTCTGAACTGGGGTGGCAAAGTGAGCTAAAGATCGACGATGGATTCAACCCAGATTTCTGACTGGGGGTGAGTATTTGCAATGTTCAGCACTCCGTCCATCATCTCCTTGTGTTTACTTTTAGATAAAGGAATCCTTTTTTCGAATACTGCCCGTTTTCTTTAACGGAACATGGAATGCGTTTCAAAAAGAAAATACATGTTTTCTTTTCATTTTTTAAGAGGAGGCAGTGGTCTGTGGGCCCACTACCTACTCTTAAAAATTATTTTACAAACTTTCACAAAGGGGAAGGGTTCCTAGGGGACCCCTTCTCATTTGCAAATGAGTTACCACCAAATTGAATTTAGTGGTAAAATTGAATGTTTTGCGACTGCATTTCTGTCGCAAAACATTCAGACAAACCAAATTGTGATTCGGTAATAGGTTACTGAATTGCTATTTATGGTTTGGTACATGTCAAAATGCCTGTTTGCATTCGCAAGCAGGCTGAATCTGAGAATCGGCCTGTTTGCAATCTCAAAAAGGCTTTGTGCAGGTATCCTCTTGTGCTTTTTGGGCCATGCACTGTGGCCTCTGGCTTGCGCTTCGGTTCTGACAGCCTGCACTGTGTGCACCAACGCATTCAGGGAGTTGTCGTCCATGTTGTCACCTTTGCCACCTACCCCTTTGTTGACGGTATTTATGGAGGCTGGCTGCGGCTTCGGCCTCCCTGCACAGCTGGAGCAGCATATTTTCTCAAACTGGTTAAGTTTGCTACATGCTCCACACCTCTTTCCCGGGCTGGGCACTTGGACTGTCTGTCTTGGGGTCCACCACAATCCACCACAATACCCACACACCATTTGTGGCAGTGGCCGAGCCTTAGCCTTCTGTGCTGGGGATCTCCGGGTAACCAGGTTGACTGGTGCAGACTGAATAGGTTTATGGAGGAAAGGTGTAGCGCAGCAGGCAGAGCATCTGACTCCAGAACGCATGGTTCGCGGTTTAATCACTGACTGTAGCTCAGCTCAGCCTCATGTGACTCTGGGCAATAGCTCACTTAAACTCCCAGAGGCCCCCAGCACCTAGAAACTCTTTATCGGGTGATATGTTTGTGCATTACAGATAGGAATTATTATTATGGAGCTGCCTCCTTTTGGGATGCTCTGCCATAGGATAACTCTTCTGACCTTCCTAGCATCAAATTGTCCAATAGCAGTTTTCCAGACTCATGCAGTATATGCTCTCGCAGTCTAAGAGGTGCACCCTTGTATGATCTGCACACGTATCTCCTCTGTATCGTTGTCAAAAGTACAGGTACTTGTTATCTTTGAGGTTATGTTGCCGGATAATACTAGGTCAAATAAAAAACTCTGGTACTGCAGTGAAATCTATAGCTTGGAATAAAATTCAGGTGGAGGAACTAATTAAAACTCTTGAGCAAGGGCATTTTGAGATCATAGATGACCTTGATCTAGCAAGTATCTCCTTTGAGGACTAGCTGCCCTCTGCTATAACTCGGGCAGCTCCCTTAAAGACTACTTGATTGAAACTAGATTTGCAGTTTGGGCATCTCTGAGATCAGAACTTAAAAACCAATATTTAATTTAGTTGGCTTTTAAATTTACCGATTGAAAATGCCACTTTTAGAAAATGGGCATTTTCTTGCTTTACCTTTCAGTGCCTCTGCCTGCCTGTAAAATCGATGTCTGGTTTAGACTGACAGTTGGACTATTTATGCATTCACTCTAGACAGCCACACAAAGGGAGCTAAGTTGTGCCCTGCATATTCTGATGGGCCCTCACAAGGCTGTTGTGCCTTCCTAAGCAGAGTGGTGGGAGAAGTTGTCACTGACACCTGAATAGGGCTGTGCCTGTCCTCACACAAAGCTGTCTCCACACCCCTGTAGTGTGTTTGGAGCCAGGACAGGGCAAGACAGAATCTGTGCACTAAAAAGACTATCCTCTGAAGTATGCCTTCTTCAAAGGCAGAAAGGGGTATAGGCATTGGACCTGTGACCCCACAAATGGCAGAACACCTTTGGACTAAAAGGAGATTCTGCCAAGAAGAAGAGCTGTAAAAGCTGTAGGGGGAGACCTGTCACTCTGCTGCTTGCTGATGTGTTGTGCTGGCCTGCTGTTTTGTGCTTCTGTCATGGAGAGTGAAAGGATTGGACTATGTTTTCATCATCCTGCTTACCAATTTTCTCCAAGGGCTTGTGTGTGCTTGCCTCCTGTGAAGAAGTGCCAGGGCCATCAAACACTTCACCTGCAGCCCCTGGACTCCTCTGCTGGGAGTTGTGACCTGCCAAGCGGTGCGAATTCCAGTTCTGGGCCCTTGGAGGTGGCTTCTGCTGCAAGAATGAAGAAAATCCATGCATCAGTCTTCAGCGCCTGTTTTTCCTGCTGCAAGCCAGCTGTCCAGTTGGAAAACTAACAGATTGCTCCTATGCAGCTGAAGAATCTACTCAGTGCCTGTTGTGTGACTCCAAGGTCACCTCAGCCCGAGTACCAAGCACTCGGGCAAAACACCCTCTCCAAATCCGAGGCAGGCTCTGCTGTAAGACTGAAGATTCAATGCATCACCTGTTCACGGCTGGGAGAATTGATGCAGCATCTGTTTCGCTGCATCGACCGTAGCGCATCCAGGTTTTCCACGCAACGCACCTGTGGACCAAGTCTGCATCGACGCTGGGCTTCAGTAAGGAACTAAGGCCACGTGTTTTGGAGAAATGATGCATCACCTCCCCTCACAGTAAGAAACTGATGAATCACCTCCTCTTGTGTGAGGAACCGATGCATCACCTCCCCTGCCTAGAACTAAGGAACTGACGCATCACCTCCCCTGGAGCAATGAACCACAGCTTCACCTTTTCTGCGACTAAGGAACTGATGCATCACCTTCTGTGAGAGTAAGGAACCAATGCATCGCTTTGCTTTTCCAGTGCCTTGCCTCCCCTGAGCCCATTTTTCATCTTTGATTTTGATGTATACCAGGTACTTTGTGCTAAAAGAGATGCATTCATAGTTTTCTATTACTGAACTATTTTAAACCTTTTAAAATTGATATCTCTGCTTATGTATGTTATTTTTATTTTATTTAGATAAAGATTGTATATTTTTCTAAACTGGTGTGGTGTCCATTTGTAGTGTTTTCACTGTGTTACTGTGAGCTTATGAACAAATGCTGTACCCATTGTCTCTGAGATACGCCTAACTGTTTGTGGCAAGCTACCAAGGGGGTGAGCAGGGGTAATCTTGACTGTGTAATCCCCTTTGTGTTGGGAGAGAGACCCAAGGCCCTTTGGCTGGCACAAACAGGGTCATGAAACAACCACACTGACACTATATGCAGGTGTTTGCTACTGACAGAAACACCAGACGTCTATTTATTAACTATGGTAAGGTCATATCAGCCTCAACCACATGCCTGCAACATGCAGGTAAATTGCCCCGATTTGCATCCCAGACTCCCCCGGAACAATGGTGCCCTCCCTTCACATTTGCAGAGCAATCAGAAATCACTAATTCAAATATGGCCTTCAAAGTACAACTCCCAGGATGCAGCACAACATAACTTTCGGATTGTAGTTATTATTAGAGTTGTAAAAGTGAGGGATGATTTGAGCCAGCTGTTGAATTTATCATAAGATATTTTCATAATTACAGCATTCTGCCCTGAAAGGAAGGACGCAGGTAAAGAAATAAAACAAGAACTAACAGACAGTCGTTCATTCTCCCTCATGTATTTTCCATATTTCTCTCACATGTTTTCTTCTCCTGATTTATGTCAGTCCTGCTCTCTCTCTCATGTTTTTAGTCATGCCTTTGACCCTGCCACACTCCCACTTACCCCGCCCCTATTACACGCAGCGTCACAGTTCCCATGCTTTCTTTAATGCACTTTGACCGCTGAGACAGACGGACAGGCACACACATGCATGCTTGGTGCACACACACACACACATTTTGCGTTGGGTTAGTGTCAGCACAAAATCTTTTTTTAATGATTCACTTTCTAATGCAAAACTTTGCATTAAGGGGCATTACATGGGTGGTACATGGCCGGTCCCATTCAACCATCCAGGCTTTTTGACTCTAAATCCTATGTACTAACATTAGAAGACAAGGTTTAGCTAGGCTCTAGACCGAATAATGCAATCGTTAACATCTATAAGGCTCGCTCCTGTTCTGTTATTCTGTATGGGGCTGGAGTATGGGTTTTTTGTAACTCAGTGGGTCTACAAAGAGCAGAGATATTTTTATGAGACGCTTGTTGACAGTCCCCAATTGTCACCCTGCTACTGTCTGTCACAGCGAACTCTTCCGTTCTGCGGTGGTTCCCGCCGCCATGGTTCCCACCGCATACCCAACGCCTTAACACAGTCCTAATGTCCTCCCAGCCATGCTCGCCTCACCCCATAAGCAAAGCGTGGGGGGCATGAACAGGCCCAGGGCCACCAAACAACCCAGCAGTGGAGGGCCCATCCATCCCGGGGCAAGCACTCAGCACAGCAGAGTTAAGATGCGGGAAGACCACAGCAGCCTCTCCTGATAAGGCCTGTTAGGTCCGAGCCACACGATAATCCCATGGCCGCCCCTTTCCCACCGTCTGGGCCACGCCAGGCCGCTTCAGTAAGTCCTCCACTCCTCTTTCTGTTCCGGGCCCCGTGAGGTGAAGGCCCATGAGGCAGGCAGCATGCCAATCCCGTCAAGGCCGCACCACAGTACAGATAGCCAAGACGCAACCGGCAGCAGTGCCAGGCAGAAGGCCGCAAGCAGGGGTCACAGGCTAAAAGCCTCGCATAGTCCGAGGAAGGGTTCCCACACTCCCCAGCCGGGGTTTCAGGCCAATCACCTGCAGTGCCCCCACCAGAGCACGCTTCCTTCCAGCGTGTTGTTAATTGTGTGGGATAGAGCAGATTAATGCAGAATAATCCTTCTCAGTTGACAGAGCCACTGTAGTCAGCAGCCATCTTGTGGCCGGGCTCCTTATTAAACACCCACTTGAAAAATGTGTTTTTCAGCATTGCAAATAGATTGCCACTAATTTTGTGTAGTTGCTAAAATATGCATGTTTTACAACTGCATTTCAGTTGCAAAGCATTTATTACATTCAATTCTGAATTGTTTGGAGGGACGCTCACAACACTTCGCTTCCCTATACCGATTCGCGGGCATATTATCAAGACAGGCGATAAAATTATCGCCGCTTTAGCGGCAGAAAACTGCCGCTAAAACGGCGATATAGGGCTTGATAATATGCTCCATGGAATTCCAATTGAAGCCCATGTTAGATGTGAAGGACATCTAACATCTAACAACTTAAATTGTGAAATGTAATGTATGTTTTGTACATGTCAAAAGGAAATTTTGGAGTCGCAAATGGGCCTATTTTACAAATTCGATATTTTGCAACTGTAAAAATTCTTAGGTCCGTAGTGCTCTAAAATGATCTAGAAGAAATAGCTTCCAGTCTGTAGCTACACGCAAAATACAGAGATATACGCCTAAATGTAAAAAGGAAAGGCACCCTTCCTCCATGAAGATGCTTGTGTATGCAATGGCTGCGCTCTAAGGCGTTAAATATTCAGTTCTCGTTGCATATATGTTAAAGTAGACTGTGATAATTAACCACCGTAGGTGTTGCTTGCTAGTAATAACTGTGAACAGAGTCTGATTGAAAACTGTGACAAAAAAAACTAATTGTACTTGTGAAGTGTCATACACTGTGTAAAAAATGCTCACGGGATTTAAAAATAGCTTCAGTAAATCTGTGACCCACATATTCAGTTGGGGGTTATGCAAGAGGCAAGCTTTGATTGCCTTGCGCTGCCCCTCCTGTGGTGCTGAGCTTCTGATGTATTCACTGGGCTCTCTCCTGAGCTCCTCTCTTCAATGCATGATGTAAGGCTCTGGGGAGTCTGGAAAGCGATGCTCTTGTGGCTACTTGACAGCATTAAACCAATCATAGGAAAGGGTGCAACCCCTGTGAGGAGTACTTGGGAACTGCAGCCTTTGTTACTCCGAACAATGGACCACAGATGGACATGGACCCGCCATTAGACACCTTTCGTAAATAGCAGTGTAGCTCTTCAGACTTAGGGGTCGCAGACACATTGACAGTGAGGGCACATATCAACCGGTCGTTTATTCCTACAAAGTCACCATGGTTATCCTTTGATGCCATGGCAGTTTTTCAAAGCAATGCCATTGCCTGCCAACAAAATTCAAATTTACCCGGTATCTTTTGGAGTACTACGCTTTAAGAGTATCTGATGTTTTTATATATCAAAAAGCATAAGTTTTATCAAGAATGTGATTCATATAACAAATGTGGCTAAAGTTAATATGTTTCGCTAGTTAGACCTACTGGCTTTGAAAATCTTTTTTAGTGATACTGTACAGCATCACTGATAAAAGTAAAAAAAATGTAATTATTATTTGGATCGGGTGGCTACCCACCTCAAGGAATAATCACAATCCTTGTCCGGATGTACCCTCAATGTCACTAAATTAACCTCAGGTCAACTCCCTGGTATCTTTGGCACAGAGCAGACAGGCTTAATTTAGGGCATAGTGTAAAGTATTAATACAGTACCAAATCATTAATCACGTCAAAATGCAAAACAATAAAAACCCTAAACCGAATTAGAAAAATTGAGTAAACTTTCATAAAAAAATTACACCAAAATGGCAAAAACCCAATAGGTGGAACTGGAGATATTAATTTATACATTTTTAAGTAGAAATAGTGTCAAACAGTGCTAAAAGCCAGTGATACTCTAAGTTCGTGGGAGTCTGGGACATAGGCCCAATTTCAGGCTGAAGCCAATGGAGCAAGAGTCAGATACTCCAACCAGGTTCATCCCATTCAAAGATTCACCTTCTGATTTAGCCTTTAAAGTTCCAATCTACCACAGGAATACAATTCTATAGCCCCCAGTGGGAGGGGGTACTTAGAGACTCACATGTTGTAAGACATAGAACAACAATAGGTACCAGTCCAGGTGCCATTGGTCACTTTGGTACTTCCAGGAAAAGGTCTATTGGGCCTTTTAGTTTCCTTGTAGCCACACACAATGTCAGCCAACTGACCATTTAGTCAACTTGTTTTTTCTTGGATACAAAAGGGAGTAGGTCCAGTCCTTCAGGACACCTCTCAGGTCACAGACATAAGGTGCAGTCCTCTTTTAATTTTCCCTACGTCCAGAAAGTGTTCTGAAGTGGGTGCCAGGAGGTACCATTTGTATGCCTGGAATCAACTAGGGGGTGACTCCTGGGCACACACCAACCACTTAAGTAAAAGTTCCCAGGGCAAACCCTATCCACTTTTTTAGTAGCTTCTGTTTGCCTTACTGCAAACAGACTCAAAATGCCATGTGCCAGGGAATTTTCAAGCTAGGAAAAGTCTTCAACCACACTCAGAATGGAACCAGAGTGCTGCTGGTGTGTTTGGAGAGTGTACTAAGGTAATCCTAGTGTCCTTCCACAGCCAACACCGAGATCCAGTTTGAGCCAAGCACTGTGCCCACAACAATCCCACAAGCTAATGTCTGGTAAAACAAATGTGAGGTCCTTAAGCAACTGAAAGAGGATTAAACAATAATTGTCTTGGTATTCTATTCTCTCCCTTTAAAGTATGTCCCAAGTGTTACATGTGGGCCAACACACCTGCCAAGCAAGATTCAACACTGTAAAGGGAAACAAATAGTCACCTACGCTGACGACACCCAACTAGTCGTCTCGCTATCCCAACAAGAGAGTTGCTTTGAAAATCTTTCCGCCTGCCTCTCGGGAATCTATGCCTGGATGTCCAGCTCTCGGCTCAAATTAAATGGAGCCAAAACAGAGATCATGCTCCTGGGTCACCAACTAACAGCGCTGCCTAAGTCCATCTGGCCTCCCTGCCTGGGTGACGCTCCTGCCCCTAAAGATGAAATCAAAAGCTTAGGGGTTTGGTTTGAGCGGGACCTTACCTTTAAGACCCAAGCAAAGAAAACAGCAGGCATATGCTATGGGTTGCTTTGGTCTGTTCGAAAGGTTCTTCCACTTCTGCCCTTCCAGTCCAGGAAGCTGTTAGTCCAAGGTCTTATAATATCTAGACTGGACTACAGCAATGCCCTGTTCCTGGCGGCACCCTAAGCAACCATCAACACCCTCCAGCGTGTCCATAACTCAGCAGCTAGGCTGCTTGCTGGCTCCTCATTAAGAACGTCGGCCAAGCCAGCATTAGGATCTCTTCACTGGCTCCCGATACGGGAAAGAATAACATTCAAAACTCTTTGCATAACACACAAGTCCCTTCAGGACAAGGCACCCCCCATCTTGAGGAGTCTGATCCACCCTTACAAGTCCTCTCGGTCTCTACGATCTGACCAGGGAAACCTCGCCACTGTCCCCTGAGTGAGGAGAGCTCGCTCAGGGGGGCGTCCCTTCTCAGTCAATGCGGCATCGCTGTGGAATTCCCTTCCTGCGACAATCCGTACTGAACCCAATCACTGGAAGTTTCGGAAACTTCTCAAAACTTTTCTTTTTCCAAATGACCCTTAACTAACGTTGCCCACCTTAGGTTGCTTTTTTGTTCTGCAGCGCTGGGACGTTTCCGGGCAGCCATGCACTTTATAAATCAAATTTCATTTCATTTCATTTCATTTCAAGTGTAAAAGGATGCCCACAGCCCCATCATGCATATTCTGCAAAGTTCAGAGGAGTCACCTTTGCCCAATCCGGTCAACCTATTGTTTGCTCCTAGGAGACATTTATCACCTTTTCACACCTTTTTAAGGCGAAGCATAGACTGAGTGATATGCAAGACATTTGTTAATTAGCCTTTTGAAAGTTCAAGTAGATAAAGTGAAACTTTCAAAAAGTTACTGTTCCATAATATTTTTTTTAAATCTGATATCACCATTGAATCCGATTTTTAATAACTATCAGAAATGATTGTAAAATTATTCAGCTGGTCACATTCCTGAGATGCAGTATCAGTAATTTAATCTGTACTCTGGTTTTCTACATAGGACAGCTAGACCTACTGTAGTGAACACATATTTTAGGAGCTTATCACTGTAGGGAATATTAATTTTCTAAATGCCTCACTTTTAAATGCCATTTTAGCAGCCTAGAGCAAATGCAGGCAGACTTGCATTATGGCCATGCACACTACCTAGTGGGCAAAAATGCTTACACCGGAGTCCCTTACTAATATTTAATAGGTTTTTAGCTGTCAAAAGGATCTATTTTTACAGGTCGCAGTGTATGTTTTTAACTGTTACAGGCAAACTACAGTGGTAGGCCTGAAGTCATGCGTGTACTGAGACTGTATTGGATGGCACAATAAGTATTTATTTGCTGACTCTAGATATTATGTTAACCAATTTGTTGGGCTATACATCGGTGTGAGTGTGACTGTGCACAGTCACGTTCTTGTTTGAGATTCCATTATTTGAAATGGGCTTAGCAGTAATAAGATCACAAGGATGATTGTTGATAGCCTACATTTTATTTAAAGTGACTGGAAAGGGGAATGGATACAAAGGCTTGTTTGAATAGAGTTCTTGAGCCGGAAGGTATCCAGTGATGAACTGCAGGAGCTGTTGTGTAAGTCCTTCCCTAACCAGAAACATGCAGATTTTTCAATGACATGACCACGTCTTTTAACACAAAAAGCGTTATTATTCATGCTCAAAAATCCAAGAAGTAGGAGCCACCATCCAGAAAATATGCTCTCCATCTAGAACGCCTAGAGACACCAACATAACAAACATTGGACACCTACCCTTGACGAATAAAGGCCAGCATTCGTCCTTTCTGTCTGTGCAGTGCTGGGAAACTCATCTGCTGAGCCGTGGGAAAGCTTAGTGATTTCTTTGAGGCACAGGAGGAGTCTGTTTAAGATGCATGGGCCCACAACATCATTGCTCACAAATATTCAATCTAATTGTTCATGGTGCTACTCAATTTGGATCTCATCTGTACTCTGTGACCCAAATTCCAATGTAGTAGGTAGCCCCAAAGGAGAGCATATTTCCCCTAGTACTGAAAGCTAAAGGGTCTGTGCCTGTATGCATGTGTTCTTGCTCCAGAAGTCCTCTGGTGATCTCTGCATTGTAATGGATGGAAGAGCACTATTCTTTTTGTCTTGACATCACATTCAATATAGACACACTTCAAAGTTGCCTTTACATGGTTCTTAACTGGGAGTTGTACAAAGCTTCCCAGGATGCTACACCCTTGTGTAAATGACACCATGTGACCAACATTTCTCAAGTTTTTATAGTGGGGGGCTCAGATGAAAATTACAAATCCAACTGGTTGGAATCACATTTTTATCAAAAGTATTCAAAAACACGATACCCTGAACTGATGGCTCTCCTACTCAAAGGATGGGCTGGCTTAAGAAGACTGTTCCATTCAGGCACAAGAGCCATTATATTAATATTTGGCTTGACACATCTGCTCCTGACTAGTCAATAGTGAGCCAATAAAAGGGTCCAGGAGCAAGGTGATATCATATGTTCCCAAACTATATGGAAGAGATGTCTTGCTCTGTAACGATTTATGAAGTACATCGCTTTACTTTGCAGGCTTCAGGCAACTTCATTGTTTCTTGAGTTCATCTACTGCTTGGTCCTCTGATCCAGAACATTTTAGTGTTATGGAAATCAGGTTCACACAACTGCAACTCAGGGACAGTAGTATTGGAACAAAACCATATTTAGCCTTAATGGTAATTGGAAGCAAAGACGCATCCTGTGAGTAAACAGTTTTGCTAAAAAAAAGTTGTTGTAGAATAATTGCACTGCTGAATCTGTATTTGTAAGGCAATTCTCACACTGAAAATGCATTTGTCCTCAAAATTTGTTTTGATGAATTTTGAAAAGATGTACAAAGTGTATAAAGAAGGTTGACAAAGTTATGGAGGGAAAATCTGCTTCACATATTCTTAATTTGGCCGCCCTTTTTCCCAACGCTTTCTTCAAAGATTGAGACTGGAGTACATCTTCTGAAAGTTGAGAGATTAGTGAAGTCATACCTGGACTCTATGGAAACATTTAGGCTACCTCTTTAGCAATTGTAGGACTTCATATCTTTCACTGCTCAATGTAGTTATTTTCATGAGGTATGAGCAGGTGATTGGCCAGGTTCTGTACAGAACTATATATGTAATGAAGTACCTGCTGCCATACATTTTAAATACATTGGAAGTGACCGAGAGATTCCGTGACCATATAGAGAAACAGAGGTAAAGGCAGAGTTCCCTAATAATTTTATGGAACTCCAATGTTACTGTAATGTTAATATGGTTGAGCAGTCATGTCAGAGAGAAGTTGCAACTGAACTGTTATAAGGAAATTAGGGAAAATTATTTATACAGGGATTACAGGCTCCTCTTTGTTATATAGAGTAGGTTGACTGGACACACAGCCACTGGAAGGGTAGAGTTTCAGGAGTAATCACTGCTTGATATTTTCAGAAAAGTAGCTTGAGCTATATTTACAACTTTTTGGCATCTTATAGTTTGAATATGGTTGAGGAAGTAAATGGGGAATTTAGAACAAGTGCTACAACCTCTATTAATGATACCTTCTACTAGTTTACATGAGCATATGGCAACCTGGAGAACAGATGAAAGTTTTTTATTTGGTTTTTGGTTGCTGTAGAATGATATAGTATTTTTTTAGCCTAACACACAAGATGATGGACGGAATGTTGCACAATGGCAAAACATTCACCCCCAGTCACAGATCTGGGTTTAATCCATCGTTATTTTGCTCACCAAGCCACCCCAGTTCAGACATTGCCATATGCAAATCAGTCTTTGCCCTGTGCCTCATGGGAACAGTCCAGCCCGTACTGCCAAGCCATGTCTTCCCTGGACCGGAATCAAGCATCCTAGGACCGGTAGGACTGTTCCCATGAGGCACAGGGTCAAGGCTGATTTGTATGTGGCCATGTCTGAACTGGGGTGGTGTGGAGTGCAAAAAAACGAAGTATTTTGGCCCAGATCTCCGTACTGGGGTGAATGTATGGAATTATTCTGCATTCTGTCCATCAACTGTTATTTTTGCATAGTATTTTTTTAAGACATTGAGTGAAACAAAAAAGCCTCTTTGGTACATTCTCAAACAAGTAAAGACTGGAACAAGGATGAGGTTAAGAAGGTAATGTCTAGATTCGAAACCAAAAGTATCAAATTCTCCGATTCTCTCTTCCTCATCCCAGTAATTACATTACCTTCTTTCAAGTCAGGCAACCTTTGACTTCAATCCAATAAGTGGCATGAATATGCACATGAACACTGGAGGTAGGCAAATATATATGGGCTTCTGGACACTGAACACTAGACTGGGAAATGAACATAGTTAAGGGGCTGAAGTTAAAAACTGGATTTAGTTGGAAAATGCTGACTGTCTTCAGGACGTATATCTCCTTCAATTAAACCATAATTGAGATGAGAAAGGAATTTCTAGGTTAACGACTAATAGCTGTATGCCATCTTTCTATATGTTATGAATATTTCTATGGAAATAACTGCAACATGACAATGAACATACAGGGTGCTAGATGGCAACATTTAAAGACATGGTGACTAACTGCATAGTCTCAAAGCCACAAGACTGGAAACAGCCTAATTGAATCTAATAAAAAATGTACTCAACAAACTATAAAATAATGGGGACTTTGGCAGATAATTCTAACTTTCCTTTAGATGAGGAAGTATAAAAAGCCTAGGAGTGGACCATGATTTTCAACGCTAAATTAAGGGGCATTTTATAGGGGCCTTGTGTCATATTTGCACAATGCACAGTGGTACATACTTGACGCAAGGCTCTGAGTCAGATTTATGAATCCACTCAAAGCCACATAGTGTGGCATTAATTGGCTTCATAAATCTTGAGTAAGGGAACACAGTGCAAATCACTATGTTGCCTTACTCTATGCAGGAGAGGCGTTCCACGGGCATGGGGTGGGTGTCCCCATGCAACTTCCATGAGTTTTGACACATTCCCAGATTTACAAGGACTTGTAAACGTGGAAATGTGCCAAAATGTTATGTCTCCCCCGGCCAGGCGTAACAAGGAGAAATGTCTTTATTTCTCCATGTTATTTCCTCTTTCTATGTCTGCTGCATAGAGGAGGAAAACGACTCCATGGATTGTTTTTGTGATGAAAGGTGTCCCTTCCTCCATAAAAACACCCCTGCCAACAAGACGGTCACCTTTGCACCATAATGCAAGTCTGCCTGCATTGGCTCTAGGCTGCTGAAATGGCGTCAGCGCCAGGAGAAAGGACAGGAATGCACCTTATTAGATAAATAGGGTGCATTCCTGCCCTTTCACTTTGATGTGGAGCAACACAGGAAAGTGAATTGCTGCACAACCATACACCAAATCCCCATAAATGAGGCCCTTATTGTGGAGTCTGTTAAAGATTTTGTAATCAATAACAACGTGCAGAATATAGATTTACTCTAGAATTTACATGTAGAAACCGACAAGATGCTTTCATGTTGGAACCAACTTTGCTATGACTCGTTATAGTTATCAGTTAAGCCTTAAAGCTATCTTGTTCAAAATGGATATCTCTTCCTCCATAACTAGTTGGTCCAATGATCTCTGGATGACATTAGCACTGAGTGGCCAAAACCAATATTCATGTACTGACAACGTGATTAGATAGGCCTCAAACCCAGAGGTTGCGCATGACCAAAATTAAGAGGATAGGGGGAATTATTTTAAGTAAGGCAGAGCTACTGACTTTGTTAAAAGGGCAGACAGCCAAAATGTAAAAAAGTAGTCCTATTGCCTTTATAACGGGGACAGAATATCAATGTATATGAAGCACATGTATTGCCTTTGTCAAAAAGAGACCAATAATTATAAAGAAATATATATATCATTAAATCACACAGTTCAATGTTTATTAAGTGGGATTGTCATTAAAACAATCAATAAACACTACTTTGAGTCTTTTCCTAACAATTTTGAAGCTACAAAGTGCAGCCATAGAACCGACCACAAGGTGGTTCTGCACTCCAGCCAAAGAGCATAGAGTTCCTACCACGAGTGCTTTTGAAAATATAGTAAGCTATCCTGGGGTCACGTATTTGATAACCCAAGTGTTAGAAGCGGCTGTCTCTAGTTGGCAGAGGTATACACTTCTGACAAATAGGGACACACCTTTTCTAGTCAGGGCAAGGGGATCACACACTTAGATAACCCCTGCTCACCCCCTTGGTAGCTTGGCAAAGCAGACAGGCTTATCTCAGAGGCAGTGCGTTAAGCATTTATGACCACATACAGTAATAAAGTGAATACACTACAAATGGACACGACACAGTAGTATTATAAAAATAAGGATTTTTATATAAGGCTTAGCACAAGACCAAATAACGACAAAAATATACCACAGTCTTAATAAATACTCTTGGAAGGAAAAATAATAGTTCAAGCACGGTTTCTTCTTAGCACAAAGTCTTTAGTATCAAAAGCAACTCTTCTTCTTTAAAACACAGTTCTTGGCAACAATGTAACCCACACGGGAGTCACACGACGTCGAGGCAAAGTTAATCCAAAGGTTCGGCGTCGACCGCGAGGAGCGCTACTTCGAGCCCGGAGTCGCACAGACCCCCACAACACAGTACCTTGGAAAAGTGAAGCACTCGATGATCAGCGGCGTCGAGATGTCCGGCGTCGCGTCTTCGGCGTCGATCGGGCCTCGGAGTCGGGGCGATCTGCAGCGGCGTCGACCGAAGTCAGGCAGGAGCAGCGCTCACGAGATGAAGCAGGATACGGCATCGTCGATGTCGATGTTGCAAGAGTGAGCAGCGCTCACGGCGTCGAGAGGGCTCGAAGTCGATGCGATCAGCAGCGGTGCAGACACGAGGTCACTTGGAGCTGGAGCCGAACTCACTACTCACTGGCGTTGTTGCTGGCGTCGATCGGGCCCGGCGGCCGGCGTCGAGGAAGCGGGACACTGGAGCCGATACTCATGATGTCGAGCTGGATTCGGCGGCGTCCGTCGGCGTCGAGATTGCTGGATTCTTTCAGAGGTGCTGGATTCACAAGTTCCAGCAAATAGCACTTTAAGCAGATGAAGTCCTTTAGCCCTGTGACTTCAACAGGAGACTGGCACTCTTCCAGCCCTTGGAGATTTTCTTAGCAAAGATTGAGAGTACACACACAGTTCCTCTCTCCTGGTTCCTTGGCAAAAATAAAGAAGCAATGCAGGATTCCCCCAACAAACAGCACTCTGGCAGAAGGGGTAGGCAGTCCTTAGATCAGCAGGCTTCTTGTCCTTGGTTCAGGTTTCCTTGTCAGAAGTGATCTAAATTCTTGGTTCAGGGGTCCTTCTCTTATACCCCTTTTTGGCTTTGATCCCTTTGTCCATGCAGGGGAATTTCCCCCCATCTTGGGTTTGTTGTGGGTGTTGCCAGGCCGAAGCACCTGGCCTATTCACTGTGCAGGGCAGAGTCTTCAGCCGCCCAGCAGGAGCGGAGCCAGCATTGTCACTGGCAGGGGCAGGGCCATCAGTTGCCCGGCAGGAGGTGGGCCAGGAAAGTCCCAGGTAGGCACAGAGTCATCAGTCGCCTGGCAGGGGGGCGGAGCCAGCATTGTATCAGGCAGGGCAGGCTATCAGGAGCTACTCTTCCCCTACTCTCAAAGCAAATGCCCCACTCATCCCACACTGACTCATTCAGACCTCTGGAGCCACCCAGCTCCTGTCACACGCACACCAGAACCAGCAGAGACCGGTAGACAGTTAGACAAGAAAATAGCTACTTTCTAAAAGTGCTATTTTCAAACACAGAGTCCAAAAACCATCCACACAAACGGATGCGTTATTAAACCCTGAGTTCAGGGATACCAAACTCGACATTGCACCATGCTCCCCGAGCCCGCTAGGATTACAGCATTAATAATCCTGGCAGCCCATTCTAACTGATGGAGAGCAGGTAACCTTACAATAGTGAAAAACAAATATGGCTGTAATTCACTATTAGGACATGCCAACCTTGTCAGGCTTGTCCTACCTTATGCTTACAATGCACCCTGCCCTTGGGCCTACCATAGGGGTGACTAACATGAAGTTAAGGGAAGGTTTAGGGACTGGCAAGTAGGTGTACTTGCGCAGTCTGCGTGACAGTACCAGACTGCACGTGGTCTAGCAATGGTAGACCTTCAGACATACTTTTACTAGGCCGCTCTTGTGGGTGGCACAACACGTGCTGCAGGCCCACTAGCAGCATTTGTATTTACAAGCCCTGGCACTCCTGGTGCACTCTACTAGGGACTGACAGTAAACCAAATAAGCCAAACATGGAATTCAATCAATACCGCAATTTCACATAGGGAGCACTTGCACTGTGGCACTGATCAGCAGTGGCACAGTGCCCAAAGCATTTACCAGCAAAAACATCGTAAACAGAGGAGGCAAACAGAAAAAATGGAGGAGAGACTCATGCCAATGATGTCAGGTCTAACACGTGTCCACTCCATCTGAAATGTGGGGAGAACTACCCTTACCCTAGGGAGTCCTCATCACTAAGGCGGAAAAATCTGGACAGACCATCAGCATTGGCGTGATCTGTGCCAGGGCGGTGTTCCACCGTGAAGTCCATCCCCTGTAGGGAAATGGACCACCTCAACAGCTTTGGATTCTCACCCCTCATCTGCATCAACCATCTGAGGGGCCTGTGGTCTGTCTGAACCCGGAAGTGAGTCCCAAACAGGTAGGGTCTTAGCTTCTTCAGCGCCCAGACCACAGCAAATGCTTCTCTCTCTATCGCACTCCACCTCTGTTCCCTGGGAAGTAACCTCCTACTGATGAAGGCTACAGGTAAGTCTCGGCCCTCTTCATTCACCTGAGCTAGAACAGCCCCCACGCCATGCTCTGAAGCGTCCGTCTGGACAACAAATTCTTTAGAAAAGTCGGGTGCCTGGAGTATGGGTGCTGTGCACATTGCAGTTTTCAGGGTGTCAAAGGCCGTCTGACAGGCGTCAGTCCAGATCACAAGTCTTGGCTGCTTCCTGGAAGTCAGCGAAGTCAAGGGGTGCACAATGTTACCATAATCCTTGACGAACCTCCTGTAATAACCCGTGAGACCCAAGAAGGCTCTCACCTGAGTCTGGGTTTTGGGCGGTGCCCATGCCAGGATGGTATCAATCTTGGGTTGCAGGGGGGCCACCTTGCCGCTCCCTACTTGGTGCCCCAAGTACACCACTGAACCCTGCCCAATCTGGCACTTACTGGCTTTCATTGTGAGGCCTGCTCTGCGCAGGGCCAACAACACTTCCTGGAGGTGGCGCAAGTGTTCCTCCCAGCTGGCGCTGAACACTGCGATGTCGTCCAGGTAGGCGGCACTGAAATCCTCCAGTCCAGCCAAGACCTGGTTGACCAACCTCTGGAAGGTGGCAGGGGCATTCTTCATCCCAAAGGGCATAACCCGGAACTGGTAGTGCCCATCTGGTGTGGAGAATGCTGACCTCTCTGTTGCCCCATCAGTCAAGGCGATCTGCCAGTACCCAGACGTTAGATCAAACGTACTAAGGTACCGGGCAGCCCCCAACCGATCTATGAGCTCATCAGCTCTGGGGATGGGGTGCGCGTCAGTTTTGGTGACTGAATTGAGTCCTCGGTAATCCACACAGAACCGAAGTTCCGGTGAAGCACCAGGCGCTGCAGCCTTTGGGACCAAGACCACTGGGCTGGCCCAAGGACTGCTAGAGGACTCAACCACCCCTAAGGCAAACATTTTGGAGACCTCCTCCTTGATGTATGCTCTGACCTTGTCAGTCACTCTGTAAGCCTTGTGCTTCACAGGAGTGCTGTCCCCGGTGTCCACATCATGGACACACCACTGAGTGACACCAGGAATCAAGGAAAACAGACCAGGGAATTGTCCCAACAATTGGCGACAATCCTGCTGCTGTTCAGGGGTCAGTGTGTCAGAGAGGACAACACCATCCACTGACCCATCTTGCTCTTTTGCAGACAGGAGGTCAGGAAGAGGCTCACTCTCCTCCTCCATTCCAGCATCTGTAGCTAGGAGCATGCCCACTTCGGACCTTTCTAAGTGGGGCTTTAAACGGTTGACATGTAGGACCCGCAAGGGGTTCCTGGGAGATTCCAAGTCCACCATGTAGGTGACATCGCTCTTTTTCTCCACAACCTTAAATGGTCCAGTCCATCTGTCCTTGAGCGCACAAGGTTCCACAGGGGACATGACCCAAACTTTTTGTCCAGGCTGAAGCTCTACCAGAGTGGCCTTCTGGTCGTACCACCGCTTCATCTCCTCCTGGCTGGCCTCCAGATTTGCCTGAGCAAGATCTCTTAAGCGCCTAGTCTGGTTCCTAAAGGCCAGCATGTAACTGTATACATCCTGGGGAGGTTTCCTGGGAGATTGCTCCCAGCCTTCTTTGACCAGACTCAAAGGTCCTCTTACCGGGTGACCATACAAAAGCTCAAAGGGGCTGAACCCTAGAGACTTCTGTGGCACCTCACGGTAAGCAAACAACAGGCATGGCAAGAGGACGTCCCATTTACGCCTCATTGGTTCTTCAAGACCCATAATCATGCCTTTAAGGGTACGGTTGAATCTTTCAACCAACCCATTACCTTGAGGGTGGTAAGGAGTGGTGAACTTGTAAGTTACCCCACACTCCTTCCACAAAGACTTCATATAGTTGGAAATGAAGTTGGTGCCCCGGTCTGACACCACCTCTCTGGGGAACCCCACTCTGGAGAAAACACCCATCAGTGCCCGTCCCACCACGGGGGCCGTCACCGTTCTGAGAGGGATGGCTTCCGGGTACCGTGTGGCATGGTCCACCAAGACCAGGATGAACCTGTTGCCCAGGGCTGTCTTGGGGTCCAGGGGCCCAACAATGTCAATCCCCACCCGGTCAAAGGGGGTACTGACCACGGGAAAAGGTTGGAGGGGAGCCTTCTGCTTCCGCCCGCTTTTCCCACTTGCCTGGCAAGTTTGACAGGTCTTGCAATGGATATCTGTATCCCTTCTCATCTGAGGCCAATAAAAATGGGTGACAAGCCTGTCATAGGTCTTGTCCTGCCCCAGATGTCCAGCTAAAGGAACGTCATGAGCCAAACCCAGTAGGAAGGCTCTGAAGCGCTGGGGTACCACCAGCACACGGGCTGACCCAGGCTCAGCAGCCTTAGGCTCGCTATACAGGAGGTCGTTCTCCCAGTAAACAAAATGTGACCCTGACTGATCACCTGAGGTTTGGGCTGAGGCCTGCTGCCTCATACCCACAAGAGAAGGGCACACTTTCTGTTCTGCACAGAATTCTTCCCTGGAGGGACCACCATCCTGCTGCCAGTGGGTCAGCTCGGGCAGGTCTCCCAGTTCAGCAACTTGTTCACCTGTGGGTTCCAGGGCATACCCCTCAAGGTCTGCCTCCTCCTGGACCACGGGAACTACGGGGGACGGTTTCCCGCGCCCCCTGCCTCTTCTCTTCACAGCTGGGTCCTGGGCCATACTTTCAGGCTCCAGAACCCCATCAACACCCTTACTTGCTGTCATGGATCGAGTGGTTGCACACACCCACTCTGGCACACCCAACATTTTCAAATGTGTCTCCCTCTCCACCTTAGCCCAAGGGTAGTCTTCCAAATCATTGCCCAGGAGACAATCAACAGGCATGGCGGGCCTTACAGCAACTTGAAGAGTACCTGAAACCCCCCCCCCCCATTCAAAGGAAACTTGAGCTACCTCACACTCTCTCTGGGAGTTGTCAGCAGCTATCACAGGGTAGAATGCGTGGAGAACAACCTGCTCTCTGGACACCAAGTGACACTTGACAGCTGTCACACTCGCTCCGGTGTCTCTGAGACCTTCCACTCTATGGCCATTAATGGTCACCCACTGCCTATATTTCTTAGTGTTACTAGGCAGAGGGGGTGGAGGGACCAATTCCATGTCTCCTAGAGAGACATGGGACATCTCTGCGGGACCCTCCCCACCATGGGCAACCATCTCCTCCCCTCCCAGGGCTACACTCGCCAACTGACGGGGAGCTGCACGTGGTGGTGCAGTAGAGTTCTTCAAGGGACACTGAGAATCATAAAAACGGTGTCCCACCTGCTTACAAGCGAAGCCGGTCATTGGGCCCCTACGAACAGGTTTACCTGTCGGGGCCTCTGATTTCTTATCTGGGGGAGGCTGGGAACCCTTCCCTTGGTTCCCTTGGGGATTACTTTGGGGCCCTTTCTGGAACTCCCTCTGTTTACCCTTGTCCCCCCCACTCTTCTGCTGGGGACCCTGCCCACCTTTGGCTGAGTCTCCCACTGGACCCTTGTGGACCCTGGTACTGACCCAGCGGTCCGCCTCTTCAGCAAGTTTTCTAGGGTTAGATATCTTGCTTTCAATAAGGTGCTGGCGCAGCTCTGGAAAACAGTTATTAGACAAGTGCTCCCAAGCAAACAAATCATAAAGAGCATCATAACTTTCCACTTTGCTGCCCTTTACCCAACCATCCATGGCTCTGCAAAAATATGACACATATTCCACCCACGTCGTACCAGGCAACTTCTTACATTCTCTAAAGGCCTGTCTGTACTTTTCTGGGGTTAGGCCATACCTTAACATTAAAGCATCTTTCATATGAGCATAAGACATCCTATCCTCAACAGGCATGTCTAACAGGGTATCTCTTCCCTCATTCACAAAGCGACCCCACAACCCCGCTCCCCAATCCTTCTCAGGGACCCGGTGGGCCAACAATGCTAACTCATATGCTTTAAACCATTGACCAATATCTTCATTCTTCTGAAAATCTTTGATCACATCTTTAGGAAAATAAAACCTACTTTCTGCAGGCACAGATGGGATGCTGCCACCAGAGGGATTCAATTCTAACTCTTTAGCTTTGAGCTCCAACTCCCTCATCCTGGTATCACGCTCAAAAGCTAACTTCTCTCTTTCAAACTCTAACCTTTTGATCTCCATATCAGCTTCTCTCCTGCCTCTTGCATTCTCTATTTCCAACTGCCCATTTATCTTAAGTTTTGCCATTTCCATGTTGTAAGCTCGGTCTTTCTCCCTTTCTTCTCTTTCTTCAGGAGAAAGACCTTTGGAGGAAACACTGCTGCCAGGAGGGGAGGGGGGCCCATTCACTGGCACCTCCTCTTCCCCTGTCGGTACCACCACCGGATCAGAGGAATCTCTGGCCTCTAACCAGGCCTGCAATGCTTTAAGATAATCTTCCTTAACTTTGAGGCCTGTTGTAGGAACTTTAAATTGCTTGCAAAAGGATTTCAGCTGCTGTGCTTTGTACTCCTTTATCTTACTCCTATCAAATTCCTCCCCAACAACAGCAGGGGTAGTGACTCCGGCATCACTCATGGTCAAAACTGGCAGTTTCAAAAATCAAGTTCCAGGAAAGCGGAGAACAAAAATAGAATATCCAACCAAAACAGATTGTGGCTGCGCTATGGTCTGCTTTCACTATGTAGCGCACACTAATCACTGCACATGAGTCATAAATGCAAAGTTCAAATCCCACCGCTGCCACCAATGTTAGAAGCGGCTGTCTCTAGTTGGCAGAGGTATACACTTCTGACAAATAGGGACACACCTTTTCTAGTCAGGGCAAGGGGATCAAACACTTAGATAACCCCTGCTCACCCCCTTGGTAGCTTGCAAAGTAGACAGGCTTATCTCAGAGGCAGTGCCTTAAGCATTTATGACCACATACAGTAATAAAGTGAATACACTACAAATGGACACGACACAGTAGTATTATAAAAATAAGGATTTTTATATAAGGCTTAGCACAAGACCAAATAACGACAAAAATATACCACAGTCTTAATAAATACTCTTGGAAGGAAAAATAATAGTTCAAGCACGGTTTCTTCTTAGCACAAAGTCTTTAGTATCAAAAGCAACTCTTCTTCTTTAAAACACAGTTCTTGGCAACAATGTAACCCACACGGGAGTCACACGACGTCGAGGCAAAGTTAATCCAAAGGTTCGGCGTTGACCGCGAGGAGCGCTATGTCGAGCCCGGAGTCGCACAGACCCCCACAACACAGTACCTTGGAAAAGTGAAGCACTCGATGATCAGCGGCGTCGAGATGTCCGGCGTCGCGTCTTCGGCGTCGATCGGGCCTCGGAGTCAGGGCGATCTGCAGCGGCGTCGACCGAAGTCAAGCAGGAGCAGCGCTCACGAGATGAAGCAGGATACGGCGGCGTCGATGTCGATGTTGCAAGAGTGAGCAGCGCTCACGGCGTCGAGAGGGCTCGAAGTCGATGCGATCAGCAGCGGTGCAGACACGAGGTCACTTGGAGCTGGAGCCGAACTCACTACTCACTGGCGTTGTTACTGGAGTCGATCGGGCCCGGCGGCCGGCGTCGAGGAAGCGGACACTGGAGCCGTTACTCACGATGTCGAGCTGGATTCGGCGGCGTCCGTCGGCGTCGAGATTGCTGGATTCTTTCAGAGGTGCTGGATTCACAAGTTCCAGCAAATAGCACTTTAAGCAGATGAAGTCCTTTAGCCCTGTGACTTCAACAAGAGACTGGCACTCTTCCAGCCCTTGGAGATTTTCTTAGCAAAGATTGAGAGTACACACACAGTTCCTCTCTCCTGGTTCCTTGGCAAAAATAAAGAAGCAATGCAGGATTCCCCCAACAAACAGCACTCTGGCAGAAGGGGTAGGCAGTCCTTAGATCAGCAGGCTTCTTGTCCTTGGTTCAGGTTTCCTTGTCAGAAGTAATCTAAATTCTTGGTTCAGGGGTCCTTCTCTTATACCCCTTTTTGGTTTTGATCCCTTTGTCCATGCAGGGGAATTTCCCCCCCATCTTGGGTTTGTATCGGGTGTTGCCAGGCCGAAGCACCTGGCCTATTCACTGTGCGGGGCAGAGTCTTCAGCCGCCCAGCAGGAGCGGAGCCAGCATTGTCACTGGCAGGGGCAGGGCCATCAGTTGCCCGCCAGGAGGTGGGCCAGGAAAGTCCCAGGTAGGGCAGGCTATCAGGAGCTACTCTTCCCCTACTCTCAAAGCAAATGTCCCACTCATCCCACACTGACTCATTCAGACCTCTGGAGCCACCCAGCTCCTGTCACACGCACACCAGAACCAGCAGAGACCGGTAGACAGTTAGACAAGAAAATAGCTACTTTCTAAAAGTGCTATTTTCAAACACAGAGTCCAAAAACCATCCACACAAACGGATGCGTTATTAAACCCTGAGTTCAGGGATACCAAACTCGACATTGCACCATGCTCCCCGAGCCCGCTAGGATTATAGCATTAATAATCCTGGCAGCCCATTCTAACTGATGGAGAGCAGGTAACCTTACAATAGGGAAAAACGAATATGGCTGTAATTCACTATTAGGACATGCCAACCTTGTCAGGCTTGTCCTACCTTATGCTTACAATGCACCCTGCCCTTGGGCCTACCATAGGGGTGACTAACATGAAGTTAAAGGAAGGTTTAGGGACTGGCAAGTAGGTGTACTTGCGCAGTCTGCGTGACAGTACCAGACTGCACGTGGTCTAGCAATGGTAGACCTTCAGACATACTTTTACTAGGCCGCTCTTGTGTGTGGCACAACACGTGCTGCAGGCCCACTAGCAGCATTTGTATTTACAAGCCCTGGCACTCCTGGTGCACTCTACTAGGGACTGACAGTAAACCAAATAAGCCAAACATGGAATTCAATCAATACCGCAATTTCACATAGGGAGCACTTGCACTGTGGCACTGATCAGCAGTGGCACAGTGCCAAAAGCATTTACCAGCAAAAACATCGTAAACAGAGGAGGCAAACAGAAAAAATGGAGAAGAGACTCATGCCAATGATGCCAGGTCTAACACCAAGAGACGTAGTGTTTTTTTTAAATATGTTTCTCGGTTCTGCTGCTGTTCTCTCTGCAGCCCCACACAACATTTAAATAAATGATTGGTGGTGCCCTTGCCCGTCTAGGGAGATCACCAGGCTCAAAATAATGCGTTTAGAAAGCCCTCACGGGGCATTATGGGGCGCTCCTGCAAGGAGCATTGAATAATAAACGAGTGGCTCCTACCGCTCGTTTATTATTCATTTTTAAAAAATGTATTTTTATTTTGAGTGTTCTGGTATCATTCAGGACATCCACATCTTTATTTTTTGTTGGGGTCACGAGGGGAGTTCCTTTCTGCATTCCAGGGGAGGCAAGCCATTATTTTTATTTTTATTAAACTGTATTAGGGAGGGGGTATGTCTCTACCCTTCCCAAACCAATTCTGACTCTAGGGACCCACTCCCCGGGGCCAAACTTCCTTTATAGAGCAGGGGGCATGCTGCCCCATCCCATAGCGAAACACTGGCCCCGGGACAGTATTCCCTGTAGACCAATTCTTTTTAAAGTGGAGGGTGCATTAACCCCCCCATCCCAGAGACAACACTGGCCCTGGGAACCTCATCCACTGGGGTGGAAATTAATTTACAGAGGAGGGGGCGTGTAAACCTCCTCCCTGAGACATTCTCCAGTGCTAAAGGTGGCTCCTCAGAAAATATGTTCAAATCTAACTTGAAAGACGAGTCTGCTGCTCTTTTAAGTGGTTGGCTGCTCGGGGCTCCTGGTATGTATGCTGATATGGAGGAGGCATTTGGGATTACTCAGTTGGATCATCTTGAAATACCTTTCCTAGGACAATTTACCTCTATTACAGCTTCGATTAAGTCAGGTTCTTCCCTGGACGCCATCCCTCCAAAGTTCTAGAATTCAGTTGTTGTGGTTTATTTCTTTATTTTTGGTATTGCTGCATACATAATACATATTTGTTAATGAACTATGGATTAATGCTTATTAGTAATTTTCAAAGTGTAATGCCAAGTTAATAGAGTGGAGGAAGTATGTTTTCTATGTTGATGACCAGTCCCTCGGGGGAAGACGAAACGCAATGATGGGTCCAACTCCTTTGTGAGAATTAAAAGATATTGCACTTAATATTGTCTGTTGTGTGCTGACTTTTATTGCAAGAGGAAAGGTCACCACTGGGTTGGTATATTTAGAACCACATTTCCATAGAAAAAGCTTTTTTTTTAGTCTCTCTTTGGTGCCGTTTGACGAGTCTTCAGAAACGTTCCCCCAAAAATATTTTTACACCTCAGCAACTTCCCTGAAATTTTAAGGGTGGTCCGTCAAGCTGCCAGGAAAAAGATGGCAGGGGTGTAGGTTGTCCCAAGCATATTTTCCCATTCATCTTTCCACAGAAAATTCAGACACAGCTATTGCCCAAACGGTTGACATTTATTTAGTCTAATTTGGTCAAAAGCTATATCTCAGTTCAGAGTGTGTGTTTTTGTGATTTGGTGTAAATCTGTTGAGTAACATTTGAGGAGTTAAGCTTAAAAAACGTTGTGTATTTCACACAGAGGATCAACAGACCTGACAGATCCAAAAATAAGATCTGATTGGCTGCCACCACAGAAATCAGATGTAGCAGCATCCATCTTAGGACTCAGTACTCTATCTTGGGTCCTGAAAATAGGAAAAAAGATATAAGGAGCATGGTAAGCTGTTCCATGGGGGTCAAAATAGTTTTTTTTTTAATGTTGGCATAAATTTGAGGATGATCTGTGAATTCACAGCAATTTATTTTTTTAAAGCATGGGATACTGTCCTTTCAAAAAAATACACCACGGAGTGGGCCATGGCCTAGGGGTGGCACATTTTAATATTTGGGGCAGGAGGCGCACATGGTCCCTCCCCTCGAGACTACAGGACTAAAAAGGTCTGCGAGCAGCCATGCCTCATGGCTGAATACAAAATACAGAGGAGGGGGCATGGCCCCCTTCACTGAGCTTCAAAAGGTCGCATTTGACCCCATCCCGATAATAATAAAATTGGGAGGGGGACAGATGGCCTTGATGGGCTCACTCACTGTGTCCTGAGGAACCCACCCTGGGAAACAGTTTCTCTGACCACATGAATGTGGGTCAGAAAAATGTGTCTTCTCCCATGCAGTTAGTCTTTTAAAAATGCTCTAGCTGGGTGGGAGCAGATATTTGTTTCCCTGCCCATGGTCTTGCAGGCAGGGTAACTCAGATTGTTCTTGCCCGGCGGGAGCAGTGAAAAATACCTAAGGCACCCGGGCCGGAGCAATGTAGGCTCCTGATGCACCCAGGATGCCGTGGTGATCCCTTCACATCCCCCAACAAAGTGTCTTGTAGGTACCCTTTAAAAAAAAGGCCCCAGGGATGGTGTCACTGGGGCCCTAAAGACTTGAGGGGGAGTACCTGACATCTCGCCTCTGTAAAATGGTCACACGCCCTCGAGGATGGAGTCCCCGGGGCATATAAAGCCTTTGAGAATGGGCCGCACACCACTTCCCCTTAAAAAAAGCAATACATTCCAGGGGAAAAAGGTCCCCAGGGCCTGTAAAGTCTGAGAGAGGTTGGCGATATGGATGGATGCTGACAGGTAAGCTGGCATGGCTGGTGGGGCCCTTGGGCTCCCCCCGAGGCCCTGAATAAAAAAAAACATATGTGTGTCCATGGTGTCCCAAGCTCTAGGGTCTTCAACTAAATTCCAGAGTTCCCTTCTGGTTGGTTGCAAGCAGGGCCTATGTCCAAACCCACGTCGTGCATGGAGAATGGGTGTGCTTGGACTGAGGTTGGCACTTTACGTAAAACACTGAAATTCACCAGTTAAAGTTATGTCAAGTAACTATAAATCGTGCCCTTAGGTAAATATAATGCGGGCACTCACCATGCACTGCTAATTTTCTCACATATTACATAATATAATTTCTCTAACTTAATTTCCCACTTTCAGTATTAGAAGACAGGCGGGATGTCACAGCTTTGTGATAAGGATAAATAAACTTTATGTTTTGCTTTTTGTAATTAATTCATGTCTTTAGTGAAAAAAGGGGATATGGCCAACGCGTTTCTGCTTCTCTGCTTTCTACTGGACCATAGAGTCCCCGTCCTATAGACAGTGCATTTAAAGTGCTTGTGCTTGTTGGTACAAGTATATTTGAAATGGAATAACCTTATGTTATGGTGACTTGTAGATCGCACGGATGCCCCAGCAAAGGGGCATCTAGGCACTGAAAACAGAGAACTGCCCAACTTATAACAAACAAGACAACTCATACCGGAGGAAAGAGGAATGTTTTCACAGCTTTGCGGAAAGGCAGATAGGACTTTAAACAGCGATGGAAATGGGGAGCGCATTCCAAAATTTCGAGGCCAACACATGGAAGGAGTGTCCTCTAGCACGGACCCTTCTCACCCTGGGGACAGCTACAAGATTCTGTCCCATAGAGCTGAAGTTGGCGGGAGGGAATGTAAAAAGTGTGCAAATTAGCCAGAATACAAGGAGATGAAAAATTAAGGATTTTAAAAGTAATGCAGAGGGCCTTGAACTCTAAACGCTATGTTCCTATTATACAATTTGTATGTCCACACGGTTCTTGACATTTATCATACTTCCATGTAAAGTACCAAATCATTCATATTTGACATTACATTCATTTTTTCTTCTAGAAATTCCTCAATGTGCCAAATGCAATTTAACAATATAATCCGGCTCAGTTCTGTGTTTTCTTGCCTTATATGTCTGTGCATTTCCTAGGAGTTGTCATGTTCTCAATCCTTTGCATCGGATTTTTTATTTAATTCAGTAGTTCTTCTCAAACCTCCTCAAGTGGCATGTGCTGTTCATCAATATAAACCAGTTTAAGCCTGTCTTATTTTGCACCTTGTCAGTGGTGTCATGATTGATGTCACTGACCATGGGGTGATGTCATATGTGAGGTCATAAGCAATGCATTGTGGGGGACATAAGTTACAGTTAGTTCAGGTGATTATAGCTGCTGAATTTCTATGAATTCATGTGCATAAAATCTGAACCTAACTACAATGTCCCTATAACATTTGTTTTTTTTCAGTGGATTTCTAAGGTTTTAAAAAAAAAAAATTTCATAACTATAACATACTTGTAACCTTTGTTTTTTTTCAGTGAATTTCTATGGTTTTTTAAGTAGTAGTAGCATTTGCAGAGTGGTGGAGAAAGGGGGCTGGGTCTGTGACCATCTCTCAGGACTCTCACTGTGTAGGACTTACAGGAGGTACCAGGAGGGCCTCCAAGGTCCCTTAGGAATAAAGTGGACTTCATTCCCCAACCAGTAGTGCACCACAAGCTGCATATGCTGAGTGATGGAGAAAGGGGGCGTGGCCTCCGAAGACCTCTTAACAATCCCACTGTGTGGGACTTACTGGAGATAACAAGAGGGGTAGTTGGCCCCCAAGGATGTCCTTGGGGCCAACTGCTCTTCCTGTTAACTTCAGTAGTCCCACACAGCGGGTTTGCTGAGACCTCATAGGAGGCCACTCTGCAAACGCACCTCCTGGTGAACTACTAGTAGGGGATAAAGTCCCCTTGGTTTTTTAGGGTCCTTGGGGGCCAGCTAATCCTCCTGTTGCCTCCAGCATGTCCCACACAGTGGGGTTGCTGAGGTGTTTTCAGTGGCCATGCCTCCCTGTCCACTCTGCAGATGCGCCTCCTGGTGTGCTACTAGTTAGGGGATAAAGTCCACTTTCGTCCTGAGGCCCTCAGGAGAAAAGGGGACATCATCTCCCCACCATCAGTAAGCCAGGAGGTGCATTTGCAGAGTGGTGCAAAAAGAGGTTGTGGTCTCCGACCACCTCTCAGCAATCTCACTGTGTGGGGCATACTGGAGGTAAAAGGAGGTCTTGTTGGCCCCTAACGACCCTCCGCAGCCAAGGAGACTTCATCCCCCAACCAGCAGCTTGCCAGGAGGTGGGTTTGCAGAGTGCTGAAGAAAGAGGGTGGGGCCTCTGGCGAGTTGCCAGCCTTATTTTAGGGAAGTGAGGCACTCGGCCCTTGTTCCCTGGCCCATTTTGGGCCCCTGGAACCCCATCCGCAGGGGCCTGACACTTCTTTTTATAAAAATAAGAGGGGGTAGAACCGCCCCCCTCCTGGGCAGATTGCGGCCCAGGGACCCCATGCCCCAGGCCAGACCTTAATACTTTCTTTTTTAAATGGGGAAAGGGGCCAGCGTGGGCCTCCTCCCCTGATGATTTTGGCATTAGGGACCCCATGCCTCGGTGCCTGGCAACTACATTGGAGACCACGGGGGAGCCTGAAGGCCCCTGCGGGTTCTGCTGGCTCCCCACATCCTGCAGAAGCCGGCATTGCTTTGGGATCCAGGGAGCTGCTGACTGTAGCTCCCAGGGTCCCAAAGCAACGTCTGTTACCCTGCTCCCTTCACAGCAAGCTGGGAAACAGAACTGCTCTGCTTTAACCAAGCATTTGTGCTCTCGCTTGTTGAAAACAGAGCAATTGTTTACCATAGAATGGCGAAAGCGGTGCTCCCACCATGTCATAGCAAACTGCAATGTCCTGGGTTGGGCACCCCAGGACATTGCTAGAGCCGGCCCTTGTGGGTGGCAGTCCCCAAGGTCATGCAGGGCTCCATGAGGGGAGCCGAGCGCCCCACTCCAATGTAATTATGCCCTGGGAGGTGGTGATCCCCGGGGCTGTGGGGTTGCATGCCCTCCCACATTTGTCATATTTAGCCCCGGAGAGGGGGCGGTCATCGGGGCTTCCGGCGCCCATGTAGGATCCCCACATCATTTGCACATCTTTGCCCCAGGGATGTGGCGTTCCCCGGGGCACTGAGTGCCCCACACATTTTGAGTATTCATTTCATGGAGGTGAGGTCTCAAGGGCTGTAGGGGGCCGAGCGGGACCCCACATTTTTATTGTTCACAGCCACGATTAGGTGGCAGTTCCTGGGCTTTATATAAGCCTAAGAGGGGGGCCCCATGAGACCCCACTCCTTTATGCCCCTGGGATTTGGCCCACTCGGGAGCTTTAAAAAAAGACACCTGGGAGATATTGTACTGTCACAAAAAACATTTTTAAAAAAGGGGGAGCATGGTAGAAACACTCTGACTCCCAGGACTCTTGAGGCCGTCCCACAGAGACACCACAGGGCCAAAAAAGCAATTTAAAAATATATATTTGAGTTTGAATCACACTGGAGTGGTGAATCCAGCCACAAGCCATTTTCTTAAATGACGAAATGAAGCCCTTGGGTGGGCCAGGTCCCGGGGGCATTTTAAAAAAGGAGGATGTTGAATGCCTCCTGACTCCTGGAGCTTATTGAATTTAGAGAAATATAGGGGAGGCCCTTACAGCCTCCCCACTGCCCTGGGGACCACCACCTCCCCAGGGCTTGTTTAATTATTTAGAGGGGGGTCTCTTGGACGACCCCAGCCCTGCTGACTTCCACTTCCATGGGGCTTAAACATAAAATAATGCAGGGGGCCCCACAACCCCCCGCCCCCCTCAGCAGCCCCAGTGGCTACCATCTCCCTGGGGCTTTAATCATAAGTAATGTGAGGGGCCAAATAGCCCCCTTACAGCCCCGAGGTCCACCACCTCCCCAGAGCAAATCACAAGAAAAGAAGCATACGTGGTCCTGGGGCCCACCAACCCAATGGCCGATTCCTGCTATGTCCCTATGTGCCCACCACCAGGATATAGCTGTTAGCTATGGCTTATCAGAAGCCTTATCGGTTCTGCTAAGCCATAGCAAACTTTGCTCTGTTTTCAGAATTTTGCTCTTATTTGCTCAAAGCAGAGCACAATTGCTGTGACAGTCCGGAAGTTGCATGTTAGCAGCTCCCTCTCTTTCAAAGCAATACCGGCTCCCGCAGGAGGCAGGGAGCCACAGAGACCGTGGAGTTCTTGAGGCTCCCCCCACAGTGCCCAAAACTACAAAGTAGGTGTCCTGATTGAGACCAGGGCGACCACAATAGAGGCCAGACCCTGGGGGTGCGGTTCCGGGGCCTAAATCGACCAGGGAGTGGGGCTCCCATTATTTTTATTGACTAAAAAAAGGAAAAATGGACATCAGGGATGGGGTCTCTGCGGCTGAAATCAACCCAAAAGTTTAATGTATAAGAAAATTATTTTTAAAAAGACCGGGCCCTGTGGGAGAGTAACCACCCACTCACATCCCATATAATCTTTTATACACCCATTCCAACTTCCACACTAACATTTTCAAAACCATAGACACACCAGTACTTACACACCCACTCACTGATTTATAGGTCTACACACACATTCACTCAGTTACCCATACAGCAATTCATATACCAGCTCACTCACTAATACAGCCACTGATATATATACGCATACACAAACGCAAAGCAAAAGCAGGAATTCAATAGCCATAACCACATTCAAAAATATAACTTTAATTCATTTTTTATTTGTGGTTGGCCCAATAGGGCAAGACAGGTGAAAGTATTTATACATGTATAGTTCATTTTGACTGTTGAGGCTGTATATTTCATATGGCACAATAAAAAGTCCATTCTGTCTTTGGCCTTATTGGCTTTTCAGATGCAATTCTACATATTTTCATAGATGTGATATGAGGTAATTCATGAATTTATGAATAGTATCTTTGTCTTACATTGAAATGTTAGAATTGTCTTTACGAGTGTATGGTCAATGGGGCTTTGCACCTTACAAAAAGGCCCCGGTGTTTATTTAATTAAAAGTTACATTTGTTCATTCTCTATTTTGAACATACAATAAAATGAAGGCTGTTGCAATACACAGGCGTCATGAGAAAAGCTTTGTAGGAGCCTGAAATGCATCTGACACTTTAGTGATTTTAAGTTTGGCAGGAAGATTTAAATAAATCCAATCCAAGGCGGTCCTTTCTCTGGACCTCTGGCCAGAGCCAGGACACCTGGTTCTCAAAGACCTCACCACTACGACTCAACCTCCCTCCACGCACTCAACCACGGAAGACGGGCCAACTGCGCAAAATCTTAGACAAACAACACACATGGGCAGTTCTCATGCAGACCCTGCTACAAATCCTTCACCATCGACAGAGCCCCCGCGACCGCCTTAGTAACACCCAATGCACACACCACCAAGTCCCTGCCTTGCATCCTGCTCAATGAGTGCTCCCTGCACCAACACACCATCGAGATCCGGGACCTGCTTGACACCCTCTCGCCTGACGTTGCCTTCCTCACGGAAACCAAGACCAATGTCACCTCCGGTCCCGACCTTGCCACCGCCATCCCTGATGGCTACAAGATCCAGAGAAAGGACCACCCACACTGCCCAGGAGTAGGACTCGCCATTGCATACGAGACCCCCCTCTGCCACTCCACATTCAGCACAAGTGACCCCCACTCCAACACAGAACACCTCCACTTCCAGATCCAGACAAGCCCCAGTACCACACTATGTGGCACCCTCATCTACAGTCCACCAGGACCTTGTACCCACCACGTGAATGCTATCGCCGAGCTCACCACACTCCACGCCATCACCTCCATGGACTACATTCTACTCGGTGACCTGAAATTCCACCTCGACAACTGCAGCAACCCCAACTCCACTGCTCTCCTCGACGACCTTGCCAACCTAGGGTTGAAGCAGCTCGCCAACACGCCACCCACAGAGTGTGTCACACCTTCGACCCCATCTTCGTGGGAGGAAAACATCCACTTCTGCCGCACCACCCAGCACCTCTGGACAGACCAACACTGCGTCCACTTCAACTTCTACACTACCACTGCACCCAAACCCTCCCTATGCCCACCACAAAGGCACTGGAGCAAGGTCACAGAGGAACTCCCAAACACCACACTCCTCCAAGGCCCCCCCCGGTACTACAACCAACACCAACTCCGGAGCCAAAGAATTCCACCGCTGGATCACCTTCTGCACCAACAAGCCTGCACACCTCCGCTACCCCGCCAAACAACGGCTGCCGAAAGCCACCTGGCTCACCACAGAACTTCAAGAAACCAGACGCACCTGCAGATGCCAAGAGAAAACCCGGCGAAACCTGAAAACTACTGAAGCACGTAATGACCACAGGAGCACCCTGAAGAACACCTCCAGCGCGTACAAGACACCAAACGGACCTTCAAAAGAGACAAATTCCAGACCAATGCAACCAACACCTAGGAACTGTTCAAAATCCCAGGAACTCTGCAACAAGCTCAGATCCTACTTCCATCTGAAGATCAAAGCCCTCTACGACAGCTTCAGACGAGCACCACCCCCTACCCACCGCCGACGATAAGCCGACTATCACCTCCTGAGTTCCAACGACCGCCGAATGCACCCCAGCTACCATGAAGAAAACCCACTCTGGAGCCCCTATGGACCCCGACTCACCACACATCTTCCACAGAGCCGCCACCGTCATCGCACCTGAACTAGGACGCACCATCTATGCCTCCCTCAGATCTGGCATATGCCCAGAAGACTGGAAGTGGGCAGAAGTAAAAGCCTTCCTCAAGAAACCATCAGCCGACCCAACGGACCTGAAAAACTACCGGCCCATCTCTCTCCTCCCCTTTGCAGCCAAAGTCACAGAGAGACTCATAAACACCCAGCTGATCACCTTCATAGAAGAGCACTTCATCATGGACGCCTCCCAGTCGGGATTCAGCAGCAACCACAGCACCGAGACCGCCCTCTTTGCCGCCATCGACGACATGCGAATACTACTCGACCAGGGGCACACCGCGATTCTCATCCTTCTAGACCTCTCCGCAGCCTTCGACACCGTTTCACTTCGAACGCTCGCAGCCAGACTGCTCTGCGCGGGAATTCAAGGAGCCACCCTCAACTGGAACCAATCCTTCCTCTCTGGCAGAACCCAGAGGATCCAACTCCCCCCCTTCCTCTCCGAACCCGAAATCAACTGCGGAGTACCCCAGGGATCTTCATTCATCCCCACGCTCTACAACATCTACATGGCCCCCCTCGCCGACATCATCAGACAACATGGGTTCAGCATTGTATCCTATGCTGACAACACCCAGCTCATCCTTTCACTCACGGAGAATCCCGAAGACACCAGACTCTGTTTCCAGGAAGGCATGAATAACGTGACAGTCTGGATGAAGGACAGCTGCCTGAAGCTAAACTCAGAGAAGACCGAGGTCCTTGAGTAACTCCATGGATGAGTGACAGTCTGTGAGTGTCTGTTTACACTGAGTGTATCTAAGGTTATATTAGAGTCTGAAGAGGTTCATCGTATCATCACATGAATGATGTCATGAGTAATGTCAAATGAGATGTCATCAGTGATGTCATCAGTGATGTCATTTGAGATGTCATCAGTGATGTCATCAGTGATGTCACTGACCATGTCATGAATGATGTAATATGTGACATCATCAGCAGTGGATTGCGGGTGCGCGATATATAGTTAGTATAACTAACTATATATGGAATTTCAATGGTTTTGTGTGAGTAAAATAAGGTTTTTTAAATGCTAATTCCTAACTATATATGGTCTATAACCTATGGTTTTTTCAGTGAATTTTCAAGGTTTTGTAAATGCTAATTCCTAACTATATATGGTCTATAACCTATGGTTTTTTCAGTGAATATATATATATATATATATATATATCTATATTTATATATAGATATGTATATATATATGCAAAAAAGAAGCAGAAAACTCTGGATAGTTCTCAAGTTTAAGTGGAAACAGCTCCTGTATAGAGCACTCTCAAACCCAGCGACACAGGAGCTGCTTTCCACCTAAACTTCAGAACTACCCAGAGTTCTCTGCTTCTTTTTTGCAAACTGTATTCGTCACTCTATGCCTGAAAGGGTATTTGTACTTATACTGGGTGTTCCCTTGTGTCTGGACAAAGCTATACCTCTCTGAAGAGCTCTAATTAGAGCAAAAGACTGTGTCAGGGGCTGCTTTTGCTCATTTCAGGTTGGCTTGGTTGGTATTTTACCAATACAAAGCTGTAATACTGTGCCTGGAGTGGTAAATGGCTTTTGTCATTTTACAGCTCGGCAAGGACAGCACTGTGCTAATCCTATGCTTAAAGACTTTGCAGTAGAATGGCAAAAGACTTTGTCCTTTTCTATGATAGCGTGGATGGCACTGTGCTAATCCTATGCTTAAAGACTTTGATAGAAAAACAGACATTTGAGGTGAGCAGATCTAGAGTGTCTCTGGTGTTGAAAGTGTTCTATACAGGAGCTGCTTTCCACCTAAACTTGAGATTTACCCAGAGTTCTCTGCTTCTTTTTTGCATAATTTATTCATCACTCTATGCCTGAAAGGGAATTTATATATATAGAATCAGAATGTGTAATAAATTTTTCTAAGCTCTACTCCAATCAAACATTAGATGATCAAGGAATTCCGGAGTATGAGGATGATTATGAGTCCTCCCCCACTTCTCATAATTTAATGATGGATTTTACACTGAGCGAGGTTATTGAGGCGATACAGCTAGTTTGGGCGGTAAGGCCCCAGGCCCGGATGGCATCCCGGTTGACCTTTTTAAAAACAACTTGGTGTTGGGGGTCCTCATTTAACTCAACTTTTTAATGCATGCTGCTCCGGTGAGTTTTTATCTTCTTGGTATGAATCTATTATAGTCCCCATTTTTAAAAAGGGTGACAGGGCGAACCCAGCCTGTTATCGCCCAATCTCATTATTGGATTCCACAGTTAAAATAATAGGGCGTGTTGTTTTAGATAGACTGCAGATGTGGGCGGAGGCACATTCAATTTTAAGTAATTTGCAATATGGATTTAGAAGGGGCCTTGGTACCATTGATCAGGGTCTGAACTTACATATTCTCCTAGACAAATACACTAAGGCCAAAAGGTAAAGGTTGTTTTTAACTTTCGTCGATCTAACATCAGCCTTCGACTGTATTATTCATGAAAAACTGTGGGTTATTTTAGAGGGACTAGGGGTAGATAAGTCGATAATCTTCTTTTTAAGACAGCTGTACTCAAGAGCAAGGGCGAGGGTTCGTTTTGGTCAGGATGGAGACTGCACTAGGAATTTTAGAGTCTTGAAGGGCGTGAGACAAGGCTGTGTCCTTGCCCCATTCCTCTTCACGTTATACATAAATGACCTTGAGGGCATTTTAATTAAGGAGCGCAGGGATTTCCCATTAGTAGCAACACACCCTATCCCTGCACTCCTTTATGCAGATGACGCGGTCCTGATGGCTTGTACAAGGTCCTGGTGGACTACCAAAGGGTAGTATCCTCTTTTACTAATTTTATGACAAACTTGGGCCTCACAATAAATTGCTCAAAAACGTTCTTCATGAATTGTGGGAACGGGTCTAATAAATCTAAAAGGGAAAAACAATTTATATTAAGAATAAGGCAATAGAATTAGGAGAGGGGAGCTTTCTCCACTCTAAGTTGGGGTTCTGGGCGAAAGGCGCTCTGCTAATTGGGGATGTGGGTAGTTGTAAGCCTACAGAGCAGGGATGCAGAGAGGGGGACTTGTTCGGGGGGGGGAAGTGGAGGGGGGAATGGGTGGGGTGCCTGGATTGGATGGATGGGAAGGGGGAGTGGGGGTGGGGATTGGGCTTGTTTGGTGTTGTCACACAAGATGAAAATGGTTGTATTACAGTGTTGTTTATAAAAATAGCAAATCCTAGGAAACTGTGGGGTCCTAAAGAATATCAGGTACAGTGGCACAAACAAAATGTGAGCACAACAAATATTGGCTAATGCAGTGTACAGGAGAAATTAACAATAAAAGCATTGAAATAAGTATTATTCATTTATTGTAAAATATATATAACATAAGTATAAAAATGCAAAACTCACAAGTGTTATTCCAATTAATCATAAAAGTTTCAACATATACTAACAATCATATTTTAAATCAATTATCATATATAATAAAAACAGATACAGTCATAAAAACAACCAAGTGGGTTGATTAATAATTAATAATCTCTATGTGCGTTTCGGCGTGACACAGGCCTTCTTCGGGAGAACCACTTGAAGATTCTAAAAATTCGTAGAAAAGTACATGGAATACCAGGAAACAGATAACGTTACGTATGATACATGAACGGAACAAGGTCCTATCAGCAAGCTACTGTGTATTACAGTGTTGTGCCAGGGGTATCGAGGCCTTACGCGCATTTCAACATATCTACCGACATGGGGTGGGATAAAAGCCTTAAAATTCTGAGTTGGAACGTTAACGGGCTGGGGGACAAGCTTAAGAGAACAATAGTCTTGCAATTCCTTAAACGGCGCGCGCCGGATGTGGTTCTCTTGCAGGAGACCCATCTCCTGGGCAACACTTGTCACGCACTTAACAGATTTGGTTACTCCTTTGCTCTTCATGCTGGCTTCACCTCTGGCTCCCGAGGGGTTGGTATTATGGTACGCCGGAGCCTACCCTTGGTAATTGACCATGCTGAGACAGATTCGCTGGGCAGATATGCTGCTATATCATGCCGATGGGAGGGTTGCAGGGTAAACCTAGTGACTAGCTATATCCCGCCTGGGCTACAGACCCCATCCTTCCAGGCTCTGGGGAAACTACTCCTCTCCTTTCCGGAACGGCAGCTATTTGTCGGGGGCGACTTCAATGCGGTTGTCTAAGGTCATTGCGACCGACATCCCCCGAGGCACCTTCCCCCCGGCCAGCTGTGGCTAGCAGATTTTATAGATACGTTTGGCCTTACAGACCTCTGGCGCTTCAAACACCCGGCAGACAGGCAGTACACCTTCTTCTCGGGCCCGCATCGCTCCTTCTCCCGTTTGGATCATGTCTTTGCATTTCAACAGTGCGGCACGATTATCCAGGAGGCTACCCATTTGGTGCGCGGATATCGGAACACTCCCCCCTACTGGTCCACCTCACGATCGGGGATAAGCAAGAGGGCAGAGTAGCTCCGAATATTGCCTGGCATCTCTGAAATCTGGACACACGTAAAGGCCCTTGCTACGGCGATAGACCGATATTTGGAGGAGAACAAGGGCACGGTGGAGTCCTCAGCCATATTGTGGGAGGCGTTTAAGACGGTGATTAGAGGGGAGGCCCTGTCGGCAATTGCTGGCCGTCTAAGGGAGCGAGAGGCACAGGAGCTCAGTGTGGAGGGTGATTTGCGGGCCCTTGAGGCGGTGGTGTTGGCTGGGGATGGCCCTGAGGAGACACACCAGTTGCACCTTAAAAGAGCTGAATACAAGGCATTGGCCGCAGATGCTGCGCGCACCACCCTTAGGGATAAGCAAGGTAGGATTTATGATCAGGGAGACAAAGCCGGCAAACTTATTGCATGGCTGGACAAGAAACAGCAGTCTCAGAAGGTAGTAGCCAAAATTTTGACCGACTCTGGAATGATTGTAACGGAACCCCGGGAGGTGGTTAGAGAATTTGAGAAACACTACAGTTGGGTTTACAGTAGAGGGTCTGACCGGCCTAAGGAGGATTCGGTCGACTTGCTGACCGACAGCCGAATGCCAGTACTTACGGAGGTGGAGAGGGAGCTATTGGAGGCCCCACTCTCGGTGGAGGAGCTTAGCAAGGCCATATGTGATCTACGCTCTGGTAAGGCTATGGGACCCACCAGGCTTCCTATTGAGCTCTACAAGATCAAAGCTGATGGCCTCAGCCCATACCTTAAGCGGATGTTCGAGAAAGGAAAGAGCGGGGCCTACTACCTAGGGATCAACGGATAGCTACAATAGTTGCCATCCCAAAGGACGGTAAACCCAGAAACCTTTGTGCCTTCTATAGGCCCATCTCCCTGCTAAATTCGGACCCCAAGATCCTGGCCAAGGTCCTGGCCAACAGGCTCCGACCTGTCCTATTGATACTGGTCCACCCAGATCAGTCGGGTTATATGCCGCCCCTTAACTCCGCTCTTAACCTCCGCTGAGTGCAGGGGGTATTGGGGCGCTGCCACACTCTCTGTGAGGACGCTGTGCTGGTATCCCTAGATGCGGCCATGGCTTTTGATACTCTGGAATGGCCATACATGATAGCGGTCCTCCGTAAATTGGATTTTGGACACAAATTTATTGGCTGGGTCCGCCTCCTTTACTCTGAGCCACTTGCCCAGGTTACTGTTAATAACAAATTGTCTGATGTGTTTGTTTTGGAGAGGGGAACACGGCAGGGATGCCCACTCTCGCCCTTGCTCTTTGCTCTGTCCCTGGAGCTCTTAGCTGCCTGGATTCATCACGACCTCTCTATAAAGGGACTCCGCTGGGGAAATAGCTGGGAGGACAGAATATCGCTATACGCAGACGACATCCTTTTGTATCTGACTAGCCCTCGTAAATCCCTCATTGTGACCATGGACATTTTCACGAGCTTTGGGCGGAACTCCGGATACAGTATAAATTGGAACAAGTTGATCCTCTATGTCCTGCGGGGGGATTCACCGGCGGTACCCCGCGATTGCCCAATTACGATAGCTGAAGATGGGTTCAAGTAGCTGGGGGTGTATGTCTCTAAGATTGCGAGTACTCGTTATGAAAGGAACCTCCTCCCCCCTTTGCAGCGCTTCCGGAGGGACTCGGCCGCATGGCGCAAACTCCCACTGTCCCTGTTAGGCAGGGCGTTGCTGTTTAAAATGATGGCACTGCCTAGATTCTTGTATGCGTTACAGAACCATCCCGATCTGGTGCCACAGTCCTACTTTGCTACACTTGAAGCCTCACTCCGTGAGCTTCTGTGGGACGGAGCGCCTCGCATCTTCCTTCAGAAGTTAATGCTTGGTTGGTTCGATGAGGGTATTGCGTTGCCTGATATCCGCAAATATTATTGGGCTGCACACCTCTCAGCCATAAACCAAGGCACTCACTCTGATTTCTGTGAACATTCAACCATATGTTTTGCTAACCATCAGCGATTATGACAGATTTCTGCAAACGCGTTTCAGATTGGGCATATTACACAGATCTCTGAGCTTCCTTGCAGCAAATGACTGGTCGAGGACACTCTGTAATTGCCCATGTGACAGTGTGTCAGCACAGTCGTCCCTGCATATATTATTCTTTTGCACATTCTACTCCAAACCTAGAAAAAGATGGATTGTTCCCGTGTTAAAAAGATTGGGCTTGAGAAGATGCCGCCCTGCATTTCTTGCATTGCAATACTTGGACAATGTATTCACTATTGCCTCTGTTACTGCCTTTCTAAAAAATGTTTTTAAGTATCGTATATCAATTGTAATATGATAACTACATGATTTTCTTTTACTCCTGCTTTTTAACTTTTAATATATCTGTGGAACTAATGTGTGACTTATAAATTGTACTTTTATGGTTATTATTTATACAATAACCGAATAAACTTCTTTGATTGATTTGTGTAGTCAGTGTCCATAGGCATTCATGTGTTCTTTGTTTTCCTTGGCTCCTTGCTTCTTGTTGTTTGACCATGAGGCCGCTGACTATTTAGTGTAGCCAGCCGGTGTGCTTTTGCCATAGGCCTGCATGTGTGCTGTGTTGTTGCCATGCCTCCTTGCTTGGTGTTGTTTCACCATGTGGTCGGTGGTCAATTTCTGCAGCCAGTCAGTGTACTTTTGCTATATTGCTATATGCTGTATAGATTGACGATGTGACCGGCAACAAGTTTGTGCAGCCACCCTACTTTTCTAGTTTTCAAATGGAGATTAATAGGAGAGGCTATGCCTTTTTGTATTTGTTACTTTTTTACTTTTTCCTGATATCAGTTTATTATTATGCTTGAGGATCACTGTACTATTTGTATATTAGCAGTGTTTTATATTATATGCTTTTCGTGCATTTTTCACCTGCAATGCTTTGCCTCCCAATGGGTTTCTCCTAGTCCCCTCGTATTCCATTGTACACCTGCAATTAATGTTTATATTTATTATTTTAATTTTCTTTTAATTTTCTTCTTTTAAATGTTTTCTTGTAATTATTTATTTTCTGCCTGCCTGCCATAGACCCACAGCTGCACAACAACACTAATTTATTGAGTATTATCATTTCATTTTCACCTGGAACCCCTGCCTGCCATAGGTTCACACACGCCATCATTAATTTTGTAAGGATTATTCCATTTCCCCCGGATTCCCAAGCATGACATAGGCACACACCAGCATTCTTTTTTTAATAATTATTCAGTCTTGTCCTGCTCTTCCCTGACTGCCACAGGTGTCTCCTTTGGATGCACTCAATGAAAATAGCTACATCTGATTGGAATTTAAATATTATGTTCTGGTGGTGTGTTTGACTTTGGAATGGATACACTATTGTTGTTAATTATTTAGGATAGTAATGGTAAGTTAAATAACCACACTAAATTAGATTGTATTTGTCTGTACTAATTCAAACTACAACAATGCCACGTTCAACTAAATGTTTTTATTGCCTGTTTGCCTTTAGGTGCACGGGAGCATCATCCACAGTACTGCCAGAAAGTCACATGAGACGTACAATATTTTCTGCTTATACAGCTAAGTGCCACTGCTAACTGACAGCTTCAAGATGGCCCCAGAGAAAGGTCCTGCCAATAAAGTGACCAGTGGGGAGGAGAAGACAGATTTTCACCACTGGTGTGTTGGTTCAAACCTTTTTTAGTGGTTGTGTGCCTGCTGCCCTGGCCTCCGGGAAGTGAGCTGGGAGCACCACTCTCACATCAATGGCACCAACCAACCTAAGCCCAAGGCCATGTCTCTCAGCAAGGCACCCACTGCAATCATGGCTACGCTGACAAACAGTGATATTGAAATGGATTTTCCTCTTTCGTAAAGTAGTACCTCGTCATTGCAGGATAGTGGACAACAACCACAGCCAGCAATAGATCTTCCTGAAGGAGGAGCAGGTGAGGTTGAGGTTCCTGTTGAGCAAGAACCTCCTCTTTTACAACCAGTGGCTTTCAAATCTCCAGCAAGAAAAAGGAATGGTACTCCACCATCTTCTAAGTCTCCCATTCGATTATCTGGATACAGATTGGACCCCGACTGAGTCTGAGACACACCATGAGAGGCTCAGGAAAAGGAAAGTTCCTTAAAGCCTTACAATTATTAAAGGGGATGAGGATGATGAGCCAGCCATGGTGAAAGCTGGCCCAGAGGAAACTGACATGCCCCTCCTATTCAACCTGCTCCAAGGGATGTGGCACCAGTTCTCATAACTCAACCTATTACTTGTTGCAATGTATATTTGAACAGTACAAACAAATCAATGAGTATGTCATGCAAAGAGCAGGCAATGTAACTAAAAGTGTGACCATTGGAATGGACAAATGAAACTAGTCAAATGCCCACCAAAGATGGCATTTTCTTTTGAGGTTTTTCACACTGGGATTCAGCTAAGCATGGGCGGATTTTGCGGATTCGCAATCCGCGAATTTGTGGATTTGCGGATTGCGAAAATCCGCAAAATCCGCGAATTCTCGCGGATTTGCGTATTTTTTTTTGGGTTGTGTGTTCGCACGGGTTTCTGCAAGTTCGCGAGGGTTTTGTACAATTTCGCAAATTGCGAACTTACTTGTCGGGTCGCCAGTTTTGCGAACTTGTTGTTTCTACGTGCCCAGTCTGTTTGCAAGGCTTTCTTCATCACTGCCACCCTCTGTCACCACTGGCACTCTCTTTGGTCACCCATGCCACCCTCTGGCTCACCCATGTCACCCTCTGTGTCATCACAGCACCCTCTGGTTCACCAGTGTACATTATTGGGGCAAAGCAAAGCACTGCCATCCTCTGTCAACACTGGCACTCTGGTTCACCCATGCCACCCTCTGGCTGGCACACCATGCCACCCTCGGTGTCATCACAGCACCCTCTGATTGACTAGTGAGTGTACATTATTGTGGCAAAGCCAAGCACACCTGCACTAAGTTTTGCAAACAACAACACCTGCCCTGCCCCAACTGACATTAATGAAGGCTGGCACCTGCTTGTCTGCTCCCTTTCCTTTTTGTTGCAATAACAGGATGCAATGGCATACTTGTAACTATTCTGTGACTGTCAGAGCAGGGTCACACAATAGTTGCAAGTAGGCAACCGGATTCTGGAGGGCCCCTTCAGGAAGCACTACAGGTAAATGGTTACAAATGATGAGCTCGAACTTTTGCACCTGCTCGTTGGTTTTGCTTTTGCAAAACTCGTTTTTCGGTAATTTCACCCTATTCGCGAGGCGCGGCGTCGTGCGAAATCGACCGTGGAAGCCGCGAACTCGTGCGAGTTACCCCAAGGTTGAGTATGGGCGCCGCCATTTTGTTTGCGTGACGTATTTCCGTTTCCGCCCGCTATGTGTAATCTCGCGCAATGAGCGCATTGCGAATGCAAGTTCGCACGAGTTCGCGAGAGAAATCGCGTGCGAACTTACTTACACGCACGTGTTCATGCCGCCATCTTGTTTTTCATTCATTCCTATGTGTCTGGGCATGGTGTTTCTATCCTCTGTATATCTCTGCCATCCTTTGCTTGTTTTAATATTTTTTTGATCTATTTAACTTTTTTTCTATCCCTCTATTTTTCTAGGTCTATATTTTTGTGTTTTAGGCTACTTTTGTTTACTTTTCAACTACTTTTTCAAACTTTTATTTCCTTCTTCCCTACTCTTATTCTTTTTCATTTTGTCTCCTTACTGCTAACACCTGCCCAGAACATGGTGAAGACAGCTGTCAAGCTGCCCAAGACGGGCACCGCAGCCCGTGCCCGGCTCCCGTGTGGCCGCTTGAGGGCGGAAATGGTGGTGCCCCGGGAGATCTTCAGCCCTGAGGAGGTGGGCGCACTCGTTTTTTATGTGCAGCGCCGTCTCCCCAGGACCATCGCGGCAGGTGGCAGGATTGCTGCTGGTTATACCAACAGCCAGGAGCGACGGAAGCGGTGGGGGCAGGTGTGCCGGGCCCTTTTTAACATCACGGGGGTCCAGCGCACCTACAATCAAGTGACTCACCGATGGACTGATATCCTGGACCGAGAGCGCGACCTGATAGACGTGCTGGGAGTGGAGGTCCCCGGGCTTGGTGAGTAGTAGTAGCAATTTTTTCATCACTCACTACTCTGTTTTTTCTCCTGCTCTGTGTGACTGTGTTATATTGCAAATGTTTGCTTTAACTTTTTTACAAAGAGCAATAATGCTGCTGATTACATTGATAAGAGAGGTAAATTAATATTTCAAAATCTTCTGTGCATTTCAGGTGCACTGTTCTCCTTCTCTGTGGCGGTGCCACTGCTTATTTGTTTTCTATTTTGTGTTCATTTAATTGGGCTGAGTAATGTATGAGTGTATTTTACAGAACTGCGTAATGCTAGACACAAAGGGGCAGATTTACAAGCCCCTTGTGCCACGTTTACACTGCCTTACCTGACGCACAGCGACGTAAACGTGGCGCATCCCTGCGAGTCATGTACAACGTGATGCATCTAAGGAGATGCGCCACGTTAAGGCCTGGGCCTGCTCCACAATGGGTGCGATCCCACGCGGTGGGGGGTGGGGGGTGGCGGTCAGGCAGCTGTGCGCCTCACAAAAGTGCCTGCGTGAAATCTACAAGATTTAACGCAGGCACTTCCGCGACGCTGCTACGTCAATTCTTTATGCCTGCTTGCTTGAAACAGGCGTAAGGACTGATGCGGTATGTTGAGTATTGGGCAGCCCTGAGCATTGCTATAGTTGCATCGCGCCTGCAACGCGACTCTAGAGATGCGCCTCTCTTTCGTCAGGAGATGCGTCACGCATCTGCCTACCCTTGCGCCAGGGTATGCCGCATTGTAATTGCGGGGCATCTGCCGTGACGCAAGGTTAGTTTTGCGTTACGCATTTGTTCTGGTGCACATCTGGAGGTGTCCAGCTCAGAACTCGTAAGTATGCCCCTAAGTGTCAGATTAGCAATTACCTGCGCATCCCTGCAAAGTGTGCGGCACGCCAGCACCACCCATGGTGCGCCGTATTTACAATGCGGCACACCATGGTCCCAAAACGTCACCGAAGCGTTACGCATCGGTGCCGTAAAGGCGGCTCATTGATGGAGTTGCGTTGCAACGATGGCGCAGCTCCAGCAATGCTGCGTCAAGCCGTAAGTCTGCTTCATGCAGGCGCAGGGTTTCAGTGACGCATCATTGTCCTAAATGACTGATTGAAATTTTATATATTCCCCATAGCCACTTTTAGCATGCGTTCCTGCGCAGGAACGCCCTCCCTGGCGCTGGAACGCTCCCTAATGGCGCAGGGCTTTAGAATGGGATGCATCTCCCATATGCGTCACGTTGTTAATATACGCCACACCATGGCGCCTCTCTTGTTGTGGCGCTGCGTCACAAAAGTGACGCAAGAACGGGGCAAAAGAGCTGCAAGGGGCTTGTAAATCTGCCCCTAGAGTAGAGGCTCAGGTGCAGTCCTTCCTTTGTAGCCCTCATTTTGGCTGAAATAGTTGGTTCTTGTTCTTTCTAAATGTTTGATTTGGTTGACAAGGACATCGGCAAGCAGCAATCATCAATGTTTTCTGTTCATTCTTTCATGTTGTACGTCAGGTCCGCCCAGGGGCAAGCGGACAGAAAAAGCGGATGCAGTGGCTCCAAAGGAGGAGGATGCAGGCCAGGGCGGCGAGTGCTCCTTTGCTGGCCCCAGTAAGTTTTCATTTAAATATAGAGGACCTATTGTTGTCCAAGCGTTCCTAATTAAATTTTTTCGAAATAGTGTTTAGATAGGAGCAAAATCAATAATACTACTGTTGCAGGGACAATTCTCCACAAACCGAACTATGGACACCAAAGACCAGAGTAATAATATTTCAGAGTGGCATGTTTGGCACACTGTATAAACCTGGTAGTGTCAGCGGCACGGACTCCTCCTTGCAAAAATTGCAAAACCTTTCGCTCAGTCACTCTAGTCTGGAGGACCAAAAACCACAGAGTCTATTCAAGTTTAAAAGCTTTATTAAAAGTTTAAGTAAACACATATATTAAAATAAAGTTAGTTGGAAATGGAAAAGTGCTTGGTGCTGAGTTGATGAGTAATGGAACACATTTCTTGTGGTCGAGCCGAGCTTTCACCTGGTTTGAAGTTGATGTTGCTCTTGTCCTTAGAAGTCAAGTTTCTGTCTGTTCAGAGAAAAATGATGTGTGTTAAAATTAATCAAGCATTCATCAATTATGACAAAAAAATGCAGCAAGACAACAACCTTCCCTGGAAGGAGGGACATTTTTATTTTAGACTAGAGTAGACAGTCAATTAATTTTTCTGTTGTTTTCACATTTCTTCATTCATAGACCAAATACTAGTGAGTGGTGTAATCTAACATTCTTAAATCTACTTTGTAGGTGGAACATCTGGTGGCGGGGCCAGCTCGGATGTGGTGGTGATCATTGACTCTGAGTCCGAGGACAGCTCTGGGGAGAATGAGGCGCAAGTGGCCAATGACCAGACTGTGAGGAAGCAGACAGTGGCGGTGGCGAGTACAGGTAAGCTGGATCATGGTACTATCTGACTCTTAGATAGGATATGATGTGTATCCAGTGCTGGCCCAGTGACAAATTACAATATGGTAATTACAGCAGGCTGGGACCGACAGACAGATAGAGGCAGAGACAGAGAGAGAGGAATACAGAAGGAGAGAGAGAGAGGGAGGGAGCCAGAGGGAGGGTGAGGGAGGGAGACAGAGAGAGAGAGACAGCGAGGTAGAGGGAGACACAGGGAGACATACAGAGGGAGACAGAGAGAGAGAGAGAGAGGGAAACAGACATATCGCCTGGGCTTCTGCCAGATCTCTTTCATATGAAAGAGCATCAAACCAAGGATACAAGTGAGTTGTGGGAAGGGAAATGGTGATTCAAGCGCCCCCCCTTGCCCCTCCCTGCGGACGCCCATGATACTGGCCTGAATAGTTTTGTACTGCGCTGGCTAGTTGCTAGTTGTACTGTGACACAACTTCCTGCTGAATTATTTTGTGTTAATCATATTCTTAAAGAGCATTGGTTACATATTATGTCTTTCTTTCTTCATATAGTTGGTAATACTAAAACCTCAAAACCGACGAGGAGTATGCTGGCTGTACTGGCCCGGCAACGGAGGCTGGAAGCAACTGTTGCCCAATATCGGCGGCTGGTGGAACTGGAAGGGGACGACACGCAGTCCAGTGCATCAAATGTAACATCTGCATCCTCCTCCGTGACCCCACGTTCTGCCGGTAAGCGCAGTGCTCCAGCCAAACGGAGCCGTGCTGGCAGATGCCACCGCCAAGCAGCAAAGGCTGCACCTCACAGCAGTGTAAAGGCTCCCTTGCGCCGAGCACTCCGCAGAGTGTCCGACCTAGAGGCGGAGGTCCAGAAATGGAAAGACTATCAGAATGTGGTGGAGGGCCTCCGCTTAGATCACGCCACCCTCCAGGAGAAGTACGATGCCCTGGCCCTAAGGCATGATGCCCTGGAGGCCAAACTCAACACTGTGCATCCCTAGAGTGTCCATTGCCCCTTTTTTAGAGACTTTTGGGGGGTGGGAATTGGGAGTTGGGTTTTTTGGGGACTTTTGAATGACTATTTATTTGTTGGGGTTAGGGAGGGTCTTGCGGGACATTATTTTGTTAGGGATATAAAAATATACTTTTTCAAACTTTATCTGAGCATACCTGTTTTTTTACTACTTTTGAGCTTGGTGGGTGGTGGTTTTGCAGTAAGTTCATTTAACTGAACACTGTCATCATGTTGGTTGACGTGTAATAGGCCAAATGTTTTCCAAAGTAAATGCCTGTCACAGAGTTTGTTAATTCAAGAGCCCTAGGACTTTACTACTAGTACCACTGTCACTCTCTCGCCTCTCCGAATACTCCATTATACTACCTCCCATCCAAACGCTTATCTTACCTGTAATTTGTGTTTGAGGGCTGGCTCCACCTGGAATTCACAGTGTCCTAAAGCGTTCTGCAGCAGGGCCCCAACTGGAGTTTCCCGGCGTGGATTGTCTGCAAAACAAAAGCAATCAACATTAGAAATATGGCAGCGGTGCTCACAGACCCCAAAATCCTAGAAGCCCCACAGACAGCACCCCTAAGACAGGCAAGCGAGCAATAATAACGCCTAAACGTTCACGTGTAATAGGCCAAATGTTTTCCAAAGTAAATGCCTGTCACAGAGTTTGTTAATTGAGGAGCCCTAGGACTTTACTACTAGTACCACTGTCACTCTCTCGCCTCTCCTAATACTCCATTATACTACCTCCCATCCAAACGCTTATCTTACCTGTAATTTGTGTTTGAGGGCTGGCTCCACCTGGAATTCACAGTGTCCTAAAGCGTTCTGCAGCAGGGCCCCAACTGGAGTTTCCCGGCGTGGATTGTCTGCAAAACAAAAGCAATCAACATTAGAAATATGGCAGCGGTGCTCACAGACCCCAAAATCCTAGAAGCCCCACAGACAGCACCCCTAAGACAGGCAAGCGAGCAATAATAACGCCTAAATGTTCACGTGTAATAGGCCAAATGTTTTCCAAAGTAAATGCCTGTCACAGAGTTTGTTAATTGAGGAGTCCTAGGACTTTACTACTAGTACCACTGTCACTCTCTCGCCTCTCCTAATACTCCATTATACTACCTCCCATCCAAACGCTTATCTTACCTGTAATTTGTGTTTGAGGGCTGGCTCCACCTGGAATTCACAGTGTCCTAAAGCGTTCTGCAGCAGGGCCCCAACTGGAGTTTCCCGGCGTGGATTTTCTGCAAAACAAAAGCAATCAACATTAGAAATATGGCAGCGGTGCTCACAGACCCCAGAATCCTAGAAGCCCCACAGACAGCACCCCTAAGACAGGCAAGCGAGCAATAATAACGCCTAAACGTTCACGTGTAATAGGCCAAATGTTTTCCAAAGTAAATGCCTAACCAATTTCATCCCTTAATAGACCTTGCCAGCAATGGCCCAGCCAAGACCCGTAAACCCAAACGCAAAAAAGTCACACTTAGCAAAATGTATTTAAATGAGGACTCACTACTTCCAGACAGTCCCTCTTTAGGGGACTCGTCAACGTAAGTTTCTTCATTGTGCAGATTCCAGGCATCAGCATTACAGGAAATGGATAGGGTGAGTCTGGAGGAGGAGGATAGACGACCAGGACTGAGTTCTTGTCAACTAACTGTTGTGAACCTGAGGAATGCTGCGGCATCAAAATCAAGACAGTTCTGCTGATGGGCTTGTTGTTGCTTGTGATGGGGTGATTACAGTTTTGTTGTGAATGTGATCAAGCACTTGCTAAAAAAAGAAAGACAGACACACAGGAATAAAAGTGAATAAGGACTAATGTTAAAGTTAATTAATTATTGACTCATTTTCAGAACTCGCTGTCAGGGAAGCAGAGCTCGTCCTCAAACTCTGCAAATTGAGTCGGTAGTACTTCTGGTAACTGAGGAGAACTTTCCTCAGGTAGGTCGGTGTCCTCGTCTTCTTCCTGCGTGCATTCTCGTACTTTGTAATCTGGTGGTATGAAGTGCTGGTTCATCTTTATCATGGTGAGCCGCTCCACATTTGCGGGCAAGAGGCGGGACCTTTTGCAAGTCACAATGCCACCAGCAGAACTAAAAACACGTTCTGAAGACACGCTTGCGAGTGGGCAAGACAAGTAATTGATAGCCAGGTTGGTGAGCTCTCGCCATATGTTTCTTTTCCCATGCCAATACGCCAATGGGTCCTCAGTAATATTGACCGCTGTTGAGTCATCCAGATAGGCCTGCACCATAGAAACAATGTTCTCCCGGATTCCTGTACTTTGCACTTCTGTGTCCTTTCTGGGACAAGGAAACCCTAGCTCACTTAGCCAATCCGCTTCAGACATATCGCCTGGGCCTGGTGCAGATGATACGGTTGCTGGTGTGGTTAACGGCTCAGAGGAAAAGTCACTCACTTCTGCCACAGGCACAGATGCAGAAGTGTTTTTTTGGGACGCCTGATGGCCTGCTGATTCACTAGGAGTACTGTCTTCAAGTTCTCCTACAGTTTCCTTCCGCTCTCTTTCAAAACGAATGTGTGACTGAGCTAGCCAACCTTTGTACTCTGCAACATTTGATGTTTCAAAAGGAATTATTACTTTGCCAAACAATGGCTTTTTGTAACGTGGATCCAGAATAGTAGCACAAATGTAGTGCTGTTGTTTCTTGATATTTACAAGCCGTTTATTGCTAACTAGGCGATGTAATAATCTCTGCGCCAACTCATATGCTTCATTCTTTCCAGCATCTTTTAATTCTGAAGACACCACCTTGACTTGGTGCTCGAGCTTCAGCAACAATGGGATAGCTTTGCTCAAAGAACAGTCCTCCCTGCTGACGTCACGCGTGAAGACCTCAAAAGGACGAAGCATGTCTGTCAGGCTTTTAACTAGCTGCCATTGCTCCACCGCTAGCATCATTTCTGTCGTATCACCACCCAGGTTGTAGAAATACTCATTGACTACTGGAAACAGCTCATGCAGACGCTCAAGCATGTAGAAGGTTGAGTTCCAACGTGTTGCCACCTCCTGGATAAGTGCTTTCACTGGCATTCTACGTACATTTTGCTGGCGCCTCAGCTCCTTCCGGGCCTTAAAAGAATGGTTGAAGTGTGTGCATATTCTTCTGCAGATGGTCAGTATTTGGTCGACTGCAAGTTCTTTTTTCAAGAACTTTTGCACGACAAGGTTCATACAGTGCGCCAAACACGGCACTCTGAAATAGTAACCGTTCTCCATGGCTTTAACTACATTGCTGCCATTATCAGTAGAAACATAACCAACCTTGCAATTTCTTGGGGGCAGCCATTGTGAGACCTTTTTGTTAAAGTCATCCAAAATGTTGACTGCAGTATGACTTTTCTCCATGCCAAACATGGCTAATGTTGCATGTTTACGAGCACCCTTAAAAATCTCGACCAAGTCACCACCTGCATTTATCTGTTGTGCAACCCCTGAAAAGGAGACCCAGTGTGCAGTGATGCACATGTAATCAAGGGCTTGGCAACTGGTCCACATGTCTGTTGTCAGGTGTATAGTGTGAACTGCACTCTTCTGCAAAGCTGCCCCAACCAACTCAAGCACCTCTTTATGTAGTGCTGGAACAGCAACCCTGGCAAAATAGAACCGGCTAGGAACCTTCCATTTAGGGGCCAGTGTTGCCACGAGTTCAAGAAAACCCACATTTTCGACAAACGAAAAAGGGAGAAGGTCCACCGCTAGCATTTTAGCCAGCTTAGTGTTATACAGGCGTACAGTTGGGTGGTTGCGTTGAAATTGCGCATCTGAGGAGAACATGGCTGAAATGGTGCGCTGGACAAATTTACTGGATAATGCTGATGCCTTCTTCGACCCACTTCTGCTCAGTGTTGACATTTTCCGCATTGGTGTGTCTCCCAGACTCTCAGTGTGCCTCCTATGTGTTCCCGAGGGTGTGGTGCTGCCAGGGGTACTGGGTGCAACCGGACAAATGTCTGACGCTTCTTCTACCTCCCCGCCATCTTCTTCAGATGTCGGAACAACAGGCCGCAGCAGGACTTCTTCCTGGCACTGATGCTCAACGATGATGCGGAGTTATTGACTTTGTGCACCTAAAAGCAAACGAAGACAGAGGAACATCAGTAAATATATGTTGCATATGTAGCGCTTCAATAAATAGTTTGCAAGTAGGCATTTATGAATACACACATGCACACCACACAATATGGAAATTTCGAAATTAGGATTTGCTAAATTTTTGGGAAACAGGAATTTAACATTGATCCAAGAGAGCACACACAGAGAGGGTTATAGTTTCATGTACCACTGACTCCCCCTGGGCTAAATGGGTGAAAGCAAGGCAAAATGGGTGCAGGCCTATGGCACAAAGCTCACTGCCTGCCTTCAAAATGGCCACTTGACCCCCATCCACATGGCCAGGACCATGCCTCAAATTGGCCCCCACCAACATAGCCAGCCCCCAACCCCTACTCCAAAAAGTAAAAAAACACAACACCAATCAAATCACCACAATCCAATGCCATCCATCAAGTTTCAGAAGGTTTAGGCTGCCTGCTGGTGGTTTTCTGGTGCAGAATTGCAATGTTTGCAATTTTGCGAGTGCAAGATTGTTGCTTCACGACGCGAACGTGGCGAAAAACCAGCAAAATCCGTGAACAGACGTATTCTGGCCTGGGCCCCCTGGGCATGATAAAATCACAGCACACTGGGTGCAGGCCTATGGCACAAAGCACACAAACTGGCTTAAAAATGGCCCCTAGACCCCCACCCACACTGGACCAGGCAATAAAATGGCCCCCACCCACGTAGCAAGCCCCCAACACCACCCCAAAAAGTCGTAAAACACACAAAAGAAAAATCACAACAATCCAATGCCATCCATGCCCTGGCCAGAATAATGTTAAAATTAAAAAAAACAGTTGTATTATGCATGCACCCATAACTAAGCCTGGTAGTTTTCAATTCATGTGCAGAATTGTAATTTTTTTACAATTTCGCGAGTGCGAGATTGTTGCTGCGCGGGACGCGAGCAGTGCGAACACAGGCAAATTTTTTTTATAAAATCCGATTTTCGGGTAATCCGCAGGAGTTTGAGGCCCCCTGGGCATAATGAAAGCAATCAGAGCAGACTGGGTGGGCATAGGGCACAAAGCACACTGCCTGACTTCAAAATGGCCGCTTGACCCCATCCACATGGCCAGGACCTGCAGGACCATGCCTCAAAATGGCCTCCCACACATAGCCAGCCCCCAAACCCACCCCAAAAAGTAAAAAAACACACACAAAAATCACCACAAACAAACAACATCAACTTATCAACTTACTTGTAAATCAAATTTCTAATCAAAAAGTAATCCAGAAGGCCTCAAAGCCAAATCTCCAGCAGCATCCACAAAAAGTAAACCTTCCCAGTCAAGATCGAATTCAAAGTGGCCAGGAAATGGACTAAGCAATGGGAGAAGCTTGCTGGACAGGAAGAGGAAGTTGGAGACTGGGTCACTTCCTTCACCCCTCCCCAATTGTAATTTTTGTAATTTCGCGAGTGCGAGATTGTTGCTGCCCGCGCCGCGGCCCGCGAGCAGTGCGAACACAAGCAAAAAATCCGCCGCGCGCGGATTTGCGTATTTTCGCCACATCCGCGAGAGTTCGCGGATTGCGGATTTACCGAAAATCCGAAAAATCCGCAAGCGGAACGGATTTTGCGCCCATGCTTAGATTCAGCAAGGAGGACAGTACGATGAGCCAAGCTATCCTGGTGTTGTATCTTCTAAAGGGCCAGTCAAAAAGCATGTCTGACAGGTTTGCAGCTCTGGATGATGAAAATGAAGATGCATATGCCATGTTTCAGCGCTTAATCCTCCCTGCACTGATCATACAACGTTGCAAAGAGACATTGTGTCTGGCCTGTCCGGTAGCCAGTGTGTCTGCTAAGTGTGTGTTCAGTGCAGCTAGTGTGGTTGTCAAAGTGAGAAGAACTAGTCTGTTGCCTCAAAACTTTGAAAGTTTGACCAAGATCAAAATGAACCAAAACTTTATAGCACCGAGTTACACCATACCTGAAATACCACAGGAGAAGGATGAGGGTGATTGGTCAGACTCAGATCATAATGTGTTAGCTGATCAACTTCTGGGCAAACCACCTGAATCTGAATACAAACTCAACTTCCTTCTTGACTGAGTAGGCTACCATAGAACTTTTTTAGCGCTAAACTGCTTTGCAAAAAAACAATCAATATAGCAAGGGGAATATCATATATTTTGTTTGGTTGTTTCTGGTTGACTAATGCAGCTCCACTGTTTTAGTAGATTGGAGTTGGGCCAGTTAAGAAGCGTCCCTCCATTCCCTTCATGGACATTGGAGACAAAATGCTTCCCTTCATCCCGTGCCTACCCTTTATTTTAATCCCTACCAGGACTGTTTCAGAGCATTTGATTTACAAGACTGCCCTGTGTTGCATGTATCAAACAGGATCAAGATACAACTGTGTACCACTATGCTTCGATTGGAACGTGCAACTATTGCACCAATGAGTGATATATTATTGAGTGGTTGTGAGTGATGATTCATGTGGTGGCAGACAGTGAGGGAATGTGCTCAACAATAATATACAAGCCTGATTGTGATGATTTGCTTTGTTTGGGGCCTGATGGTCAATTGTTTTTCTGACAGTGATTGAACATTCTCCTTTGGCACATAGCGACATTTGCTTGCCGGGTTCACTCCTTTTTTCTGGTTCACAATCATCAAAGACCAGACCAGTCCGTTTAGTTAATAAACATGTATCTACACATGGGCAGGGAGGGAGGTGCTGAATGATGATGGGTGGGATACATATCTGCCTTGCTTAACAAATACAGTGAGTCAAGCGAGTGGACAAAGAATTGAACTATCCCCCTTTGAACCATTGCTTTGATAAAACCAAGCAAGTGAAGTAGGTGAGCATCCCCCTCTTAAGAAAAGATCTCTTGTTTCTTCATCCAAGCAATTATTCATTCATCCTTTCATTGTCCTATACACCCTTTGATAGGCACCATTTGAGCTTTACTTTCTCTCAACCAATCTATCACCAGAAATTCAAATCCATCTATCCAAGTGTCCATCCATCCAAAATCCACCCTTTCAACCATCCTTCCACCAAGCCATCCATTTACGTACCCATGCATCCTTTTTCCCAGCCATGCATCCTTTCACTCACATACCATTTAACCCATCCTTTCTTTTAACCTTCCATTCTTTCCCGTTTCCATCAACCCATCATTTTTAGCGTTCATTATGAGCTTTTGTCTGCTGAGTTGCAGATAGAAGAGGCCATAAGACTCAGCCACAGCTGTAGCTGCTAAAGCAAGGGGTTCATGAGTCATGATGTCCTTGCTGTGAGTATAATAGTAATTGTCAAGCAGTGTGACTTACCACCGCCCGTCTCTACAGACGATATGTCTTCCCCTCCAACTCCCTCTGTGTCTGAAGCAGAAGCAGAACTGGTGCTAGTCCCAGCACTGTTAGTTTGGAGGGCTAGAAAAACATTACACATTTTCAGATGCCAGATACGCCTCACATATATTTTTTTTAACAAAATACAACCGCGATACATCACTACAGTTTGGTTAGCAGTATCTTCTATGAAAAATATCACTTTGAGCATTTTGTTGGTTTGCAATGCCAAGCAAAAACATTTTGGGAATCGAGGGGCAGAGCTATTGCTTATAATGAGTCATTGAAAAGCAACGAAGAGGTGAAATAATGGTCAATGAAGGACATATATTGTGTTGGTTGACAAATGCAATGGGACCTCATACTTTCCTGCCATGCTGCACTGTCCTGGAGCTTACTTGTATACAGTATAAATGAATTATAGCATGGCAACTCTCAAGGTTACTGCTAGTGCATGAGCATAAAAAAGAAAGCCTTCTCAACAAACATACATGGTGAATAATACTAGCTTACATGGGCCTGCAATCTTCACAGGTGACAGTAGAGTACCAAACATCTTTTCTTAAATACGCAGGGAAGTGGGAAAGCTTACTAAGAAAGCAGAAGAAAACTACAGACTAGTACAGACATTAGAAAGTCCGATAAAAAAATACCAAATATAGAAACAAAAGATTATGCACAGATAACAAACTTTAAACACAGATTTCGATAGGGGAGTTGAAAAATAAGTAGACAGTATGAAAAAAGAAACAAGGCAATATAAAACAAATCTAATAGTGGACAGAGGTAAAAGTTAGTAGAATAATAATAATAATAGTAATAGGACTTACTGGGATCAGCAGAACGATCTGCCTCGTCACTGTTGGTGTCATCCCTGCTGGCGCCCAGACCTTCCTTGAATGAACCATCCCTTTGTCATGCCCATGGGTTCTGATGTAAGAAGAAAAGAAGATAAAAAATATATATTAGAGGTACAGTTAAAGCCCCAAAGGGCACTCAAATGGGTAATTTCTCTGAGAATCGGGTCTAGATTTTCATTCGGGTGCCTCAGGTATAGTATAATATCACCGGCATACGTTATCAATAACAGACCAGTTTTAAATTGTAGTCCCCTATGAGAGTGATGATTCTGTAGGTGGCGCACCAATGGATCCATCGCTATTATGAATAGGAGCTGGGACAGAGGGCACCCCTGCCAGGTCCCTCTAGACATTGGGAAGGAGTCTGTGAGTGAGCCATTCACTTTCACGCGTGCTGATGGACACGTGTAGAGAAGGGAGATCACCGATATGAAGCACGGGGACATTCTCAACCAGATCAGTGATGCACTTTGAAAGGGCCATTCTAATGAATCAAAGGTCTTCTTGGCATCTAATAGGATTGCCATGGCTGGGAGTGTAGGTTACATCCCATGTAATGTAGCGAATAAGGTTCATAAGTTCAATGCTGTGGATCTGCGCGGAATAAAACCTGCATGTGCTGGGGAAATCATTTGGTCCACTACTAATGACAGTCTGGTGGCCATCATCTTGGCTAGAATTTTATAATCAAAATTCAGCAATGAAAGAAGACTGTGTGAACCACAGTATTGTGGGTCTTTACCTGCTTCCTGCATTGTTGGCGGGAGGAGACCTGATTTAATTGCTTCCTGGTATACATCAATGAGGTGAGGGTCAAGGTCTTTCTTACAGGCCTTATAAAAGCATCCAGAGAACCCGTCTAACCCCGGGGACATGGAGCCGCCCATGTCATCTATTGCTTGGATTGCGTCGTCAACTGTGGAGTGTTCAGCCAAAAATTCTCTATGAGCATTCTCCGGCCAAACCAGTGTCACTTCATCAAGGTATGTGTTACTGGTATTCGTGTCAGCGGATACTTTAGTAGAGTAAAGCTCCTTATAGTATGCCGATACTCTCTCCTTTATGCCCTTACAGTCAGAGGCTCCATCGTCTTCTATGAGGCTTGTGATGTATGAGCTTTGCCAGCGTGCACCCCAGTCTATCCCCCCTCTCTGAATCTTCTAGCTGTTGCGTTTTTCCCCAAGAATCAGACCTCCTCTTCCACTTCATCCTGATACTCCGCTAGCAACACTGCCCTTTGTCTGAGACCCGGGTGTAGGAGAGTAGGATCTGCTTCTTATAGTTACCCCCACTTTTTGCTGATGTTTCACTGTTTTTGACTTAAACCGGTTGGGATCCTGCTATCTAGGATCCCAGCCTAGCTGCTTTCTTCTCTAAATTGATTGCATGTACTTTAGGTACACTCCAGATTGGATTCTAGGGTACCCTTATAAGTCCCTAGTATATGGTATACTATGGACCCAGGGCATAACTACCCCAGAGGCCTCCCAGGGGCTGCAGCATGTATTGTGTCACCCCTGAGCGACCACTCAAACTGACACCAAAGGTCTGCTACTGCAGCCTATGTAAGGTGGTGCATGCACCCCTTACTTAGATATGGGTTCACTATATCTACCTTATATCACTGCACATAGAAACCTATCAGTCACCCCTATGGCAGGCCTTATCAATCATGAAGGCAGGCTGCTGGGTTTTATGTGAGAGGGTGCCCATGCATAAGCAGAGCCCCTCTGCAGCCTTCGGAGCCTATTATCCGGGGTCATTCTGTAACGCAGCCAAACATATACTTTTAAGTGCATTATAACCTCGCGGTAAATCCTAACTTTAAACGGCTGCTTAGAAACATGTTGTGTTTGGTGTCAAACACCTTGGAATCATACCTCCCCACCAGTAACTGGAAGGGGAGGTATGATTGCACCTTCCTAAAGGGACATGTGCGACACACTGGTGGTACACCCGGTACCAGCTTTCTCGACCTGGGCCTCACAAAATGGATGCTGCCAGTGACAGACACTAGTCTGCCCTCCTGCTGCTGAGCCAAGCTCGAGCAGGGGAAGGCTTGACAATAGGCTTCCTGTTACAGGGAGGTGTAACCACCTCCGTGACAGGCTTAGTGTATTGGGGCTGGGTGGGTGCACTTCCAGAGTGCTTTGATGTCTGCATTGGCGGCACATTTGGTGTCCCTGTGCATAGTCCAGCTAAAACCGGTTGCAGGAGCCATTTGCTCCTGCTCTGGTGCGAAACTGGACAAAGACATGGGTTTAGCCACCCCTCTGTCCTGACCCTACCGTAGGTGGGTCCCCAGAGTTTGTCCCACCCCTTCCTTGGGTATAAAGTAGAAACCCCGACTACAGGACTTTAGATTCTACCTGGACTAAACTCTGCTACAGAAACCAAGTACTTCGATGATCTCACAATGATGGGTGACTGAAGAAGCTCCCTTGGAGTAAAGGAGATACTCCCCTGCTAAGCAGGCACCTAAGTGCATCTGACCGGTTTGCATCTCCGAAACTCCTGAAGACTCCGAAGATTTATGCAACACATGAGGTGTGTTTCCAAGGTCTCTGAGGTTGATCTGCGCTCTCAGCAATTCTGAGGCCCGTATCCCTCGTGGGGACTGTGCAACTCGAACCCCTGTGCACCGTGAACTTTTGCAGCAGCATATGCTTTTCGGCAACACCTGAGGCTGTGCTTTGGGCTGCTCGTAGTCCTGGCCCTGAGCAGTGTTTCCACTGAAGATTTCTGGCCTACACTCCACGAGTGCTGGTTTTCGAGATTCATCTCTAGGTCCCTTCACGATCCCTGGTCTGTTGGCCTGTGGGTCCCTGTGAAGGTAACTTTAACTTTCCGTGGGCTTTCCTGATTGCTCCAGATGTGCCCTGACTCTCAATTGCTTGGAGAGTCCCTAGGACCTTGCGGGTCTTCACCGAAGCTGATTTCCTCTGAAAGCGTGGGTTGTTTTTGCCAAGGCTTCTTGGTGTTCCATCCAAACACTGAGTCTCCAGCACTCAACATCCTTTGTGGGACAGCTCACCTTTGGACTTTGGTCATTGTCGACATCTCCTGGTCCCCGTGGCTGCAGAGTCAAGCATCGCATCAACTCACTGAAGCACCCGACATCGGTGGGCATTCGTCTCCTGAGCCCCTGGTCAACCAGAAGTGACCCAGACTCTGTCCCTTCTGCTTTCAGGTTCTTCTCACCTCAAATCCAGGCTTGAATTCCACCTGACACTTTTCCCCTTCACGGCAGCAGCACTTTTCAGCATCACGCCATTGAAAAAGGCAAAGATTCCCGACATCACTTGACACCTAAGCACTCGGCTTCCCTGGGTTAGGTAACATGAGTGCTCCAGTGCTCACAAGGGTGCTGGCCTTAGAACTTTCTATGTTTGAAAGGGTTTGCTCAAAGTCCTCTCCGAAGTGTCCTTAATATTTAAAATTACAACCGTGACTTTCCCATTGAGTTGTACTGAGCTCGCGCCTGTGTTCTCACACTGCACCCGACCTACGTGGATCCCTTGTGTTACTACCTTGGGTGGTTCCTTGGGATCATAGTGATTCTATGTGCTCTAGGCACTGTGGCTAGTCAAATTGTGGTTGTTATACCACTTTGTTAATATATGGTTTGGTCTCCCCCTGGAGCCCACTGTGTATTGTGCGATTTACTGGTGTTCTCGTGATTTAATATTGTGTACTATGTTCTCTAATCTCATAAAGAGGTTAGTGGAGAGAGTTTAGTAATAAATACATACATTTTATATATTCCTTGTGTGGTTCCCCATTCAGGAGGTTCTGATTTGGTAAAACAAGCTGCTTTACATTCCTTCGAGACTTAGCCTGAAGGCTGCTCTCCATAGCTACCACTAGGATAGCTTTCAATAAAGGTTGTCTGTAACCTAATCATCAATAAGGGTTGTTTGGACTGGTACAAGGTGCCTACTATAATTAGTGCTCAGCATATACCAGGCCAACTTCTCACACCATGGATGACCGTGATGTCTGTAGTTCAACATCCACAGCTCCCAGCTGTGCTTCAAGCCTGGACAATATGCGCCATAGGTCCCTGAGTATACCTGCCCCTTTTAAAATACAAACCCCGCGTATATACGCCTTAAAAGCCTCCCAGAGTGTGGCTTTGGTGTTAACTGCACCTGTATTGTTTTTGAAGTATTCTTCGATCGCTAGGCTCAGTTCTGCTTCGAAGACCGGGTCCCTGATGGCCATATTGGGAATTCTCCACTGATGCGTCTCCTCAGTAGGTCCTGGGACCTGTAACTTGAGTAACACGAGGGCATGATCTGATAACGTGCGTGGTAGGTGTGTGACGTCAACCGACCATGTGATCACGCCAGGAGATAGCAATCAAGTCATGAAAAACACAAAACAATTGACAAAAACGTAAAAACGTAAAATACACAAAGACACACCTATACAATAAAAAAGATAAGGGGTGGTTGAATTGGATGGGGGAGAGTTGAAAAGAGTAAGGGTGAATGAAAAAACAGAACCATGCACAGAACAGAAAACCATGTGAACAACGTGTTGATGTTCTTGCACAATTTCCAGCATAGGAAAGCCTTGCGCTTCTGGAATGTAAAAAATCACACAAAAAAGAGCTTAGAGCGACTCCGCCTGACCATGGAACGCGAAATTTGTGGCCTGTTTCGCGGAGTTCCACGTTCCAGAACTTGGCGAGCTCTGCCAGGTCTAAGTGTAATGTCATAGATTCTGAGCAATGGCTTCTCAAAGAAAGGTCTGGAATATTACTAAAGTAAGTAACATCTTCATGAAGTGATGACAGTTTAAAATCTGCACATATTCAGATCCTGAGGGAAAATAGCAAGTAGAACACCATTCACAATACACATTCAGAACATTTAGTAGATAAATAGTCAAAACCCTTCTTCTAGGCAGGTCTCTCCCCACGCCGCACAGCACCACCTCTGTGTCCGCCCCTTGAGCCCCAGTTGCCGTTGCTGTTAGGAGTTCAAGGCCCTCCTCCATAGGTGTCGGACTGTATTGCTTCCCTGGGTTTCACATTTGTTATTCTTTTTGGTATTGCATTGGTTCCCCGATTTGTGCTGTTTATTTTTCCTTCCCGTTTTTGTCAATTTCCTTTTTTGCCTTCTGTACCCTTCGCCCGTTTGTTTCCCGCTGCTGGGTCCCCGTCGCCTTCCTGACATACACCTGGATGAACCCCTCCTCGGCACCCTAAATCGCCGTAGCCATCCATGACGGCTACAAGAACACCCGCAGGGACCGCACCAACGGACCAGGTGGAGGAATCGCCTTCATCCACAGGAATACCCTTAGAGTCTCAACCAGCACCGATGACACTCTCAGCACTGCCGAACACCTGCACTTCCAGATCCACACTGATCCCAACACCACCCTCAGAGGAACCCTCATCTACAGACCCCCCGGGCCCCGGCCACAGTTCAGCGACTCCATTGCCTACTTCGTCAGTACGCATGCCCTGGCCTCCACAGACTACATCCTCCTCGGAAACCTGAACTTTCACCTCAAGAACAACAACAACACCAACTCCACCACCCTAATTGACAATCTCGCCAACCTCAGACTCGGACAGCTTGTCACAATGCCCACCCACACTGCGGCCACACTCCTGACACCATCTTCTCTGCAAGTTCCCATGTCTCCTTTAGCCACACCACCGAACTCCACTGGACCGACCATTGCTGCATCTACTTGTAAATGTAAATGTAAATCAGTAGGGAACTGTTGTGGCTTACAAACGAAGTGTAATTGACATTGATTGGTAAAAACATGGATTTTGTTACTATCTCCATAAAAATGTTCAGATGCTGCTAAAGGCACAGCATTAGGAACATTAACAGTAACCTCAACTGGGGGAGGCAAAGTTGTATGTTTTGATCGCGCCCCTGTCTCTGAGGAGGTTTTAAACAAAGGCGTAAAAGCTGTGTTCCACTGAGATCCCCTAGGTTTATACCTGCTTAAATCCTGTTTTCAAGAGGTGTTCTCCATCTTTAATTTCTCTATTTCCTCTTGCATATGTTGCAAGATGCCAGACACTGATTCATTATGGGCCAAGTCCTCATTTAGGGCCTGTGCCATATCCGTGGCGCCAATGCCCTCTATTTCTTCGCCGGCATTCATCGTCCAACAGAACTGAATATTTTAAGGCTTGTGCTTCTGTCAAAGCCCAGCTCACCTGAGTTTCTGTTCAGTTCTGATGGAGGTTGAAGACAGTCCGACCCCACCCTGAAACTGCTTGTTCCAGCACACTGGTTTTAGACAGTGCACTAAGAACCAGAAGCTCAAGGGAAGGGGGAAGTAGATCAAATAAAAAAAGAGAGACAACACCGTTCTTGCGTTTCCACTGTTGAAGTGCTGCTAAAATCTGCGGCCCTCTCTGACTTCTGTAGAAAATGGTGCCTAATGAAACATAAACAAAGAACAGGTAAGTGCAACCTATTCCTAAATGTGTTCCTGACTATCCCTTTATCTATTAGAAATTCTCTTCTAAAAGTACCTCTTGGATCCTGGTCTCTAGCTTCCAGGTTTGGAATGTGTTACTGTTCTGGGATGTGCTTTCAATTACTGTAAAGCTTCTATAAAATTAAACGAATACCATTATCAGAATTACCAATATCAAACATTCACCTTAATATAACTAAAGCCTAAATTCTTAATAACAAACTCACTTTTCACACATTTCCAGAATTTTTATAAAACGAATACTGTACTTTTACATAAAAATACAGCAGGTAATTTGAGCAAGTACTTGATTTACTGTTTGCCTTGCTGTCAATGGTTTCCACTGTTCGATTCTTAAAAGTTCCATGTAAAACAATGTTTATTTCACAAAGTTCCACAAATTATTCTTGTAACAAAGGGTTTGAATCACAATGTTCGTGGGAGGTATCTTGTTTCAAATTGTCTATACACGAATCCAGAAATCGCTGTCAAAGTTCTTTCAGGTAATAAAATGTTTTGCACTTACTTGTTGCTGGAAAGGGATACTGATCAATCTAACCTTGTCCTCTTTCTCTTTTGCAGGTCGATTGTATTGGACAGGAGAGGGGCTGAGGCAAGGAGGAGCCGGAGACCGGAAGAAGGAAGAGCCAGCAGCCGCGCCCGTTGAAGCCGATGAAGGTCTGTAGAGAGCAGGAGTGCCAGCGCCGAAGGATCTGTTCTCAGGTAAGCGGAAGGTAGATGAGCACAAGCACTGGGTGAGGCTCGGGGGATGCCTTTTATAGACAGGGCTGGGTGTGGTTCGAAGAGCTCGGTGTGGTTCGAAGAGCTGGGTGTGGTTCGAAGAGCTGGGTGTGGTTCTCACATGCTGCACATGTTCTTGAAAGGTGTGCAGAGCTTCAGTTATTATGCAAATGAGTTGAATTAACACATGGCCTAGGGAGGGGTGCTCTAAAGAAGCCTTGGTAAAAGCAAGGTCCAATGTGTAAACAAGACAGCAATGTCCAAACTTGTGAGTACATTGAGCAACATACACAGAAGCCTAAGGGGGGAGGCTGAGATAACAAGAAAGGCTTTCAATAGTATGTTTAAAAGAGAGCTATTACAGAGACCACTAGTGCAATGAGAGGGAACATGCTCTTTGCTGTGCACAAACCCTAACAATCAGACACACCAACAGGAAAGCCAGCTGGTTCACCGTGGACCTCCAGGCCTCCGAGCAAACCTGCCGGAAACTTAAGAAGAGATGGCACCACAAAAACAGACACAGGACAGCTACACAGACCACAAGAACGCCATCCACAGACACCATCACCTCATCAGATCCTCCAAAAGGGCCTCCTTCAATGACCGCCTAAACAACAACGTGCACAACAGCATAGAGCTATTCAACATTGTGAAGGAACTCTCCAACCCCAGCTCCAACACCAATGACATTCCACCATCACAGGACCTGTGCGACTCCCTTGCCACCTTCTTCCATCCTAAGATTGCAGACATCCATGACAGCTTCAATGACCTGACCACCCCGACAGCCACCGAGTCCTCGGACCTCTCAGACACCACTCACATCGATCCCATGCTCACCTGGACCAAGATAAACAACAACGACACAATCAAAATCATGAACTCCATCCACTCCGGCTCTCCGACTGACCCATGTCCACACTACATCTTCAAAAGAGCCAGCACCACCATTGCACCCGACCTACGCAAGGCCATCAATATTTCCTTTGAGACCACGACCTCCCGGAGAGCTGGAACGCCATACTTAAAAAACACAAGGTTGATCCGAAGGACCTCAAGAACCTCCGACCTATCTCCCTGCTCCTGTTCCCGGTGAAGGTCATTGAGCAGGCCGTTAACAGACAACTGACCCGCTACCTCGAAGAGAACAGCATCCTGTACCCATCCCAGTCTGTGTTCCGCAGCAACCACAGCACCAAAACTGCCCTCATCGCCGCCACCGACGACATCAGGGCCCTGCTGGACAACCGTGAAACCGTGGCCCTCATCCTCCTGGACCTGTCAGCCTCCTTCAACACTATCTGTCACCGCACCCTACGCACCACGCCTCCATGACACAGGGAATCGTTACAAGGCTCTGGAATGGACCACCTCCTTCCTATGCGGCAGAACCCAGAGCGTCCGCCTCCCCCCTTTCTGATCCGAAACCCAGAGATCATCTGTGGCATCATCCCTCAGCCCGACATTGTTCAACATCTACATAGCACCACTCGCTCAAATCGCCCAACTGCATGACCTCAACATCATCTTCTACGCCGACACCCAGCTGATCCTTTCCCTCACCAAGGACACCCTCACTGCCAAAACCAACCTCCACGAAGGAATGAAAGCCGTATCCGAGTGGATGATGAACTGCTGTCTGAAGCTAAACTCGGACAAGATGGAAGTCCTCATCTTCGGCTCCACCCCCTCAGCCTGAGATGACTCCTGGTGGCCGACCGCATTGGGAGCAGCACCGACACCGACAGACCACGCACGCAACCTGGGATTCATCTTCGACTCAACACTCTCCATGAACAAGCAAGTCAACGCCATCTCGTCCTCCTGCTTCAACACCCCCCGCATGCTCCGCAAGATCTGAAGGTAGATCTCCATCAAAACAAGAAGAACAGTCACCCAGGCCCTAGTCAGCAGCAGGCTGCCTACAGAAACGCCCTCTATGCAGAAGCCAGCCTCGGTCAAACTCCTGAAACGACTGCAACGCATACAGAATGATTCAGCAAGCTTGATCCTCGACATCCCTCACCACATCCACATCACACCCCACCTGAAAGACCTGTACTGGCTTCCCGTCAACAAGATCATCACCTTCAAGCTCCTCACCCACGCACTCAAAGCACTTCACAACACGGGCGGCATACCTCAACAGAAGACTCACCTTTTACACCCCGTACCACCAGCTCCGCTTTGCCAACCACGCCCTCGCCACCGTCCTTCGCATTCAACGAGCAACCATCAGCAGCAGATTGTTCACCCATCACGCTGCCAAAACCTGAAACACCCTCCCCATCCTGCTACGGCAGACCTAGGACCTTCTAACCTTCAGGAGGCTACTCAAGACCTGGCTATTCGAGCAGTAGCAGCTCCCCTCCCCCGTCCTCCCCTCAGCACCTTGAGACCCTCATGGGTGAGTAGTGCGCTTTACAAATGTTCTGATTGATTGATTTAAATCATATCTTTGGACTCTGAATAGAAATAGAAAACTCAAGCTAACAATGCTGCATTTTCGTAGTGGAAGCAAAGAACAGTAACAGAATTTTCAGCTGTACTTTCCCTTTGCATACAAACAAGGTAGTTAAATACGTATATACATAAATGTAGGACACACATTCAAATCTAAGAGTGAACATTATGAAAATTATGGATTATTTTATGTGTCATTAAGTAAATGTAAGCTAGAATGTATTTTAAAACGCTTTTTGGAGCATGCAGCATTAATGACTATTCTACAGTCAAGATTACAAACAATTTACCTGTTCCTTAGACACTAAGTACCATGGCAACAGCATATAGCAAAAATCAATTGCTTCTACCTGGTAAAGCACACTATTTCTACTTTGAGACAAGTGCTACTCTTTAACTTTCATACCTGGTCAGCTTGAAATTAGTCACTGTTTCTTGTGAGAGTTGGGAAGCTAACGTTCATTTAGATTTGACTCAAATATTGCATGATCACTAATGTAGGGTAGGTGTAAAGCAGTGGCGACTCCTCTGCTAAGGTAGAAGAGTGTAGCCCCACACCTCAAAAGAAAAAATAAAATGCTACTAATGTAGCATTATCAGCATTTTATTTTTCCTATTGAGTCAGTGACTCTGGCGGGGCTGGCCAGAGCAGGAGGATTGGTTTGCACTCCTCTTACTATTACTGATTGTCGGGGCCTCTTGGGTCAGCCAAACAATCCTGCGCACTTTGCATGTTCCCCATCAGGATGCATTACACAGCCTGGTGAGGAACATGCAAAGCCTCCCATTCCCCGTCTGAGCGCTGAGCGCTGAACCCTGAAGCTCAGACCAATCACAACGCTGCTTAGGGTAGCATGGGGGCCAGGTGCTTCCTCCTGCTTCCTGCTGCCGTCGGGCGGACAGAAGAAGGTAGAGGCCTAAGCAGAGATGGCGGCCCCAGGTAAGTGTTTTTTTCATTTCCTCCCCCTGCACTATTACCCCCGACTGGTAGCAGCCACTACTGGTGCATGGGTCAACCAACTAGTAAGAGACTGAAACTGCAGAATGACCACCTTTGGTGTCTTAGCCACAGAACAATGAAGTAGCCATCCAAGGAGTGGTGGCTGATTGCAGTGGGCTACCTAAGCAGATGATTTTGGACTACTTTAAACTTGTGTATAGCATAGATCATAAGCATGCTGAAATGGTAATATATTGTTGGTGTGATGATGTTTTAAATATGATAAATGTTACTCTCAGAACAATGTTGGCACAGCGACAATGATAAGACATCTTCAGACATTGCCATACATCAATACTGCTCAAAAAATACATCTGAAGCTAGCTCCAGACCTTATAAAATATCATGCTGAGAATAGTGAGCAATTAGCTCTCCTCAATGTGTTGGACGAGAGCCAGCGTTCAACATTTGAATTGGGTGAATCTACTTCAGACGCACTGTCAGTAGCAGACTTCCAAGAGACTTCCATTGCACCGGTAGCACAAAGTGAGCACAAGAATTATTGGCATTCTTGTTCTATTTGTTGCGACAGCTGAGGTTGGCACATATAATCTGGTGGACAAAGCACATTATTTGTGAGAATCAAGCTGATTGACCATAACCAGTAGCATCTCTGCATTCTCTTTAATTTTTTCACTCTTCTATATTGTCATATATGTCTAGATTCCTCTCTTGGTTCTCCAAATGGTGTAAACATTGATGAAACATTATTTTTATATAATTATTATTTCATATATTCTCTTTAATGTTTTCACTCTTCTATATTGTCATATATGTCTAGATTGCTCTCTTGGTTCTCCAAATGGTGTAAACATTGATGAAACATTATTTTTATATAATTATTATTTCATACGTCCAGCGTTCGTAAACAACAGTGTGTTGTCTGTGAACATTGCACATATTTGAATGGAGAAGACCAAGTAGATATATAGCTGCAAAACTGATATGAACTGTTGTGTTATACTGTCAAAATGGTGCTCTCCAGAATTTTCAGTCATGGCACGGGTGACATTGCAACAAGCACAGCTCATCTTTGAGTTAAAGTCAGTAGTGACAGCCACTTTTGACACTGGCCAATGTTTGAAAACAAGTGTGTATAGGGATACAAGGAGATTAAACAGGCAAGATTTCCCATCATTACAAAACAAAGGTATGAGCAAGATCATCACTTCCTTCATGTTAAGAAATTATATTTGGATAACGCAGACTGGACATTCCCTATAACGCAGGATATAGCGCTTTCCATCTTATATAAGAAAATCCAAGAACATTAAACATTAACTCCTGCACAATCCACGTCTGTCACAATGTTATGCTGTACGTTGAACTGCTCTGTACAGGACTTTTAGAGATGTCTTAAAATCTAGGGGCATATTACCAAGCTATAGCGATAATTATCGCTGAGCTTGGTTAGCTGGAATTAAAATATCGCCACGCTCCGACGATTTTTACTGCTGAGATACCTTGATATTATCAAGGTTTATCTCAAAAGCGGTAAAAATCGTGGGAAATGCATGAATATCGCTGTAAAATCAGCGATATTCATGCATTATCGTGACAATGCTCTTAGCCATGTTATCCACCTTGCATTGGATAACATGGCTAAGAACTGCTCTGGGCAGGCGATAGCTTTTGGAGATAATCGCGCTTAGCGCGATTATTTCCAAAAGATGGTGATAGGGGATAGCGATGTTAGCGACTGTTTCCAGTCGCTAACATCTTGGAACGCCCACTTTGCATGACATGCAGAGTGGGCCCCTAAATGCCCACTATCGCCTATTAGCTGTCGCGCCCCTAAATGCCCACTATTGCCTATTAGCTGTCGCTAACTGGTGTTAGCGACAGCTAGGTAATAGGGCGATAAAATTATCGCCGCTTTAGCGGGAAAAATTTCTGCTAAAGCGTCGATAATGCCCTTGGTAATATGCCCCCTAGACCTCACAAGAACTGTGGTGAAACCCCTTCACTTTTCGAGTAAATATAGAAATGAATTAAAAGACATGCCCACTAACAGGTTAACTATGCTAAAACAGACACATTAAAACAAATAAAAAATAGCGTGCATAACTTTAGTAATACAATAGGATTTCGCACAATAAAGATAAATACAAGCATTATTGTTTATTGTATTTTAAGATGTTGATTCCAAAGTTAGGTAAGTAACAATATACCAATTTGCGACTAAATGAACATGTGACACTCAGGAAATTGTTCCAAATTATTCTTAAAAGAGGTTGGAAAATCTCACACTAGAATATGCCACCTCAAAGTTCACATCGACTGTGGAATACCGTTGGGCACTGACAGACATATCGTTTTGTGTGGCCATGCTTTGTGTATGCCTTAAGGAAGAAAAGTCTTTGTATTTGAAACCTACAGTTGTGCTGGGAAAAATTGTTTGTTAACTATCCAACCCTTTTCCAGATAAACCTGCATGTATTTGTCTTTCCTTGTTTTGGATGTTCTGCTATTGGCCCAATTACGAAGTTGGGTGGACCGCAACAGTACAATCATCGGTTACGGTCCGCCCGACTACTGCCATTGTGGTCTGCCCGCCATATTACAATGCGGCGGGTGGAGGAATTGGTCAGAGAGAGCATCCACTATGCTTCTTGAGCCCGTCAAAGCGTTGGAAGCCATCAATTTCCCATACTCACCACCTTTGGTTTTTCTTTGTTCGCCCTAAGTTGGCAGGGTATGCTCAGACGTGAGTCCCTTGCTCACTTTGCCACTGGAGTCAAGCAAGCCCGGCTGAAGACGGCTGTAATGCCAGAAACCGGTCCTGGGAAGCTTGATTCCGGTCCAGGGAAGACATGGCTTGGCAGTTCGGGCTGGACTGTTCCCATGAGGCACAGGGTCAGACTGATTTGCATATGGCCATGTCTGAACTGGGGTGGTGGAGTGAGCTAAAGAACGGTGATGGATTAAACCCAGATCAGTTGACTGGGGGTGAGTGTTTGTATTGTCAACGCTCCGTCCATCACCACCTTTGATTTTTCTTTGTTCGCCCTAAGATGGCAGGGTATGCTCAGACGTGAGTCCCTTGCTCACTTTGCAACTGGAGTCAAGCAAGCCTGGCTGAAGACGGCTGTAATGCCAGAAAACGGTCCTGGGAAGCTTGATTCCGGTCCAGGGAAGACATGGCTTGGCAGTTCGGGCTGGACTGTTCCCATGAGGCACAGGGTCAGACTGGTTTGCATATGGCCATGTCTGAACTGGAGTGGCGGAGTGAGCTAAAGAACGGTGATGGATTAAACCCAGATCAGTTGACTGGGGGTGAGTGTTTGTATTGTCAACGCTCCGTCCATCACCACCTTTGGTTTTTCTTTGTTCGCCATACTCATGGAGAAGCCAGCCTCGGCTCATCCGCAGGGGATCCTATTGTTAAATGATTTCTATTAGGGAATAAAGCACAGAAAGTACAAAATCTAGCATGTTCAAGTAGTAAAGTAAGTAAGACATCTTACAATATATACATATATCCACTGGGGATCCTGATGTCACTTTCTGACCGCATTTTCATGTTGGCCTTTCTGACATGGAAAGGCTGTCAGAAAGTGACTTTGGGGGCCCCTAGCAGGGTCCCCTACCCCACCACAGCTTCGGCTATGATGCCTGGGTGGACAACTATGGTGCCCCTAAACTTTCCTGCCACACCAGTGACATAGCTAGCAGTTATGCTGCCCGGGCGGTCCCGCAGTTTGCCGCCTAGTGACGGCCGGTTCATGCAGGTAAGAGCGAAAGTGAAAGGGTGAAGTGCCCCTGCGTGCCATCCTCAAAAACAGGGTCGCCAGAGGGAGACAGCCCCCCCGGACTCCTCCTAGCTATGCCACTAAGCCACACAGTGCTGGGATGGTTATAAACATCCATTTTACAATGGCAGCTTGCACTGTAGGCCTTTTCCGCACGTTGTACAAGCTGCCATTGTAAACTGGATGTTTCCGACTGTCCACGGGATAGTCGCATCCAAATTATGTGGTCTGAGCCCTCGACATTTGGTCGTTCAGTTCCAGTACGCTATGATGTCCGCCCGACATTGTAATGATGCCCTTAGTGTTTTTATAGAACAGCAGTTGATTGCCTTGAATAGCGAATGTTCTTGTATTATGTTTAAGCTAGGGTTATGTTCTTCTCGTATACTGCAAGGTCACATCGGTATATATATGCCTGCACGCTCCAGGATGTCAAAACTCAAGTAAAGTATACTCACTCATATCTATCTAAGGATCAAAGTGTGGAGCTCTTTAATTTTCCTGAGTCCGATTCATTTATCGCCAGCTTCTGATTCCTAAACTTTACTGAGTACTCTGCAACCAGCGATGGTGAGAAGTGGGAAATGCCTATACACAAGCCACCACGTAACACTATGCCGCCATGTAACACCAATCACATGCTAAACAGGTGAGGTTTTCTGGGCCTTTCCGTCTCCTGCAATGAACTCTTGCTGGCTGTGTGGAGGAGACTGGATAATATGGCCGTGACATATCCTGCAATAAGAAGTGTGTGTCAATCAATGACTGTTCTGCTACAGCGGAACTCCAAAAATCATTTCTAATTAGCACTTACCACTTCCCTGAAACCTCTGAAAAACACACTCATTCGTCAGTGGGGCCCATAACACTGCACTTTTAAACTATTCACTTATAGCTTTGCTTCAAGGATTTTCGTGAATCGCAATTGAGAAATGCTGTAACATTTGGTGGAGTGTCTAAACCTATCTAATCAGTTATTATTTACACCTTCAGTTTTATACACTTTACCATGGTTTCATTCAAACATTTTAATTATTCAGACGCACCACCACAGTGGCAATGGATCTGCTAGAAAGAAAATTAGGCGTAGGAAAATCACAAGACCAGCTTTAAAATTCCATTTTCCCAATTTTATTTAAAGCAAAACTTTAGTATGTCTGACATTTAGGCATTGATTAATTCTTTATTCAGTAAAATCTTAACTTTATATTCAAAATGATCATTTTATTTAGAGCTCGAAAAAATCACTTATTTAGAAACAGTTAAAAGTTTAGCAAAGAACAGATAGTTCCAAATTCATTCTCTCCTAACATCCCTAACTAACACCCTCATCTTATCCTAATATCCTGAAAAACAAACAAGAAGAAAATTAGAGTCCTCTTACATCCAAGAATCGATCTTCAGTCGGGCAGCACTTCGAGAGGAAATCGAAAAAGCGACGCTTCTTAGACAAAAACAGGGGTTTTTATACACTAATTTTCTAACTTAATCTATCTAAAAAGTATCTATCATTACCAATTTGGGTTCTGATTGGACAATTTGGGGTGGGTGAGCATTTTTCACCATTACAAAATCATCTTCAGAATGATTAAGCAGAAAAATAAAGGGGCTTTGTTTAGACAGTCCATGGCCTAGTTACTTCCTTCACTTGCAACTTCAGGACTTTTTCCCAGGATCAGAACATTCAAACGTTCATGTTTGGCACCCATCCTAAGTTCCGGGGCCTGGTAGCCTTGAACCTCCCCGAGCACAGGCAGTTCACTCTGACTTGCAGGCTTTAGGCGCGCCTGCGCTGTCCAGCTTTTGCTCACAGTTTACCCGAGCAGCCATTTTCTGACAGGCCTCAGAGGCAACTTTTGGAACTATCATAGAAACAAACACAAATTCATGTTAAATATGGAACTAAAACCCTTCTGTTTACCTCCCACCATACTAACGTTTCCCCGTTAGTTGTTACCTAGCAAATAAGCTTCATAAATGCACTTTATACTTACATATCCGACCACTTTCTAGCACAAAACATGTACAATAAGCACATTTAAGCTGCGTTTGTTTATATACAAGCTGTGCATTAATTCACAACACGATAACAACACATATTAGTTCATTTTATGGCATCATGCAGGCAAAATTAGTATTCCCATGTGTAAAAATGTATGCAACTTACTCTATGGTTGATTAATTTTACCACAACATACCATTAGTAAATATTAACGTTATGGAACATTGACTTTACAAGGGGTACACAAAATTTTGTCTTGCCACCTTGCTCCATCAATTCCCTCATCTGGTGATTTTATCACCAAACATCTCTCAAAATTTTGAAAAATTTAGCAGAACATGTTTCAAATTCTTCAGTTTAGTGTCATCTACACTTTAGTATCTTTCTCCTTTGAGTCTTTGAAAATCTTTTCTCTTATCTCTTCCATTTCTATTTCATTCTTTTCTCTTATCCTTGCCTGTTCCTCTTCATTCCTTTTTCTCATTGACTTTCTAAAATCTCTTCCTCCTTTGTATATACAGCATAATCTTATCAGGAAAATTACTATCACTCAGATTGTTATCGGTATTAGTACCTATTTCTTGGAACCAATGCTTAATTGCTGAGAAACTTTTACCTAGCCTTTCAAGGACACCTTCAACCTCCAGTGGTTCAATTTCTTTATGCAAATCTGTAATATTTATAATATACTTTTCAATATTCTGACTTTTATCTGGGATATAAGTACAACAATGTTGCACCTTCGAAAACCCACAGACTCCTCCCTCTTTTGCTAAAATTATATCAAGGGCAAGTCGATTTTGCATAACCATAGCTCTCATAGCAACCATTTCAGTATTGACCATCAGGAATCCTCCTGCTGTGTCTGTTGATAATCGATCAACTATTGTGGACAATTTTCTGATTCTATTTGCATTGAACGAAATTCCCACTGCTGGTATCAGCACTCCAAATACATCACCTATTATTTCTAACACACTCTCTCTTTTTTTTCGACTTACAACTTTACCTATCTCATGCTTTCCATTAGTACCTCTATCTACATGAACATTTTTAGGAAAGACCAAACCCACATAACATGTCCCGTACGAATGGTCTGGTAACCTATAGTAAGCTCTATTCCCACAAATAAAATAAATTCCAGGAAAAACAGGATCATCTCCTCCTTTAAATCCCCAACACCCTATAATTCTATAGGTGTCTTGACATTGACTTGCACCCACAAAATAATTGTCATACATTGAATTGTCTCTTCTAATACAACATTTCCCTAACATTGGAGCATCTATGTTAATGGCTACATTCATATTTTTATCCTAAATATTCTCATCATCAAATGTAAAGTATTTAGATTTTGCATGTTTCATTTTCTCATTTCGTTTGTAAGCAATCCTTCTTTCGTCAACCATGTTTAAAAGTACCTTCTCTTCAATTTTCATTTTGCATGTCAAGTTATTGTTAAAGCATACTCATGTGTCAACTCATCTAATTCTAAGAAATATTCTCCCATTTCTTTTGCAGGTTTTCTTTTATTCAACGTATCATCAATTTTTAATTTTGCAAATATTTCATCTACATTGGAATAATGATATTCCAATTTCCAAGTCTGTTTAAACAAACTCGCAATTACACTACAAGTTACTCCATATGTAAGAGGAAGGAGGTGATAGGTCACCCCTTCTGACACTGATGCTGGCAATTTTACACATACATAACAATCATCAACATTCATAGTTTTAATGTCCTCAAGTAACAACTTTGAAAAGGTGTTTTTAGTAAAATCACTGATTGACCTATCTTGATGCAAGTCTGGAATGTACACATGAGTCTCATGAATTTTTTCTTTCTCACTTGGCTTATTTGAACTCACATTCTGTTTTAATTTCGCTAAATTGCTTTGGAAAGGAATTACAATAGCTAAAATTACCCACAATACTATCAACAATCCCATACATATTGAACAACATCTACACCATTTTCTAAAAGTAGAACATTTCGTTTTATGGTTATTCATTGCCATTTTTCCCCTAACAGTTTCTTCAACCTAATGTCACTTACAAGTTGCACACCACTCAGTACACTAACAAGTTTTCTTCGACCTTTTTGTCAATCCTATTCTAGATATACTATAGTTAAATTTTTCTAACAAGTTTTCTTCGACCTTTTGTCAACTCCGACCTCTCCTATATTTACAATATCCATCTCACATGACTTCAGACTTTTTACTTTAATATCATATACTTTGAGCACCTATTTCTTATTTCTTAGTTGACTTCTTTACTCACTTTTCCCAATCGTCTTTGGGTTGTACAGGTTTTCTTGACTGCTATTAACTTCAACAATTGGTGGTAGGACAATGTATGTCCACTCAGGTGATTTATACCTCTGATTTGGACGTATTACTATTTTTGGCCTTTGAATAGTCTCTATTTTCTTTCCCAATGTTTCCTTCTGGCTAGTAATTTCATTCACTTGCTCTTCTGGTTCTTTTGTTTTGTTCACTATTTTAAATCTCAATCCGGTTTCTTTATGCCAGTTGTCTCCTTTGCAGACTTTCTTAGTCTTTGGCTCTAGTGTGTTATGCTCCACTCTCCAAGCTCTTTTTCTTGGGCTTTTTCTTAATGGAGTTTCGTCTGCACTGTCATCAGTTTCACTTTCTGTATCTTCAACTGTATCATTGATTATTATTTTCACAATGTCTTTGTCTTCATCAGATTCAGCTTTCTCTTCTGTTACTCTGTTAGGAACACCTTCATAACTGGCACTTGGAATCTCATCCTTATCGGGAGTTACTTCCTCTTCCTCAGTCTCAGGATTTCCGTTCCTGCTTTCAGAGTTTTCAGCTTGCTTTTTAATTTTCTCTTTTTCAACAGCTTTCTCTTCACTTTCTTTTGCGTCTTTACTGGTGTCTGTCTTTACCGATTCTCGATCTTCAGATTGATCTTCTGAATCTGGTATTTCCACAATCTCCCTTTCACCTTGTTATGTTATGTTATGGAGTATTTATATAGCACCTATCACCGCTGGTCTCTAAGCGCCTAACAGAAAACATAACACACTGATACCCCAGAGAACCCTCAGTTGTTCTACCGCCTGTCATGAATGCCTAGATGGGTTTTCAGTTTTTTTCTGAAGGGAAGTAGCTGTGATTCCTCCTTTAGGGTAGACGGAAGCTCATTCCACAGTTGCGGGAGAAGCACAGACAGGGCCCTGCCTCCTCTGGTTTTTAATTTGAACCTGGGTTGAATCAGATTGGTAGTTGTTCCTGAGCGCAAGGATCTCCCGGGAACATACCTCTTCAAACGTTGCTAGATGTACTCTGGGGCTTTCCCAAAGAGTGCCTTATGGGCCACACAGAGACATTTGAACTGGACTCGAAATTTCACTGGGAGCCAGTGCAACTTCTGAAGCAAGGGGGTTGCGTGCGAGTTTCTAGGCAGGGAGTGGATCAGCCTAGCTGCATCGTTGAGAACTACCTGCAGCTTCCTCAGCAGCTTCTGTGGCAGGCCAAGATATAGAGCGTTGCCGTAATCAAGTCTCGAGATGACTGTGGCAGATACGATCGATTGCAGGGTGGAGGCGGATAAGATGGGAACTAGCTTACGTAGTTGCCTCAACACACCTATGCAAGATCCGACGACAGCAGAAACTCGAGGAGCCATTGAGAGATCCGCATCGATCCTTTTTGTCAATCCTATTCTAGATATACTATAGTTAAATTTTTCTAACAAGTTTTCTTCGACCTTTTGTCAACTCCGACCTCTCCTATATTTACAATATCCATCTCACATGACTTCAGACTTTTTACTTTAATATCATATACTTTGAGCACCTATTTCTTATTTCTTAGTTGACTTCTTTACTCACTTTTCCCAATCGTCTTTGGGTTGTACAGGTTTTCTTGACTGCTATTAACTTCAACAATTGGTGGTAGGACAATGTATGTCCACTCAGGTGATTTATACCTCTGATTTGGACGTATTACTATTTTTGGCCTTTGAATAGTCTCTATTTTCTTTCCCAATGTTTCCTTCTGGCTAGTAATTTCATTCACTTGCTCTTCTGGTTCTTTTGTTTTGTTCACTATTTTAAATCTCAATCCGGTTTCTTTATGCCAGTTGTCTCCTTTGCAGACTTTCTTAGTCTTTGGCTCTAGTGTGTTATGCTCCACTCTCCAAGCTCTTTTTCTTGGGCTTTTTCTTAATGGAGTTTCGTCTGCACTGTCATCAGTTTCACTTTCTGTATCTTCAACTGTATCATTGATTATTATTTTCACAATGTCTTTGTCTTCATCAGATTCAGCTTTCTCTTCTGTTACTCTGTTAGGAACACCTTCATAACTGGCACTTGGAATCTCATCCTTATCGGGAGTTACTTCCTCTTCCTCAGTCTCAGGATTTCCGTTCCTGCTTTCAGAGTTTTCAGCTTGCCCCAGGCTTTTTACCACAGCACCGGGAGAAGGGGTGGTTCCCAACTCAGGGGGCCAAAACAGGTCACACCAGGGATCTTCTTTGTTGCTGATCACCAGCACCTCCGTTTTATCAGCATTCACTTTCAACAGATTGTTAGTCATCCAGTTGACCGTGAAGCTGAGCAGATTCCTCACTGATTCCTGGGTCTCTTTGGTGTCGTCCAGCTGGACCAATAGCTGGGTATCGTCTGCGTAGTTGAAAATTTTGCAGTTCATACGCATGAGCTCCTCCACCAGCGGTTGTAGATAGATATTAAAAAGCAGGGGGGATAGAGCCGACCCCTGGGGCACCCCCCAAGTCACCCCACTGATCTCCGACAGCTGCTCTCCTAACTGCACTCTCTGGGTTCGACCTGACAGGAAGGATTCTAGCCACTTTAGCACCTGGCCTGTGATCCCCAATTTCGCGATACGGTCCAGCAAGATGGTGTGGCTGACCATATCAAACGCCGCTGATAAGTCTAAGAGAATCAGGGCGCATGGCTGTTTATTATCTGCCCTGACTCTCAGCTCATCGGCGACTGAGGCCATGACTAGTTCTGTGCTATGTTGGGGCCGAAACCCAGCCTGCCTGGCATGAAGGAGATGGTGTTCCTCCAGATGGCCAGCTAGAGTGCTGAGGACGTGCTTTTCTAAGATCTTGCTTAGAAATGGTAGCTGCGAAATAGGCCTGTAGTTTTTTAAGGCTTTCGTATCCGTTCCTGCTTTCTTTAAAAGTGGGGAGACCCTGGCTTCTTTCATCTGAGTTGGCAAATAGCCTGTTTTCAGTGAGTTATTCAGTAAACTCAGCACCTGGGGCTGGATGCCTGGCAGGGCCATTTTAAAAAATTTCGGGGGACAAGGATCTATATTTGAACCTGACTTGATCTGTCCGACAAGTTCCGCTAGGCACTTGTCGTCGATAGGGGGGAAACTATTCAAAGTCATGGATGGCACCTGAGCAATCTGACTAGTCAACATAGTTGTTGCTGGCCTTGCATTAATATCAGTGATGATATCCTGTACCTTCTGAAGAAAGAAAGTTTGGAAGGAATCACAGTCTGGTTGATCACACATGGAGATTTTTCCTTCTCGTTGTGTGAGTTCCCTTAATATCGTAAAGGTCTCACGCTGTATGTTTACTGCCTCCCTAATTCTTCCCTCATAGAAAGCAGCCTTTCTTTCCAGGATATCTGCCTTATATTTTGAAAGCAGGGTTTTAAAAGTTTCAGCCTCTGATTGGCAGTAGTGGAGTCTCCACCTTCTCTCTGCCTTGCGAAGGGCTTGCTTCTTCTGTTTCAAAGAGGCATCAAACCATGGCGCTCCCTTCCCTTTAGTTCTAGTACTCTCCAACTGCTCAGGGACAAGTTTATCCAGAGCGGTGAGCATCCAGGTCTTTAGCATCCTAGCATCATGGTCCAAATCTGTACCACTCATTTTAGGGGGGGTGGAGGAGAGCAGGGTCGCGATTAGAGAGTCGACTTCCATCTTGTTCCAAGGTCGAATTTTCCTCCGTGATTTATTTGGGGCAGCCCGTACAGGGTTACCTGGGACCCAGCACTTTATCATGAAGTGGTCCGACCAGATACAGGGACTAACCTCCGTTATTTCTGTGTTAGGCAAGGAGGACCAGACAAGGTCCAATGTATGGCCTTTCACATGAGTTGGACCCACCACTAGCTGTTGTAGGTTGAGCACCGAGAGATTGGCTTCAAACTCAGTCTCCGTAGGGTCTCTGGGAACTTTGTCCTAGTGGTAATTAAAATCGCCTACCACCAGAAGGGACTTGTATCTGGTAGCCAAGTCCGTCAGAAGTTCAAAAAGAGTATCATTGAAATCCGGAGAGCTTTGCGGCGGGCGATAAACTACCAGTATTACGATACATGAAGATTTAAGCGAGACTTTTATCCCTAACAGCTCTGCACAGGCACAATTTTGTGCAATAATCTCTTTCACTACGAGACATTTTTTGAACAAAAAGGCCACACCCCCCCTTTGCAATCATTTGGGCGATTATACCAGATCGCATTATAATCTGGGGGAAGGGCAGCCAAGATGTCTGGCGTTGATGCAGAACCAAGCCATGTTTCTGAGAGGGCGAGTATATCAATTTCTCCATCAAGCAATAGGGAGAAGACTTCCAGGTGATGCTTTTGTAAGGAACGCGTATTAAGTGTCGCTAATCTTAGGCCATGTAGCTGCCGGCCAGTAAATGTGGGGGGGGAGTCCCGGAGCCTGTACCTGTGGTCTGCACTAGGGCATCGGCTTGCAAGGTGGCCAATGTGACATCATCTAAACGAATGGAGTCTGTCTTTAGCGCCCATAAGGCATCAGGCGAGTATGTGCGGGTTGGACCAGAGTTTGTGGCCCCTGGGCCCGTCCAGGCACGTACGGGCACAGACGCGCTTTCCTCTGGCGCTCCTCCGGCGCAATGCTGCGCGCCTGCATACTAATGGATATTTATGGAATATGGCTGTGAGGTATTAGCAAAGACTAGCCCGCTGACCCCCAAAGCGTGGTGACAGCTTCTCTAGCCCACACCCAAGATGGCGGACGGGCGTGAGGCGGCGAAGGAATCACCGAAGTGGTGAGAAGTGTTTCACCTTCAGATGCAGGCTTCTGATACTTCCAGATGTCGACGTCCCTGTGGATATTCAGTATCTGGAGTCTTTTCTGCTTCAGCTTTAGAATCAGAGTCAGTTGTACTTTCACCGTCGTGTGGGTATTCAGGTTTAGGCACACGAATGGTGTGACTAGCATGAACCCACCTTTTCAGTCCAGCACACTTAACTGCAGTAGTACTGACCAAGATAACTTGACGTGGCCTCTGCCACCGAGGTACCAAGCAATTTCTCCTGCGATGCACTTTCACTCGAACCCAGTCTCCAGGGACTAGATCATGAGCTGGATTTTTCTCTTTGGAATTTGATTCAGTTCCCTCCTGGTGGAGCACAGAAGTTACCACATCAGACAGATTTCTGCAGTAATCCAGTATGATGTCATCATCAACAACTTATCAACTGGTACATAGGCCTGTCTCATCACCCTGCCCATCAAAATCTCATGTGAACTTAATCCAGTTTTCCTGTCAGGTATTTATTTATTTATTAGTATTTTGTAAAGCGCCTGGTTACACTAGCAAGTGCGTCCCCGCGCCGTAAATGCTAATAGTAGTTGTTCGTTGCTGACGCTTCTTTCGATTTTAGTTGTTAGGGAAGAGTATTGTTTTCACGTCTTTCCTGAATTTTGTCTCTGATGGTTCTGTGCGCAGTTCCACTGGCAGCTGGTTCCATTTCTTGGCCGTCTTGACTCTGAAGAATTTTCCACCCATTTTGGCTGTTTGGACCCTCGGGACATGTACCTGCCCTGTACCACATGATCTCAGTTGGCGGGTGGGTTCGTACCATTTCAGAAGGCCACGTAGGTACCTTGGACCTTTGTCATGCAGAATGCGATGTCCTGTACATAGGGCTTAAAAAGTCACCCCGTTCCCTGATCGGGAGCCAGTGGAGGGTTTTCAGAGCTATTTTTGATGACGCTCTTCTGGGTAGTTGTAGGATCAGACGGGCCGCTGCGTTTTGTATTCGTTGAAGTCTAGAAAGACTTTTTTCGTTGGCTCCTAGATACAGAAGGTTCCCATAGTCTAGTCTAGATGTTATCAGGCTATGGACTATGGTCTGGCGTACTGGTACGGGCATAGGGTCGAGCGTTTTCCTAAGGACCCGTAATATCCCGAAACAGGTTCCTGCCACTTGTTTGGTCTGGTGGTCGAGCGTGAGGTTTTTGTCTAGCCAGACCCCTAGATTCTTTACTAAATGGCTTGGTGTGGGCAGTTCACCCAGTTCTTCCGGCCACCATGCTGAAGTCCATACTGATGGGGATTTGCCTATGATCAATACCTCTGTTTTATTACCATTCAGGCGGAGGCAATTGTCTGCCATCCATAGTGCCACCTTCTGCATACAAGACGCAAAATTGGTGGCGCTTTGCTTCTCTGGTTGCGTCATTAAGACAAGTGGCAAGGCATCAGGCCACTTAAATCATGTTGCTAAACACATTTTTGCAATTCTGTTCTTAATCGTTCCATTCACCTGTTCAACTACTCCTAAAGCCTCAGGTCTGTAAGCACAATGCAGCTTCTGGCAAATATCCAGAGCTTCACAGATCATCTGCATAAGTTCATTTTGAAAATGGGGGCCTCGGTCTGACTCAATCGTCACCGGAAACCCGAAGCGTGGTATTATCTCACGCAAGAAAAACAGTTTAGCAACAGTCAATCCATCGTTTCTTCGCGTGGGGGAAGCTTCCACCCATCGAGAGAACAAACAGATTATCACGAGAACATATCTGAGTCTGTTGCATGGAGGCAGCTGAACAAAATCCATCTGAACTCTAGTAAATGGACCACCCTCCCGTCCTATGGTTCCCAAACTTACAACAGTTCTCCTGTTAGGACTAAATTGCTGACACACTAAACACCTCTGGCACAAACTCTCAGCAATCATCCTGAATTTGGGATTATACCAGGTCTGCCTAAAGAGACAAATCATAGCATCCCTAACAATGTAGGCTTGACCATGGTACATTCGGGCCATGTCTGAGATCATGCTATCGGGCATTACTGGTCTTTCATCTTTGTAAACCCAGATTTCATCTTCCTCCCTTTGTCTGCATCCTGATTTTAGCCAAATATCATTTTCCTCTGATTCTGCCTCTTACTGCATCTGTTTCACTTCCTGCCAAGTCTCAACTACAGTTGTTAGCATTAAAGGACTCGGAACATGTTCTTTTGACTTTTCCTGATTGATTGAAATTTGATTTTTAGCAGAATGCTTTGCAATTGCGTCTGCGTAGTTGTTTCCACGAGTAATGTAATCCTCACTCTTTTTATGAGCTGAACACTTCACCACTGCTATTTTTTCAGGTAGCTGTATCACATCTATTAGTGTTTTCACAAATTCAGCATTTCTAATAGGTGTTCCTGCAGAGGTCATATAACATCTTTGAGACCAAAGCTGCCCATAATCATGAAAAACTCCGTAACCATATTGACTGTCAGTCACTATAGTTACTTTCACCTCTTTTCCCAGTTCACATGCTCGTATCAAAGCAATCAACTCTGCTACTTGAACAGAATGAATTCCTTTCAAACAAGATGCTTCCAGCACTTCTGCCACTGTACAGACAGCATATGCAGCACTTAAAACACCACTCTCCATTCTCAAGCATGATCCATCCCCGAACATTACAAAGTCTGATTCAGGCAAAGGTTCATCTCTAATGTCTGGTCGAGGCTTTGTACAATACTCCAGAACATCCAAACACTTGTGATCAAGCTCACCTTTCACTTCTGCCTTAATGGTATCAGGTAACAATGTTGATGGATTGACATTCACACATCTTGTATTGGTCACATTCTCAGCTCCCAAAATTATTTTCTCATAACTGGTCATTCTGCTGTTAGTCATGTACTGTGTCTTTGCTCTGGTGAGGAGAATCTCCACAGAATGAGGTACATATACTGTCACAGGAAATCCCATCACTATTCCCTCACTCTGCTCCAGACTTACACTGGTTGCCGCTACTGCTTTTAGACAACCTGGCAAAGCTTTTGCAACGGGGTCCAAAACAGCTGAGAAATGCGCAATTAGTTTTCTCAATTTTCCATGTCTCTGAACTAATACTGACAAAGCACATCCTTCTCGCTCACTGCAGTACAGTTCAAATTCTTTCTCATAATCAGGCATTCCTAAAGCTGGTGCTTCACACAGTTTAGTTTTCAGCTGTTCAAATGCTTCCATCTCTGTTTTGGTCAGAACAATAGGGTCTCTGATATATGCCTTTGTCAATCTCTGTAATGGTTTAGCAATCAATGAAAATCCACTTATCCACTGTCTGCAATACCTGTCTTTGAGTTTTAGGTGGCTGCATTCCTTGTATCATTTTGATTCTTTCAATTGTGACCTGTCTGATTCCTTTAGCAATCTTATGACCTAAGTATTGTACTTCATTTTGACAAAACTGCAATTTTGATGGAGACACTTTATGTCGCTCCTGAGCCAAACGATATATTAATGCTACAGTATCAGTTACACATGCATCCTTTGTTTTTGATGCAACCAAAAGATCATCAATGTACTGTACTAACATAGACTCTCCAGACATGCTCAGATTTTCTAATGATTTCTTTAGCAGCTGATTAAAAATTGATGGACTCTCAGTGTACCCTTTTGGAATTCTACACCATGCTAGGATACGATTCTGGAAACGAAACACAAAAATTTGTTGGCTTTCTGGATGCAACGGAACAGTAAAGAACGCATTGCACAGGTCAATTACAGTATACCATTCTGCATCATGAGGTATTTGGTACAAAATCACTGCTGGATTCGGGACTATCGGACAACATGGGACAACAATTTTATTAACCTTTCTCAGGTCTTGGACAATTCTAAAAGTTCTGTTTGGCTTTTTCAATCCCATAATTGGTGAATTGCAAGGACTGCTCTCTATTTCTCTTAAAATTCCCTGCTCAATCATTTTGTCAATCACTGGAGTTATTCTTTCAATTACTTCTGCAGTCATTTTATACTGAGGTATATTTGGGTAACTTGCACCTTCTTTTACTGTAACTTTCACAGGATCAACCCCTTTCATCAACCCTATATCTTTTCCAGTGAAATCCCACACTCTTTCTTTCACTGCCTCTTTCAATTCAACAGGAATGTTCTCTTTATCAAAAACAGGAAATAGTTTATCCTGCTCCGCTTCAATCATGAGCATTGTCAATTTATACAAACTATCTTTATCTGAAGTTTGCAAGTCTATGCCATCTGGTGAACAATATATGGCACAGTTCATCTTGCACAGTATATCTCTGCCTAGCAAATTAACAGGACTACTATCGCACACCACAAACCAATGCATGTCTTTGAAAGTTCCAATTTCTATTTCAACTGGTTCTGTTAAAGGAGTTTTTATCTGTCTATTGGCTACACCTACAACTTGAATGGACTCTCCCGAGAGAGGAAGATTTTGAACTTCCACTGATCTAACAGTAGAACGGGTAGCATCAGTGTCCACTAGGAAAGTTATTTCCACATCATTCACTTTTCCACTCACAAATGGACCTGACTGATCTACCTCAAGAGTGGCTCCAAGTACACACTCTTCTTCCTCTCTCAGGCACCGTCATAAGCTTTCATCCGACTCACTGCCATCCTCCTCTTGTAACCAATACTGATGACACGCATTCACTCTTTTCGGTCTTTTTACCTGTTCACCTCCGCTGAATCCTGTCTCTGCACTGTATCTCTGTGGGTTTACACTGTATGGCAGCGGCGGTTGCGGCACCTGACTTTGCTGATTTGCTATCTGCTGTTGCTGCGGTTGCTGTTGATTTACCTCAAACTGCACCTGCAAATGTAATGATGTATTTTCTTCATTAAGTCTAGGCTGACATTTACACTCTCGTTTCCAATTCCCTAACTTGCCGCAGTTAAAACATGGCATTTTCTTTTTCAATTCATCAATATTCCCTACCAATTTGGGTTTACTTTTAAAATTACCTTGATTCCCTGTAATCTTATTCTCCATTTGTGCTACTTGTTGCTCCGCTACCTTCACTTGTACCCACATAGCTTTCTCCTTCAGCTTTTTCTGTTTAGCATCAATTTCCTCACTGCAATATTTTGCTTGTCTCAATACTTTATCTACTGAGCTCGACTGCCATCCTATCATACTATGTCTAATCATGTCTGAAATCTCTGGTCTCAAACCACATACAAATCTGTATATAAAATGGTTCATATCCTTTTCATTCAGCTCCTCATAACCACTATACTGTTTAAAAACTAACAACAGTCTTTCATAAAATGAATGTACAGTTTCCTTTGGCTCTTGTGTGGTCCTGTCTATTTTCACCCAATCAGTTTCTTTTGGAGGTAGTTTATTTTTCAGCCACACTATCACTTGTTCATACTTTCTCATTACATCTGGTGATGGAGCTCCTGTTGCTTTGTCTCTAGGAAACTCTTCTCTGGGCCATTCTACAGCTATTTTACATTCTGCCCATAGGTCTGCTGGCACTACTATGTCAAATAATCCATCCAAATCGATCCATAAAACTTTTGACACTTTTACAAATCTGTCTACCTGTCTGTACCATTCAACTGGTTTCTCTCTCAATCTAGTAAAATCATTTGTGAATGACAGTATGTCTTGTCTACTCCAAGGAACATGTACATATCCTCCTCCAGGTATCTCTCTCATAGGGAATTTAGTTGCCACTGTCGCTTTTTCTCTGAATCGAAAAGCTAATGTGGATTTATCACTAGTTTCTTCTTTCTTCTTTGCCCACTTGACCCTCCATCTACCTACATCACCTCATTTTCGCAACAGCACAATCAAGTCTTTTACCTGGGCTAATCTTCCAGCAGAATTCATGTTCTCAATGTCTCTTTCTGCAAAATCTACTCGATAAGTCTTCTGCAATGATTTTATTTTAGAAAATTCTATTCCACATTTACTTGCCACCTCTTCTAACTGATCATGCATTGTTTTGGCTTTCCATGTTATGCTTTTACATAAAAACATGAGCTCATCATCCTGGTATGTTTTTAATCTGTCCGTTCCGATCGTTCCAATTATTAATTCTTCCATATCTACTTTTAATTTAGCCACATCCAACACTTTTGATTCCTGTTCTTTTAATTTTAAGGTTTTAATCCATTCACTTAATTCTTTATCTGATGGTCCTACAGGTGTTTGCGTTAAATCTATTTTGTCAACACTTCTCTCTGGAGTTGCAGAGTCAGATTATGCTCCTGTCGGGTATCTGACAAATCAAGATAAATATTCTCTTTTACTTTTTGTAAACTCTGTTGCAACGGAATTGTTAAACTTGGTTCTTTTATTCTCTGATTTTCAAATACTGGTATCACAGGTCCTATTGTTACTGGGACAGTTACAGCTTCCATATGTTTAGTAAGGTTTTGAATCAGTTCATGTGCAGAACGTTCATAATCAGAAATATTTGGCTGCACATCATTTCGTCTTTCAGCACTTAGCACAATTTTGTGTGAGTCATTACTCTGTACAGGAGTATCTGTAATTCTAGCTACTCCTATTGGTGTACTTGGGACATATCTTGTCTCTACTCTCTCAGGGAAATCTCGGAAATGTGATGGTTGTCTTGGCGTTTCATAACTCTCTCTTCTGCTATTGGGGCATTCGGGGTAGTCCATAAAGAACTTGGTTGATATGGTGGCGGTCTCCTATTTAATATTTCTTCTAATACAGCATCCTCTGATTCGCTTTCACCATAACTTTGATTCCCTGATTCAACATTCTTTTTCTTTTCTGTGCATTTCCGTCCCTCATATCCTTCTACCAATCTAACTGGATACATGCCATCACACATGCTTCCATTCCTCCATCTCCGCATTCTAGTCTCATGGGTTTCTCCCCCTAAATCTTGACCTTTACCTCTTGGTCTAAGATGCCTACTTAACCTCTCACTCTCCATTTGATGCATCTCATCTTCCCACTCAACCAGTGCTTCAAATTGTGTTGGTCTAGGTCTCGGTTCAAGTTTCATTATTTTGTCTCTCAGATTTCTTAATATTGCCAAATCAAAAGATCCTCCTTCTGGAAAGGCTAACACACCATAATCCTTGGTATATCGTTCCCAATTCTCCAACCAAACACACGTATGGTAACCATATTTCGATATCATATAGGAAGCAGGTGTTTTCGGTGAATGAAGTATTTTTCCCTCTCTCGTAAATACCTCTTTGTCTTTTACAAACATGTTCTTCAGTTTTTTAAACCATGAAGGTTTCTTCTTGTCATCATCATAATAGTAGTATGACATTTTCAGTAAATTTCCCTACTTTCAAAAGATCGCATACTATTCTATTGCTGTTTCCGTAACATCAACCTATCACAGCGCGGTTTGCTCTAATGTGCCAATTAGAACACGATACGTCACTATAGTGCTTAACCAAAAGCTCTTGCTGCTTTTTGTGATGAACCAATCAGCTCCTACTCTGTTTTGATCACGAGGACCAATCCCAGGGCGACACTTTTGACGTCACCAGCGCTCCGGCTTCTGCAGCGCCGACTGACCCCTCCTTTACAGGGTTTTTCAAGAAGCGGTATTTACAAGGTATTTTACAAAATCAGTTAGTAACTTACAGACAACAATACCATTTGCCTGTTTCGCTAATAAAGTGATAGATTTCTCAATCACACAAGTATTCTGTAACCGGAGTAGACGACGCTCATCTCCTCAGAATTTTTAGACTTGTTGATAAAATAGCACTACCCTATTTTACCCTTTTATTAGGCAATAACGAACTTGTTTCTCCAGCAAAGCACATACAGAGATCTTTTCTTTTTCACCTCCTTAGAGAAAATCCCAGAGTTTCACCAGAACGCCTATTGCAATTACATTTACACACATTCATACGGAAAACCCTATTCATATATACATGAACTCTGTTTTACCAGTAGGCAGCGCTTCCATCTAACCCACCACAGAATTCCTCTATTGTTAGTAAAGTAGACGCCGCTCCTTTACCCTTCTTTCAAGCTCGGGTTAAGTCCTACTACTCTCCCAGCAGTAAGTTTTAATCAGGATACGCAATGATCCCTGTGTTAGAAGGCTAAGATTTCATAGACATTTATCCTTTCACACCTAATGTCCCTAAACAGTGATATGCGACAATACCACCGCAGTATTCGACGATACTCCTTTTTTGAAACAGACCAATGCACTGTGCGACTTTACTTGCCACACTTCCTTTGCCTGCAGACAGAGGCACTAGCTTCACATAACACATGGAAGCCTTTTCAGAACTACATACAACGTAATACGAACTCAACACATGTTATTCATAATTCTATACATCAAATGATATATATGGTACTTTATACATAACCCTAGCTAATTTCCTTAGCAACCACTACTCAAACTGCTACAGCGGGACTCCAAAAATCATTTCTAATTAGCACTTACCACTTCCCTGAAACCTCTGAAACACACACTCATTCGTCAGTGGGGCCCATAACACTGCACTTTTACTCTATTCACTTATAGCGTGGCTTCAAGGATTTCGGTGAATCGCAATGGAGAACTGCTGTAACATTTGGTGGAGTGTCTAAACCTATCTAATCGGTTATTATTTACACCTTCAGTTTTATACACTATACCATGGTTTTATTCAAACATTTTAATTATTCAGACGCACCACCATAGTGGCAATGGATCTGCTAGAAAGAAAAATAGGCGTAGGAAAATCACAAGACCAGCTTTAAAATTCAATTTTCCCAATCGTATTTAAAACAAAACTTTAGTATGTCTGACATTTAGGCATTGATTAATTCTTTATTCAGTAAAATCTTAACTTTATATTCAAAATGATCATTTTATTTAGAGCTCGAAAAAATCATTTATTTAGAAACAGTTAAAAGTTTAGCAAAGAACAGATAGTTCCAAATTCATTCTCTCCTAACATCCCTAACTAACACCCTCATCTTATCCTAATATCCTGAAAAACAAACAAGAAGAAAATTAGAGTCCTCTTACATCCAAGAATCGATCTTCAGTCGGGCAGCACTTCGAGAGGAAATCGAAAAGCGACGCTTCTTGGACAAAAACAGGGGTTTTTATACACTAATATCCTAACTTAATCTATCTAAAAAGTATCTATCATTACCAATTCGGGTTCTGATTGGACAATTTGGGGTGGGTGAGCATCTTTTCACCATTACAACATCATCTTCACAATGATTCAGCAGAAAAATAAAGGGGCTTTGTTTAGGAGAGTAAATGGTCTTGTTACTTCCTTCACTTGCAACTTCAGGACTTTTTCCCAGGATCAAAACATTCAAACGTCAATGTTTGGCACCCATCCTAAGTACCGGGGCATGATAGCCTTGAACCTCCCCGAGCACAGGCAGTTCACTCTGACTTGCAGGCTTTAGGCGCGCCTGCGCTTTCCAGCTTTTGCTCACAGTTTGCGAGCAGCCATTTTCTGACAGGCCTCAGAGGCCACTTTTTGAACTATCATAGAAACAAACACAAATTCATGTTAAATATGGAACTAAAACCCTTCTGTTTACCTCCCACGATACTAATGTTTCCCCATTAGTTGTTACCTAGCAAATAAGCTACATAAATGCACTTTATACTTACATATCCGACCACTTTCTAGCACAAAACGTGTACAATAAGGACATTTAAGCTGTGTTTATTCATATCTAATTTGTGCATTAATTCACAAGACGATAACAACACATATTAGTTAAATTTATGGCATCATGCAGGCAAAATTAGTATTCCCGTGTGTAAAAATGTATGCAACTTACTCTATGGTTGATTAATTTTAACACAACATACCATTAGTAAATATTAACGTTATGGAACATTGACTTTACAAGGGGTACACAAAATTTTGTCTTGCCACCTTGCTCCATCAGTTCAACCTAATGAAAGTGCTTAATACATTTACTCAATTCTAGAGTGGCATTTGTTGGGATTATACCTGCTGCTATTCTTTCCTGTATGGAGCTACATGGAGTTGTTGGTCTTTTATGTGATGATGAAGTGCTCACAGCAGGAACAGCCTCACCATTCTTCCTCTTTGGGGTTGTAATAGTAGAACATTGAAATTCTGCGAACTGCATTGAAGGCGTAAAGTTGGCCAGGACTAATCATGTATGGTTTGGACCTACTTCTCCAATCCACCAAAATATGGCTTTCAGTTTCTACCTTTTTAATTTAAAGCATTCTATCCTCAAAAGATGGAATATTCGAACATCATTATCGCCCTTCTGCCTTGGGCCATATCGTTTGATCAAGGCCCTCTCTGACCATTGCTTGCTTCTCGGGTCTATAACCACAGTTTAGGGCCTTTAAAAATCAATATTAACTTCAGCTGCAGGCTGGAGTGGTGTGGCTCACTGGTTAGAGGCGGCAGACCCGGAAGCAGAGAACAGCCTGGGACCAGGGTTCAATTCCTGACGCGGCAGGGTCGTGGACCAGGGTCAGCGGACTCAATAATTCTCACCTCGGTGCCTACTCTAACCAGGGATCACACTCGGCAACTCTGGGCATTAGCTTGCCTCATCTCTACAACAGCCCCCCACATTTGCCGGGGATTCCTGGTTTCACCTTGGAGATACCCAGTAGGGACCATCTCACAGGGATAGCCAGGACGGGTACCCCAGCGGTCTACAGCGCCACTACGCGTCAGGGCAGCAGTGCGCTTTACAAGACACATACATTATAATTGTATCTGATTATAAGGGCGTCGATATCGAACTGTGGCACAATAAGCACTGACGTAGTTATGATTACTGCAGATGGTACATTGGCACTGGAGTCCGTGAGTATGGGGCTCTATTTCACCCCACACACGACTGCTTTTTAGCATCCAAACAGGTGGTGGAAAAATCAATTGTCCTTGCTTAAATTAGAGCCTGGCACCCTTTGTTCTCCACTAGAGGCTGAAAGGTTAATTCCACTGACACTGATGTTAATTTCATAGGAAAGTGAAGACTTGAAGTAAAAATGCTGCTCTTCTCGGGGATTACCAGAACCATTTCAGGATACAGGTTTACGAGATCACCCCCCCTGTTACCTCTGTACTATATCATCACTCCCCCCACCCCGTGCCACCACTACATTTGCTTAGCTGTGCTTTTGTATTATCCTTTGCACGTCTCTACCTCTGTTCAGCAGTTTTTCTACCAGGGACCTGCGTTGAAGATATTTGCCTCAGCCCCTCGGTGTCCCTTCGGAGACCTCTGTCGGGGCCACGGCAGAGATGGCAAATAAAGAAACATCTCAGTTGCAGACACAGCCTGCCTCCCTGCAGACGCCCTTTCAGAGGGCGAGAGCATGGATGGGAATGCTTGTCTAGAGGGCACAGAGCTGTACACCTCAGAGGGTGGATTCAAATGTTGGGGACATTGTGCGAGACACTGTTGGGTTACCGAAGGAGTCATCCAAGGCAGCAAGTGAGACATTCAAGGCGTTTAGTGCTCACTATGTAAGACAAGCATTGGTAAAGCTAATAGCTCTTTCCCCTTCGACCTATTGACTTTAAAAACGATGTTTGCTGATGCTGTGCTGCATCATTTCTTAGATATGGGCACGTGTGATTATGTATGCATGTGTGCACCCATTTAAACTTAAAGCCCTGCATATGCGCACCTACGAAATGATACGTGTGCTTCTTTTTGATTACCGATCTAAGATGGAACAGTATATTAAAAAAGAAAATCACTAGCATGAACGAGATTTTTTAAGGTGGAGCCGCTGGCAACAATTTGATAACTGGCCATCCCAAAACAAATGGAGAGCATGGGTTGATAGGGATAACAAAGGGGTGTATGTAGGGGTATAATCAGGCAGTGGGTGACAGGTGAAGGATAAAAGCCAGACAAGAGGTAGAGAGCAACATGGGGCAGGGGAAGAAGCACACAAGGGAAAGAGAAACACAGAGCATAGGGTGGCAGATGAGTGTGGCTGGGAGAAGCACATGAGAGTGAGTTCAAACATCATAGGAGGAAGAGAGTAACACTAGGTGGAAAGTAGCACACAAGAGAGAGAGCAACATGGAGCACATGGGGCGGGAAATTTGGCTTAGACAAAGCACACAAGAAAAAGAGTGAGCAGAAAACAATGGAGAGAGCATCGGGGAGAAGCACATGAGGGCAACATCAACAAGGTGCGCAGGAACTACGTAGTTTGAAGGGCTATAAGCGAATGAGTGACAAGCTGGAAAACACATGCACTCTCATTGAGTGCTTAACTAAAAAATGTAGGGGCATATTATCAACAACTAGCGATATTTATCGCTAAATAGGCTTAGCGACATTTTTTTTATCGCCAAGCATCGTCGGATTTTATCACGGAGATACCGTGCTATTAGCAACGTTTATCTCTGAAGCGATAACATTTCCGGCGATAGCGGCGAAATGCGTGAATATCGCTGTAAATCCAGCGATATTCATGCATTATCGCTAACAGGGACTTAGCCTGAATATCAACATCCCATTGTATATACAGGCTAAGAACTGGTCTGAGCAGGCATTAGATTTTGGAGATATTCGCGCTTAGAGAGGATATTTCCATTGCTACGCCTGCGTTGATAAAAGGCAATAGCGATGTTAGCAACTGCTTTCAGTCGCTAACAGGTTGGGTACGCCCACTTTGCATGTCAATATCGCTGACATGCAAAGCGGGCCCCACACCGCTCGCTATCGCCTACAAGCTGTCGCTAACTGCTGTTAGCGAAAGCTTGCTAATAGGGCAACAGAATTATCGCCCCTTTGCAGCCGAAAATGGCCGCAAAAGCGGCGATAATCTCTTATCGCCCTCCTTGATAATATGCCCGACAATCAAAAGGATGTTAAAGAGGCTGAACTCTAAAGGAGGGATAAAGAGAAGTAGAGGAAGGCCAGCTATCAAATTAGAGTGACAAGGAAGCAAACCAATAGCAAGCAATGGAAAGCCTGTAAACCCACTGTACATTTTTGGTAAGACTGCAAAAGGTATTTCTCAAGACCTAAAAAAACATGAGTGCCAGCGTCAAGCCTCCACCCAACATTGAACTACCAGTCAAACTTCAAAGACAAGCCCCAACTTCATTGCTTTTCCTATGTTGTTGGAAAACAGTCAGGCTAATAAAAAAGTAGAGATAGTTGTGGTGGTGGTCCGGAACTAGCATCAAAAGTCTCACAGGGCTATCACAGCATTGTTCAGCCTCCCAGTTCTGCTGAATGGTGGCAAGCGACGATAGGCAAGGCCAGGCCCAGTGGTGTGTGGAATATGGATGTGACTCCCCAACTGCGGCGGCCGGCACAGGTAAGCGAGTTGATACCCGGGCCAGTGCAGTAAGCAGCCTTTCCTGTGCCTGACTTGGAATACCGATTGTTTTGAAATCTATGGGCAGTTGTTCAGCCGCTGAGTCTGCACCACCCCATGATGCCTAGCGGGCCACTGGTACAGATTCGCAGTTTATAATGTGGAGCAATGTGTCAGGATGTAAGATGGACTCAATGGCTGATGCCCATGTCGGGTCTTATCTGCTGCAGGTATCAGCGCGCCAAAATTGAGGAAGGAATTGCAGGCACTACAACTTCCATAACGATATTGACATGAATAAGGGGCGTGACATTTTAAATAAGGCAGTTGTTGCCTACCAGCACCGCAAACTTTTCCCCATACCTCTGAAGAAGGGATGGTCCTGAAACGCGTCAGGCAGAGGAAAAGCTGCTTACTGCACTGGCCCGGCTATCCGTCTCTAAATGTAATAAAGGCTGGTAACCTTCACTTTGTCTCGAGTGGAGCTCAAATTGAAATACCGAGTGTTTAGACATCTGTGGACGGTTGTTCAGCCGCCGAGTCTGCACCACCCCATGATGCCAAGGGGGCCACTGGAATGGATTTGCCATTTCTAATGTGGAGCAATGTGTCAGGATGTAAGATGTACTCAATGGCTGGGACCCATGTTGGGTCTTATCTGCGGCAGGTATCAGAGCGCCGAAATTGAGGAAGGAATTGCAGGCACTAAAACTCCCACAACTACATTGACGTGAATAAGGGGCGTGACATTTTAAAGAAGGAAGTTGTTGCCTACCAGCAGCGCAGACTTTCCCCCTATGCCTTTGAAGAAGGGATGGTCCTGAAACGCGTCAGGCACAGGAAAAGCTGCTTACTGCACTGGCCCAAGTATCCATCTGTACCTGTAATAAAGGCTGGTAACCTTCACCTTGTCTCGGGTGCAGCTCAATTTGAAATACCGAGTGTTTAGAAATCTGTGGGCGGTTGTTCAGCCGCCTAGTCTGCACGACACCATGATGCCGAAGGGGCCACTGGAACGGATTCACCGTTTCTAATGTGGAGTATTGTGTCCGGATGTAAGATGGAATCAATGGCTGGGGCCCATGTCGGGTCTTATCTGCAGCAGGTATCAGCGCGCCAAAATTGAGGAAGGAATTGCAGGCACTAAAACTCCCATAACTATATTGACATGAATAAGGGGCTTGACATTTTAAATAAGGCAGTTGTTGCCTACCAGCACCGCAAACATTTCCCCATACCTCTGAAGAAGGGATGGTCCTGAAACGCGTCAGGCAGAGGAAAAGCTGCTTACTACACTGGCCCGACTATCCGTCTCTAAATGTAATAAAGGCTGGTAACCTTCACCTTGTCTCGAGTGCAGCTCAAATTGAAATACCGAGTGTTTAGAAATCTGTGGACGGTTGTTCAGCCGCCGAGTCTGCAGCACCCCGTGATGCCAAGGGGGCCACTGGAACGGATTTACCATTTCTAATGTGGAGCAATGTGTCAGGATGTAAGATGTACTCAATGGCTGGGGCCCATGTCGGGTCTTATCTGCAGCAGGTATCAGAGCGCCGAAATTGAGGAAGGAATTGCAGGCACTAAAACTCCCACAACTACATTGATGTGAATAATCGGCATGACATTTTAAAGAAGGAAGTTGTTGCCTACCAGCAGGGCAAACTTTCCCCCTATGCCTTTGAAGAAGGGATGGTCCTGAAACGCGTCAGGCACAGGAAAAGCTGCTTACTGCACTGGCCCGAGTATCCATCTGTACCTGTAATAAAGGCTGGTAACCTTCACCTTGTATCGAGTGCAGCTCAAATTGAAATACCGAGTGTTTAGAAATCTGTGGGCCGTTGTTCAGCCGCCTAGTCTGCACCACCCCATGTTGCCGACTGGGCCACTGGAACAGATTCACCGTTTTTGATTTGTGGAGCATTGTGTCAGGATGCCAGATGGATTCAATGGCTGGGGTCCATGTCAGGTCTTATCTGCGGCAGGTATCAGTGCGCCATAATTGAGGAAGGAATTGCAGGCACTACAACTCCCATAACTACATTGACGTGAATATGGGGCGTGACATTTTAAATAAGGAAGTTGTTGCCTACCAGCAGCGCAAACTTTTCACCTATGCCTCTGAAGAAGGGATGGTCCTGAAACGCACCAGGCACAGGAAAAGCTGCTTACTGCACTGGCCCGGGTATCCATCTGTACCTGTAATAAAGGCTGGTAACCTTCACCTTGTCTCGAGTGCAGCTCATATTGAAATACCGAGTGTTTAGAAATCTGTGGGCGGTTGTTCAGCCGCCGAGTCTGCACCCCCGCATCATGCTGAGCGGGCTACTGGAACGGATTCGCCATTTCCAATGTGGAGCAATGTGTCAGGATGTAAGATGGACTCGATGGCTGGGGCCCATGTTGGGTCTTATCTGCGGCAGGTATCAGCGTGCCGAAATTGAGGAAAGAATTGCAGGCACTACAACTCCCATGACTACATTGACGTGAATAAGGGGCGTGACATTTTAAATAAGGAAGTTGTTGCCTACCAGCAGCGCAAACTTTTCCCCATGCCTCTGAAGAAAGGATGGTCCTGAAACGTGTCAGGCACAGGAAAAGCTGCTTACTGCACTAGCCCGGCTATCCGTCTGTAAATGTTGTTCATCCGCTGAGTCTGCACCACCCCACCCACCCCATGATGCTGAGGGGGTGATTGGAACGGATTTGCCATTTCTAATGTGGAGCAATGTGTCAGGATGTAAGATGTACTCAATGGCTGGGGCCCATGTCGGGTCTTATCTGTGGCAGGTATCAGAGCGCCGAAATTGAGGAAGGAATAGCAGGCACTAAAACTCCCACAACTACATTGACGTGAATAAGGGGCGTGACATTTTAAAGAAGGAAGTTGTTGCCTACCAGCAGCGCAAACTTTCCCCCTATGCCTCTGAAGAAGGGATGGTCCTGAAACGCGCCAGGCACAGGAAAAGCTGCTTACTGCACTGGCTTAAGTATCCATCTGTACCTGTAATAAAGGCTGGTAACCTTCATCTTGTCTCGGGTGCAGCTCAATTTGAAATACCGAGTGCTTAGAAATCTGTGGGCGGTTGTTCAGCCCCCTAGTCTGCACGACCCCATGATGCCGAAGGGGCCACTGGAACGGATTCGCCGTTTCTAATGTGGAGCATTGTGTCAGGATGTAAGATGGAATCAATGGCTGGGGCCCATGTCGGGTCTTATCTGCGGCAGGTATCAGCGCGCCAAAATTGAGGAAGGAATTGCAGGCACTACAACTCCCATAACTACATTGACGTGAATAAGGGGCGTGACATATTAAATAAGGAAGTTGTTGCCTATCAGCAGCGCAAACTTTTCACCTATGCCTCTGAAGAAGATATGGTCCTGAAATGCGTCAGGCACAGGAAAAGCTGCTTACTGCACTAGCCCGGGTATCCATCTGTACCTGTAATAAAGACTGGTAACCTTCACCTTGTATCGAGTGCAGCTCATACCGAGTGTTTAATATCTGTGGGTGGTTGTTCAGCCGCTGAGTCTGCACCATCGCGTGATACCGAGCGGGCTCCTGGAACGGATTTGCTGTTTATAATGTGGAGCAATGTGTCAGGATGTAAGATGGACTCAGTGGCTGGGGCCCATATTGGGTCTTATCTGTGGCAGGTATCAGCGCACCGAAATAGAAGAAGTAATTGCAGGCACTACAACTTCCATAACTTCATTGACGTGAATAAGGGGCATGACATTTTAAATAAGGAAGTTGTTGCCTACCAGCAGCGCAAACTTTTTCCCTATGCCTCTGAAGAAGTGATGATCCTGAAACGCGTCAGGCACAGGAAAAGCTACTTACTACACTGGGGTGCGTTTGCACAGTGGTGAAGAGAGGGGGCAGGGCCTGAGGTAGTATGTGTGCAAACACGCCCTGTGGCACGTTTTAAATTGGGGATTTAATTCCTCTTCAAGCCTGAGCTCCCCTGGGGGCCAACTAGCCTACCAGGTACCTCCAATAGGCGCACAGAGCTGCGTTGCAGAGTGTTGTAAAAAGGGGTGTGGCCTCTGAACACCTCTCCGCAACGCAGCTACCTGGCGCATACTGGAGGTACCTGGTGGGCTGTGCACACCACAGGGTGTGTTTGCACACATGTCACCTCAGGCCCCGCCCCCTTCCTTCACCACTGTTCAAATGCCAGCCCTGGCGAGTTGTAAGTTGGGGATTTAATTCCTCTTTAATCCTGAGGGTCCCTTGGGGTCAACTAGCCCACTAGGTACCTCCAGTATGCACCAGGTAGCTGTGTTGCAGAGAGGTGTCCAGAGGCCATGTCCCTTTTTACACCTCTTTGCAACGCAGCTCTGTGGTGCTTACTGGAGGGTCCTAGTGGGCTAGTTGGACCCTAGGGACCCTCAGGATTCAAGGGGACTTAATCTCCTAACTTAAAACAGCCACTGGTCGTGTTTACACAGTGGGGAAGGGAGGGGACGTGGCCTGAGGTGACGTGTGCAACCACGCTTTGTGGCGCATTTTAAGTTGGGGAAATAATTCCTCTTCAATCCTGAGGGCCCCTGGGGGCCAACTAGCCCATCAGGTGCTTTCAGTAAGCGCCACTGCGCTGCGTTGCAGAGAGGTGGTCCAGGCCGCGCACCTTTTTACACCTCTCTGAAACGCAGCTCTGTGGCGCTTACTGGAGGTAGCTGGTGGGCTAGTTAGACCCAAGGTACACTCAGCATTCTAAGGGACTTTATCCCCCAAACTAAAACGGTCACAGGGCGTGTTTACACACTTGTCACCTAAGGTCCCCCCCTCTCTTCACCAGTGTGCAAACGCGCCCTGTGGCCCGTTTTAAGAGGTAGTTCTAATCCCCCTGCCCTATTATGTACTAGGGTCTTACAGAGGACGTCATGGTAATCACAGGGGTACCCCAGCGCATAGTGTTCCCTAGTGTATGTAGGTGTTTTCACTGTATTCTAAGTGTCTTTTAGCACAGCACTGGCTCTAGGTCTGATTAGTCAGATTTAGTTACCACCAGTACCCGTCTGAAAAAGTTGTGGACACAGGAGGACTTTTCTCCTCTGCTGGTTCTTTCTGTACATCTCTTCTTCTTCCTGCACTTTTCTTTGTCCTTGTGGACTTCTGTTGCTTCTTTCTGCATTTCTTTTTTTCTTTCTGTGCGTTGTTTCTTCTTTCATCACGTCCTACTTCTGTAGGCATAGCTAGAAACTAGCATTTAAAAAACCTTTGAAATTCACTGAAAAAACCATAGGTTTCAGGCACGTTATAGTTAGAAATTAGCATTTAAAAACCCTTAGAAATTCACTAAAAATCATAGGTCTCAGGGCATTATAGTTAGTTGGACATTTACTCGTACAAAACCATAGAAATTCCCCCGTTATAGTTAGTTCAGCTAACTATAACTTGTGCGCCCGCAATGCACTGCTGATGACGTCACATATTACATCACTCATGACATGGTCAGTGACATCACTCATGACAACACTCATAACATCTCAAATGACATTACTGATGACATCACTGATGACATCATCCAGTGAATGTGTGTTTTTCTGAAAATTAAATATGTTTTATATATGTATATCTCAAGGTCGATGGAAGAATAAATGGGATCAAAAGTTAGGGATCTGCAGGAAGCCACAAACTTCCTTCCAATCAATATTCTTCCACGTCTCCCAATAAAATTGTACCTCACTTGTGTAGGTAATCTTAGTGCCTGCGACAGAAACATCCCAAAACGCAACATGAATACATAACATTTTTCATTTCAAAATTGACACTTTTTTGCAGAGTGGGTAGCTGTGGAGTTTGGGCCCTACCTCAGCAGGCAACTAGGAAAACAGAGCAAATCTACACGTTTATGCAAACCTTAAACGTTGACTTAAAAATACATATTTTCCTCACATTTCAGTCATGGAAAGTTCTGGAATCTGCAGGGACCCAAACATTTTCTTCCATCCACCATTCTCCTACGTATCTCAAAAAATGGTACCTCACTTGTGCGGTAAGCCTAGTGCCTGTAACAGTAAAGGGCCTAAAGTGCAACATTGACACATCACATTTTTTCATTTAAAACTGACCATCTTTGCAAAGTGGGTAGCTGTGGATTTTGGGCCCTAGACCAGCACACAACTAGAAAATCCTAGCAACCTGCAAACAGTTGAAAAGCAGACACTTGGGGAATCCAGAATGAGAGGATGTGCATGGCTCTCACTAGGTCTTTAACCCAGAATCCCCTGGCAAAAAAACACATATTTTTCTCACAATTCCATCATATAAATTTCTGGAATCTATGATGAGCCTACCATCTGAATTTCCACATGACCCCTGATAAAAATGGCACCCCACTTCTTTGGGTGGGCCAAGAGACGATGACACAGAAGGCCCTAAACCGCTCCATTGATAGATAGGCAATAGGGGAAGTTGTGGTATTGGGGAAACCTACAAACCACAGACATTGTTTAAAACTAGACCACCAGGGGATTCCAGGGTGGCATGTCTTATGTGGATTCCATGAGTTCTCTTACCCACAATACCATGTAAACCTCAAACTTTGCCTGAAATCACACATTTTCCTTACATTGTAGTGATAGAAACTTCCGGAATATGCAGGAATACACAGAATTCCTACCACCCGGTGCTACCCCACTTGTGATAATACACACGCTGTGCCACTTGTGTGACTGGACCTATTACAAGCAACAGGAATGGATCAGATCGAGGTTAATGGAAGTCCTCTTGCAAGAGCTTCCATTCACCTTGGTTTGAGCTGTTCCTGTCACAGGCAATTTAAAGGCAAGCCCCCTGTCTGGCCCTGGCAGAGGACGGAAAAATTGACATTGGCCACAACCCCACCCAAAATTGGACACACCAGTTTTTCTACCCTCCCACGGGCATGCCATTGGTGATAGGCCTCCACCCCTGCATTTTCCTTTTTTGTTTTCCCTGCAGTCTAGTGGGCTTTCTGCACCCTGGGGTAGCAGATCAAGGGTAATGACCCCCAGCTGCCCCCAAGTGGGGGGCAGGAATAATGGTAGTGGTGTGGGAACACAAGCTCTTGCCTAAGAGACCTCTCTGTCCCTGGGACCTAGTTGGTGGGTCCCTGCTTTAGGATCACTCATCTGGGTTCCACTGAGCAGAGTTATCATTGTAGAGAGGAGATTCTAACCTCTTCAAGGATACCTTGACCAAAGAAATCAGTGCTTGAGCGGCTGAGATATGCCCCAGAAGCACTGATGCAGTGAAACTAAAACAAGCCTATCAGCTCATTTTACTTTCATTTTGCAGTAATGTGGTCAGCAAAACCTGCATGCTCAGGGTACTTAGGAAGGTTTTCCGGAGCAGCTCGGGGTTAAAATAAAATATAGGACTTCCTATGGTGCATAAAATAATGTAACGTGTATTTGTAGAGCACACATTCACCACTACCGGTATCTTGGTGCATCAAATAACGTAACGTGTATTTGTAGAGCACACATTCACCACTACCGGTATCTTGGCGCTGAATAACAGATTTTTGTTGTCTCCCAACTCAATGGTACTCATTTTATCAATCTCAGATGGATGAAAGTCTGAATGGAAATGCTGGGATTTGAACCTGTGACCATGAGGTCAAACACAGGTCCCTCTTGGAGACGCATTATTCCACTGAGCCACCAGACCAGAGGGGCCTTTAAATACCTCTTCAGTGTCGGCTAATGGCTGATAATCACAATGTGTTGGCAGAGCGGGTGTCGGCAATCGTCCGACACCCACACTTAAGGGGTTACAACATAGTTCTCAACACAGTGATATCTGATGTAGGAAGGTGGAATGCTTCTACATGTTAATGAAATACACTTGAATTTTGAAGAGACTCTCATATTTTTACACGTTTGTTGCAGTGTCCTTAAAAATAAAGGTGCTCTTAAAGTTAAATGTACGAGGACAATTAATTTGATTCTTTCTTTTACTTCAGTTAACCTGTAAATAAATGCTTGTATGCTTATTTAACATATTTCTAACCCCTAGTGCTCTGTCAAGAAAACGGCATCCCCTTGCAGCCATTCACCAGGAGACTGCATGTAAAGGTTAGGAAGGCCACAACTGACCCAAGGGCATACTTTGAGCATCACTGTTGCATGCTGTGGTACATGGGTGCTCAGAAACATTTTCTCCGTGGTCAAAAAGTATGGTCTGTGATGTGACTGAGGACCGCACAGATGACAGCAGTGGCAATTGGGTGGTGTGGGGGTTGGCTTGTGAGATGGGTGTAGGGGAAGTGAAGCATCTACATCTAGTGGCTGAATTGCACCATGAGAAGCCAGAAAACCTAAGATAAATCCTGGCTTCCCACTTTACCAAATTGTGGGATCAAAGGCAATTCTTTTCTTTCACTTTCCCTTTTTTTCTTCATTATCATATATGATGGCCTAGAAATACAGGGCCTCATTTGTGAGAAATGACGTATCGCTGCGTGAAAGCAGCGATGCGTCACTTCTCAGTGCGCACTCCTTGCGTCATGATTGATGCATCATATTTATAATATGATGCATCATGTCGCAAGGAGTTACAGATACGTCACTATTTCTGAGGTATCTGTAGGCGCAAAAGTGACGCACTGCTGGAGTGTGTCACAAAAGTGACGCAACTCCAGCAATGTGTACTTTCACATGGGCAAGTCCCATGTTGTTAGTGCCTGCGTCAGTCTTACGCCTGCCATTAAGCAGGTGTAAGATTTTGACGCATTAGCGTCCAAGAAATGGCGCAGTGAAATCTTATAGATTTCACTGCGTCACTTCCATGACCCTTTCTTGCGTCAAAACGCCCCCTTTGCATACATTATACCTGGCGCAGGTATAATGTGGCGCAGGGGTTTACAAAGTGACGCATCTACCTAGATGCGTCACTTTGTAAATATTTCACAACGAGGCGCATTTTTACGCCACTGGTGCGTCACAAAAAGTGACGCACCAGCGGTGTAAAAGTGACGCACAACCTCATAAATGAGGCCCACAAGGTTTTAGGATGTGTGCTGTACAAATCATGTTCCTGTGTTTGTTTTAATAAAGTATAATTTTGTTTACATACAGTTACAACCCAGATCACTGAAAGTCACATAATTACTGACTTTCCTTTTCTTTACCTATTGCCATTGTTGTCAGGGTGGGGGTGGGGTGGGGAATTAATGTTGTTTCTTAATTCATGTTTGAAAACTATCACTTTAAAAAACAAATTCTCAATGCACGGATATAATCTGAGGTACTAAAGTGAAACCGTCCTGCACGTTAATGATATAGGCTTTTTGAATTCTAAAGAGACACATTGTCATGTTTCTACTCTTATGCAGCAAGATGTCTTGAAGATGCTTCTAAAGTTAAACGGTGTAAGGCTATGCAGTTACTTAGGTTCTTTAACATCAATTCACGTTTGAATGAATGCTCAACTGTTACTTTAACATTTTTCATGGTTTAGTGTCAATTCGACCAAAGAACAGGCCAGTGCTACAGAGGATCTGGCCTGGCAGTTCGGTCTGGACTGTCCCTTTGGGTGCAGGGTCAAGACTGGTTTGCATATGGCTGCATCCAAACTGGAATGGCAGAGTGAGCAAAAAAACGATGGATTTTGGCCCAGATCTCTGTACTGGGGTGAATGTATGACATTGTTCTGCATTCTGTCCATCAACTGTTCTTTTTACAGTGGATCAGGAGGCTGCATGTAGAGGTTAGGTAGGAGGGTGGTGATAAATGTGAAAGACACAAAAGCAGCCCAATGGATAAAGAAGGCTGGCTGAAAGCCCCTATAAGAATATTGAACATATGCTAATAAAATCAAAAGTATCTTGGGTAAAGCAAGACCTAAAAATCTAATTGCAACTACAAGTAAGGGTGGGTCGTTACCTAGCTTTCCATCCATAGCCTCACTTAATCACCCACTGTATAGCACAGTGTTCTTCAATCTGTGGGGCGCGCCCCACTGGGGGGGTGCGACACCTTCCCAGGGGGGGCGCGCACTCCACTACAATCTGACCTTTGTTCCGTCCTCCGTGCAAATCTCCCAGGAGGGGGTTAATTCACGGAGGTGACAGCTTCAACAGCAGTGTGATACAAGGAGTCTCCTCTGATAAAAACGAAAGCAAACAAACAGACACGCTTTCGGTTTTAGCAGAGGAGACCCCTTGCCTCCCACTGCAGCTGAAGCATTTCAGCGCTGTAAATTAACCCCCTGCTGGGAGAGTTAGCGCTTCCCAGAAGGGAGACAAAGTTTCCAGAGTTCGAGTCTCGGCATTGAAGCAGAACATCCAGTGATTCTGGGCAAATCACTTAATCTCCCCGTGCCTAACAAAGAAAATGAATATGTCCTCATGTAATGCAACATGTGCTATGTAAAGCACTCTGATACCTGATTCAGGTCAAGTTTGCGCTATATAAAACTCAGTAAAAAAAAATAAAAAAGTGGGCTCTGGCCCAGGGCCCCAGCCTTTCAAAGGGGGTGGGAGTGTGTGTGTGTGTGGGAGGGCGAGGGGGGGGGGAAGAGCCAGCACTATTCTACAGTCTTGCCCTCATTACCTTGAATCATTTTAAAACATAATGTTGTAAATAGCGCTTTTCAATTATTCATTTTCAATGTGTATAAGTCTATTACAGACATTTTGCAGACAAAATGTGTTTATGCGTCATGCGACATCCATATAAAAAGTGTATTTTAGATCAATACATGACCTCACATATGAGAAATAGAAGGGTGTGACAGATTATTTGCAGTAATATTAATGAACTGCTGTTGTGTTACATACTGAAAACACACATCACTATCTCTGAATATCCGTTGTACACACATTTAGTATTTGAAGTCAAAAGTCAAAATATGCTTTATTCGAGATTTCACTCATAAAAGCAAGAACAGTCTAAATTTTAAAAATACAATTAAATTGTCAATCAATTACATTAAAAAGATAAAGCATATTATTTACAGTTCATGAATCATCATACAGTTCAAAATGTTTAAAAATGACCTATAGCAATAATTATCCATTGTTAAAATAGTTTAAAAGGGAGTTAAAAAACACCCAGGACTAACAAGATTCTAAAGTAAAACATGAATAGATTATTCGGGCAGTTTACCTAGACAGAGAATAGTCAAATGACTAGCAGTCTCTGTCTGTTCGGCCATACAGTTTTCCCATACAGAGAATAGTCAAGTGACTAGCAGTCTCTGTCTGATCGACCATGCCCATCCAAGGTATTTGGCAGTTGCTATTAATATCCATATCTCGCTACTGGTGCATATAATACGCAAGGCAACTGTGCTACTGGTAGTCCCTAAGTTCTTACACATCGGTTTTAGCCAAACACGTCTTGGATCCAAGTAGGCTGTGCAAGAAAATAAAAAATGACCCATAGTTTCATTAGAGGAACCACAAACAGGGCAGCTGACGTTTAAGCCACCTACCCATTTAGCAGTCAGAGATCTGAGGGGTAGTGAACCTGCTCTTAATTGGAATAGAAGTTTTCTGTCGCCAGGCCTAGTTATACTATCCCAGTAGGGCTCCAGGGAAGGGTACAACTTAGCCTCTAAGAATCCTTCAGTCATAGATCCTAAGCTAGTGCTACTCCAACCCCGAGAGGCTACCTTTTCCCAATAGATGTCTTTTAATACACTTTTAGTAGGGAATGTTGTTCCAACTGGGTCTGACCAAAGCGAACTCATTCCGAGCTCATTCAAGATACCCTTCAAGGATTTAAGCCACCTATTTTTATGGAATATATCCGCTTTAATGATGTCCAGAAACCCCTCGGCATAGTGGGAAAGCTCAGGCGTAGTCCAGAGCCTTCTCCAGTACAGAATCGGTCGGAGTCTGACCAAGTCTGTAACCGCTTTTCTGCCCAAATCATACCTGAGAGGCAGCAGCGGAGTACTTTTCGGGACACCAGTTATAGACCGGAAGAACGTATTTTCTGAAATTTGCAGTGCATCCACCTTCTCGAAACCCCATAACTCAGCACCATATAGTGCAGAGCCAAGAGCCTTTGCTTCATATACCTGCAAAGCAGGCTTTATAGGTTTCGTCAGGGACTTTCTATGCTCAGATCTAATAGCACCTGATAGTTGCCTGTGCCTCAATGTAGCTATATCTATATGTTTTCTCCATCCGTTCTTATTTGAGATATGAATACCCAGGTACGTGAAAATTTTCACCACTTCTAAAGGTCGACCATTCATAATGATTTTAGATTTAAAACTGGGATGGGGATTAAAAATCATGGGGCAGATTTATGAGGCTCTTGCGCCTCTGTGCGCCGCAATTGCGTCACGTAATGTGACGCAACGGCGGCGCAAACAATGCGCCCTATTTACAACGTGACGCATCTAGGAGATGCGTCACGTTGGAAACCCCTGCGCCATAAGGAGGCGTTCCTGCGCAGGGGGGGGGCGTTCCTGCGCAGGAACGCCTCCTAAAAGTGGCTGAGTGAAATCTATGAGATTTCACTCAGTCACTTTCTACGTCAATTCCCTACGCCTGCTTGAAGCAGGCGTAAGGGTGACGCACCATACATTGAACAGGTGGCCCCTGTGCATTGCAGGAGTCATGTCGCACTTGCGACATGACTCCTGCAATGCGCCGCCCGTGCGCCGAGAGATGCGTCACGCATCTTCACTGCCTTGCACCATGGTGCGCCGCATCATAAATGCGGCGCACCATGGGTGGCGGAGCAGTGGCGCACTGTGGCGCATGTTAACTGGCGCATCCCTGGGGATGCGCCAGTTAACATAAATCTGCCCCCATAAGTTTTGTTTTGGTCACATTGACCTCCAGGCCATGCTCACCGCAAAATAAATAAAAAATAGCCAATGCTCGCTGTAAGCCACTTGGGGTTTTTGATAGGATGAGCGTATCGTCCGCGAACATTAAGATTGGTATTTTAGTGCCAGCTAGTGAAGGAGCATCCAGCTCTGCCGATACCATGCGGGATACAACACCGTTGATAAACAGTGTAAAAAGAGTGGGGGCCATTGAGCAGCCTTGCAGGACACCCCGCTCTACCGGGAAATCCGCTGTCACCGAGCCCTGTCCCCCCCACTGGATTCTAGCGAATGTTGCTTCGTGAAGCCGCATAATCAGAGTCAATAAATCATCAGGTACACCCAAGTTCTTAAGAACAGACCACAGCTTCGACCGCGGCACTAGATCGAAGGTAGCACGCAAGTCGACAAAAGCCGCGTATGGGCTGCCCCCGCCCAGCACCACGGTCTTCCATTGCAGTAAGTTAAAGCGGAAAACCTGATCCACAGTACTTGTGGACCTACGGAATCCCGCTTGAAATGGTGACAGAGCACCATTATCCTCAGCCCAGTCAAGAAGCCTATTCACAATCACACGCCCTATTATCTTTTGTATGGTATCTATAAGGCTAATAGGCCTGTAATTGCCGGGCTGGGATCGGTCACCTTTCTTAAACACTGGTATTATTACGGCTCCCTGCCAGGATATCGGTATCTCTGCACCCCTAGCAATGTTGTAAATGAGGAGGCAAATGTACTTACACCAGCGTTCTTTATCATTGATAAAGACGTCGGCAGGTACACCATCCATACCTGGCGCCCGCCCGCTATGCACGGTACTCAAAGCCGCCAGAATTTCTTGTAGACTGAAGAAATTATCTTTAAAGTGGGTACGATTTAAATCTGCTATAGCTGTAGCCTGTTTTATCTCAGCATACTGTGTTCTAAAAAATGTTACCCACTCCTCCTCCGGGACATTGTTATTTGGGGTTCAGGTTTCCCCTCACCACCACATTTACCAATGTTCCAGAGCAGTCTAGAATCTTTCTTATCGCTAGCTCTTTTTAATTCGGACCAGTGATGCTCATCCCAGGCTTTCTTAGCGTTTGCTATACTGGCTTTATATTCCTTTCTAGCGGATTGAATAGCCATGGTATCCCTACCCTTTAGAGCAATACCTAGGGCGTTTCATGCCTCCCTACAATGGGCGTTATACCATTTTGCGTTCTTGGGAACTCTCTCGCCCTTACCCTTCGCAGGCTTCAAAAAATGGTCTTTAATTACGGAAAAGAGGGTATCATGGATTACAGCCAGGCTACTCAGCTCAGAGCTGGAAGGATTAATATATTCAATGGCTGATATCGCTTTATCAGTTTCGATTTTGATGTTATCCATGGCCTGTTGATTAGTTACAACATTTATCCATCTCAACCTACGCATATCATTAGTGGGGACAATTAGGGGTGGAACAAGGGCAGTGGGGCCGTTTCCCCTGGTGGATAATGACCACCATTTATGCTTTATACACAGAGGATTGTGGTCACTCTCGCTCCTCCATACAACCTCCATGTCACATTTAGTATTTGACCAAAGAAGGCATGAAAGAGCCGAGACTAGATCATAAAACAAAGCTGGTCTGAACAGGGACCCCGAAAATACATTTGGCCCACAGGCCACAAAATCCTTAAAACGTCCCTGAAAGTTTCTTTTAAAATTACACAGGCAGGCGCGCAAAATGCCAGCCAGCCATGTGTTGCTTAAACAGTTTTCAAATTGCAGTTTACTAAACAATCTTATTGTATTGAATGTTATTCTCTGAATATGCCCGGAATGTGCGCGTGGCGGTCGAGTCCAGAAATTTCTGTCAGGTGGTGGGGGGGCCCAACATCTAAAAAAAATCAGCTGGGGGGGCTTAACCTACAAAAGTTTGAAGACCTCTGGTATAGCACATCAGTGCCCTCTGCCAGGGCTGGTGGACTGGCTTAGCGGACTAATGTGCCCATGTTAGGGGCTAGTGTTCAACCCCATGGTCATAGGTACAACTCCCAGCATTTCATCCTGCTGAGGTCGATAAAATGAGTACCATTAAGTTGAGCAACAGTAAGCATCTGTTATTCAGTGCCAGGATAACTGTCATGTTGAACGTGTCCTTAACAAAGATACATGTTATGTTGTGTGCAATTTGTGTTTCTGTCTGATTAAATACAAGAGATCTTAGCGTAATGTTTGTCTTCCTCCATTGTGCTGGTAAATACTTATTTTCATTATGCTGAAGTAATACTGTTCTTTCTTTTCAATGGGCTCATCTTCGTGGCTTATAATTTATGAGACATGCAGATTGTAGAATACACATAATCAGAATCTCGCTACAATTGTTTCTCAGAGTAAAATAAATACATGAGTCCTTGGACAACACAATTGGAGCAGAAAGGAGCAGAAATTAAGACCCAGATAGGAGACAAAGAGAGAAGATTTAGAGGGGATATTAGGTAGGAGAGAAAGAAAGATATGTTACAGACGGGCTTACAATATATGAGTTTGAGGTGAATGCAAGAGGGGACAGACAAAATAGAAAAAGGAAAGCAAGAGAGACACAGAGATGGAGAACAGAGATGGATAACAGAAACAAAGAGAGTAGAAGGAACAGAAATATTAAGAGTGAGGGAGGAAAAGAGAGGCACAGAAAGATAGGTGGAGAGAGGAGGGCAGAAAGAAGGATAGATAAGACAAGGGCCAAGAGATGAACAGATTAAGGGAAGCAAGAGAGAAGGATAGAAACATCAGAGGTGAGATAAAAACAAAAAGTGGCATACAGGTGAAAGGGCAGGGCCGGCTCAGATGGTTCCGATGGTTCTTTTTAGAGACATGTAAGCGTAGAGGGGAAAAGGTTTGTTATATCTACTAACCAAGTTTGTTATTTCTACTAATCAATTAAACAAGAGTTCTCTTGGATACATTATAACCACAATCAACTACTTATGGTTAGTTGATTTATTACAACGTCAAATACAGCTGGACATAAAGACACCTCAAAACAAGAGTGTAGAAATACATCAGAATTAGCATGAAGCCAAATCTGCGTATCCAATTGAGATGATGCAGCATGAGCAATACAATTAATTTAAGAAATAAAATGCAGAGGATCAGAAAGCATGAGTCCAAATTTCCCTGCATCGAGGGTTGATGAGTAGAAAGCATTAACCTAACCCTACACTAGCACTAAGATAACATTCCTATTTATACATTTTCAGGAAGAAGGATAAAAGGTGTCAGCATGTGGAGTCTTCCTAAGAAGTCTCACCACCATCAATGGGTCAATGGCATGCATAAAGCTACCAAGACAGAGCTTGCTCTAAGATGATCTCTCTCTGAAAGCAAGGAAGAAGTGGACTCTTTCCCTACTCCCAACAGCACATTATTGTAGGTAACTTTCCCAAGTTTCATAGCAGATCATGCCATCCGCTCTTGGTACAATACTGAATGTAACTTTCCATAGGACAACGGTGTTCTTTCCTTGTAATAATTATTCATTCGTCCTCAGGCCTTCGCCTGTGTGAAGCACAACAGACTTCCTTTATCGATTTAATTTCTTCTCTCCTTGCCTGACTAGTAAAACGAAGCCATCATTCTAACTAACAAGAAAACTTCTTTCACCTGCAACACAAAACGTGAGAAAGAACAAATTCCACAGCACACATGAAATTCATACTGTTAATTCTAAAGTGAGAGTTTCTGGGGAACTGAATTTTAGGGCTACAAAATTCAGCTAACAGAAAAAAGCAGCATGTTAACTTATATGAAATGCATAAGAAATAAGACATTAATGCATTTACCTACATGTAAAACGACAAGATTAATAAACGCCTTTAGTACATGAATAATTGTCATTTTCACAGCACAAGTTCTTCATGTTAATATTTTCTGTTAGTTACATTCACTTTCTACGTTTAATTCTCCATGTCACGGTAAATGGCCAAAGCACATTTCGGATTAATACATTTCAAAATTCTAACACCTCACGCTGATACGACAAAAGATTATATGTAGGTGTGCTCTACACATGTGATTATAAGGCACCTCTGCACACAAAGTGTGATTTCTGCTACATCACAGGGTTAAGACAGAGGGCGTGGCTACAGCGCCGACCGGGATGGCTGCGTGAGCGAGTTGCTCCGCGCCATGCCCCGTCTTTTCTCCTGATTGTCCGTCGCCCCGCGCTGCCTGGCGGCGGAATTCGTGGTCCGAAGGGCTGGTGAGCATTCGAGGAGCGTTCGGCTCCGTCGGGACCCTGGCCGGTGGCAGCGGGCGGACCTGGAGCTCGGCGCGCCTGTCGAGCGGACGAAGCCAAGATGGCGGCGCCGCCTCCCTGAGGGCTCCGAGAGCGGTGTGTTGCGGCGCACTGGAGCGGCCACAGGCTCAGGCGGAGCATTTCGGCAGCGGTGTGCGGTGCGGGGGCTCATCGGAGCGGACCCTGAGCAGCGGGGGGGCCCGGCGGTGCTTTGCCGGTGAGTGAGGCGTGTGAGGCGCCCCTCCCCCACCTACTGCTGAGACGGCAGCGGAGCGGAGCCTGCCCCTGTGCTGGGCCACCGAGGGCGCTGTGGGCTTGGGAGGCCATCCTCACACCGGCCGCCACACCATAGGGCCACCGGATTGCAGGAGTGAACTATCGGCCGGCGGAGAGCTGGGGAGGGCGGCCGCCCACGGCGCTTGGACGTCCCGGGGCCTGGCGGTTCGGAGGTGGCGGTCCGCCCGACCAGAGGTGGGGGCCCCGCCCGCTGGGCGGTGAAGACGCACCGAGCTGGTGGTGTAGTGTTGGGCCCTACAGCAAGTGGTGTAGCGGAGGGGCCGGTGTAGCCCGGGGCCTCGCCGGATTCGCGGCCCGCCCCTCTCGCGGACTCTGTTCCCACTGGCCCGGGAGGGCTGCGGGTGTTCCCTGAGTGGCTGCGGGACACTGTGGAGCGCACTACCACCCGGGAGCTGATCGAAGAGCAGTGCGTGGGGTGCTGTTGGCACCGCGAACACCCGCTTATCCTGAGGTTTGGTGCGTTGTGCTCGGCTGGGTGCTTCTGGTGGGCCTCGCCTTTGATTGGAGGGGCTGCTCGTGTGGCCGAGTACTTGCATCCAAGATGGCTGCACAGGGGCTTGGCGGCGCCGAGCCTGCTGGACTGGGGAGCCAGAGGCAGGAAGATCTGGCTGGCGGCTCCCAGACGGAGTCCTCGCCGCAAGAACAGAGGCTCAACCTCCGCCTAGACGCAATCTTGGCCGCGATAACCGCCACGAAAGAGGAACTGCGCCAGGATATTGCGCAGGTGGCGTCGGGGCTCGGCCTGTTGCGGGCGGACCACACCAAACTTTCGGACCGGGTGAAATCCAATGAACAACTGCTCCAGGAACTGAAACCGGCGGTGGTCACGGCGGAACATAAACTTGATGACGTTGCCCGTCGACTGGCGACCTTGGAGCGTAGGGTGGAGGACGCGGAAGGCCGCAACCGCCGGAACAACGTGAGGGTGGTAGGGCTTCCGGAGAAGATTGAGAAGGATGATGCAGTGGCCTATTTGGAGGACTGGTTCCGCACTGTGGTGGCGCCTGAGGGCCTTTCCCCCTTCTTCTCCCTGGAAAGAGCGCATAGGGTACCCGCGAAGCCTCCCTTGGAGGGCCGACCGCCTCGGCCGATGGTGGTCCGACTGCTGCACTATAAGGATCGGGATCTGCTGATCCAGAAGGCGAGGGATCGTGGCCCCTTCCAGGTGGACAACAGTAAGGTGACCATCTTTCCGGACTACACGCAAGAGGTGCAGCGGAACAGGGCTTCTTTCCTGTCTGTGAAAAAGGAGCTGAGAGAGGAGGGGATTCAATATTCCTTGCTTTTTCCGGCCAAGCTGCGGATTGTCGTTGATGGCAAGACTCACTTTTTTCACGCGCCCGATGAAGCTTGGTCCTGGCTGGAACTGTATCGAGCAGGGACGGATCGGGCACACAGGCCAACCAGGGATCGGGAGCAGCCGGTCAGGGTCCGGAAGTCGCAGCGCATCCGCTCCCGGAATCGACGCCAACGGGCCGAGCGAGAGGCGCAAATGCTGGCCGATAGACGGAGTGCGTTGGAGGCCACAGCGAATATAACGGGGTCGCAGCAAGAGGACGCCTCCAGGGGTTCGGCGTCGGAGAGTGAAGGTTTGAAGACTGGTGATGAGGACTCGGAGGTGGGGGGAGCGCTGGGGCCGGAGGTTACTCCACAGACATCCGATGGTATCTTTAATGGATGAGGCCTTTGGTGGATGGACTTTGACATGGCCTGGACGCTCCTGATTTTTCATGGACTGCCAGGTATGGGGCTGCAATGGCAGCGAGGGGCTGTGGGCGCGGGGTGGTTGCTCTGTCGTCCTGGTTCGGGGCTCCATAGTCCCCATCGGACCCCTAAGGTCCTCTGTGGTGTCGACCACAGTTTAGTGTGATGTGTGGGGTGTTTGAGGTTTGGAACGGGGCTGAAGCTGGGTTACTAGGCCCTGTCCTGGGGAATGGGAGGGTGGGTGTTGTAGGGGATGTTTTGAGGGGGTTGTACAATTGCTGCGATGCGGGTCACATTTCTTGGCATGTGCTACTGTTGGGTTTGATGCTCTATGGGGACGTTACCTAATCTGAAATGTGTCACATGGAATGTCCGGGGTCTCCGCACTATGGTCAAGCGCCACAAGGTGCATGCCTACTTGGTGAGGCGGGGCGTCCAGATAGCGATGCTTCAGGAGACTCACTTGACACAGCAGGAATGCGGGGCTTTGCAGAGGAGGTGGCGGGGCCAGGTGTTTGGCACGACTTACTCAGCGTTTGCCAGAGGAGTGTTGATCTGGGTCAGAGCTGGCACGCCATTCCAGGTCACGAGTCAGAAAATAGATCCGGAGGGTCGTTATGTAGTGGTGGAGGGACGGCTGTATGGAAGGGAAGTAGTGCTGTGTGCCATTTATGCCCCCAACGCTGAGCAGGCCCACTTTTTCGAGAGCTTGTCGCGCTCACTGGCGTGCTACTTGGCAGGCCCTATCCTCCTGGCGGGGGACTTTAACTCTATTACGGATGTGCAGTTGGACAGGTCTCACCCGCCTTTGGTGGATTCCCCGGTGCGCAGACTTGCGACTCGTAGGCGGGAATGGCAGGACAGGTGGGGTTTGGTGGATGTATGGAGGGCGCAGCACCCCGACACCCGGGATTACTCCTATTTCTCGGCGCTGCATGATCTGCATGTTCGTTTGGATTCGGTGCTGTGTTGTGAGTCTTTGGCGAGGGTGGTGCGGCACACTGAGTACTTGACTAGAACCATCTCGGACCATAACCCGCTGCTGATTTCGGTGCAGTGGCAGTTGGCGAGATCGGCGGTCCCCACGTGGCGACTCCGTCCAGAGACGTTGGAGGACCCAGCGTTCTGCGATACGGTCCGTCAAGGCGTTGACGACTATTTCGCGGTCAATGCTGGGTCGACGGCGACCAGAGCGAATGAATGGGATGCGATGAAAGTGGTGGTGAGAGGGGTATGTATGGGCCGGTTTCTGACTGTGAGGGGTGCCGTGCTGGCTGATCTCGCGAAAGCGGAGTCGGTGCTGAGAGAAGTGGAACTGCGGCGTCCGGAGAAGCCTGAGCTGCAGGACAACCTGTTGCGTGCTAAGGAGGCAGTGGCGAATGAGACTGAGAGACTGCGGTGCTATGACTATAAGTTGTATGCGGTGAAAGTGCACGAGGAACGTGATAAGGTGGGCACGCTCCTTGCGAAGTTGGCTGATCCGACCCCTAGGGGTTGTTCGGTGCTGAGTATACGAAGGGGAGACGGGGTGGTGGTTTGCTCGCAGGCCGCGGTCCTGGAGCGCTTTCAATCCTACTACACGGGCCTCTATACCAGCCACCTTGAAGTGGAGGCCACGGCCATTGGCGACTACTTAGATCCGATTCCTCTACCGGTATTGGTTGAGGAGGACGCCCAGGATATAGGAGGCCCTGTCACCCTGGCCGAAATTAGAGGGGCGATTAGCCACATGGCGCGGAATAAGACCCCGGGGGTGGATGGGCTGCCGATCGAGTTCTATGCCAAATTTATCGACGTACTAGCGCCCAGGCTGCAGGCTGTATATGTGGAGGCGAAGGAGCTGGGGCGACTGCCTGAGTCTATGACAGAGGCGCTGGTGGTGCCCCTGCTGAAACCGGGCAGGGATGCTTTGGATGTCGCCTCTTTCCGTCCGTTGTCTATGTTGACGGTGGATTATAAGATTCTGAGCCGTATCCTAGCCACCCGTCTCTTGCCATTGATGAACTCTTTGGTACATAAGGATCAGGCGGGATTCATCCCCTCCAGGAGTACCTCGATGAATATCCGTCGGCTGATCGGGGTTATTGATAGTGCTGCCTTGTCGGATCCGGGCCCGGTGGTGCTGGCGGTTGATATTGAGAAAGCGTTTGATAGTTTGGAGTGGGATTTTCTAGATGGTGTGCTGGCGAAGTTCGGGATCGGGGACGGGTTCCGAGGCTGGACAAGAGTGCTCTATTCATCGGCCAAAGCACGGGTGCGGTTAGGGACACTGGTCTCCTCGGTTTACCCGGTGTGTAGGGGTACGAGGCAGGGCTGCTCGCTATCCCCTTTGCTCTTTGCTCTGGCGATGGAACCCCTAGCTGCACAGGCGAGGCTGGGAGTTGCTTACGACGGGATCATGCAGGGCCTTGACTCGCATTATATATCGTTGTACGCTGACGATCTATTGCTGTACCTCGCGGACGCTGGAAAGGCTCTGGAAGGCGCGGTGGATATGTTGAGCAGGTTTGGGGAGCTGTCGGGCCTCAGGGTGAACTGGACTAAAACTTGTGTGTTTCCGCTGCGGAAGGCCACGCGCTGCCCACAGCTCGTGGGGTCTGTGAAGTGGGAACCATCTTGTTTTCTGTACCTGGGGGTACGCATCTACCATGCTACAGCGGACCTCCTTGACGGGAATGTGGGACGCTGCATTAGAGCGTTGAGAGGTAGTATGGACTTCTGGGCCTCCCTCCCGTTGTCTGTATTGGGCCGAGTGGCGCTGTTGAAAATGGTGGCACTCCCGAGACTGCTCTACTATTTTAGAACGTTGCCGGTGTGGATCCCGCAGGGCATATTCAGGGAGCTGAGGACGATGGTGACTGGTTTTCTCTGGGGCCATGGTCGCAGACGGGTAGCACTGACCACCCTGCTGAGACCCAAGTGTGAGGGAGGGATGGCCGTCCCCGATTACGAGTTATACTATTTGGCGGCGCAGCTCCAGGTCCTGACGCAGAATGTGGCTAGAGAATTCAGGGGGCCCGAGGTTGGCCGAGGGGTGGGCGTTCAGCGGCAGGTCTTGTCGTCCATTGTGATGCAACAGAGGCTGGCCAGTAGGGAAGTCACGATGGAAGAGTGGACCCTCAGATTGTGTTGGAATAGATATATGAAAAGGGCGGGGAAGCGCCGGCCGTATGCCCCGGAGATCCCGCTAGGTATGCTCACTATTTTGCCGCACGGGGGTGATTGGTCCAGATTGTTGGAGTGGGAGGACCTGGGCTTGCTGATGGTAGGTGACCTGTATGTGGATGGGACGTTGGCCCCGTTCCAGACGTTGCAGGAGCAGTTCGGCCTGCCGAATGGCTCCTTCTTGCTGCATGCGGCGGTGGTCGCGGCTCTGCGGCGGCACTGGGGGGGCGGATTGGCTGAACCAGAGGTGTCGGAGGTGTGCCAATATGTGGTGATGGCTGCGGGCACCGTCAAGGCGGTGACTTGCCTTCACAATAGGATGCTGAACGAGGGTCTAGCTCCGTTGATTGAGTTGAAGTTGCGTTGGGAAGCCAGCATCGGTAAGCCCCTTCCGGACGCTGTTTGGGGTCAGGTGCTACACAGGGCCTGGAAAGAGACGAGGAATGCGAGATTCCAACAGGTGCATTATTTTGTGCTCCATAGGGCGTATTTGACCCCGGAGAGATTACGTCGCCACTTCCAGGTGCATGACGCCATGTGCCCGAGATGCTTGGAGCCCGGAGCGGATTTTGACCACATGCTGTGGGGCTGCCCGAGGTTGGGTGACTACTGGGCCGAGGTAGGGGACCTCTTGAATGCTGTCACGGATCGGGAGGTGGACTTTGACATGGCCACGTGTCTGCTTCTGTGGTTCCCGCATACCAAAAAGACAAAGGTGACGAGTAAATTCATTGGGTTAGGACTGATATTGGCGCAGCGAGAACTCACTTGGCATTGGAAGTCTAAAGAGGGGCCGTCTGTACGGAGGTGGAGGAATGAGTTGGTGAAGTGGTCGGGCTGTGAGAGTGTGTCACGGATGCGCCAGGCGACTAGAACGGGTAATGAGAGGAGCTTGGATTTGGCACGGTCGTGGGAGATGGTGGTGCAGGCATTGAGGGACCACTTAACTGACAGTGATGAGACCGATCAGTTGTGAGTCAGGATTCCATGTGACCACTTGTTCGTTACAACTTCCTGATGGCTGTCACCCTAGAGCAGGAGGGGCCTGGAGATACCCGCGTTAGCAGCAGTTGGGGGAGGGATTAGAGTAGGAGTTGTGGGATGGGGTGGGTTGCCAGCGACTTCCCGGAACCGGTTGACCCAGGAACATAGTCGGGTTGATTTTGTGATGTGACATTGAAGTGACCGGGGATTGGGTGGGGAGAAGATGGTTGGTTGTTTTGGGATAAAAGCAGGAACGAAGTGCTGTACTTGACCCGTGCCCGGCATTGGGCATGTACCAGGGTGCCTCCAGCGAACTGCTTTATTGACGCGCCGCCTAGCCTCCGGGATGTGGGCTAATCGGCTGTGTATTGCATTGCTGGACTGCTGTCTGATGGGACCCGCTGGTACTTGGGTTGGTTTGTTGGCTGTGTTTATTCCTGATTCTGCAATAAAAATACATTTAAAAAAAAAAAAATCACAGGGTTAAGACATAAAGATAGAGAGGTAGCGAACAAGTAGATGTAGAGAAGGGCCAGATAGTAAAGAGGGTAGAGTGAGAGTGATGGAGAGGTTGAGAAAAAAGTAGCGAGTGGAACAAAGAGTGATAGGAAGAGAGCCTCCTTGGCCCCACATAATAAATGTTAAAAAGACGCTTTTTACAGGCTGTGACAGTGCTTTGATTTCAGCCATGCGGCCCTGGCCATGGGGGCTTTTACTTCTGTCCATGATTGTGGGAGGACTGGGTGGGGGTTCATTGACAGCAGGTGAGCTCAGCTGGGCTACTCACTTTTTAAGTGAAGTGCGCATGTTCGGTGGATAGATGCCTTTCTCTGACCAGCCTGACATGCGCTCTTGAGGCTTCTCTCTACCTGTGCAATAAATTAGCCAAGGAATCACAGGCTCGGGCCCCTGGTCTCCTAAGGAGCTCTAGGCCCGCATGCCACATCCAATACTGGTGCTTCTTTCATGCTATTTGCCAACATAAACAGCAAGTGAGAAGTGTCTGGATTGGCTCAGGAGATGCTGATAGCCTCTAGTCTGCACATGAGATATGGCTTGATTAGGAAGCCCTGTAGTGATTGGCCGTGTGCGAGGGAGTGGAAAAAATAGTTATTGGCACCTGGCCTCACCTCACACGCAGGCCTTCTGTGGTGGTGGAGTATTATCGAGCTGCAATCCGTCCTGGAAGCAGTTGTGCAAATTAGAGATAAAAAAGCATCTGTGCTTCAGCTCTCTGAAAAACGGGGTCGCTGAGAACTGTGGATTTTTCATGTATGGTGAGCTAACCCACACTTCTGAGGATCCGTTTTCTGTAAATACTCACCTCTTTAGTGGTCCACATTATCTACATTCTGGATCAGTGAGTGACAAAATAATGTGGTGAGCTCAATTGTTTCAGTATAGATACCCACCACAGAATGGTTGCAATTACAGCATATTAAGAATAAAATGTTCAACGTTCTCTTTTCTGTTTCCCTACTCTTGATACAAACAACTCAAATCGATAAAGATGTGCACTGCGCTGTGCTCACAACACCACTCAATTAAATTCATGTCAGTTGCATTTATATAGCGCATGAATACCCAATGAGCCTCCCAGCGCTAGATGCAAAACAACTCAGCTAGGATTTCAAAGGAAGAACAAATCAGCTGCCTCGCAATCTCCCACAAGATCTACGGTTAAGGTTGGGGGTGGAGGGAGCTGTACAGTCAGGGTTCCCTTTTAACTTTTTAGGTTGAGCCTGAGCCAGCGCGCATGCGCTGCTCTGCGAGGCTTCTTGTAGGAACTTAAAACTTCTATGTGTGGGTCTGACTCCACCCACGCATTGGGTTGGCTGCTGCCTGTGTCCTTTTCTTATTGTAGCTTGCAAATGGCTAAAGGTTGGCGCATGTCCCACCATTTTACCGAATGGTCATTTCCACAGCCTTTTGCTTACAGGGGCGTGCAGGCTGGCAGCTGCAGTCCTCTCCTCGTGGGTCAGGTTACACGCACAGCACCGTGAGGAATTCCCGTGCCTTGTGGGGATCTTGTTTTCACTGTGCTGGGTGATTTATGAACTTTCTGCAACTGTAACTTAAAAACTTGAAGCAACAAAAGAAGTGTGCTTTGCAGCAGGCACATTAACCCTCTGTGCTATGTTATAATGAAACAAACCTTTGATTAGACAAAACATAGATGTCTGCATTGGGTACAGTAACCAACAGATTTATTTTGTCACCATTAGTAATCTTTCATCTCAGGCTGGGCATCAGGCCTGACGTGTGACATGAACGCGCAGTAGAGGAGACTTTCTCTTTCAGGCCCAGTCGCAGCTAGGCTTGACTCTTGTATTAGCACCATTCACCCCGCTCACTGGTGCACGTGCACACACTGGGCAGGTGGGGCAATTTTCTACAAACAGAGCCATCAATGGCAGCTGAATTAGAATGACAGCCTTGCGACCGAACACCACCGGAGGATGCTGTCCCCCAGCGCCGGTCCTAGGCCTTCTGAGGCCCTGGGCGAAAGGGAAGATGTGAGGCCCCCCTAAGTGACATCACAGAAAGTGACTTCGCAAATTAATTGGTGAGAACGTACGGTAAATCACCAACTACCACTCAATTAACTATACTCTCGACCAACAGATTGTGAGAGTCAGGTTTCCACTATTGAAAGGGCACATGAGTTCCCCGGGAGGCTCTGGCACCAGAATACATATGTCTATCTAAAAAAAAAAAATGAAACATTTTAAATATCATGATAAAGAAACTAAGAATTGACAAACCAAGTAGGCTTGCATATTGGCACATGCACACAATAAAGCACGCAAATATTGGCACATGCGCACATAAAACATGAAATATATTGGCACAAGCACACATAAAGCACGCAGTTATTGGCACATGCACACATAAAGCACACACATATGCACAGACACACCAAAACACACACACACATTCACTAATCCACACACCCCAACAGTCACACATAACACTATACAGCTGAAGGCTCAGGGTGATGTGCCTCGGGGTGGTACTGAGTGATGCAACTCAGGCCACCACTAATTGATACGCCTCCATAGGACACTCGCTGTCTACAATGATGCGAACCAGAGGGCAAAGAGTTATGTAAAGTAGTGGCCTATGGAAATGTACTATAAGGGCACAATGATGTAAGAAGCAGGTGGGTTCATGTTAGTGTCAGAGTCCTCCCATGTCAGGGAAGAACAGCTCCTCCAAACTTCTTTTAGGTGAGACACTGCGAAGCCCTTTTGTTTGTGACAAATGACACAGAGAGGGCTTTTGTGTCAGCCTTCTTCGGATATTGGTTGCTTTGGACCTTTTTTTAAGACAGTGTCATCACATCTTGGTGGTTTTGAACTGATCGGGACTGTGCATGATTTTCATTTGCACCTAAATTGGATACCACACTTCTGCATCTTTTGTGTCTAAACGGGCTTCTGTTCCTAGAAGTGATTTTTGCTCCTCATTGTGCTTTCCCCCCTAAATATTACAGCACGATTCTTCTAATTTTGCATGCACATGTGTCTGTGTACCTGTATTGATTTTGTACTCCTGTATATGTTTTTGTACCTTAAAGTGTCCCCACATTCTAGTTGATGAAGTACCAAAGGTGACTAGTCTCCTAACTCTGTTTTTGCACCTAAATGCATTTTTGCACTTAATGTCTCCAGGTTCCTGCTAATGTTGTGCCAAAGGTGACTAAGCATCTTGAATCGTGTGTCTGAAACATTCTAGGTATTATAATATAAATACGAAGCAGGTCTCTTACCTTATTAGAAACCACCGCAATGGAGCGCACACCGCTAGCCACTCCTCCGGATCGCCCCTCGGGATTCTGGTACTTGTAGTTCAATAGTGGATCACCCAGGTGAGTGCAAGTCGGTACTTGTTGGACTGATGAATCTCTAGACCCGATACATGTCCCGGGTTTTTGGGTATCGCCCGAGACATGGCTCGGGTTTCGGGATAACTTCCCTCATCAGTAGAGAAATGGTTAGGGGTGGAGGAGAAGGCCGCCAAACAACCGTCAATGGCCTCGATGCCCGAACCGGCACGCAGGGCAGCATCCAGGAGCCCGTCGGCTCAAAGCTCAAGGGAGCCAATTAATAGAAACCACCGCAATGGAGCGCACACCGCTAGCCACTCCTCCGGATCGCCCCTCGGGATTCTGGTACTTGTAGTTCAATAGTGGATCACCCAGGTGAGTGCAAGTCGGTACTTGTTGGACTGATGAATCTCTAGACCCGATACATGTCCCGGGTTTTTGGGTATCGCCCGAGACATGGCTCGGGTTTCGGGATAACAGGTCTCTTACCTTAACTGCTTAACGACGACTCAACGAGGAGGCCGGGCCTGACCGACTCCTGCCTGCAGCCATGCCCATGCAGCCCGATCTGAGTAGTGACTAACTGCTCACGAATGGCGTGTGCGCATGCTGAGTACGTCACACTGAGTGGGGGCTGGTCATAAAATCATGTCGTGGGCCGTCATTGGTAGCCCTTTCGCGCCCTACCAGATTGACGGCCCTGGGACCCACTGTCACCCGCATCATGAGCAAAGCCGGCATCACGTCACCACCACTAAGGCACCACCACCACCACCAAGCTAGGTGGTGGGGTGCGTGCGTCACGGAGCGTGCGGTGCTTGCGCAGACAGTGTTTCGTTCCCGGCCTCCTTCCCTGCCTTACTTTTACTGCCTGCCGCCCGGCCCGGGCCCCTGCGCGAGCGCGACGAGAGTGCACTGCGCAGCGCTTTTCCCATGATTATAATTTATTTCTTCCCGCTGCCCGCAACTGCGGGACCGGCGGCGGGGCCCCCCTGAGCGCGAGGCCCTGGGTAGCTGCCCATACCGCCCATGGCTAGGACCGGTTCTGCTGTCCCCAGTGACACAAGTAGTAACATTTAGGCGCACAGCGTGCCATCGCACCTTAATGTAACTCATTCTGTCATGACTGTGTGTATGCCCGTGATAGCCTGCTGCAGTCTCAGAGCGTGGGGTGGGAGAGGCAGGCACTCACAATGTGAATAGCAGCAACTGCCTATGCTCAGGAGACTGTGCGCACACTGAGTGCACCATATAATCAAACATTCATAAGGCACCAAACAACACGCACAAAGGGCAAAACCCAGCCCAAAAATCTCTCACTTGCGAGGTGTTTTATTTTTTCCTCGCACAAATGGGAAAAATGGCACCCATCTGTGTGGGAAATAGCCCAACCTGGCAACCCTGGAAGCTGCCTTCCTTCTTAGATGGCATCACGTCATCAGCCATTCCGGGTCCCACTCCCTGCCACTCCGGGTCCCACTCCCTGCCACTCCGGGTCCCAGTTCAGGCCTTTCTTTTGCATTGTTTTCGGGCAAATTGGTCCAATTTTCAAAAGGGTAGGGGGTGCGGGGGCACACTGCAGGTCAGCACTACATACCGCAAAGCATTATGGCAGATGCAGTTCCTGTTGTTAGATGTGTTTTATTATATGTGTTTGCACAGCCAATGCTTGATGCATTCCTCGACATGTGTTTCTGAGTTATTTCGCTCCTTCAACAGAAAGTTGCAGTCGTATTGAGATCAACTACAGTTCCTTCTTCCACATGTATCTGCTGCTGTACATTAAAATGTATATCAGTTCTCCTGCAAGAAGTCTTGTCTTCCATACTATGCTTTCCAGATTACACCATGTCATCAGCAATTCCAGGGCCTTCCTCTGGGCTTGCCTTTACCTTTTAGGGTGCATTAGTTCATCCGTTATAGTTGAAATGAAACAGGACTACAACTCCCAGAATGCATTCTGCTGTTAAAAGGAAAGCTTAGCACTATTCTGTGCAGCTGGTATTTTGCTCTTACTTGTACATCCGTTCTTGTGCTATGAGCTGCTCCTGGGCTGTTAAAAATGCAGCAGTCCTCCTGAGAGTGTATATGAAGTCCCTGCTGATAATTGTTTCATCTGTGGCATTAAACAAGTCAGCTGCGCTGGGAGGGCTGGAGCAGCCATGCCTTAAACATATACCAGACCGACTGAGAAGTGCGCTAAAGAACAATATTACACTTACTATCAAGCCTGAAAAAAGTGTCCCTACTGCACAATTAATCAAATCAATCTATGGACGATTAAACAAAAAATCACTGAAATATAAACTTTACAACTAAACAACGCCCTAAAAAGACAATGAAAATGTGTTTCCTGTAGGCCATTGTTTACAGAACCCAGAATTTAAAATCAAGACATATGCAATCAAGCATTCAACCCATAATGCAACACTCAACTTAATATCACAATTCCTGTACCAGGAATTGCATTTCCAAAATAAATGACTGAGGGCCATATGTATCAAGCCAACTTTCATTCGCAAACGCTGCGAATCGCAAAAAACAGCGTTTGCGAATGAAAATTCGCTATTTCGAAAGTATGAAGCAAAATTCAGAGAATTTCCTTGCGATTTCTCATTTTGCGATTTCGCAGTGTGCGTAATTCGCAAACAGGAAATTGCAAATCAAGAAATCGCAATGGAATGCATGAAAAAATCACAAATTGCGAATTCCATAAATTCGCAATTTACAGAATCGCAATTACCACCAAGTAGGAGCAGGTGGTAACCAGGTGCAAACTATTTAAGGAGTACCGGAAGGCAACAGACTGTTTTCCACAATGGCTGGGCTGTACGTGTTAGCCAGGAGGATGCGACTCAGAGCTGCTGCACAGAGGAGGAGACGCCAGGAGAGGATATTCCGTGCGCGCATTACCATCTACCAGCGCACTGAGGAGGACATCTACACACACTACGGACTGGATGAAGAGAGTATCCATGATTTAATTGAGTAACTCAAGTCCTTCCTTAAACACCTCACATGCAGGACACATTCCATCCCCACTCACATCCAGGTCCTGTGCTCACTACACCTCTTGGCATCAGGTACTTTCCAGGGGGTGATAGCCTCAGCAGGAGGGGTGTCACAAAGTGCACTATCGCTCTTTTTCCACGCGTTCCTTGATGCCATGCTACGGAGGATGCAACACCAGATTTACTTCCCAAGCACCCCACAGGCACTAGACCAGACCAAGCAGGACTTCTACCAAATAGCCCAATTCCCACGTCGTAGGATGCATAGATGGGACACATGTTGCAATATCCCCTCCCTCCCAGAATGAGTACGTGTTCAGGAATCGTAAATGCTACCATTCACTGAACATACAGGTGGTGTGTGATGCCAAACACATCATCACAGACATTGTCGCGAAATACCCAGGCAGCACTCATGACGCTTTCATCTTCCGTCACAGTGGGATATACCGTAGACTCACAAGTGGGGAGTTTGGCGAGGGATATCTACTAGGTAAATGCATTTCAACAGAGGCCACATTTGTTCAGACTAGCATGTGCAGTACAGTGACTAACCATATCCATCCCACCCCACAGGTGACAGTGCATATGCTGTCCGGGATTTCATATTGAGGCCCTACCTGAATCCTGCCGACGCTGGGGAGCGGCGATACAATAGAGCACACATAGCAACCAGAGGCACCATTGAGCGCACATTTGGGATATTGAAGAGCAGATTCAGATGCCTACACAAGAGTGGAGGTGCACTACAATACAGCAGCCCCCAGACCTGTTGCAAGATAGTGGTAGCATGTGCCATGCCACCAGGAAATCGGATTCCTCAGATGTGGAGGGGCCTGGCCCAGGACGTATACCAGCCGTTGTAGCTGGTGCAGCAGCTGGGCGCCAGAGGCGAGATGAGATTACATGCAACTGTTTTTAGGTAAGAAAATATGACACAATGCCAGATCTCATGTGTGCGACTGTGTTTTATTCCTTAACTGCAGGATCAATTATGTCACACAGCCTGAATGCCACCCAATCACACTTCATATTTCCTGCACATGTTATTGTCACAGTGCAAGTCTGTAAACAGGAGGTAGTGTACAAGTCAAGTGGCTAGCTGGCCTCTTTCAGTGGTCACAAACTTTGCACCTCACATGCAGGGCTGGCGAGATGAAGCCCCTGTTGGTGGTTGCACAGTGTCCTCCTCATTAGGCATGGTAGGCTGACTGTTTCGGCCACTACGGCGCCTCTCCATGATGGGTGGGGGGTGGTGCTGCTCCGCCCTGACAGTGCATCCTCTTCAGTGGTAGTTAGGACTCCTGGCCCAGTAGTGCGAACTGCCCGCAGCTCGTCTACAGCAGCTGTAACCTGTACCATTGCCCTAGCTACGTCCTGGCTGCCGTGTGCCACCTCGCGCTGCATGTATATGCTGCGCCTGGAGAGGACATTGGTGGCAGAGGCCAGGCGGTTCACTGCCCATGTGTAGAGGTCCAGGCGCTACATCTCTCGGCGCCTAGCAGCACGGTCTGCTTTTAGTTCTTCACAGAGTGCCTGCAGGGCACCCGTCAGTTCACCCATCATGCCCCTGAAGCCTGCCCGCACTTCTCTCTGTAAAGATTTTATGTTTTTTGCTTGCAGGCGTTGCACCTGCAACATGTGCATCTCCAGGCCGGCAAAGACTGTTCCCTCCCCCAGATCTGCAGCACTGCTGGGTGTGCGAGACCTACGCCTGGTTGTGCCTTGTGGGAGTTGGTCAGCACGTGCACGGACTTGTTGCTGTGGCTGGGTTGGGTCAGGGTGCACATTGACATCGCTGTCCTTGGCCTCGCCCTCCAATGTGGGTAGTGGTCTGACTACATTTCTCCTGCGTTGCTTCGGAGGGATGACGGGGCTGTCTTCCACATTTGTGTCCTCCTCATGCCCTGCGTCTCCTAAGTTTGGACTTTCGGCCAGTGTCCCACTGCCTGTAGGCTGTGTTCCAGATGGTGATGTGGACTTAAATGCACACATTTATTAACTGTTCTCACTTCCACTTGGCAATTAATAAATGTCACTGTTTGGGGTTACATGTGTCATATATAAATTTCTTTATTCGGTTTTTCACAAAGGAAAACCATAAAAGCAACATTTAAAAGTACAGTTACATGTTTAAACTGATGAGCAAGTTAAGAAAATACAATAAAATTCATACATAGACAAATTTATATATAATTTAAAACAGAGTGTCAAGTTATTTATCGTTCTTTCTTTTCCTTATTGCACCCTCCCTCCTCCCTCTTGCTTGCCTTCTTTCATCTGATGTAATTTGGGGAGACGTTTGAGGTATTAGCTCAGGTGTTCTTTCTAAATCTGAGCTTATCTGGGAATCAGAGAGCTGGGAGGCCGACAGGTCCACATTGTTTGGCAGGCTATGCCTGCCCTCGCAAAGGGCCCTATGCCCTACATTATTATCAGAGGCTGGGGTTCTAGCTTCGGCCAAATTACCCATGGAAGATCTCTTAGCAAACGCCAAATCCAAGGAAACCCTTTCCTCCATCAAAGAAATACTTTGATCGATGAATGAGTTTGCCTTGGTAATAAAATCATCCATGGGGCCTAACAGTTTACCCACGCTCCCAGGGGCCTTGGTTTTATTTCCTTTGGTTAGCACCATTTTTCCTATTATACAAAGACAAGGGGAAACATTTCTGACATAGGTATAAAAACCGCAAAACAGAATATCACAAGGACCGCCAGAGCAAAGTCAATGAAAAGACAGTACATACGTTTCAAAATGGATAGCAGAAGGTGGAATTACGGGGGGGTGGCCCAGTCCGGTCTCTCACGTCCTCGAACGGCCTCAAACGGCCCGCCCTTTGCCCGGGCTTAGCTCCGCGCTTTGCCCCACGCGCGTCCCGCGTGCGCGTCAGACGCTGTCTGAATATACGGGGAGGTGGGCGGGAAGAGGACCAGCTGCGGTGAGTCAACAGGCGCAGCGCCCGCTGGTCCTCGCAGTCCCGCAGGGACGGAAAGCGTCTCCAAGCGGCTCCTCTCGCTATCAGGGAGTCCCCGGTGATGTTAGCCCCGAGCGGCTCCCGCGCAGCGGGGGCCGCGAGGAGTGGGTTTTAAAGGTGGGTTGAGAAGCAGGAACAGAATACTTGGCCAGAAAGCAGGCAGGGAACCATGTCGTCCCTCTATCAGCAACGATGCACTGAGCGCCCAGCCCGCAGTTCTTTAGTCCAGGCGGGAGGGGGGCGGGAAGAGGACCAGCAGCGGCGAGTCAACAGGCGCAGCGCCCGCTGGTCCCCGCAGTCCCGCAGGGGCGGAAAGCGTCTCCAAGCGGCTCCTCTCGCTATCAGGGAGTTCCCGGTGATGTTAGCCTCGAGCGGCTCCCGCGCAGCGGGGGCCGCGAGGAGTGGGTTTGAAGGTGGGTTGAGAAGCAGGAACAGAATACTTGGCCAGAAAGCAGGCAGGGAACCACGTCGTCCCTCTATCAGCAATGATGCCATGTGTCATGTACTTTCCTTTCCTGACGTGCACATGCTATTGGGAACTGGCTGGGTGAAAATGCACCACTTCACTGTTCATGTGACTACATCTCCCGTAATGCATTGCTGTGTGTGCCTGTGTACCTGCTCTGGACTACTAATTTTCTCCTGCCCCAAGGTCACTGCTGTGGGGTGCTTAGGGAGTGTCAGGGGTGTGATGGCATACTTCTTACCTGGTCCTGGTACTGGTTGCTCGGAGCTGTCGAGATCAGCCACGCCCATGACACTTTCTGGTTGCAGGGTCCCCTCCACCAGTTCCTCCAGAGGTGTAGAGTCAGAGACTGTTGAGGTCCCTCCACCGGTCGTCCTGGACTGCTCCATCCTGGCAGCCAACTTCTCCTTCAAGCGAAGGCACAGATCATACCATCGCTTTCTCAGTTGATCAACACTCCTGTGTGTCACCCCCACTGTATTAACTTTCTGTTGAATTTCAGCCCAAATGCGCCTCTTGTGAGTCTCCGGCACCCTCAATGATTTTTTTCCAAATAGTAGCTCATGGCTGAGCACCATTTCTTGGATTAATACCTCCAACTCTGCCTCTGAGAATTTCTGCTTTCTCTTCCTCGCACCTTCACCCTGCTGCTGCTGCTGTGTTTCCTGGCTGGCCATGTCTCCAGTTTCTGCCATACTGTTGAAAACTGCAGAGTTCCCTCTCCACCACTCCTTCTCTCTGACTGTGGCTCAGCAACTCAGGTGCATCATGGGTAGTTACACTTCCTGGTTGTGACGTCATTAAGCTGCACCTGAGTTTCCGATTGGCAGATTTGCAAAATTCACAAAATTGCAAATTTTTCCATTAAGAAATCGCAAATCTTATGGTTAAGGAATGGCTATTGGGATTCTCGCAATTAAATAGCGATTTTTACCGAATCGCTATTTAATTGCGATTTATTACATACATACCAATTTGCGATTCTGATTTTGCGATTTGCTAAAAATTGCTACTTCAGAATCGCAAATGGGTTCCTTGATGCATATGGCCCTGAGTCACTGCAATATGGGAGCACACAGAGCACTGACTCTCTCACTACCTGACTAACTGACTGACTCTCTCACTGACTGTTATGCAGGTACTATTTCCCAACCTTCACTCTCCTGTTATTTATACCCCCTTAACAAAAAAAATGTAACAAGCAACCACTGGGACAGGCAGATAGAAGTTGCCAACATTGAATGGACAAAGACAAAATCAAGACATTATTTATAGTTAATACTTTTTTAATATGGTCGTTCAGTTGCACAAAATGCCTTCTTGGTCATATATAAGGTAACAAAAATGCTTCTGACACTTCTTTATTATAACTTTTCAGCATGCTGCAAACTTCTGTACATCACAGCTTAAAGACATGGGCAAAGTCAATATCTCTGGCTAAACACTTATAAGGTCCCAAAGGCGAGTACAATTGGCTATGCCAATGCTTGTTTAGATAGGGCCCGTGTTATCAATTCTACACCACTGAATCCAAATAGAGACAGCATTAATGGCATACCACAGGAACCGTGATATGCTCTCCCATACTTGGAAAATAAATGCTCATGGGGTCGATGTACGTGGAAATCAGGTTAGCTACTGTAACTGGCGTTCTTGTAAAGCGCTCTAATACCCTTGAGGCGAGTTCACACCAAATGAAAATGCCAAAAAAATCTAAAGACATTTTACTGCATGCTTCACAGACTGGTTCGTGATCACCCACAGCTTTTTCAGATAATGATGAAAGAGCAAAGGGCAGCGTGTGTACTAACACATGGACACAAAACTGAACACAGTTGACATCTATACAAGAATGACTATCGGAAATATTTATGTAGAATCTCCTTTTCTACTGATGGCCCATTCTGTTCCACTGGAGTTGCAAGTTCGCAGGCTAATAATAACTGCAGCTACTACATTCCATACTTATACAAAACTCGAATAAAAAATGTTTTTAAATTTCTACTGCTGACAAGGCAAGTAGTGGAAGAGCAGCTACCCACGGGCAGAGCCCAGAAGCAGCCATTGATTCAACACACATCTCTAGTCCAAGTCTGCTTGCTCAGTCTTGTTCGTGTGCCTTGTGTACAGCCCGGGTGCCTCTAGACCTAGCAGAGGCACAGGTGAAATTACAGGCTTCAGAGACTCATGTTCATTTGTAAATAGAGAGGAATGCTTGGAGGAAATGTAAAATGGCTGTAAAGAGTAGGTGGCCTGCTAGGCAGGAGTGGTGTGTATATTTGAAGAATGTTTTGGAGTATGTGGATAACATTTACGGTTCCTGTTGTGTAGCCACGGCTTGAGGCTGATTTGATTTTTTTAGATCTGGCTGGAAAAGAACCTATTGTTACAAATTCTTTAAAATATATGTAGAGTGGGTTATGGCTCCACTCAGATATTTATCCCTCACCCAGGTGGATAATCACAAGGACTTAACTCCGATTTATCCCCACCTTAACGCATCAAAGGTGGAGATAGATTTAACACCGCATTCACAAGCTGGTGCAAACTGCAGACATCGCCTGTATTCTAGTGATAACAGCCCCAAAATGTATCTCCACGGTGGACACAACCAACTAACCTTATGAGATGCACAGTAGGCGTATCTGTGCAAAAACACACGTCAAAAACACACTGCAAAACTATGCGATAAGCTGCGGTAGTAGCAGGGAATTAACACCTGCCTTTTGCTGACGACTACTCACAGCATGAAAGGGAGCCCAGCCAAGAGCCACACCTGAAGACCCACAGATGCTATTGAGACAATTACAATGCAATAGCAGGATGTGAGTAGAGGCATGGAGCAGGCATGTGAAAGAGCGGCAAGTGACCGAGGAATGTGAACCTACCCAATGCCAGGTGTGGCGTTGAGGTGCCGGACAGACCACAGAGTGCAAACCACGGAAATGGCCATGTAGAGATCAACTGCTGGTGCAAGGAGTGTAGTGGCCAGTGGACACCACCATGTCCCCACAGGATGTGGGGCAGAACGTGGAAATGCTGCACGTTACGTCTCCCCCTACATGCGCGTGCGTAGTGGGTTGGACCTGCGTACACCAGGCCTGTGTAGGGGTGTGAACAAACAGCCCCCCGCACTGGTCCAAATGGACAACGTGTCTGCCAGGGCGGTGCCTCTCAGCACACCACGTGTCCCGCACCGTGCACAGCAGGGTCTGCGTCCCAGTGTGCCTGCTGCACCCCAGGCCACTGGTCCCCAGGCCTGTCATGCCTGTCCCAGAGTACCAACGAGGCTCCGCTCAACTGCCTACACTGGCGTGTGTCAAAGAGAGCCCACCACATGCCGGTGCAAGCTCAAAGCACCAGTCCCGCGACCTCTGCAGCCTCCGCAGACCATCGCTGGTACTCCCGACGCTGGCCCTCATTACTTCTTTCCATTTATATACTCCACTGACATCCTCTTTGGCCCAGTAGGCCCCACATGTGGAACTGTGTCCTGAGTCCTGAATGTCAGTGTCCACAAGTCCGAGGCAGCGGCCACAGCACCAGACCCCCTTCGATCGAGGCATAATTCCATATGGCATGCCTGCAACACGTGGTGCCACTAACCCTGTCCGACTCTAGCCGGCGACACAAGCCAGCGTCACATGGATGAGGGCTCAGGCCTACCCTGTGGACCAGTAGGTCCCACATCCAGCACTTAGTCACAAATCATGAATGGCAGAATCCACACCAGTGAACGCACGGAGATGAGTAAGAGGAAGGTGCGGCTCAGTCTGGACGAAAGCCGGATCAGTGTCACAGAGGTGATCGAACACTATCAACAACTGACCTGGTGCCATCAACCCTGTTCAGCACAAGTGTGCGTCCTGTGGTGCCACTGAACCTGAACTACGCAGGTTGGTGGGGCCATCCAACCCAAACCAGCGACACTCAGTGAATGGCCCGTGCTGGCCACTGCCTCAGGCCTACACTGCGGTCCAGTAGGTCACATATGTGGAACAGTGTCTTGGGTGAGATGTGGAGGAGTCCACACCATTGGACACACATCATCGCAGGAGGCATCCCCTAACAGCACTGGTTCCAATAACTCTATGCGCAATGAGTCATGGGCACTATCTAGTTGGACCTTGGTGGTGGCTGAGTCCATGGCCTGGTTGTTTCCTGCATCTTCATCTGGCTGGTCTGGACTTGGTGTCCGACATTTGTCTATTCCATTCATCTCCACCATAGTGACTGTTTCAGCGTGGTCCTGCACTCTGCATCATGCCCTGGGGGTACACCTTCCACTGTCCACCGAGACACTCTGCGACAAACTCCTTTATATCTACGGAATCCTGCTCTGTACTCGTGACCCTACCCCAGTCTTCCGCAGGTCAGCGAACTGTGGCAGTGGGCCCGTGTTGGCCGCTGTGCATCCCGGGCCACTAACTCTGTGTAGCACAAGTCATGGGGCCTTTACGGTTGAATGGTTGTGTCCTTTACGATGTACACTGTTGTTGATTTCTGACTGAACCAGGCAGCCCTTGCTGGCTGGTGTGCACACACCCCACAGACATCCAACACAGGTGCCACTCGGTATGTGTGCCTGCTAATAAATGTGGCTGTGCGCACGTGCCCATAGCCATTCACTCTGTCTGAGCAAGTGTGTCTGTGTGGCCATTGTGTCAGCATGATGGGCAGGGGCCCTGCAGCATCACAGTGTGCTGTCTTCAGCGGACGTTACAATTTCACCTCAGTGTTGGCAGTGACCATGGACATGTAGCTTCACACACACACCCCTGCATGCACAAACGGCGTGTGCTGGTCCGGCGTACGTCGGGTCAGTGCAGAGGTGTGCTGATTCGGCAGGGGGAGCAGGGCGTGGCTCGGACCTGGCCTTGGGCAGGAAGTGTGGTAACTGTGTCTCTGTGTTGTGGTGTAGTCGCCACCAGGGCCACAGTAGTCCATGCTGCAATGTAGCATGTAACAGGAGGGTGGGCCCGCATGTACGGGGACATGTAGGAGCGCAAGACCACTTGGGGTCTTGGCACATGCATGCCAAGTGTAATATGTATCAGTCCTGTGGATGCATGAGTCAGTCGCCTGGCCTCATTCGCAGTGCAATCACAGCCAGCCATGGGCTGTACACCTGTGTCCGTCCTGTCCGGACCATTGGCGTACACTCACGTGGCAGCACACCTTCAAAGGCAAGCGTCACGGTGTTGTTGGCATGCTGCTGGACATGTGCGGACAGGTATTACAATGGTGTGCCGTAGGAGTGCATGTGATGCAACCACGCAGTGCACACAGGTGTGGGGCTCGTGGGAGGAAGGAGCAGCTGTGTGGCTACGTAACACTCAGTGAGGCCACTCATATGCCATGTGCTGGGTATATCATCCATGATCCACAGGGTCGCAGACGTCCCACCACGCCCACAACAGGCCTCTGTACATCTCCTGTATGCTTGCAGATGGTGAAGTTGCTGTAGGGATGAAAGGTCCTTTGTCTGAACTATCAGGCAGTAGCACATCTGCAGCTCTGAGCAGGAACTTGCATGTGGCCAGCACCCCCTGACAGATACAATAGCATTTGCTTGTGACTCCCACATTACGCACTGCCCGATGTGAGACCAACGTGTACACATCCCACACGCAGAAGTCTTTGGCCATAGTTAGCATGCCTGAAATGGCCTTCACACATACTCCTACCCCACCCCAGGCCTGCACCCATTGCACACAGACACTGCTCATTGCACAGAGCAGTGCCATTTCATCCACAGGTCTGACGCAGGGCAAGCCAGTGCCGCATCTAGCTGAGCCAATGACGCAATGGCAGACCATCCCTGACACATGCCCGACTCCAGGCACGTGGACCTGTACCGTGCCCATCTGCTGCATGTACTGGGGTCACTGCCGTTGGCAGTGCTGCGGATCAGTTACCGGCTGAACTTCCATCTTGCGGACGTCACCTGCGTTCAGGCTGAGTTGCATTGTCGCTCGTGCATATTCGAGTGGTCAATGGATGTCTGCCTCTCCAACGTAAAGGTAGCTGATCTGGATTTTGATGTGTGTGTGTGCCTCCTGTTGGACCACGACCAGGAGTGTCACTGTGATGCCCGTTTATTGCATGCATGGATGTTTGGCATGCAGACTGGAAACTGGGGCGGGGAGATTGCACGAGTAATCGTGTGTAGTTAGCATATTGAGCCACTACCCGAATGGGCATTGGTGCACATTGGGTCCAGTGGTTAGAGTCAGCAGATCTGTCTGGGTCAGCTGATGGATTACATCGACGACATGTCCGATGTTTTGGACGACCATCGCTCATTGGAGCTGTTGGCTTACGCTGCTGCACTTGCGTTAATGGACGAGTGACAATGTACCTGCAGCCACAACTGGATGTGACCCATTGCATATGTCCCGACGCCTGGTTGCAGGTTGGGAATCTGGTCATATGTCCCAAGACAACAGAGGACATGGCTGCATTGGCTTGGACTCATGATCCCGGCACCTCCACCCAACATGGGTTGGCACTGACTTGTGTTGGTGATGGACTCCTCCGAGGTGGACTTGGGCGATTTCCTATGTTCCTCATTCAAGCATGCTGCTGCATTGGTTTGCATATCGTGGCACTTCTCTTGGCCGCACTGGCCCGCACTTGTTGATAAAGTTTCCGTACTTTCACTTGTCTCCAACTGTGTTGTGGCTTGATTTGTATGTCAATGTGTGTGTCTCGGACTCTCTGGCTCCCTGCCATACCTGCATTGCTACCCCATCAGGACTGTCGGTTTGTGTGTGAGATGTCCCTTCAGCTCTGAATTGCCTCATCCTTTCCGACAGTGTGGATTTCACTTCTGTGTGTGTCACGGGTAAGGCAGTGTTTATCCCTGCTTTCCTCATCGTGAATGGGCTCATCACATGTTTTTTGGTGTTGTGGTTTGTGTTTTTCTCTCCATCGAGGTGGTTGTATCACAGACATTGGGCGCGGTTTCTGCAGACTATCGCATGGTCCCGCCTTGTTGTGAATTCCACGTTAACACAGGGTTATTTTCCTGCGATAGGCTGCAATGTGAAAAGGTGCGTTTGCATTTTTTAGTGATGTTTAGCACACGTTCTTGTGAATATACCCCCTAGTGTTAATGGCTCAGTTCTGAAAATAACCATGTTTGGTAAGTGGCCATGGAGTCGAGTTCAGAAATGTGAGCAAATGTGGTAATTCAGTTTTCTGGGGCTTCCAATATGTGAAGGATAGGGAACTAAAATTCCAGGTCATATTATGTGCCCAAGTGGCAAATCTGGATTCCATTTAACCCTTTCGTTGGTCATGATGGCCCCCGGCCATCATGAGTCACAGTGGTCGTGTGTGTACGACGGCCGGGGGCCGTCCGAACCATGCCCAAGAATGGGATTTCCAGCACCACGGCGGAATTTTCGCCGCAGCCAAGATGTTAAAAACAGACATGATATTTACCATCATGTTTTCTCAAAGTTGCTTATAAAGCAGCATCTGTCCATTCTCCACTCTAAAAAAAAGAATTGCTTGGGGGTCATTCCTCCAAAACCCTCCATATGTTAGTCGATGATGGCTACGGAGAGGTCGAGAAAGCAAAGGAAAGGAAGAGAGAACTAAAAATAGGAGAAAGAGAGACCCACAAGACAGGGTGTAGTGGGTAGGTAAAGAAAATAAAAATAAAGAAAAAATATGGCATAGCAAGTAAGAGATAGTTGAAGAGAGAGCAGTACAAAGCTTTTCCTCTTTTGTAGAAGAAGGAGGAAAGATGACGAATGAGATAGAGGGAGAAAGAAAGATATGAAGAGGGGTCCTGAGAGAAGAGAAGTCAATGAAAAAAGTACACTTTGAAAAAGGGAGGAAGCGAGAGGTGAGTGAAAGAAACAGACATTTTGAAGTGGTGATGTTTATATGGCAGTGAAATCCAATCTCTTTAATTTATCCATTAATTAATTCGGAGAAAAGGTGAATTGTAGGCATTCCAGGACTGTAGCATTGAACCAACCTATGAGGGTTCTAAAGGGACCAAGAAACACTGCCTGGACGACAGTAACCTTTGAAAATGTCCTAAATGTGATGCAACATATGGAGGCTTCATATTAATGCAGACGTACACCGTATAGTGACTGTGTAAGGAGCTTGTGATTGTTAGAGGTTAAAAAAACTGCTTATTTAATTAGTGGTTTAGTGAGGGATCGGCTTTACGCAGCTACTGTTCATCTCCAGAGTGGACACATGGGTGTAGTCCCCACTCGCTTCTGCAAGCCAAGCAGATGTAGCACCTATCAGGCAGGTTGTAGCAGTGAGCAGGCAGGAAAAAAACAGGGTTACAATCACTTGTATGGCCTTTTAGAAGAATATTATTCTTCATTTGGTCTGGGGACTCTTGCCGAGCTCTTCTAGAATACTTTTAGTATGTAACTGGCATCAGTAAAGTGGTAGGGAGGTGGAGTGAGCCCACTGACTAGCTCATACCCCAAGGCAGTCAAGAGTGAGGAAGTTACACTGGCTTGTAACATTACTAGACCTTTTAGGCAACAGTGCTTTGCGTTATGGTACTTGTGTTTCTGTCTTTGCTCATGAGACACTAAGTATAGGACTTTAGGTCTGAGATTGTAAAGAGCTGTTGTGCTTAATTGTTGATATTGACTGTGCCTTCAGACTTATGTCCTCTTTGCTGTCACAAACGTGGGTGACTTCCTACCCACAATGACCAGGTTCCTGCCCTCTTTAGTTTTTCATTACTGATCACTAGGGCATGAGCAAGTAAGATTTGTGTAATCTGTGGTGGATCACTAGGGCATGAGCAAGTAAGATTTGTGTAATCTATATGATCTTTGCTCCTGTAAGATTCTTTTAGTTAAGCAATATTATTGTATGAGCCTGTAGGATTGGTCTAATACTGCTTTACAGGGCATTTTAACCCCTTCGCTGCTAGGCCTTTTCCCCCTCCTGTGCTAAGGCTTTTTTTGGTGTTTTGGGGTAGTGCGCGCTTAGGTCCTTGTAACTTTTTGACCACATAAGGGATCCGCGCCAAATTTGCGTCCTTTTCTTCCAACATCATGGGGATTCTAAAGGCGCCCAGGGTTTGTGGATTCCCTTGGAGGGGTCCCAGAAATTAACCAAAATATAGTGTTTTTTTTTGTTTTTTTCAGAAAAATGGGAAAAACGGGCTGCAAATGAAAGCCTCTGGCTTTTTCCCTGAAAATGGTATCAAAAAAGGGTTTGTGGGGCTGAATTCTCCATTTTCTCAGCTTTTAGGGAATGACAGTGTTTTGTCAGAGAACCGAAATTTTTCACTCAGTTTTGGCATTTTTCTGGGACATAGCCTATTTTTGCTATTTTTAGAGCTTTCCACCTCCTTCCAGTTAATGGTAGAAATGAGTTTGAAAGCAATAATGGATCCTGGAAAGCTTTACATTTTCGAAAAATAGACATAATTCTGAATTCAGAAAGGGGTCATTTGTCTAAATCCATGAAGGTTTCGTTATAGAAACTAACAGTTAGATATTGGAATATTTGAAAATTTGTTGAAAACAACAGCCTTTTGTCTCAACGTTTTCACCTATAACTTTCTCTAATTTTGACAGCTCTTGGAAAGCCCGTTACATCCGTTAGACCTTCCTGGTTGTGGGGATATATGGGACTTGTAGTTTCACCAAGAACCCGACGAACCCAGATCCAAAAACTGAGCAGCAACTTGCAATGGTATTTTTTCATTTACTGGGTATAGTGCACTTTGTCTTGGAAAATGTACACATGGAATAATCTGTATGAAAGACACCTATGTATGTATGAATTGGGTACAAATTATAGAGTTCAGAAACAGTATATAATTGCACATTTTCAAAGTTGGGAATACTCATACTAGCATGAGAATTATTGGTCATTTTTCATAAAGTTTTTTTTTCTACACAATATCTTTCATTCAAAGGGAGAAATGCAAGAAAGCTCAATTGGTAATAACAGTTGATTTACAAATCTGAATTACCCCAAGTGTCCCGATAAAAACGGTACCTCACTTGTGTGGGTCGGCCTTGTGCCTGCGACAGGAAACGGCGCAAAATGCAACGTGGTCACACCTAAATTTTGCAGTTACAAATTGACCCTTTTTTGGCAAAGTGCCTACCTGTAGTTTTTGCACCCTAGTTCTTCCGGCACCTAGGGAAACCTAGCAAACCTATACATTTTTGAAAAGTAGACACCCAGGGGAATTCAGGATGGGATGACTCGACTGCCTACCACCAGGTTTTGTTACCCAGAATCCCTTGCAAAGCTCAGATTTTGACAAAAAAAACACATTTTCCTCACATTTCTGTGGTGGAAAGTTCTGGAATCTGCGTGGATCAACAAATTTCCAACCACCCAGCGTGCCCCCAGGTCTCCCGAAAAAAATGGTACCTCACTTGTGTGGGTCGGCCTTGTGCCTACGACGGGAAACGGCACAAAATGCAACGTGGTCGCTCCTCAATTTCCCAGTGAAATCTTAAGCTCTTTGGACAAAGAGACTACCTTTTGTTTTTGAGCCGTAGCTCAACCAGCACCTAGGAAAACCTAGCAAACCTATACATTTTTGAAAACTAGACACCCAGGGCAATTCAGGATGGGGTGACTCGTCTGCCTACCCCCAGGTTTTGTTACCCAGAATCCCTTGCAAACATAAATATTTGACCAAAAAAACACATTTTCCTCACATTTCTGTGGTGGAAAGTTCTGGAATCTGCGTGGACCAACAAATTTCCACCCACCCAGCGTGCCCCCAAGTCTCCAGAAAAAAATTGTACCCCACTTGCGTGGGTAGGCATAGTGGCTGCGACATGAAACAGCGCAAAACGCAGCATGGTCGCACCTCAATTTCCCAGTGAAATTTAGCACGATTTGGACAAAAAGACTACCTTTTGTTTTTGCGCCGTAGCTCTGCCAGCACCTAGGGAAACCTAGCAAACCTATACATTTCTGAAAACTAGACACCCAGGGCAATTCAGGATGGGGTGACTCGTCTGCCTACCCCCAGGTTCTGTTACCCAGAATCCCTTACAAACATAAAAATTTGACCAAAAAAACACATTTTCCTCACATTTCTGTGGTGGAAAGTTCTGGAATCTGCGTGGATCAACAAATTTCCACCCACCCAGCGTGCCCCCAGGTCTCCCGAAAAAAATGGAACCTCACTTGCGTGGGTAGGCATAGTGGCTGCGACATGAAACCGCGCAAAACGCAGCATGGTCGCACCTCAATTTCCCAGTGAAATTTAGCACGATTCGGACAAAAAGACTACCTTTTGTTTTTACGCCGTAGCTCTGCCAGCACCTAGGGAAAACTAGCAAACCTATACATTTCTGAAAACTAGACACCCAGGGCAATTCAGGATGGGGTGACTCGTCTGCCTACCCCCAGGTTTTGTTACCCAGAATCCCTTACAAACATAAAAATTTGACCAAAAAAAACACATTTTCCTCACATTTCTGTGGTGGAAAGTTCTGGAATCTGCGTGGATCAACAAATTTCCACCCACCCAGCGTGCCCCCAGGTCTCCCGAAAAAAATGGTACCTCACTTGCGTGGGTAGGCATAGTGGCTGCGACATAAAACAGCGCAAAACGCAGCATGGTCGCACCTCAATTTCCCCCGTGAAATTTAGCACGATTCGGACAAAAAGACTACCTTTTGTTTTTGCGCCGTAGCTCTGCCAGCACCTAGGGAAACCTAGCAAACCTATACATTTTTGAAAACTAGACACCCAGGGGAATTCAGGATGGGGTGACTCGTCTGCCTACCCCCAGGTTTTGTTACCCAGAATCCCTTGAAAACATAAAAATGTGACCAAAAAAACACATTTTCCTCACATTTCTGTGGTGGAAAGTTCTGGAATCTGCGTGGATCAACAAATTTCCACTCACCCAGCGTGCCCCCAGGTCTCCCGAAAAAAACGGTACCTCACTTGCGTGGGTAGACATAGTGGCTGCAACAGGAAACGGTTCAAATCGTACGGTGGTGAATTTACATTACCTTATTGCAAAACTACCTTGATTTTGGGGGGGGGGGGATCTGAATTTGTGGCCCGGGGCTCGGTGGTATTTTTTGTAAAGTAGCAAACCCAAACAGTTCTGAAAACTAGACACCCGGGGGAGTCCAGGGAGGTATGGCATGCATGGGTCCCCCAATGTTTTCCTACCCAGAACTCTCTGCAAACCTTAAAATTAGGTAAAAATTGCACTTTTCCAAACTTTTTGGCGTGGGATCGCCGTGCCGGCAAAAAAGTCGTACCACCCTGCGTTCCCCTTGTTCTCCCGAGTAAAAGGATACATCACTTGTGTGGGTGCCCCAAAGCAGAACACCCCAAAAATGAATTTTGAAAAAGGTAGTTTTTACTCATATTTACGTTTAACAAATTAAGCACCCCAGCCTAAGTCACTTGCCTTTGGCCCACCCACACAAGTGAGGTATCATTTTACTCGGGAGAACAAGGGAAACGCTGGGTGGTAGGACATTTGTTCCGGCAGCGAGATCCCACCCAAAAAAGTATGGAAAAGTTGGTTTTTGGACCAAAATTTCAGGTTTGCAGGGGTTTCTGGGTAGGAAAACATTGGGGGACCCACGCATGCCATACCACCCTGGACTCCCCCGGGTGTCTAGTTCTCAGAACTGTTTGGGTTTGGTAGTTTCCAAAGATGCCTGCCAAGCCCCGGGCCAAAAACTCAGGTGACCCCCTCAAAAAATAAGATTATTTGGCTAAAGGTAATGTTTTCGTCTCCACAGTATGAATTGGGTCTTTTCCTAAAGCAGCCGCTATGCCTACCCACGCAAGTGAGGTACCATTTTTATCGGGAGACCTTGGGGAACGCTGGGTGGGAGGTAATTTGTGTGAGCCCAGTGATGCCACGCTTTCCCACACTAAAACGTGTGAAAAAAAAGGATTTTTTCCAAGCAAAAAATGAGGTTTGCAAGGGATTCTGGGTAAAGGAACGTTGGAGGATCCACGCAAGCCATACCTCCTTGGAAGCCCCCGGGTGTCTACTTTTCAGAAATGTGTGGGTTTGGTAGGTTTCCCTAGATGGCTGTCTCGCACGGGGCCAAAAACCCGGGTAACCCCTCTTGCAAAAGCTGGTGGACATGAATTCTCCAGCTTTTGCAAGAGGGGCTACCTGGGTTTCTGGCCACGTGCGAGACAGCCATCTAGGGAAACCTACCAAACCCACACATTTCTGAAAAGTAGACACCCGGGGGAGTCCAGGGAGGTATGGCATGCGTGGGTCCCCCAATGTTTTCCTACCCAGAACTCCTTGAAAATATAAAAATGTGACCAAAAAACACATTTTCCTCACATTTCTGTGGTGGAAAGTTCTGGAATCTGCGTAGATCAACAAATTTCCACCCACCCAGCGTGCCCCCAGGTCTCCCGAAAAAAACGGTACCTCACTTGCGTGGGTAGACATAGTGGCTGCAACAGGAAACGGTTCAAATCGTACGGTGGTGAATTTACATTACCTTATTGCAAAACTACCTTGATTTTGGGGGGGGGGATCTGAATTTGTGGCCCGGGGCTCGGTGGTATTCTTTGCAAAGTAGCAAACCCAAACAGTTCTGAAAACTAGACACCCGGGGGAGTCCAGGGAGGTATGGCATGCATGGGTCCCCCAATGTTTTCCTACCCAGAACTCTCTGCAAACCTTAAAATTAGGTAAAAATTGCACTTTTCCAAACTTTTTGGCGTGGGATCGCCGTGCCGGCAAAAAAGTCATACCACCCTGCGTTCCCCTTGTTCTCCCGAGTAAAAGGATACCTCACTTGTGTGGGTGCCCCAAAGCAGAACACCCCAAAAATGAATTTTGAAAAAGGTAGTTTTTACTCATATTTACATTTTACAAATTAAGCACCCCAGCCTAAGTCACTTGCCTTTGGCCCACCCACACAAGTGAGGTATCATTTTACTCGGGAGAACAAGGGAAACGCTGGGTGGTAGGACATTTGTTCCGGCAGCGAGATCCCACCCAAAAAAGTATGGAAAAGTTGGTTTTTGGACCAAAATTTCAGGTTTGCAGGGGTTTCTGGGTAGGAAAACATTGGGGGACCCACGCATGCCATACCACCCTGGACTCCCCCGGGTGTCTAGTTCTCAGAACTGTTTGGGTTTGGTAGTTTCCAAAGATGCCTGCCAAGCCCCGGGCCAAAAACTCAGGTGACCCCCTCAAAAAATAAGATTATTTGGCTAAAGGTAATGTTTTCGTCTCCACAGTATGAATTGGGCCTTTTCCTAAAGCAGCCGCTATGCCTACCCACGCAAGTGAGGTACCACTCCGCACACACCGCCAGCCAAGCACCACTCCGTGCACAGACAGCTAAACACCGCTCCACGCACACCCTCCAGCCAAGTACCACTCCACAAACACCACCAGCCAAGCGCCACTCCACACACACTGCCAGCCAAGCACCATTCCACACACACTGCCAGCCAAGCACCACTCCACACACACCGCCAGCCAAGCAGCACTCCACACACACCACCAGCCAAGCACCACTCCACACACACCGCCAGCCAAGCACCACTCCACACACACCGCCAGCCAAGCAGCACTCCATGCACAGACAGCCAAGTACCACTCCACGAACACCACCAGCCAAGCGCCACTCCACACACACCGCCAGCAAAGCACCACTCCGTGCACAGACAGCCAAGCACCACTCCACACACACCGCCAGCCAAGCACCACTCCACACACACCGCCAGCCAAGCACCACTCCACACACACCGCCAGCCAAGCGCAACTCCACACACACCACCAGCCAAGCACCAGCCGGCACACACCACAAACACATTTAGAATTCTTTTTTTGAAAATAACACTAAACAAATGGAAATACCTACAAATCAGGTAACACAAATTCTTAAAATAAAAACTTTGCACTAATGCCAATCCTTGAAACAAACTAAAAATGTTTTACAGAATGCAGACCAGGCAATTCACTTTACAGCTCATTCAAACTCCCAATAGTTCTTTTGCGTGTGGTACGATTTAAAACAAGCTGACATACACAATGCAGGCTTAGAAGGACAGTCAGGACAGTATATACGAGACTCCTTCCGCACGCCTCTTCGCCAACAGACTCTGCATCTTCTAGTCGGAAAGTCTCTAGCAGTAGTGGAAGGAATAGATTCAGGAAAGTGGCGATCTTGCAATCTAGCCACTTCCTCCACCACTCCAAATCTAGGAACACTTGCCTGCTGCACAAGTACAAGGCTGCCTATTATAGACTCCTGAAACTTAAGAAAAGTCATCTTCGTCTCAGGACAAGACTTCTGGTACACAACGAAAGCATTAAATGATGCCAAGTGGAACAGATGGATAGCCAACTTCTTGTACCAAACGTAAGCCTTTCGAAGAGCAGCATAAGGTTCCAACCTCTGATCTACTCTGTCAACACCACCCATGAACTTATTGTAAGCTAGAATGCACACAGGTTTGCGCACTTCAGCACCCTGACCCCAAACAGGCACAGGTACAGTACTTTCATCGTGGATAGTGGTCAGCATGTACACATCTCTCTTGTCTGAATACTTCACAGCTAAAAGCTCCCCACATCGCAATGCCGTAGACTGTCCCCGCACAAGCCTTTTGCAAACAAGTTCCTTTGGGAAACCTTTACGGTTACTGCGCATTGTGCCACAAGCAACAGTGCCCACTTTGGCCAACTCCTTGAACAACTGCACACCAGTGTAGAAGTTATCTACATATAAATGATGGCCTTTGTTAAATAATCCTCTACCTAGTTCCCACACAATTTTCTCAGTTACTCCAAAAGTAGAAGGACAACCAGGAGGGTTAATGCGGGACTCCTTACCAGTGTACACCCTGAAATTGTAGACATATCCAGTCTCACTGTCACACAGCATATACAGTTTGATTCCATAGCGTGACCTCTTACTAGGAATGTATTGCCTAAAAACCAAGCGGCCCTTGAACAACACCAAAGACTCATCCACTGCAATTTCTTTACCAGGGACAAAAATCTCAGAAAAACGATCAACAAAGTGATCAAGGACACAATCAGGGTGATCGCGTGACAACGCTAAACTATTATCAGCAAAATGCATCATCCGAAGAAGAAGCGTATACCGATCACGACTTATGACTGCTGGAAATATAGCTGTTACCATCAAGGGACTAGTGGACCAATATGAAGTAATTGATGACTTCCTTATCAAGCCCATCAAAAAAGTTAATCCCAGAAACTTCTTCATCTCTTCAACATTGGTGGGAGTCCACCGGATTGCTCTACAATAGGGCTTAAGGCTGGCACTGTTGGCCCTCAAATATTGTTCTGCATACAAATTGGTTTGCTCAACAATCTCTTGCAAAAACACATCGTCAAAAAACAACTGAAAAAAATGAATTGGTAGAAAATTCTCTGTATTCACTCTACACCCAGGAACACCAGTGAACTCTGGCAATGCCGGCTGCACCAAGCCAGGGGGAACCCAGAGGCCATCCCTATCAACGGGGGGAGCAGCCACCCCAGCCTGCAGCACCGAAACATCTTGCTGCTGTTCTCCAACGGGAAGCCTAACAGCCACAGATACTTCTGGCTGCACAACACCAACAGAAGACGTAGCATCCCCAGAGGGCTCTTCCTGCACTACACCAACGGGAAGCCCAGCAGCCTGAGATGCTTCTTGCTGCACTACACCACCGGGAAACCCAGCAGGCCCAGATGCCTCTTGCCGCTCTACACCAATGGGAAGCCTAACAGCCCCAGATGCCTCTTGCTGCACTACACCAGCAGGAAGACGAAAAGCACCAGATGCCCCTTTGCGCACCACAGCAATGTGAAGCCTTTTGGGTGCAGGCTCCAGCCCACTTGCCTCTTGCCGACGTAAAAAGAAAGGAAACCTTGCAGCCCTAGGCAGCAACACAGGTGCCTCTTGGCCCACTACCGGCAACACAATGTCCTCCTGTACCATAGGCCCTTCATCAGCACTAGAAGAAGAGTCATCATCCGATGATGATGATTCCATGCGAAGAGAAAACTCACTGCCTGAATCTTCTGCCGCTTCCTGGGAGTCCGAATCGGACTCAGACTCTGAACCATGGTCCGAGGAAGACTCAAAAAGCAAACCAAGAACCTGCTGAGCAGTAATCCTGCGACTAGCCATTATCCTTACAAAGCAAGAAGACTGCACACACAAGTGAACAACAACCTACACTGTGCAAAGTAAGAAGTAAACAAGGTAAGGCTTTCACTAAAAGATAAATACAATCCAAAACAATTTCACTCTTACAAAATATAGCTACACTCACCAGCACCTACTCTGTTGAGACACAGCGAAAAGAAATGAAATCCCACTAGAAAGAAAAAAAGAAATGACATTAGAAAACAAAGTGCACATCAAACACTAATGCTGAAAAAAAAAACACAGAGCCACACAAACTGCTAGAAGTACAACCTTTTTCAAAAAGACAAACATCAAGGGGAAGTAGTACAAAATACATTCACTTACCAAGCACAAGCAACTACACAAGCTGCAAACAGACACGCAACCTACAACAATCCAAACAGCAAAAGCCTGGAACAAGACAAAAATAGAGAAGAAAAAAAATTACTACCACATTTCACAAACAATATAACAATTAAAAAAACAACACACAAATTTGCCCCCCAAATTAAAATTCGGCCAGATGGGCCACCAATTAGGGCTTAGACCAAATGAGATTAGATGAGGTTTAACATCAAGACACTGGATAATTTTTTTAATTTTTTTAAAGTGCCTGACCACTTTGGTGCCAGTCAGTCTTTTGCTACTACCAGTACCCATATCACACAGGGGCAGTAAGGACATTCATACACCTTTTGTACGTGTGACACATACAAAACATTCACACCGCCAGCCGCCCATCACTTTCACACGCCCACATATCTGACATAGCAACTACAGAAAATGATGGACTGCGTAGAGTGTCACTCAACTAGCAGTGTGTGTAGTGACCAACAGAAAGTAACTACTCACACACCGCCAGCAGAGTTCCAGTCCACCCACACCACCATCCAAGCAGCAGACCATGCACACCGCCAGCCAAACCCCACTCAGCGCACACCGACAGCCAAGTACCACTCCACGCACACCATCCAGCCAAGTACCACTCCCCACACACCGCCAGCCAAACACCACTCCCCACACACCGCCAGCCAAACACCACTCCACACACACCGCCAGCCAAGCAGCACTCCGTGCACAGACAGCAAAGTAGCACTCCACGCACACCACCAGCCAAGCGCCACTCAACACACACCTCCAGCCAAGCAGCACTCCGTGCACAGACAGCAAAGTAGCACTCCACGCACACCACCAGCCAAGCGCCACTCCACACACACCGCCAGCCAAGCAGCACTCCGTGCACAGACAGCAAAGTAGCACTCCACGCACACCACCAGCCAAGCGCCACTCAACACACACCTCCAGCCAAGCAGCACTCCGTGCACAGACAGCAAAATAGCACTCCACGCACACCACCAGCCAAGCGCCACTCCACACACACCGCCAGCCAAGCAGCACTCCGTGCACAGACAGCAAAGTAGCACTCCATGCACACCACCAGCCAAGCGCCACTCCACACACACCGCCAGCCAAGCAGCACTCCGTGCACAGACAGCAAAGTAGCACTCCACGCACACCACCAGCCAAGCGCCACTCAACACACACCTCCAGCCAAGCAGCACTCCGTGTACAGACAGCAAAGTAGCACTCCACGCACACCACCAGCCAAGCGCCACTCCACACACACCGCCAGCCAAGCAGCACTCCGTGCACAGACAGCAAAGTAGCACTCCACGCACACCACCAGCCAAGCGCCACTCCACACACACCGCCAGCCAAGCAGCACTCCGTGCACAGACAGCAAAGTAGCACTCCACGCACACCACCAGCCAAGCGCCACTCCACACACACCGCCAGCCAAGCAGCACTCCGTGCACAGACAGCAAAGTAGCACTCCACGCACACCACCAGCCAAGCGCCACTCCACACACACCGCCAGCCAAGCAGCACTCCGTGCACAGACAGCAAAGTAGCACTCCACGCACACTAACAGCCAAGCGCCACTCCACACACACCGCCAGCCAAGCACCACTCCGTGCACAGACAGCAAAGTAGCACTCCACGCACACCACCTGCCAAGCGCCACTCCACAAGCACCACCAGCCAAGCACCACTCACCGCCAGCCAAGCACCATCCAGCCAAGCGCCACTCCACACACACCGCCAGCCAAGCGCCACTCCACACACACCGCCAGCCAAGCAGCACTCCGTGCACAGACAGCAAAGTAGCACTCCACGCAGACCACCAGCCAAGCGCCACTCCACACACACCGCCAGCCAAGCAGCTCTCCGTGCACACAGCAAAGTAGCACTCCACGCACACCACCAGCCAAGCGCCACTCCACACACACCACCAGCCAAGCAGCACTCCGTGCACAGACAGCAAAGTAGCACTCCACGCACACCACCAGCCAAGCGCCACTCCACACACACCACCAGCCAAGCAGCACTCTGTGCACAGAGAGCAAAGTAGCACTCCACGCACACCACCAGCCAAGCGCCACTCCACACACACCGCCAGCCAAGCACCACTCCGTGCACAGACGGCCAAGTACCACTCTACACACACCACCAGCCAAGCGCCACTCCACACACACCGCCAGCCAAGCACCACTCCTTGCATAGATAGCCAAGTACCCCTCCACGCACACCGCCAGCCAAACACCACTCAGCGCACACCGACAGCCAAGTACCACTCCACACACACCGCCAGCCAAGCACCGCTCCACTCACACCATCCAGCCAAGTACCACTCCCCACACACACAACCAGCAAACATGCCCAAGGGGTCGCTTCCTAAAAACTTTGTGTTAGTGGCCATTTTCCGCCCCCCCTGGGGGCAAAACGGCAAAAAAAACAGGCCAATTTGCCCCCAGGGTGGACAGAAAAACAAAAACACAATCATGTCCACCTGGAAGCGACCCTTACCCAAGGGGTCGCTTCCCAAAACAAACACATTGCCCCAACAAAAATCCCTGGTTCTAGTGGGTAATTTCTGCCCCCCCTGGGGGCAAAACGGCCGAAAAACGGGCCGATTTCCCCCCAGGGGGGGCAGAAAAACGAAAACATACTCAGACCCCGCCTGGAAGCGACCCTTGCCCAAGGGGTCGCTTCCTAAAAACTAAAATTACATCCCTGGTGTCTAGTGGGCATTTTCTGTCCCCCCTGGGGGCAAAACGGCAAAAAAAAACGGGCCGATTTGCCCCCAGGGGGGACAGAAAAACGTAAACAAAATCAATGGCCGCCATCTTGGCTATAATCAATATCCCTGGTGCTAGTGGGGAATTTCTGCCACCCCTGGGGGCAAAACGGCCAAAAAAACGGGCCGATTTCCCCCCAGGGGGGGCAGAAAAACGAAAACATATTGCCAGCCAGCCTGGAAGCGACCCTTGCCCAAGGGGTCACTTCCTAAAAACTAAAATGATATCCCTGGTGTCTAGCGGGGGCATTTCCGCCGCACAATCGCGATGCTGTGCGCGATCGTGAGGCAGAAATGCCCTGCAAAGAGACATCAGGGGAAAGGAAAATCTCTTTCCTCTCCCCTGATGCCTCTTCGCTGCCCCAAACCCCCGCCGAAGTCCAGAACACCTACCTTCTTCTCCGGCGCTCAGGAAGCAAATGGCTTCCCGAGCGCTGGGAATCCCTGATGATGTCAGCGCGCGCTGTGCGCGCTGACGTCATCAGGGATTACCATGGGGGGGGGCGGGGGCGGCAGCGGAAGCTCTTCCGCTGCCGCCCCCATTGCAAACACGAAGATCAGAGAGCCTCGGAGGGAGCGCCAGCGCTTCCCCCGAGGGTGGGGCTGATGACGAGCTGGCCTTGTCATCCGCGCAGGACAGGTAAGCGCGATGACGAGCCCAGCTCGTCATTAGCCCCGAAGGGGTTAATGCAACAATTGTATAATTGTTACTGCCTTTCCAAGCAGAGTCTCTCAACCTACTTGGAAAGGACACAGCGGAAAAATGTAGTTGGGAAAGATGGTATAAACATTTTGATAAATGACAGACCATATGAAAGTGCATAATTAAACTGCTTGTAATAGATATAGCTCTTTAGCCATTTTTTGGGAAAATGTATTTAACAAATCAGCAGTTTTTACACCAATTTCCAAACATAGGAAACAACAAACCTGTTGGAAGGTGGTTTATTAGTAGATGTAGGTAGGTACCTACCACTAGTCATAAGGCCACAATCACAATATGAGGTCCAGACAATATCTCAATTAATGATTCCGGTGCACAGACATAATATCGACTCCACAATATCGAATGGACAAAATATCGAGTTTTAAATATCGTTTGGAGAAAATATCGACAGGACAGAATATCGACAGCCAAAATATCGTTTTTAAGGTAAGTGAAGTAATATCGACTGTAAATAATATCGAAAGTAAAAAATATCTTTTTTTATATAATATGTAATTATTTATAGTGTTTTTATGTTATAATATGTGTGAAAAGTGTCATTTTATGTTATAATTATTTTTAATTAATGATTTTTTTTAAATTATTGTGTAATTTTATTCTGTAGCGGGTTGTGGGTTTATAGGGGAGTAGGGTGGGAAGTAATTTAATTATAATTAATTAAATATGTAAATGTATTAATTGGTAGTAATAATTAATTAATTGGTAATTTAATATTATATGTTAATTATTTAAAATTTAATTGGTAATAAATTTAATTTAATTGATTAATTGCTAATTATGTAAATTAAAATAATGTATTTCCTGTAGCGGGTTGTGGGTTTATAGGGGAATAGGGTGGGAAGTAATTTAATTATTATTTATTAAATATGTAAATGTATTAATTGGTAGTAATATTTAATTAATTGGTAATTAAATAATATTTGTTAATTAATTAAAACGTAATTGGTAACTAGTTTAATTTAATTGATTAATTGCTAATTATGTTTAATTAAAGGGGTATTTTTAGGGTTCAGGGTCAGTTTTTAGTTTTTGGGTAAAGGGGTATTTTAGGGTTCAGGGTCAGTTTTTAGTTTTTGGGTAAAGGGGTATTTTTAGGGTTCAGGGTCAGTTTTTAGTTTTTGGGTAAAGGGGTATTTTTAGGGTTCAGGGTCAGTTTTTAGTTTTTGGGTAAAGGGGTATTTTAAGGGTTCAGGGTCAGTTTTTAGTTTTTGGGTAAAGGGGTATTTTTAGGGTTCAGGGTCAGTTTTTAGTTTTTGGGTAAAGGGGTATTTTAAGGGTTCAGGGTCAGTTTTTAGTTTCTGGGTAAAGGGGTATTTTTAGGGTTCAGGGTCAGTTTTTAGTTTTTGAGGAAAAGGGGTATTTTTAGGGTTCAGGGTCAGTTTTTAGTTTTTGGGTAAAGGGGTATTTTAAGGGTTCAGGGTCAGTTTTTAGTTTTTGGGTAAAGGGGTATTTTTAGGGTTCAGGGTCAGTTTTTAGTTTTTGGGTAAAGGGGTATTTTAATGGTTCAGGGTCAGTTTTTAGTTTTTGGGTAAAGGGGTATTTTTAGGGTTCAGGGTCAGTTTTTAGTTTTTGAGGAAAAGGGGTATTTTTAGGGTTCAGGGTCAGTTTTTAGTTTTTGGGTAAAGGGGTATTTTAAGGGTTCAGGGTCAGTTTTTAGTTTTTGGGTAAAGGGGTATTTTAAGGGTTCAGGGTCAGTTTTTAGTTTTTGGGTAAAGGGGTATTTTTAGGGTTCAGGGTCAGTTTTTAGTTTTTGAGGAAAAGGGGTATTTTTAGGGTTCAGGGTCAGTTTTGGGTTTTTGGGTAAAGGGGTATCTATTTTTAGGGTTCAGGGTCAGTTTTTAGTTTTTGGGTAAAGGGGTATTTTTAGGGTTCAGGGTCAGTTTTTAGTTTTTGGGTAAAGGGGTATTTTTAGTGTTCAGGGTCAGTTTTGGGTTTTTGGGTAAAGGGTTTTTTTAGGGTTCAGGGTCAGTTTTGGGGTACAGGGGTACAGGGGTACAGTCTAAAAAGAAAGTAAAATTAAATGTACATTAATTTAATTTAATGAAATGAAATTAAATTAAATTATATTTAAATAATTTTAAATAATTCAAATTAAAAAAAAATATTATATATTTACCAATACTTACGTTGTAATGGTAGTGCGTTGTAAAAGTTGCGTTGTAACGTCATATATCCACTGTTGCACTCTTTGCAGTGGGAATAGTAATTTTTACTCTTTTGTATTTGTACGTTAATAATATTGGCTATTATTTAATTAAATTTTGTTACTATATATATATATATATGTTTTAAGAAATATGATTAAAAAATATTTTTTTTTACTTTCATTAATTATTTAATTATTAAAAGTTATTTTAAGTATTGTTAATTATATTTTAGTAATTAATTTTTTATATTAATGTAATTAAACATTGTTTTTATTAAAGTCGATATTTTTTACAACTATATTTTTGTTAACGATATTTTGTACTCGATATTTTTGTACTTACCTGTTTGTACATACAAACTCGATATTTTGGTAGTAGATATTTTCTCGTCGATATTTTGGGTAGTCGATATTTTGGTAGTCGATATTATTTCAGTGATCCAATGATTCCCTTGTTCAGCCCTTGGGAGTCAGGCTTAACTTAAGGGTACAGGTGTGTAAAGCATTTAAAAACACCAATACATTAAACAGGTAAGACACAACAAACAATATAAATCCAACACTAGTTCATAAAAATAGAAAATATTGTAATGATTAAAATGACACCAACTGGACAACCATTCAATTTAGAGAACCAGAGCTATACATTTCTTAAGATTACATACTTTCCAGTGCCTAAAAGCCAAAAGAGCCAACTTGGTACATTTGGTCACGCTTGACCGGGACAAAGTCAAACATTCCTTTTAAACGGACCACAATGGACCGGGTGTCAGATGCAGTGAATGGCAGGGCCCAGTCAAGTTTTTACCTTCCAACGTAGTCACTTTTTGGGAGCTTTTTATCTCGACGTCGAGCTGGTCTTCTCATCAGGACGCTTGCAGTCACCACAGAGCAATGCCTCGGTCGCCTCTAAGAAGTCTTGTCGACCACGAAAAGCTCTGGAATTTCAGTGAGGCAAACCTGAATCTCAGGCCGAGTCACAGTTCGACATCGCTGGCTTGACTCTCAATGATGGAGCGGGGTAAGTTATTGAGCTTTTTGAAAATAATTCTCCAAATAGTTTCAAACTTCTGGATCTTCTCTAGAAGGTCGTTTTGGACTCTTGAAGGGACTACAACATGAATGCAGGGTTCCAGAATCTCTGAGTGGCTCCTTGGGAGGTTGAGAACACAAGACCAACAATACACCTGGCCAAATCCTTAAAAGTCCACTGAATGCTGCTCAGCTGGGGTCTTCTTGGCGGAGATGATGCAGGTGGATCTCTTTTACCCTGTTGCTTACAAGGAGTCCACTCCTCAAGAGTCAGGGAAAGTCCTTCAATTGCTGAAGTCCGCAGTGTGCAACCGGTGCAGTCTTCATGGTGTATATCAGGGGTACAGCAGGGCAGTCCTTATTATTTTTTCAGGCAGGGATCTGAGTTGCTGGGCAGCTCTCCCATATTGATCCAAGTTTCTGGACGGGCAAGCAGGGAGGCACACCTGAGCAATGGGGTGCAGGGTACCACCCTCAATGATGACCTCTTCCTCTGAGGTGTGGCAAATTCATGTCCAGAAATCACTGTTCCATAAAATCCAAAATGGAGAACATCTCTCCTGGAGGTTTAGGACTGGCTAACCCAAACTACAGTTGTGGCTACCTTTACCTAAAACACACCCCTTCCAGCCCCTCTGCTAATTCACTTACAGGCGCTCCCATCTATCTGGGTGTGCAGGAAGTGGGGATGGGCCTGGTTCCTTTCCTCAATGTCTTTCTGCCTTTGAAGACCAGTTTGGCTACCCAGCCCCATTCTTACCTTTTGCTCTGCCTCTGCAGATCTCCTCTCACCAGATGTCTCTTTGTTTATTTTCAGGCAACTATCTCATCAGAGCAGTTTGGCTCTGCCTTTCAAATGCCGGCCGATCAGAAAAGGCTGCTACAGGGCTGAATTCAGGCATATCAGAAAAGCACTTTCTATAACGTATTTTCTGACATATCAATCAATCAGCATTTGTATAGCTCAGCACTATCACCCCTTGGGGTATCTGGGCGCTGAGAGTGCTGGGTCTACATTGAAATGCCAGGGCTTGAGTTTCTTTCTGAAATCCTCCAGGGAGGATGCTGTTCGGAGATGGAGGGGTAGGTCATTCCAGGATTTAGCGTCGATGTGGGTGAAGGAGTGTGAGGTGCAGTGCACATGTCTTGTGGGCAGGTGGAAATTCAGTTGATGGTTTATTCTAGGATGTTGCTTGATCATATTGGACTTTCAATGCATGCGTGAGGATCTTGACCTGGCATTTCTTTTGGATTTGGAGGCAGTGGAGTTTTCTGAGATGGGGTGATACAGATCTTTGGGGAGGTCAAGTATGCGTCTGGCTGTGGTGTTCTGTATGGTCTGGAGGTTTTGAGGTGCTGGGTGGAAATTCTAGAATAGAGGGCATTGGCGGCGTGTAACGAGGCCTTGCGTGACGGTATTTCTAGTGTTGATTGGGATCCATGTGAAGATTCTGTGGAGCATGCGAAGGGTGTGAAAGCAGGTGGAGTTGAAACTGCGCTGACTTGTTGTTTCATGGTCAGTTGGCTGTTGAGGATGATGCCCAGGTTACATGCATGGTCTCTCAGTGTGGGTGTTGGTCTGAATTCTGCTGGCCACCAACTGTGGTCCTATATTGCGGTGCTCTTCCCGAAGATCAATACTACTGTTTTTTTGGAGTTGAGTTTGAGGCATTTGTCTCTCATCCAAATGGCTATGTTGGCCATGGTATTCCAGAAGATGGTTTTGGTGTTGGTGGGGTCCTCGGTGAGCAAGAGGAGAATTTGAGTATCATCTACGTAGGAGATTATGTTGAGTCCATGGGCTCTGACGATGTCTGCGAGGGGGGTCATGTAGATGTTGAACAAGGTGAGGCTGAGGGTTGACATAGTTATAATAAATCCAATCTTGATAGGTTGTTGGATTCATTCTTTTATTTTGACACTTTGAAGGCTCATTTTAGCTCACTCTTGTTATTAGTTGGACTTTATTAAAGTTTAATAAAGCCTTTCCACATTAGCCTAAGCAGCTAGTGGACTACAATGGAGAAAAACGAAATTGACAGTTATTCCATCACCAGGGCTTATAAACCATATCTTATAATGCCTCTGCGTATTTTAACATAGCACCCTACCCTTGGGACACCGAGGGTAGACCTTTAGGGGTGACTTGTATGTAAAAATAAGGTCGCTTTGGACTTTATTTCCAAAGTCTAAATTTTAGAGTAGCTTGCAAAGCAGGGTTGGGTTTTAAAATGATAGCAGGCAAAACAGCAGTGCACGCTTAAGTGCATTAAATCTACTGGGCCTATAAACCTACATGCCCTATCATATACTAGGGACTTACAGGTAGGTTGTCACTACCAATTGAAATTATACCTAATTACTATGTACCTTTTATACAAAGCACCGGTCCTGAGTCTGGTTAGCAGAGCCCAGGGCACAATCAGAATCAGAAAACCAGCATCAAGTAGTCAAAATGGGGGCAAAAATTATTTAGGTGGACACTCACTGCAAAAGGCCATGGTTTCTCACTAAACTTCAATAAACCCTCAGGAAGATAAAGCTTCCCAGGCTACAGAAGCACTACAGAAGCACTAGAATATTTCACTAATGTCCTTCTGACAGTTTCCACATTTTTAGTCCACTTCAGAGTGCATTTGGGAGGGTCACGGCAGGCATGACTGCTGGGCCACAATCCTGGTAGTCGAGGCCTTCCAAGTATGGAACTGCAAACTGGGCCAAGAACATGCTTCCCCATTTGACTCTTGGGTTATGGGATACAAGCTGCCAAAGTCTTTTCAAAGATGTAGTACTGGGGTCAGGGGCTCTGAACTCATTCAAAACTACACAGGCACAAACATTCACTGTCTAGTCTAATGCTGACTCTCGTAAAAAGAAAGGGCCTCATTTATGAAGGCCTTGCGCCACTGGTGCGTCACTTTTTCCCATTTTAAAAGTGACGCACCGGCGGCGCAAGACCTTCATAAATAAGGCCCAAAGTACTTAAAGGACACAGCAAAATAAAATACTACAAACATTAATGGCGGTATAGATACAGGGTGCTAGATCCCAATTACAGGCTTTAGTCAAACTCCACACCACCTACAGTAAATATGACAATGATTAGGCACAAGTGTATGTTCACTAAGCAGTTTCTATGCTCAGTACCACATACTTTAGTTCCTTAAGTTATTGAGCAAAAGAGGTCATGCTGAAAAACATTAACTTCCTAATGACAGAGTTATCTTAGTACGATCAAGAGACAACCCTCGGTCCTTCAAACTCCAGTCTAGTGTTACCTGCTCAGCAGAGATGTGGCTTGATGGGGTGCTCTTCTAGGAAACACTATTTCATCTTGGTCAGTGGTATATGATTGAGGATGTCCCATCACTCTGAATCCTTCATGGACTTGGTCCTTTTTGCAGGGTTATCCCCAAACCCTTTGCCTTCCTCCTATATTTTTTTTCTGAACTGTTTTTGTTGGTTTTATGAGTCTGAGCACTTTACCACTGCTGATCAGTGCCAAAGCGCATGTGCTCTCTCCTGAAAATGTGATAAGATTGGTCTACACCTTTTTGGCATATCAAATTGACCTTGTACAGTGGGATCCCATATACCCAAGGCCTGTAAGTTAAATGCTAGTAGTGGGCATGCAGCGTTGCTTGCGCCACCCACAGAAGTAGCCTTTCAAACCTATCTCAGGCCTCTGCTGCTGCAGGGCCTGCGTGCACACTTTATTGCCACAGTGACGTGGTTTTGAAAGTGTTTGCCAAGTCTGAAACCACCTTTTACTACATACAGGTCAACCCTAAGGTAGGCCCGACAGAGCTCTATGGGTAGGGCGCTGTGTATGTAAAAGGTAGGTCATTGTGTCTTGGTTGTGTGGCATGTCATGGTAGTGGCAAACAGCCTATTCGGTTTCTCACTGCTGTGAGGCTGCTCCTCTCATAAGTTTGCATTGGGAATTACCTGACATGTGTTTCAGTGGAAATTGCTGATATGAAAGGGGTAGCGTGGCTATGTTTAGTATGTTTGGAATAGTGGTGGTAAATCCTGCTTATTGGTGAAAGCTGATTTTTCAGTACTATTTTAGAAATGCCACTTTTAGAAGTGGGCATTTCTGTGTGCTTACGACTCTTTGTGCTTTGCAGCCTGACTCCAATCAACATCTGGTTTAGACTGATAGGGGCCTATTGTGTGCATTAGCTCTAGACAGTAACAAGTGGGGTTGAGGTGTGTCCTTCCTTTCCTGGGTGACTCATAGCCAGGCTGAAGCGACCTGGCATGTATTTACAGTGATGAGAGGAGTTGTCACATGCACCAGAAAAGGGCTGTGCCTGCCTTTCAGAATGCTGTCTCTGTCCCCCTGTAGTGTGTCCGAAGCCGGGGCTGGGGCTTGAATAGGTGTGTTGTGCACTTCTTGTGACTTGTGAGGATAAGTAAAGGGGTTTTGACCCCAAGATTTTAGACACTCTGTGGGACTTGCAGCCAGATGCTGCAGGCTCTACATGCTGCACCAGAGGACTGGTGTGCATCAGGAGGAACAACAATTTGTAGTATTTGCCTTGTTGGACTAGTCTGCTGCCTACTGATTGTTGGGCTGCAGTGAGGACTGCCATTTTGCAAGTGTTGCCTTATGTGCTGACCTGCTGTCGCCCGCTGCTTGTGACAAGAGCCAACATGGGCAGATTGACTCTTGGCACATGAGTGCATGGTAAGCGCTATCAGGGATCTATTGCGGGCAACAGAGGTAGTGCATGCTGAGCGCTTCTCATTTCGGAAAACGAAGAGCCTCGTTGTCAGCCGGTACCTGGGAATATTCCTGTGCCCCCCAGGCGAGTGGGATGTCGAGGTGCCATTGCTGATAAGTGTTGCCTCATGGCACCCTACCTTCCCAATTGGCTTGGCCGACCCGCTGCAGCCCTCCTCCGAGCACCCCCCGTTCCAGGAAGGTAGAAGCAAAGCGCTGTGAAGGAAATGTCTGTGCCGGACAAAGGAGATGCCCCGGGAGGCCTGCGGCTCTGCAGTTGACCCAGCTGGGGTCTCAGGTGTCACAGAGAGCTTCAGATTCGCCCGGGTGTCGGGAGTTGTTGCTGCACATTTGGCAACTGCAACGCGCGGTTGCAGGAAGCTGCGATGAAACACCCGGAGCGTAGAGGACCCAGCGAGGTCTCTCACTGGTAACTGACATTGACGCCTCTTACCTAGGATTACAGAGACACCCGGTGAGAAGTGATCTGGGGATGGGACAAGACCCAGCAATCTCGTAGGAAGCTGAGTCTCAGAAGTACTAGTGCGCCGGGCTCCAATGCTCACAGGGAGTAACTGGCCACACTTTGGGCTCTCCCTGACCAAGGGACTGAGTGATATTGCCAGATTTGGGTGCTGATGAATAACCCTGGATGATTCCTGTATTGCCCTTCACTGCCTACTGCTTTCTATGCCCTGAGGTATGATGAATGTGGGGCTCATACTTCACACAGACAGAATAACAAGTTTTGTTATTTTGAGACATTGCATGTTACATACAGTGAGGGTGTAAGGTGCTATTTTCATGAGGTTTTTATAACATGTGCAATCTATAAGTAGTTACCTTCTTTTACTAACTGTGATGTTATGCCTAATGTTTTCCTAATGTATGCAATCTATGAGTATTTACCTTAATGCACTACTTCATGTTATGACTATTGCCTAGTAGCAATGTAATTTATGATCTATGTGAATTTATGAAAATTGCCTAGTTAGCAAAGTGATTTATGTGATTGTGGTCATGTGATTTATATACATGATACAAGATATTTTTATATAACCTGGTGTGGAGTCTCTTTTGTGCTGTACCTAATGTGTCACTGGTGTGTGTGTGTGGTGTGCAAACACTTTACCTATTGCCTCTGGGATAAGCCTCACTGCTCTGCCAAGTTACCTAGATTGTGAGCAGGAGTTGTCTAGTGTGTGTGAATCCCTTACCCTGACTAGAGTGGCGGGTTCTGCCTGGCTTAGGTACATACCCTAGCTAACCAGAAAACCCTTTCTAACACTACTTGAAGCAATCAGCATAGCAGACATGTTTGGAGTGTGCTTGCCTTCAGCAATTGTGGCCTCTGGATGGTGGGGCAGGTCCTCTGCTATGGCAGCAGTATCAATCCTGCCATTGGGGGTGCCACGTGTCATGAAAGCAAGAAAAGAAAAATGTGATGGGTTTATTATTTGACTTAATAATAACTACTGGTAATTACTCTGGGACACAATTCAGTCCAACATTTTTATTGCCACCATGTCACCTCATACAGATACAAATATCAGTTTAGGTCGTGCTCCAGTAGAACAATCTCCAAGCAAGGTAACTTCCGAACAGTAGCACAAGTAACCCCAGCCTGGTTACAGCCCAAATGGGCTCGTCCATAGGGTGCAGCTTGAGTCCTATGGAACAGTGAGTGTGGGTCCTACATTTGAGCATACCCATCGCACTTACAGCGACACCTTGAGGTCAGCAAAAATGTGATGTGTGGATTGCATTAAACTCACTCACTATGTGGTCACAGGTGGCTGCAATTATTTGAAGTATTCCGTCCACCACTGTATGGTTTGGTACAGGTCGAGGTAGCAATAACATAGCATTGAGACAGTTCCTCAATTATGGTATGGGCGATTATCCTGGCAGTAGTGTGGTACGAATTGAGGTGGCTGTAAAAGCCTGTTCAGTTGCATTACAGGGGTGCTGGATGGCACAGAGTTGTTTAGGCTTGTAGTTACTTCGTGCAGTTCATCACAACAATCGTGCAGAGAGGCTGGGTGACCCCTCCCTTCTTGCCCTCCTGATGCCAGCCAGTTATACAGGGTGCTCCACATGCCAGGAACTTGTTCCTCCTCTTAAACAGTCTCTCCTCCTGCAGGGCCAAGCACTCTCCTTACCCCTCTCAGAGCAGACAAAGAGACTTCTTGGCTTTAGGTAGACCCACAGTCTCTCAAGCAAGTTGTGTAGACTTCAGGTGATATCTTCCCTGTGGAGACTGGCTATCATGCAGATGCCAGCCCTGGTCACACAGTAGCTCTATAAATACTCTGGAGTACTCCCTTCATTTGTCAAGAAGAGCTATGAATACAAAGTTGTATTACTGGCTCTCACTTTTGTACTAATTTTCAAGACAGGAGCTGTTGATCCACAGTCTAAAGTCCAGAGACCAGTTTGTGGTGATCCTTTTAAAATATACGTTTCTGACTTCCTTGCAGACACACCATTTGTGTAAGGTGCCAGCCAGGGTTGACTAGCCTCCGAGGCTAACTGTCAATACCCGAAGGGTTGGATTTGCAGGCCGATGTATGGGTTGTTTTTTGGCTACTTCAGGGCATGTTATATTGTTTTGTGGAGAGTTTTTTTGCATGGATTTCCATGACATTACAAAAACGATCTTTTTTTTTTTTTGCAGAGTTTTATATAGCACGAACTTGACCCGAACTGAATCAGGTATCAGAGCGCCTTACATAGCACCAGTTACGTTACATGAGGACACACACTCATTTTTGTTAGGCACGGGGAGATTAGGTGATTTGCCCAGAATCACAGGATGCTTGGCGTTGGTACCAAGACTGGAACCCAGATCCCCAGGTCCGAGGTTGAGCGCCTTAGCCGTTAAGCCAACTCCTCTCCAACTCCGATTCCCTGTTCTGAGCACAAATACATGCAGTCGTCCATGCCTTGCAAACCACTTATTTAGTGTGTCTTTACAAGTTCAAAACTGCCCTGATTTGCAAAAGTGCGCCATATTTTTAGTCATCTGATAGGCTAATGGGGCCAATTCTTTGTGTGACTAGGCAGTGATGATTCTGGCAGCAAACAAAAGTCTTCAAAACATGGGCACCATAAAGTGTGAAGACTCTGCACCTATCTCTCATCAGCCTTCCTGAAGTAGTAATCATGAAAGCAGAAAGGGCAGACCTTGTCCATAACCTTCCTCTCCCTTAGCAACAGAATCTGCCGACTCATCCCATCTCTCCCACCAACCACAAAATGGCAGTGGTCAGGAGAGACTAATCAACAATCCCTGGCTGAACGATATTTTTAAATGTTCTCAAGGTGGCCCTGTCACCATCCTCTCTTACTTTAATATCTAAGTCTCCACCCTCCATACTTTAGTACACTGTGTGTCAAGCGGAATGCCATACTCCTAATGTGCCAGGGATAATTAAAAATGGATCACCCTAGACCCAACAATCTGATTCTCAAAATAATACAGAGTTTTACTGCCATCTACGCCATACATACATGCTATTGACACATGCACAGAATGTCAGCATAAGTGAGCCGGTAGGCCAGACTCTAACAAAACCGGAAAAAGGGCTACTCATGAGTATTAATTCAAAAAAATCAGTGCTGCTACCACCAATTCATGCCAACTACTCAAGACATGGACAGTAATGTTGGTAAAGGGGGCATGCTTAGTCACCCCTCCAGACCACTGAACAGCTTCTAGAACTTGGATTCACCATTGCCAGCCCGAGGCCTCAGCACACATGCTACATCAGCGTGATAGCCGAGTCAACAAAAAGTCACAATACCAGTTTCATAAGCAGTCAAGTTACACAGGGCAGGGGTACATGCCGGTTTACCACGTAGTTGACATTCCTGCCTTAACCATCCATTTATGTAAAAATCGTGATGCAAGATTTACCATTTGGCAAAAAGATATCCTGGGGGGATTCCACTTAAAAAGTTAGGCTAACTCACTTTGTTTTCTCATATGGTCCTATTTGAAACAGGCATTTATGTTTAACCACATAGCTGTTTGCAGGCAGTCTGGAACGCACACTAAAAACAGTGGCAGCACCCATGATGCAATGGGCAGTGCCAGTGATGGAAGTGGGACACCCCAGCAGTGAAAGTGGATGACGCTTTTCTAAGAAAACTTTAGGGCATGTGCTTTTATTTGTTTTCAAAGTAGGCACTGGTACGTAATATCCAGCCACTAGGCGCCATGGTTGCTCGACCAAGGAATTGAAGTCCACATCCCAGATGAAGCTCTAAGATGTAAATACATTTCTGATGTTCCTACTCATCCCATGGAGAGAGGTTGTGCTGTGTCATTTCAGACAGCACTCATATCTTTAGAGTAACATCAGACATTACACGTGGGTGGGCTACTATCATAAGTACGGGGTAAACATTGGCGGGATTCAGTTTACAGGTGTACACTTAGGATGGAAAGTTGTAAGCGTTCCCATCAGAGTCTTCTTAATACTTTTTCAGTTTCACACATTTGCCCACCCCTGCAGACAAGAGTTGGTGAAAGTTGTGATGTCAAAACCAATAACCAATCCACTTTATCATTTCGATTGCCTTCACAAACTAGGCCCAAACACCAAAATAATAGTGGCCACCAATAACCCACATACTTGTGAAGCACGCTGCTTCGGTGTTTTGCAAGGCGTGAGGCACTGCATGCAATGTTTGCGGTCGTATCAGGTAAATCAACAGCAAAAACCGGTCCAACAGACCATAAAACCAGCCCACAGACAGCCAAAAACCGGTCAACAGACAGGTCATGTCAGACTATCCATTCTGGCACTGACTGAGTACCCTAATGTAGTCCAATCCGACCCAGGTTGCAGAATTAACAGGGAAAGCACGTGCCCGTTTCTTTTCATTATGAAAAGCAATGCGGGTAGATAAATATAGTGGATAATGCTGCTCCTTGTGGGTGCATCTTTGGGCAGCACGAGGAATAGGAATACAAAAGCAATGACAAAACCAGTAGGCCTGGTTTTAACATGGAACGCAGGCATGTACCAATGTGGACAGGTGCATGGCTGCGTTTCCATCTATTAGCCCATTACAGCCAGACAAATTGGCTTTGCTAGTGCTTGTTGTTGGTGTTGCTAATTCACTAAATGAAATTAGGCAAACTGACTAAAGGGGAAGGGTGGAAACAAAAGGAGGCTGGTGGAGGGGTAGGGGAGTGAGCGGTAACAAAAGGATGCCGGAGTTACACATAAGGAAGGAAGGAAGCTGACACACGGGAGAGATCACAAACGAGAAGCCAGGGCACAAAGATAAGTAGGAAAGCTCACATGGGTTGGAAAGAGGGTTCAGCGGTGGAGGCAGAACCCACAGTGAGGCAGAATAAAGCTCAAAAAGTGAGACAGGGAACGGACATACGGGGCGAGGGGTCACTGAAACGAGGGTGGATGGGGTTAAAGGGCAAACAAACAGGGAGAGAGAAAGACAGACACACTTAAGACCAAGTCAGAGACAAGAATTGATGGAGAGTAAAACGATTGAAGTATAAAGACAGGGATTACCTACATGTAAAGCATATTTATTTTAATTTCCTTGTATCACTTATAGAAAGAAAGCAGCATCAGGATAATAATAAAATAGGTATTATGCTCAGTCAACTGCAATCATACACTAGAAAGCACCTAGAAGTCATCATTGAGGCGTGGAAATAGAACTGTCACTCGATGAGTTTAAGGGTGTGACAGCACCACCTAGTGTGCATTCAAGGCAATTAGAAATGTTAACAAGCATTGGCTGCGCAGCAGTGAAAGTGGCAGCAGGGGGAGAGGGCATGGGCGATTTCCTTTCGGGAACGTGCGACCATATGGCGCTGCAAAAGGATATTGCCAAGATGTGCACACGTTGCATTGCAAGCAATGCAATGCGTGCACTTCTTTGCTGAAAAAGCTCTGCCGATGACATTAGATCCCCTCCTATGCAACGCATGCGCGTTGCGTAGGGCGAGACCTAAAAAAGAGTGCATAAAAGGCCTTTGTGGAGAAGTGCGAAAGCTGTGCTGATAAGAGTGTAAGATAGGCATTAAATGTGTGACACGGACATTGAAAGGCATGATTATGGCAGGAAATGAGACATGAAGGCATGCCACGACTTAGATATGGCAGGTATTCTTGAGACAGTATAATAGATCTCAGGTGAATCTGATTTGGTAGTTCCACCTACTTAACTCTCCTTTGTATTCGGATATGACCAGATTTCTGCTGGTACCCACCAAAATACTCCTCCATTCTTATACCATTCAAATAAAAAAATCAAGTTGTACCTGAAATTTTATTTTAGAGGGTGCTCGCTGTAAATGGCACAAGTTAAGAATAAGATGCTGTGCAGAAAGGGAAGCATTGACAGCATGCGGAAGTAGCAAATGCGACATCAAAGGATCATTGGGTGTAGTGAGCGCGAAATCAATGGCCCATCGGGAATAGTGAGAGACATAAAAGCCGTGTTGAAGACAGCCAATCACACTTCAAAGGCAGGGTGTGCATATTGAATGCACATCGGGATAATAAGAGAGACATCAAAGAAATGTTGAGCCGTTGAGTGAGTCACTGACACTCGGGTAGCGAAAGTGAGTGAACCATCAAAGACACTTTGTGTCAGTGAGTGGAACATCGAAGCAGCGTTTCTGAAAGGCAGTGAGATATCAGAGAAAGTTGGAGACAGTGAACCAGAGAGAGACAGACGATTTACACAGTATTGAGGAGACATTGTTGACAGGCATGTAGACATGAACGAACTTTGCATGTTCTAATATATTATGGAATAGTATTATAACTATTCAAAGCAAACTGAGGATAATCATGAGTTAACAGGGGAACACTGTAAACAATGAGTGACACCCTAATTGAGGGCAGCATGCAATACATCGTAGCACTCGAGAGCAGAGAGTATCAAATTCTCGTGTGGACAGTTATCTGGATGCCTGGCAGCCTATAAGAGACATCATTTAAAAATTGTGCACAGTGAGAAAGGCAACACAAATACATTGTAGACAGTATATGAGACGTTGAATTCATGGTGAAGAGTGAAATACACTGGATGCACCATGGAGAAAGGGAGTGAGACATCAAATACTTGTGAATGGGATGTGTGTGAGACATATTGGTATCAGTCACTGAGGTACAGAGAGTGATTGGGCGGTGAGCAGTGTTATTGGGAAGGGCAGCTCTGCACATTTCACAGCACATCCACACCTCAAGCCCTAATGATGGAACATTAGCGCGGCGGTAAGTACGTAATGAAGGGTCTTAAACCTGTTCGAGTGACAATGTGGAATGGAAAATGGCCACAAGTGTAGGCGTCAAGAGCCATTGTCCAGTGGAGTGGCTGATTGACAAGGCAGCAGGCCATCATCCTCCCCGGCCAAGCATGCGCGGTAACTGCACTGGGTGAATGGTGGGAGAATTTAATTCATGCCTTGCCTTGTACCTAAGCGCAGTATTATAGACTCCAACCTCGCTGTTGTGACTCAACTCTGTGGTAACATTATTTGCTGCCCACCGTGGGCTGTGTACGTGATTGGCTAACTACCACTAAAAATGTCACCATAATTACAATGGCTGAATCTGCAGTGATCAAGCAGCGTGGACCGATAATCCTAAACACGTTTGGCGAGTGCATTGTTAGTGCCGATTAAACATAATTAAATAACTTCAAGCTGAGTCGTCAATCAACGGTCTCAAGATTGTTAAAAACGGGGGCGTGGCTTACGCGCCGGCGAGCTATGGCGCATCTTCCGTGAGCTCCGGAACAGCGCGGGACTTGCTGTTTGTTTCCCGGTATCTTATCCTTCGGCGGAGACCAGCAAGCAGCATCTTTGTACGGCGGAACATGGTCCCCGTCTGCTGCGAGGTGCGGCGGCCCTCCTGAATGCCGCTTTCCACAGTTTTGCCGGTAAACATCCCTCGGCTGTAGTGGAACGCGAGCGGCCGCCATTTTGTGCCGCCGAGCTCGCGTTCCGTTTTCTATTCATTTTTGCCGCATTAGCAGCCTGTTGTTTCTCCTGCTGCGATATATGGCCTTATGGTGCTGGGGTATGATGTGGGGACCGTTTAATATGTTCCTACTCTGCCCTCGCGACTTTTGGCGCTGCAACTCTCTTCATGTCCTCTCACTATCTCCATATTGATTGGCGGCGGCCATTTTGTGGTGTGTCTGGCACACTATCCATCACCTCCAGCTCATCTTCTCATAATCTTATGTGGTGTACTGGTTGACCTCCTGGGGTCTCAATTCATATGGACGCTTTGCTGTTGCCTTTCTGCATATTCCTGGATGGTTTTCTGCTTGCATATTACCTTGAGTTTTGCTCCATTTCGACGCACAACGTGTGGGTTTGCGTTGTTGCTTCTCCATTGCTCCGTAGTACCTCTTTTACGGCCTCTTCGCCCCAGTGCCTCTGCTTGCTCCCTATATAGGGTCTCAACGTTTTGGTTCTTGCGGTGTGAATTCTCCTCCTGTGGTTCTCCTAGTTTGCCCCTCTGTTGGCATCATGTCTCAGAACGCGGGACATGCGAGATCTTCTGTCACCGGTACTACACCGAAACGCCACAAGAATGACCCTCCTTCTCCTATTCGTTCATCTCAGAATCCTGTGCTGGACTCCATTTTAGAAGAGGTACGTGGCTTACAACCATTTATGGTGGCAACTAACGAGAAGCTCAAGCAGATAGAAGAGCGCTGGGTCGTTATGGAGAACAAGGTTTTACAACTCGAACAACGCATCAGTGACGTCCAGGATGTCTCTTCGAAAATTCCTATTCTAGAAAAAGAGATACAGCAGTTGAAACTCCACACAGAGGACCTTGAAAATCGCAATAGGAGGAATAACCTTCGTATTTATGGTGTTCCGGAGTCCCTTGAGGGGACCGACATGGTGTCCTTCGTCCGCAAATTCCTCTATGAACTTTTGGACCTCCAACCGGATTCTACTCCTCTGAATATACAGCGTGCTCACCGTTTGGGCCGACTCACGTCAAACCCGACCAAACCTAGAGGCATTATCCTACTTTTTCTTGAATTCACCGAATTGATGACTGTTCTTAAAGCTGCGAGACTTAAACGTCGCCTCCTCTGGTCAGGACATACCATATTTCTTGCCCAGGATTTATCAAATGCCACGAATGCTCGTCGCAAGGAGTTCCTCAATTTACGACCACATATGAGGGACTTGCACATTCAATATGGAATCCTGCATCCATGTCTCTGCAAAATAACTCACAACGGTCGTTCCCGTACATTTGATGATCCTCTGAAGCTTCGTGAATACCTTCGGAATGTCTCTGCTGCCTCTTCCACTATGGACACCAATGACTGAAAATGATTAATATATTTTTCCTACATTCACTTATCTCATGTCTTGACGACTGTTGTGGCCTTGTCCTGGTTTCTCTCTTGTAATTCTTTCCTATGACTTCTCTTCCTTTTGTTTATCTCATATCTCTATTCCCGCGCTTTCCGTCGCTCTGTGGGGTTGGCGCCTTCGCCGGCGTCTCCATGCTCCTAATGTCTAACTCTCCTCTGTTCTCTCAGATCTGGCTTCTTTGTCTTGATCTGTTTGTTCTCTTTCTTCCTCTCTTTCTTTCTTCTCTCTTTTTTCTTTTCACAGGCCATGCATGTTCTCCCAATGCTCATTTTTGTTCCGTGGTTTTCTTTGTGTGCCTATCTTCCTTTCTTCCTTTTAACTCCTGTGCTTCTCGTCACTCCCCTACTTCTTTCCTTATGCTTGACATGCTCATTCGTCTAATGTCTCCTCGTATTTACCCTAATCTCCTTGCCTTTTGTCATATTCAGTATTTGATTCTCATTTTTACCGTGTTTGTCTCCACTGTCTTCCCTTGTAGTTGTTCACCCGCAGTGTATTGGACCCAGATGTCATCCTTCTACCTTGTCTTCCATCATGTGTAATTTTGTGACGTGGAATGTTCGTGGTCTTGGACACCCTGTTAAACGTCAAAAGGTACTTTCCCACTTATCCAAGTTAAATGCTCAGATTGCATTTCTCCAAGAGACTCATTGTACAGATGTTGAATCTATGAAACTTAAGAGGGCTTGGGTGGGTCAAGTTGTTTTTTCTCCTGCTGTTGATAAAAAAGGTGGTGTTGCTATACTATTTCGTAAAGGTTTAGATGTTCAAATTATCTCGTCTCAAACGGATGACGGGGGTCGATGGGTTCTGTCAAAAGTGGTGATACAAAACAAACCGATGGTTCTCCTCAATATTTATGGGCCTGTCCGACCAGATCCTAAGTTTTGGTCTGACGTCAAAGTCCTTATATCCTCCATTGATTGCCCTAACATTGTCATTGCGGGTGACCTTAATCAATGGCTAGATCCCTTTTCTGATAGACTGTCTTCCTCCAAATTCCAGCCTGATAAGACACATAAATCCTTTCAATCGGCCATTGCCTCACGTCCCCTTTTTGATGTCTGGAAGACATGCAATCCGACTTCGCTCGAATATGCATTTTACTCCAATGTTCACCACACCAGGTCCAGAATTGACTATATTCTAGTCAGCAAATCTCTTCTCCCTGCAATTCAGACATCCGAAATTGGTTCTATTTTTTTGTCGGACCATGCACCTGTATATGCCACTTTTGACCTAGCTCAAACAACCTCCTCTTTTAACCGATGGAAATTTAATGCTTTCCTTCTCTCTGATTCGGTCTTTATGTCTAAAGTTAAAGATTTCATTTCTGAATACTTTTCCCTCAATTTACCTGAAGACACATCAATCTCGAATAATTGGGATGCCTTTAAAGCTGCCTTACGTGGTTTCACTATTTCCTATGTTTCTCAGAAGAAAAAACTCAACCGTGCTAAATATATCGCCCAACTCTCCAATATCAAGACCCTAGAACACTCTTACTTTTCTTCCAAGAATCCGGATGCTCTCCTCCAACTTGTCAAAGCTAAATCTGACCTTAATCAAATTGCCACGGTTGAAGCTTGTAATACCCTTTTGAAGATTAAATCTAAATTTCATGGAGGGCAGAATAAAGCTGGTAAAATTCTGGCAAATTATCTCAAAATTAAATCTGAACGAAAATCAATTGGTCCCATTTTTAATGAAGTAACTAACGCCCTGGTTTCATCTGATGAGGATATTGCACAAGTATTCCATAACTACTACAAACTCCTATATACTGATGATACGCTTCCTGATGATGATGATCTCTCTCGTTTCTTCCAGGACCTACCTCCTCCCCCATCTCTCCCTACAGAATTTCAACAATTAGAGTCTGACATTACTCCTCAGGAAATTCTCAAGGCAATTTCCTCCCTAAAGAAATCGAAAGCCCCTGGCCCAGATGGCCTCCCAATTGAGTTTTATTCTACTATGCACACTATTTTTGTTCCTCATCTGTTACACCTTTTTAACTCCTTTATTGCCAATGCCAAAGCCTCTGGATCCTTTTTGGATGCTCTAATTATCATAATCCCTAAGCCTGACAAAGACCACTCCTTGTGTAAAAACTTCCGTCCTATCTCCCTCATTAATTACGATTGTAAAATTTTTGCCAAGATTCTAGCTGCCCGTCTTGATTCCATAATCCCTCTCCTAATCAGCACTGATCAAGTCGGCTTTGTGAAAGGTAGACTTGCTGCTGACAATGCCCGTGTTTTTGCAAATATTATTTCACATAGTAAAAAGTTTAAAGCCCCCCTAGCTGCCTTATCCCTGGATGCTGAGAAAGCGTTCAACCGTATTAATTGGAAATTTATGTTCAAATCACTACAATGGTTTGGGTTTGGCCCCTCTTTCATTTCCTTAGTTAAACTACTATATTCTGCCCCTCGTGCCAGTGTTTTTGTTAATAATCAATTTTCTAAATTGTTCGCCTTAACCAGAGGAACGAGACAAGGCTGCCCCCTTTCCCCTTTACTTTTTATTCTTTGCCTTTAACCCTTTCTCATTAAAATCCGTTCTAACCCCCTCATTAATGGGTTCAGATTGTCATCATTTGAGACAAAACTTTCGGCTTATGCCGATGATGTCCTGGTTTACATGGCTAACCCTGTTTCTTCCCTTCCTCCTTTTTTGGAAGCAGTCCGCTTATACTCCTCTGTTTCTGGATATAAGCTTAATCTCTCTAAAACGGAGGTCCTCCCCCTAAATTCCTCCTGCTACCAACATATGTTTGCTTCAACTGATTTCGCCTGGTGTCCCTCCAAGATCAAATACTTGGGTATTTGGTTCTCCTCTACTTTAGGTGACACACTTAAACAGACCTTTACTTCCCTTACTCAAAAAATTCAGTCACTTCTTCAATTATGGTCTCCCCTTTTTCTTTCTTGGTGGGGTCGTTTAGACACCATTAAAATGATGATTTCACCACATATTTTGTACACTGTCTCCATGCTTCCTGTGAAAATCCCTAAATTATATTTTAATAGGTTGAACTCCATCTGCTCTAAATTTTTGTGGAATAATAAGAGACCTCGTATTGCTCTACATAAACTTGTACGCCCAAAATCTGAAGGTGGGGTTCGCTTTCCTGACTTTCAGTCATACCACTCTGCCTTTTTATTAAAACAAGCTTTTTCATTGGCCTTCAATTTTATTGATACCCCTATTCCCAGATGGATTGCACTCGAACGGTCCTTGCTAAAGGATTTTAATTTCCAACAATCTCTATTTATGTCACATTGTTCATTTTTGACTACTCACCCTGTACTGAAATACTCCCATACTCTACTGCACAATGTCTTCTCGAAAGACTCCACACCCTTACAATGTTTTCTTTCCTCTAGTGTTTGGTATAACAAATATCTTAAGTATAAGGGTAAATCTTTTTATTTCAAGTATTGGAAAGAAAAGAATATTATGTTTGTATACCAATTTTTCTCTGATTCCTCTATTCTTCCATTTTCTATAATGCAAACCATGTTTGATTTGCCTGTACACTTTCGCAAAGAATATGATATTATTACTTCTGCCATTTTATCTCATCTGTCTACCCTTCCTACTTTTGATCTCCTTCCTTCCCTTACTCCTACCTCTCCTCTATACCCATTGTTTACTCAACAAATTCCTAAAGCTGCTCTAATTTATAAACTGTTATTAGATACGGTTGGTCTTAGACCTAAAACCACTATTGAAACAGTTTGGGACGCTGATTTATCCTTCTCGTTACCTGTTGATGTTTGGGATCGTTTATGGTGTAAGTTGTTTAAGACTTCGATTTCAGCTCGTATTACTCAATCACTTTTTTTTCTATACCATAGAGCTCTTATTACCCCTGTCAGTATAACCAAATTCTCACCTTCTTCCTCCCCCCTCTGCTGGTCATGTTCCTCACATCCTGGTACGCTCCGACACCTTCTGTTTGATTGCCCCTCTGTTCTCACTTTTTGGAGCTCAGTTTGGGACTATTGCATGCGTGTTTTTCATTTTTCTGAACCATTCTCTACGATGCACGTTTTTCTTGGTTCCATGTCTGATGTTTTAGATTTACATTCTTATCATGCTAAATTATTTGATCTTTTCATTGCAACTGCTTTCAAAGTAATTTTGTCATGTTGGAAGGATAATACCAAACTGTCTGTACGTACATGGTGGAATTTCATTTGTGATGAGCACAGAATTGCAATTGCCTCTGCATCTTCTGTCACTTTAAAAATTAAATCTGACCTTACCTGGCTACCCTTTGCTACCTTCTTATCCTCTTATCCCACTCCCTAACCATCCCCCTTTCTCTCTCTTTCCCTTTCCTTTCTCTTTTCTTTACTTCTCTCTCTCTATTTCTTCTCTTTTCTTTCTTTTTATTTTTTATCCCGAACCATTCTTTCCTATCAATTTATCTCCCGTTGTTCTCTCATATTGGTTCAGAATTTTTCTCATGCTGTTATGTTATGATGTACTTTCTTTTCTTATGCAAAATAAAAATTTCTTAAACTGAAAAAGATTGTTAAAAACAGCAATCCTGCTTCGGCCGCCGGAGCCATGATTCATCATCTACTGCTTAGGCAGCAGACAGTGCGGATGTCCTCCACGCAGGCCAGCAGGCACAGTACAGGAAGCAGTGCATGGACACGGAACGCGTGCACCCTCAGCAGCAATTGTGCAGTTTTCCATAACATTCAAGCGCACAGCAGATGCAGCAGGACGAGGGTAGGTTTGTCTCGCAGACAGGATCAGTCTGCGCTGCTAGAATACAGAATGAATGCGCAAGATGACCCCCGGAAAGATGACCTGGCTTCACTTGCAAACAGAACAGAAACACGAGGGATGACATAACATCCTGTTCTGTGCCCCTTCAAGCCCACTTCCTCACCCCTCGCCCCCATTTTTGTGCTGGGCATTTTGGGAAAGCCCGCAGCGGCTCCTCCGTAAAGGTGAAGGAGCGTCACCCCACAGCTCTCTCAGCAGTAAAAACATGAAAAATAAAATGATAATAAAACAGCTTATTATCATTTTTTTTAACCTGCTGAGCTAAATTTAGAAGGGGGCGGTGCTGGGCCATCCTAATGGAAAACAGCTGCAGTAGGGATGAGTAGTGGTGAGCACTGCTGCAAGTGCGCATGTCGGTTTGGCTGGCCTTCTTAGGACGGCCAAACGGACATGCACACTTAGATTCCTCCACCCGAGCTGTGCAGAGATTCCGTAGGATGAGCATTTTTTTTGTTTTGCTAATGATTTTTGCCACAGGTTCACACATCTTCATGAAACGTTCCTGAAAAATGGTTCATCCACCTTCTCTCCTCCCATGAAAGTTTTGGTAGGATCCATCAAGTGAGGCTGACAAAAAGGGGTGGTCCCTAAGCACTTTTTCCATGTGTAACCTCCTACATGCCCCCCTACCCTGTCTAATATCCATTGATGACACGCAAAATCCTGTCACACCTGCAGCAAAGCACGTGTTGGTGGATTGGCAGTGGTGTAGTCCCTTGACCAGGGCTTTAAGTGGGGGGGGGCTGTGGGGGGCTGAGCCCCCTAATTTTTTGGGGGGGGCCTCGAAAGGGGGCTCTAGCGGGCTCTATTTTCGGACCTCAAAGGTCAAAGGTAGGGTGAGCAGACATCCCGGTTTTTGTTTGGTGTTATTAGTGTGGGTAACATGTCTTGATAGTGAAATACTGCCAATTTTGTTTTTCACTATTGAAAGGCTATCTTGCCCATAGGATAACATAGGGAATGCTGTGTGACATGTTTACCTGCATATCTTCCCATAACGGCAATATAGACATATGGAATCTGGTATCACTGAACTCAGAATTTAATAGCACATCCTTTAGAGAAGATGGTTTTTAAATTCTAAGTTTGGAAATAGCACTTTTAGAAAGTGGCTATTTTCCTGTTCAACCTTTCCGTGTGCCTCTGCCTGGTTGTGTATTGACTGTCTGGTTTGTGAGTGACAGGGGCTGTGGGCGGCTTCAGGAAGCTGGATGAGTCAGCACAAGACTCAATAGACCCATCTGCATGTAGAGTGGTGGGAGAAGTAGCACCTGGGTCTCAAAAGGGATTTGCCTGCCTGACACAATACTGGCTCCACCTCCTGTTTGCGTCTGATGGCCCTGGCCCACACTCACAAAAGTAGGACTGGAGCCCCAGTAAAAATAGATTACGAAACTTTGTGATCAAGAAGGAATCCATGCTTAGTGTCTGGGAGATGACCTACAGTTGCTGTGATTGCTGAGGAAGGCACTGTCTGCTGTGTGCTGTGTCCCCCTAACTTGAAGAGGAGCTGTGCTGTGTGCTTTGCCCCTCTGAAGCCTGTCTGTCTCCAAGGGCCTAAGAAGAGCTGGGAACTCAGGGATACAAAGGTTTTCCAGCACCCACCCTTCCAGCTGCTGTGTGGGTCTCTGTGCTGTGCTTTCGTGAAGCTGCCCCCCTGTGAAATCTGTCTCAGTGTGCTCATCGGCACACAGCTGGGGTGTAAGGTCGTGAGGCCTGCTCAGCCTAAAACGTGATCTGCCCCAGGATCGAGTCCCTCGCGCTCTGTGTGTGCAGATTAACGCACCGCTGAGGAACTTTGGAGTGCCTGCTTTGCCCCGAGCGCTGTGTGAGCATTGACCCCACCGCCGCCCCTCGAGCTGTGTTGTGTGCCCGAGGCCGTGTTCGCCGCTCTGAGAAGGAGCCTTGAAAACACCCTGCCAGTATTCACCACCACCGGCCCGGGATCGTCATTTCTGAGCCGTGCTCGGATTGGTCACAGCAACAAGGATTTTCCCCAGCAATGCGGAGGTTCTTCAGGTGGAGCTACGTTGCGTCTGGAGAGGCGCGAGGCGTCCGCTAGCAACCGGGGTTCCCTCGTGCATCATTGAGGAAAGAAGCTGCCTGAACCTGAGGCCGAGGTGCGTCCCACCGGCGAAAGCGGCTTCACCGGAGATCAGCAAGGACCGCAGAGCCCCCTTCACATCCTAAGGTAACCGGTAACCGGAGTTTGCACAGGTGGGGAGATTATGATCACATGCGCTACCGGGCTGCCCTGTTGCTACTTACGTGTCAGTGGTTTAACGAAACTTGAGGGCCCCCCCCTGCAAAGTACCTGGAAGTGGCCCCCTCTTATCACACTCAGGAGCTTGGGGAGCCCCGCATCGTGCGGGCTGCGGGGGGCCGTTGTTACACCACTGGGGGAAGATCCATTTTCAAGACTTCTTGACTTTAGCCCAATAGCTGCCCTCGCTTTCCAGTTTATAATTCAGTTCACATCTGGTTGGCAGCCCTCGCAGTTGCTCATTGTCGCCCTCTCTATTTCTTGGGTCACCGTTAGCCCCTCTCCTGCGATACCCCTTTGTAGTGCTGCTTTTTGCCTACTTTGTTTGGTGGGTCTTACAAGTGTGTTTGCAGCAGTGCGCCGGGTCCTACAGTCAGATTCCTGGCATGCCCCAGGTCACTGTTGGACCACTCACTGCTGAAACCAGTACGGCTTGTTTCATAAGGAATCTATTCCTTGTTATATGCCCAGTATTATCTGTACAGCACATGCCCTCAGTCCTAAAGCCAGTCAGCTTTCCTCCCCTTGTGACACCAAGACAGGGGATGCTGTCTCTTGAAACCGAGCAGTGCAAAAGAAGTGGACTCCAGTTCGCCATTGCTCTTCTGCTCCCATTCCCTGGTTCTCTAAAGACAGAGGGATTCTCTTTCTCACCTGATTTCTGGGCCTGTTGGCACTTTCCATCCTGTGCACCTGTTGGCACTTTCCATCCTGTGCATTAGTGCAGAGATTGAGGGATGGCACGGGCTTTCAGTGGATTCATGAGTCCGAAACTTGACAGCAATTCATGTTAGAATTATTCCCATCACCTTGTTGGTTGTTGCGGCTGACTCCCTAAATGCAGCGGCTACGCCCAGATGTGAGTACCACGCTCAATTGCCATAGGAACCAAGCTATACCTCTCTGATGAGACCTAAGTACGTTCTGTTGACCCCATCTCTAGTTACACATTAGTTGCCCCAACTAATCCATTGGAGTGTAATAAGGTGTTTTACAGTTGTGATATATGGAAAAACGCTACTTTTATGTGATTCTTTGACTGGATGCGACTTCATGATTTTCTTAAGCACACAATGCTAGTTATCTTGATTTAGAACACACCCATACTCGGATAGGCCACACCCCTTTAAGAAATGTGCCACGCCCTTTTTAGAGCACCCCTAATTTTTTTCCCAACTTAAAGCCCTGCCCTTGACGGAGTTTGGTGCTCACTGCTGGAATTGTCTCAACCTTAAGAAGTCACTGGTGGCAATTTCATATAACAGAAAGTAGAATACATTTGCTCCTACAAGAATGACAGGCAATGGAGTCTCAACCTTAAATGTTTTATTTAAGGATTGAGGCATACAGGCATTAATTCAAAATAGTCAAAATCAATGTGCCAATAAATCAGAATGCAAAGCTCAGTTAAAGTGCAGAATCAATCAAGAACCCAATAAAGTTCAGATCAGCAAAATACAGAGTCTAAGATGGGGAAGAGTTCAAGCATAGATTTGCTTTCTAAAACAAATGAAAAGTGGCTCAACGCCACATCAAGAAATCACACTCTTTTATAAGGTTCTAAGACAAGGATTTCATACATTCATTACAGTAGTACATTGTTTACAGTCTATTAATCAATCACAATAAAGCAAAGAGAAACAAACTTAATACATTCAACATTATTCCCATATTTCTACTATATAGAGATTCCCAGGAGCAAGAGAAATCATCTACACATGGAACAGAAAAGGTTATATAACTTGTGATTCTCTATGTGATAGCTATATTTAACCTTGAATGTGTCCACTTTATTCAGAACAGTTTGTAAAAGTCTTTATTCTTCTTTGTGGGGCACCTTTAATTTGTATTCTATTGAGACATGGAAATGCAAGTCTATTCAAGTGAGCCAAAGAAACGTCACAGGAAAAATGTAGTCGAAGGTCTAGTTTGCCCTTTAGTTAGCTTAAAGACGAATTTTTATTACTGCAAATCCTTACATTTAACAAAACAACTTGATCACTATCATACAAGGAACAAAGTAATTGTGTAATGGTTTACCACAAGGGCCCTATTATAAACAAAAGAGAAAACAAACAAAACCCTTATAATTTTAATAAGACTTGGTATAAAGATCCTGGCTGCAGTAACATATTATCTCGATTGCTTGTAAGGGCACTCTGAATCATGAAGAAATGTATGATCAGGCTTCAAATTGGCATCCACTGTTTCTTAATATCATAATATTTTGATGGGTCAATGGGAAATGTAGTTTGCGCTTGGATGCTGATGTGTAGTAGGCCCTCCAGAGACATAAAGCTCTATGCCAAGTGGAGCCAACATTCAGAGAGCATAGATAGCCCTTCCTTCCTTTAAACAAACTCAGTGCTTGTAAGTTTAGAATATTGTGTTCACTTGCACCCGTCAAATGCAGGAGCGTGTGCTTTCTTTCCGTCCTTCTTTCTTTCTTTGTTTCTCAAAGGCAATAGGCTAGCAGCCAATGGTAAAATGATAGTCTTTTTTAGGTCTGTGTTAACCAAGACCTTTTGATTTTTCTAAAATTATGAACACAATATAGTTTCTTATAAGGGGTTTTAGCCACATTTCATCCATTTGTCTGAGGTTGTGTCATTCACATCTTTTTCCAAACTGCTGTAGCATTCATCAAGGGGCAGTGCAGCAGCCTGCTTCAGTCTGAAGGAAGTGACCCGAAACAGTCAACCGGGTTACTGAAAACCAACTGCAATGCCTTCCCAAGTAATGAAGAGTCAGTCAGACAGTAGAGAATATAAACGATCAGTTTATTAGTAATACTCTGCAGAGGAATCCAATCTGACCTGCACCCTAATATGTCTGCCGAGGTACTGGCCCCCCAACAGTCCGCAAGGCATAACCATTCTTCCAAGAACCCCCCAACAACGCCCACAGTGGAAAGTTATCAGCTCAGGCTGAACATGAACAATGCAGGCACAGAAGAATGGGCTACCACCTGCCAGATGGGTAGACACTATCAGTGTCTCAAGGTTGCCGTACTTAGGCTCGGCGTCTCCTAATGCGAGAGCAAAGTTACACACAAGGATAGGAATGCAAGGGTAGAATGGCCTATTCATTAGTAAGACAGAATATGACCTTGAGCAGCGAAGGAAATAATAGCTGAATACCGTGTTCTGCTGAGGCAGGCAATACAAATAATGAGGCATGGTTCAGACACAGCCTAATGCAGTCTACGAAATACAAAATGGAGTCACATGTGCTAACTGAAGCTTACACATTGCAAGGATAACTCAGTGGGTTGCGTACTATGAATATGAATCATACCAACTTAAGCCACACAGGTGTATAACGAGGAAAAGATTATTCAACCCTAACAGACCCTCCTTTTAGCAGGGGAGGCTAAAGTACTTTAGTGAGGCTTGCAGGTAGGGTCTTTACAATTCTAAGCAGAAGATAAAAGAATCATTGCTTGTATAGCAAAAACGTGTTTAATATTAAAAAATTCCTTTATCTATCAATATCATATCCTTTATTTCTTGCATCATCATAGTAGAGACTTTGCTATCGTGTCCTAGTAACTTAAGGCTAGGGGTGAGCTTACCCATGCAATAGGTGCAATGCGCTGGTAGCCAATTAACACATAGAGAGCACACGAAGACGACACCTGCAATGGCCACTAAGAAAAGAAGTATCTTTCATCCCCAGGATGATATCAGAACCACCCTGTCAAGGACCAAGAACCATTGTCTTGATGAATATCAGATGCTATTCTATGTAACTTCAGGATAGCTGAGTACACAGAAGGTGCGTGATCTGGAAAGTACACTCATCAGCTACTGCCTATGACGGGCAAAGCTCCTCCCCTATCTGCAAGGATGACGTCTACCACCATCCAATTTTGAAGACCAATGAGCCTGGTAGCTTGGAGCTCAGCTGTAATGTTAGTGAGTATACCTGCTGTAGTGTTGATAACCCCTTCAACAACCCTGGTGAGGCGACGAATACTAAGACTGTTATGCATGGGTCCTCAGAAAGACAGAATACCCTTCATGACCTCCAATGAATTGCTGTAAAGTAGTATCAGTCTGATCAATGTCTGCTGCATTAATAACTCTCCTTACTTGGGACAATTGAGCACTCCTTCGCTGCAGTCTATGGTATTTGTGATAGTTAGACGGTGCAACGTGAACGGGAGGTAAAAGAAAAGAGAGATAACACTGGCCAGACCATCCTCTAGGGAGCCAGGTATAAACATGTGCTCCACAAACAAAGTATACATTACAGGGTGTGAGCAAAGGTGGGCTACTAGTGGTGTTTAATTTATATGTATAATTACAGTTGCTTAGTACCACTAGAGTTTTCCCAGAACCTGCAACACAGAAACCTTCAGTATGGATGTCAGGTATGGGCATAATTTCATTTTCAGTGATATTTTGTGCATGGAAACATTTAAAGTATTCAGTGACATTGAATCCCTGGAAATCCAGCATTTCATCCTGTAACCATGTGACATTTCTGTTATTCTCAAATACATTCATGTGAGCTTCTGGATGTAAAGTACACTCCTTTCCTCCTATCTCCGGAGAATAACCCTGGTAGACAACTAAATACTCTAATGCTGCTTGATAATCAGACTCCGTCATAGTCATAGCATCAACATGATAATGAATATACACCATAGAAAGTAACTGGAACCATGCCTTACAGCTACCTAGGTACGACAAGGTTAAAGACACCAGTAAATCATTCTTGTGTACGACAGAGGGGAGTAACGCACACACCCAGCAGTTTGTGGCATTGGTGGTGTGGTGTACCTGATGAAGCATTTGCACAAACGCATTTTCGACATATGCCTGTCTATGTCTCTCTTTGTGCGGAGCCAATGTACAAAACAGGTGCTCGGGTGGAACCAGGGTAGTCCCTATCAGAGTTTGTGCTCGATAGTTTTCTTCTAAATACCATATGAACCCAAACATTGTGATCTATAGTATGAGAAAGAATATCACTACTGCTATCTTACTCCTAGTGGACCAGCTAGACCAACCAGGACTACTCTGCCCTAGTGGTGGAGCCGCTAGGAGCTGTTCTTCTTCCATAACAGAACAAAGAAATAGATACATTTAGGGAATCTCATGAGCAACTTATATTTATTAGGGGAAAATCACAAACTGGAGCCACTACAACAGAACCAGAGGGGTGTAAGTTACCCAGTGTCCGTCAGAGCTTCACTGGTAGACTCCTATTATTCATCTATGTCGGTGATATGAAGCACACCCTCGGTGGAGCTGCGCGATCGCAGCCCTTACTGAAAGCAAATCCTTCTTCTTTCAGAATAGGGTTCCCTCCCTCCTGGGCAAATTCTGTCAACGATCCTGTTCAGTGTCTAGGGCAGTGCACCAGTACAGCTCAACCTATTCTATTGCAGGCACCTTCATCTTGGTACCTTCCCTAGCTCCTCGACTCTCTCTCTGTATGGCGCACCGTCCTTCCGCCGGGGGCGCATGTTATACCTGGTGACTCCAGGCACTGTTTCATTAGAAAAAAGGTTTTGAAATTCAGGGACGGAGGGGACTGGTGTTCAACTGCCACCGAAGGAGATGGGGCAGAATCTGGGGCGGCTCTGATCTCTGGAGGTAATGCAATAGGTTATCACTCTCCTTCCTCTGTCTGCGCCCATATCAGCCGGGCATCAGAAAAGGGAACAAAACGAGGCGTCGTCTCTCCTTCTTGGTCCCCAACGCCGACGAGGACCCACTTGTCATGGTATACAACCTTTACCACGCATTTTTTACCACGCACTACCATTACAACGTGGTTTTTACCACGCATACCATTACAACGCATTGCGCTGGGGGGCGCTCTAGGATAGGGAATAGGTTAATTTACTATCCAATAACCTTCCCTAGTGTCCACGGGGACTGGAGTTGGAATAGTAAATTAAACTATTCACTATCCAGCACCCCAAAGCGCTATGCGTTGTAATGGTATGCGTGGTAAAAACCGCGTTGTAATGGTATGCGTGGTAAAAGTATGCGTTGTAACGTCATACATCCACTTGTCATACAGAAGTGGGAGAGGAATCTTCTTGACATGGGAGGCATGCACTCAGGTCTTCCGACCCTCGAGCTTCACTGCAGTGCGAGTGGCAAGGAGGAAAAGGAGTGGGCCTTTCCAACGAGGCTCCAGGCAGCTCTTCCATTGGAAGTTCTTCACAAGTACATAGGGCATATTATCAAGGGGGTTTGTCTCCGCTTTTTTGGCTTTAAAATCCAAGAAAGCGGAGATAAAATTATCTCCCCAATACCTAGCTGTCGCTAACACCAGTTAGCGACAACTAGTAGGAGATAGCGACCATCTTGGGCCCCGCTTTGCATGTCAGTGAAATTTATCACTAATGACATGCAAAGTTGGCGTTCCAAGATGTTAGCGACTGGAAACAGTCGCTAACATCGCTATCTCCTATTACCAACTATTGGAAATATTCGCGCTAAGCGCGAATATCTCCAAAAGCTAAGACCTGCTCCTGAGCAGTTATTAGCCATGTTATCTAGTGGAGAGGTGTGGCAGTGGAGAGGTGTGGCTCACTGGTTAGAGGCGGCAGACCTGTAAGCAGAGAACGGCCCGGGACCAGGGTTCAATTCCCGACGCGGCATGGTCTTGGACCAGGGTCAACGGACTCGATAATTCTCGCCTCAGTGCCTACTCTAACCAGGGAACACACTCGGTAACTCTGGGCATTAAGCTTGCCTCATCTCTACAACGGCCCCCCACAGACGCCGGGGATGCCTGGTTTCACCCTGGAGATACCCAGAAAGGGACCATCTCACAGGGAAAACCAGGACGGGTTCCCCAGCGGTCTACAGCGCCAGGACACTCGGGTAGAGTAACAGTGCGCTTTACAAGTATCCCACATTTACATCTAATGGTAGGTGGATAACATGGCTAAGAGCATTAGTTTGGTAATGCATGAATATCGCGGACTTTTCAGCGATATTCATGCATTTCGGCCGATTTTTATCGCTCAGGAGATAAACCTTGATAATCGCAAGGTTCCTAAGCCATAAAAATTGCCGCAGCACGGCGATAAAAATATTGCCGCTAAGCCAACATAGCGATAATTATCGCTAGTTGTTGGTAATATGCCCCATAGCCCCCAGGCTGTAGTTGATGACCGGGCCCCTCTGGTACTGGTCGCAGTGACTACCGAATCTGTGGATGAATAGAATAGAGATCCTTAGTTAGCTCATACAGATAGTCGACAAGTAAAGGGTACTCTATCTTGGAAAAGCGCTTGGGTCTAGGGACGCCCCAGATATTGGCAGGGTGGCCAAAGACCACCTCGTACGGGGACAACCCTGTTCTAGAATGTGCTGTCGCCCTGATGGATAACAAAGCCAAGGGCAGTGCATCTGGCCATCACAACCCTGTACTTTCTTGTTTCTTGGCTAACTTCAGTTTGAGGGTCCCGTTGTATTTCTCCACGAGACCCGCTGACTGGGGGTGGTTGGCTGCATGGAACTTCTGCCTAATGTGCAGACCTTCACAGACCAATTTGATAACCTTTGAATTGAAGTGACTGCCGTTGTCACTCCAGATCAAACGCGGCAATCGGAAGCGCGGGAAGAACTCTTTTACGAGTACCTTTGCCGTTGCCATAGCTGTATTCTCTTTGGTGGGGTAAGCTTCAATCCATTTACTGAATGCACAAATCACTACCAGTACATACTTTAAATTGTTTACTCGTTCCATTTAGATGAAGTCCATCTGGAGAACCTCGAAAGGGAAGGAAGGTGGTGAAAAGTTACCTGAGGGTGTAGGGGTGCCTTTCCCAGGATTGTATGACAGACAGATAATGCAATGTTTGACTAAGTGAGTGGCTACTCTAGAGATATTGCCATTCCGCCATTCTGGGTCCAACACCTTTCATACTTCTTTGGCACTTATGTGGGCTGGGCCATGCACCATCGTGACTACAGGGAGTAGGTATGCGTTGGGCAATGTCCATCTCTGTTTCTCAGACAAGTCCGTCCAACACCCTTCCTGATCCAGACGCCCTGTACTCTCTTTCCATATTTCCAGTTCATCTAGAGTCGCCTCCCTCTGTATCTCTCTTACATTTTCTAATGTGTCCTCGAACATTTCATTGTCTGGGACGTACCTAGCAAGACCTGCCATAAACATCTTTTTCATCTTCAATCTAGCTGTCTCCTTAGCTGTTTGGTCTGCTAACATCATCTGTAATTGCTTTTTGAGCACTACATTTTAATATTGCCAACTTATCGGGAAGTGTTAATGCTGACAATAATCTATGTATCAATGGGCCATTCTGTATTCGCAATCCATGCGAGGTCAAGAACCCTCTCTCCACCCGGAGGCAATTATGGGCCACCACAAAGGTGTACTGGCTGTCGGTATAGATATTGACAGTCAGTCCCTCATTCAACTCACAAGCCCGAAGGAGGGCGACCAACTCTTCAGCTTGGGCCGATTGGTATGGAATACGGAATGTCTCAACTACAGTGTGTAATGTTGTTATTGCGTATGCTGCAGTGGTAGTGCCATCTGGTAGTTTGAAACAAGAGCCATCGACATATAGTTCCCCTTGAGGGTCAGATAAGGGATCATCAGTCAGGTCCACCTGTCCCTTCGTTTCTTCTTCAGTCCGAAACAAACAATCATGGACATCATCGTCCTTTTCTTCTGAAGGGAGGGGTAGTAACGTGGTTTGGTTCAGAGTAGCATATCGTTTGATGGTAATGTGCGGAGCAAACAAGGTCAGTTCATATCCAGTCAGATGTGGACTATTAAGGTGCTGTATCTTTGTCTTATTCAAAAGCGTATCCACAGCATGAGGTACCATTACTGTGAGATCAGTATCAAGAATGAGCCCTGCCGATTTTCTGATAAAAACCGCCACCGCCGCGGCAGCTCTCAGGCAGCTAAGGAGGGCCCTGGTGGCGTTATCAAGAAGAGCAGAAAAAAGGCGCAGGGTCTCTGCTTACCACTGAAACCCTGTGTTAGAACAGAGAGCACACAACCATCTGCCTCCTGTACGTAGAGCACAAAAGGCTTCTGGTAGGTAGTCAGAAGTACCAAGCACAAGAGCAGAGCAAAGTGCAATCTTTAGTTGCTCAACGCTTGCTGACATGTGGGTGTCTAAGGCAGGGGTTCATATACTTCGTTAGTGGTCAAATGAAGGAGGGGTTTTGTTAGTAAGGAATAATTGGGGATCCAGTGGTGACAATACGATGTAATACCAATGAATGCACGTACTTCACTCTGGGTTTTAGGAACATGCATATTAGTGATAGCAGCAAAGTGTTCAGGTATTAGTCTGTAACCCTCCTTCGACAGTAGGTGACCTAAATAGGTGACCCCTGTCTACAATATTGACATTTTGAAAGGGACACCTTATGTCCTTGAAGTGCTAAATGCAACAGCAATTTTACTGTGGCATCTTTACAAGCATTCTTGGTATCAGAAGCCACAAGGAGGTCATTGGCATACTGCAATAGTACATTACCAGGGGAAGTACCAAATAATCCATTTGTGTTTTTAAAGCTTGACTATAGATACTAGGGATTTCTGTATAGCCTTGTGGGGCATGACAGAATCTAAAGCTCCTGTCGGCTATAGTGATTCCAAACAGATCCCTGCTATCTGTATGGATAGGAATTCTGAAGATAGCATTCTTCAAGTCAATCACAGAAAATAATTTTGCTGATGGGGGAATCATTGTCAGGATTGTGGTAATGTATGGAACTACAGGATACTGGGGAACTACTATTTTGTGAACCTTTCTAAGGTCAATTATGAAATGGTAGACATCAGGATGAGCATCAGAAGAATCCAAGGGTACCTCCTTAAGTATAGGAAGAATGGGCTATTACACACATTTGCTACTGTCTCATCAACCACACCAGATTTAATCAAATCCTGTATTATTTGCAATAATGGCTTTTCTCCTGTCTGTGATATCTTGTACTGGGGAATACGGGGCAATACAGCATTGTTTATGATCTGAATAGAGACCAGTGGGATCTGGAGTAACCCCACATCGGTGTCTCCTGTAGCCCAGAGTGTGTGTGGCACATCTCAGCGTGGGAGGGGGCCGTCTTTTGCGAAGCATTGTTTTGCATGAGCCACCTTTGGCCCAATGGTGATGTAAACGCTGTCTGGAGAACAAAATATGGTTGCATGTAATCTTTTTAACAAACCCAATCCCATCAAAATCTCCCCACAATTTGATGTTAACAAAAATGTAGAATCCACCGAAAAGGGGCCAATAGTCAAAGCAAAAGGTTTTGAAATGGGGCTAACAACTGGCGTGCCTGAAAAACCTACTGACACATTATTTTGGCCAGACAGAGCTGCCCCTGGGACCAGTGAATGAGAAACAGAGCTATTCATAGCACCCGTGTCAATCAAAAAGGTCTTAGCCATGCCTTGCAGATCCGCATTGACATAGGGTCCGCGTTGATCTAAAGGCATCGGAACTGGTCCCTTGCCTTGTCCCTGGCTGTCCTAGCTGCGAGACCTCCCTGTCACTTCGTCAATGTCAAAGTCATCATGATAGTACTGCCTTCCTCAGGGGTCATCAAAATAGTCCCTGATCTGCCGAGTAAACGATGTATTCTCGGGAAACATCGGTTATATTGCGCAATACCTTTACAACGCGGGTATTACAACAAAAGTCGTTACAATGACTTGCAGTAGATGGCGCTCTAACCTTAGGAATAGTATGATTTACTATTCCAACACCTTCCCTACTGTACGTAGACTGGAGTTGGAATAGTAAATCATACTATTCCTAAGTCCAGCGCCCTCCAACGCAAGTCACTGTAACAACTTGTGTTGTAAACCCTGCGTTGAAAAGGTTTTGTGGGGTAAAAACCGTGATGTTGTCATATAGTTACTGCATATCTATAAACCGTGTTAAGTTAGCACGAGCTTATTAAATGTTTAAACGCCATTTTTTCCTTTGCTGCTTCTGCACACGACACATAATTGTTGATTTAGCTTTCAGCCTAGAAGAGCGTTGTGATTTACATGAGAATAATATGTTATTGCTCTGATATCAGCTTTGCTTGGGAAACTATGTCTGTACAGTGAGTGCTGAAGCTTCAAGGATAACTCGACACAGAATTGTTGTGAGGTCTGATCTCCGCACCTTCATAGACATAACATAAGTGCAGCTCCTGCCAAATTCTGGCTTTAGGCGCATTTTATATTGCTTTGCTTAGAGCACACATACACACTTGATGCGGTTCGTATGCAGAGAGCTGGTGGACGCTGATGTGATCCCTTCACACTAGGATCTTGAGGTATGGGGCCGCCCTGCTAAAACCCAAAGAGACCTTCCTAGATATTAATATAATATGCTAGTTAGGGAGGGTGAGAATTAGGTGTTGAACCCTTATTCATTACAGTATTTTAGCATGCTGTCACCTTTTGCTTTCTATGGACTAGTAACTATGCTGATAACTTTGCTTCTGATAATATGTTTCCTTGTATTATCTAAGATACTGCGTTTGAGAAGACGGCATTAGTAAATAAATATTTCAAATGTGCACGTGTCCTCATTTACTCCACGTTCTGGTTTGAAATGATTGTAAAATGAAAGAGTGCTCATGTGTCCCACGTGACCTGAGGTATTGTAAGTTCATGTTCTGGTTTGTCTAAACATTGGGAGTTTGTTATGACCAATGAGACACTTTAGCTAGCTCGGTAAGGGGATTTTGGGTACTGAGGTGAGTTTTGGGCCACCCTAATTCACTGAGGTTCCAAATCTCTATGCACAGTTCTGTAGGAGAACGGAATCCCTGCTACAATGAAACATCATATATTCGTATTCTCTGACTGCATCTCCCCTCAGCCTCGGCCTCCTCCTCCTCCTCTTCCACGTCCTCTAAAACCTCGACCTCTCGGGCATCACCTTTCTGCAATAACTACGGAAACTCATTCTACGAATGTCTCTCCTGCTAATAATATGCACATTGGTTGAGCCCAACAGGTGCACCTGAAACACCACCTTTGTTAGACTGGGGTAACCGCTGGGCCTGACCCGAATCTCTGCCTCTTTCACTTCCCCTTGATACTTGCTGCATCAACACCCTCGTCTTCAACTCCTCTGACTTTTTCTCCACCTTCTCCTTCTCCTCCTTCTCCCTATGCTCATAGGACGGTGCTTTACTCAAGATTACTGAGGGGTGGGAGAGGAGGTGCTCTAAGTACTTTCCGAAGCCTGCAGCCTAGTTCCAATCTTGGGAAGCAAATGATTAACAAATCTGCTGACAAACAATCGGACACCACCTTCCAACGACAGATCCTGGCCACTAATGTCTAGAAACACCCCTTCAAACCTAGTAAAGAAATCAGACACACTCCCGTCCTTCCTCTGACGACATGCAGTCAACTTGTCCCAATCTACTCATCACAGCGGTATAAGGGATTGCATATAAGTGATAATGCAACCCGGCAAGGCAAATAACTCCGCCTTCGTCTTCTTAACGGTCTTGCGTTCCTTATCCCACGTCCTGATCTGATCCCATGTTCCACCCAATTCCACTTCATGATCGTGTGTATGCACTTGTCTCCATATATCTACCGGTACCAACAAGCCAAAAAACAACTCTATATCAGCTAACGTCATCACCGTGGTGGAGGCCACCTGTGTCAACTCTTTGTAGTACGCCGTCGGATTTTTCTGATGGTCCGTCAACCTCACTCCTCTTCCAAGGAGTATAGATCCACTGTTTCTAAAACCGAGCATTGACTCATGATTTAATGACAGTATTTGTTGCATTGCGCAGTTCTGGTATTTCAGGATGGTAAATGGGATGGACCTCCCTCATGGGGAACTGTGTCACTATCGTCGTAATAGTCTGTACTTCAACATTCAGGAAGGGTCATTGCAGAAGTTGCAACTCTTACAGAATGCAGCTGCTAGACTGCTGTTGGGCATCCCTAAATATGCTCCAATAGCGAAAGAGCTTCGAAGACTACACTGGCTGCCAGTCAGGAAGCATACTATGTTCAAGGCGATGTGTCTGGTCCTTAAGGCACTTTATGGAGCAGGGTCGGCCTATTTAAAAGTATTACTTTATTGGTACAAGCCAAGTAGATTACTACATTCGTCTGATGCCAAACTGGTTTGTGTGACATTTGTTAAAAAGGCCACTTGGGGTTGAAAAAGCTTTGTGGCAAATGCAGCCAAAGCGTGGAACAAGCTTCCCCTGAGGCTTAGAGGTATACTGAGACTCATGGCCTTTCAAAAGGCTTTAAAAACTTGGTTGTTTACTGAATAGTTTACTAATTAGTATGTCATCGGCTGGACCCTTTGGGAAAATTTCACATAGCGCCAGGACACCCACGGGTAACAGTAGCGCTCTATAAATGCTATAAATAAATAAGTAAATAAATCTTTTGGGGCAATCTGCCCATATAACCCACCAATGTCATTAAATTACTGAAAACCTCATTGGGAGCCATACCCGTATCATATACCCTGTCCCATATTTCATAGATGATCTGCGGTGCAACACCCTGAAAGCACTGCTCCCACAGTCCTATCAGCGTAGCCGACATATGCTTAAGAGCATGCTGCTGTGTGAATGGCTCATAATCTTTCATCACACTCCACACATATTCCACACTATAGATCAGGTTCTGAGCCCACCGCGCTGCCTGATTCACCACCATTTGCTTTTCCTCATCACCCACAGCAGAATGCACCAATACTCTCTCCATGTGGTTTCGCCCTGCTGCCCAATTCGCTTCATGCACCCCACGCACAGGTTTCTCGCCATTTTACAGTGTTTGAGGTGTCACACTTAAGGGAGAAAGAGCAGATGAAGAGACAGGTACCATCGTGAATAGAGACTGTGTTATAGTAGTAAAAGGGGATGTAGCAGCAGATACGGATCCAGTAGACAGAATAGGAGAGTTAACGGCACCCACCCCTGCAACTTGCGGAGATGGGGGAGAGACAGGTGGGGCTGGGGCCGAGGCAGCAGAGTCAGAGACAGAGAGGCTAGGAATAGCAGAACCAGAGGTCGAAAACTGAGACATTGGGATTGAGAATCTAGTAACTCCTCAACGAAATCATCACTTTCCTTCCTAGCAACATAACATTTATCAGTCTGTAATTGAAACTTTCTATCTGCACACTCTATGCCTTTCTCTATCTTTTCTCTATCATAGGCCACTGCTTTCTGCGTGATTGTTTGTATCTGTTTCTTCTGGGCCTCCTTCTCTGCTCTCATACGCCTTTGCTTTGTTTCCTTCTGCCATACACTAGAAAAATTAAACATCGACTGCCTGCTCTTTTTGGTAAACAATTTATCCTGCAAGAAATTCAATTTTTGTTCATCAAATGTGCCAGTAAGCGTCCACTGTAAATCAGCATTGTCCCTCGTATATTTATTCAACAATGTGCTAAACATAATTGGGTCAATGCCACGCTTGACGTATACATCAACATTTGGGGTAGCCTCCAGAGGCACAGGCTGGCTCTATTCCAATCGGGCCTCAGTATAATGACACCGACATCCTAAACACCCCAATTTACTTAGACACAGCATCTTAATATAAGCCACATGCGCTGTCCCCAATGGACAAATATGACACAAACCAACAAAATGGGATGAGAACCAAACCAAATTGGTCCGAGGACCGCTCCCTACAGTCCAGAGACTGCCCCAAGTTCAGGAAGACAGTCCAGAGACTGAACCAAGTTCAAGAAGACAGGCTTCAGCCCCAGACCTTTTTCAAGAGTAAGCCGAACTTCCAGTTGGTTTGGAAGATTGTTCGCAAACACTCTGTGTCTTTTAAGGGTCCGCAAACCCACCAAGTACAAAACAAGACAGTCCGAAGACTGTACCAGGACACAGCCCGTAGGCTCGTGGCGTTCAAGCAAGGCAGTCCGAAAACTGCACCAAGACAGTCCGGAGACTGTACCAGGACACAGCCCGTATGCTTGTGCCGTTCAAGAATGGCACCATATTTTTTCAAGAATCAAATCACTCACCTGGTGCACTCAGGTTAAGCAACGTTATTTTCCACTGACGACTCTTCGGACCAAACGGTCAAATCCAAGGTTTAGCCTTCTCAGGACCCCAGCCGTTGACCACGAGACGAGGAACTGTCCGACAGATAGGCGTGGCAGCCAAGAGAAATGCGCTCTTATCCCCGATCCGCCCAAATGACCAGACGCAACCCCGACCCTGCAAACCAATTATGGGTGAGTCGGATCACCTTGCAGGGTCCCTTTCCGAGCACCAACTGAAGGAAGAGCCCCGAAAGAGTCACCCGAGTTACTGAAAACCACCTGCTATGCCTTCCCAAGTAATGAAAAGTCGGTCAGACACTAGAGAATACAAACTATCAGTTTATTAGTAATACTCTGCAGAGTAGTCCAATCTGACCTGCACCCTAAGATGTCTGCCGAGGGACTGGCCTCCCAACAGTCTGCAACGCATAACCATTCTTCCAAGAACCCCCCATCCGCGGCCACAGTGGAAAGTTACCGGCTCAGGCCGAACATGAACAATGCAGGCACAGAAGTATGGGCTACCACCTGTCAGATGGGTACATACTATCAGTGACTCAAGGTTGCCATACTGAGGCTCGGCGTCACCTAACCTGGGAGCAAAGTTACACACAATGATAGGAATGCGAGGGCAGAATGGCCTATTCATTAGTAAGTCAGAATCCAACCTTGAGCAGCGAAGGAAAGAATAGCTGAATACCGTGTTCTGCTGAGGCAGGCAATACGAATAATGAGGCCTAGTTCAGATACAGCCTAATGTGGATTACAAAATACAAAATGGAGTCACACGTGCTAACTGAAGCTTACACATTGCAGAGATAACTCAGTGGGTTGCGTACTATGAATATGAATGATACCTACTTTAGCCGCACCCTGCTAACCTAACATAGCAGTTGTATAACGAGGAAAAGATTATTCAAACCTAACAAGTCATTGGCTGACTTCACTATGAGTTACAGAAGGCTTCCCTTTCTCATGGAGCACATCCACATAAAAAACAGTTACCTTCAGTGACAGGCAGTGGCGGCCGGCATAGCTGGCGGTTGGTGAGGCGGGCGGGGGGGTCATGGGGAAGATTGTGGCTGGGGGCCGCATGGGGGGTCGTGTGGGTGGGTGAATATAAAAAACATTAAAAAACAAAAAACATATTACCGCCAGGTCCTACGCCTCTGCTCTTGCTCTCCTCATGGAACTCGAGGAACAGGAAGCACTGCAGCCTTCAGATTGGTCTGAATATCCTGGTTGGACGCTCAGCTAGAGAATGGGGTTTGGGCATGTTCTCCACGCAGGCTGTAATGCAGCCTGCATGGAGTACGGTGACATTGTGCATGACTGTTTTGGGCGGCTCGAGAAGGCCGACTAAACAGTCATTGCACACTTAAGAGTGGGCAAACCGCTCCTCCCATTCCTGCTGCAAGGGCAGAGCAGCCCCGCCCAACCGCCAGCCCGCAAAGCAGCACAAAGCTTAAAATGATAATAATTCAAAGTTATTATCATTTTACGTTTCTACTTCGCACTACTTAAAAGTAGTGGGGTGACGCTCCTCTGCCATAGTGGAGGAGCCGCCACTTGTGACAGGGAGTACTATGGTAGTGCGTGCTTTTTTTTAGACCAAAAACATTTTTGCCTTTAGTCAATGCTTTTTTTAGATTGATAAATGCCTGCCATTTTCTTAAACAACGAAGTTTTGCAAAAACCACACAAAAAAGAAAAATTGCCAAAAGACTGGTGTACAACGTTTGTTTACAAATGAATGCTGATGGCTTAACAGATTGTGTCTCGTCTACAATGTACATGTAAATTTAGCAGCAAGGGAGGGCCAGGAGACTTAATAATTAACCATATGCATGCACATCTTATACTACATTTTGTATTGGCACATGCACTAGAATGTTTCACTTTACCTAACTCAATGGCAACTCAATGGTACCCATATGAAGGATGAAAGTGGGGGATGCCTCTGCCAGTATTACATGCACATTACTTACTGATTCGTAGAGTAGGTGTCAGACTGTGAGACATGTTTGCCAGAGGATTCTGGGGACTGGTTGGCATATAATTCTCTCTATGTCTCTCTTAACCCCAGTAACTGCAATGTCAAAGTCCCTGTACAAGAGCACCCTAAATCATTAGTGTTAGACCTTGAAGCCTTAGTGTGGTCTTCCCCCAAATGTTTTGCCTTTACTGTCCATTTTTGGCTAAGCTAAGGCCTTAGGATTCTCTGCCTTGTACCACTGCTAACCAGTGCTAAACTGCAAGTGCTCATTCACATTGGCATGCACCCAATTGCCATATTTAATTTACATGTAAGTCCCTAGAAACGTGGTACTACATGTACCCAGATATTGTAAATTAATTGCTACTAGTGGGCTTGTGCACTGTTTGTGCCACCGACTTAAGTGGCGCTTTACCCAAGTCTTAGGCCTGTCATTGCAGCTTATGTGTGCAGCTGAAACAGGCATTTTGTCCTGGCAAAATAGATCTTTTGCCAGGCCCAAACCTCCCCTAATACTTATAGGTCACCCCTAGGGTAGGCCATGAACAGCTGAGAGGTCGGTGTGCAGTGTATTCAAAAAGTGGGAAACGTACTTTTAAGTTTTAGAAGTCCTGGTAGTGAAAAAGTCCTAAAGTCGTTTTTCACTACTCTCAGGTATACAGCTCCCATAGGATAACATTGGGTTAACATATTACATTTAATAAATATTAACTTTCAGTTTAGAGCAGGTAGAAATATCTAGTTTGGTGTCTATGGATTTGTAATTTAAAACCCTCTTTAATTGTTACATCAGATTTTAAATCTTAATTCCAAAAACCGACTTTTAAAAAGTTGGCATTTTCATTTCCTAAAACACACAAGGTGATGGACGGAATGTTGCACATTGGCAAAAATCTTGTGTGTTTTGATTTTCATTTCCTAGCCATTTGGTGCCTGCTGCCTGCATCTTGGATCTACAGGACTAGGTATAGCTGGCAGGCAGACTTTGTGTAGTGCTCCCAGACAGTGAGACAAAGGACAATGCTTGTTGCCAGTAGGGGCCATCTCTTACTTGAATAGGGGGAGGAGCTATCACCTACCACACTTGCACATCACCAAGGCTCTGCCTAGGAAAACTCACATAAGGTTTGACATGCAATGTTTGTGCCCCACAGATAAGCTGAGGCCTGGGCAGGTAGGCAGCACAATCCAAATACCTCTTGGGGTGCAAACCTCCAGAATATTCTCGTGCCTCAAAGCTGCATCAGGTATAAATAATGGACCCTCAGACCCAACTCTTCAGTATACCGCTACACCTGTGGAAATCTCAGAAGGACCTTTGTGCTGCTCTGTAAGAAGCAGTGCTACTCTGTAGCCCTCTGGCCTGAGTAAAAGGACTGGGCCTGGTTCTTCATCCCAGGACCTCCAGTATGACTAAACAGACTGGGTTGCTGGCCTCTTGATCAGGGCTTCGGAGACAGAAAAGTCTTGAATCATCTTGAACCCAGCACCAGTACTTTAATTGCTGTGAGTCCTGCCCACCTTAAATGGTGCCAATCCAGTCCCGAACCCTTGGGAGTGGGCTGAAGGTGCTCCGCCAGCTCAGCTGGGTTCCTGTTAGCAGAGCAGATGCAGCGCAATGTATTTCCTTGCAGCCAGATCGGAATCCCCGCCCTGCAACGCATCCCTGACACCGGAAATCACATCACAACTCACAGTTTCCCCCAAACCATTGCTGCGCTATGCATCTTCAGCACAGGCCCTCACATCGCAAGCCGGTCATCTAAGGCATTCCTGATGATGATGCAGAATTCTGTATCGCAATCTTGCACATCCTCGGAACAGCCGTAGTGTGACACATCTTCAGTGCAGGATCTCGTAACACTCTGCAACCAGGATTTAAGGTACTTTGTTCAGCAGGTCTAAATGGGTGCCTGTATCAGGCCTGTGCTCTGTGGCAGCCATCCTGAACTTGTGTCTTTGTCCTGGCCTGGGGCAACCACATAAGCACAGTTGGCGCCTTGTGCTTCCAGGCACTATTTTCACTTCAATATTTTAAATTGCATATCTCCGGTTCTACTGATTGTTTTTTTTTTGTTTTACATTTTTACATGTATTACATTTTTAAAAAAAATTCTAAATTGGTTTGGAAATGTTGTGTTGTTTTTTCAATTTATTAGTGTTTGAAGGGCTGACCGCTCAGCCCTCCACAGGGCTTGGTCGCCCCACTCGCTGCTGCCGCTCCTGCCTGCCTTTGCCGCCTCCTGCCTGCAGATTCCTTCGCTCGCTGCCCGCTGCTCCTGGCAATTTCCCGCTGCTCCTGGGAATTTCCCGCTGCTCCTGGGAATTTCCCGCTGCCCGCTGCTTCTTGGAATTTCCCACCGCTGCCTCCCTGCGGCCCCGCCCCCTGTGATTCCATTCGCCGCCCCGCTCCCGCCACCCAGCTGCTCCTCCCTCCCGGCTCCTTACTTATGACGCCCCCAGAGCGACCGCGCAGCGGAGGCGCGCAGCGGGAGCGCCGATTGAGCGCCGAAGGTGCGCCAAAGGTAAGCCCGTCTGCGCCCGTCATGCGCCTGGCCCGCGCCCAGTGCCAGGACCCCTAGCCCTCCCCGCCGAGGCACGACGGACCGACTGACCTACGCGCACTCTCAGCGCACTCAATGCCGGCCGGACCCACGCCTGCTGCCGAGCCACCCCGAGACGCACCCACGGACCCTTCACCTGCTGCACCTGCAAGTTCACCTGCCTCCGAACCTGCCCCGCACCGGCCAAGACAAACACCAACAGCAACCACCTCAAGTTCATCCTGATCAACACCCGCTCCGTCTACAGACACGCCGTGGAACTCTGGAACCTCCTCGACGCTACATCACCGGACGTCGCCTTCCTCACGGAAACCTGGATGAACGCCTCCTCTGCACCCGACATCGCCATCACCATCCCGGACGGGTACAAGATCATCAGGAGGGACCGCATCAACCAGACCGGAGGTGGCATCGCCATCGTCCACAGGAACACCATCCGCATCACGACCGACGCCAACGACTCCTTCGCCGCAGCCGAACATCTCCACTTCCAGATTCACACCGACCCTAAGACGACCCTCAGAGGCACCCTCGTCTACAGACCCCCGGGACCACGCACACAATTCAGCGAAGACATCACAGACTTCATCAGCCCGCACGCCCTTCCCTCCACTGACTACATCCTCCTCGGGGACCTCAACTTCCACCTGGAGAACAACAAGGACCGCAACACCACCGCCCTGCTGGAAAACCTCGCCAACCTCGGACTCAAGCAACTGGTCAACACCCACACCCACTACGCCGGCCACGCGCTTGATTGCGTCTTCTCTTCCAGCAAGTACATCACCTTCAGCCACGCCACCGGACTCCACTGGACCGACCACAGCTGCGTCCACTTCAGCTTCAAAAGATCCACGACCCACCACCACCCGCAACAGGTACCTCACAGGAATTGGAGCAAGATCACCGCAGACCAGCTCACCACCTCCCTCAGCCAGAACCCACCCGCCAACACAACGGACCCCAACGAAGCAGCCCGCAACTTCACACAGTGGCTGACCGCCTGCGCCGACGACCTCGCGCCACTAAAGTACCCTCCCAGCAGACCCAGAAGCAAGAAGGCATCCTGGTTCACCGACGACCTCAAGGACTCCAAGAAGACCTGCCGCACCCTCGAGAAAGCCTGGCTCCTCGACCGAACCACCGACAACATGACCGCCCTCAAACACGCTACCCGCAAGCACCACCAGCTCATCCGCACCACCAAGAAGAAATCCCTGAAGGAACGACTGGACAACAACGCCCATGACAGCAAAGAGCTCTTCACTATCGTCAAGGAGTTCTCCAACCCCAGCACCGGCACCAACGACATCACTCCGTCACAAGACCTCTGCGACTCCCTCGCCTCGTTCTTCCACCGCAAGATCGCCGACATCCACAACAGCTTTGGCGCCCCACCCATGCACCCAACCGTCGAACCAACGCCCTCCATCACCACCCTTCGCACCTGGACCACGGTGACCACCGAAGACACACCCCGCACGATGAATACCATCCACTCCGGATCACCGACCGACCCCTGCCCACACCACGTCTTCAACAAGGCCGACTCCACCATCGCACCCCAACTCCGGAACATCATCAACGCCTCCTTCAACACCACCACCTTCCCGGAGAGCTGGAAGCACGCCGAGATCAGCGCCCTCCTGAAGAAACCTACAGCGGACCCCACCGATCTCAAAAACTTCCGCCCCATCTCGCTCCTCCCTTTTCCTGCTAAAGTCATCGAGAAGATCGTCAACAGACAGCTGACCGCCTTCCTCGAGACGAACGGATCCCTCGACCCCTCGCAGTCCGGCTTCAGAGCCAACCACAGCACCGAGACCGCCCTCATCGCAGCCACCGACGACATCCGGACCCTGCTCGACAAGAGGGAAACAGTGGCCCTCATCCTCCTGGACTTCTCCGCTGCGTTCGACACGGTCTGCCACCACACCCTAGTCCAGCGACTCAGCAACATCGGTATCCAAGAGAAGGCACTGGAGTGGATCATCTCGTTCCTCGCCGGTAGAACACAAAGAGTCCGCCTCCCCCCGTTTCGCTCCGAGGCCACCGAAGTCATCTGCGGCGTCCCGCAAGGATCTTCACTCAGCCCCACCCTCTTCAACATCTACATGAAACCTCTCGCAGCCATCGCATGCCAGCACAACCTCAACATCATCTCTTACACCGACGACACCCAGCTGATCCTCTCTCTCACCAGAGACCCCGACACCGCCAGAACCTGCCTACACGAAGGGATAAAAGAAGTCGCCGAGTGGATGAAGGACAGCCGCCTGAAACTGAACTCGGACAAGACGGAAGTCCTCATCCTGGGATCTTCGCCCTCCGCCTGAGATGACTCCTGGTGGCCCCCAGCCCTGGGCACCCCACCCAAGCCAACCGACCACGCACGCAACCTGGGCTTCATCCTGGACCCCTCCCTCTCGATGACCAGACAAGTCAACGCCGTCTCCTCATCGTGCTTCAACACCCTGCGTATGCTTCGCAAGATCTTCCGCTGGATCCCGACCGAGACCAGGAAGACTGTCACCCAGGCACTTGTCACCAGCCGACTGGACCACCGAAACGCCCTCTACGCCGGAACCACAGCCAAGCTACAGAAAAGACTCCAGCACATCCAGAACGCCTCCGCCCGACTCATCCTGGATGTCCCCCGACGCAGCCACATCTCCAGCCACCTGAGGAACCTGCACTGGCTCCCCATCGACAAGAGGATCACGTTCCGGCTCCTCACCCACGCACACAAGTCTCTCCACGACCTGGGCCCCAAGTACCTCAACGACCGCCTGACCTTCTACACGCCCACCCGCCAGCTACGGTCCACCAGCCTCGCCCTCGCAGCCGTACCACGCATCCGAAGAGCCACCGCCGGAGGAAGATCCTTCTCTTACCTGGCTGCCAAGACTTGGAACTCCCTCCCCATCCACCTTCGGCTGACCCAGGACCATCTCGCCTTCAGGAAACAACTCAAGACCTGGCTGTTCGAGCAGTAGCATACCCCTCCCCCCAAGCGCCTTGAGACCCTCCCGGGTGAGTAGTGCGCTATACAAATGGCATGATTGATTGATTGATTGATTGATAGTTTACACATTGTCTCTAAGTAAAGCCTGACTGCCTTTGTGCCAAGCTACCAGAAGGTTAAGCACAGGTTAATTTGGGGTTTGTTTGTGTTTCATTCTGACAGATATTGTGGTTGCTGCTTGAGTAGAGTTTCAACCACCTCAACCAGTAACCCAATTTCCACACATCAAGCCTCAATTTTACCCTGGTTCTGAATTTCCCTGAGTGTGTATCACTCTTTGCCTCGTATCATCCAGCACACTGATGTCTGGGTTCACACTTTTGATTGCTTTCTCAGCAGCGCACCTCGGTTGGCTAAACTAGAGAGCACACAAAGGGGCATATTCGCAAGAACGTGTGATAACCATTGCAAAAGTTACTTAATGCAACTTCCAACATCGCAGTCTATCTCGGGAAAATGACACACTGTTAACCAAGCATTCTCAACACGGTGGTACCATGTAATAGCCTCCAGATACCGCATCAAATGTCCTCATGAAAATCAACGCCACGGTGCAAAAATGCGAAATGCGAAATGCGAACTAAAAAAATCCTGCGATGAGGCAAATCCCACATGTCTGGTGGGAAAATGCACTACAAAAGCTACAAATACAACACACCAGAAACAATCTAAAGTGTGTTGCAACATGGATGCACCCTGACCTAGCACAGAGGGCGATGCAACCCCGTAAACTCCACAGACCACCAGCAAGGAACAATGGGGCCAGGGAAGGCCAGGGAGAAGAGGAAGAGGAAGACGGGGTGCAGTCCTTACGAAAATCAGATCAGCGTCATGGAGGTGACAGAACACTACCATCAACTGACCCACAATTAGACCACCGTGAATGGAGTCGAAATGTCGAGGAGGCCAAGACGCGCTGACATGATGTGACAACCTAAACTAGGCAAAATCCTGCTGCCAACAGGAAGGCTGCAACGGCGAAAGGGGGTGGGAGTCCTGCACCACAGGAGGAGCTGGAGGAAACTGAGGCCACAGTCATCAGTGTGGAGATGGTGCAAGGAGTAGGTAGTACAGACACAGCTCGAGAGGACCTGACACATTAACAGGGTGAGTAACGACCAGGGACTGGGAGGACGGGGGAGATGGGCACAATGACACACATGCAAAACGATGAGTAGCACACTGCACACCCACAATGACCCTGGATCATGTCCCTGATCCCCATGGCACACTGTAGCACACACACATAGCAATAACAGCACGCCCACATTGACAACAATGTGGTACAATGTGCAACCCAGACACTGCAGAACAGAGGACACAACTGGCTCCGCACACGTGCAGAAACAGGCCAACTACATCCAACAGAGCAGGGAACTGTGAGATCGGAATGTACGCGTACATCCTCAAATTCCGTCATGTAGTCCAAATGTACAAGGTCCCACATCCAAACACTGCACCCCCAAAACAGTCACAATGTACATTGTCATACAGTCTGCATGTAAACAAGAATAATGCACCAGCATACATGTCAAGACTATGTCGACATGCATCTCCCCTTCACATTGCAGGGGGGCACACAACACCTCCAGCAGAGCACAGAAGACCACACATCTGTGATGCCAGAGAGGACCACCACACCTTCGACAACGACGCCCTACAACAGCCCATGGACATCCCACACAACCCACCCCCAGGACCCGGGCAGCCAAGCTACTTAGAGGAAAACACAGACCACACAGCAGGAAGCACCCGAAAGCACAGCTGGCTCCCGACACTTCACACACCCACATATGGCACCCCAATGCTAGGTGTCAGAACGCCAAAAGGAAGTGGCCGAACAGGTGCAGGTGGTGTCCGAACCCATGGAAGGTGAACTAGATCACATACGTGGGTGCCTATTATCCATCAGGGACCACCTACACCCCACAAAGGGGACCCACACTGCCATAGAGATAAATGCAGATGCACATTCACAGTACAGAACCATGCCCAGGACACGCAAATAGCAGTCGTACACCCATATTGGCTCTGCGTACGACGGTCCAGGCCATTCCCCTTATGAATTGAGTGGGTGACGACAAAGCTACATGTCCAAGCTCCAACCCGCTGCCTGCGGTGACATGTCTGTGCCCGCTGGACACAGCACAATGTAATGTTGCAGGGCCCAGGGCCCTCATACATACAACAAGACCACAGGGACACACTTATAAAATTGGCGAGACTGGCTACGGGCAAGTACGCCCGGGCCCTTTATTGACAGGGCCACATGTACAGTGACGCCTGTGCTGGATGTGTGTGGGGTGAGTGTAAGCCAGCCTGCATGAAGTGCTTGGTGCTGGCAATAACTTGACCTTACACCAGTTCAATGGAAAATAAAAACACCTGCATAACAGAGTCAACTGCTGAGCAACATGGAGGGAGTCGGAGCAAGTACAGAGGTCACCCAACATACAAACTGTAGTGTCTGTGAGTTTCAGTGCGCTGAGGTTGGGGCACTGGGGCTGAGCGTGCCCATGTAAAGAAAATGTCTATGATTGTGTTCCTTCTGGACATTCTTGATGCAGATGGAGGGGGGGGGGGGGTGTCACACCTGCATCATCAACATCATCATTATCCCGGGTCTTCCACACTGCCTGAGGCGACATTGCTGTGTGAGTGCTCCACAGCACATAACCAAAACAGTTATGGATGATGATTCGTGGTGCACTGAGTTAGTGGCACCTGTACTGCTGAGCAGGGGATCAAGCAGAAGATGGCATTCACGACAGGTTCAAGCAACTCTGTCAGTCTGCCAGTACGACCTTTTCGACACTGGCAGTTGGTGGTTTGAATTGGTCCTGGCGGTGGTGGCGTGTGCCTCATGCGGTGATGCCACGTCCTGGTCGGTCAGGGCTCGATTTGATGTGTGAGCCCTGGTGGGCCGCAGTTGAGGCCGGAGGCAGCAGACAGCACAAGTCCACAGGCACATGGCATTGATGGCCCCAAGGCCATCGCCTCAGAGGCCATCCAATATCTCAGAAGAAGGGCCACAGTGCACTGAGGAAGGGCCATGCTGACTGGGCGGGTCCTCATCGATGTTGAAGATGAATGTCACTGAGGGTTGCGAGGGAAAGTGGAAGATGTCCTCCAGGGCATGATGCGGAAGGTCTAATGTTATCCGGAAGCAGCAAATCAAATGGTGGAGTGGAAAGTGACAGGCTCTTTGCCAGAACCAATTCTGTATCAGCTACATGAGGATGAAAACTACCCCCTAGTCCATAGACTCAGGCGCCACCAATGTGCGACCAGTAAGTGTCCATAAATGTCGGGTAACAGGCTTAGTGGCACCTGGGCTGAGAGGGGATGTAGTCTGCGATGATGCCGGTACACTGATATGAACTCCATCGTTGCTAAACCAAGACTCTGTGTAGTGTAGGTCAGAGGCAGCGGTCAGCAGTGGCCCACAGCCATGTGTCGGTGGATCGTGATGCACAGAGTTAGTGACACCACGGCAGTTGTCGGTTGGGTTCGATCACCTCCGCTAAGATGCAATGCGTCATCCTGTTCTGCCTCTCCTTGCGTGCAATGATATGTAATCTGCCTTTGCATAATCGATGTTCAGTTCCAATTCTGTGACCTACTCGAGCGCAGCCTAGGCCGAGAGCAGTATGCTGCATGGGCCCACAGAATCTTGTGGTTGTGATGTACTACTAAGGCTTGGTGGCACCACATCTAAGGGAGTATAGTGACATCAAACGTCCCATGTACATATGTACTCGCCCATAAGGATATCAAGACTCAGTTCCAAATGTGTGACCTACTTGTTTGCAGCATAGACCGAGGTCAGTAGTCCGCGTGGGCCCATATGCACATGTGGTTGTGATGCTATGCACAGATCCATTAGGAATGTACTCTGCCATGGTGTAATCAAGACTCAGTTCCAAATGTGTGGCCTACTTATCCGCTGTGTCTGCCGGTAGAGTACGTCAACGTGAAAGGAGTACTGTGGGCCTTTCTCACGGAGGCCTTGATGGTCGAAGGAGGCTGCTACGGTCGCGGCCCTCGATGCCGGCAGTTGGGCATTGAGGACTGGGTGCGCTAGGGCACGCAGGACAGGTTCGGGACCAGTGTCCCAGAGTGCAGCAGGCGCACAGGGTCACAGGCAACTCCGCTCACGGCAATGGCGTCAGCCTCGTGGCGGGGTATGGTTGCGTCCAATGTCCACTCCAATCCATACACCAGTGGGGTCTGTTGACATGGATATGCAGTCTGTCCAGCACAACCACACCACTCTTGGCATTGTGTACATTCATATTCAATGGTCACTTGCCTCCTTCACACATGTCTGGTCCCCACCTCTTCCCAGATCCTTCAATTGTGTGGCTGAGGTGCCATGCCATTGATGGCTAATGTACATGGCTGGCCCAGGTTCCCACAGTAAGTTGTTCTATCTGGGTGTGCATGTTGTATGTGAGTTTGTGACATGTGCATTCCCAAAGTTCTGAGTTGCATGAATGTGGAGGTGTGTGGTGTGATCATTTGGTATAGGCCAACGAACAGTGCATTTCCGTGGGTGCCATTCTGGTAGCGCAGGTTGATGATGGACTGTCGGAAGGTGTAGGAATCATGGACACTGCCTGGGGTGTTGGCTGCGACGTTGGTGGGGATTCCTCTGTGGTCCAATATTGCCTGCACATTGGTGGGATACGTGCGCTTTCGGTTGAGCGTGTTGTGTGCAGTGTTGCCAGAGGCCACTAGTAGAACATGTGTGCCCTCAATTGCCCCCTGACACTTGCCGGAAGCCAGCTGTGGGGTAGATGCTTTGCCTGGTCTCTGCCTGTTCCTGTGCAGTGTGTGGGAAGTATAGATTGTGGTGTATCAAGCTGATGGTGTCATCCATGACCATTGTGAAGGACTTGGAATGAGCTGGCTGCGTGACTCCTCTGACTCGTGCAGATGTTGGTTGGAGGGTACCAGTGGCCAACAGGTGCATCACGGCCAGCAGCTTGGTCTGAGGTGGGATGTTGGTTGTCCGCTGTGTTGGTACCGTCAGCCTGTGTACAGTAGTGGTCAGGATGCGGAGGAGGGTTGTCCTTTTGAGCCTGTAGTGGACAATGAAATTCTCTGGTGTTGGGTCTGTGAGGTTGGTGCGTTTTTGAAGGGTCGCTGTCTTTGACTGTGCTGCGTCTGTGTTGGTCCGGGGGGAGGCTGGCCGGGTTCCAGAAGGGTGAGGGGTGGTCCTGGGGGTGGTGGCGGTGGGTGTTGTGGCCCTCTTGGGTATCCGGCCCGCATGTTCAGTGGCTCCATGGCATCTGTTGTCCTTCAGGTGTGGCTCTGGGCTGGCCTCCCTTTTGTGTTGCAGGCTGTGGTCCGACTTTTACACCAGGTGAGAGCAGGTGTTAGTTTCCTGCTGCTAACGTGCCTCATCACCTGTTTTTGGATCTTATCGCTGATCTAGCTGGTCATTGAGAATGTTGCGGAGTGGTGTTGTCACTGCTTTTTGCTTGGTAATGCCTACTCTGCATCTCATTAGCAATAGTTGTGGGGGTCATCTGTGGCGATGTTTTTTGCGGTTGCTATCGCAGGTAAACTGATGCTAAGGTCTGTTAGCACCAGCTTGTGAATGAAGTGATACATTTATCGCAACTTTGGCTGCGATAAAGTGCTGTTAACTCGGCGATAGCTCCTTGAGAATATGCCCCAAAGTGTAATGCACTCATGGAGGAGACTGGCTATTATTACTCACCAAACTGTGGGCAGGTTATAACAGCTAATTATCATACAGGGCCACAGGCTCCTTATGTGCACCCCTTTGAAAGTGGTCTATCAGACTCCTATTGAAAAAATCAGAATGCTCACTGTAACTGTGTCAAAGTACCCGTGGTGTCCTCGAAGGAGACGCTGCTGGTCTGGAAATATTGGTGGCTTTCTACATGACGGTAAAGGTCGATCTGACTTACTTCATATTTGGAACAACCTTGGGGGCCTTAATCTCATGGATCAATGGCTGTCACATATGTCTGGATTCTGGAATGCAAAAACTCTTCTTCTGGCAAGAATCATCTCGCCTAAATATGGGTTGTTTGGGTTTTGCCTCCCCAAGCTCCCATTACCTTGATACTACTCCTGAACTCACTTCAGTTTAAAAAACAACTCAGAAACATGCTGTTGTAGAGTCCTTTGTTCTGTTTAGCTGTGGAATTCGATTTTAAAGGTGGTGCACTTTCTCACTGGGCCTAGTTATTCCCTTTGGACCCCATTTCAGATATGTACTGGCTTACAGGGCTCAGTAATTTGTAGTTTATGTCAGGAGCAGACTCTGCAACATATGCAAATTTAAACACAAGTGAGTATAGCGCTAACTGTGGATATCTCGTTGTGTAGTGAAGGCAGGGCCCTGCTTGCGCACATTGCTATGTTAGCATAGGCTTATTAGAAGTTTAAGCGCCATTTTACCTTTCTGCTGCTTTTGCACACAACACTGCATATAACTGTTGTTGTAAGTTAGGCTGCGTGAATTTCTTCACATGCGAAAGGCTTTTTTTCAACGTCACTAGACTTACATCGTGACCTTAGTCTGCACAGTGAGTGCTGCAGTCTCCAAGGTTATCATAACAATGTTAGCTGTTATTCGGGTTGATCGGCTCACGCTTAGACACAGCATACACGTTTAGACACAACATACACGCAGCTGCAGCAAACCACAATTCTGGCGCCTTTAATATATGCAATGCATGCATGATTTTGGCACTTGGAGAAAATCCGTTTCCAGAGAGAGAGAGCTTTCGCAGATCATGATGTGATTCATCTCTACTGATCTTGGAGGTATGGGGTTCCCCATTCAAGCCTAAGAGACCTTCTAATATTATATAAAACATAGTTCCTAGCTTGGGAGGGTGGTATATAAGGCACGATAGGACCTGTGTCCAATATCATTATAATATGATTTCTCCTTTTGTGTTTTATGGAATTGTAGCAATGCTGATCCTATTATTTTTAATCATATGCCTGCTTATGTTAGCAAAAATACTGCAAACTTTTCTGTGTCTCTATTTACTCACGTTGTAGACTGGTATGAGAATAACAAACGAAAGAGTGTGCTTGATTACCACCATTCCTGAGAGTAACCTAAGTCGCATGTTCTGGGTTGTCTAATCATTGGTACCTTTGCTATAGGGTGAACGGCTAATGAGTCACTGATGCTAGTCGGTTAGGGGTTCTAAGTACTGAGGTGAGTTTTTTGGTCCACCACAATTTACTGAGGTCCTGCATCTCTGTGCATAGTTCTGTGTATGATCCGAATCCCTGCAACAGTTGGCCTACAATGAGACAAAGTCACAAGTTCAGGTCGACTGCGATGGATCGCGGGTCGGATTCAGGGATCTAGTTTGGTCTGCTGAAGAAGAGTACCTTCAAGCATTGCGGAGTCCAGCATCCAGGATGATTCATGCAGCAGCTATTCATAGGAGCTGCAAAGTTGCGATGCGAAGTCCTGTGTCAAGATGCGTTGCACACTGACTGGTTTTGCGGAAACTGCAGGGCTTGCAATGTGAAATCCTGTGTCATCATCGAAGATGCCATTGACTAAGGGCTGGCGATGCGAAGTCCTACGACGAGGATGTGTCATGCAGCATCGGTTTTTGGAACTGTCAGCTTCTGGAAGCCCTTGCGTCAGGGGAAATCCATGAAGCAGAGGCAATGCATCAGTTCAGCTGGGTTGCGCTGTGTAGCAGAGGACATGTGGTTCAGTCGAAACCTTAAATGGGCTGGGAGAGCACCTTCAGGCCACTTCCAAGAGTTTAGGACTGAGGCAACACTACTTGACTGGGTACGACTCCCATAGGCTGGGTTCTGGGTTGTTGGAGCTTTCTGTTCCTGAGGCTCATCAGAAGGCCAGCAAACAAGCTCTCAGATTCACTCTCCAGGGATTAACAGATGCCGTCCAGTTCTTCACACCCAGGCGAGAGGGCAGCAGGGTAGCAGGCCTCCTTCCTGGCAGCATCCTTAGGTCCAGAAGTGTACTGAAGAGTTGGGACCAGAAGTCTAATGTTTATACCTAGTGCCAACTTTGAAGCGAAGTAAGCTTCCAGAGGTTTCCACCCCCCTGAGGTGTCAAGTATCCCCTTCCTCCATGTCCTGGCCTCATCTTGTCTGGGTTCACAATAGACTAGTGAAAGATCCCTATGTGAGAGGGTTCAGGCAGAGCCTTTGTGCAAGTGTGGTAAGTGACAGTACCTCCCCTTGTTAACTCAGTGGGGCCACTCTGCCAACACCTATCCTTCATTTGTCTCACTATTTAGGAGCAATACACAAAGACCAACTGCCAGCTACACCCAGTCATGTGGCCCAGAAACAGGCTGCAGGCACCAAATGGTTAGGACAAGAAAATGCAACTTTCTAAAAGTGACATTTTCAGAACTGTGATTACCATTATAGAGGGCTTTTAATTTCAATTCTTTAAACACCAAACTCAACTTGTCTATCTGTTTCCAATTATAAGCTACAGCTTATTAAATGTAAAAAGGTAAATTAAATGTTATTCTATGGGAGAAATAGGTCTCACAGTAGTGAAAAATGACTTTAGTCGTTTTTCACTACCAGGATATGTAAAATTAAAAGTGCATGTCCTACTTTTTAAATACATTGCACTCTTTACCCAGGGTTGTTCAGGGCCTAACCTAGGAGTGGCTTGAATGTATTAAAAAGGAAGGTTTAGGCCTGTCAAAATGTTTATTTTTAAATGTCAATTTAAAACAATAGACACAGGCTGCAATGGCAGGCCTGAGATATATTTAAAGAGCTACTTCAGTGGATGGCTACAGGCCCACTAGTAGCATTTGATTTACATGCCCTGGGTACAAGTAGTACCATGTCACTAGGGAATAAATGTAATAGGTACATTTGGAGTAAGTCAACTCTACCATTTTTAAGTGCAGCTGCTCAGGTCCAGCCCTAGACCTACCTCTGTTGCCCCAGAGCCAGCTCCAGGGACAGTGCTGCTCCAGGATCTCTCTCTTCTGCTGCATCAGAGTCCTCCTTCTACTGCTTTCACTACTCTTTCACTCTATCTTCCTCCGTGCCTTGATCTCTTCTTGAGCTTTTATCTGCTCTATTTTTCTGCCCTTTTTGCTGCAGCTCCCACTCATTGTTGCCCATTTTCTCTCTCTACTTTTTCCATTTCTTTCAGCCTTTTCCTGCCTGATTTACACTTGATTCCTCCTTCTTCTGCTCTCTTTGTGCTTTTTTCTGATATTTTGGCCCTTTTTTGCTGCTGCTCCCGCCCTTCACTCACTGCCTATTTTCCTGCTCCCCCTTCTTCCACATTCCCCCATCGGCCCACACCTACCCTCACCCTCCTTTTCTTCAGCCCCACCCACTGCCTCCTATCGTCCTTCCTACTTTCCAGGACATACTTAATAGTGGCTGCACAGTGGCCGTATTCAGAGGACGTTTCACTGGTGCGCCAAAGGTGCTCCAAATTCAGGTCCATCTGCACCCACACCGTGCCCAGTGCCAGGAACCCTGGTCCAACCACCACACTCAGCTACACCTCATCTGTCCTCCACAACCTCAACCCATGACACCGCCACAAACAATGCATAGGCGCTGCACCACATTTCACAATAGGTCCTTCCACCTGCACCCACTGTCCCTTTAAGTGCCCCCATGGTTCTTGGCAACACCCAGTCCACACCTTACACCACTCCTATGACCCACCAACAGCTCACATACTCACATTCTCAAAACTCAATCGCTCAGCATATATGCCACTGATCTCTGGAACCTCATTGACACTCTTGCACCCAACATCGTCTTTCTCACTAAGACCTGGCTCAACCCCACATCAACCCCAATATTGCTGTTGCCATATTGACAGGATACAGAAACACCCTTCGAGGCCATATCAACAAGCCACGCAGAGGAATCACCACCATCCACAGGGACTCCATCAAATGCACCACCACCATAGATGACACCATCCCAGCAATGGAACAGCTGAAGTTCATTATCCACACCGATGAGAAAATAACTGTAAGGGAAACCCTGGCCTACCGCTCACCTGGATCTTGAACGGCCTTTTGCAACCTCATCACTGTTTTTATTGCTACCCTCACCACAGACTCCAAACTCCTGGGCAACCTTAACTTCCACTTTGATGATGAAACCAACCCTAACTCTGACAACCTCCTCAAGAGCCTGAACAACATTGGCCTCTCCCAACTCACCCATGACCCAACACATATCGCAGGACACATGCTAAACTTATATTCACTTCCAGGGACCACATTAAATACAGCCAAACCACCGTACTCACAAGAACCAACCACTCCATCATCCACTTCAGCCTCACAGCCTCCACACCCCCCACCCGGTGAACCCCAACACTTTTCTATGCAGCTGGAACAAGGCCTTAGAAACTAAATGGACCAACACCCTCACCCTCAACCCTCCCAAACACCTCAAGAATGTGATCTAGGATGTCGGAAGCTTCAACATCAGGATATGGGACTACGCCAACATCATTGCCCCATCTAAAACAAGAAACACATAAGATCTACCAAACAAGCTAGCTGTGTATACCAATGACCTCACAACAGCGGAGCACCACTGCAAACACTTCAACATCCAACTCAAGCCAGAAGATTTCTTCAATGACCACACCTTCACAACCATGACCTTCCAGAGGCTTACCTACTCTTGAAATCACCTCACCACTCAGAGCACAATCCCCATCATGAAATCTATACATTTAGGGGTCCCATCTGACCCAGGCACCCACCACATCTTCAATCTAGGAGCATTCAAGATCGTCCACGGACTGACCATCTTGCTCATCACCTCACTAGATCCTGCCACCTTCCCTTGAAGGTTTAAAGCAGGCATAAGTAAAACCCCTGTTGAAGAAACCATCAGCGGACCCAAATCAACGCAGTAACTACAGACCCATCTGTCAGCTCCCTTTCTCAGCCAAAGTCATCAAAAAAACGATCAACCAACAACTCACAATCCACCTGGAACACAGTCACCTCCTGGACAACTCCCAACACGGATTCTGTTTCAACCACAGCACTCAGACAGCCCTGATCCAATGCACTGATGACATCCGAGCCCTCCCCAGCAAAGAGGAGACTGCTGCCTTTATCTCCCTTGATCCCTGAGCACCTTCAACACCATTTCTCACCACACACTAATTTCCAGACCCCACAATAGAGGCATCAAAGGAACCGCCCTCTGATAGATTGCCTCCTTCCTCTCTGACATCTCACAGCAAATACACCTCCCACCCTTCACCTCAGAACTCCAACCAATCATCTGCTGAGTCCCACAAGGCTCATCGCTCAGCCCCACCCTTTTCAATATCTACATGACAATGACAACCCTGGCCAACATAGTCAATTCCCACAGGCTCAACATTAAAGCCTACGTTGACAATGTGCTAATCATCCTGTCCCTCTCTGAAAACCTCATCGCTGCCAGAACCAACTTTCACCAATGCATGACCAGTCTCACCAACTGGATGAGAGACAACTGCCTCAAGCTTAACATGGAAAAGACTGAGTTCCTGATATTCAGCAACAACAACACCCCCAGGATTCCTCCTGGTGACCCACAGTGCTAGGCCCACTCCAACACCAGCTGAGCACACCAGAAACCTTAGCATCATTGTGGACAGCAAACTTACCAGGAGATCCCAAGTCAATGCTGTGTTATCCTCCTGCTTCCGCATCCTGCACTTGATACATGAGATTTTCAAGTGGCTTCACCTAAACACAAGACGCACCATCACCCAAGCTCTCAACACCAGTTGACTGGACTATGGAGATGCCTTCTACGTGGGAATAGAGGGTCACCTCATTCAAAAACTACAGACCACCCAGAATGCTGCAGTTACTCATCCTGTATCTCCCTCGATACACCCACACCTCCCCCACCTCAGGAAACTCCACTGGCTCAAGGTCCAGAAAAGATGGCAGTTCAAGCTCTCATCCATGCATTCAAGGCTGTGCATCACTCTGGACCCGACTACATTAACCACCGTGTGAGATTCTAGATATCCTCCAGACACTTTAACTCCACCTCCCTCACACTAGCCCATACCCACCACATACGATGAAGCATATCAGGAGGACGTTCCTTCTCCTACCTCATAGCCAGAAAGACCTCTTCCTGCATCTCTTGGCCTCCCCTACTCTTCAGCAGTTCCAAAGGTAGTTGAAAACCTGGCTATTCAACTGAGACCCTGCACCCTGCAAGGGCCTGGATAACCTCATGGGTGAGAAGTTCACTCTCTACAAGTTGACAGATTGATTGATTGATCAAGTGATTGATTGATTGAAGAGAGAGCACAAGCACTTTAACACTGTGTCGCAGTGGTAAAGTGTGCAGAGTCCTAAAAGCCAACAAAAATTGTTTCAGAAAACAGGAGTGTGAAGGCTATAAGTGTGGGATTACCACACAGAAAGGGTCTGGTCCAATACTGTTGTACTGATGTTACAATTTTTTAAACTATTGCCCTACATTATGACTTGTGATGCCCAGGCTATTCAATTCACAAGGTTCATTGCTGCCCTTACCTCATACCAGACAGCACATATTCCAAGTAGGTGACTCATTTTACAGTGGTATATAATACCAGACAGCCCATGTTCCAGGTAGGTGACTCATTTTACAGTGGGTGCCACCAGATCCCTCAGTGTCCCTGACACCAGAAAAACATAAACATAATATGAAAACTTTAGACTGGATTTCATCGGATCATAACCTGATACTGTTTGAATTCGATATTAATAATCAACGGCAGGATGTACGTCATTTTTCATTCCCAAGATATCTATTTCTAGACTCATGCTTTCTTTCATCACTAAGGGAGTACATAAAAGAATTAATCGAGCTAAACTTAAATTCAGCCTCGATTAATGTTGTTTGGGACACCTGCAAATGCAGTATCAGGGGTTTCGTACAACAATACATATATAGGAAAAATGCCGAAAATCGAACAACTACTATAGCTACTACATCTAAAATACTACAAACAGAGCACCAACTAGCCGAAGCTACTACACAGGCTAGATCTAATATAGGAGAGTTAAGGCTAGAGTTGCTGAAGCTACAAGCATCCATGAAAAAGACCTTAAGAGAGAGATATAGCGCTAAAATCCACAAATACAAATTGGCTCAGTATGAAGGGGGCGATAGAATTGGCAAAGTACTGGCATATAAGGTAGCCGATAAAAAAGCAAGTACTAAAATTAAATCTATTAAAGGGCCAGACTTACGTATATATGACCAGCCAGAACAAATTTTGGACCAGTTCGTAGATTACTATCGTAATTTGTACACCCCTGAGAATACTCCTACTCTGGACGCAATACTACTATATTTAAACGAATACATGCAGATTCAAAGAGACTCTGATATAGCAGCATTGCAATTACTTAGCTCGAAAATCACGTTGGCGGAAATAAACACAGCAACCTTAGCATTGCCCGGTGGGAAAGCTGCAGGAGAAGACTGTTTGCCTATTGAACTGTACAAAGCTTGTGCTCAGGAACTACTATCCCTTTTAGAAACAGTTATTGATTCTATAGCTATTTCCGGGCAAGCTCCTGCATCTTGGAAAATAGCAAAAATAGTCTTTTTTCTCAAGAAGAATAAAACACCAGAGGATTGTGGGTCTTATCGACCGATCTCTTTGCTAAATTCGGACGCCAAAATGTTTGCTAAAATTTTGGCTAATCGGCTAGCCCCTATCATGCCTGATTTGGTCAACATACAACAGCACGGATTTGTGATGGGTAGAGACACCACTGCGCATGTGAACACTGCAATAACAGCGTTCGATGTTGCCCCGACTACTAACACCCCACTCGGCATGGTCATGCTTGACGCTGAGAAAGCGTTTGACCGAGTGGGGTGGGTCTATTTGTAGGAGGTCTTAAAGAAGACTGGAATTCAAGGGCACTATATAGACTGGGTACGCTCACTATATGATAACCCGCTGGCTAAGATTAGTTATGGGGGAAGGGAGTCAGCTAACTTTACAATACATAGGTGAACTAGACAAGGCTGCCCTTTGTCCCCTCTGCTTTTTGCCCTATCATTAGAACCATTTTTAAATGCACTTTCAGCCCAAGCTAATATTATTCCCGTACAGCACTGTGGTGTCAGTTTAAAAATAACGGCATTTGCTGATGACATTGCGGTGTTTACCTCCGATTTAACTAAAGCTATCCCAGAAATAATAAATGAAGCTACACTGTTTGGTAATATTTCAGGATACAAACTAAAATGTAAATAAGACGCAGGTTATTTCAAATTACAAACCGACTCAAGCGATATCTGGTATCTGTCAAAGTGCGACCTATCTAGGTATTAAAATATCAGCAAGTACAGATAGGACACTTAAAATGAACTATGAACACTTTCTAAAGGAAACTGCCCTAACATTGAAAAAATTGCACAAGCTACCGATAAGCTTAGTAGGGCGTATTAATCTTGTAAAAATGAAGATTTTGCCCAAACTGCTTTACCTATTTAGGTCTATACCCCTACAACCTAGTAAACCTTTTTTTTAAAAGGTGGATGGCATATGTAGTAGCTTTGTAGTAGCTTTGTATGGGGCTATAAAAAAGCACGCAGGGCAATAAAATTCCTGTCACTACCAATCGATAAGGGGGGGCTATCGTTTCCAAACTTCAGGTTATATTTTCTTGCCACTTTTTTTCGCCGAATACGCAGTGTTTTAAAAAAGGAAAGTTCGCTTTATTATCACTACTATATGCTGGAACCTGAGAGTAGTCGATTTTTGTTTAGCTTACATGATCCTAACTACTACAAACGTGTAAAGTTCAAGACAGCTAGACACATTAAAAATATTTGGGATGAAGTCATGCAAACTGATAATATCTTGTTTTTCAATGCGGATCTTAGACTTTGGTGCAACCCAGGTTTACCTAGTATCTTTTCAGATAGGGCAGGACAACTTTGGGCTAGGTTTGGCATTAATACCTTGGGCGATTTGTATGGTCCGAATGGGTTTATGGACTTTGATACACTCAAGTGCATATATAAGTTAAACAACGATATGTACTTTAAGTATATGCAAATACGAGATTTCTTACATTGTAAAATGAAGATTGTAGAAGTGGCCACATCGGATATATTAAGATGCCTATATTCAGAAAAAACTAAATCTCTTATAAGTATAGGGTATCGTTATTTGACATCTGGTAAAACGGACGATACTGTGAAACTAGCGGCTAAATGGTCATTAAGGCTGAATATGAACATCAACCCCACTCAGATATCCACTTCATTATGTCACATAAACTCTATCATCCAGTCTTCTAATTTGAGGTTACAACTGTAGAAAACGATCACGCAGCTATACTACACTCCACAACGTATATCTAGCTGGTCATCGGGTGCAGGGAGGACCTGACTTGGCAGTTCGGGCTGGACTGTTCCATGAGGCACAGGGTCAAGACGGATTTGCATATGGCCAGGTCTAAACTGGGGTGGCATGGTGAGCAAAAGAATGATGGATTTAACCCAGATCTCTTGACTGGGGGTGAATATTTTGATTTGTTCTACATTCTGTCCATCAATTGTGTGTCTTTTGCTTTTTTGCCCTAAGTGTGCCAGGTATGCCCAGACGTGGGTCCTGGACTCACTGTGCCACTGTAATTGAGCTATCCTAGCTGAAGAGGGGTGAAACCCCGAAACCGGTACTAGGATGCTTGTTTCCAGTCCAGGGAGGACCTGGCTGGTAGTTCGGGCTGGACTGCTCCCATGAGGCACAGGGTCAAGACTGGTTTGCATATGGCCAGGTCTAAACTAGGGGTGGCATGGTGAGCAAAAGAATGATGGATTTAACCTAGAGCTCTTGACTGGGGGTAAATGTTTTGATTTGTTCTGCATTTTGTCCATCAATTGTGTGTCTTTTGCTTTCTTGCCCTAAGTGCTCCAGGTATGCCCAGATGTGGGTCCTGGGCTCACTGTGCCACTAGAATCCAGCTATCCTGGCTGAAGAGGGGTGAACCCCTGAAACCGGTCCTAGGATGCTTGTTTCCGGTCCCGGGAGGACCTGGCTTGGCAGTTCGAGCTAGACTGTCCCCATGAGGCACAGGGTCAAGACTGTTTTGCATTTGGCCAGATCTAAACTGGGGTGGCATGGTGAGCAAATGAATGATGGATTTAACCCAGATCTCTTGACTAGGGTGAATGTTTTGATTTGTTCTGCATTCCGTCCATCAATTGTGTGTCTTTTGCTTTCTAGCCTTTCTGTGGTGGCACTGCCAGCCTTTCATGGAAAGGCCTTAAATTCCACACATCATAATATGGATGGGGGTGCCTGCTAGGCACCGCCACCATATATGGGCCCAGCTCCGCCGGGCCGGTATTCGTAACAATTGCCGAATGGCGGAAAAACTGGGAACGGACCTTCCTTTCACCGCGATACCCGCCGACATCGTAATATGGCGGTGGGTAATTTAGGTTTAGATGGCGTGAAGGTCGCCACCACCGGCACGGCGGTGGCAATCGTTATGCCATCGTAATCACCCCCTTAGATCTGAGTGAAAGGAAATGGTCTTCAGTTAATGCTAACATTTGTCATAGAATGCATTGGTTAGAACCTTGCATCTAAGGCTATAACACTGTTCAGGCTCAGAACTAAACGTGTAACGTAGAAGGGTAGTCTAGAGTTCTATGCAGGCATCAAACAACTCAAACTCTTGTCTGCAATTAAAAATCCACAATTGTGTTCAAGGGGATCCCTCGACAACTGGCATTTATGTTTTGGCCTACTAGCAACAGTCCGTGCACTAAAAGCATACCAAAACCCCCACATATGTAACATAGCAGGACAGGTACAGGCAAAAGCACGACAATCTGAGCACAGAGAGGCTCTACCAGCTGGTTGGCCTGCACACGGTATCGGCGCCCAAAGTGTGGTGGACTCGGGCCAAAGGTCAAAGCATTCCAAGTCTTGCTCATCACGTGCCGCAGCCGACATCAGCAATGGCCAGTTGATTCTGAATGGTTCAATAGAGGGATTCTGAAAAACAGCCAGACTGCTTCTGACCATACCTGGTGACGTGATACAAGACTCAGTAATGAATAATGATTGTTGTGATTCTTCCAGTCTGCCCCAACCCATTTGCCCCCTATTACTCAAATAGTCTTTGCCCTTGTCCATCCCTTTTGTACCTGTGTTTTTTTTCTTAAAACTTTTTTCGGATATTGTCCTTACAACAAGAAGTAGTCCCTGCACAATGGAATGCTTACTTTACCTGCGCCCGGATCTCCTATAGTGGTACATAAATCCCTTTTGTCGCAGATAAAGCTCTGTGAGAATCTTAGCCTTGCCCAAGAAGCACTCGATGGGTGTAACATGCTTTGTTTTAAGTTAACATCATTTGCCCTATCAATGAATTGGTACCTCTGCCAAGTTATAGAGCTATTGCTATCTGCATGGGCGTCTAACCCTTTAGGAAACAGGAGTTTGGGACTTCCAGGAAGTCCTCCATGCTATGCTGCTCACTGTGCTTGGACAAAGGGCAACATGATAAAGTAACTCAGTATTTGCATCCAATGGAGGGAGCTTCATGCGTCCATAAAAATTGCAAGTGTAATAATCCAACGTAGCACTCCGCAGCCCTATGTGAGGTATCTAATGTCCACAATTACCCCAGCTCTTTTTAGTGGTATATAGGTTACTTAAAGAGATTGTTAGAACCAGTGTCTCTAGTTGGCAGGGGTATGCACCCTAGTCCAAGTAGGGACCACCGCATCCGACCTGGTAGCTTGGCACAGAGCAGCAAAGGCGTAACTTCAGAGGCAATGTGTAAAGTATTTGTGCAACACACAACGGCGATGACACAGTAAAAACACTGCTACAATCAAGAGAGAGAGTAAGGGAGTTTGTTCACTCAAATGTGAACCTGAGATCACTCCTATTCCCCTGGGAGGAATTATATCAAAACAAAGAGAGGAGTATCCCCTTTGAAGATAAAGAACAGACGTATCTGGAGGGCAGGTTTTTTGGCAAGAAGGAGAATATTCATCCTTTTGTTTAAAACCCCTCACTCACCAACCTAGTGGTGACATGCTTCATCATCGGGGTCCACCCTGGCGGCCTAGCGCCACCGGGGTGTGCTACGACACCTGTACTACAGTGGAGCGGGTTGTGACTGTGGGTGTGAAAAATCAAATGTTAAAAATTGTCCTGGTTGTACTCAAAAATATGATTTTAATTATAGAGCAACTGAACAATGTTAAAAATAAGTGAGCGAGATCCTGGTAGGGGAGTTACGACCAAGGGATCTCTATATGTGTTTATGTTGAATGGTCAACATGTTTCTACCTTTAGGGCGTTTGCCCGGTATTCATCCGGACCAAAAAAGCAGGTGGACAGGAGGTGTGTGCTCCCTAAAAAGCACACCCTTCCCTGATCCCCTGTGTACCTACTGGCAAAATGGCCAGTGGTATATACTGCTCAGTAAAATAAGTGAGCAGGTGAAGAAGTGAAAAAGAGACCTGTGGGAAGAAAAAGGGGTAAACATAATCAGGTTTAATATTAGCTTACTCTCCTGTAACGTCGTGTAGTGTCTCAGTGATTTGAAATAGAGTGCCAATGGGTATTACCCTCCAAATAAATCAATACCGTGGTGATGGAGTGAGATACTAGTCAACATCTATGCCGGTAAACAGTGCGTGCGAATTGCATGCGATGTGATCATAGCACTTGTGAATCATATCTATCTGTATATCAAGTGCATACATAAGTACATTCACAAGTGCTATGATCACATCGCATGCAATTCGCACGCACTGTTTACCGGCATAGATGTTGACTAGTATCTCACTCCATCACCACGGTATTGATTTATTTGGAGGGTAATACCCATTGGCACTCTATTTCAAATCACTGAGACACTACACGACGTTACAGGAGAGTAAGCTAATATTAAACCTGATTATGTTTACCCCTTTTTCTTCCCACAGGTCTCTTTTTCACTTCTTCACCTGCTCACTTATTTTACTGAGCAGTATATACCACTGGCCATTTTGCCAGTAGGTACACAGGGGATCAGGGAAGGGTGTGCTTTTTAGGGAGCACACACCTCCTGTCCACCTGCTTTTTTGGTCCGGATGAATACCGGGCAAACGCCCTAAAGGTAGAAACATGTTGACCATTCAACATAAACACATATAGAGATCCCTTGGTCGTAACTCCCCTACCAGGATCTCGCTCACTTATTTTTAACATTGTTCAGTTGCTCTATAATTAAAATCATATTTTTGAGTACAACTAGGACAATTTTTAACATTTGATTTTTCACACCCACAGTCACAACCCGCTCCACTGTAGTACAGGTGTCGTAGCACACCCCGGTGGCGCTAGTCCGCCAGGGTGGACCCCGATGATGAAGCATGTCACCACTAGGTTGGTGAGTGAGGGGTTTTAAACAAAAGGATGAATATTCTCCTTCTTGCCAAAAAACCTGCCCTCCAGATACGTCTGTTCTTTATCTTCAAAGGGGATACTCCTCTCTTTGTTTTGATACAGTAAAAACACTCACAAAAGGAACACCACACCAGTTTTGTATAAGAATAAGAATTTCTTTATCTAAAAATTATGCGAGAACCAAAAGCAGGTAAATCCAGCTCCAGGCAAGATCAATAATAAAAAGGATTCCAGTTTCCAAGCAAGATCAATAATCAATAAGAATGAATCCAGTTCCCAGGCCTGATCAAATCACAAAAAGCTCATTTGTGTGCCAAGGGCTCCTGCTGGTAATGTCTTTCTCACAGTGTCCTTGGATGGCAAAAGTTCACTTGAGGTAGGTTCTCATGGTCAAAATTCACTGTGGGAAGGTTCTTAGGACAAAGTTCCCTTGTAGCGTAATAAGTGTGCCTCTCATAGAAATGATGCTCCCAGCGTAGGAAGTGCGGCTGTCAAGGAGCTGCTGGTAATGCTAAAAAATGCCCCAGTGTCAATTACCAAGTAATTATGCCCCCGTAGGCCGGTACTCATCCAAGCACAAAGCTCACACTCCAGGTACCCGGCCAACCGGCACCCCGCCCCCTCGCAGCAGCCTGGTTGCTCTGAGGCGTTACCCGGGGTGGTGGTTGCGGGCGCGGGTGCGAGGCTCCTCTCCCTCTGGGACCTCGGGCTCAGCAGGCGCTGCACGGGTGGGGGTCACGGCCACACAGCGCTCCTTTAGCACAGAGCTTAACAGTGCCTCCAAGTCCAGGGCAACGACGGAACCTCCTGCCACACAGCGCTTCGCTTCTCAGCGCTACACAGCGCGCTCCAGTCCCAGTGGCGGTGACCTCAGGGCCAGTTTCAGTTGGCTTGCGCAAGAAGCAGAGGCAATCACAGAGCCCTCGGGAGGATCACGGGGCAAGCAGTACTGAGGGCAGGCACAGCGTTGCAGGGCAAATCTTGAGAGTGTTGTTGCTGTTCCAAAGGGCAGTCTTTAAAACGCTGTTGTCCAAGGTCAGGTAGTTTCCTTTAGCTTAAAAAGGGTGCAGTCCCAAAAAGGCAATCTTTAAAAGGTTGAAGACTCTTTAAAATGTGGTTCAAAGAAAGGTAGTTCCTTTGGGATGTTGTGGAGACACTCTGGTGGTGATGTTGCAGTCTCCCATGCAGGGCAGGATCAGCAGACAGTAGGGCAGCTCAGCAGGTTGTGGGGCAGCAGTTCCTTGGAGCAGTCAGCCTCCTTCCCAGTGGCAATCCTCTTGCGCAGCAGTCCTCACTTCAGCAGGGATTCTTCCAGGTCCAGCAGTGTAACAAGAATGTGAGGCCAGGACCATCCCTTATATATCTTTTTAGTCTAGGGGCTAGAAAGTGGTGGAAGTCTCTGGAAGGGTCTGGGGGCAGGGGCTTCTGGAAGAGTCCAGGGAGTTCTGGTATGTTCCCTGCCTTCCCTGACCTAGCTGTCACAGTGACGAGAGACAGGCCGTTAAGGCTACAGTGGGCAGCGCATCACAGCTCATCCCAGGGAAGAAGGTGTGAATCACCACTCTCACCTCCCAACCCAGGCAGGCTATCAGTATGCAGAGGGGAGGGGGGAGTCTGCTGCCTAATCTAAGTGTAGGCAGGAAAAGGTCCCCTTTATAAAAGTGGGATCCCTAGCGTAGTAATGCCCAAACCCTATATATCATTGGAAAGGGTTCCCCGCCCCGAGTCTAACAAGACCAAACATGATAGACTTATTAGGCCCCTGTCAGAAGTTAGTCTATAAGGGGAGGTTCCCAATGTTAGCCTATGGAGGATTAAGCCTTGCTGCGTTAGCAGTGGCTTGTGGCAGATATGCCAGCCTCACAAGGTTTTAGGGGAGAGCACCTGCACCTCAGCACGGTTTAGCAGTGGTGAGGCGCCCAGAGTCCTAAGTCCAACAAAATATAGGATAAGAATGGGAGGCAAAAAGGGCAAAAATGTAGGGGAGACCACCCTAAGGCTGACAGGTCTAACACGTGTCCCCCCTAGCTGAAAGTGGGGAGAACTACCCAACCTCCAGGGAGTTCTCATCACTAAGGCGGAAAAACCGAGAGAGACCGTCAGCATTGGCGTGGTCTACTCCGGGTCTGTGTTCCACCCTGAAGTCCATCCCCGGTAGAGAAATGGACCACCTCAACAATTTGGGATTCTCGCCCCTCATTTGCATGAGCCACCTGAGGGGCCGGTGGTCAGTCTGAATCAGGAAGTGGGAGCCAAACAAGTATGGCCTCAGCTTCTTCACAGCCCAGACCACCGCGAAGGCTTCTCTCTCTATCGCACTCCACCCCTGTTCTCGGGGGAGCAGCCTCCTGGAGATGAAGGCTACTGGTTGGTCCCTTCCCTCCTCGTTGAGTTGCGAAAGTACCGCCCCTATGCCATGCTCTGAGGTGTCTGTTTGGACAATGAACTCTTTGGAGAAGTCAGGGGCCCTGAGCACAGGAGCGGTGCACATGGCCTGCTTTAGAGAGTCAAAAGCTTTTTGGCAAGCCTCTGTTCAGATCACTTTCCTAGGGTATTTCTTAGAGTTTAGCTCAGTCAAGAGGGCCACAATGGTGCCATAGCCCTTGACAAATCTGCGGTAGTAACCTGTGAGGCCCAGGAATGCCCTGACCTCAGTCTGTGTTTTGGGAGGCTCCCAGGCCAGGATGGTTTCTATCTTGGCCTGTAGGGGTTGCACCTTGCCCCCGCCCACCAAGTGTCCTAGGTAGACTACCGACCCCTGCCCTATCCGGCATTTGCTAGCTTTGATAGTCAGGCCTGCCTGCTGCAGAGCCTGAAGCACTTCCTGGAGGTGACCCAGATGGTCCTCCCAGCTGCTACTGAAGACAGCTATGTCGTCCAGGTAGGCAGCAGAGAAGGCCTCTAAACCGGAGAGGACCCGGTTCACCAGCCGCTGGAAGGTGGCAGGAGCGTTTTTCAGTCCAAAGGGCATCACTCTGAACTGGTAGTGGCCCTCTGGGGTGGAAAAGGCGGACCTCTCTTTAGCTCCATCTGTTAGGGCGATATGCCAGTACCCCGACGTGAGGTCAAAGGTACTCAGGTATCGGGCAGCCCCTAGTCGGTCAATGAGCTCATCCACCCTAGGGATAGGATGAGCATCAGTCTTGGTCACAGAGTTCAGTCCCCTGTAATCCACACAGAACCTAAGTTCTGGTGTGGTGCCCGGTGGGGCAGCTTTTGGTACCAGAACCACCAGACTGGACCAAGGGCTGTTGGAAGGCTCTATCACCCCCAACTCCAGCATCTTAGTGACTTCACTCTGGATGCTGGCCTTCACCTTATCTGACAGCCTGTAAGATTTTGACTTGACAAGGGGGCTGTCTCCTGTGTCCACATCATGGGTACACAGGTGGGTAATCCCAGGGATAAGGGAGAACACTGAGGAGAACTGCCCCAGGACCTGGCGGCAGTCCCTCTGTTGCTCAGGAGTCAAGGATGGGGAGAGGACCACTCCCTCCACCGATCCATCCTTCTCTTTGGAAGCAAAGAGGTCCGGGAGAGGTTCACTTTCCTCTTCCTCGGCCCCATCAGTTACCATCAGTAAGGTAAGCTCAGACCTCTCTTGGTGGGGTTTGAGGCGGTTGGCGTGTAGCACCCTGTGGGGCTGCCTGGGGGTCTTAAGGTCCACTAGGTAAGTGGCCTTGCCCTTCTTCTCCAATATCTCATAAGGGCCTGTCCAGCAATCCTGGAGGGCACTAAGCTCTCCAGGCTCCATGACCCACACCTTCTGTCCAGGTTTGAGCACCACAGGGTGAGAATTCTGGTCGTACCATTCCTTCATTACCGCCTGGCTGGCCTCTAAGTTGTCAGAAGCTTGTTTCCACAACTTAGCCATTTGGCTACGGAAGGCCAGCATGTAGCTCACTACATCCTGGGGAAGCCTCCTTGGAGTCTTCTCCCACCCATCCTTCACTAAACTGAGAGGTCCCCTAACAGGGTGACCGTACAAGAGCTCGAAGGGGCTGAAACCCACCCCCTTCTGCGGTACCTCCATGTAGGAAAACAGCAAACAGGGCAAGAGGATGTCCCACTTTTTCCTCAGGCCCTCAGGCAGACTCCTGATCATGCCCTTTAGGGTCTTGTTAAATCTCTCCACGAGACCATTGGTCTGTGGGTGGTAAGGGGTGGAGAACTTATAAGTAACCCCACACTCCTTCCACATGGCTTGCATGTAGGCAGACATAAAATTGGTACCCCTGTCGGACACCACCTCTTTGGGAAAACCCACTCTGGTAAAAATCCCCATCAGGGCCCGTGCCACTGCAGGTGCAGTGATGGTTCTCAGAGGAATAGCCTCTGGGTACCGGGTGGCGTGGTCCACCAGAACCAGGATAAACCTGTGACCAGAAGAAGTCGGTGGATCCATAGGCGCAACAATGTCGATGCCCACCCTCTCAAAGGGGGTGCTAACGACAGGCAGCGGTTCCAGGGGAGCCTTCAGCTTAGTCCCTGTTTTCCCACTAGCTTGGCAGGTCAGAAGGTCCTGCAGAATGTATCTGAGGAGATCCTCATCTGCGGCCAATAAAAATGTGGGATAAGCCTAGCAAAGGTCTTGTCTTGGCCCAAGTGTCCTGCCAAAGGGATCTCATGGGCCAGTTCCAAAAGAAAGGCCCTGTAGCACTGGGGGACCACTAAGGCCCTTGATGACCCATGCACAGGAGCCTTGGGCTCACTGTAAAGGAGCCCATCCTCCCAGTAAATATGATACTTCGCGGAGGCATTGCCTGCTGCTTGGGCTTCGGCCTGTCGCCTCATGCCCTCAAGGGTAGGACACTCCTTCTGTGCCCGGCAAAACTCCTCCCTGGTGGGCCCTCCTTCCACCTGCCACCCTGCAGGGGTAGGTAGGTCCCCCAAGGGAGCAACGTCCCCCTCCGTGGACTCCGGTGCGACCTCCTCAGGTGCCCCATCCATCTCACGGGGTGACTGCCCCGGGCCGGCTTCCCACGCCCTCGGGCTCCTCCCTTCTTAGCAGCTGGCTGGGCCATTTTTCCAGGCTCCAGCCCTGGCTGACTCCCTTTCCGGGCAGCCATAGACCGTGTGGTAGCACAAATCCACTCCGGCAACCCCAGCATCTCCACATGCGCTTTGAGCTCTACCTCCTTCCAGGCAGTATGCTCTAGGTCATTCCCTAACAGACAGTCCACTGGCATGGCAGGGCTCACAGCAACTCTTAAAAGGCCTGAAACCCCTCCCCACTCAAATGGAACCTGTGCTATGGGATAGTGACCCCCCCGGTTGTCAGCCATTACAACCGGATGGAATGCATCGGGAATTATTTGCTCTGGGGACACCAGCTGACTCCTTACCATAGTCATCCTGGCACCTGTGTCCCTCAGGGCCTCCACCCCCTGACCATTGAGGGTGACCCACTGCCTATACTTAGTAGTATTGGAGGGCACATGAACATTAGGGACCATCTCACTGTCTCCCAGAGACACTAGGACAAGCCCTGCCCCCTCACTCCCATCATCTAGGGACAGCTCCTCCCCAAGCGCTACACTGGCCACCCCGGGGTTTTTACCTCCAGTGGGCTGTGGTGCTCGCTTGCGACACTTGGGATCCCCCTTGTAGTGTCCAAGTTCACCACACTCATAGCACCGGACAATTCTGGGCTGCTGACCTTTGTCGGGATAAGTGGGCTTCTGGTGGCCAGATTGGGGTTGGGACCCAGACCCTTTCCCTTGTGAATTATTTTGGGGGCCTTTGGAGAAATCTTTCTTTTTATCTCCCCCCTCTTTCCTCTGGTGGGAACCCTGACCACCCCTTTGGGAGTCCTCCCAGAACCCTTGTTGGACACCCTGGTACTGACCCAGGTGTCCGCCTCCTCCGCCAGCTTCCTAGGATTGGTCAACTTGCGGTCAACTAGGTGTTGGCGCAGCTCTGGAAAACACTTCTCTAGAAGGTGCTCTCTTAAAAACAAGTCATACAACCCTTCATAGTCATGCACATTGCTGCCCGGCACCCAGGCCTCTAAAGCTTTACTAGCGTAGTCCAGGAAGTCTACCCAGTTCTGTGTGGGAAGTTTGTGGCTATTCCTAAACCTCTGCCTATACCTCTCAGGGGTAAGACCAAACCTCTTAAGCAATGCGGCTTTCATGACAGAATAGTTAGTCTGGTCTTCCTTCTCTAGGTAAAGGAGGGTGTCCCTAACATCCGGAGGTAGGTAATTATACAAACCACCCCCCCAATAACTTTCTGGGACCCCATGGGCTCTTAAAGACACCTCATAGGCGGCTAACCACTTATCAATATTATCCCCCACCTTAAAACTGGCCATCACATCTTTAGGCATAAAGACCCTGGAGTCACGTGAAGCTTCCATAGGTAAGCTGCCACCATTCTTGTTGCTGTTGGCCCCTACTTCTAGGGCTCGGATTTCCAGTTCCTTCAGGCTCAGCTCATGGGCAAGTTATTTTTCCCGCATAGCCAGTCGCTTGTTCTCACGATCCTGCTCCGTGGCCCACCTTTCTCTTTCCCGCTCTTTCTCCAGCTTGGCAAGCTCCAACCTGAGCTGTCTCTCCTCCCTCCTGTCCTCCAGGTCCTCTGAGGACAGGCTCTTCACTGACACACTACTGCCTGCCCTGGAAGGTACCCTTGTACCTGGTAACAAATTACCATTTCCCGCCAAGTGCAGTAGGTCAAGGTTTCCTGTGGCGCCGTGCTCTGGTCCTTGCCCGTCCCCATCTCCTTCTGGGTGGGCTGTTACCCATGCTCTCAAGGCTTTCTGAAGCTCTGCCTTCTTGGCGCTTCGCTTGAAGGGCACCCCTTTCTCCTCGCAGAATTCCTTGAGTTGTGCCACTGTGTAGACTTCCAGATTGGCCAGCTCGAATTCCATATTGGTAGGTAGGGCCTCAGACGTTTGTAGAGAGAACCAAATAGGACTTAGGGAAAAGGACTTTTAAAAAGAGCAGCCAGTCAGGGAGAATTTAAAAACAAAATTCAAAAATGCCAATTGGAGAGGGTAGACAAAAATTCAGTAGAGTCGGGTGTAGGGTTGCGGTGTACACTGCGTCGCTGCGTGGTGTTACACAAGCACAAGTCCTATCCCACCGCTCGATCACCAATGCTAGAACCGGGGTCTCTAGTTGGCAGGGGTGTGCACCCTAGTCCAAGTAGGGACCACCGCTTCCGACCTGGTAGCTTGGCACAGAGCAGCAAAGGCGTAACTTCAGAGGCAATGTGTAAAGTATTTGTGCAACACACAACGGCGATGACACAGTAAAAACACTCACAAAAGGAACACCACACCAGTTTTGTATAAGAATAAGAATTTCTTTATCTTAAAATTATGCGAGAACCAAAAGCAGGTAAATCCAGCTCCAGGCAAGATCAATAATAAAAAGGATTCCAGTTTCCAAGCAAGATCAATAATCAATAAGAATGAATCCAGTTCCCAGGCCTGATCAAATCACAAACAGCTCATGTGTGGCAAGGGCTCCTGCTGGTAATGTCTTTCTCACAGTGTCCTTGGATGGCCAAAGTTCACTTGAGGTAGGTTCTCATGGTCAAAATTCACTGTGGGAAGGTTCTTAGGCCAAAGTTCCCTTGTAGCGTAATAAGTGTGCCTCTCATAGAAATGATGCTCCCAGCGTAGGAAGTGCGGCTGCCCAGGAGCTGCTGGTAATGCTAAAAAATGCCCCAGTGTCAATTACCAAGTAATTATGCCCCTGTAGGCCGGTCAGTGAATGACGGTACTCAGCCAAGCACAAAGCTCACACTCCAGGTACCCGGCCAACCGGCACCCCGCCCCCTCGCAGCAGCCTGGTTGCACTGAGGCGTTACCTGGGGTGGTGGTTGCAGGCGCGGGTGCGAGGCTCCTCTCCCTCTGGGGCCTCGGGCTCAGCAGGCGCTGCACGGGTGGGGGTCACGGCCACACAGCGCTCCTTTAGCACAGCGCTTAACAGTGCCTCCAAGTCCAGGGCAACGACGGAACCTCCTGCCACACAGCGCTTCGCTTCTCAGCGCTACACAGCGCGCTCCGGTCCCAGTGGCGGTGACCTCAGGGCCCGTTTCAGTCGGCTTGCGCAAGAAGCAGAGGCAATCACAGAGCCCTCGGGAGGATCACGGGGCAAGCAGTGCTGAGGGCAGGCACAGCGTTGCAGGGCAAATCTTGAGAGTGTTGTTGCTGTTCCAAAGGGCAGTCTTTAAAACGCTGTTGTCCAAGGTCAGGTAGTTTCCTTTAGCTTAAAAAGGGTGCAGTCCCAAAAAGGCAATCTTTAAAAGGTTGAAGACTCTTTAAAATGTGGTTCAAAGAAAGGTAGTTCCTTTGGGATGTTGTGGAGATACTCTGGTGGTGATGTTGCAGTCTCCCATGCAGGGCAGGATCAGCAGACAGTAGGGCAGCTCAGCAGTTTGTGGGGCAGCAGTTCCTTGGAGCAGTCAGCCTCCTTCCCAGTGGCATTCGTCTTGCACAGCAGTCCTCACTCCAGCAGGGATTCTTCCAGGTCCAGCAGTGTAACAAGAATGTGAGGCCAGGACCCTCCCTTATATATCTTTTTAGTCTAGGGGCTAGAAAGTGGTGGAAGTCTCTGGAAGGGTCTGAGGGCAGGGGCTTCTGGAAGAGTCCAGGGAGTTCTGGTATGTTCCCTGCCTTCCCTGACCTAGCTGTCACAGTGACGAGAGACAGGCCGTTAAGGCTACAGTGGGCAGCCCATCACAGCTCATCCCAGGGAAGAAGGTGTGAATCACCACTCCCACCTCCCAACCCAGGCAGGCTATCAGTATGCAGAGGGGAGGGGGGAGTCTGCTGCCTAATCTAAGTGTAGGCAGGAAAAGGTCCCCTTTATAAAAGTGGGATCCCTAGCGTAGTAATGCCCAAACCCTATATATCATTGGAAAGGGTTCCCCGCCCCGAGTCCAACAAGACCAAACATGATAGACTTATTAGGCCCCTGTCAGAAGTTAGTCCATAAGGGGAGGTTCCCAATGTTAGCCTATGGAGGATTAAGCCTTACTGCGTTGGCAGTGGCTTGTGGCAGATATGCCAGCCTCACAAGGTTTTAGGGGAGAGCACCTGCACCTCAGCACGGTTTAGCAGTGGTGAGGCGCCCAGAGTCCTAAGTCCAACAAAATATAGGATAAGAATGGGAGGCAAAAAGGGCAAAAATGTAGGGGAGACCACCCTAAGGCTGACAGGTCTAACAGAGATATTGTGATCCCTTACTCCAATGACCCTTTCCTATGGACACGTGTTTTACTGTCTCTATAATGTTTTTTTTAATCATTAGGTTAGTCATTTGTCTAACTTGCTTCACAGATTTCCTAAGCAGGCATGCTGCTTCCCCTTTTGTTACTTTGGGACAGATGTATGAAGCTTACCCCCACATGCATCAAGTGGTTTTGGAGTCGCAAGAGGTGCAAATCGGAAAAATCGGCCGTTTGCGATTCCAAAATCACTTTTTGGTATGCATGAAACAATTTTTCTGAACCCGCAATTCTTTGCATTTCCTAAAAATGCGATTGCATTTAAGGAATCGCATTTGTGCGATTCCTTAAATGCAATGCATGAATGTTTTCAAAATTGCGAATTCTGAAATAGGAGGTGCAAATTAACACGAGGTTGACCCTCGTGTTAATTTGCGAAAACTTTCAAAAATGCTCAAATAAGCATTTTTGAAAGTGTCATGTTACACACACACATGTCCTTAGGACATGTGTGTGTGAAACTTGCACTTAAAAAAACATTTCAAGGGTGCAGGGGGGGTCCTTTGGACCCCCCTCAGCACCCTTGAAATGCAACAAAAAAATTTAATTCGCAAAATAAAAAATTGCAAAAAGGCATTGATTCCTATGGGCCTCTAGGCCCATAGGAATCATTGTAATGCCATTCCTTAATTGCGATTCGCAATTAAGGAATCGCAAATACCGAAAAATAAGAAATCCTAAAAACTTTTAAGATTTCTTGATGCATAGGATTTTGCAATTCCTAAATTGCGATTCCTTAATTTTCGCAATTTAGGAATTGCAAAATCCTACAATGATGCATGTGGCCGTTAGTGTTTGCGATTATCAAATTGCAAATTTTTGCAAATGCACTATTTGGTAATAGCAGACTGTACGAAAGTGTGTTTTATATTTTCTGCGATTCTTGGTGGGTCGCAAATAGACCTACCTCATTAATATTAATGAGGTAGGTCTGAGTTAGCGGCCCATTGAGAATTGGAAACAGCACAGGGATGGTGGCCTACTAGGGTCAGCAGAGCACCAATCCTTTTTTTTTATGGAGCCCATTTTCCTTAAAGGAGAACATGATGCAAAAAAATAGAAAAGTTTTCTGTTTCTGTTTTTTAAGAGTAGGCCGTGGTCCGTGAGACCACTACCTGCTCTTAAAAAATATATTTTTTTTATATTCTCAAAAGTGAAGAATTCCCACTGGGACCCTTCCCTTTTGCAAATGGCTTACCACCAACTTTGGGTTAGTGGGAAAAGGCAAATGTTTTCGCTACTGCATTTCGGTCGCAAAACATTTGTACATACCAATGCGAATCGATATTAATATGGATGCCCTAAATACACCCCTTCCGAATATCGATTCGCAATCCCATATTATGATTCGGTATTTGGCTACCTAATTGCACACTGGGCTTTGTACATTGGAAAATTCCTTTTTGAGTTTGCGAATAGTCTGATTCAACAAAGCGGGCCGTTTACAAACACCAAAACAATTGGTACATGTGCCCATATATTTCCATTGTAAAAGGGCAAATACACAAGAAAAAATTGTCACAAAACAAAATGCTGCAGTATTTTAATGAATAATGTATAGAGACCAATATAAACTATAGCTCAGACTTCAAAAATATATTTATTGTGCGTACATAATCACTGTGTCATACACGATCTGACTGATGTAACTTTCTTCAGTACGGCAGGAATGCTCGACAAATCAAACCTCGGAGAGTCAAGTGGAAAAAGGAGTACTTGGGAGAATTTGGACATCTAGTTGTTGCGCAACAGTACCACTGCCTGTGGGATGCAAGCGTTTGAGGCATTGCCCACAAGACCACTGTTCAGGTGTCAGCATCCGCCCCAGAAGTGGAATAAAGACCTTCTCATGCACATGAAAAATACACGCACAATTTTATTCCAGAGTTTTTTTCACACAGTACAATCATAGGCCAACACATTTTGCTGCTCTTGAAGGATGTTGTCAAAATATCTATCGCCACCTACACCTACTTATTATTATTATTATTATTATTATTATTATTATTATTATTATTATTATTATTATTATTATATTATTATTAATATTATTATTATTATTATTATTATTATTATTATTATTATTACTGCCAACCAGGAGTGGCCCATTAAGGTAACAGCGTTGGTGGCGGTTTGGGGCAGGGCTTTGACCGACAACCACAAGGGAAAATTGACTAACTAAAATACATTTCCATCATTGTCGTCTTTCGAAATCCCCCCACCCGGCTCCACTGCTCTTACCTGCATGTGCCGCAACTGCTGCCAACGCCCTGTTGCCAAGGGCTTCTCCCGTGGTGTCATTGCAACTGGACGACCAGTGTAAAGGAACACTATTTCATTGTAAAAGGAGGCACAGTGTCAAGCTGAGAATTCCCTCCTGGAATAGAGAGCAGCTGCCTGGGCTAAGATATGGCAGGCTTAGAAAAGATGGAGTGCACAGTTAATAAGTATTCAGTTGTGATGCTCAGAATAAGGCAGGGATAGCCATTTTAAGCCAATAAAGGTAATCCAGGCCAGATTTTCAGAAAAGCAACTAAAGGTGTTCTATTTAGCAACTACATGCATTTTAAATGGGAGTCTTGAGACGAGACTGGGATTTAACTTTGTATACTTGGATGGTTGAGTGTTACAGGTGACTTGGAACGTTGTCGAGGTGGGCCTCAAGGTGCTATCTAGCTGGTTGTTGAGTGGTTATGGTCGGCAGAGTGCTCTTGAGTAGTTGTAGTATGTTGGGGTTATGGGCCCAGGGTTACAAAACATTTATGCAACACAGTTGCTGCGTTGTGTGAAAGGGAGAGAGCAAAACAACGCCATATCTACCAATAGATGTCAAAGTTATCCTGGCTCCCTGTGCTGACGCACTTTAAGCTGCCGTGTGTCGACACAAACAACCTTGCATCGTAGTGCAATAGTGTGTGCGTTTTGCTTAAGGAATAGTTTATGTACTGGAAGGAAACCCTTCAGTACAAAGACTTTCCTGTGACAGGTGCCCTGCTTTGTATGTGTGCTGCGCAGTGCACCACACATCCAAAGCAGAAAAAGTGAAGAGAAATTAAAACATTTCTCCTCGCTATGCCTCCCACTAGGATGCCTAAGATTTTGTTCCAAAGCCTCTATGAGTGTTTGTACATATGGATTTGATTCAAAATCTATGGGTGATTGCATGGAAATGCCCAGGAAAAGTATTGAAAGCAATGGATACTACAACGTTGCATTGCATTGGGAAATTATACAAAGCAAATCCTGACTTGCGTTGGATAGTAAATTACAGCATATCACTTTGCTTCAGGTTACCAAAGTAATGCAAACCCAGTGCAAAGCGTTAGTCAATCTGGTCCATGAAGTTTGGGCGGCTGTAAGACAGGGTGGAATGGTGCACACTGGTACCAAGGATGGCTCAGCGAGGCAGCCCGCAGTTAAACATTCCCTGAAGGCTTTTAGTGGGCTGAATGTAGTTGTGCCTTTCTAGCTTGGGAAACGGAAACCATGCAATGGATGCAAAATATGTCTATTCAATTAAATCTAGGCTTTCTCGTTTGTTAAAAGATTAAAGCTAAATCAAAAGCAAATCGAAACATAAAAAACACATCTGGCAGGTAAAACGCAAAGAGTCATCATAAAAAATATTAAATAGGACGCAGATTCCCTCGGTCCTCCGGAGGGAGAGTAAACAAGAGTGGAGGAAGGAGTTAAACTGCGTTTCAGCGTTTCTGTGTTTCTGATGACAGTGGAGAAGGAAGCGGCGCACAGTCAGGGCATGATGGCTGAATCTGTCACCCCGCGGTATTCTCGGCCCACCAGCCCCCTCAACCTCAGGACACGCACGTCTTAATCACCCGACCTTGCAGTTTTCCGCTCCCTCAGGCCGGCCTTCAGAGCGATGGAGAAATGTGAAAACAGGGAAAAGAGCTGAACATGTGAAAAACGAAAGGTTTGCAGGGAACAAGAAACAGAATAGCAACAAATACAGAAAACACCCTCTTTACAAAGGATAGTAGGAAGATGGAAAAAGGTAGCTTGATTGTGCGCAAATTACCAGCAGGAAGTTCGCTTAATCAATTTTCTAACAAGGCTCAGCACTGCCCTCCATTACTTTGGTTAATCATGGGGAGCAGTTGATTCAGCTACCCATTAGATCTTTATAAACATGGTATGCAACATGGAGGCTGCATTAATAAAGCAACGGCAATGGTTGATTGGGCCGCTTGTTTGGAGTTTTCAAACATTGGAGCTTATTTATGAGCCCATGCGTCACTCTTGCGCCATTGGTGCGTCACTTTTTGTGAAGCACCAATGGCGTAAAAAATAGACCATGTTGCGCCATATTTACGAAGTGACGCGTCAAGGTAAATGCGTCACTTTTTAAACCCCTGCTCTACATTATAGCTGCGCCAAGTATAATGTATGCAGGGTGGGTGTTCCCCCGCCAGAAAGGGTCATAGGAGTGGAGCAGTGAAATCTCATAGATTTCGCTGCGCCACTTCTAAGACGGCAATGCGTCAAAACCTTACGCCTGCCCTGAGGCGTAAGGGTGACGCAGGCCCTTTTCACATGGGGCTTACCCCATGTGAAAGGAACATTGCTGGAGTTGCATCAGGCTTCCGACACAACTCCAGAAATGCACCACTGTCATTCCTTGCGTCATGATGCGTCATACTGTAAATATGACGCATCATTGGTGTCGCAAGGAGGGCGCACTTTCACGCAGTGATGCGCCACTTCTCGTAAATGAGGCCCATGGTTTGTAACACAGGGCCATCTTCGACTGTGGACTAGATTTTGGGTGCTGCAAGAATGTGTGTGAAAGGCATAATGTATATTTTACCGTCCAGCAGAATTTATGTCTGCCATTAAACATACTCCAAAGAATGTCTATGCTTCATATTCACACACAACGCTGTGCAAACCTTTGCCTCAGCAATGCTGCCTGCAAAACTGCAAACTCACCCTCTTTAGGCGAGTGACATCCAGTCTCCATGTCTTACACCCTCTCATCCGCCAACTTGCCTCCTTCACCCCCTTGCTTCACGGTGAAACAGACACCGGCACCACGTGACCATTAAACCATCCCCCCTATGCTAACTAACATTACAGAACCTTTTCACCGAGCAACAGGTAAAACAAGTCTGCACTGATGTTGGAACTGTTCTTCATTCATCACATTTGTAAAGTCCTCTTTTCTCCTCATGTGAATACGTACCAATTTATAAAGTATGGTTGTGACATTCAAACCGCATCATCCGATTTCACATTATTTTATACTTGTGTTTACCCCATTTACCAAACACTTCAACTGCATAAATCGTCATTATCATCCATAACAAGATTAGTGTATCTATCACCTGTGTAGATAGTCATAAATATAAAGGAAATAGACTTACAAGGTTATCATATATCCCACATACCTGTTTCTTATCTGCCAAGATAAATGGCATTTTGAACTCTTGTAAAATGAGATTACATACAAGAAAGTTAAGATGTATGTTTGTATGTCCTTTATATAATTTGCTGGATTATTTTGAATAACAGCCCCAAAGAAGTTCTGTTTGGAGGAACAACACATGTCAGGCGCAATGGCGCATCCAAGAACGATTGACTAAGTAATAGTGTGAAAAAAGCTGCTTTAATGAAACAGGTGCACACGTTTAACCCCTTCGCTGCTAGGACTTTTCCCCCCTGTGCTCAGCCTTTTTTTGGCTATTTGGGGTAGTTCGCGCTTAGGCCCCTGTACGTTTTAGACCATATAAGGTATCCACGCCAAATTTTGTATCATTTTATTCGGGAATCTGAGGGGAACGCTGTGTGGTAGGAAATGTGTGCCAGCACGGTGATCCCACACAAGAATATGTGGAAAATGTGTTTTTTTCAGCAAAATATGAGGTTTGCAGGGGATTCTGGGTAGTAAAACGTTGGGGGATCCATGCAAGCCATACCTCCCTAGACTCCCCCGGGTGTCTAGTTTTAATAATTATATGGGTTTGGTAGGTTTCCCTAGATGGCCGCCGAGCCTGGGTCCAAAAACCCAGGTGCCCCCTTGCAAAACCATGTCGTTTTGTGATAGGTCATTTTGAAGTCATCTCAATACGTTTTGGGCCCTTGCTTGTCACGGGTACTTGGGCCACCCACACGAATGAGATATAATTTTTATTGGGAGACCTGGAGTAATGCTGGATGGTAGGAAATGTGTGTCATCCTGGTGATCCCACCACTTTCCCACACTGAAATATGAGAAAAAAAGTGACCTTTTGATGCTAAATTTGAGGTTTGCAGGGGATTCTGGGTAGGAAAACAATGGGGGTGTATGCAAGCTCTACCTCTCTGGACTCCGCCAGGCGTCTAGTTTTCAGAAATGTCTGGGTTTGATAGGTTTCCCTAGATGGCCGCTGAGCCCGGGTCCAAAAACCCAGGTGCCCCGCTTGCAAAACCAGGTCGTTTTGTGATAGGTAATTTTGATGTCTCCTCAACACGTTTTGAACCTTTGCCTGTCACGGGTACTTGGGCCACCCAAATGAGTGAGGTATCATTTTTATTGGGAGACCTGGGGGAATGCTGGGCGGTAGAACATTTCTGTTAGAACGGTGATCCCACAACTTTACCACACCGAAATTTGAGAAAAAAGTGATTTTTTTCCAGGTAAATTTGAGTTTTACAGGGGATGCTGGGTAGGAAAATGTCGGGGTCCATGCAAGCCATACTGCCCTGGACTCCCCTGGGTGTCTAGTTTTAAGAAATGTATGGCTTTTTAAAATGTATTTTTTTATTATTTATTTATAAGCATTTTGTCAAAGGCATACAATGCTCAAAAACAAAGAAAAAACATACAGGCTTCAAGTCATATACTGTAGTCATACATCACTCTGCAGAGTGTATGAGTCAAATTCAATCATACATTTACATATATAGCAGATCACATCTGTACAGCTGAGTGCATTTGGAGATAATCAAATTTATCCAATAATCCCTGGGCTTGGATCCTGCGGGTAACTCCTCCTCATATGTTTTTAGGGTGTCTTTACAATAAGCCATATCTTTATTCCATTGTTTGACTCTTGGAATGTCCCTGCGGCCCCAGCATAGCGAGATTCAGCATTTAGCCAAAAGCAGTGCTATCATGCAGAACTTTTAGTTTGCTGAATTTCACATTATTGACTAGGCCCAGCAGACACGATCGAATTGAACAGGTAAAAGAAACTCCCAACATTACACTTAGTAGCTTTGTAATTTCAGTCCAATATGCACTAATGGAATTACAGTACCATGCTAGATGGATAAAGTCGGCACTGTCTACTTTGCACCGTTGGCATAGCGCATTTGGACAAAGTCCATATTTGTGTAGTCGAGCCGGGGTATGGTATGTTTGGTGCAAGTATTTATAGTGAAGTATACATAAATTGCCATTCGGTGTGAGCATACTAGTTGTGGTGCAACAGATATCCCATTCTTCCGCTGTGAGGGGAGTGTCAAGCGTGTCATTCCATCGTGCCAATGCTTTCTGAGTAGTGTCATTAATATCTACTTGAAGTTGCGTGTATAGCCGTGCCACCATATGAGTGCTACTGGGCGTGGTGATGATCATTTGCAGGGCATTTAGTTGCGGCGGCTAGGTGGGATACGTGGGATATAGTTTCTTAACGGCTGCTTGCAGTCTATGGTAGGTGAACTGAAAGAGTAATGTCTGATTACTAATGTATAGTAGGTCTTTTGGTTCTATAAAGGTGCCATTAGCATATAGGTCTCCCATTGTGTCTATACCCACATTTCGTAATAAGTCCGTGCCTACTTTTTCCTGGGTATCTGACAGCTGCGGATGAAAATGTAAGGGTAGCGCCGGTGCGTAGAGTGGCAATTTATTGGCTAGCTTCCCCATCTTTTGCCAAGCTTCATTAGTGGTATCAATGGTGTTAATAGCAAGTGGGTGTATGCGGGCCTGCCGATATGGTAGAATAGCATTCGGTAGAATGGGATGTGCATCACCGTCTTCAACGGCTTTATGGGGCATATATGTGATGGGGTGGTATCAAAAGTGCACGTATTGTGCTTGCGTACATAAATAATAAAGGAGGAAGTCTGGGATCTTAAAGACCCCTTTAGAGAACGGCAGATTCAAGGCCCGTAACTCAATGCGTGCTTGTTTGCCCGCCCATATGAGGCGAGTTACTACAGTAGTTAGTTTTTGGAATACAGCTTTCGGCGGGGTAATTGGAATGTTATTGAAGAGGTAGAGGAGCTTAGGTAGCACGACCATCTTGACAATGGCCAGACGGTCTGCCAGTGATAGGGGTAGTTGTATCCAGCGCTCCACCTTTTCTTCAATCTTACTAATTGTTGTCCCATAATTTGCGCGAATAACTGTTTCAGGGTCACAATGATACCATACCCCAAGATATTTGACTGGATCTGTTTGCCATTCGAGTGGGAACTCTGCCTGGTGTGGATGAGTGGTGTCTGTCAACTGGACAATATGGGATTTAGCCCAATTAATTTGGAGTCCAGAATGTTGACCAAATTGAATATACTCTCTCAGTAGTGGGGACAAATTTGAAGCATGATTTTTAACATATAGCACCATATCGTCTGCATATAGTGAGATATTGAGTGGCCTTTGCGGGAATTGCAGAGCTGCATATTTATGACCTTGCCGTATCTTGCAGGCCAATGGTTCAAGGGCGATTGCAAAAAGTAAGGGTGACAATGGGCAGCCCTGCCGTGTTCCCCGTTCAATTTGGATAGCATCAGATACATATTTATTAACTCTTATCCGCGCTGTGGGTTTCGTATATAATATTTGAATCCATTGTAGAAAGATTGGGGGAAATCCCATCCTGTGTAGTATGGTGTGAAGCTATGTCCATTCGATCGAATCGAATGCTTTTGCTGCATCCAAAAGGACTGCAGCTAACTGAAGTTCTGGAGCTAAATAATGCGATAGTGCAAACAGTGTTCTGGTGCTGTGGGCGGTGGAGTGACCTAGTATGACCGTGTAGTTCCCTGCGCAAGGAAGGTCAGATGGGGCAGCAGAGCATTTTCCATCGTTGCCCCTCGGCTGTGGAATGCCCTCCCAATGGAGATTAAGGCACAACCGTTGCTGCCCCTCTTTAAAAAAGCACTCAAAACTTGGTGCTTTATCAAGGCCTACCAGTAAGAGAGTATATTTGCTCCAGCTAGCTCTTTTTGGTTAGGCGCCTTGACGCCCATTGGGCTTAGTAGCGCTATACAAATCTGATTTCATTTCATTTCATTATGAATCCGGATTGATCTGGCAATATTAGTTAATTCATTAAAGGTTGTAGTTGCTTCGCAAGCAGCTTGGCCAAGATTTTTGTGTCAGTGTTTATTAAGGATAGTGGCCGGTTTGACTCACATTTCTCCCAGTATTTATTTGGTTTTAGTAGGGCAATGAGCATGGCCTCTCTCAGTGTTGGGGAGAGAAACTGACTGCTATGGGCATCCCCATACATTTCTACTTGGTGAGATGCAAGTAAATCAATAAATACTTTATAAAATTTGCAGGTAAAGCAGTCTGGCCCATTGGGGAGGCACTTGACTACCTCGGTGACTTCTTCTACTGTTACCGGTCGTGATAGATACTCCCTCTGTGCATCTGATAACCAGGCTATTGCCACATCTTCCAGATATGACAGAATCTCAGTCTGTGTGGGCATTGCTTGCGACGCATAAAGATCGCCGTATGTATCCATAAATGCTTGTGGGATGCCCTTCGTATAGTGATGGGTTGCGTCATTATCATCTGTTATTGAAAATACCGTGTGTGTCTTATGTCCAGTAAAGATTTTACACGCTAATGTGCGGCCCGGCCTACCCCCTTCACCATATGTGCGTGAAATGTGATGTTTTGAAATATATTTAAGTTCCTCATCTGCAAAATCTTGGTATTCTGACATAACCTTCCTAACATCACCAAGGATGGATGTGTCATGAGTTAGCTCATATTCCCGCTCTAGGGCACCCAGTCGAACCTCCCGTTGAGCAAGTTGAGTATGGATGTCCTTTAGAATGCCCACGTTCGTACTAATACAGACTCCGCGAATAGTAGCTTTAAATGCTTCCCATAATAAACTGGGATCATCTGTAGAAGACTTATTAAAGGCAAAGTAATCAATAATCGCTTGTTCAATTGTATCAGTGTATGAGGAATCCATTAATGCTTTGGCATTAAATCACCATATGTACGGCGGTGGTGTGTAATGGGGTAGATCCATAGTTAACAGCACTGGTTTGTGGTCTGAGAGTGTCCTGGGCAGATGTCTAATATGTTGAGTCCAGCTCTTGACGGCCTCCATCCCCAGCCAGTAATAAATACAGGACCAAAGGTTGTGGTCCGTGGAGTCATATGTTGCTTCCCTATGATGGGGGTAGCAAGTCTTCCAAATATCAATTTATATTCTACCATAATATTCTGTAACGCATTTACTGCTTACTTATGTTGTTCTCTGGAGGAGTCTGATCTATCTAGATGCTCGTTTAATGATAAGTTAAAATCTCATCCCCACAACAAGGTCATATCCGGAAAAGCATCCAGCTTGTGCCAAATTGAGTTATAGAACCCAGGATCATCCAAATTCGGGCCATGTGTATTGATTAAGCCTATGTGGTGTCCTCTGAGGTGCCCTGTGACTATAATATACCGGCCCAAATCGTCCGCTATTGTGTGCTCTATATGAAATTGTGTCCCCTTTTTCACTAATATTACCATACCTCTAGAATAAGAGGATTATGGCGAAGTCAATACCGTCTCCGCCCATCTGCTTCCTAAAGTGGATTTAGTGGAAAGAGCCAGATGAGATTCTTGCAAGAGTGCTATATGTACGTGCAATCTATCTACACAGGCAAATATTTGGCATTTTTTTTGGGTTATTCAACCCCCTAAAATTCTATGGTAGTAGATTAAGTTGTGGTAGTTGCAGCCTATCTATCATCGTTAGTATGAGCTACATTTGAGACATGTTCTTGCTAAGAACGCATGTCTCGTACACCTGTCATATCTGTCGAGATCATAGTGTTGGGCGTATGACTACTAGAGACCTTAAAAGTTGTGATGTAGTGCAATTGAGGTAACAAAGAACATTCCCATCCCACCCACCCCCCTCCCGCTTTGGTATCCCAATCACACCAAAGTCAATCCGGCTTCAACAGTTTCAACATAACTAGAACTGTATTGGGGAGCTCCTTCTTGGGGGGATCCGCCAAGTACACGCAACAGTATCCACCGTGGTGGATATGGTCGGGTATATATATTTTTTTTCTTCTTTTTTATTTAATCCTCATATAGCGAAAAAAAAAGATTATGTGTATGGAAAATTTGGATTCTGCCTCTGAAGCTTTTGTACCATCACTGCCCCATGGTCTCTCTTGTTCCGGGAGTTTTCCCTTCTCTTGTTCGGTCAGAGGAGTTCCTTTTGCCATTTACATATAAACATATCTGTATTCGAGGGGAGGGGAGCTAGCCACCTTGGCTACTCTATGAGTATCATACTCATTAACCAGATTATGCTTTCACTTTAATCATAGGACTGTGTGTTCTGCCCTTTCCTCAGAGGTCAGGTGTTTTTCCATGATCTCCCAGTATTTAAACCTCTTACTTGTTTTCCCTCTTCTATCTAGTTTATTAATCCTAATGGCTGAGTTCAACCACTCTCCATGTGATGGGGGTGATGGGCCAACCCACTTAATGCAGATCTCCCTTCTAGCGATCACCAATAATACAAAAAGTAGCTTTGCTTCCATTACTGTTAATTTAATATCTTTTATTGTATTACCAATCCCAAAAAGAATAAGAGTTGTACTTACTTTTAGTTGTTTTTGGAATATCGAGTTTAAAGTCTTACCAACTTCTTCCCAGTATATTCTCAGGGATGGGCACCTCAGGAACATATGGACATCGTCTGCCCTTTCTTCCCCACATTTGGGGCATTTTTTGATTCCTGCATTTTTAAATTTTGAGAGTTTTTTCGGTGTCCAATAGGCTCTATGTAGAGTATAAAGATGATTCCTTTTCAGTGCCGCGGATTTTAATGTTGACCAACATTTCTCTATTGAATCTTCCCATATGTTTACTAGGTCTTCTACAATCAAGTCTCTCCCCCAGATTTGGTCCACCATCTGAGAACTTTCATCTTCTTCCGTTATAAGGGTCCAATACCATTGTGCTACCTCCTTGTTTATGGGTAAGATTTTTATCATTTCTTTTTCTAAAGTCTTGTTTTCTTTATCATGTGTTGGTATTGTCTTTGCCCAGCTGCTTAGTTGATAAAACTTGAATTTTGATATTGTTCCATTTGAGATCTTATGCATTTCTTCCCATGAAATTAGTGTTGACCCGTTTAGGAGTTGACCCCAGTATTTAATATTGTTTTGTTTTAAGGGAGTGGCCATGGCGTCTTTTAAACAGTCCGCAGTTCCGGGAGAGTTCCATATTGGTGCCATTGTACTATAATAAGGGATTTTTAGGATTGTTCTAATTTGCATCCAAAGTTTGACTGCTTCCTTTAGTATCTTTAGCTTGATTTTCTTGAAGTATTTTTGGTGACCGAATTTAAAAAGAAAGTGGTCCTCAGATTCTGTCATTGCTTGCAGGTGTTCCGGGTAATACTGGTGTATTTTTAGAAGAGATCGTATATTTTTAAATTGAAAGGCTCTATAATATTCTGTTAGATCTGGACTAGCTATTCCTCCTTTCTCTTTTTTCCTCCTAAGTTTTTTCCACGATATTCTGGTTTCCTTGGATGCCCATATAAAACTTGCAAGCTCTCCCTGCAGTTTTTTAATGTGGCTTTTTTGAATTCCAATGGAATGTTGTTAAACAAAAAGGTATATTTTGGAAGTATAGTCATTTTTATGATGTTAGACCTCCCTATAAAGCTTAGGGGTAGGCTAGACCATACTTTAAGCAGCTTTCTAACCTCTCGGGCCACTCTATTTAGATTGTTTTGTGGTATTTTATCTAAATTTTGATTTACCAAGATGCCCAAATATTTTATCTCTTGTTTTATGTTGGGGCTTTTAAAGTGTGTGTTCCATGTCATTATTTCTGTTTTCGTGTGATTGACTGAGTATCCTGAAACTTGGCCAAAGTTTTTAATGATTTTTTCGATAGCTGGTTTAGATTTTACATAATTATCAGTGAATAGCATCAGGTCGTCTGCATAGAGTGCTAACTTTTTTTCCCACCCTTGATATTTGAATGGAGGTATTTCCTTACAGCTCCTGAGTTTGTTTGCTAAGGGTTCTATATATAAGTTAAAAAGCAGGGGAGAGAGTGGGCACCGCTGTCTAGTGCCTCTGCCAATTTTGATGTTACTCGTAAGGCTGCCATTCACCAAGATTCTTGATCTAGGATTTTTATAGATTTCTCCTACTGCGTGTTGGAAGGAGTCTCCTAGATTGTTTATAGTCATTATGCTATTCAGGAATTCCCAGTTTACTCTATCGAATGCCTTAGCGGCATCGATAGTTAGTATTGTGAGAGGGGTATTTTTTGACTTGGCTATGTATATAGCGCTAATGAGTTTGTGTGTCAATTCATGTAATTGTCTTCCTTTTGTGAAGCCCTTTTGATCTAGATGTATGATTTGAGGAATAAACTTTCCCAACCTTGTTGCCATTATTTTAGTAAATATTTTATAATCTGCATTAAGCAGAGATATCGGCCGGTATGACTCACATTTTTTGGGGTCTTTTCCTGGTTTTAAAATGATTGTTATTACGGCGTCATTCCATTTATCTGGCAACTTTTCCTTTTGTTTGAAGGATAAGTTTATCAGCTCTGTTATATGTGGGACCAGTGTATCCGATAGAGAAAGGTACAGCTCGTTTGGCAGTGCATCTGGGCCTGTAGCTTTTCCTTTCTTCAGGGTTTTTATTGTGTTTTTAACCTCGGTTATTGAAATTTCCATATTTAGCTCGTTTTTCTCCTCTTCAGATAATTTTAGCATTGGCATGTCTCTTAAATATTCCTCTATCTGTTCCTTAGATGGGTTGACATCTTCAGTATATAGTTACGAGAAGAAGGTTGCAAATTAATTTCTGATGTCTTCTTCCACTGTGGTCAAGCTTGCTTGATCTTGTTTTATTAGGGTCTTTACCTTGTTTCTTGCTTTGTCGGTCTTTAACTTCCATGCTAGCCATTTTCCACATCCCTCTCCATATTCATGATTTGCCAGCTTGCTGGCTTCCCACTTAGTTCTTACTCTTTCTTCAAGAATATCATTTAGGGAGTCCTTCTCTCTTTGTCTGTCTTTTTGCAAGCTTTCTTTCTTATCTGAGTCTTTTTCCAGTAGTATTTGAGAGTCTAGGGTGTTTATGATTTTTTCGAAATCCGTTATTTCCTGTTTCGTTTTCTTTGATTTATGTGTTCCAAGGCTAAGTAGCTTGCCCCTTAGTACGGCCTTATACGTATCCCATACAATTTGTTTTGATGTTGCTGTTTCATTATTTTCGAAAAAGGTTTCTGTTTCTTCTTTCAGTGCTTGTACAATTTCCTGATCTAAAAACATGGCTCTTTCCACCGTAAACCTTTTATGTATCTGGGATACCTTAATTTGTATTGTTAACTGTACGGCGGAATGGTCTGATAGATGGGCTGGAATGTGGCTTATTTTTTTCACACTTTCAAATAGGCTTCTATCTATTAAGAAGAAATCGATTCTAGATTTATGTCCTAGTTTTTTATTATGTAGTGTGAAGGGTTGGCTCTTATCTCCTTTTTCTTTCCATATATCTGCAAGTTCTAAGTCTCTCTTATAATACCCAATCCACTCCCTCATTTTTGGTAGGTTGGGGAAGTTTGAATTTCTTCCTGGGGGAGACCTATCCGTTTTCGGGTCTAAGATAAGATTAAAGTCTCCTCCTAATATTACCGGAGTATTGGCTGGTAGCAGATGCGTATACAAATTCTGTAGGGGTTCGGGGTCATCAAGGTTGGGGCCATAGTAGCCTGCTATTGTATAAGCAGTGTTCCTAGTTTTATTCTTGCTATTGCCCACCTTCCTTTACTGTCGACTTCCGAAAATTCATAATTGCATTTAGAGATTTTTTTAAAACAATGGCAACTCCTTTGATATTGCACCCTTGGTTTGTGCAGATATGCATATCCACCCATCCTAGGTTTTTCATTATCTGATCCCATTCCTCTTTCAATAGATGTGTCTCCTGTAAAATAATGATTTCGCTTTCAGATGCCTTAAGATATTCTAGGATTTTGTTCCTTCTACTTTTCGTTCTCATGCCATTAACATTCCAGCATAATATTTTTATGTTCCTATTGGTGTCTCCCATTATTATTGTTTATTTTATTAACTTTCTGTTTGCCGATTAGTAGCTTTGATAGAGAATTTTGATGTTCCATTCTTTTCCAATTATTTTCATTATTGAGGATTATATTTTTTTGTTTTTTTCCCCATTTTGCTCCCCACCCATTTTTGTCTTGTGAGTTTTTTTTACTTTTTTGATTTTGTGTTTTGCTCTTACCCTCCCCGAGGAAGCCTCCTTCTTCTTTTCTTGGGGTTTTCGTCTTAACCCCTTTGGACTCCTCAAACTAGACCTGGACGATTATTTGTTACTTTGCGCCGTCACCTAGTCACGATTATTTACGAACATTTTGTGCTTTTTTTTTTTCCGGCCTATTGCTTCCGTTTCAGCTTGTAGGGTTTTCCATCCGGGCATTGTCTTTCATTAAAATGAGCAGATTTTTCACCTCTTCAGGATCTCTGATATTCCTCATTTTGTTGCGCCACATGATTCGTAGGGAGGGCGGAAATTTCATTTGTACCGTAGCTCCTAATGATTGTAATTCTGGCATGAATTTTCCCAACTCCCATTGCCTGTCCTGAGATGCCTTGGACATATCAGATCTAATTCTGAAGGACCATGAGCCTTTACTAAAATTTCCTTTCTTAGAGCTTCGCCAAGAATTTTTTCTTTTAATGTGTAGGTCTTGAAATTTATAAGAATCTTCCTTGGTGTTTTTCTCTCTTTGGCCTTTCCAAACGGATCTCTGTGAACTCTCTGTATGTCTTCTTCCAGGGTCTCCGCGTCGCTCCATGGAAAGTGTTCCACCAGAAGACCTACAATAAATTTCTTTATATCGGTACCTTCTTCATTTTCTGGAACGTTTAAGACTCTTATATTGTTTTTTCTTGCTTGATTTTCGAGAGATTCCAGTTTCTCACTCATATATTTTCCCTCCTGTCTCAGTGTACATATTTCTTTCTTGTTGCTTTCCACCCTACTGTTCAACTTGCTTACTTCCCCCTCTACAGCCGTGACTCTCTCTCCTAAAGCATTTAATTTACAGTCCAACTTTTCGCACACTTCTTGAATCTTATCTTGTTTTGCTTCTGATATGGCGAATTTGTCTCTCATTTCTGTCCATATTTTCTCCAAAAACTCATCCGTAGTACTTTTATAGTCTGTTTTTCCAGCCCCAGTTTCCTGTATCTTCTGTGACTCGGCAGTATCTCTCTCCTTACAAAGTTCAATCTCTTCTGTACTTTCTGTTTCTTCTAGTATGACAGCTGTGACGGTTGTTGTAGCTGTTTGATCCATATCTTGAGGATAGCAGTGGGTTCTGAGTTTTTCAACTTCTTTGGTTTCTAGTCTGACTTCGACTTTTGGTTTGGAGGAGATGTTAAGACTTTCGCCCTGTAAAGTGGGGGGTTGTTCTACTTTGCGGGATTGGTCTTTTTCTTGCTGTGGGAAGGCTAGATCAGGTTTATCTACTAGTATTTCGGATCGATTTGTATCATCCTTTAGATGGTACGTCTGTTGCTTCTGTACCTTAAAAAAGGTTCTCAGTGAGGGTGTTATCTTTATTTTCGGAGAGGAGTCAGGTTTGTCTCCAGATAATTTCACCTTATCAGTATGTTTTTTTATGAGCACGAGGGGTGTTTTTTTTGCTTTTCTTCGGTTAACCTCTCTAGGGGTAATATTCTTGGGGTATTGTTCTTGTTTAAGGAAGTTTCTATTTCTGAGGCTATAGCTTGAGACCACAGCTGCCTCTTTGCATCTTTTTTCCTCTTTGTCGCTCTGATTGACCAAATTTTGTACTTCTTTGCCTTTTTGCTGAATATCTGTATCCTTGTCCTTGCCTTTGTCCCCCCTGCTTGCTCCAAATTTTCCCCCCGCCTCTGATGATATTTTACTCATGTGTTGCCTGTCTTCCTCTCCTTTTATATACCAATCTCCTTTTTTATAGCAATCTCTACCTGTTTGCACTGAGTCTCTGGATTTAGACCTGAAAATGCACTTCTCTCCTTTGCCTACGCTTCCTTTGTGAAGTGAGACCTCTGCAGGGGCTTTCTCGTGGGTCCCATGACGGAGTGAGAATGAACACTGCTCACCTCTGTTGCTGCCTCTGCCACCGCAGCTAATGCCCCGGAACAGGAAACTAAGCCTTCCAGACGCTTTCCTGTGAGCCGCTCTCGCTCTACCGGCCTCCGCCCAGATTCCGGGTAAGCTCTCGCCACAATCCGACGTCTCCCCCGCCGAAGCTGAAATCGAAACCTGCACGCCTCGCTCACTGGGCTTCTCTTTTGCCACAAAATCTTCAGATAGTGAGCATCCGACCATCCCGTTTACACTGCGTTTGTCAGTATTAGTTGGCTTTTTCTTTGTGCTTTATGCAATCGGTGACTTTCATGAAGCATTCTTTACTCCGCTAAAAACCCTCGCACTCAGAAGCGGCCGATTTATGCCTTCATATAGTCCACATGTTTCTTATAAATTCCGCTCGGATTGCGGTGTAGCAGCGCCGAATTATATCACGCTTCATGCCGCCAGGTCTCTTGGTTTGAGGAGCTCTCCGACCGAGCGTCCTACTCGGCCGCCATCTTCCTCCTGCTCATACACTGATATGGTTGGGTATTGTGCAATCGGGTGCATATATTAGCATATAAGATATGTCCTGTACATTAAAAATTAACAAGGAAATAACAGCATTTGTGTGTCATAGACTGACATAGCTAGTTGCATGCATCTAATATCCCACATGCTCTTTCCACCATAGAGTCACATATGCCAGGTTAACTGTATGGGAGTGCCAGAGTGCAGTACATACAGAGGACTGGAACAGACCTCTCATCCTGGATGTTGTATAATATTGATTTTATATTGTCTACATAGTTCTCATATCCATGATGGTGGACAGTAATTTAAAAAGTAGTGACCTGCCGGGGGGCATGGGTAATATGTCTGCATGTCCATGACAGATTGTATCACTTCACCTGTCTGGAAGTCTATTGGTAGTATCACACAATTAGGGTACCCACGTGTATTAGCACTTAATGCCTTACCGCCAGTGGAAGTCCAATCATACCAGGCCCCAGTCTGTGTTCAGTGTGTCGTGTACTGCTGCTGACAGGTCGCGAGTCCGAAATGGCCATCAACCTCCCATGTTCCAGAGGCAGTGCACGTGGTTGCCAGGGTGAGGATACAGATACAATGCCCAAAAACAGTGCAACACGGGCTGTTGAGTTATCCTGTCTCCCATGTCATCGGCCTTTGTGTTGTAAATTGGCAGCGATCGGGGTTAGCATTTAGCTGAAGCCATCTTGTATTGGCAGCCATCTTGTCTGCCATGTGCTCACCATGTGCTCTGTCCTACATTGCTGTCATTTGCTCTTTTGGACTCTGCTTATAGACAGAATATATTTAGGCTCTGCTACTCTGCACATGCGCAGAGGAGACTGTGACTGTCCATACACCTGTTCTAGTCTGTAAATGTCAGGTTATTCTTAACGGAGTCAGCAAACTGCTAGCTCCACCCTACTGTTGACTGTGCATTTCTGTATGACCTTTTTGTATGTAACCCTTTTCTTCTGTACTTGTACCGCCTTCTTTTGAGCCCCTTTGTGGGTATAAAAGAACCATGCTCCTTCTGTTCGTGCGCTACTTCATACACTACCGAAGGGTCTTGTGTGAATTGGTTCCACCTCATGAGGTTTATTAATTAAAGCTTTGTTTTATATTCCAGTTTCCGTGCCAACTTCTTTCCTATTGGTCTGAGGACTTCTGCAGAGAAGGGCGAACCCCTAGCACTGGTAGGTCTGCCCGAGGCCCACCCCAACATTCGCACCACAGCAGCTTATAGACATGCGAGGAAGGAGCGTTCCATACCTGCGCACACCCTAATTTGAGTCGTGATCCGCCTCTCTGCGGCCCTGCGCCTTTCGCCTGATGACTGATTTATTTATGAAGTCCTGTGCAGCTTTCCGTGATTGCAGGACTTTTACTCGCCTGTCGTATGTCAGTCTCAGTCTAGTTTGGTATAGCATTGCCTATTCGATTCCCAGTTCCTGTAATTTCTTCTTGGCAGGATTGAAGTCTCTCCAAGCTGTTTGAACCGCCATTGAGAAATCTGGGTAAAATGCCAGGTTATTGCCTTGATAGCCGATTTGCTGTTTTCCCGAGCTAATCATAAAAATGGTGTCGCAGTCCCTGTAGTTGAGGACCCTGGCGATTATGGGTCTAGGTGAGGCACCAGGTGGAGGTTTGGGTGCCAATGATTGATGAGCTCTTTCAATGATCAGCATAGAAGAGAAACTGTTGGCGCCAAATATTTCACGTAACATGTCTTCCACGTAGGTTTCCATTTGTCCCATGTTTGTACTTTCGGAAATTCCTGTGATGCGGACATTGTTATGTCGCAATCTCGCCTCCAAATCTTCAGCTTTATTCTTTATAACCTCCAGGATCATCTCCATATCTGTACATTTGCGCGATGTGCTGTGGGCTTCGTCTTCCACTGCAGTGATGCAGTCTTCTGCTGCGTCGAGGCGTTTGCCTTGCTTATCCAATTTGGAGGATATACTGTCCACTCTTTGGGTGAGCGAGTCCAATTTCCCGTTGATAGCCTGGAGGCTTTGCTGTATAGCTTGGAGCACGTTTCCATGGTTGTGCTGGTGGCCTGCTACATTTCTAACTGTATCTGAATGTGCAGTTGCCCATTAGGTGTTGCGCTTGGTTTCAAAGGACAGTTTCGTCTGCTGCTTATCTGGCTTACCCATTCTTGCAGTGGGGTAGGATCAGTAATAGGTTTCAAAAAATGTGCCATGGATCCAGATACTGTGCAGCTGGACAGGTGAAGCAGCAACAGTTTTGTCGTGATTCAGTAACCTAAAGGCGGCACCGGCAATTATAGTGGAGTCCGTGGTTGGCTACACTATCCCCACAGTGGCAATGATGCAATAGTGGTTTACAATACAATGGTATTACCGCACATGTCCCAGAAATTTTTAGCGTTGATACACAGGATTCGGTCGGCAGGGCAATGTTATCAATAAGGTCCCTCGCAATGGCATCATCTGGATACACTAACTCAATGCTGAGTAGTATGCAACAACCGTACGCCCACAGGCTGGTACAATCTGTAGATATCAGCTATACTGCGACATGTACAGGTCTACAAATACGTAAGCACTAGCATCGTACAGTTTTGTCCCACTAAATCGCATTAACAAAGCAGGGGGTTAACGTGCATTTACATCACAGGGCGGGCTAGGCTGAAACGGAGGTGTCCCAGAGCGGGAAATTGGTTAAAGTTGGCACCAGTGATGAAGCTCTATGCAACTGTTGCTCTATTGTCATGCTGGGGGCGGCAGCAGGGCACGTTGTGGGGCTCCTCTCAGTGGGTATTTGTGTACTTGCCCGATCATTGGCTATGCCAAGCTGCAGTCCATGCTGAGTGTTCCGTTCCAGCTTGGGTCAGCCATTTCATGAGCTCCGCCGCTGTGTTGTTGACTGCGCAGCCCGGGCGCCTCCTCTGGACCGTAGATCTTCCAGATTATTACAATATGAAAGGCTGTGCTAGTTCAACCGCAGCTCGATCAGTCTCCCGTCACACCAGCGCTCACGAAAGGAGCCCGTACTTGTTCCGCCATTCTAAAACTCACATCACCACCATCTTAGAGTCGCCGGGCAAACTCTCCGTCACGCTGCTTCTCATGTTATTTACTCGCCATTAGTAGTGTAGTTTGGAGATTTAGCTGTGCCCAGTTGTTGCATCGACTTTCCGATGCATGAGACAGCGTTTTTTCTGATGTTTAAGCACCCGCAGCTTTTGTTGTAGGTAGATATTGTCCCCGACCGGCGGAACAGTCTCAAGAAGCAGCCATCCCGCAATGCGCCCTCTAGCACCCCCAGAAATGTATGGCTTTGTTAGGTTACCCTAGGTGGCCTGCTAGCCCGGGGTCAAAAACCCAGGTTACCGCCCATGCAAAACGAGGTCGTTTTGTGATAGGTAATTGTGATGCCTCCACAATAGGTTTTGGGCCCTTCCCTGCTATGGGCACATGGCCCACCCACATGAGTGACGTACCATTGTTATCGGGAGACTTTGGAGAATGATGGGTGGGTGGAAATTTGTGGATCCATGCAGATTCCAGAACTTTCCATCACAGAAATGTGAGAATTCTTTTTTTGTATTAAATTTGAGGTTTGCAAGGGATTCTGGGTAACAGAACCTGGGAGAGCCAGACAAGTCACCCCATCCTGAATTCCTCAGGGTTTCTAGTTTTTAAAAATGTATATGTTTGCTAGATTTCCCTAGGTGCTGGCAGAGCTTATGTTCAAAATCTTTCGGTAGGCACTTTGCAAAAAAGGGGTCAGTTTTCACTGTAAATATGTGGTGTGTCCACGTTGCTGTTTGGGCCATTTCCTATTGCAGGTAGTAGGTCTGCCTTTACAAGTGAGATACCATTTTTATCAGGAGACTTCGGGAAATGCTGGGTGGGAGGAAGTTTGTGGATCTGCACAGATTCTAGAACTTTCCATCACAGAAATGTGAGGAAAATGTGGTTTCTTTAACAAAGTTTGAGGTTTGCAAGCGCTTCTGGGTAACAGAACCTAGTGAGAGTCACACAAGTCACCTCATCCTGGATTTCCCTTGGTGTCTAGTGTAAAAAAATGTATAGGTTTGCTAGGTTTCCTTATGTACCAGATGTGCTACGACCCAAAATCCACAGGTAGGCACATTCAGAAAAAAAGTCAGTGCCTAGTGGGCTTTCTGACACCCTGGGGAGGGGGTAATCAGGGTCTATTTCCCCAATATGCCCACAAGGGGGGGCAGAAAGACTGTGGCTATTGGAGGGGGACATTAGGATACCCATTATGGGCAGCCCTCACCCATAAGTATAAAATCAAGCATAATCACTGACCCCTAGTGGGCTCTCTGCCCCTCCTGGGGGGAGGATCAGGGGCTACTGCCCCATCTGCCTCCTGGGTGGGCAGAAAGACTGTGGAATTTTGGGAGGGAGTGGGGGCATTGGCATGCCCATTCTGGGAGGCACCCACCCCGAACTTTGGGGAAAAAAATCCCCGGTGCCTAGTGGACTTTCTGCCCCCCAGGGTGGGGCAGATAAGGGGTTATTGCCCCATCTGCCTCACAGAGGAGGCAGAAAGACACTAGCATTTTTTTGGGGGTGGGGACATTGGCATGCCCATTCTGAGCATCCCCAACTCCTATGTATATAAAAAAGGAATCCCTGGTGACTTGTGGGCTTTCTGCCCCCTGGAGGGCAGATCAGGGGCTAGTGCCCCCATCTGCCTCCTGGGGAGGCAGAAAGACTGAGGCATTTTATTTGGGGGAGGGGTCATTGGCATGCCCACTCTGGGCAGCCCCACCCAGAACTTTTGAGAACATAATATCCTTGGTGCCAAGTGGGGTTTCTGCCCCCCCTGGGGGGGGCAGAATAGGGGCTATTGCATAATCTTCCACCCAGGGGGCAAATAAAGACTGTAGCATTTTTTTGGGGGTGAGGGCATTGGCATGACCATTCTAGGCAGCTCCCACCCCTACATATATAAATACAAATCCCTGGTCCCTTGTGGGCTTCTGCCCCCCCCGGGGGCAGATCAGGGGCTAATGCCTCCATATGCCACCTGGGGGGGGGGCAGAAAGACTGTCTGAGGCAAAAATTTATAGAGGAAGCAAAGGCCCTTGTCCAAGAGGCTGCCCCCCTCCTTGGCGCTGGTGGGAGGATCCCTGCTTGGGTATCGCCCTCCTGGGGATATCCCCAAGCAGGGATCCACCAGGGATGGGTACGATTGCAATGGGGGGATTCTCCCCTTTCCAACGATACCTCTCCTGTGTGTTTCTTGTTCGTGGGGCTGAGATAGCTCCACAAGCACAGAAACTGTGACACTGAAACTAAGTTTCAGTTCCGTTGTAATGAGAACAGGGCACCATGCGCACGGTTATCATTACAAAAAACCAAAACCATGCTTTGGGAGGTAGGGAAGCTTCCCGACCTCCCTCTGCTGTGCTCATGAAGGAATGCTTCTGTTATGAGCACACTTGCACTTGTTCTCATGACATAACTATTCCGTCAAGAGCATGGAAGGTGTTAAATATTAAAACCTTAGCTCTACGTCATACATATTTAAAACAATATTGCTGCACTATGCATCTTAATAACTTTTCAAATCACCTCTGCTAAGCAACCGTTCCCAACGAAACCAACTAAAATCCAATCACCCCTCTCCTCACTCAAAGTCCCTTGTTTCAAACCTCATGCTTACAGCACTGTTGCCATCTCATTCCATTTATAAACTACCCCCGCCCTCCCTACAAATCCTTTGACTGGTTTTCAACATGGCCAATGTTTCTTACAATAACTTTTAGAGTTGTGTACCAAACCACCAACCACCTGCTCAAGAAGCAACATCATGACATTCACCAAAACAAACAAAACCTTTTTCCCACACACCTGCCTCTTCATAACTATAATCAGGGTGTGTGGGATGGAAAATCTAAGGATCGTCCCAGTCAGCTGGGCTGTACCCAATTCATACATGGCGCAACAACCCTAGCGGACATGCCCCTAAAATACCATGTAAGCCCCGCCCGCCCCCAGGCTAATACTAACGCCTCTCACTCATGGGCCCTACTACCTGCCCTAAAATTCAAGAAGGGTAGGGAATTCTGCCCACCCCCCAAAACCCACATCGGCAGGATAAAGCATCCAAGAATGAATAATGGACATATTAACAACGGCCAGCGATAATTATCGCTGGCCGTGCTTAGCGATAATTATATTATCGCAGGCTATGTCTGGTATTTATCGCCCTGGTAGCGCATTATTAACAAAGTGTTACTCTAGAGCGATAAAAATACCAGAGATAGCGAGGTTATCAACCTTTTGCAGGGAACATCGCTGGTTTTCCAGCAATGTTCCCTGCAAAAGGGCGATAACCTTGCTGATAAGACCCACAGGGTCGTATCAGCATAATCCACCTCCCATGTTAGGGATGGCTAAGTCAGGATTTTAGCAGATGTTAGGTTTTGGCGAAAACGGACGATTTCGCCAAAATCTAATGTGTGCTAATATCATGTGGGCTGTCTTGTAAATATCGCCATGTAAACATCAGTGATATTTGCATGGTAGTCCATCATAGGTACGCCCAGTAACACCCACTTTGCATCTCATTGGAGATGCAAAGTGAGGCGTTGGGAAAAAGGGTGCTACCATGCGATTATGAATGTTAGCACCCTCTTGTAAATAGTGCGCTGGTTTTATCTCCGTTTTTTTGCTTCGTAAGCCAAAAAAGCAGAGAGAAAGCCCTTGTTAATATGCCCCTATACATGTAATAATGTGAAAAAGGCCCCTTTAATGAAACTGGTGCACAAACTTAAATACCAAAACCTGGGCTCTCTGCCTTACATACTAAAAAGAATCTGGCCTCACTATACATCTTAATAGCTATCCAATTCCCCTCCCCTAAGCAACCCTTCCCAACAAAACCAACCGAAATACAATCACCACTCTCCTCACTCAAACTCCCCACATCCAAACCTCGTGTTACAGCACTGTTGTTATCTCCTTCCATTTATAAACTCTACCCCAACACCTCACCCCACCACCGAAACATTGACTGGGTCCCAACATGACCAATGCTTCTTTTAATAACTTATAAAGTTGTGAACCAAGCTGAAACTCACACACACACTATTGAACTCACATCTCCACCAGCAAATATAACATTTCTGCTGAGACATTCTGGTCCTGCATCAAATAGAGCACAACCCCGAAACCTGTCAGATGTATCTATACAAAAAAATTCCGCCACCTCAAATTTCATATTAGAGTGTTCCAAAAATACCAAACCTTCCATTTTGCAAAACTTCCTCATCTCTCTGTTACCTTTCCGATGGGCCCTGTCGATCGCCCAAAGTTTTGTAGCCACTGTCAAAGTTTTGTTGGCATCAATTCCATCACCACAACAGTCGTACCAGCTCAAGACCCCATAGTATTTAATAAATCCAGTTTTATGCACTTCACCACGGCCAACCCTATTAAATGAACAAAATCGTTTTCTCCCAGCAGCACAATTAAGAAGTTGGGGCAGGGGCAGCCTTCCACTAGTGAATTTAGTTTGGGTAACTGTTCCTGCCTCCTCATGCCCCCTTGGCCAAACCATTTGATTTGCACCACCGTACTAGGCGGTCCTAACTGACAACCTCCTCTCCTGGTAAGCCTCACTGCCCACTTCACGAAGCAGTGGCCACAGATCCACACCTCAATTTGCCCTCTCCCGGGCACGCAATGCAAGCTAGGAGAAAAGGAATCATGTTAATGCAAATCATGAAAAACCCAGCCCAATCAGAGATAGAGCTGATAACAATTAGAGCGCCACCAACCTACATGCCTGATCTCTGCCCCAGTCCAACCCCTGCACTCTGCCTCCATTGCCATCCCAATCCTAAAAGAGTGAGCCCCAAAATCCAGTACACGATACCCCAGAACAACCAGAGCTATCCGCAAAACCCCCAAAACCTGCGGTGCCAAAAATCGCATCTCATCCTCGTGGCAAAAAACCACACTGTATCCCCACCCTGCCTGCTGAATGTCCTTCACCATTCCTGAGGACAGACCCATACATCTGGATACGCTCTCATGGTTACACAGCTGCCCCTACCCGACCGGTTGGTTTTCAGTTTTGGAATCCACACTTGCACTGCTCCAACTAGTGTCTTGACTTCCTGCCAATGAATCCCTGTTTGAACCTTAGTGCCGACCAACTCCATAACCCTGAATGCACCAAAAAACAACCAAACCTTAATCACTAAGAAACACAGGGTCTCCAAGTCATCCCTGCACATGCACAGCAACGCACACATTGCCTGCTTCAAAATGTCCAGTACAATAGGATGCCACACTGGTACCCTAAATTCCCCTTTCCCTGGACCACCCCTCCAGGATATGCTTCCTCATTTTCCCTGCTGACAGTTCATAACCTACAACAGTTTCCTATGAAAATGCACTCCAGCCAACTTGCCAGCTATAGTAACAGTTGGAAAACCTTTCTCAATCAGAGACATAATGAAATATACTACATCATTTCGTCGAGCTTGACCTCCATCCGCGCTGCTATGACATATTGCCCCTGACTGCTCAAACTCATTCCATGCAAGTCCATAAGCCTTACGAGTAGACTCCAACAACAACCCGAGGATAAGCTGCCTGACTCATTCTCTCCTACAGCCCAAAAATAATCCAGCAACATACTCTTCTTCTCGTCTGCCCATGGTGCAAGCCCATGGAACCTCGTCCACTGAAAATGAGAAAGAGCATCAACAATCTCATTGCTGACTCTGGCGACATGTTGCCAGACTTTGGGATCCCTTGCAAATTGATGGTTAACAATGCTCACTATGGACATGTTGTCCACATTGAAAAGAACTGCCTTGTTCACAAATTGGTGCACCCACAGACAAACTGCAACCACAAGTGAAAAAAATTCCAAGAAGGCAATACTCCGCCCCCCCCTTTCACTCTTCTGGCCATTGCTCTGCACACCACCGGCCCTGACAAAATATGCTAAAAGTGTGGCCGCCCGCTGCATCTGAGAACAGTTCAACTGACCATTACATCTGCTCCCCCACTCCAGCCAGGGGAATACTATTGAATTCCCATAGGAATGTTCTTCAGAAGTGCAAGCCCTCTTTTACCCCTACTTTGAGGAGCACAATGGGGTGCGGTAGAAGTTTGCCAGCCAGGGCCAGCAAAGTCTCCTGTTAAAAGTCCTCCCTGCTCTTACAGCCCAGCATGCGAATTTCAAATGGCCGAGCAGACCCTGCATGCACTAAAAATGTACTTTCGCTTTGACCAACATAATGTCCAGCAGCTCAATACAATGCTGCTTCTTCTCCTTGGGCAATCGAGTTTCCATCCTGATAGAATCCATTTCGATGTCCAAAAACGTAAGTACTTGTACAAGGCCTACTGTCTTTTCCTGTGCCAAAATAACAAACAGATACGTCATCACCTCCTGAAACAACAACAAACTCTCATGACATTCCTTGAACTGCGGTGCTCCAGCCATGCAAAAATCATCAAGATAGTGGGTTATAACCTCCTACTCCACCCTGTGCAAAAAACTTCTGCAAAAAAGGTACTGAATATCTCAAACAATGAACATGAAACAGAACAACCTATAGGGAGAGTCTTGTCCACAAAAAACTTAGCCCCAAACTGTAAGCCCAACAAATCATAATCCTCAGGGTGAGCTGGCAATAAATGAAAGCCGACTTCACATCTCATTTTGCCATCAACGCTCCTTGTCCCATTGTATTCACCAGCTGAACCGCCATATCCATCTATTCACAATGCACCCTAGAGCAATCCTCTGGAATTAAATTGCTCACTGACAAGCTCCCTGGCCAGGACAGATGATGAATCAAATAATGCTCACCGGCATCCCTCTTGGGGGATCACCCCAATCAGGGACACTCTCAAATTATCCAGAGGCCAATCATGAAACAGCACTTCCATCCTCCCCTCTTTTACCTCCTTCACCAGCTTGCTCCAGACAAATTCCTCCTGCCCCTTCACTGACTGCTAATTGTCCATCCATTGCTGTACCCTGGGATCACCTTAACAAACCAGACAACAGCAAATACCTTACCTGTGCCGATCCAAACAAATCAAGCCAATAGCACAACTGCTCTACATTAACTGGTGTACGTTCTTTTTCCAATAGGATTCTGGCCGCGATCACTGGGACCAGGTCACTGATTTGCAATGGGACCCTATTGTCTGAATGCACTCCCTTAGGGGCCACTCTTGGTAAGCATGTGCTTCCCACCGCTCTTGGAGTATTCATGGCAATATTTGCATTAGTCCCACAAACATTGGCCCCTGTTATTAGACCAGCAAATGCCTCCACTGTCCACCTGCCTCCGGTCTGCAGCACCCACCCACTGGCTGTATAAGTCGATGGGGCTAGCTATTCCGGCGTCATTGTCTGTAGGAACAACTCATTATCCAGCTACCCCCAAACACCATTCTCCTCCTCTGTGAGGGGAGCCCGGAATTCCTCTTCGTAAAGCACCCAGGCCCAACCTCCAAAAGAGACCTGTGCCTTCTGTACTTCATCTAAATACTTAAACAATGCCACATACCTTTCTGTGTATTTCTCACAGTATATACTTGCATGGATCAGAAAAGCCACGGTCCAGTTCTCTATGTTAACTGGCACCATAGGTCGGCAACACAACTCGTGCTCTTCTTCTTTTGAACCTTGCTGTGCCCGCACTACCCTATGTAAAGCTTAAATATTTCTAGAGTCTCCGCTTTCCAAATGAGCTCCTTGGTAGCCAACATTAAATGCGCACATAATGGCTTTGTGATGCCCATGTAAGAAGGATTATGCGCTTCACCTCACTAACTTTTTTCCCTGCTGCGCACTTGTCCTCGCCCACTAATAGTGTACCTACAGAATCCTTTGCTTTGACTTATCTTTCAACAAACAAAGGCCCCAACCCCCTTGTACCTGCCTTGAACACCTGGCTGGCACTACAATGGCCCTGCACTACACTGCCTGTACCATGATACGCATTGGCCTACCATAGCACCATACCCACCTGCCAGGACCTCTGTCATGAAAAACCTCTAACTACAACCAAACCACAGAATACAGTGCAGTCACAGGAGATAACAGCCTCCTACCATCGCCCTGAGATGAACCCCCTCCAACTGTCCAATAAAACCCTGCATGCTCCCTGTTCCCAACTTAATTGCAAGTGTTTTTTTAAATGTGTGTTTTGTGAGAGCAGAGACAGCTGCACTACGTCAGCAGAGGATTGTCCGAATAGGGTGGGTGGCAGGGAGAGGCGCAGTGACTGTTAAGGTCAGTGGTTGGCTTGTTTTTACACTTGTTAAGACCTTGGTGTATTTTAGGCCTCGGTTATGAGTATGCTAGAGTTTTCCAGCCCCTGTAAAAACACATTTATGAGCTGGGGTGGAGTTTACCACACGCGGTATGTGGCCGACTTCTTGCCTGTGGCGGTCTGGACTCTGCCAGTCACCGCTGTCTACCGGCGAGTCCGGTCACCATCCAGGCCGCCTGAGCCTGGTTCACTTGGGGACAGGTAGATTTTTCCCTCCCTGGTGGTCGTCCCCGATCCCCTTTGAAACAGTACGTTTTCACCCCTGAGCCAGTTATTCCTTGGGGATTCATACTACCTTCCCTCTGTGACTTTGCCGTATTGCTCCTGGGGCCATCGCTGACACTCGGCTGCCGGAGCATCAAATTTTGCGCACAGGTTCTTTCCTTATGAGAGAATCGGTACACAGACATAATATCGACTCCAAAATATCGTTTGGAGAAAATATCGACAGGACAGAATATCGACAGCCAAAATATCGTTTTTAAGGTAAGTGAAGTAATATCGACTGTAAATAATATCGAAAGTAAAAAATATCGTTTTTTATATAATATGTAATTATTTAGAGTGTTTTTATGTTATAATATGTGTGAAAAGTGTCATTTTATGTTATAATTATTTTTAATTAATGATTTTTTTTAAATTATTGTGTAATTTTATTCTGTAGCGGGTTGTGGGTTTATAGGGGAATAGGGTGGGAAGTAATTTAATTATAATTAATTAAATATGTAAATTTATTAATTGGTAGTAATAATTATTTAATTGGTAATTAAATAATATATGTTAATTATTTAAAATTTAATTGGTAATTAATTTAATTTAATTTATTAATTGCTAATTATGTAAATTAAATTAATGTATTTCCTGTAGCGGGTTGTGGGTTTATAGGGGAATAGGGTGGGAAGTAATTTAATTATTATTTATTAAATATGTAAATGTATTAATTGGTAGTAATATTTAATTAATTGGTAATTAAATAATATTTGTTAATAAATTAAAATGTAATTGGTAATTATTTTAATTTAATTGATTAATTGCTAATTATGTTAAATTAAAGGGGTATATTTAGGGTTCAGGGTCAGTTTTTAGTTTTTGGGTAAAGGGGTATTTTTAGGGTTCAGGGTCAGTATTTAGTTTTTGGGTAAAGGGGTATTTTTAGGGTTCAGGGTCAGTTTTTAGTTTTTGGGTAAAGGGGTATTTTTAGGGTTCAGGGTCAGTTTTTAGTTTTTGGGTAAAGGGGTATTTTTAGGGTTCAGGGTCAGTTTTTAGTTTTTGGGTAAAGGGGTATTTTTAGGGTTCAGGGTCAGTTTTTAGTTTTTGGGTAAAGGGGTATTTTTAGGGTTCAGGGTCAGTTTTTAGTTTTTGGGTAAAGGGGTATTTTTAGGGTTCAGGGTCAGTTTTTAGTTTTTGGGTAAAGGGGTATTTTTAGGGTTCAGGGTCAGTTTTTAGTTTTTGGGTAAAGGGGTATTTTTAGGGTTCAGGGTCAGTTTTTAGTTTTTGGGTAAAGGGGTATTTTTAGGGTTCAGGGTCAGTTTTTAATTTTTGGGTAAAGGGGTATTTTTAGGGTTCAGGGTCAGTTTTTAGTTTTTGGGTAAAGGGGTATTTTTAGGGTTCAGGGTCAGTTTTGGGTTTTTGGGTAAAGGGTTTTTTTAGGGTTCAGGGTCAGTTTTGGGGTACAGGGGTACAGGGGTACAGTGTAAAAATAAAGTAAAATTAAATTTACATTAATTTAATTTAATGAAATTAAATTAAATTAAATTATATTTAAATATTTTTAAATAATTTAAATTAAAAAAAAATATTATATACTTACCAATACTTACGTTGTAATAGTAGTGCGTTGTAAAAGTTGCGTAGTAACGTCATATATCCACTGTTGCACTCTTTGCAGTGGGAATAGTAATTTTTACTCTTTTGTATTTGTACGTTAATAATATTGGCTATTATTTAATTAAATGTTGTTACTATATATATATATGTTTTAAGAAATATGATTAAAAAATATTATTTTTTTACTTTCATTAATTATTTAATTATTAAAAGTTAATTTAAGTATTGTTAATTATATTTTAGTAATTAATTTTTTATATTAATGTAATTAAACATTGTTTTTATTAAAGTCGATATTTTTTACAACGATATTTTTGTAAACGATATTTTGTACTCGATATTTTTGTACTTACCTGTTTGTACATACAAACTCGATATTTTGGTTGTAGATATTTTTTCCTCGATATTTTGGGTAGTCGATATTTTGGTAGTCGATATTATTTCAGTGATCCGAGAGAATCGTTTCAGTAGTCATTTACATCTCACCACTTTCAAATGTCACCAGCTGCCACTGACCACGGGCTACATTCTGCACCCATGAGACGGCTGACCTGCTGCACTGCCAGCAGGCCAGCAAGTGGCACCTCATTACGGTGCCACTTGACTTGTGGGCCGTGATGAGCAGGTCATGACCGCCTCTTCGGACGTTCCGGCTGGCGATCACCTGCCTGCATTTTTCAAGAACTGCAGGGCTTGGCACACACTATCCTCGAGAGCCATAATACATCCACTTCATGCAAAAGAAAGAACCTTGCAAAGTCAATAGAGACCCTAACTAGGAAAATCCAAAGATTGTCCCTGACAGCCGTGTGTACCCAATTAAAACAAGAATTTGCAATGCAATAGGTCTCGCAGTTTAAGCTATTTGCATTGTAAATGACAATGCCTTTTATTTATGTTTTAAAAAACAACATATAAATAAAAGGCATTGTCATTTAACAATGCGAATAACTCAAAGCCTCGCAAATGCAAGACCTATTGCAATGCAAATGCTTCTTGTGCTTCTGCCTGCCGCCTGCCTCTCTCCTCTGCTGCTTCTCAGGTTTCAGTACCTAGTGTGAGGGGGAGGGGCTGGGGCTGCGCCTGAGCCTTCGTCCAGTGCTGCTGCTTGGTTTCTCTGCTAAAGACTCCATAAAACAGAGACGTTCAAGTGCTGTGGTGTGCACCATCAGAAATCCCTGGCTCAAAGTAAGCAGCAGTTTAAATGCTTAAATTGTTTAAATATATTAGGGAAAGATTAGGAGGGAAGTGGAGGAGAGGCTTGTTGAGGCTGAAGCTTGAAGTGAAAGCAGAAACAAGGTGAGCTTCCGCTTCTTGTGCTCTGCTGCTTCGAGGCTCTGAAAGCACCGTGCTGAGAAGGAAAAGCAATTAATTAAGTCAATAAAAACGCAGGATCGAGTGACCAAACGATGCAATAGTCTTGAAAGTGTAAGTGTGAGTGGCGCACTGAATGCAAAAATCGGGAAAGTGAAAGCGTGCATGTCGCACTGAATGCAAAAATCGGGAAAGTGAAAGCGTGCATGGCGCACTGAATGTAAGGAAAGCAGGCCCTGCCTGCAGTAGGGCAACACGCATTAACGAAAATAGTGCATAAAGACTAGATAAGACATACCATGTAACATCAGAAGTAAAAGGGCTAGTCGCCATGGGAGGTTTCAAATGAAGACAAGGCAGTACTAAGGAGCACAAACAAGCCCATGAAGGAATCAGAAGCCAACATTTAAGAAGTACAATGACACAAGCCAATTAAAAATATATGGTGGAGCTTCACATCCCGAACTCAAAACTACATGCCTCCTAGCTGCTGCCCAGACTCGACCTAAAAACAGCACCCTAAGCTAAGATACTATGTAAATCCCGCCACAGTGCCCCCAGGCTAATCCTCACGCCCCTCGATCATGGACCCTACCACCAGCCCGAAAATTCTAGGAGAGTAGGACATTCTGCCCACCCCCCCAAAACCTACATTAGATGTTGCTGGGTGTCTTTTTTGCATATCTAAATCTGAGAAGATGCAGCCAGGATGATGAATGTCCTTAAAGCTTAAAGACAGCCTGATTGACTGGAGAAATCATCTTCTACGTTACCATCACAGTAATCTTATCATACTTGTACAACTTCATCCTAATCAGTGTTTTCTTTCAGCAGCCCGGATCCACCCTCTGCTTTTTATCGGTCATGTCTGTGGCCCTGACATTATAGGCCATCACTTCTTCCTCCTCGCTGTGCTATAGAGAGGAAAACACGGAGCATGTGTGAAACTAAAACCACTCTATTTGATGTCGCACTTGAATCAACGGTTACTCAAAGTGCTATAGACATAGGGATTCAAATATAAGGTCCAAAGGAAAAAAGAATGTGACATTCGGATCCAAAAAAGAAATAAATGTTGTCTGTTAAAACTTTAAGTCTTACTTACCTAGCAATGAGTCTGACAACTAGTTTGCCGCACTCCAACCCTAAACTAACTACTGTCAGTTAGTTTAGAGCTGATATGCACCACATGATCACATGATTGCGCACAAGACTGACATGTAAGTATGACATCATTTTTGGTCTCATGCTTACACTTTAAGCTGGGCTTTAAGTGGCGCGACTGACATTTAAACGGGTTCCTATCGGTACTATTTTCATGTCTCTAACTATACAGGCAAAAACATAGATTCATTTCTGAACAATGAAGGCAAAAACTGTTAAGATATTCCATGCCAGTAAGGTAGTTCCTGTTTATATTTCACGTTTACCTTAATTGATTTTCCTAGGAGCGTTTGTTTTTCCCAAGATGTTTTTTTGGTATTTTTTTTTTCACTCAGCATAATGCCCTTGCATTGTTCATACCGTGAACTGGGCTGCCTGTAAGTGTGCAGGTAGCGCGTGTGTGTTCATAACACAGCTCGTCTGAGAGCTTTGGAGTTGGGGCCAAGGAGAGTGCAATTTTCTCAAAGTGCCTGTAAGTGGGGCGTGACGGTTTACAAATATATGTTGTTCCAGTCTGTTGCCTCTCTGCATGGCGCAGAGCATTGACCAGGGGCCACATGTATCAAAAATCCATTTTACATTCCGTAAATAGTTAATTTTAGGTCATCGCTATGTAAGAAATCAAAATGGTATGTAAGAAAAAAGCGATCACCCAATAGCGATTCCTAAAGATTGGCAATCACAATTTTGTGATCGCTATTAGGTAATACTACTCCATTCGTTTCTATGGGTCTAAAGGCCCGTAGGTGCGAATGGTTTTGCATTACCTAGCTCACACATTCCCACATGTCCTAGGGCACTTTGAAAAATGCATTTTAGTGCATTTTTCAAAAATTGCACATGGTTACTATTGACTTGGAGTCGATGGGAAAAGCATTTCCAAAATGCACAGTTTGAATTTAGTAAATGCTTGGTACATGTGCTTTGGATTTTTCACAAATTGCGATTCCCTATATGTAGTCGCAATTTTAGATAATCGCAGTTTTTTGGGATTACCTAAAATTGCGACTACAAAGCCTTTCATACATCTTGAAGGGCTATTTCACAATTGCAAATAGTCGAATTTAGCGATTTGCACTATTTGCAAATGCAAAATGGCTTCATACATGAAGCCCCAGCAAAGAAAATTGTAATTGTGATTCTATGCAAATATTTGTGAAAGAGACGCATAGCTATTAAAATATGTACAGTGTAAGGTTAAAGGGTGCATTTTGTATGTGTGTGTGTGTGTATGAAAGGGATGTGAAGTGAAAGAGATGTAATGAAACACATGCAGGAGAGAATGGAGAGAGGGTGTTTAAGAGCAAGGAGATGATGTGTGAAATATGCAGATGAAAGATTTCTGAAAGATTAGGGGAGGAAAAGGGTGCAAGTGTCTCACAGAGAGGCGTCAGAGGAAAGTGATGTGAAGGGGAGAACAGTAGTAATTGTGAAACTCTAAATACTACTCCCACACCACTATCCTTTTAGTGGGCTTGCCCTGTTCACAGCGCAGCTCCATCTGGTAGCTGCTGCTGCTGACCCAGATGTCAGGAGTTCGAGACCCTCCTCCAATATCTCATCCTCCCTGTTGGCCTAGTGGCAGAGTGTCACTGCTCTGCTGCTAGGGCTGCCCTTCTATCTTTCTTTCTGCTTTTTTGCTATCTCTCTTTCTGCTTTTCTCTGTCTCTCCCTCTGCTTTTTTAGGTCTTTCTATCTCTGCTTTTTTTGGTCTCTCTTTCTGCCTTTTCGGCCTCTCTTTCTGCTTTTGTCTTCCCTTTTTCATTTTTCAGCCTCTGCCTTGGGCATTCCTTTTACCACTTTGTACTGTTTTTCCCCTTCATTGCCCCTGTCGCTGTGATTCCCCTCCAGTGTCTCTTCCCATTCCTGCATTCTTCTGCCTCCCTGCTATCCACCCCCCTCTACAGCACTACTTAATGGTGGCTACACTCACATCCTACTTGACCAATCTGGACGCATTCAACACCATTTCCCACCACATCCTAATCATGAAAGTCCACGACTCCAGCCTCTGCAACAAGGTACACAACTGGATTTCTCTGTAATTACCATCACAAATCCTGGCTCCATTTGCTGTGCTGTTGTCCTAAGTTAGCCAGCGAGAGGCACCGACTAGTTCTTCAATTTCCAGAGCTCAGGGTCTTGTACAATGAGAAAAGTCTCAGACTTATGTTTCTCAGCTAAAACAGCTCAAACAGTTGCTCAGCTGGGGAAATTTACAGAATCAATTCAAGCAGCACTGACGCTGAAAATAGAGTTACAAAAGAAACCAATCGGCTAGCAAGCAAGAGAGACTCTGACAAACCTCCCTTCTAAGTCTAATGCATTTGCACTTGTATTTTATTACCAGATTTTGATATTAGTTTTAAAGGTTTTATGCCCCACCAGATTGTGGTAACATGCATGGGATATTAATAATGATAGTATATTGTAACGATTTTAAGTAATTGAACAATAAATCTTAATTAACTACAGACACAACTGGATGAACTCCTTCCTCACCGGCCCGACTCAGTGAGTCTGACTAACCCCGTTCCTCTCAGAACCCACAGAGATAAGCTGAGGGGTGCCCCAGGGCTCCTCCCTGAGCTCCATCCTCTTCAAAATGTTGGTTGTGTTACATGTTTTAAGATGCACAAGATTTTACTGAACATGCTTTATACCATGGGTCTTGGAAAGGATTCTGAGATAAGCTTCGTAGGTCGCACCTCTTTCTCAGAGACATCCCACTTAAAGCCATGGCTGTAAGCACTAAGAACTACTTTAATTCACGGTTAAAAATGCTTATTTCTCTTTTGGGCTCATTGGTAGCTGCAACCGATATGTCAGTAATTGAAACATAATAGTAGAAATGGGATCCCACTGAAGCAGCTCTTGTCACCTTCTTGCAATTCTTGAATGTACCATGGGATGATCAGGAGGGGTTGCGAGCACGCGACAGGCATTGTGACTTGAAAACAGGAGCAGCACATGTTAATTCCCTTTGGCACTCCCTTTTTTTGCAAAAGCAGATTCCCTAGCGAAATAATCCAGTTCCATGGATTCCAAGTTAATCATCTGTGAAAACCATAAAGAATTAATGGATACTTTGGCTCCCTTCTTTGTTAACCATACTATACCAAGGGATAAGCCCAAACCTAGTCATCAATGGTATAATAGTAACTGCAGAGCTGCTAAGCAAAATGTACTGAATGCAATCAAGAGTAATACAAGGTTAGATCTGTCGGAAGCACGGGCCGCCTATACTTGGGAATTGAAACAGGCCAAAAAATGCTGGGAAAATCAGAAGTGGGAAGACATCAGGGCAGCCCTGCTAGCACGGGATCTTAGAGCTTTCTGGAATTTGGTTAACGAGGGCTCTAGGAACCACAAATCAGCTATCGAGCCAAATATTAGTGAGGATGTCTGGGTTGCTCATTTTGAACCCTTTTACGCTTCCCCAGTTTATGGCTCCTATAATACAAGGGAGGGAGGGAGGGCAAGAAGAACCAAGAGGGGTCACTGGACCACGTATTCAACTAAGTGAAGTTAAGTTTGCACTGGAGAAAATAGCCCCGAATAAAGCACCAGGGCTGTACGGAATACCTGGAGATCTTTTCCGCAGTGAAGTCTCAGTTTTGAGTCCCTATCTTACCTTGTTTTTTAATGCCTTACTGGAGGGCATCCCCATGCCCCCTACGTGGGCGGGGGCTGAAATTATACCCCTTCTTAAAAAAGGGTCCCCACTTCTGCCATTGAATTACCGGCCCATAAGCCTTTTGGATGTAACCCAAAAAATCTTCGCTCGTGTTCTCCTTGAGCGCCTACAAGGATTGATGGAGGAATACAACATCCTAACACCGCTCCAAGCTGGGTTTAGAGCACGGATATCTACGGTCAACCAGATTTTCAGATTACAAACGATTCACTGGAAGACCGTGAGTATAGAGAGTGGCACTCTGTACTTAATCTTTGTGGATCTGAAATCTGCGTTCGACCTGGTCCCCAGAGAGAAGTTGTGGTCGATCCTCTTGGAGATGGGGGTCCCGGATTACCTTTGCCATTTGTTTGCCCACCTGCATGAGTGCAATTACGCTCAAATCAGGTACGGCAAATATGGCAATCTAACCTCCCCAATCCCAGTTAAGCGAGGAGTCCGCCAGGGATGTGTCCTGGCCCCAACACTCTTTGCCTTATTCATTAATGGGCTTATAGACTATCTCAATAAAGGCCCTAACATTGATGCCCCCAAACTGGCAGGGCGTAGTGTGCCAGCCCTGATGTTTGCAGACGACACCTTGTTGCTGGCTAAGTCCCCAATGGGTATCCAGAGGACGCTCGACAACTTCGTTGTCTTCTGCAAACATCGGGGCCTGGAGATAAATCTCCAGAAGACCAAATATATGGTCTTTAACGGTGGCAAAAGCACACGCAGTAATCCAACCCTGGGGGGCCAACCCCTTGAAAGAGTGGTGGTGTTCGACCACCTTGGCATTACCCTGACAGAGAGTATGGACTGGGGAGCGCAGATCAATAAGTGTAACTTGAAGCTCACTCAGGTGTTGGGAGGCATCTACAAATTCTTCAAGGGGGCAACATATAAGCAGGTCTATGCACCCATGGAAGCCTACAGGGCACAGGCAAGAAGTGCTGCGTTTGTTCAGGGTGGTGGCAGCACCTTGATATTTCGTTTTCGGAGGCGAGCAGATTGCGAGGGTTGTCCTCTGCTCTAATTATTACCCCACTGTATTCCGGAGTTATTTTTAAAATTACAAGCAATTGATTTTAATAATTGTGTTGTATGTATTTGATATAAATTGTACCTTTTTAAACCTCCTGTGCACTGTTACCCGGTCTCCCTGTGCCCCGTTCCACCGCGGCTTCCAGGTGCCGATTGTTGTGGAGGGCTAGGGCGGGCGCCATCTTGTGTGAGGCCCGGACCCCTGCGGGACCCGAGTTAGCGGTCCAGCTGAGGGAGGGGCTTGGGTTATAAATAGATTCTGTGTCCGGGGGCCTGGGCGTTTGTTCAGGATGGTGGCAGCACCTTGATATTTCGTTTTCGGAGGCGAGCAGATTGCGAGGGTTCTCCTCTGCTCTAATTTTTACCCCACTGTATTCCGGAGTTATTTTTAAAATTACAAGCAATTGATTTTAATAATTGTGTTGTATGTATTTGATATAAATTGTACCTTTTTAAACCTCCTGTGCACTGTTACCCGGTCTCCCTGTGCCCCGTTCCACCACGGCTTCCAGGTGCCGATTGTTGTGGAGGGCTAGGGCGGGTGCCATCTTGTGTGAGGCCCGGACGCCTGCGGGACCCGAGTTAGCGGTCCACTGAGGGAGGGGCTTGGGTTATAAATAGATTCTGTGTCCGAGGACCTGGGCGTTTGTTCAGGGTGGTGGCAGCACCTTGATATTTCGTTTTTCGGAGGCGAGCAGATTGCGAGGGTTCTCCTCTGCTCTAATTTTTACCCCACTGTATTCCGGAGTTATTTTTAAAATTACAAGCAATTGATTTTAATAATTGTGTTGTATGTATTTGATATAAATTGTACCTTTTTAAACCTCCAGTGCACTGTTACCCGGTTTCCCTGTGCCCCGTTCCACCGCGGCTTCAAGGTGCCGATTGTTGTGGAGGGCTAGGGCGGGCGCCATCTTGTGTGAGGCCCGGACTCCTGCGGGACCCGAGTTAGCGGTCCAGCTGAGGGAGGGGCTTTGGGTTATAAATTGTGATGCACTTTAAAACGCGCAGCGTCCACGCGCAGCGGGCACGCCGACTGTGCGCCGAAGGAGCGCCAAAGGAGGGCCCGTCTGTGCCCGTCCGTGCTCCGGACGTGCCCGGTGCCAGTCCCCCTGCCGGTTTCCACAGGAAGCCACATTCCACTATCCTATGGTATTCACGTGAACATCTTATTGCACTAAATGTTAGGAACTGTGGGACAGATAACCCTTGGGGGGTGGCTGATAGCTCATCTCGGGAGTGCTCAGTATGTAACTTCCGTTTCTATCCTACATTAAGCCGCCATGTTCGAGGCAATGCTGACCCCTCATTGATCAGAGCAGGCTTAATTAATGCTAGGTCATTGGTCAAGCATGCAGCTGATATTTTTGAACTTCTGGCAGAGAAACAGTTTGACCTACTTTCCATTACGGAAACCTGGTTAAATGACACGTGTGCCCGGGTGGTGGAGTTAGCCATTCCACGGGGCTTTAAAATCACGAGGGTGGACCGGCCGCTTGGAAGAGGGGGCGGTGTCGCCGCGATCTATAGGGACCAGTGGGTTTTCTCCTGCGATCCCCTGGATCAGATAGTGGACGTGGAGGTGCTCCATTTTGCCCTCGCATTCAACTCATATTTTACCGTAGGAGATACATTGCTGTACCGGCCTCCGGGGTATGTTAGGAATTTTGTGGGGGCGCTGGAAGAGGTTATAACTCCGCGGGCTCTAAGAAATTCTAGGTATGTCCTGTTGGGGGACTTTAACATGCATGTTGATATCTTAGACTCGTTCGCCTAGGTGAAGCCCTCTCTATGGCCCATCTCAAACAGTGGGTTGCTGCTCCTACCCATGTGGGGGGCCATCTTTTGGATCTGGTTTGCTCCAACTTTGACATTGCTATGGCCTACCCTGAGATTGTGACTTGGTTGGACCATAGGCTGATCAGGTTCTCTTGGTCTTTGGCTGCTGCTACGGAGAGTAACCCTCCACTTGTCCATTCACAGCGGATCAATTTAGACACCCTGACGGATTCGTTGTCTCTAGCCCTTGGAGATTGAATCGGCGGTTAGTACTTTTAATGACTGGCTGGAAAACGGGTCCGCCACCTCCATCAATAAGGGTTGTATCCGTAGGCTGCGATCTACTCCCTCCAAACCATGGTTTTCACACACCCTTCGGGAAATGAAACTGGGATGCAAGAAACTCGAACGGGTGTGGAGATAAGCCTATCTGCCCGAGGCAAAGAGAGATCTGCGGGCGGCGCAAAAAAACTATTACGCGGCAATCAGATCTGCCAAGAGTAGTTATTATGCAGGGCGAATCGATAGAGCAAATAATAATAGCAAGGAAATATTTTCAATTGTACAAAGCTTTTTATCACCATGTGCTGCACAACCTCTGCTGCCTTCATCCGAGGAATGGTGTGAAGAGCTTTCCTCGTTCTTTGTAGCCAAAATTGCCAAAATTCAGGAGGACTTGCATGCCGTCTGTGCCGGCTTCTTATCTCCCCCCTGCATTTCCCCCCTCCACCATGCCAAAGCCAGTTGAACAGTTTGCTAACTTTGCTCTGTCTACTGAGTCCGACATCACTGCTGTTCTCGCATCTCTGAAGTCTGGGTCTCCTTCTGACCCTTGCCCTGCCAGAGTCCTCGGGGGGATTGCGGAAATAGTTGGCAATGAGGTCACCCAGATTATTAATCTTTCCTTTCTCTCCGCAACTGTTCCGCTCTGCTGGAAGCAAGCTAAACTGTTGCCGCTTTTGAAAAAGTCTGGGCTAGATCCAGCTGTGCCTTCCAACTATCGGCCTATATCATTACTGCCAGCCTTAGCAAAAATTTGCGAGAAGATCGCTTTTAAACAGTTGGACAATTTCGTTGAAACATCTCAGGCACTGCACCCAGCGCAGTCTGCATTTAGGGCTGCTTACAGCACCGAAACAGCCCTAGTGGAAATGTCGGAGGCTATCGTGATTTTATTGGACCTCTCTGCCGCCTTCGACACGGTGCCCCATACCCTTCTTCTTACTAGATTGGCTACCATCGGCATCACCGGTCTTGCACTCGACTGGCTGACGTCTTTTTTACATAATAGGACTCAACAGGTCTGGATGCCTCCATTCGCTTCCTCACCTAAGAATCTTTCTACTGGGGTTCCTCAAGGGTCTACTTTGAGCCCCTTGCTTTTTAATGTTTACCTAACCCCTTTGGTTTATCTAGCAGAACAGCTAGGGGCAAAAATTATGGCCTACGCCGACGACACCCAACTTTTATTCACCTGGCCAAAGGACAATTTGGACACGTCGGCGGTCCAACTCTGCCTCTCATCGGTCTTCCGTTGGTTGGCACTTGCCCAGCTCAAGTGCAACGAAGGCAAGTCTGAGGTCCTCTTCTATGGCTCCTTTCCCGACAACTTTAGCGATCTCCTATGGCCCCGCGATCTGCCCTGTCCAAAGTCTATTGGTGGCCCAGCTAAAAACCTGGGAGTTTGGGTCTGGAACGACCTTAAGTTTGAGGACCACATTAAAAAACTCACGGGGATCTGCTTTTCCACTCTCAAAGCCCTACGTAGGTTTTTTCCCCTCCTCCCGAGAGAGGCCAAAGAGATGGTTTCGCGTGCTCTAATACTCTCCAGGTTGGATTACGCGAACGGTCTGTTCTGTGGCCTACCTGCCTATTTGATTCAACGCCTCCAGGTCATACAAAATGCGGCCGCAAGGTTCCTGTTCAACTTACCCAAGAGATCTAGTGTCCGACCCTTCCTCCGCAGTCTTCACTGGCTTCCGGTTGCCCACAGGATCATGTTTAAAACTCTTGTCCTCTCCTTTCGTGCAGTGCATCAGACTGGTCCTGCTTACCTGAGGAAAAGGTTCACCCTGTATATCCCTAACCGATCCCTCCGGTCGGCTAACCAGTTCCAAACGACCGTGCCCAGATTTAAATACTCCCGATTAGGCGGTCAGTCTATTTTGGTCAGGGCCGTGAGGGCCTGGAATGCTCTCCCCCTCCCTCTCAGGACTGCTCCGACCATCATGGCCTTTAAAAAGGGGCTGAAAACCCACTTGTTTAGTATCATTCTTTAAAACTACTATTTTTCTTCTTGCCCTCCGATCTGCCCCCACCTTCTCGCGCCAGGATACTATTTTTTAGTAATAGAGCGTGCTACAAAAGCCTTTATATCATATCATATCATATATGGTGCAGAAATTTGGGGCCACAGTGCACTTTTATTCCTTGAACGCACTGAGAATGCGTTCATTAAGCAGCTTCTTAGCCTCCCCAAAAGCACACCACTGCTCCCTTTGAGAATGGACCTAGGAATCAGATCCATCGCCGCGGATGCTGCACTTAGACCATTAACCTTCTGGAGACGCTTGTGGAGCACTCCCGAGCTAGCCCCGTATAGTGAGGAACTTACTGAGATATTGGGGCTGAACGGGGTGGGCAAGATACCCTGGCTGAGACACCTTAAGGCGCCATGTTTGGAACTGGGACGCGTTGACCTGTGGGATGGGCCCCAAATCGTGTCACAATCATTAAGTAGAAACACACTGGTGACTGCCTATAGCGAATACCAGCTGTCCAAGATGATGCGTAGCTCCTCATTGGGACGGTTGACAAGTGATTTCCTTGCAATCAAAAATAATTACCAGGCAGAGTCCATCCTGGATAGCATGCAACTAGTGTTGGCAAGAAAATTGTTTCTACAGTTTAGGCATGGGTGCCTCCCCCTACGATCGTATGTCAAAAAATGGGGGGGACAGGTTATGACTGAATGCCCTGCTTGTGGTTTAGTGGATGAAACAGAGGTGCATGTTTTCTTCCAATGTGATTCCTATAGGTCGCCAAGAAGACGCTGGCTTGTGCAAATTTGTAAGAACTTGGGCACAAGACACGTTAGCGAGGCCTATAGAATATTGAAAACTGAGCTGCACCTCCCAGTAGTTTACTCAGTTTCCCGCTTTTTATTCTCAATGTGGTGCATGAGGAGAAAGTTTCTGGAGCCTTCCTCTTAGTGGCCGAACGTAGCATACGGTCTGCCCAGGTCTGTTAACACTTTTTGACCCATGGTAAACAACTTTTAACTGTGTCTTTTTTAAAAAGAGCTTCTGCTCCTGTTTTATAAATTATTTTATTACCATTAGAGGGTTTTAGTATGGTTTTTAATCTTTCGTTGTGTAAAAGCACTGACCATATGCACCTGCACTTTATTTTAACTGTTTATGCTGTGGCGACTGGATGTAAAATTGTACCAATGTTTCTTGATTCCTGTGGTAACTTTACATGTTTTATTTATTCTTGTGATGCTTTTATGGTCAATGTACCGAAATAAAGCTTTTCAAACGAACGAATTCCCTTTTGCAGTTTCCAGCGTTAAAGGAGTTCGAATGATGGCAGGAAGAAAATCTTCCAATCCCCATGCATTACCCCTGCAGGACTGTGACTCTCCATGCAACACAATAAACCACTAACAAATAGAAACTCAGATTTGCTTTTTATCCCATTACTAAACAATGTGACCAAGGCAGCCCTCCAGCTCACACAGTGAGGATACAAAATCACTAGGTGTCAGAGAAGACAAGCTAAAAACACTTAAACAGAGTGGGCTTCCAACACCTCTTAGAAGACTCTCAACAGTCTATGTCCATTAAAGGGTGCGAAAACATCCCAGCACATTAGCATCCAGTTGTGGCCGGCACAGGTAAGTGCGGTAGGGTGGGGCAGGACACGGCAGGGGGGAAGTCGATAGACTAAGGAATAGGTATCATTTATTTATCTAATTATACCTATTCCATAGTCTGTCGACACCCCGCCCCACCACACCGTGTTTACCTGTGCTGGCCGCCGCTGTTGGCTACAGCCTCAGACTCAGCAAGCTTTTGTTTTGGATGGGAGTCGGTGGAAAGGAAGATGCAGAAGTGACACTAAGGCAATTTCCAGCATGAGATCCCGCTCCTACTCCTAAAATGAGATACTTTTTAAAGTTATCAGGGCTGCCAATGATGCATTTTCTTTGTACCTTTCTTGCCTCGTGGAAGCCTCCTCCTGTTGTTAATACTATTTGCCCCTGTTTTGAGTCCTCTCCTTTAATTCCTCTGTTTCGTGCATACATGTTTGACCTATATATGCTTTTCTTTCTCCCAAACCTTTTGCAAATGAACCAGCACATAATCCTTGTCCTATCTTAAATGCTCTCCTAACTCCCTGGGCTTTGCTCTATGCACTTTGCTCTATGCAAATACTGTGGGTGTGGAAAATAATGTTTGTTGGCAATGGAGAACTAAATTCATATCCTTTGTGCTTTGTTGTGTTGCAAATTGTGTACAACATACCCAATACACCGTTTTTTGGGAGAATTTTCTTGCAGAACTATTTTTTACAGGGCAGTTCGCCTACTTAAATAACATGTCACAGTGTATTTATTCTGTAAAAAATCTTTGTTTGGGGGGTTCCCCTTCTCTTAATACAATGGCATCGTTTATGGAGTTCCGAAAAATTACTTCATAGCTTGAATAAGTGAACCAACCACAACTTTGCAAACCCCTAAGATATACCTCCATTAAGGTAAATTGAAGACATTGGTTGATCCCTTAAACTTAAAGATTGGGAATGGATGTGCCAATATTAATTATGGGTGGTTCAAATTGATAAAATTATTTTCATTCATTAGGTAATGTTTGTATGTTGATAGTGACTGACCATTTGGGCTAGTTATAGCACTGTCACTTTAAGGTGTACAGGTATTTTCATTTCTGTACTGTGTCAAGTGTTCCAAAAAGTAGTTGCAGTGTGTCTACTCTTTGAGAAATTGTTATCCAAAACAAATATGAATGCAGACTATAACTGTGGGAACTAATGAGGCAAATAAAATACTCTTTATAGAAAGCACAAAACACTGTTTTATTTCCACCCCGTATATGTATCTGATTTAACTGCTTGCTGAAAGCATTTTCAAGACATGGACCATTAAATGCACCCCAGTGCTGAGATCTGGCTAACCTAGTAAGACTATATGTTGTTCCTGTTGCTACAACAGCACCAGAAGAATAGACGAGAATAGGCAAGATTTGAGGCACAATGGGGGGGCGCTAGAGGGCGCACGAGCGGAATGGCCGCTTGAATAAGTAGCTCCCGCGCCTTGGTGATTAATCCTTCTTATAATCCTTCACTACAGGGTGCAGACCCGCCAAATAAGCCCGTCGCTGCCTGCAGGCTATCACCCTCTACCTCAGTTCCAAATTTGGAGCTGCTGCTGATCCCAGGGCCGGAGATATCACGAACGCCACGACTGCCGAGACCTGCACTGGAGCCGCCGGGCGAGGAGCGCGGGGGTGACGTTCTACGCAAGGCCGCGGTCGGCCACGTGGGGCTGGGCCGCACGGCCGAACAACTGCCTGGACTCGCGGGGGGGGGGCCCGCGCTGCAATCTAGACCGGAGGGGTACTACGGTCGGTCCGCTGCTAGCGCCGACCCCCCCCGCTGACTCGGATCCTCGGCACCCAGACCGGCGGTGAGACCTCCTCGATCCACCCGGCGGGGCGGAGGGAGTTGTGACGGCCGGGGGCCGCCTGGGGAGAAGGCCGACTCACCGTCCTGCTGGGGCTGGGACAGTACATCGAGTCTGGCCCGGCCTGCGGTTGGGCCATACACACCTGAGGCCCTGAGCAGTGGGGAGCAACACGCAGGAGGACGCCGTCGCTCCCATGGGCCCCACGCATACCGAGGAGTAAAGAGCTCTATGCTGGCACGCCTTTCACGTTGTACCACCACCGGACAATACCAGCCCCGGGGCTGGTGCTGGCACACATCGAACACCGCCCCGTGGGGAGTACGGGACTGCTCTGAGCCCTATCCAGTGAGTGTGCTGCGACCTGGGTGTTGATCTGCCTGCACTGTGATTCCTGGGATATTGCGTTGTCATCTGGGCCACGAGGCCTCACTATTCCCTCGCTCATCTTCCATTGGCACGGACATACTTGAACTCGCGGAGGCCGCGCCAGACGCGCACCCTACTCCTGACAGGCACTGCGACGTACGTTCCTGCCTACAGCTACCTCACCGAGGGCTACCGCGGCTGACCGTGAACCCCGCTGCCTGAAGGCCTGCTTGCGGCCTCCGGAGACTCATCCGGCTTCCCAGGTGCGCGGTGTCGACGGACTGCCCCCCCTCCATAGCCATGGGACGCCCCGATGGACGGCAGGCGAAGCTGAGCTTTGACGGCGCCAAAAAGGGTGTGAAATCGGTACCTAGCGGCCCTGGACCCAGTGGGACTCCTCCGGCGGTCACTGCACCCCCCCCTACGGACCTTGATCTTCAAGCCCTATTTCAGGAAATGCGGCAGGGGTTTACGACAGTGGTTGAAAAGGTTGATGGAGTCACTGCTCGCCTAGACGCCTTGGTCCACAAGGTGGATCGTCATGAGGAGAGACTCACGACTGCAGAACAGCGAATCTCTACTACCGAGGATACTGCTGCATCGCATACGACACAGCTGGCACGAATGGACAATTTACTTCGAGTCATAGCGGCGAAAAATGAGGATTTGGAGGCTCGCAGCCGTCGCAACAATATACGCGTCACGAATGTACCGGAATCTACCAACACGGGCAGGATGGAACTGTTTATTGAGAAATTGCTTAAGGAGACCATCGGAGAAGGTGTTTTTTCTGCCCAGTTCATCGTGGAACGAGCGCATCGTTCTCTTGCGCCTGTACCCAAGCCGGGATTGCCGCCTCGGCCTATTATTGCCAAACTGTTGAATTATCGCGACCGCGATGCAGCATTGAGAGCAGCCCGAACTCAACGTAACTTGCAGTACAATGGAATCACTTTTTCCATTTATCCAGACTTTACACCGATGGTGCAGGAGGAGCGCCGTAAATTTCTACCCGTGAAGAAAAAACTGCGAGAAGCCCAAGTGGACTATGATCTTTTATACCCGGCGAAGCTGCGCATCACTCATCAGGGACAGCAAAGATTCTTCACCAACCCGCAAAAGGTAGAAGACTTCCTGAAATCACTCCGAAGGGCGCGACAAGAGGACCGGAATGCTGCAGAAGAGCTGGAACGTGATGATCTGCCACCGGAACAGGACGAATGACGCTTGTCCCCGGGGGCTCTGTAGGCCACTTGCCCTACTTTGTTGGACATTCACTAAACATTTGGACTGCGGCGCCTGCTCTGGACACGGACGCCGACGTCGTATGGCATCTGCACACCTGTGGTAATGTACACAAAGGCCCACTCTCTTAGCTCTAGGCTCCACCAAGGGCGGTACGAACTGGAGCTAGGAGCCGAGAGTTGGCTGTGCGCACTCTATGTTTTACCCCCTCAGGGTACTCCCCTTCAAGTTGTGGCTAATTGTTTGGTCACTACATGGGTTCGATGTGACAGGGAGGAGTGGGAAAAGCTGGGTGGGACTCATTGGCTACTGGCATGATTGGGATGCTGGGGTGGGAGGGGGGTTGGATTGTTTTCTGTTGAGGCTGTACTTCCTTGAATTCTGTAGGCAGATTGTACGAGGTTATGCATGGACCTTGCGAAGAGCCAATGGCGGAGAGCCGCTACAGACCCAGGCTTTATGCTTTGGCTGCTACTACTATTACTGCTTTGAACCGAATAATGTCTCTACCGACTGCTAATGTACATTTAAATTGCTTGTCCTGGAATGTCCGGGGGCTGAATGATGCTAGAAAATGTCACAATGTTATTGCCTATCTAGATAGGCATCACGCTCAGGTGGTTATGTTACAGGAAACTCATTTGCCGCCGCGAGACGGGGCCACCTTTGCCGGTAGATGGGCTGGGAACCGTATTTTTTCTTCTTACTCCACATATGCGAGGGGGGTAGCTATCCTTGTGGCCCAGAATGTGCCGTTTCATAGATATGGGGACCTTGCTGATAAGGAGGGACGATATGCACTCTTGTGGGGCAGACTGGGCCGGGACACTTACACATTTGTTGTGGTTTATGCGCCGAATATAGACACACCTGCTTTTTTTACCACTCTGTGGGGCAAAATTCTGGCTGCGGGCTCCCGACACATCATTTGGGGGGGTGATTTCAACCTGGCACTCGTACCACACTTAGATAGAGCTGACGGGGTGTGCTCCTATAAACCTAGGGCTCGTGAGGCGCTAGAGGGAGTGATTGCCGAAGGGGACCTTCTGGATGCTTGGAGGCACGTGCACCCAATGGGGAGAGAGGGCACACATTTCACCTCGCACACGGGGACGTGGGCGCGTTAGGATTTTTTTCTGATTACCAGGGGGGTTGCCGCGGAGCTGGAGGGGGTGTCTCACCTGCCTAGGACGTACTCTGATCACAGCCCCGTTGTCCTTCACTTTCGTGTTCCTGGGTGGGATAACCAACGACCTCATTGGAGACTCCGCCCTGAAATTCTGTTGGACGCTCTGTTTCGAACTGAACTGGGGGAGGAGATAGCTGCCTTTTTCCCCAGAAATAAGGGATCTGTGGACTCTGTGGAACTGTTAGACCTGACATCATTGGCATGAGTCTCTCCTCCATTTTTTCTGTTTGCCTCCTCTGTTTACGATGTTTTTGCTGGTATATTGCTTTGGGCACTGTGCCACTACTGATCAGTGCCACAGTGCAAGTGCTCCCTATGTGAAATTGCTGTATTGATTGAATTCCATGTTTGGCTCATTTGGTTTACTGTCAGTCCCTAGTAGAGTGCACGAGGAGTGCCAGGGCTTGTAAATACAAATGCTGCTAGTGGGCCTGCAGCACATGTTGTGCCACCCACAGAAGCGGCCTAGTAAAAGTATGTCTAGAGGTCTGCCATTGCTAGACCTACGTGCAGTCTGGTACTGTCACGCAGACTGCGCAAGTACACCTACTTGCCAGTCCCTAAACCTTCCCTTAACTTCATGTTAGTCACCCCTATGGTAGGCCCAAGGGCAGGGTGCATTGTAAGCATAAGGTAGGACAAGCCTGACAAGGTTGGCATGTCCTAATAGTGAATTACAGCCATATTCGTTTTTCACTATTGTAAGGTAACCTGCTCTCCATCAGTTAGAATGGGCTGCCAGGATTATTAATGCTATAATCCTAGCGGGCTCGGGGAGCATGGTGCAATGTCGAGTTTGGTATCCCTGGACTCAGGGTTTAATAACGCATCCGTTTGTGTGGATGGTTTTTGGACTCTGTGTTTGAAAATAGTACTTTTAGAAAGTAGCTATTTTCTTGTCTAACTGTCTACCGGTCTCTGCTGGTTCTGGTGTGCGTGTGACAGGAGCTGGGTGGCTCCAGAGGTCTGAATGAGTCAGTGTGGGGTGAGTGGGACATTTGCATTGAGAGTAGGGGAAGAGTAGCTCCTGATAGCCTGCCCTGCCTGATACAATGCTGGCTCCGCCCCCCTGCCGGGCGGCTGATGACTCTGTGCCTGCCTGGGACTTTCCTGGCCCACCTCCTGCCGGGCAACTGATGGCCCTGCCCCTGCCAGTGACAATGCTGGCTCCGCTCCTGCTGGGCGGCTGAAGACTCTGCCCTGCACAGTGAATAGGCCAGGTGCTTCGGCCTGGCAACACCCACAACAAACGCAAGATGGGGGGAAATTCCCCTGCATGGACAAAGGGATCAAAGCCAAAAAGGGGTATAAGAGAAGGACCCCTGAACCAAGAATTTAGATCACTTCTGACAAGGCAACCTGAACCAAGGACAAGAAGCCTGCTGATCTAAGGACTGCCTACCCCTTCTGCCAGAGTGCTGTTTGTTGGGGGAATCCTGCATTGCTTCTTTATTTTTGCCAAGGAACCAGGAGAGAGGAACTGTGTGTGTACTCTCAATCTTTGCTAAGAAAATCTCCAAGGGCTGGAAGAGTGCCAGTGTCCTGTTGAAGTCACAGGGCTAAAGGACTTCATCTGCTTAAAGTGCTATTTGCTGGAACTTGTGAATCCAGCACCTCTGAAAGAATCCAGCAACCTCGACGCCGACGGACGCCGCCGAATCCAGCTCGACATCGTGAGTAACGGCTCCAGTGTCCCGCTCCCTCGACGCCGGCCGCCGGGCCCGATCGACGCCAGCAACAACGCCAGTGAGTAGTGAGTTCGGCTCCAGCTCCAAGTGACCTCGTGTCTGCACCGCTGCTGATCGCATCGACTTCGAGCCCTCTCGACGCCGTGAGCGCTGCTCACTCTTGCAACATCGACATCGACGACGCCGTATCCTGCTTCATCTCGTGAGCGCTGCTCCCGCCTGACTTCGGTCGACGCCGCTGCAGATCGCCCCGACTCCGAGGCCCGATCGACGCCGAAGACGCGACGCCGGACATCTCGACGCCGCTGATCATCGAGTGCTTCACTTTTCCAAGGTACTGTGTTGTGAGGGGTCTGTGCGACTCCGGGCTCGACGTAGCGCTCCTCGCGGTCGACGCCGAACCTTTGGATTAACTTTGCCTCGACGTCGTGTGACTCCCGTGTGGGTTACATTGTTGCCAAGAACTGTGTTATAAAGAAGAAGGGTTGCTTTTGATACTAAAGACTCTGTGCTAAGAAGAAACCGTGCTTGAATTATTATTTTTCCTTCCAAGAGTATTTATTAAGATTGTGGTATATTTTTGTCGTTATTTGGTCTTGTGCTAAGCCTTATATAAAAATCCTTATTTTTATAATACTACTGTGTCGTGTCCATTTGTAGTGTATTCACTTTATTACTGTATGTGGTCATAAATGCTTAACGCACTGCCTCTGAGATAAGCCTGTCTGCTTTGCCAAGCTACCAAGGGGGTGAGCAGGGGTTATCTAAGTGTGTGATCCCCTTGCCCTGACTAGAAAAGGTGTGTCCCTATTTGTCAGAAGTGTATACCTCTGCCAACTAGAGACAGCCGCTTCTAACATTGGTGGGTCAGCGGTGAGGATTTGAACTTTGCATTTATGACCCATGTGCAGTGATTAGTGTGCGCTACATAGTGAAAGCAGACCATAGCGCAGCCACAATCTGTTTTGGTTGGATATTCTATTTTTGTTCTCCGCTTTCCTGGAACTTGATTTTTGAAACTGCCAGTTTTGACCATGAGTGATGCCGGAGTCACTGCCCCTGTTGTTGTTGTGGAGGAGTTTGATAGGAGCAAGATAAAGGATTACAAGTTACAGGATCTGAAATCCTTTTGTAAGCAATTTAAAGTTCCTACAACAGGCCTCAAAGTTAAAGAAAATTATCTCAAAGCATTGGAGGCCTGGTTAGAGGCCAGAGATCCCTCTGATGCGGTGGTGGTACCGCCAGGGGAAGGGGAGGAGGAAGTACCAGTGAATGGTCATGTGTCCTCTCCTGGCAGCAGTGTTTCCTCCAAGGGTCTTTCTCCTGAAGAAAGAGAAGAAAGGGAGAAAGAGCGAGCTTACAACATGGAAATGGCAAAACCTAAGATAAATGGGCAGTTGGAAATAGAGAATGCAAGAGGCAGGAGAGAAGCTGATATGGAGATCAAAAGGTTTCAGTTTGAAAGAGAGAAGTTAGCTTTTGAGCGTGATACCAGGATGAGGGAGTTGGAGCTCAAAGCTAAAGAGTTAGAATTGAATCCCTCTGGTGGCAGCATCCCATCTGTGCCTGCAGAAAGTAGGTTTTATTTTCCCAAAGATGTGATCAAAGATTTTCAGAAGAATGTGGATATTGGTCAATGGTTTAAAGCATATGAGTTAGCATTGTTGGCCCACCGGGTCCCTGAGAAGGATTGGGGAGCGGGGATGTGGGGTCGCTTTGTGAATGAGGGAAGAGATACCCTGTTAGACATGCCTGTTGAGGATAGGATGTCTTATGCTCATATGAAGGATGCTTTAATGTTAAGGTATGGCCTAACCCCAGAAAAGTACAGACAGGCCTTTAGAGAATGTAAGAAGTTGCCTGGTACGACGTGGGTGGAATATGTGTCATATTTTTGCAGAGCCATGGATGGTTGGGTAAAGGGCAGCAAAGTGGAAAGTTATGATGCTCTTTATGATTTGTTTGCTTGGGAGCACTTGTCTAATAACTGTTTTCCAGAGCTGCGCCAGCACCTTATTGATAGCAAGATATCTAACCCTAGAAAACTTGCTGAAGAGGCGGACCGCTGGGTCAGTACCAGGGTCCACAAGGGTCCAGTGGGAGACTCAGCCAAAGGTGGGCAGGGTCCCCAGCAGAAGAGTGGGGGGGACAAGGGTAAACAGAGGGAGTTCCAGAAAGGGCCCCAAAGTAATCCCCAAGGGAACCAAGGGAAGGGTTCCCAGCCTCCCCCAGATAAGAAATCAGAGGCCCGACAAGTAAACCTGTTCGTAGGGGCCCCATGACCTGCTTCGCTTGTAAGCAGGTGGGACGCCGTTTTTATGATCCTCAGTGTCCCTTGAAGAACTCTACTGCACCACCACGTGCAGCTCCCCGTCAGTTGGCGAGTGTAGCCCTGGGAGGGGAGGAGATGGTTGCCCATGGAGGGGAGGGTCCCGCAGAGATGTCCCTGGTCTCTCTAGGAGACATGGAATTGGTCCCTCCACCCCCTCTGCCTAGTAACACTAAGAAATATAGGCAGTGGGTGACCATTAATGGCCATAGAGTGGAAGCTCTCAGAGACACCGGAGCGAGTGTGACAGCTGTCAAGTGTCACTTGGTGTCCAGAGAGCAGGTTGTTCCCCACGCATTCTACCCTGTGATAGCTGCTGACAACTCCCAGAGAGAGTGTGAGGTAGCTCAAGTTTCCTTTGAATGGGGGGGAGTTTCAGGTACTCTTCAAGTTGCTGTAAGGCCCGCCATGCCTGTTGATTGTCTCCTGGGCAATGATTTGGAAGAATCCCCTTGGGCTAAGGTGGAGAGGGAGACACATTTGAAAATGTTGGGTGTGCCAGAGTGGGTGTGTGCAACCACTCGATCCATGACAGCAAGTAAGGGTGTTGATGGGGTTCTGGAGCCTGAAAGTATGGCCCGGGACCCAGCTGTCAAGAGAAGAGGCAGGGGGCGCGGGAAACCGTCCCCCGTAGTTCCCGTGGTCCAGGAGGAGGCAGACCTTGAGGGGTATGCCCTGGAACCCACAGGTGAACAAGTTGCTGAACTGGGAGACCTGCCCGAGCTGACCCATTGGCAGCAGGATGGTGGTCCCTCCAGGGAAGAATTCTGTGCAGAACAGAAAGTGTGCCCTTCTCTTGTGGGTATGAGGCAGCAGGCCGCAGCCCAAACCTCAGGTGATCAGTCAGGGTCACATTTTGTTTACTGGGAGAACGACCTCCTGTATAGCGAGCCTAAGGCTGCTGAGCCTGGGTCAGCCCGTGTGCTGGTGGCACCCCAGCGCTTCAGAGCCTTCCTACTGGGTTTGGCTCATGACGTTCCTTTAGCTGGACATCTGGGGCAGGACAAGACCTATGACAGGCTTGTCACCCATTTTTATTGGCCTCAGATGAGAAGGGATACAGATATCCATTGCAAGACCTGTCAAACTTGCCAGGCAAGTGGGAAAAGCGGGCGGAAGCAGAAGGCTCCCCTCCAACCTTTTCCCGTGGTCAGTACCCCCTTTGACCGGGTGGGGATTGACATTGTTGGGCCCCTGGACCCCAAGACAGCCCTGGGCAACAGGTTCATCCTGGTCTTGGTGGACCATGCCACACGGTACCCGGAAGCCATCCTTCTCAGAACGGTGACGGCCCCCGTGGTGGGACGGGCACTGATGGGTGTTTTTTCCCGAATGGGGTTCCCCAGAGAGGTGGTGTCAGACCGGGGCACCAACTTCATTTCCAACTATATGAAGTCTTTGTGGAAGGAGTGTGGGGTAACTTACAAGTTCACCACTCCTTACCACCCTCAAGGTAATGGGTTGGTTGAAAGATTCAACCGTACCCTTAAAGGCATGATTATGGGTCTTGAAGAACCAATGAGGCTTAAATGGGACGTCCTCTTGCCATGCCTGTTGTTTGCTTACCGTGAGGTGCCACAGAAGTCTCTAGGGTTCAGCCCCTTTGAGCTTTTGTATGGTCACCCGGTAAGAGGACCTTTGAGTCTGGTCAAAGAAGGCTGGGAGCAATCTCCCAGGAAACCTCCCCAGGATGTATACAGTTACATGCTGGCCTTTAGGAACCAGACTAGGCGCTTCAGAGATCTTGCTCAGGCAAATCTGGAGGCCAGCCAGGAGAAGATGAAGCGGTGGTACGACCAGAAGGCCACTCTGGTAGAGCTTCAGCCTGGACAGAAAGTTTGGGTCATGTCCCCTGTGGAACCTTGTGCGCTCAAGGACAATTGGACTGGACCATTTGAGGTTGTGGAGAAAAAGAGCGATGTCACCTACATGGTGGACTTGAAGTCTCCCAGGAACCCCTTGCGGGTCCTGCATGTCAACCGTTTAAAGCCCCACTTAGAAAGGTCCGAAGTGGGCATGCTCCTAGCTACAGATGCTGGAATGGAGGAGGAGAGTGAGCCTCTTCCTGACCTCCTGTCTGCAAAAGAGCAAGATGGGTCAGTGGATGGTGTTGTCCTCTCTGACACACTGACCCCTGAACAGCAGCAGGATTGTCGCCAACTGTTGGGACAATTCCCTGATCTGTTTTCCTTGATTCCTGGTGTCACTCAGTGGTGTGTCCATGATGTGGACACCGGGGACAGCACTCCTGTGAAGCACAAGGCTTACAGAGTGACTGATAAGGTCAGAGCATACATCAAGGAGGAGGTCTCCAAAATGTTTGCCTTAGGGGTGGTTGAGTCCTCTAGCAGTCCTTGGGCCAGCCCAGTAGTCTTGGTCCCAAAGGCTGCAGCGCCTGGTGCTTCACCGGAACTTCGGTTCTGTGTGGATTACCGAGGACTCAATTCAGTCACCAAGACTGACGCGCACCCCATCCCCCGAGCTGATGAGCTCATAGATCAGTTAGGGGCTGCCCGGTACCTTAGTACGTTTGATTTAATGTCTGGGTACTGGCAGATCGCCTTGACTGATGGGGCAAAGGAGAGGTCAGCATTCTCCACACCAGATGGGCCCTACCAGTTCCGGGTTATGCCCTTTGGGATGAAGAATGCCCCTGCCACCTTCCAGAGGTTGGTCAACCAGGTCTTGGCTGGACTGGAGGATTTCAGTGCCGCCTACCTGGACGACATCGCAGTGTTCAGCACCAGCTGGGAGGAACACTTGCACCACCTCCAGGAAGTGTTGTTGGCCCTGCGCAGAGCAGGCCTCACAATCAAAGCCAGTAAGTGCCAGATTGGGCAGGGTTCAGTGGTGTACTTGGGGCACCAAGTAGGGAGCGGCAAGGTGGCCCCCCTGCAACCCAAGATTGATACCATCCTGGCATGGGCACCGCCCAAAACCCAGACTCAGGTGAGAGCCTTCTTGGGTCTCACGGGTTATTACAGGAGGTTCGTCAAGGATTATGGTAACATTGTGCACCCCTTGACTTCGCTGACTTCCAGGAAGCAGCCACGACTTGTGATCTGGACTGACGCCTGTCAGACGGCCTTTGACACCCTGAAAACTGCAATGTGCACAGCACCCATACTCCAGGCACCCGACTTTTCTAAAGAATTTGTTGTCCAGACGGACGCTTCAGAGCATGGCGTGGGGGCTGTTCTAGCTCAGGTGAATGAAGAGAGCCGAGACTTACCTGTAGCCTTCATCAGTAGGAGGTTACTTCCCAGGGAACAGAGGTGGAGTGCGATAGAGAGAGAAGCATTTGCTGTGGTCTGGGCGCTGAAGAAGCTAAGACCCTACTTGTTTGGGACCCACTTCCGGGTTCAGACAGACCACAGGCCCCTCAGATGGTTGATGCAGATGAGGGGTGAGAATCCAAAGCTGTTGAGGTGGTCCATTTCCCTACAGGGGATGGACTTCACGGTGGAACACCGCCCTGGCACAGATCACGCCAATGCTGATGGTCTGTCCAGATTTTTCCGCCTTAGTGATGAGGACTCCCTAGGGTAAGGGTAGTTCTCCCCACATTTCAGATGGAGTGGACACGTGTTAGACCTGACATCATTGGCATGAGTCTCTCCTCCATTTTTTCTGTTTGCCTCCTCTGTTTACGATGTTTTTGCTGGTATATTGCTTTGGGCACTGTGCCACTACTGATCAGTGCCACAGTGCAAGTGCTCCCTATGTGAAATTGCTGTATTGATTGAATTCCATTTTTGGCTTATTTGGTTTACTGTCAGTCCCTAGTAGAGTGCACCAGGAGTGCCAGGGCTTGTAAATACAAATGCTGCTAGTGGGCCTGCAGCACGTGTTGTGCCACCCACAGAAGCGGCCTAGTAAAAGTATGTCTACAGGTCTGCCATTGCTAGACCTACGTGCAGTCTGGTACTGTCACGCAGACTGCGCAAGTACACCTACTTGCCAGTCCCTAAACCTTCCCTTAACTTCATGCTAGTCACGCCTATGGTAGGCCCAAGGGCAGGGTGCATTGTAAGCATAAGGTAGGACAAGCCTGACAAGGTTGGCATGTCCTAATAGTGAATTACAGCCATATTCGTTTTTCACTATTGTAAGGTAACCTGCTCTCCATCAGTTAGAATGGGCTGCCAGGATTATTAATGCTATAATCCTAGCGGGCTCGGGGAGCATGGTGCAATGTCGAGTTTGGTATCCCTGGACTCAGGGTTTAATAACGCATCCGTTTGTGTGGATGGTTTTTGGACTCTGTGTTTGAAAATAGTACTTTTAGAAAGTAGCTATTTTCTTGTCTAACTGTCTACCGGTCTCTGCTGGTTCTGGTGTGCGTGTGACAGGAGCTGGGTGGCTCCAGAGGTCTGAATGAGTCAGAGTGGGGTGAGTGGGACATTTGCATTGAGAGTAGGAGAAGAGTAGCTCCTGATAGCCTGCCCTGCCTGATACAATGCTGGCTCCGCCCCCCTGCCGGGCGGCTGATGACTCTGTGCCTGCCTGGGACTTTCCTGGCCCACCTCCTGCCGGGCAACTGATGGCCCTGCCCCTGCCAGTGACAATGCTGGCTCCGCTCCTGCTGGGCGGCTGAAGACTCTGCCCTGCACAGTGAATAGGCCAGGTGCTTCGGCCTGGCAACACCCACAACAAACCCAAGATGGGGGGAAATTCCCCTGCATGGACAAAGGGATCAAAGCCAAAAAGGGGTATAAGAGAAGGACCCCTGAACCAAGAATTTAGATCACTTCTGACAAGGCAACCTGAACCAAGGACAAGAAGCCTGCTGATCTAAGGACTGCCTACCCCTTCTGCCAGAGTGCTGTTTGTTGGGGGAATCCTGCATTGCTTCTTTATTTTTGCCAAGGAACCAGGAGAGAGGAACTGTGTGTGTACTCTCAATCTTTGCTAAGAAAATCTCCAAGGGCTGGAAGAGTGCCAGTCTCCTGTTGAAGTCACAGGGCTAGAGGACTTCATCTGCTTAAAGTGCTATTTGCTGGAACTTGTGAATCCAGCACCTCTGAAAGAATCCAGCAACCTCGACGCCGACGGACGCCGCCGAATCCAGCTCGACATCGTGAGTAACGGCTCCAGTGTCCCGCTTCCTCGACGCCGGCCGCCGGGCCCGATCGACGCCAGCAACAACGCCAGTGAGTAGTGAGTTTGGCTCCAGCTCCAAGTGACCTCGTGTCTGCACCGCTGCTGATCGCATCGACTTCGAGCCCTCTCGACACCGTGAGCGCTGCTCACTCTTGCAACATCGACATCGACGACGCCGTATCCTGCTTCATCTCGTGAGCGCTGCTCCCGCCTGACTTCGGTCGACGCCGCTGCCGATCGCCCGACTCCGAGGCCCGATACACGCTGAAGACGCGACGCCGGACATCTCGACGCCGCTGATCATCGAGTGCTTCACTTTTCCAAGGTACTGTTTGTGGGGGGTCTGTGCGACTCCGGGCTCGACGTAGCGCTCCTCGCGGTCAACGCCGAACCTTTGGATTAACTTTGCCTCGACGTCGTGTGACTCCCGTGTGGGTTACATTGTTGCCAAGAACTGTGTTATAAAGAAGAAGAGTTGCTTTTGATACTAAAGACTCTGTGCTAAGAAGAAACCGTGCTTGAATTATTATTTTTCCTTCCAAGAGTATTTATTAAGATTGTGGTATATTTTTGTCGTTATTTGGTCTTGTGCTAAGCCTTATATAAAAATCCTTATTTTTATAATACTACTGTGTCGTGTCCATTTGTAGTGTATTCACTTTATTACTGTATGTGGTCATAAATGCTTAACGCACTGCCTCTGAGATAAGCCTGTCTGCTTTGCCAAGCTACCAAGGGGGTGAGCAGGGGTTATCTAAGTGTGTGATCCCCTTGCCCTGACTAGAAAAGGTGTGTCCCTATTTGTCAGAAGTGTATACCTCTGCCAACTAGAGACAGCCGCTTCTAACAGGAACATATTTGGGAGGCGTTCAAAGTCACTATAAGGGGCTATTGTATATCCAAGAGTTGTGGGGTCCTACGTGATATCCGTCGCACTATTAGCAAACTGGAGAATGAGCTGGGCGTTCTAGAACGCCGCACGGTGGATGACCCCGACCCGGTATTGCATGCTACCTTTAGGGAAAAGCTGTCCAAATTTGAAGATGAGGCTGCTAGAGAGACTAAGTTCTGTGGCAAATACTGGCAGGCCCGAAAATACTGTGAGGGAGACAGGCCTGGGAGGGTACTGGCTGCACTCACTCAACCAACACGTGATCGCAATATCATATTTGAACTTACAGACACAAATGGCGCCACTCTCAGAAACTCGGATGACATACTCACTTCTTTCACGGCACACTACCTTTCATTATACACTTCTACTGTGGGGACTACACCATCTTACACTGACTACCTGAAGGATGTGGCATTGTGTTGGCTTAGTGATGGAGATAGGGCCTTTCTAGCTGCACCTTTCGAGCTCGATGAGATCCGGGATGCCATCATGTCTCTACAGAATGGCAAAGCCCCTGGCCTAGATGGCATTCCTGCCAAATTTTATAAAGCATACATTGATATCATGGCCCCCGTTTTGCGTGAGGTTTACACAGAGTCCCTCGACGAAGGTGTTCTGCCCTGCTCTATGCGCGAGGTTGTAATCACATCCCTACTGAAGCCTGATAAGGATCCCAGCTCCTGCAATTCATATCGCCCACTTTCCCTCCTAAACTGCGATGTGAAGATACTCGCTAAAGTCCTGGCCACTCGACTATCGCTGCTAATGACCAGAATTGTCCTACCTGATCAGTCTGGGTTCGTTGCTGGCCGATCCACATCGCACAACCTCCGCACCCTGTTTTCCCTTCTACGAACCGTGCATCCCGAAACGCCTGTCGCAGTGATCTTTCTCGACGCGACCAAAGCGTTTGACTCAGTTGAATGGCCCTATTTATTCTCTGTCCTGACGGGCATGGGATTCCCACCCTTGTTTATATCCTGGATACGCCTGCTTTACACCCGACCTACGGCGCGAGTGCTGATCAATGGTCACTTAGCACAGTCCATTGACATCCCTAGAGGCACGCGCCAGGGATGCCCGCTCTCGCCCTTATTATTTGCCATAGCTGTTGAACCACTGGCCTGCCGTTTACGTCAGCTTCATCGGGACGGCGCGGTCCAATGCCTACAGCGACAAATTGATGTGTCCCTCTATGCGGATGACATCACGCTATATGTCAAGCACCCTGAGATAAACCTCAATCCTTTGCTCAGAGAGTTCATTGTATTTGGGAGCATGTCAGGTGTACACATCAACTGGTCCAAGTCCCAATTTTTCCCCCTAACTGAGGCAGTGGGCGACTTTCCTCTAGATTATCCACTGGAATGGTGCCGGACGGATCTCCGCTACCTGGGGATACGCATTTCCTGAGACAGGGAAGAGACTTGCGAGCCAATTACGGAGTTGCTATCACAAACCTAACCGCTACCGTGGACCGCTGGCTCACCTTGCCACTCTCTATGGCCGGTAGGGCATCCCTAATTAAAATGGTCATCCTTCCCCGATTCCTCTACCTTTTTATAAACATTCCCTATTTTCCTGGCGCTTTCTTTTTTAAGACGCTACGGACTGAACTGCACAGACTTTTTTGGGGAGGCAAGCAATCACGGCTTCAATGGACCACACTAACCTTGCCCTATGACAAAGGGGGTTTCGATATACCGGACTTCGAGAAATACTACCAGTGCGCTCAGGCACACTTTGCCTACCACTGGATGGCTCCTACTCCTTACATGCCGCATATAGCAGTTGAGGACTGGATAGTACGACCCCTCCCGCTGTCGGGATTACTTCACTGCCCGGAGTCGTCCATAACCACGCCGAATTCATCTGTCTCGTGCACGATGGATGCATGGCGGCGAATAGCCAAGAGCCTAGCATGCCAACTGCCTTATTCGCCGAAATTACCGCTTACCTACCATCCGGAGCTCACGTTACTGCAGGAGCAGGGATTCCGTAAGTTGTGCTCTACACTGCGTATCTCCTGCTGGGGTGACTTATTTGTCAATGGTCAGTTTAAAACGTTGGACCTTTTCTTCCAATCTTATGCCTACACCCCACTAGATCTTTTTTATTACGTGCGTCTACGCGCAGGGATGCGGGACATACTCCCCAACTTTCCTGACGAACCTGATATTTTGCCCCCGCTCCACTTTCTGATGAGCTCCCGGGATGGGACGCATTTGGTATCTGGCCTCTACCGTCAGCTCAGGAGCGCTACGCAGACGTTGGACTCCACTGCTCGGGCGCGCTGGGCGACTGAGTTGGGTGCGGACATTACTGATGAGCAGTGGCACTATTGCAGTGCGCTCACCTCTCGCCTGTCTGCCAGCAGCAGATTCAAAATCATACATTACAAATACCTACAACGAATGTACTACACGCCTGTGCGCAAACTCAGATTCGGCTTGGCAGACGATGACCGGTGCATACGCTGCCAGGCAAGCCATGCGGATGTCCTACATTTAGCATGGGAATGCCCGCAAGTGGCAAAATATTGGCAGCAAGTGACGGGTGCCCTTACAGACATGACGAACACCGCGGTGCCCGTGGACCCCTTGGTAACGATACTTGGATACACACAACAGATCCCTAGCTCTTACCGGAAATTTGTTGACATTGCGCTGCTGTTGGCCAAACGTCAAGTGGCCTGTCGATGGGGCCGAGGCAGGGCGCCCAAGTTCAAGAACTGGCTAGCAGACCTGACTTATTGTCAAGATCAATACACCACATTTGCTGACTTATTACCTACATCCTGTAAACCTAGAGACATATGGGGCCCCCTGGTATGTTACATGCTCCAACGATCGACCGCAGACGACGCACTTGAGAGGGATACTGTCCCTCCCTGAGGCCACGCTGTCCGGCCTTGGAACAGACTTGGACTCTAACCGCAACATCCACATGTCACAGAGGTTGGCACGGACCATGCTTCTCCTACTGTGGATGGACTAGATTAGTCAGCTGTCGTTCCTGATGCCCCTATACAAACTACTGAGACTCCCCCCCCTTTCTATTTCCTCCATGGGACACGCGGTTACCCTCCAGGCCATGCCTTCCATGCCTGTAGACACATCCTTCACCCCGATACACTACATATGACACATGGCTCATATCATAGTCTCCGGACTCACTAGGGACCCTATCAAAGTATGGAGCTATAACCGTTAGGCTTTACATTACATCGCTTACCTGCACTACCTCACTAATTTATCAGCTATTATATCCTCTTTTATCCTTCAAGGAAGATCGGAATGCCTCTTAGGTTCTTCCAGGTTGGGAAGTTTTTGTACTACTGTTCTCTCAGTACATGTTGAAATGAATAACACTGTTCTGCTGCTGCTCATCCTCTCAAAACCCTACAATGCCGACTGGCCTAATATTATCTTACTTGCTTATACATTGCCGTCGGGCCTCAGGGATGCCGACTTCAAGGCTGTGTTTACATTCCTATACTACGCCGCCAGCCTCCGGGTTGTAGGCACCAACAGCTGTGTACTCTGGTCTATATCATGTAATAAAGCAGTGTTGAACCTCAAAAAAAAAAAAAAAAAGATTTGAGGCACAATCAAGCTAGAATAGCAGGGGATGTTGCATGGAATAGTTGTGGAGCATTTGGCAAAGCTGTAGATTCATTAGAATACTGGAATAGACTGTGGGACTCTAGTCAGAACTGTGCATTTGTTCAGAAAACCTCTGCGACAAACTCTCTCAATTCTTCAAGAACAAAATCACTGCCATTTACAGCAAATGCGCCAGCAACCTGACCTGACAGGCCTAGCCAAATCCCCCCCACCATATCCGAAGCTTCAACGTTAATCACATGGTCTGGCATCAACCCAGAATATTCTGCTCCTGCCATAAAGTCCATCCACTCTGGGGCCCCTACGAACACATGCCCCACCACACCTACTCAAGAGGACTTCAACCCATTAGCGCCAGGCACACACCCAGTCCCAATACCTCCACCTCTTCCGTGAACTTCCCAGATGCTTGGAAACATTCAACTGTCCTCTCAGTGCTGAAGAAACCCTCTGCAGACCCTTCAATACCTGTCAACTACAGGACAATCTCCCAGCTACAAATCCTGGCCAAGGTCATCGTGAAAATGATCAACATATACCTCACTGAATACCTTAATGACCATTAACCACACAGCACAATTTAATCTAGTTTCAGAGACAACCACAGCATAGAAACTGCCCTCATTGCTTCCAAGGATGACACCTGCATGACTATGGATAGAGGAGATGCAGTGGCTCTCATCCTCCTGGCTCTCTCTGCAGTATTTTACATGATCTCGCACATCATCCTCATCCAATGCCTACATGACATTGGAATCCAAGAAGACACACTCCAATTGATGTGCTCCTTTGAGATTGGGAAAACGATCTCAGTCACCCTGGCACTGTACAGCTCAGTCGCCAGCAACCTAATGTGTGGCATCCTCCCGGAGCCCTACCCTCATAAATGCATACGATTCCTCTAGCCGGCATTATTATTTCTCATGACATCAACATCCTCTCCTACACTGATGGCACACAACTCACTTACTCCCTCACAGACACGACGACCACTATCCGGATCAAGTTCAATGCCAAATTTCCCACTAAGTGAAGACCAACTGCTCAACACTGACAAGACCAAAATTGTGTTCTTCGGGAAGAGCACTTCCCTGTGGCCATCCACCTGGTGACTAACGTAGCTAGGATTGACGGATGCCAAAAACCTCAGGATCATCATCAATAGGAAACTCGGCATGACTGTCCAACTCAACGCAGTTATTGGCTCATGCTTTCATACCCTGAAGATGTTGAGTAAAATTTTCAAATGGCTCCCTATCGGCACCCAGAAAACCATCACACAGTCCCTCATCACAAGCAAGCTAGACCATGGTAACACCCTCTACGCCGGAATTAAAAAAAACTCACCAGAAGGTTGCATTCAGTACTTGGCAGCCAGAATCACTCATAACCTCTCAAACCACACTCACATCCTACCACACCTGAAGAAGCTCTACTGGCTCCTCATACACAGAAGAGCAAACTTCAATCTCCTCACCAACACTTTTAAGGCACTAGATTGGACCGGCATACCTCAACAAACATATCTACTTTCGAAAGCCTTTCAAACACCTCCACTTGTCTGGACTCCTACTTACACACATCGCACACAGATGAAACACCAGATCCAGTGGTCATGCCTATTAAGTCAAGATTTAGGTGCACTTGAATAGGTGTGTGGAGGTCTTAATATTGGTATAGTAAGCGATGGAAAAAGTCAGGTTTCAAGTGTCCTGACAGCACCTGAGTACAAACACAATTGCTTGAATAAATCAATTTAACGTATATAGCTTGTTTAGTTAGTGTGCATAACATTTTATTTGATTTAAAAAGTTTAGCACCACACAGCTTAATATGGAAACTTTCCCTGCAATGGACTTGTAACTCCCTAACCTGAACTTTTCCCCGAGCGACTAACCCATATGTCCTAACCTCTAATATCTCCTAAACCCTTAGTTGAAACCCCTCACCTCTAACCCCAAAATATGTGCACCTCACTGCTGGGTCATACAGACTAACTCCAAATGCAGATGCTTTAGCTAAGTACCCTCCTTAATTACTATTTATCTCTAAGAGCTGACCTCTAACACGTACTTAATAGGCTCTAGATGTACCAGGTTGCAAGCAGTCAGTTAGCCTGCTGCTGCAAACCTCCATCACCACCAACCTGATCTGCAGCTACAACCCAAGACTGCTCAATAAGCCCCCATACTCTTCAATGTCTTCATGGCCTGCTAGCTAACACTGTCCAAATCCCTGAGCTCGATGGCATCTCAAATGCAGATTGTTAACCCTGCCAGCCTTAGAATGACCTTCCGCCAAACATTTTGCTTTACTCCTCCATTCATTTGCTGATCTCATTTTTGTTGGCCTCAGGACTCCGTACAATTTACCAATGCTAAAGTGTGTGTTCTCACTCCCTACAACATAGTAACATTGGCTTGCAATGAATTGACTTACTGTGCTGCCTATGTGAATAGCCTTTTGAACATGTCTCAGACCTGCCATTGCAGCCTGTATGTGCAAGATTGAAACTGCCACTTCAACCTGTCAAAGGCCTAAACCTCCTTTTTCATACATATGTCATCCGTAGGGTAGGCCTTAAACAGCCCATAAGGCAGGCTGCAGTGTTTTTAAAAAGTTGGGCATGTACTTTTAAGTTTTACATGTACTCATAGTGAAATGCTCCAGATTCATTGTATTTACTACTGCGAAGCCTACCTCTCCCATAGGATAACTGTGGGGTTACCATATTACATTTAATAGTTGATAACTTTCAATTGGAAGCAGGTAGGAATATTGAGTTTGGTCTTTAAAGATTTGTAATTTAAAACATCCTATAATGGTAAAGTTGTATTTCTAGTCACAATTGTGAAAAGGCCTCTTCTGGAAAGTTTACAGTTTCTAGTCCTAACGATTAACAGGCCTGCAGCCTGTATCCGATTCACATGACTAGGTGTACCTGGCAGTTGGTCTTTGTGTATTGTTCCCAGACAGTAAGACAAAGGGGAAATGGATGTTGGAAGGATGCGCCATCTCTGATTTGACTAGAGGTGGGTGGAACTCACGGTGTTTCACTCCACGGAATTCTGCGGGGTTACCTAAAACTCAGCGAGATTCCGCAGAGTTCTGCGAGCGGCAGAGTTCAATGTGTTACACTGCTCACTCTGATTTTTAGCACCGAGAGCTTCTCCTGCACTGTAAAATCAGAGCAAACAGCACCACGTGGCACATCAGTGGGCACTGCTTTTTTCTGCGGCTCGAGTAGATTTTCTTCACGAATGGCAGCTTTCTCAACGTGAGCAGTAGCTTTCTCAACATGAGAGGTGGCAACCTGCTGCAACTGCTTGTGTTGAGAAATCTTGCTGAGTTTATCGGTAACTCTGCGCTCTGAGTGGAGTGGACAAAACTCTGCAAACACTCCCAGAGGACTGTAATTTAATGCTCACCCCTAGATTTGATGGGAGGGAGGAGCTGACACCTACCACACTTCAACATCATAAAGACTCTGCCTCAGCACACTCACAAAAGTCTTCACACTAGTCTTTTGTGCGCCCAGAGAAGCTGGGGCTAGGGCAGCTCCTCAAAAAACCACAGTGCGACTTAGCGCTATGAGGCCTCTGGGTAGAAGTGCGCTTTACAAAACCCCATTTAATTTCATTCATTCATTTCATCCCAGACATAGGACTTTGCATCATAAGCATCCGTCAGTGGCATCCTCAACAATGACAAAGGACAGTACTTCGCCAGACTGAATGATGGCTTAATTAGAACCTCTGCTGTGCAAAGCATCAATCAATCAATCAGGGTTTTTTAAAGCACGCTACTCACCATGAGGGTCCCATGGCGCTAGGGAGGGAGGAAGGTGCAGCTCCGGATCAGTCAAAGAGCCAGGTCTTGATGTTCTACTTGAAGGTGTGCAGAGTGAGCGAGCACCTGATGTTGATTGGGAGCTTGTTCCAGGCATTTACTGCGACATAGGAGAAGGCTCTTTCACCTGCTCTGGTTCTGTGGATGCGTGGGGCGAGGTCAGCAGAGCGGAGGTTCCTTTTGGGTACGTGGAAGGAGACTCTGTTATTGAGGTATTTGGGTCCAATGTTGTGGAGGGATTTGTAGGCGTAGGTGAGTAGCTTGAAGGTTACTATCTTCTCGATGGGGAGCCAGTGGAGGTCTCGTAGGTGCTGGGACATGTGCTCATGTCGTGGGGTTCCAAGGACGAGTCTGGCTGCGGTGTTCTGGATGGTTTGGTACTTGTGTAGCAGGGGCTTGTTGATTACGGCGTAGAGGGTGTTACCATAGTATGCTGGTTATGAGTGTGTGGGTGACAGTCTTTCTGCATTCAGGGGATCCACTTGAAGATCTTGCGGAGGATGCGGAGTGAGTTGAAGCAGGTGGAGGAAACAGCGTTGATCTGGTCGGTCATGGTGAGGGAGGAGCCTAGAATAATGCAGAGGTTTTGGGCGTGGTCTATCAGAGTGGGTGGGATTCCGAGAGCGGAGGGCCACTAGTTGTTGTCCCAGGCGGTGGAGGAGGGTCCAAGGACTAGGAACTCTGTCTTCTCCGAGCTGAGCTTTAGGCAACTGTTGTCATCCAGGCATCGATGTCTTTCATTCCTTCCCGGAAGCTGAGTCTGGTGTCTCGGGGTTCTTCGTGAGGGAGAGGATCAGCTGGGTGTCGTCGGCGTAGGATATTATGTTGAGCCCATGCTGTCTAACGATGGTGACAAGGGGGGCCTTGTAGATGTTGAAGACCGTGGGGTTGAGCGAGGATCCTTCGGGTACTCCGCAGTTGATGCTGTGGGTTTGGAGAGGAAGGGTGGGAGGCACTATTTTTACCTAAATCTTTTAAATGGTATATCTCTGGTTGTGCTAATTTGATTTTTGTCATTTGGGGCTCAAATAATGTATTACATTTTCCTCTATTTTTCTAAATTGAAGTGAGTTGCTCAACCAATAACCAACTTTCCTACACCGATGAAACACTTCTCATTCTCTCTCTCTTCAACAACATTGCCAATACCCAGACTAAATTAATAAACTGCATGTCCGAAGTCACAAACTGGATGGAGCCCAACTGCTTATAGCTCAACTCAACAAGAAAGAGGTGGTTCTCTTCAGAAAAGATAATTTCTCTCTGGTCCTTGGACTGATGTCCCTTATAATTAGGACCTACATTCACCCCATTAAACCAAGCTACTCACCTAGGGATAATATTAATAATAATAATCCATCCTTGTAAATTGCATATATATCACCCCTTAAGGTTTCAAGGCTTTTGGGGGAGTTGGGGAGATTAGGTAAGCTATTGCCCAGAGTCACATTATGCTGAGCTGAGCAGCAGCTGATGCAGGGGATTGTACAGTGATCCCCATGCTCCGGAGTCAGCCACTCTGGCCGCTGCACCACACCTCTCCATCATGTGGTGCATATCTTCAACACCAGTCACATCTGGATGACCAGCCATGTCAACTCAATCTATTTCTCCTCCTTTCACACCCTCAAACTCCTCAGGAAAACCATCAGTTGCTCCCATTCAACTCACGCAGAATAATTACCCAAGTTCTGATTACCAGTAAGCTGACCTATTGAAACACACTGTATGTAGGCATTACTATACAGCTACCCAAGAGATTTCAGGTTATCCAGAAGGCAGCAGCCAGGCTTTTGCTCAAACTCCCATCCAAATCTCTCATTTCCACACACGTCATAGACTTTCACTGGCCCCCATCCATAGACGTGCCCTGCTTAAACCTCTCATACAAACATACAAAGCACTTCACAACCAAGGCCCATACCTGAACAGCTGCATTAAATTTCCTAAACATACCAAACATTTCCACTTTGCCAATCCTCTAGCTTGGTGATGTCCCCCACATAATGCCGGTTACAGAAAGCCAAAGCTTCCGGAGAGCTGTGGTACGCTGAGTGACGCCGCTCTCACCAATCCGAGGGCTGCTCTAATGCTGGTGAGAGCAGCCCTAGGATTGGCCAAGGGAGTTGCTGTTTCCGGTTCCTGTGACTAAAGAAGAGGTCTGGTGGGAGGAAGTCGCTCAGTTCAGGTAATTTTTTTTTATATATAATAATATTTTGAGCATGCGTGCCTGCCACTCGGCATCCCCATAGATGTCAGCCAGCGCTTCTTTCCTGGCCTACGATTCAGAGTATCTGTAAACTGAACCAAATGATTAGAACTGGTCACTGTTTACCAAGTAAAGCAGAGTAGGATGTACTGCATTTGATGACATGCTTCTGGATCAAAGTGAAGAATTAGAAGAGTGAGGGGTAATGTCGGTCCAGATTGGAGTTCATTAGCAGAGCTCTTTTTTTGGTCCTATTTCTAGATTAAGAAGGGGAGGATGAGAAACTCTGGTTAAGCTGTGCTTGCCTCTTTTGTTTCATATATAAATAGTCTTACAGATTAAAATTGGTGTGTGTGGATTGGATAAACAATGTTGTCAGCTATTGGTGTCTGTGGCTGAGAAGTGTGCCATGCTTATGGCCTATTATACTTACCTTTATATAGTGGTGAGTAATCCAGGAGCATCTTGGGAGAGGCTCATGGCGAATGACCTGGGGGCTGTTGAGCTGTTTGGTAGAGCCTGTAAAGGTGAGAGGGGCAACGTGGAGGTGTGTGGAAGAAAGAATAATGGGGTGCAGGGAGGATGTGGGTTAATGGAAAGCACAGAAATTCCACCATCTGGCGTGTGGTAGAATTATTTTTCCATTTGTGCCGACAAGCCTCTTTTTGGAGCAAGCTGGTGAGCAGGAAGAGATTGGCCAGACGCTACTGTACAAGAGAGAGATTACTGCAAGTGTGGCTTCCGGTCACCAGAGCACCTAGTGGCCCCAGTTTGTGAGGCTGGCAAGTGCGAGCAGCCGCTGTTGAATATGCAACTACAAAGCCTGTACAGGCTGCTTTTTAATGTGAGAAACTTTTGAATGCCCCAGAGGCTCCATCTCCTTGTTCCTGTCCTGCAGGCTCCTCCCAATGCTTTGTCAAGCTCCTGGTAACTTTTCATTTATATTTTGAGGTGGAAGGATCACTCTCTATGTCTGATGCCTATATACCTTTGGAATTAAGGACTTTTTGTGATATCACAAGTAAGTTCAAAAACTTGTGTACAAGGGTGAACTGTGGAGTTCATGCAAGACGCAATACATACAGGGATGTGAGGAGGAGGACGACGGAAGAAGGGAGACACCACTGCAAGGAGGAGGGCAGGCAGACAAGAAGGTAAGTGGTTTTAAAAAAAAATGAATTTAGGGGGTTGGCCTCATACTCCGCTCTGACATGTAGTCGGAGTTTTGCAGTAACTTCGTGTTCCCAGCGGAGCCCGGAGTTGGTAAAACTCTGCAAACTCTGCTTGCGGAGCAGAGTACTCGGCCTGTGGTTAATTTTGTGTGTTATTCTGATGGGGAATTCGAATTTATGGTATGGTGGTGTGGTTTGACTTTAAAGTGGTGATTATATTACCTAAGTAAAAACCACACTGATATTGCCTTTGTCTGTACCTATTAAACTGGAAACAATGCCACTTTTTACACAAAGGGCCTAATTACAAGTTTGGTAGCAGGGGAGCGGACTGCCATACAGGCGGTCCACTACAGCACTTTCAGGTTCGTGTGCCCACTGCCTGCCATGTTATGAGTTTCCTCATGCCTGGCGGGCTTTTTGTGACTGTGCTTCAGAAAATGCCCATTGCAAAGGGAATGCCCCAAAAAGTTACTGCAAGGCATGGACTATAAAGACCATGCCAACAAGGCACTGGTGTGCAAACACACAGGTGGGCATATGTTGTGCACCACTGCAAGCATCCCCATGCAAATGGGCAACAGGGGGCCCCCTTGTTTCAGGACCGCCAGCCTTTTCGTGGAGAAAAGACCTCCATGACACAGCTGGTGGTCCTGAAACTCCTAATATGCATTTCATTGCTGCAGCGGCACCAGCAGCATATTACTGAATCCCTGGCCACCCCACCACCACCAGGGAACGATGGTTTGCTGGTGGCGGCGGTGGTGCAATTACGGTCCGTCCGCCCCACTCGTAAAAGGTTAGTCGGACCACTGGTGCAGTGGTGGTGGTCTGGTGGTCCTGGGAACCGCCAGACTCATAATTAAGCCCTAAATGTTTTTCTTGTTTGTTTGTTTTTAGGTGCGCAAGACAGGAAGCATCACCCTCAGTACTGCAAAATAGAAGGCCTGTGCAGTTACACGTCAGTCTTCCAATCTCTTATCCTTCTGCAACTGGCAACTGAGAGTTTAAGATGACCCCAAAGAAAGATGCTTCCATAAAAGTAGTCAGCTAAAAGAAGCAGCTTCCCCCAATGGCATGTCGCCCCAAAACGTATTTTGGCTCATGGCTTCATGTGCCTCTCACACCGACTTCCTGGGAGAAAGCTGAGAGCTACTCTTCCACATCAACAGCAGCACCTCAACATAAGCCCAAGAAGACCATGTTTGTCAGTGTGGTGGCCACTGCAATCATAGTGACGCCAACAAGCTGTGACACTGAATTAGATTTGTCCTTTCCCACTCATTTTGGGAAACAGAGCAAAGTGGACAGCCATCCAAAGCCACCGATAGTACATCTTCCTGATGTTGTATTGAACAGGAGGCTTAGCTTCCTTCCGAGCAAGCTTCTCCTATTTTAGAATCATTGGCTCCCAGATCTCCTGCAAGGAAAAGGAAGGGAGGACCACTTCTGGTGATGGTAATAGGGACATGGAGTGGACCCTATCAGAATCCAGGAGAAACTAGGAAAGTCAAGGAAAAATAAAAATTCCTGAGAGGCTTAGAACTATTGAAGGAGATGAGGAGGATGACAACAATGAGGCATTCATTTTGGAAGGTGTCACAAAGGAGTTCACCATTGCTATTTAACCTGTTTCAAGGGATGTGGCTTGGGTTGCACCACCAGCCCCAGCAGAGAGCTGCACTAGTAAACACTACCTCAGTGGAGAATGCACAGCAGAGAGGAAATCAACGATATGCCCAACTACCACCAGTTCTTCTTCAAGCTTTGGCAGCGGCACAGTAAAAAAGTCCTCCTTCCTAGTTTGGGACTTTTTTACAATTATCAAAGAGGGGGAAGACATTGCAGTATGCACCATTTGCCACTCAAATATTTGTCGAGGTAAGCCTGTTACACATTATGGTACTGGAGGCCAAACAGCCAATATGAAAAAACACCCCACAATATAGTGGGAGGAGCATCTTAAATTCATTGCTGAACATGGTGGTGAAGGTGAGGAAGATAGCCGGGAACATCAGGTACAAGTTCAATGATGGTGAGCGGTGATGATGATGAGGAAGAAGAGGTTGACATCCTCACGCAAAACATCCCTGTCCCCAGCAGTGCACCAGCAGAATCACCCACCTCATGACTTCACAATAGCAAAAGACTCGGAGTCAGCTGGAGACACCAAGGCATACAATAACTGCCCCACTATGTCATGCACTACCACCACCTACCTCTCCAAAGCCATCTGTGTCAGTGGCCCCAGAAAAGAAGAACACAATACAGGCTACTATTACAGGCATGTTCAAGCAAGAGGGGCCCTATGACCTCAACCACCCAATGGCACGTTTGTACAATGGGCAGCTAGCAAAAATGTTAGCACTGGACTTCCTTACTTTTATTTTGTGGAAGGAGTGGGATTCCTTGAATCTGTATCAGCCATCTACCAAAAATGGAAGATTCCAAGTCAGACTTATTTTGCCAGCAATGCAGTTCCAGCGCTGCATCTGGATGTGCTGAAATTGGTTGGACAAGCTTTGCAGCAAAGGGTTGTTCACACTATCCACCTGACGACAGACATGTGGACAAGTTTTCAGGTGACTGATTACATGTGCATCACTGCACACTGGATCTCTTTTGCGTGTGTAAAGAAAAATATATCTACAGGTCTGGGCCCTGAAGAAAGTTTAAAGAGCATTGGGCAGCATGCAACAATGGCCATGTTGGTCTTTGAGAAATCACATACAGCTGTAAACATCTTGGATAAATTTAACAGCAAGGTGTGTGAATGGCTGCAACCCATATGTCTCAAAATTAGATTTGTTGCCACGGACAAAGGCAGTAACATAGTCAAGGCCATGTCAGATGGTGGCTATTTCAGGGTCCTGTGTTTGGCCCATTGCATCAACCTGGTGGTGCAAGACTTTCTCAAAAAGAAGACCTAGTCAGCAACATACTGACCTCCTACAGAAGAATCTCATTTGAGCCATTCTTTTAAAGCCCAGAAGCAGTTGCAGACTTCTCAGCATGCTAATAGAGTACCAGTTAAAGCACTGATACAGGAAATGCCAACACATTGCAACGCAACCTATTACATGTTGCAAAGTCTGTTTCAGCAGTAGACTGTCTATGCCTAAGTCATTCCGAGAGGAGGGGATGCAATTGCGAAAGCTATGACCATGGATGCTGACAAATGGGGCCTGGTCAAATGTCTGACACAGATGCTACTCCCAGTGGCGAATGGTGACATTTGAAAGTGGTGGGGCGTAAACTTTCTGTCAGAGTGCACCATGGCGAGCGCGCACAGCGCGCGAGCCTGAACATATAAAATGTTGAAAGAAGAGTGGGAAAAATGTGCATTTTCAAGCTCAAACTCCAAAGGATTTGCGTGGCTGTGATCAAAATACAAGTGGTGAAAGTGGTGTTATCCCCCCTCACCTCCAGCGCCCAATGGCAGCTGTGAGATTCCTTTTATCACTTGAGTCTTGTATCATCCTTAGGCCTTAAGCAGAGGGCGAGCCTCACAAGGTGGTGTAAGTTCAGATGTATTGCCTGGAGGAGGTAGATGTTCGGCCTGAAACCTGGCAGCACGCACAAGGAATGAAATGAGTACGGCAGGCTGGATACAACAGCTGGAGTGGAATTGCAATATGGAGCTGACAGTCCTTGGTGCACTATAGCACTCAAGGGCATACATACTTCACAGCACAAGCATGCAAGCATGCACTCTGCACAGCACTAGGCTTAGGGTGTGTTAAGCATACAGCAGCTGAGGGAGTTTTTGATTCAGCAAGTAATCCGGTATCCCCTCTTGAGGAGTCTACCTAATCGTTTATAACCGAAATGACAGAACTTAAGGACCAATGCAACGTGGTGCCCTGGTATTTGGCATCACTTGACTTGACTGGTCATCATCTGACTGAATCAGCCCTGGCAAACAGTTAAAGCTTTTCTCCTTGGGCTAAATATATTTTTTGTAGGATGTGCCCACATATTAGAGTTATCATAATAATATTGCTCTATGTGGTGTGTGCGTATATATGTATTTGTGTCTCTGTGTATCTAAACTCAACGACAGGTAGAGAGCAGCTAATGAAAAGTATATTGAACTGAAAATATACCATAGTGGCAGGGCTGATGCGCGCATACGGAGTAAGTGAAAACTGCATTAAAAGACTATTCTTGATTCTCTTACCCAGAGCATCTCGCTACCTGTTCTAGGGATTTCCACCTAATGCCTTAATCCCTACATCACTGGGTCTGTGCATTCTGAAGCCGAATCAGCAAAGCACGTGAACGGGATCTGGGGCTTAAAGGTTAACCTGTTTGGCCAAAGAGTGGATTTTCATAACACAGGTACATATTTATAAACCTTGAGCAAATATCAAAAAGAAAAACAATTAGTAGCAAGTATTTCACCGGAAGGAGAGGGTTTATATATGCTAAGCAACATGAACAGTGTGCCTGAAATAGAAGTTAACATAGAACGAATCCAGTCTGCGGGAGAGGCACAGACATAAATTAGAGGTTTACTGTACAGTTCAGGAGGGTACACCATGTGGGAAATATTTTGTTGAGCTCATAAGATGCCAACTAATTGTTCAGAAGATACACAGGGCGCATGAATTCTTCCATAATGGGTATTACCAATTAGAAACATTCTACCGCAGTCATGCTGGGAAATATTGTGCCCCGTGTGTCTAAATTACACACCTTCTGGTACTCGGAGCCCGACCTTTCCTGCCCACTGAAGCAACAGTAACTGCTTTGGAAATTACCCACGCTCAAGAATCCATTTAGAAAGAATCCCCGGAAACAAACTTTTTCCAACACAGGGTACAGGGACAATCAATGAATGAATACACAAACAAAAGTATACCAAAAGTAGGCCAAGCACGACACAACACGATGTTATGTGTACACTCACCACAGACCTTAGCTCGCTTGTTAATTCACGCCTGAGTCCAATTGTAGATGCTAGCACTAGTCAAGCTCAATCGAGAGGAGGCAGGGAAGAAGTTCAAAAAGAAAATGTGGGTTTTCATTCTCCTCCCCAAAATACAGCTCTGAATGGCAAAAAAGGTTGCACATTTCAAAAGACTCTCTGGGAGCGAACTTTGAATGCCGTGGTTACTCTAAACGAGGGCCTGTATAAAATACAAATACCCTTTCTCGGCAACACAGGACGGCGGAGCCCTACTTTCTGCGAGTTGATTGGAGTCCACCATTTTTTTTTATTTCAGTGTGTGCACGTTATAAGAGCTATATTGCAAACCCTTCGCATGCTGCATGCTGGATGCACGGTCTGAAAGACTACAATCACTGGGGCCAGAGGTTCACTATAATTGAATTCTTTGAGACTCCGGACCGTGACATAAACCCGAGTGTTATGAAAGAGGGCTGGAATGCAATTATTCAAGTAGGGTGACATTCACGGCATTAATTCCTTGAGCCTGCCCACTTATTCTAGTATATTATTTCCAGAAATCCCTTTCTGCCCGGTGTAGGCAAATACAGAGCCCGGACGCTGAAATGAGCTGGCATTCATGCGCACCTGTAAACACAGCAGATGCGGCTCGCTCTCGCAATACTAGGGGGGGTTGAGATTAAAATAAACAAAACTTACCGGGTCCACCATCCGCACCTCCTCTGCTAAGACTCCCGCGTTGGCAATGGCGCCTTCAAAGTTACCGCGTCACTGGAGTGGCAAGTTGGTGACAACCCCTCTCAGCCAATCCTGGTGCTGCCAGCAGCGCCAGGATTGGCTTAGGGCATGGTTACTCGCTGCCCGCCTGCCCATTAGTAGACCGAGGTTTGAGCCTGTGCTCAACCATCGCTCTCCTAATGGGCATGCGCCAACCTGAGCAGCAGACACAAGTGTGCATGAGTGGGCACGGCTGAATAATTTGCCTCCTTTCCCACTCATGCGCACTTGTGCTGCTGCCTGCCCTTGACAATGCCTGTCAGTCAACATGATGCCAGACCGCCCACCCCTTCAGACTCTGAAGGGGTGGGCGGTCCGACATCATGCTGACTGACATGATTGTCAATTCTCCCTCGGCGTGTCTGAACTTAAGTAAACTGAGAGTTTACTTAAGTTCAGAGACACCAACAGCTGCGGGCGTGGGCGGGGGGGCAACGCCCCAATGGACCCACCGCTACTGGGTACTCCCTTTTTAGGTTTTAACATGGGAAGTTACCAAGGAGGACAGTATGATAGGATAAGATAGCCAGTTGTATCATCTGCTAAACCAGGTAAAGAGGGTGTCTGAAAGGTTCACCCACATAGATGTGAACAAAAACACAGAAGTGCATGCTTCAGTTGAGAGATTAATTCTTCGTGTGGCTTGTAATGCAAGGCTGCAACATGACATCATCTTGTCTAATCAGTTCATTTGTGCCACACTATTTGATCCACGGTACAAAAAAATTCTGCTCACTTTCGATCCTTTTCTCAAGGGGATGTTTTAAATACAAAGGTGGATTGTTGAGCTAGCTGGAGAACTGGAAGAAACAAGCCTGTAGTTTAGAGGCCCATCTCACAGTTTTGGGGTGCTGCCTTCAACTTCCAGAGAAGACAATCTTGTCTCACAGCAGCCAACAACTCCATAAACCAGAACACCAGCAACAACAGCAACAGAAGGAACAAACCCAACCTCTGCATTGTATTGGTTTCAATTAGCAGGGCTTAAGTCCAGCATAGAGGCGATAGCAAAAGAGGTTTAACAAGTGGCTGCATCAATGACCTTCCACAGGATGTTACAGGAGTATCTGGATGATCCAAAAAAGGTCTATGCGGATTAAAACCCATTAATATATTGGTATGGGAAGATGCACCAATGGCCAGAACTCAGCAGGCTGGCGATAAAGTATCTGGATTGTCCTTTAGCCAGTGTGTCTGCTGAACGTGTATTCAGTGCTGCTGGTGTGGTTGTTACAGTGAGAAGGACCAGTCTCGCCTCTAAATGTGGAGAGATTGACTATGATCAAAAGAAACCAATATTTCATATCACATAATTACACCTTTCCTGAAGCAGCAGAGGATAAGGAGGATTGGTCAGATTCAAGTGTGTTAACTGAGCAACTTCTGGCTGAACCACCTGAGTTTGAGGACAAGATATACTTCCCAGACTGAGTATGCCAGTGCCCCCATTGAACCTTTTAATTATTTCTCGTTGAACTTCTATCTTTGCCCCCCAAAAGTAGCTTGTGAAACATTAGTATATTTGTGTCAGATGTATGCTGCTGCACCATTTTGTGACCACATACATGTTGCCGGATTGCAGTTGGACCATTGTGCATTGAAAAAGACTCCACAATTCCTTCATAACATTGGAGGCAAAGACTACCTCCCTCACTTGCCCATCCCTTTTTGCATCACTTAACAGGACTGCTGCAGAAGATTGTGATTTTCAAGAGTGCCAATAACATATTCCAATGTTTTGCCTGCATCAAAGATGAATCGTGTACTTACTATCTAACCTACCCATGCTTGGATTGGAAGAGGTGACTGCAACTATTTCAACTGTGAGTGATTGTGAGTGATGATTGATGATTCATGTGGTAGCAGACAGCGAGGGAGGGTGCTGAACTGTAATTTGGAAACTTGCTTGAGAAGATTTTTAAGGTTTGGGGCCGGAATGATGGGAGATCATTTTTTCCTGTAGGTGATTGGCCTTCATGAACTTACTTAGTGAAAATTACTCTGTACCGTCCACTCCTTTGATCCTTCTGTTTTTTCAGCACCTAGGGCTGCCCCAGAGGATCATTTAATTTATAAGACAGTCAAATTCCAATCTGTTGCTTGCATCATAGGAGACATGGTGTACCTACCACCGTGCTTGTATTTGAACAGGTAATCATTGCACCAACGAGTGAATATTGAGTGATTATGAGCTATGATGGATGATTCATGTGGTGGCAGACAGTGAGGGAGGGTGATGAGCTGTTATTGGGGATCTTGCTTTAGATGATTTACAATGTTTGGGGTCTGAATTGTGGATGATATTTTTTTCCTGTAGGTGATTGGCCCTTTCACTCTTAGCCAGATGTACTGGCAGAGTCCTGTCCTTTTTCTGGTTCTTCAGAGATCAGAACAGTCACTTTAGTTAACAAACAAAAAAACATTGCACTCCTCAACTTGGACTCAGGGGCATTGCACTCCTTAACTAGGATTCAGGTTTTGATAGGGGGTAATCAGGGCCTCTAGAATAAAGTAGAGACTCATAATGGGCTGAAGCAAGGGTGCCTGCTAGCCCCTCTCCATTTCTCTCTTTAGATCAATGGCTTGCCGAGTAGGGTGGTGCTGTGTAAAGGGCTCCCCCAAATTAGGTCCATTAAAATTGAGTTGTCTGCTTTATGCATATGATGCCATCCTGATGTATCTAACCCAGGTAGGACTTCAAAGGCATTTTAAGGAGCTGGTACGCTATGCTGATGATCATTTTTTTTTAAATAAACATAGCAAAATGTGAAATTAAGAGTTTTCGATATAGGGTGTGTAGAGTTAGGAATAATATGCACTGGTTCCTAGAGAAAGCCAAAACTGATGTTGTGAAATTGTACCCGTACCTGGAAATAATTTTTACAAGCAGATGTTTGAGTAGTGATCATATTGACTAATGTCGAAGTAAGGCAATATCTCAGGCATGCGCAATTGGTAGATTTTACAAATGTTGTGGACAAAGACACTTTGCACAAGTTTTATCGGTTTATAAAATTAAAATCTAGCCAGCACTGAGTGACGCTTGTGAACTACAGGACGAAAAGCAGTGTTTTTTTTAGACGGTTGAGGGACGTATTTGGCACCAGATCTGTAATTTGAATAGAGCAGCCCCCATAGCAGCAATCAGGCTTGAATACGGACTCCTCTCGACCTATGTGTTCGCAATGGCTGCATGTTTGAGATGGAGTAAGGCCTTACTGAACAGCGCTAAAAACCCTTTACGGGCAGTGCTAAGACAGGAAATATTTGCAAACCTGAAGGGGAAAAGCATTGTTTTTAGGAATCATGTGGAAGGTGCACTTTCTTTTTATATTGGGCATAATAGCATAGGCTCATTACCAAAACAAGCTTTGAAAATGCTAATTAAAAAGACTATTTATGAAGTCAGTTGTAAAAGAGATATTGATCTGTGCTTGGATCATTCTGGTAATGATGTAATGGCTGGAAGTAGTATTTATAAACAACTTCAACCATATGTTGTATATGATCTCCCACATGGAATGCGTAGACCTTTCCTTTTGATGCGGGTAAATCTGCTGCCCCTACGAATTATAAAAGGAGCATGGGAAGATTAGCTAGGCAGGACAGACTTTGATATCAATGCGGAAGGTGGGTGCAAGATTTAAATCATGACTTATTTCTTTGTCCCCTATTACAACCATTACAGCGTCGTTTACTGAACCATTGTATTTAAAATCTAACATCGCTACAGATGAGGAGGCCCAAAACTTCTTTTTGGCCCCCCTATCTGAACAAGTGTGTTTTAAAAAGTATATATATTTTTAAACAATTTTTAAATATATTTTAGATAAGAACTAATATGAAGACGTAGGCTGTGGTATGTTGAAAAGGGTCCTCGGTAGATCTACTACGTATTATAATTAGAATTGCAGGGTCCTTGTACCATACATTTGATGACATCATGGTATAATACGAATTATATCTTACCAGTTAGCTGGTTCCATAAATGACCAATAGATGAATGGAATTGGCATAGCACTTATGCACTTGCACTCTTGATTTCATGTTTGCTGCTATGTAAACTGTATTGTAAAATTAATGCACTGTGCATCTTTTAGGTTATTGCTAGAATTTTTCCCCTGGGGTTCGTCTGAGCTTGATTTATCATAATTTTTAAAAGAAATAGTTGCAGGATATTTTCACATTTGCACTTTAAATTATCTGCTGTGCACTTATGTATTTAGTATGTACTATGAAAATTGTAAACGTAGGTCTCTGTATATGCCTGGTACTTATATTATATATAGAATTTTAAGATGCTGTATAATGAAGTTAAAGTTTTTAGAGTATTTAAGGATACACTTTGACCTAAACTGACATATCAGTACTCCACCATAACGGTGAAATTGGTTTAACATCTGCTTACTTGCACATTTAGTTGTAACAAGCTGCTAGTAGCTCGTATTGCTCAACAAAATTTATATATTTATGGTTTTATATGTATTTATATTTTTTACTGTTATTATGGCTCTGGATGATTTGTAAAACCCGATCATTTTTGTATATCTTTTGATGTGGAACTCTCTTGAGCTCCAGATCATAATCAAAATTTGAATTGATTGAATTGAAACAAAAAGCCTATACAAAATACTGCAATTATGTTTCTTTACTTGCTCTTCAATCAACAGCAGTGCACTACACGTCTATCTTGCTCGGGTCATGATTGGGGCAGAGTTACTTGGAGTCAGGATGAGAATGGAAGAACTGAGGGTAGGACTATCTCATCAACAGCAAGAAGTTATCAACTTCAAAGAGAAGCCATGACTCTGAGGCCTAGTACTCAGCTATGTGGAATGGAGAGATGTGTGTTTATTTGTGAAATGTTGCTGTGTGTCTGTTGTACTGCTCTTCTTGGTACACTCTTCGTGAAGCTTACCTTCCTTCTGTCCTTCTCCTTGACTATCGGTTTTACAATACAAGGCCCTTCTAATGTCCTGAACTAAAGGCAAAAGCCTAGCTCAATGCTCCTGTTTACCTACCAGACCAATTCAGGCAGGCACCCAAGAGTAATGGACATGGGCATGGGCATATGCACCACCTAATTTTGCAATGCAGTACCATGTTTCTTTTAACAATCATCTTTGGAGTACTGGGTGGGTTTACTCCTCCCTCATTTTATTTTTTCAAACCTAGAAGACAGAACATATAGATATTTGATAACTTGAGTCTCGGGGCGTAAGGACTGTTTGCAATGCATTTAACTGTACTCGTCATACTCTTTCCTTCGTTTCCTTCCACAACAGATTGATTATGATGATGTGCTGCTCATAGCCCAGATGTATGTTGTCCTTGGGAAGTGTTGGTCTTTGTCAAACCTTTCCCCAAAATCCCTTTCCCATCTATCCTCAAACCCCTAACCCTCTTACCCCGGGCTGTCTATTTTATTTAGGTGTGGCCTAATTTACACCATCAATTGATCACATCCTTGGTGGTGCGGAAGTGTTGAAAGCAACGCCAAGTCACTGCAGGATCTTCTATTATCTAAACAATAACCCACACTGGCCCCATTTACCCACCTGCACATAAAAGTGATCAATATTTTAGATAGAGTACGAAGAACATCAGTCCTCAACATCATCATTTAGGTCTTGTGACGCGTAAGTGTAAATGCCTAAACTTATCCACTCCAGCCTTTGAACCCAGTTTTCCTGACTCAAGGATTTTGTAACTTTAGTTTTAAATAAATTGTAGCTCCCTATTGCTCAAGTTACTGTCAAGGTAATCAAGCCACTCTGACCTGAAAGATGTTTGCTATCTTATCTGTAAGGTGCTTGACAGATTTTGCAGAGACGCTATTGACCAACCTCCCAGAACCCCTAATTCTAACCAAAGATTTATATGTAAACACTGTGGCTACAGAATAGAAATCTAGGGAGGAGGGCCGGATTCGGACGCTGATTAGTTTTCCTGTTGTCGACATGCGAAGCAACAAGAATATTTTGCTAATGCGGAATAGTCTTAGCGTCCAGTGCGTCATCGTGTGATGAGCCTCTTGATTGCGAGGAGTCGTGAAGAGCGTCTTTAAGTCGTAAAGTCATGAAGTCATGAATGGCGTAGCTGACGTAGTGAAGACCTTTGTTGCAGGACGTCACCTTAGTGTTTTTCTGTAGTTAAAACAAGAACAGTATATTAGTTTTCATTTCTTCTGTTCAAAAGTGCCATCATGTCCTTAACTTCCTTTCCAGCTCTTTCTCTAACTCACCTAATATGCTCTCTGGCCCCTTTGTTCATCACACGGTTCTGCTTGTAGGAGATAAGTGAAAAAATGCACCAAGAAAATATAAATCTCTAACATATTAATATACTTGTCCCAAAAGTTTCCTTACATCAAACTTTCACTAAACTGTTAAAAGTTCTATATCTTTGAAAAGTCTCAAGTCTCCAAAGTGATTCCAAAAATTGTTCTATTGAGTATTCTTTCAGTTTTTCATCTGTCTTGCGAAGGGCGCCTTTGAACAGAAGAAACAAGAATTCACTTAGCTTTCTCTTTCTTTAGTAGATGCTGGGGCAACTGCCGATGAAGTTCCTGCAACGAGATTCGGATTCCAAGGTAAGGCCTCTGCAATCAGCAACCTCCTATCCTAACAAATCGAAGGCTAAGCGCCTTCCAGAATCTCGTGTGTGGTTTTTATACCTTGCCACACCCGATACCGCACCCAAGGAAGCGCTGGCGTCGCTCACGTTTTTACGCGAGGTGGCGCATTGTTCTGACCGGAGCTTTTCTATGAGCGCGTGTAACGCGCTGTTCCTTCTTTCCCGATTGCCGCCCGGTGCCCTGATTTGACAAATGCAGCAGATTCCAAGTGAGCCCAAATCTGCACAAGTTCTCCGCATGGCCCCACCACTCTCCCTCAGCCAAATCAGCGCACCGAAACATTCTACCACAAAGAAAGTCATGTTGTAGCACATGAGCAATACGGTATGTAACGTTTACAACGAAATTTTTACAACGCACTACCATTACAACGCAGGTATCACCACGCATAGCATTACAACGCATTGCACTGGGGGGTGCTCTAGGATAGGGAATAAGTTTAATTTTCTATCCAACACCTTCCCTAGTGTCCACGGGGAATGGAGTTGGAATAGAAAATTATACTTACCACTATCCAGCACCTCTAAGCGCTATGCGTTGTAATGGTATGCGTGGTAAAAACCGCGTTGTAAAGGTATGTAAAAGTATGCGTTGTAACGTCATACATCCGAGCAATACAGTTCAGCACATAAAACACCAAGCAATGAATATATACATTTACACAAACACACAATACTTTTCAGGAGTGCTGGATGCACGGGATAGGGGTGGGTTTTTTACTGGAAAAAAGTATAGACTTGCAAGGTCTATATTTGCGGCCTGTCTCGAGGGCTAGACTCATGACAGTTACTACTATTGCTATTTTTGTTTTTTATCATTATACGGAATTCTTCATTGTGTCATCACATAGTAGTCTGATCTCAATTCTTCATTAAATTTGTCTCTAATCAATTAACTCAGTGTTTTTATTTCCATTTAGTTGCCTGAAATGGATAATCCTTCCGATTAATCCTACAGTTGGAGCTCACCAGGGTGGGAGTAGGACCTCACTTCATCTATATTCAGGTAAGACAAAAATGGAGTGAAGTGAACTAGTTAAGTTAGTAAGTAACTAACTAACTGCTATTGTGAGCAATTGTTTATCTAGGTTGTTGTAGACAATATAGGTCATGGCAACATCCCCCAAGGGGTCAAGATAGTTAGTGAGGTATATTTCCCTATTAACTAAGCAGTATCATACACTCCTACAAGCAGATAAACAGGTTGCATAAAAACTAAAGGCAACAGCGCAAAGTAAAAGTAAAGCACAAAAAAACAAGCTTTTATTTATTTTTATCTACAAACAAACCCACCTTCTCCATCCACAACAAGCCCACCCATTTTACCAAAGAAATTGACCTAACCACCAATGTCCAAAAATGTCCAATGAATACAAAACAACGGTCCCAGCTCCCTTCCCACTCTCTCTACCCACAACACATCTCTCCCACTAAAACAAAAAATTAGAAAAGGACTAGAAGAAGGTATTGTCCATTTGGGTACGCAGATGTTTCAGGGTCTGCTCCATCCTGACGAGCCAGCTCGCTATAGTGTCCACCTGCTGCAGGACGCACCGCAGCAAAGGCCTGCTGTCAGATTTAGACGGGTAGGCAGCAGATGCTGTCAGATGGCTGTGGCACCAGTAATGGAATGGCCAGGAGGCTAAAGGCTGAGGAGGACCAGTTGATCTGACGCCCGGCTGAGAGGGAAGTATTTGCACCTCTTCTTTTTCCAGGACCACTAACCCATGGTATTCCTACTGGATACATGCCAGCCTCTGCCACCTCAGATGGGCGGCTATCTCCTGACAATTGGGTGCTATGGATGGGCCAGCAAAAGTAGCTATATTGAGAAAAACAAAAAGAAAAAACACACATTGTAAATAATGCTCTGTGCAAACAATTGTTTGAAATGAGCGTGAGGAACTGGAGCAGTACATTGCTGGTCACCTAGGGCCATTCGAATTTGATGTGATTATGATTGGGAGTGTCACAAGGCCAATTTTATGTTTTACCCACTCATGCCTCACATATAAAGCATTGACTGTGTGGCAGATAAACATGAAGGCAGAATAAGAGAGGATGATAAACACAGCGATTTGATTTTTTTTCTTCCAAAGGCTTTTCAAGTAACTAAACAGACACTTTGAGTGGAACAATAAATGACCTCTCATTAATGAGTAAGGCATTATACACTAAGGAGTAAGCATGGGCCAAAAATCCGTTCCACTCGTGAAATTTGCAGATTTTCGGCAATTTCGCGATCCGCGAATCTCGCAAAAAATTGACCCTTTACACAAGAGGCATGTGAACACGCATAGAAGCCCCGGGTCTTTGCATCCATGAGTTTCTCGAGCGCAACCCTGTGTAGTTCCTGTGACCAGGAGGCTGCTTTCTCCTCACCTGCTGCCTTGCGCGCTCTCTGACCCTTTACACAAGAGGCATGTGAACACGCATAGAAGCCCCGGGTCTTTGCATCCATGAGTTTCTCGATCGCAACCCCCGTGTAGTTCCTGTGACCAGGAGACTAGTTTTTCCTCACCTGCTGCCCTGCACGCTCTCTGACCCTTTCCACAAGAGGCATGTGAACACGCATAGAAGCCCTGGGTGTTTGCATCCATGATTTTCTTGAGCGCAACCCCCGTGTAGTTCCTGTGACCAGGAGGCTGCTTTCTCCTCACCTGCTGCCCTGATCGCCCTCTGACCCTTTACACAAGAGGCATGTGAACACGCATAGAAGTCCCGGGTCTTTGCATCCACGAGTTTCTCAAGCGTAACCCCCATGTAGTTCCTGTGACCAGGAGGTTGCTTTCTCCTCACCTGCTACCCTGCTCACTCTCTGACTCTTTACACAAGAGGCATGTGAGCGCGCATAGACGCATCTTTGCATCCATGAGTTTCTAGAGCGCAACCCCGTGTAGTTCCTGTGACCAGGAGGCTGCTTTCTCCTCACCTGCTGCCCTGCTCGCTCTCTGACCCTTTACACAAGAGGCATGTGAACACGCATAGAAGCCCCGGGTCTTTGCATCCATGAGTTTCTCGATCGCAACCCCCGTGTAGTTCCTGTGACCAGGAGACTAGTTTTTCCTCACCTGCTGCCCTGCACGCTCTCTGACCCTTTCCACAAGAGGCATGTGAACACGCATAGAAGCCCTGGGTGTTTGCATCCATGATTTTCTTGAGCGCAACCCCCGTGTAGTTCCTGTGACCAGGAGGCTGCTTTCTCCTCACCTGCTGCCCTGATCGCCCTCTGACCCTTTACACAAGAGGCATGTGAACACGCATAGAAGTCCCGGGTCTTTGCATCCACGAGTTTCTCAAGCGCAACCCCCATGTAGTTCCTGTGACCAGGAGGTTGCTTTCTCATCACCTGCTACCCTGCTCACTCTCTGACTCTTTACACAAGAGGCATGTGAACGCGCATAGACGCATCTTTGCATCCATGAGTTTCTAGAGCGCAACCCCGTGTAGTTCCTGTGACCAGGAGGCTGCTTTCTCCTCACCTGCTGCCCTGCTCGCTCTCTGACCCTTTACACAAGAGGCATGTGAACACGCATAGAAGCCCCGGGTCTTTGCATCCATGAGTTTCTCGAGCGCAACCCCCGTGTAGTTCCTGTGACCAGGCGGCTGCTTTCTCCTCATCTGCTGCCCTGCTCGCTCTCTGACACTTTATACACAAGAGGCATGTGAACACGCATAGAAGCCCCGCCCGTTTGGCCCCGCACCACACACTAGCTGTATGAAACGTCTTCCCGTCCTTTCCCCACTATGGTGGACAGCTCACTCAAGGGACCTCGGCGTGTTTTGGCGCAGTGGCACACATGGTCACTGGAGACAAATCATCTGGCCCTTTATGCAGCTTCAGTATAGGGAAAGCACTATACATTTTCCCAATGAGGTAGCACTTACTGGATTAGCCAGTTGAAAGTACTCCAGTGCAAATTGCAAAATAATCCGTGAGTTCACGGGAAAATCTACAAATTCGCAGATTTTTTTGCGTTTTTGCACGAATTCGCAGACCGCAGATCCGCAAAATTCGCACATAGTTACTATGGAGTACAAGTTGTGTGTTGTGCTAAATAAATGGTTCCATGCTCTTTGCTAGCCAATCCCGAGGTATTTTGCTACTATCAGCAGCTCAGGCAGCTATAGTTGACAATTATCTATTTTGAAATCCAATGGCCTAGCTCTTCTCCACATGCCTTTCTCTTTCTACTCTGACTCCAAAGAAGCAAATGAATATTAAATAAGACACTGCATCACATATGAAATTCGGATGTTATCCTGTCTGCCATAAGTAGACGTTATGGAAAAGGATGCATTGTACTAATGGGGAAGTAACCGGCTATATAGATTGTATTTGTCACTTTTGTCACAGGGTATCCCATGTACTAAACTTGACATAAAATCATGCACTCACTGACACTTTACTCACTGGTCTCACCTGCCACCACAAATTATTTCCGACAAATTCATTCACTGGGTAGTACGGAAAAGAAATTTGACTTACTCTACTGCAGGGTAGGGTAGAGGGATTAGGCAGGCAGGATAGAACTTTTAATATAGATTAGAGGCATCACTGTCACTACACTAATCATCAATTCATCACCTTTGGCTTATACAGTCACTGTACTAGTCGACACAAGTCGAAAGAGGAAAAACCTGAACAGGCATAAAATAAATTTGTTTTAGGAAACATTAAATATATTTTGGAATCATTTCACATGGCTATAAAATCAAATGTGGCATATGCCAAAAATTGATTTTTCAATTTTTTGGTAGGTTTTGATGGAAAAATGTAGGAAAAAATAAAGGAGTGAAGTACTAAGAGGTGACTGAGTGGGTGAAGGGAAACACATCGTAGGTGTTCAGTTTGCAATGCATTGAAAATGTAAATGCCACATTAACTGAAACAGACGCATATTGTACAACCTATATTGGAGTCATAAATTGAAACATACTGCACTTCAGTCCTTGGTGGCTTGGAGTCGGATGATGAAAGAAGATGGGTGGGATACATCTGCCTTGCTTAAGAAATAAAGGAAGTCAAGGTAGTAGAACAAAAATTTAAAAAAATGCCTCCCACATTGAACCATAGCTTTGATAACCCTACAAAAACAAAGTAAGCATAGTAGGTGAACAGCATGCTCCTCTCTATGAGAGGAGCTGCCTTGATTATTTATCCAAGCAATCCAAATATTCATTCATCCTTTCAATCAACTTCACCTATAGCTACCATGATTGAAGCTTTATTTTCTCTCAACCAATCTTTCACCAAAATTTCCACTCTATTATCCATCCATTCAGTATCAATATCTACCATTTCTTCTAACCATTCTGTCACCCATCCATCCCTTTACCCACCCACACACCCTTTTACCCACTCCCCCTGTACTCATATTATATACCATTTTCAACCATACTTTCTTTTAACCTTCCGTTCTTTCATGTTTTCCTCAGGCCATCAATGATCATTAAGTGAGCTTTTCCTGAGTTTCAGATAGAAGAGGCCATAATAACTGAACTGCCGCTGCAGCTGGCAAAGCTGGGTGGGTTACAGTCAGGAGTCTATGATGTCCTGGTACTGGCTAGTGAGTATACTAATAATTGTCAATAAGCAACGAAGTATGTGACTTACCATGCCCGTCCCTGCCGCCGCTTCACCCCCGCCAAGTGACTTACCTCCTGCAGCGACATTTGAGCCGGCATCACTGGTGGTGTGTGTGGCTAGAATAAAACACTATATATATTTTAGATGCCAAATACGCCTACCCTAATTTTTTCAACCAAAAAATACAAAGACATCACTCTGGGCACTAGGTTGGTTCACAGTGTTAGACAAGCCAGTTAGTGTAGCCAAATAAAAACCTTTTTGTAAAAGAGAGGCATAGCTATAACCTATGATGATCATGATGAGTAAGTCAATGAAGCACAAAGAAGGGGTGAAATAATAGTTAATGACGTATGCTGTTGGTTGGCAAATGGAATGGAACCTAATACTTTCCAGGCATGCTACATTGTTATGGAAACTGCTGGTATACTGTATAAATGAATTTCACAGCACATAACATTGGAGTGTGATGGTGGGGACTCCACGACCATGCCCACTATCTCGTTAACTCAACTGTTAGAGCATGAGCAGGAAAAAAAAAACCTTTAAAACAAACATATATGGTGAATATTATTTATAATAATAGCTTATTTGGGCCTACAATCTTCACAGTGGACAATAGAGTACCACAAATGTGTTCTCCGTCTTAAAGTACCACAACATATATTGGAGAGAGGGAAAGTTTATCACCAATAAAACGGAAGATACGTGAACTAGAGACTAGCACTGACCGGATAAGTCAGCTACAATAAAAAGCATGTCATGAGGAAAATATATAATACAGGGAGAACAGGAATGAGACAGTATAAAAAAATAAACAAGGCAAAAGTAGTAAAGTGAGCAGAGGAATAATAGCTAATCCATTGTGCTTTGCATGAGTGGGTTCGTATCCCATCCTTTTCACCATATGAAACGTAATCGGCAGGTTAGGGTATCAGAGGAACTCCATTTTTCACCAGCAACACCAGCCTCCAGACAGCAACTTGCCGTCCTGGAACCCAGCACCAGCATTCCTCTACCCAAAGGTTCTACCCTAAGCTCACAACAATCATAAAACCCACCATTAGGATAATGATAATAAATATTAGGACTTACTAGGGTTATCAGCAACCCAACATTAGGGAAATGATAATAAATATTAGGACTTACTAGGGTTAGCAGATCTCTCGGCAGCAGCACTGGTGGTCAGTGCCTCCTGCTGACCAGGTACTCCTGAGCCCGTCTCTGCAATGTTCCTCTTCTTGTCCTTGGGTGCTGATGTAAGAACTAAAGAAGATAAAAAAATAGATTAATGGGTCAGTTAATCTCTATAGAATTATTTTGACCGGCAAATGCAGTCAAATGGCACTTCTCTGAAACAGTTCAGATATAGTACTGGCTTTGAGTCTATCGACTATTGTTGAGTGGCCTGTTCTAATATTAAAATCCAAATTCCAACTTTCCTTAACAAAAAATACATTTGGAACTAATGCATTGCAATGAATGATCTTTGAATCTATTCTCATTCTTACACCCCTTGATGGATAATTCAGTCTCACTTTTTTTGCAATGCATAGACACATACTACACCTCGCTGTTAAATAGCTTGAAACTTGCGAGCTAAATGAACAAAGTCACAGAGAAAGCTAACTCACTGATATCACTGTCTCACTATGGTGACAGGACAGCAACATAGTCTGCAATGGCTTCTTAATAAATCAACCAAAGCGAGCGCCAATGATGAGTACGATTAGGTAGCGAAGAGCACCTACATAGCAGAAACAGGATCACATATTAATAATATCCTGAATGTAAACTAAGGGTAACTTACTCTTAAGTATGGGCTGCGATTTGGATTTTTTTTAGCATTGTCAAAAATACAACAAATAATTGAAACTCACGAGCTCTGGATTTTCAACACCGAGCAGGTCATGCTCCTTGTCAAGAATATCTGTCCAGTGGTGCGTTAGCTGCTGGAAGATGTGCCAAACCTGATTGGTGTGCCACACGCTCTGGTGCATTCTCCCCAGTGCAGACGACGCTCCCGCAGGGGATAGCCAGTGCTATGCCTGCCTCCTGCTACCAGCATGGAGAGGAGGTGGCTTTCAGAGACCAGACCAATAACTTTAGTTAACAAACACAGATCTACGCAAAGTACTCAAATTCAGTTTTTCTTTCTCTTCTTCAATAGCAGTGCATTGCAGGTCTAATTAACTCGGGTCGGTACGGAGCTGGACTGATTCATTAGTTACAATCAGGAAAAGGATGTAAGGACTCAGGGGGGTTTGAGTACCTCAACAGGAAGAAGAAGGAAGTTATTGACTTCAAAGGTAAACAAACATGATGATGACTCTGAGGCTTACTCAGCTCTGTGGACTGGAGAGTGGTGCGTTAATTTGGGAAATGCTGGCTCAAATGTGAAACCCTTTTGTGGTTTTAGATGGGGGGGGCTGTACTTAGAACTGGAGACAGACTTGTGATGCTGCATCATCACATGATGCACACACTTGGCTAAATGTTATAATGATGGTTGCGAGATTGATCAGCCCGGTACATGCATCTTGTCCATGATTGGTTGTAAATTGCTTTCACTTCTAGTAAATTGTTCCCTCATGAGTTATAAAATGAATGAGTGCAGCAGCCTATGCTCTTGCTCTGTCTCTGAGTCTTGGTATACTCCTCATGAAGCTTACCTTCTGACCTTTTCTTTGAATATAAAATATAATTTCCGTTTTACAATCTGCAGGCCTTTTCTTCTCCTTCACGAAAGGTGAAAGGTGAAAGCTCCATAACACTCCATAACACTCCTGTTACCATACAGGACCGGTTCAGCCAGGCACCCAAGACAGACATTCTCAGAAGAATGCAGATGCACTGCCCAATTTGGCATTTTAGATACAGTATGGTTTTAACAATCTTAACTTTAAGAACTGTCTTGGTTCAGTCCGCCATAATTTGAATTAATTCAAACCTAGATGAAAGAACATTGAGACATAACTTAGGTCTTTGGGGCTGAAGAACTGTTCGCAATGCATTTACCTGTACTGTTTCATGTCTTCATTTCCTTTCACAACAGATTGATGATGATGTGCTGCTCAATGCCCTGATGAATATTGCTGTAGTGTAATATTTATCTTAGTGACACCTTTCCCCTACTCTCCTTTCCCATCCATTCATCAAGCTACTAACCCTTTTCCTCAGATATGTGTGATTTATTGAGGCATGACTTAATTTACACCATAAATGGATCACACACTTTGTGGGGCGAAACACCAACTCACTTCAGGAAATTCTATTACTTGAGAAATAGCCCTTGCCAGCCCCACTTACTCATACATAAATTGGATCCATATTTTAGATATATAACATTATTCGTCAACATCAGCATTCAGGCCTTGTGTTGTGTGAATGCTTAAACTTGCACACTCTTGACTCTGAGTCCACTTCTCCTGACTCAAGGAATTTTTAAAGTTTAGTTTTAATTAAAGACTATCTTCCCTTTGCTCATAAGAAATTACTATTGCTAGTTTTTTTTTCATGATCGTAGTCTGGTCTTAAGTCTTTGTAAAGCTATGATATGAATATAACCCTTTAAATCTGCATTTACCTTCAACTTTTTTACCTATGATTGCTAATCCTGTTGATTAATCTTACAGTTGGAGTTCACCCAGGTGGGAGTGGGGCACCGCTTGTGATGCCTTTCCTGTTTGCAAGCTACCCTCCTCTACTACCACCACCATCAAGAAGGTACCTTAGAAAACCCTGCAGTAAGGTTTTTGAAGATTGAGAGAGGTAGCAGCCAACAATTAACCTATTCAGCTAAGAGAAATATGGAGTGAATTGAACTAGCTTAGTCAATAAGCAAATAACTTTTACTGCAGATAAGTATGTTCTTGTTGCTGTAGGCAATATAGCCAATAGCAGTATGCCCCCTAATGGTCAATATAGTTACAGAGGTTAGTAGGACATGGGTTTAACTAACTGGTATACACTTTGATAAGTGGATACAAAACAAGCTGCTTGAAAAATCAGCAGTGCAAAGTAAAAGCAAAGCACAAAACAGTATTTCAGATATAAAGTAAAAGAATACATTTTCCCTTCACTTATATGGCATAGAGCACCATCCTATCTTCAAGACCTGATACAAATATACGAGCCTACTAGAACACTATGCTCAGTAGGAGCGGGTTTACTGAAAATCCCCCTCGTAAAAAGAGCAAAATTGGGTGGAAGCTCTTTCAGACTAATAGCAGCCAGCAAATGGAACAGACTACCGATCAGCCTCAGATTGGAAGAATCTGAAATTAAGTTCAGAAAACTTCTAAAAACGCACGTGTATAATCTTTAACACGCAGCTGAGCGAAGGAGCCTTCCTATGCTTTTTGAAATGCCTCCTATCTCCATAGCGCGGGGACACGCCGAGATGGCGTCACCAGGTGCTTTATAAACCTCTTTATTATTATTATTATTATTATTATTAAGTTCAAAACCCACCGCCTCTATCCACAATAGGCCCACCACTCTCCCCAAACAAATCACCAGGTCCCCAACCAATGTCCAAAGAATGTCCAAAAAAAACGAGTCCCATAGTACCGGTCCCTTCCCAGTTCCCATTCTCTCCACCCACAACAAATGTCCCTCCCAAAAAAATAACATTTTTAAAAAGTGGCTCAGAAGAGGGCATCATTGATGCAGTTCAGAATTTTCCAACCTCCTGCTAAAGGCTTGCCACCTGCTGTAAAAGCTGCAACAGCTCAGGCAGCATGCAGTCTTGGAAAAAGGTGTCTGGGTTGGGGGGCAGCAGTGGAGTTTCAGGCACCTTCCTGCAGCGCTTGAAATGTTGTGGCCAAGACGGAGGCACTGGGGCCTGTGCAGATGCTGCCTCAGCCCCCCCAAGCCTCCAGCTGACGGTATTCTCCCAGGTTGGCCTCCATTCTCTGCAGGCACAACCAGGCTGCTATCTCCTGCCAAGTAGGTAGGGGTGGTGGACCAGCAGGCGTAGCTATATCAAAAAAGAAACAAAAAGATACATTCTAAACAATGCTCTGTGCAGACATGTTTTAAAAATTATATAGTGGCACAGTAGCAGTACATTGCTGGCCCCCCAGGATCAGTGGAATTAGGAGTCACTAGGCCATTTTTCACCCACACACGCTTCACATAAAAGTACTGACTGGCTGCAAAAAATTAAGCCAGAATACTATCAGATTTAATAAAAGTGATTTCCTAGTGAAAAACTAAACAGACAAGTTCAGTGCAAAAAGAAAAACAAATGATGTCTCATTAATGAGTAAGGTATTATGCACTATGCAGCATAAGCATTCTAAATTAATGGAGGCATGCTGGGTGCTGGGTACTTTGCTACTCTTTGCAGTCTGCAGCGGGGGCATCTGCAATGGACAATTATCTTATTTTAATTCCAAAGGCCCTGCTCATCTACAACTGCCTTTCAATTCTACCCTACGTCCAAAGAGGTAGATGAATAATACCATGTCACATATGTGCTATAAGACAATAGGGTGTCACTGACCATCATGTGCTTAGGGTTGGCTTAGTCAGTCTCTGTAGGTAATGAATGTCAAAAGAGAAACATTTGAGCAGGTGTTAAACCATTATGTAATCCATGAAATATATGATTATATACATTATTCATTTGGTCTGCAGATTGTGTCGCATGCCAAGAATGGATTTTTAATTTTTTATGGTGGTCTGGGACAGAATGTATGAAAGAATACAGGAGTAAAGTACTAGGAGGCGTGGGAGTGGGCACTGGGAGGAAAATACACCTTGTTTTCGGTTTGCAGATGCATCAAAAACTTTGTAAATGCAGCATTAACTGAAGCAGAGGCATATTGCATAGCCAACACTGCATTGCCAAATTGAACCCAGCTGTAGTTAGGTCATGGGTGATGAACTGCTATGGGGAGAGAGGTGATGAGTGATGATGGGTGGGATACATATCTGCCTTTCTTAACAAATACAATGAGTATGCTGATAATGTATTAATAAGTAAGGAATGTAACTTACCACTGCCATCCCTGCCACCAATGGTACTCCCCCTCCGACCGCCTCAGAAAGCAGTGTCTGTCACACTGGCACCGCTGCTGGCACTGGCACTGGTGATCTGTGCAGCTAGAAAAAAAACACTATACAGTTTAGCTGACAGCTACTCCCTCCCTTATTATTATTTTAACATCATACAATCACAATAAGTCACTACAGTTTGGTTAAAAGTATCTTTATTAAAAATATATCTAGGTATTTTGTTGGTTGGTTGACAATTTTACAAAAGCCAGGTAGTCAAGCCAACCAAACATTTTTCGTAATGGAGGAGCAAAGCTATGATGACGCTGAGCCATTGCAGAGCAATGAAGGGGTGGAATAAATTGGTCAATGAAGTGCATATGATCTTCTTTGGTAAATGCAATGGGACCTCATACTACCTTACTGCCATGCTGCACTGTCATGGAAACTGCTGTTATAAAACGAAAACACAACATTTGAGGGTCCGCCATGCCCGCCTGACTACTCTCTCGTTTAACTGTTTGAACATGAGCAAGAAAAAGAACACCTTCTTAACAAATGTGCGTAGAGTAAAATAGCTTACTTAGGCCTGCAATCTTTGGAGGAGAGTAGCTAAAATATTTTCTCTTAGACTTCAAGAACAGTCCACAAGATATATAAGTGGAGAGGGAAGGCTTATTAAAAAAGCAGAAGAAAGCTACAGACATGTACAGACAAGAGGAAGTCAGTTATTGTAATATAGAAAAAAGGATAATGCAGGAATAACAAGAATTTATAAAGCATTATATAGAGGAGGAGTTGACATGAAGGTGACAGTATGAAAAATAATAAACAAGGCAACATTATTCCAGATGAAGAGAAATAGTTAGGGAAATAATAATAATAATAATAATAATAATAATAATAATAATAATAATAATAATAATAATAATAATAATAATAATAATAATAAGAGGACTTACTGGGGCCAGCAGATCCCTTAACCATGGCACTGCTGGTGTAGGTGGTACTTCCACCCACTGCGACACTTGTGGTGGTAGTCCCTTCACTCTGACCCGCCTTTAATTGTGCTTTCTTCTTGCCCTTAAGTGCAGATGTAAAAAATAAAGTAGATAAAAGCATAGATTAGTGGTACAGTCAATCTACTCAAAAATATTTTGAAAGGCAAACCCAATAACATTGTACTTTTCTAAATCAGATCTCCCATAGTAGTAGTATTGAGTTGACCTATTCCCTATTTCCTACAACCAAGCCTTATTACTAATTTCCTAAACTGAAACTACATTTTGAACTACCAATGCTTTGCAAGAAATGATTTTGCTTCTCACCCCTTTTGATGAGCCAACTCAGTCTACCTTTTCGATGCATAGATGCATATTACAAATCCCTGGAAGATCGGGACTGTATGTGCTACATAAGTAAAGGCAAAAAGAATGCTAACTCACTGATAATAATACCACTATCGTAATGACAGATCAGGGAAGTCTTCATGGCTTCTTATATAATCAGCCCAAGCAAGCATCAAAAGGTACTGTTAGGTAGTGCAAAGCAGCTGGGGCCATATTATCAAGAAAGGGCAATACATTATAGACGATTTTATCGACAGGAAACTGCCGCTAAAGCGGCAATAATGGGCTTGATAATATGCCCTTGTGAATTCCCATAGAAGCCCAGGTTGTGGTGTTAACATGGGCTTCTATGGAAATTCACAAGGGCATATTATCAAGCCCATTATCGCCGCTTTAGTGGCAGTTTCCTGCCAATAAAAGCTGCGATAATGTATCACCCTTTCTTGATAATATGGCCCTGGGTTAGCTCTAGCTGGATCACATAATATTCGTAATGTTACGCAAACTTAACTTACCTCAGAGTGTGAGTAGCATGCTATTAAATTAAAAAATACGATTTTAGAAAAAAACAATAAATAATTACTCCCCACGCCCACAACCACGACACCCATCAGGATGACCAGGTTCTATTCTCGGTCAAAGTGTTCCGCTCTCACTAGTGCGTCACTGTGTGCTACACCCCAGTGCTCTGGCATACACACCGGACTCTACACGTTCCACCCAGACCAAGTAACTACTCACCATTTGCTCTAAGAAATGACTGCAAATGTCCCTATATGGGGTAATGCATAGGAACTACAGAACAAGAGTGGGTGTTGTCATGATGATTTTATTTAAATGCATCCTCGCCCTAAAAATTGACATGAGAATTTATGTTACACTGAAAGATAACAGAAAATTACATATTTGACTATTTCATATTAACAGGTAATTTCAAATAATTTCGCTTAGTTATGTGAAAGCAAATTCAATTAATTTTGCACATCCCCTTATTCTGAAAGCACAAGTCCTTCTGAAATACGCGTTTTGTTCTTTGCAGTGGGTCCTCCCTGGAAAGTATGTTTAGTCTTGTACCTGGAAATGGCATCTTTTACTCTTCTGCTGAATTCCCTGGGAACTCAGGGCATTTGTTTTGATCACGCTATGAATCCACTTATCACAGGCAGCAGTGCTCTAAAAACGGCAGCCGCCACAGCTGTGGGTGGTGTATTTTTGCAGCACATACCGCAGAAACTACACAAACACAAACACATCTCACAAAAAACCACAAGGAAAGGAGGCAAATTACTCAGACACAAAAGCCTGCAGACTTGGAATTAATTTTTCATCAAAGCTGTTCAGGCAGCGCATAAATGACTAAGAACCTGATTTACAAGACGATGGCTCGGGCCCAAAGGGGACCAGAGTAAATCCTGGTTTTAAATCATTCATAGTTATCCCTGTGAATGTGCTAATGAGGGCAAGATGCATTTCAGTGAACGATAAAAGCTATTAGCTGAGCACAGGGTGGTAGAGGAGAGAGCCTTGCTGTGCAGAGACGTTGAGGTTGTGGACAGAGAGGTGAGAATCCCTTGAAATGCTCAAAGGGTGAAATAGAGATGTCCCAGAGGTCCAGCTAATGGGTAGTACATGAGATCCTACAGCTAGAAATGAAACAGAAAATAGAGGTGCAGTGTATAGATGTTGAAGAACCCTCATAGCAGCCACACACTAGGTACAGGTGAATTCCAAGTCTCTCTAGGAGGAAGTCACATCTTCCTCCTCCTAGAAATCTCCTCTTGACGCTGACAATGTTTCCACCTACCACTCCTGGTTACAGTGGCATGAAAGCCATAGTAGGGCAATGTCAATCCTACACTGACTGTAACAACTTCCTACATTTCTTCCCCAGTCGCTGCACTTCAAAAGCCTCTGTCCAGTGAGTTGAAGAAGCCCAGTATTTAACTGACAGGAAAGCCACTAATGTACTCATGCTGTTGGAGCTCTCATTGATACTGTTTACTAGCAGACACTGCTTTAGTGCCTTGCCACATCTGTGTAGACAATACTCAATTAGTTCACTGTCTTTCTCTCCGGGTTCTACATTGTGGAAAGTGTGCAATGTCCCTGTTTGCAATACAGCACACCTTTAATGCAGTATGCCAGCTGCAAAGAGAGAGAGTGTGCCTTAGTAAACACAATGCTTTTCGCACCGGGCAATTGCTATCTTGCGGCTGACATGGTGGCAGTGCATTAGTGAAAGGTGTAGCACCTGTTTTAAGCAGCCAGTTCATCTTTCACAATGCTACACCTTGAACCTCTTTGTAGTGCACAGACAGTGCTTTTTGATGGTTTCTTAGACTTTGTACCCTCCTTCATAATACAGCACAGGTGCAGAGGGGAAGATTTGCGACGCCCCTCGTAAGGCTGCTCAGCGTTGCGCAACAGGGAGGGAGCAGGAGAGTACCATATCTCCTACCATTTCCCTTGCACCAGCACTGCAGCGCACCATGCACACACCTTAGCGCTGTAGCGCTAGGGTGTGTTCATGAGTACAGCATAGGTTTTGCACAGGAAGACTACCCTTCATGTACAAAATACAATGCTTGACAAAAGGGAAAGCTTTTCTGACTTTTCCCAGCTTTTCCCACTTTGTATGCATTTCTCCTTACTTGCTCCTACTTGAAAAGGGTGCAGTTTTCTCATGCTAAACCCAATCTACTGTGTTTAGTAAATTGGCTGTAGCATGAGGAAGCTTGGGTGGTTGCATGGTTGCACCACCCTTGGCACTCCCTCATGGCGCAAAGAAATGTAAAGCAGCGTAATGAGATGCTTGGCATTACTTTTATGTTATTTCCAATAAAAGTAAATGACAAAAAGAAGATTTTGCGTTGTTTTGCGTCACTTTTGTGACGTAAACTCAGCTCAAAGCTTAGTAAATCTCACCAAAGTGTTTCCCTAATTTGGATGAGATCACCCCCATGCACATGATAGAACACACTTTTATGATTGTGCAGCTGCTACTTGTAAACCAGAGCTATATGTATTTCAGAATGCTTCATGCACGCATCTGCAGATCCTTCTGTAAAACGAAAGTGTCCCTAGGGATGTAGAATGTGGACACACATGCCCGTTGTACCCCAGAGTGTCAGAAACTCCTTCAGTTGGACAGATACAGATTCCTACTGTCCCTTTTACCAGCAGTGCTATCAAACTAATATGATTCAATACTTTAATCAAGTTCATTGTGCTCAAATAGCTGCACAGGATATCGGACATTCAGGGGTCGATTCCGATTTCGGTTGGAAATCGGCCCGACTGACTCGGACCGGGAACGGAGTCCGACCGACACCTACAGGCACTGTACGATCCACGCAGTACGATGTAAAGCTTGTGATCTACAACCGACCCCTCCGGAAAACAAGCCGTACAGAAACCATTATTCCGACCAGAAACTGGACACGAGCCGCACCAACCGACACAAACCTGGAATGAACCCGACCGATACGTACCCATGACGTCTGACACGCCCAGTATGATGCAATGCGTTTTAAACCAGACCGCCTCGCACGGAGCACAAGCCGCATGGCCAACACACACAGAAATCTGGTACCTGAAGCGAGAGAGACCGCTGTGACCGACTCGCATGCAGCACAGAACAAAGCCAGTGTGAAAGACACGGATCAGCCCGCACGAGCCAACATGAGCGTCCGACTTGGTCCGAAGAACGTTTACTACATGCCCACAAAGCATCAAGGAAAAAACACCAAAAAAGGACCAATCAAGCATTCACAATGTCAATGAATAGAAAGAAAAAGTGCAAGAAAGACACACCCACAACTACACGTAGAAAAAAACACTGCCATGATACTTTGCAAATACAACAGACCAGCCAGCACAGAAAAACTTCAGACAACAAACACAGACACACACACAACTCACCCATCAAACAACCTTCACACCATCAAAACCCCTCCAAATGCACTCCCACATACACCTAGCAGAACAGACACCCACCCACACACCCTCACTTGCACCCACACCCACACTTCACTCCCCACCACCCCCATCACCATGCCCCCTAAGAAGAATCCACAGTTCACAGACAGTAAGTTAGAAGTATTGGTGGATGAAATCCTCAGAGTGGAGCCACATTTCTTTGGTACATTGGTACAAAGGACCCCCATGTCATAGAAAACCAAGATGTGGGCGAGGGTTGTGGAAAAGGTGAACACACTGGCAACAATGTTGCGCACGAAGACCAACATCTAGAATAGGTGGTATGATCTGCGCAGGAGGGTCAAGAACCTCATCCTCAAGGACTACAAGTTGGCCCATCGCACCAGTGGCCCTCCTGAAAAACCAGTATACTTCAGGTCCTGTGAGGAGAAGGTGCGGGGCATGCTACCACCAGAGAGCATCCATGGCCTACCAGACATACCAGAGCCTGGTGAGTACATAACCAATATACTCAATATTGTGTCGCAATACACACACATCACTGTTAAGGGGGCAGTGAAAACATGCACTGATAGCAAAGGCAAAGTAAACAAAAGCCAATCAGCCCAAGAAGTGCATGCTAGTCATACAAACACAATACCAGCCACCCCATAGTGATACCTAACTGTGTCATGACATGTACAATCCTACCAACAAATAGAGCAAGCCAGTGGAACCAATCTAAATAAACAGTGTTAGACATTTCTGTCACCACAACCACTACCTCACAGTGAAGCTGACTGACAGGAAGGAATAGTGGGTATGCTGGTGTAGTGAGTGTATCCAAAAGCATAATGGGGTTGTTTGCACAGATAATGCTCCCCCTCTCAATTGGACCATCAACACCTCCCTGAACCATGCTCACCTCACAGGGGGGTGAAATGTACAGGCAAGAACTCTGGGACTTGGCTCTGTTGTGGGGAACACAAGGCCCTACAGGGAATTGGCCACCAACAAACACCAGGACTGCACTGTCAGCCATCTTGTCAATACAGGCACACCCCCACACAGGGAAGCAGAGTCAAAAGGAGGGAAGTGAGGGCATGCTGGGAAGGGGGTTGTAGCCCAGAGCATGGTGAGAGTTGCAGTTACTCACAATCCTCAGGCACCTACATGGCCCAGCAAGCTCACACTAAAACATGCTCACCTCACGGGGGGGGGGGGGGTAAATGGACTGGCAAGAACTCCAGGACTGGGCTCTGTTATGGGGAGCACAAGGCCCTGCAGTGAATTGGCCACCAACAACCACCAGGACTGCACTGTCAGCCATCTCGTCAGCGCAGGCACACCCCCTCAAAGGGAAGCAGACTCAAAAGGAGGAAAGTGAGGGCATGCTGGGAAGGGGGGTGTAGCCCATAGCATGGTGGGAGTTACAGTTACTCACAATCCTCAGCCACCTACATGGCCCAGCAAGGTCACACTGAACCTTTCTCACCTCACTGGGAGTGGAAATGGACTGACAAGATGTCTGAGACTGGGCTCTGTTATGGGGAGCACAAGGCTCTGCTGGGACGTGTACACCAACAGACAACAGGGCAATACTGTCAGCCATCTTGCCATTGCTGTCACAATCCCTCACAGGGAAGCAGAGTCACAAGGAGGGAAGCGAGGGCATGCTGGGAAGGGGGGTGTAGTTCAGAGCATGGTGGGAGTTGCAGTCACTCACAATCCTCAGCCACCTACATAGCCCAGCAAGCTCACACTGAACCATGCTCACCTCACAGGGAGTTGAAATGGACTGACAAGAACTCTGGGACTGGGCTCTGTTGTAGTGAGCACAAGTCCCTGCTGGGAACTGTGTACCAACAGACAACAGAGCAACACTGTCAGCGATCTTGCTATTGCTGCCACACTCCCTCACAGCGAAACAGAGTCAAAAGGAGGGAAGTGAGGGCATGCTGGGAAGGGGGGTGTAGCCCAGGGCATGGTGGGAGTTGCAGTCACTCACAATCCTCAGCCACCTACATCGCCCAGCAAGCTCACACTGAACCATGCTCACCTCACGGGGGGGGGGGGGTAAATGGACTGGCAAGAACTCTGGGACTGGGCTCTGTTGTGGGGAGCACAAGGCCCTGCAGGGAATTGGACACCAACAAACACCAGGACTGCACTGTCAGCCATCTTGTCAGCACAGGCACACCCCCTCACAGGGAAGCAGAGTCAAATATGAACAGGGATGACACTCATGTGTCAGCCACCTGATGGCCCTTGAGTACCAATGACCATGTACATCGAAATCCATACATGAGCTGGGCATGCACACACTTCAACATGTACATTGAAAGGCTTCACGTTGGCTGGACAATGTACAACAACAATATCAGTCTCTGTCTGTGATGACTGAAGACAATGCAGTGTACAGGCACGCATTCTGATGTCCTGGTGCAAATGTCATGTAGATGAACCATTGTAACAAAAATGAAGGAGGGAGAATGGTTCACTCGTCCTGTGCAACCCGGGTCATTACGTATTGTGTTGCCTCCATTGAAAACCTCACATATGTACACATGCGTTGTGTGGAATATCTTGGTTTTCTGCTTCAGTGTACTGTAGCAGCATTTTTATTGGGTCACCATTTTTTTAAATTATGCTGTGCCTCCACCTGGAGGTAAACTGGTTGCTTTCCCAGTAGTGTGCAGAGATGAAAATTAAGAGTGCATGTCTGTGCTCAAGTGCTGTGAGTCAAAATCATTCACATCACCCAAAGGCAAAGTTAAAATGATGAACATTGAGATTTACAAACTTACAAACAAAGCTGTTGCGTGTGTGGTTCCAGCCACTGATCCACTGCACCAGGGTTGTGCTCTGTTGAACAACATGTTGCAGCCCCATGTGATCCCAGAGCCTTTTTCAGCTCTGGACACTACTGGGAAAGCAGCCAGTCTACCTCCAGGTGGAGGCACAGCATATTTTCAAAAATGGTGACCCAATGAAAATACTGCTACAGTACACTGAGGTGGTGAACCAAGATGTACCGCACCATTCCTGTGGACGTATATGAGGGTATTTAGTAAATAATGAAAATACCTATATACCCTGGTTTTACAGGATGAGTGATCCTTTCCCCCTCCTTCATTGTTAGTACTACCCATTGCAAGCTGAATGGATCTGTACCTCTTCCTCCGTCCCCGTTTTAAAATACATATGTGAACCATTAATGCCTGTAGTAACATAACTGACAATGTCTATCTCTTCTAAAAACAGGTGGTCCTGGGGACACAGCAGCAAGTGAGGAGGAATCCCTGGCCCAGACTTTGGTGGAGGATGAGCTCTCTGGTGTGGATCTGGCTCTGTCCTCTTCGGATGACGACCAACAACCTGGTACCTCTGGTGTGAGTCATCATGCAGTCCCAGCAGCAGAAACATCTGCACCCCCTGCACCCACACCAACAACATCTGGCAACAGACTGAGCACCCCCGCCAACACGGACTGACCTAGGACACAGAATCCACACTACACAGGGACACGGTCCACCCAGGGAGCTACAAACAGTAACACTAGTAGCAACACCCAAGGTGTCCCAAGGTCACCTGTGCGTGGCACCGCAGGTCCTGCACGTGTGGCTAGGGGTGGTGGGAGGGGTGTTAGGTAGAGGTCACAGCCTGCAGAGGGGCCTGGACTGCATGATGACCACCAACTGTTACGCATCATAGATGCGTACCAGGATAGCACCGGAGGATTCGGCCAGGTAGTGGAGATCCTCACGACATGCAACAGGAGCAGGCTGGCCACCATGCACGCATGGAGGCCAAGTGGGGCAAACTTACTGCGGTGCATAGTAACATATTGACATGTCTTCACCAGATCAGCAGTAATATGTCCAAACCTCCCTGTGTGCCCACATCTGTTGCTGCAACATCTGCAAATGCCACAGGGAGGGAGGAGGAATCTGGTGGAGAGTCCAATGCACTGCCACCGCCTGTACTTGAGGATCCCCCCAGAAGAAGAAGAGGGGTCGTCCGAAGAAGAACAAGTGAGCCACAGATGTCCATGCACATCCACCAGGAACCAAGAACCTGTTTTGATTATTGGTCTTTGTGTGCAGTGTTCACCTTGTTGCACATGACACACCTCCCCAACATGACATGGAGGGTTCATGTTGTTCCTATGTAGGAGATGATTGTGGACTTCACTCTGGATATTTCATCTACCAAGACTTCTAACTCATCTGTGAACTTTGGATTCAAAACCTTATGTACAGAACCCACAATCCTGTGCACTATCTCCACACATGTATGTCAATAAACTCACCTTTACACTATACTTGCCTATGTTGTGATTCCAACTTGGTATGTGTCATGGAGCTGATGATAAGCAGAAGAACACAGTGCATGCCAAGTACTACAGCAATGTCATTACCATCATTTTACTCATGTTGATGTGACACATATGAGTGAGACACACCAATAGGGCCCCACAACACATACTCACCATGGACATGTGACACATTGCCTACAAAGATGTTTCCCAGAAATAGAGTGGAATGCACAGACACCACACCTATCCACGGTCAGTGCTAACAAGCCCACAGGTGAGGTGTTCAAATGTCAGTCAGATGTGTGAAGAAAGACAACACACATAACTAAGTGCAGCACAGCTTCAACACACATCAGAAACAAGTTTATTATACAACAGTAGCAAGGTAATTCCACTTGACAGTGGGCACACAGTCAATAAGTGTTGTTGCATTGAGCTGCAGGGGTGTGTGGTACATCACATGATGGGGTACTAGAAGTTCCACCCTGGCATTGTATTCTGGTTGTTGGTTGTCAGAGTTGACCAAGCAAAAGGCAAAGTACCTTGGGAAGGACAGACATAAGATACAGTCAGAAGCACATCAGAACAGGATAGAAATGCAATTAACATGCACAAAACATGTCACAAGAAACCTACACAGTAACAAGTTAGCATGTCGAAACTATTGTGGACTACAGACCATCTGACAGGACACATCGCTGAATGCATCCAGTCACGTACCACATGGCCAAACTCAAACAGCAACTGAGCAGGACCCACACATCTCAGGCTAACTCAAAACATTGAGGGGGAAGTTGGTCATCGTCATCCTGTATGAGAGGCACCTTCTTCCGCACTGCTATGTTGTGTAGCATGCAGCATACTATGATGATCTTGCACACCTTTGTAGGCTCATATAGGAGGGCCCCTCCGGTCTTGTCGAGGCAGCGGAAGCAGTTTTTTCAGGAGAACAAAGGTCTGTTCAACCACTCTCCTGGTTTGGCCATGTGCCTCATTGTAGTACATCTCGGCTGCTGTCACAAGGTTCCTGAGGGGTGTCAGCAACCACGGCATGTTGGGGTATCCAGAGTCACCTACATACAAAGAATTGCACATTAGTTGAGTCTTGTAAGAGGGTGTGAGAAAACATTGCCAGCAGTGCTGAGTGATAATGTGGTGGTGCTGAGTTATGTGGTGGTGCTGAGTGATGCTGTGGTGGCACTGAGTGGTGCTGTGGTGGTGCTGAGTGGTGCTGTGGTGGTGCTGAGTGGTGCTGTGGTGGTGCTGAGTGATAATGTGGTGGTGCTGAGTGATAATGTGGTGGTGCTGAGTGATGCTGGGGTAGCGCTGAGTGATGATGTGGTGATGCAGAGGGCAGAAAGGCACAAAAAGCAGTCTAACAAAGGGCAGAAGGGCAGAAAAACAAGGGAAAAATGAGTCTCACAGAGGGCAGAAGGGCACAAAAAACCAGTCTAACAGAGGACAGAAGGGCAGAAAAACAAGGGAAAAACGAGTCTAATAGAGGGCAGAAGGGCAAAAAAACACTAGTCTAACGGGGCAGAAAGGCACAAAAACGAGTCTAACAGAGGGCAGAAGGGCACAAAAACAAGGGAATAACAGAGGGCAGAAGGGCACAAAAAACGAGTCTAACAGAGGGCAGAAGGGCAGAAAAACAAGGGAAAAATGAGTCTAACGAAGGGCACAAGGGCACAAAAAACGGGTCTAACAGGGGGCAGAAGGGCAGAAAAACAAGGGAAAAAAGAGTCTAACAGAGGGCAGAAGGGCACAAAAACAAGGGAAAAACGAGTCTAACAGAGGGCAGAAGGGCACAAAAATCGAGTCTAACAGGGGGCAGAATGAATCCCGCCCTGCGTGTTTGTCCACGAAGATGCCACCTTTTTGTGCAATACCTCTACTCAACTGGAGTACTTTCTACTGTCTAATCAGTAAGTGCTCCCTCGTTGGCTAAATGTATAGGGGCAGATTTACAATAACTGGCGCATCCCCAGGGATGCGCCAGTTATTGTTTGCCACAGCTCCGCCACCCATGGTGCGCCGCATTTACAATGCGGCGCACCATGTGGCAAAAACGGCATAGATGCATCACGCATCTGTGCCGTAAAAGCAGCGCATTGCTGGAGCTGCGTCAGGATTGCGATGCAGCTTCAGCAATGCTCTGGGGGGCCCTATCTCCCCAATGCTGCATCAAGCCTTGCGTCTGCTTCAAGCAGGCACAGGGTTTTGACGCAGCATTGGCCTAAAAGTGACTGAGTGAAATCTTGTAGATTTCACTCAGCCACTTTTAGGAGGCGTTCCTGCACAGGAACGCCCTCCCCTGCACCGGAACGCCTCCTGATGGCGCAGGGCTTTACAACGTGACGCATCTCTCAGATGCGTCACGTTGCTAATACCCAGCACCATGGCGCATTTTTGTGCTGCCGCTGCATCACAAAAGGTCTCGGTAGAGGGTGGTAGTGGTGAACCAGAGGGTGGCAGTGATGAACCAGAGGGGGGCAGTGATGAACCAGAGGGTGGCAGGGGTGAACCAGAGGGTGGCAGTGATGAACCAGAGGGTGGCAGTGATGAACTAGAGGGTGGCAGTGGTGAACCAGAGGGTGCTGTGCCCATACACGACCGTATGGGTAACTTCGCCATGCAAGCGGCCCGCGAACACGCAAAAAGCCCAGCGAACACGCAAAAAACCCTGCGAACACACAAAAAACCCCGCGAACAAGCAAAAAACTAAAATCCAGAAATTCGCACAAATTCGCGGATTTTGCGGATTGCGAATTCGATTTCGCGTGAAAATTTTGCTCATACTTACAAGGAACCACAGACATCAGAGACACAACATGCACAAATACTGTGGGTGTACATCATGATTGTGTCCATGGGTCTCGCTGTGATGTACATACCATGCCACCCTGGACTCTGCTACTGTGTCCATGGCTCATACCCATAAGTGAAAATTTGCATACTACATTGGTGAGGAGCACAACACTAAAAGGATTCTGTCCCCATGAACCTGTGGCCAGCCTGGGAGTGGCTGCACCTAAGTGCCACACAAGAAAACACATGTTGCCCCCCATACATACACATGTGAGGCAGCCTTACATGCCATGGGATTTAGTGTGTGACAAGCTGTGGTGTTGAAGCTGTGCCCCTGGCAATGAAATCTGTGTGGAATCCATCTGCAAGTCACACCAATGGGAACCGACGCTGGTGACTTGTATGCAAACGCGCCGTACATGCATGTACTGAGTAGTGCGCACGCATTGCACATTGACTGCACTACGCATATGCATTACAATCACCGTGTCAGTTCAGATTGAAGACAATAGGCTATGCGTGCGTACGGCTTGGTTCATGCATGTATGACGCGTATGCAATGTGACCCGATGCAGGTGACTTCTACAGAGACGCGTCATGCAGTTCTGGACGAGCCGTGTGCAGGGCTTGGCCATTGATTGCAATCTGAACTGACGCCGGTAACTTGTAAGCAGACGTGTCATACAGGCATGGACCGAGATGTGCACACGCATAGCTCATAGAATCGTATTGGGACGGATGCATGTGCTTTTAAAAAATACACGTCGTATAGTCAGTTTACCGAGTCGTGCGCACTCATTGGCAATGTCATGGAGACGGATGCAAATTCAAAAATTGTACGAGTCGTTAGCTGGGAATTCAGTTGGATGCCTACAACAATGTTGCAATCCTAGGGTGTCACTAAGGTGAAATTTTGAACAATGCGGAAGACGTGTACGAGTCCTACATTTCCATGGATTGGACAGATTAATAGAATGCAACCGTGTTGGACCTATCAGTCAGGAGTAATGTCTCAGATACTGCCTCTGCAACACTGATTTAAGGCTGGCAGGCCCCCAGGGAACTCACTTGCCTGCACTACATGCTACAGGACCACATCTCAGATACCACTGCTGCTGTCCATCCATCCTCTGGATCCTGCAATGGCACATACTCTGGGGAGGGCCCCAGCTTTCACATAGGAGCAGAACCAGGCCCTGCTGGACGGGGTCCTCCCACAGTACTGAAAGCTGTATGGGAAACCAGGGGAGCAGGTGAGTGTGCAGTCCACTGCCTACCAATTGTGCAAGTTGTCCGACTAGCAGTAATAGAAGTGTGCACAGGAGTGGGAAGCATATGCACTGAGTACTCTCAGCACCCAAATTACGTGGGTACATGTGATGAACAGGTGTCCTACTGCAAAAGTGCAGTAGTGCTAGACTTTAATTCCCAGGCAATGTTACCATATCAGACCTGCAGGACAAATGCACATGTCTATGGGTGCACTACCTGTGTACCTCTTTTAGCTTTGTGATGACTACATGTATTTTCAACTGTATACAGCTCAATTATGTGGCATGTGTGGTAATGTCCTCTTCACGTTGTCATTCTCACAGGTTGAGGCCCACCAGAAGCAGGAGATCTGGCTGACCATCGCCTGGGCAGTAAGATCAGTGGGGTTCTACAAGCGCCGGAACCGCTACGGCCAAAAGAGGTGGCAGGACCTACGTGGCTGGAGCCCGAAGATCGCAAGGGTCAAGCTGAAGCTGTTGACTCCACGCCGTAGGGGCGGACACCGGACCCTGACCCCCCACATGATCCGGATTCTGGCGGTGGACCTGGATGGGCAATTGAAGGCCAGACAGCAGCAAGGAGGGGATAAGTCCATGCAGAATCTCTGAACTATGTCTGACATGCAATTTGCAGTCTTTTGGCCTGGTCATGCTTCCACATTACGTTGGTCTTGTAGTCCTGGACTCATGTCCCTCAATTGTGTAAGTCACACTCCTCATCTGATCCACAGTTGTGGCCCCTACAGTCTGTGACTTTCTTCACTTAGGCACTGTGTCCCTGCAGTCAGCCATGCCTAAGGTCCTGTACAGCATATGTTACTGGGACTCAGATGTGTGCTTCATGAGTGGATCTACTGTATGCACAATGCCTGGTCTCTGACATGTGTTCTGTGTGTGCCTTTCGTATGTGTTCCAATTGCTGGTCTGGGTCACCACATGTGTCTGGGGTTTTAAAAACACGCCCATGCAGCAGGTGAGTCCATGTAGTGGCCTCAGGAGTATGTATTTCAAGTGTGTCACACTTGCCCAGACACCTGGCTACTCTCCAGGCCTATACACTGTTTCAGGTTTACCTGGGCAGTCATGCCCACTCCACGGCATTGGGAGACAACCTGTGTGTCAATGATTTTAGTGTCAGCAGGACTTCTGAGATGTCACTATGGGCACGATACCTGTGCAGCATATAGGAGTGTGCTCACTTGACTGTGCACAATACTGTATGCAACAGTGATTTTCAGGCAGCTGTTTCTCATTTGCAGCAGACTGTGAGGTGCTCATGTTCAGGTAGTTGTGTTTGTAGTCACTCATATGTCAGATTTTAGTGATGTGGGTTTATCATAGTCCAAGAAACAGTTTTCGGCAGGGGACGGACAGGTGCACTTGTCAGGTGCAGGGTTTGCAATGGGCATGAACTATGATTGTGACACAATACAGACTAATGTTGTCCGGATACACTGCCCCTATGACATGTGGCAGTGAAGACTGACTTACCGTGCATGTCTGTGCCAGGGCATTGACTTGCTAAGAGGGATCCTGCATTGGTGTCTAAGGTGCTCCATGCACCCCATTGTGTCATTGACAATCAGGACGCGGGTGGGGGTGGCAGTAGTGATAGGCAACATGACACATATGGGTGGAAGTGGCAGTGGTGGTGGGCACCATGACACATATGAGTAGGGGTGGCAGTAGTGATAGGCAACATGCCCCTATAGGTGTGGGTGGCAGTAGTGATAGACAACATGACACACATGGGTGGGAGTGGCAGTGATGCTGGGCAACATGCCCCTATCGGTGGGAGTGGCAGTGGTGGTGGGCAACATGCCCCTATGGGTGGGGGTGGCAGTAGTGATAGGCAACATGACACATATGGGTGGGAGCGGCAGTGGTGGTGGGCAGCATGCCCCTATGGGTAGGAGTGGCAGTGGTGGTGGGCAACATGCCCCTATGGGTGGGGGTGGCAGTAGTGATAGGCAACATGACACATATGGGTGGGAGAGGCAGTGGTGGTGGGCAACATGACACATATGAGTAGAAGTGGCTGTAGTGATAGACAACTTGCCCCTATGGGTGGGGGTGGCAGTTGTGATAGGCAACATGCCCCTATGGGTAGGGGTGGCAGTAGTGAAATCAACATGACACAAAAGGGTGGGGGTGGAAGTGGTGGTGGGCAACATGAAACATATGGGTTGGGGTGGCAGTAGTGATAGGCAACATGCCCCTATGGGTGGGGGTGGCAGTAGTGATAGGCAACATGCCCCTATGGGTGGGGGTGGCAGTAGTGATAGGCAACATGACACACATGGGTGGGGAGTGGCAATGGTGGTGGGCAACATGCCCCTATGGGTGGGGGTGGCAGTTGTGATAGGCAACATGACACGTAGGGCTGGCAGTAGTGGTGGCAACATGACACATATGGGTGGGGGTGGCAATAGTGATGGGCAACATGACACATATGGGTAGGGGTGGCAGTAGTGGTGGGCAACATGACACATATGGGTGGGGGTGCAGTAATGGTGGGTAACATGACACATATGGGTAGGGGTGGCAGTTGTGGTGGCCATGGGATTCTTATGGAGGACTGTTGCTAGTGAACAGGGTCTGGGCCCCCTGGGTGTGTGTGAGATTTGGTGGATGTATGTTGTTTCTTCGTATAGTCGGTGTCCGACTTGCCGCCTGCTCCGACCACGTCTGTTCCTGATCCAGTCATAGATGTACAGGACAGGTATGACCTGGGCGATGACATTCATGACGCGTTTGTGACGTACCCATTGCTGGCTGGTCCATCTCGAAGCCGTGTATTGTGTTCTGGTACGATTCGTACCTGGTATGCAGCTCTACCGGATGCTGTGACGTGCTGTATGTGGTGACCCGTCTGGCACGTAGAAAGTACGCATTGGACTTGTCCGGCCAGAAATTGCAGTGTTTATGGTCCTGTGCGACGCGAATTGTGTGTTTACGGGTCAGGCTCGTACGGAAAAGGTGGATGGATTCGGAGCGTACGTGTCGGTCGCAAATTTGGCACTTTTCCGCATCATACTTCCTCGCATGGACGGTCCCGCTCCTAGTACGATTCGGTCGTAAGGTAAGGCTATGGACAGCTCTCAGGGAGCTGCCCGACCCAGATCGGAATCGACCCCTCAGTCTACTGCACTCAGTGGTACCCCAAGGTGTCTCATGCACATAAACATCCAGCACCAAAAGAGCCCATCTCAGTCTCATCCAATCATGACCATTATGCATCTCTACTTCAATCTAAACTACAAAGAAAAAAAAAATTCAAGCTGAATCTACAAACTTCGGATATGATTCTGGCTTTCAGCCATGAACCTTAAAGCTTCACTTTCTCACTAAAGCACTGTTTTAAAATGTTGGGTTAGTCGAAAGTCTGCCTTAGAAATCATATAAACAAACATGATGCAAACGAGTTTGTAGTTGCTAAACACTCTCCAAAGACTAATTATTTTCATCCTGCCTGATATTTTTCACTCTACTTTAGAGCCTCCATTGCTATTCTGCAATGATGAAATGTTTGACCATAACCCTTTGAACGCAGTTTGCCAAGAAGCTGCCTAATTAATCAGTGACCACATAAAATCTGATCACTTCACTTCCATCCATTTATAAAACTTTATATATTAGCTAGCCTAGGGACAGATGTAGGTAAATCTCATTTACCGATTCATAAATACCGAATTTTACCGATTCGGTATTTATGAATCAGTAAATAAGATGTAGGTAATAATTCGGTATTTTTTACCGAATCGGTAAGATTCGGTATTTACCGATTCGGTAAATAGCGAATCGGTATTTGCTATTGAATCCTATGGGCCTTGAAGCCCATAGGATTCAATAGCAAATACCGAATCGGTATTTACCGAATCGGTAAAAATACCAAATTGCAAAGGGGGACAGGGTGTCACTTTGACACCCTGTTGCACCCCTGTAACTGGCTTGTGCGCCATGTGGCACACAGACATGTCCTTAGGGCATGTCTGTGTGCCACATGGCACAGGTGTACATGCACAGATGTGCATGTACACAGGGATTCGGTATTTACCATGGAATTGTATTACATGGTAAATACCGAATCCTGAAAGGCCTGAAGCACTGTTGAAAGTGCTACATACATCTTAAAATACAGATTCGGTAATTTTACCGATTGGTAAATTTACTGAATTGGTAAAATTTACAGAATCGGTAAATTTACCGATTCGGTAAAATTACCGAATCTGTATGTTTTTTGAGCTCCTACATCTCCATAGCCCAATACCGGTCGGAAACGGCTGAGAATCGGTATTTTCGGCCGTTTCCGACCGGTATTGGGCTACCTACATCCGGCCCCAAGTACCTTGTTAGCAATCTGGTACTCTCTGATGGGTAAAGAGAAACCCATGGCCATTCGATCGTTCCGCTAGAAGCGAGCTAAGTAAGAGAAGACATGTAACAAAGCTTTCTTTTCGACTTATCTTTGAAACAATTTCAATTCTATGTAATAATGTTTCCCTCTATGAAACCATTTTGCTTTTATAATTTATGCCAGTACTGCTCCCTATTTTTTATCTTTGCTTGCTAGTATCAAGACTTAGGTACTGGTTTTAAGTTCAGCAGGCAGCCTGCCATAGTGTCAGGGAGGAGGGACAACACACCTGCTAGTCTGCCCAGATTATGCCCACCACATGTAGACATCTTCTTCAGCCAAGCAGTAATCTCTGTATCTTCACAGGAACTGCTGGTACTTTGTTTCCTCTGACAGTTCTGTAAATTTGGTGCAGTGCCACTGTCTTTCATGCAACCGGACACTAAACATTTTTGTTTTACAAAAATACACACCCAGCCCTGCCACCCGCCAACTCCCCACACACCATAGGATCTTGTTTCCAGGGTGTGGTGGTCATTGTTATATCTTTTCTGTCTGTCACTGCCAGGTTTTTACTGGCAGTAATAGACACAAAAACCCACATCAGATTGTCTGCTCTAAATAGGGTGGGTGTCTAGATGTCCGGATTCCCATGGCCTTCGGAGTAAGCTTTCGAACGGTGGATCCTGTGGATCCAGTGGCGCACTGCTGTCAGAAAGATGACGATCTGCCTTACTCTAAATAGGTTGGGTGGATCGTGGGTTTGGCGGACAGGGTACTCCGCCCTGATTATGTCAGAGAAGAACCCGCTCTGCCAAACTCTAATTCAGGCCCTAAGTGTGCTTGGCCTTAGTACTGACACTTCTCTGTATGCTCTTGCTAAAATATAATACATTCTCTTAAATTCTGGTTAATTAATGAAAGTACACATTTATTTGATATGCATTCAATTCGCAAATTAAATCTCTAATCTGTATTGGCTTTCACTGTGTGCTGTGCATTGTTGGAATTTGAGGCTATGTGGTAGCCATAACAAATCACTAAATTAAAGAGATGTATGTGTTGTTAAGAGGTAAGAGCAGAGATAGGACCTCATTTAGAGCTGGGCGGTAATAGACAGCCGACTTCTATTGCCAATTGATCTGCCTGTTCTTCTCTTGAATCTTATGCCTCACTGAGAGTGTGATGGTTAGTGGTTTTCTTTACATTGTAGCTATTTCTGGATCTGGCATCTGTGAACCCATTGGGTGGAAGATTACCAGCGAGAATGCCTTCAGATGTGCAGCCCTGTTTAGACTATCACCCCTGATGCCATTCCTGCTTGCTTGTTACATGTCGGGATTTGCTATGCAGGCTATGTAAGTCCCAGACAGGAAAATTGCAAAAAATGTCCTCCACATTGGGGGTCGTTGAGAAAGTAGAAGCCTCATTTGGAAGCAATGGCCACCAACATGGTAGTCAGTTCGAGATACACTGGGCTTGCTGGAGCTGGACTGGCAGAAGGTTCTGCATTATTCTAAATGATGTTCATGGTCTCACAGTGCACCGATTAAAAGATTTCAAAGTTGCAGTCCGTGCACAGAATATTTCTGTGCACCGACTGTGCACCTTGGGTTAGAATACTCTTGTGTTACATGGAAAGTAGGGAATCATAATTTCTAGAAATTGGAAAATCGCAGAACCATCTTGAAGTCAGGGTTGACATTCGAATGGGTAGAAAGGGATGAGGCCAGCCGGTCCTAGAGAGTGGATACAGTGGCTAAAAGAGAGATACCCTCGAATCACAGATCTAATAAGATGAAAGGAAAATTATATATTTTGGTAAACAAGTGCAGAGACAAATATGCAGGTGTAGAATGAGTAAAGGCAAGCGGACATAGATGTACTAGAGAGTAGGGAAGTTAAGGGAAGTAGGAAAAGAAAAGAAAATGTTCATGGGGTGAACAATGAAAAGCAGGCAAATACTCCAAAAGAGTACAGAGGAAGGGGGCAAGACTTTAAAGTGCTGCGTTAAATGGAGAACATATATTCTAAATATACATGTTCACGCCTAAAGTGATCACTATTTTACCTATTCAGATTTGGTAGATAGGAAACAAGAATGTTGGGACAATTGTCCATACAAAAGTAGAAAATAATAAAAACATCTATGCAATATAAAATTGACTTAAAGCCCACCTGTCCCTCCCAGAAACATTCCGTCCTACTGTAGCCCATCCTTAAATCTCAGTCTGACAGTAAGTATAAAACGAGCAATTCCTACTGCCTCGTCTAAATGGCGCATTTTAGACAGTAACTCTATTGTCTCCACCCTTTGTAGTGTTCTATATTTGAAAAGCAAAGGTCTTAAAACTTGATAACTCCATAAGTATGTGTAACAAGGAACATTTTACATTCAGGAGGCAAAGGCAGAAACCATTGTTATCCTGAATCATAGCACATTGGTTGTGGTATGAGTAGATAGGGTTACATCCCACTCTCACCCTTAAAATTTCATTCCGCAATCTGGGATCGGGTAACTGCGCCAGGTAGGGGAAGAACATTCACGTTTGTCATTTTTGACGGCATAGATTTGCAGTGCACCAAACAGCAACACATTCTTTAACTTCACATTTTCATGCACTAGACACAGCATAGTGCTTGATTGCTTTCTAAAATAATGATGTTTTCTCACACCAAAACTTATATACTTTTTCTTCCACTGGTGAGCAGTACAAAATATATCTCTGTATAACACAGCACTCACTCAACCAGTTTTCTAAGGGGCGTACACAGTAGTGACCAAACAAACTCCAGTCATTTAAACCTTCCATCGGTTCACTGACCCCTAAAAAATCGCAATACAAAAATATTGCAACCAAAATATCAATGACAAAAATATTATCAACATATTTTTATAATGGTAGGTACAAATATTCAAGAAAAAAATACCAATGTAAATAATATTGTTGCACTAAATATGTTTTTTAAATATATACACATTAAATTATTCAATATAAAATAATAATAATAATAACGTTCATTTAAAAAATTTAAATAAAAGTAATGTGTATTATCACAAATATAACAAATTCGCTCAATTAAAAAAATTTAACTCACATATAAAATAATTCATATATATTTACATATAGCTAATTAAAACAAATTCTTATTCTATTAATTTTTATTTTAAATATAATTTCAATATTGTTAAATAATGTATTAGTATAAACTTTATATATATTTACATATGCCAAAAATATAAACATTTAAAAAAAACATTCTATTTAAATTAAAAAACTAAACAACTAAAAAGCCTCAGAAATTAGTTCTAAATATTTCGCACATGAAAAACATCAATAATTGAAAATATTATAATCTTGTATAAACAAATACACAATCAAATAAATTATAACAGTAAAAAATAGAAAATAATATGTAGCTTTTACTACATAGACTAGTCTCACTACAATGTATTTAAAACGAAGAAAACTATAACAATAAATATATTTAAAAGCATAGAATTCCCACTTCATGCAACGCAATAATTTAAAAACGTGCTAAAATTTACAAATCTCCGTCAAATAAAGGCAATATTAGTAAAAATATTTAATTACAGATAGATTTTCTTTACTATAACCCTTTGAGCCACTACAACAGAAGGAAAACTCTTCCAGTACAAAAGGGTAAAATGTACTAATCCCACTCCAATCAAAACAACAGTTGGGAAAGTGTTGGATAGCAGAGAGGTAAAATGTACTATTCCTACTCCAGCCACTACAACAGTAGGGAAAGTGTTGGGTTGCAGTGTGGTCAAATTTACTATTCCCACTCCAGCCAGTACAACAGTAGTCAAAGTGTTGGGGGCGGTAAAATTTACTATGAACTATTCCCACTCCTGCAAGTATAACAGTAAGGAAAGTGTTGGATTGCGGAAGGGTTAAATGTACTAGTCCCACTCCAGTCAGTGCAAACGTAGGGAAAAGTGTTGGATAACGGAGAGGTAAAATGTACTATTCCCACTCCGATATGTGCACCAGTAGGGAAAGTGTTGGATTGCATAGGGGAAAAATGTACTATTCCCACTCCAGTCAATACAATTGTAAAGAAAGCGCTGGATTGCGGAGGATCCAAATTTACTATTCCCACACTAATAAGTGAAACAGTGGGGAAATACTGGATAGCAGAGGAATACAATTTACCATTCCAACTTCGATAAGTATAACAGTAGGGAAAGTGTTGGATAGCAGAGGGGTAAAATGTACTGTTCCACTCTGGTTAGTACAACAGTAAGGAAAGTGTTGGATGGTGGTGGTGTGAAATTTACTATTACTACCCCAGTCAGTAAAACAGTAGGGAAAGTGTTGGATTGCGAAGGAGTAAAATTTACTGTTCCCACGGCAATTAGTACGACAAATAAAAGTGACAATGCAAAATTAAATTACTTTAAAAAAAAATTTAAATAGAAAAATCAATATATTGAAAAATATACAAATATATTTGATGTTAAAAACATATTACAATGTTAAATACATAACATACTTACAAATCTTATTAAAATAAGATTCAGAATTTATTTTCATACAACTAAACTTTTGTTTTTACAAATAAATTATTATTTCATAATTTTAATTTACTTACCAGTGAATAACCTCACAAAGCTTTCAGCCAGTACCAAAAAATTCCCTTTTTATCAAAAATAAGTACACTATTAATATGTATATATTTACCAACAGGCCAATTATCATTTATTAAATATTTTGTAATTAATTATAATTAAAGTTTTCAACAAAATACCCCAACAAAACACACAATACACTCATGAAACGATTTACACAATTAACAATTATCAATCTTTTAAATAATAATAATTGAACAAATATTTGTTAATTAGTTCACATTAATTTACTTCCCACCCCATGCCGCTTCAAAACCACACCCCACATATACAATCTAAAACTAATAATTTAATAGCACAAATAATGTATTATCAATGTAACAAATATGATTTATTAAGAACTGAATATAAATTCATTAAAATTAAATAAATTCCCACCATTTTCCCCTATAAACCTCTGAACCCACACCTAAAAAAATGAACTAAACACAATTATCAATTAATTAATCATATTAGTAAATAGTTATTCATTAAATGAAAATAAATTACTTCCCACCACACCTTTACCCTATACTTCCTACCCCACAACCAGAAATAAAATTAATTAAACAATTAACCTAATTAATATTAATTAATTAATTATTAATTTGCAAAGAACCATTCATTTATTCACAATAATTTACTTTCCACCATTTTACTCTATAACTACACAATCCACAACCCAAAAAATCCAAATACACAACTAACATATTTAACTTTCAAATAAATAATTAATTAATATTTGTAATCAATTAATTAATAATTAATTACAAATAAATAACAACCTGTACATAAAATGTAGTTGAAGAAATATACAATAACACAATAAACATAATTAAATATCAATAACCTATACCTCTATAAAATCCACATCCCGCTATGGAACAAAAAACACACAAAATGTAATACCATTAAATATAATAACTACTAACATTTTAACATATATATTAAAAACACATAAAGAATAATTATACAAAAAATTACATCATATACTATTAAAATATAAACTAAAATATATAACAATAATTTTACAAACTATATTTTAAACAGCTATATTTTTGCAATTTATATTAATGCCTTACATTTGAAAAATCGACATTATTCACCTTCAAGTGGATATTCTTGACATCAATATTCTTGACATCGATATTTCCATGTCACAATAGTTTAGACCATATATTCTTGTACTATGATATTTTTTAACTCAATATTTTGTCTTAATACCAACACACCTACCACTGGAAAGGACCAAGACTTAATCAATAAATCTGCACCTCATTTCTTAGATTGGCAGCATCTAGGAGTACAACGTGTACCTTACATGCAGCGTAATGGGTGTTAAATAAATCCTTTATACAAAATTAAATTGCATCAATTTAAATCAGGCATTAGTAGAAACTTTTTTTATCTGTAGACAATAGGGGTCATTACGATGATGGCCATCGTATCGTATTTGGGACCGCCCGCCTACAAGGCGGCAGTCCCACAGGGCAATCACGATGCGACTGCCACCGTAGCGGTCGCATTGCCCAAGTTTTTTATTGCAGTGGGTGCAGCACCCACAGCAAGACAAAAAAAACAGCCCACGCATATCCCTGCGCTCCGTAGTTGGCACCATGCGGTGCCTACCACATAGCATAGGTATATGTAGGGGGCACCATAGGTGCCCCACAGCGCCTATGTTCCTGACCTACCACTGGAAAGGACCAAGTCTTAATCAATAAATCTGCACCTCATTTCTTAGATTGGCAGCATCTAGGAGTACAACGTGTACCTTATATGCAGCATAATGGGTGTTAAATAAATCTTTTATACAAAATTAAATTGCATCAATTTAAATCAGGCATTAGTAGAAACTTTTTTTATCTGTAGACAATAGGGGTCATTACGATGATGGCCATCGTATCGTATTTGGGACCGCCCGCCTACAAGGCGGCAGTCCCACAGGGCAATCACGATGCGACTGCCACCGTAGCGATCGCATTGCCCAAGTTTTTTATTGCAGTGGGTGCAGCACCCACAGCAAGACAAAAAAACCAGCCCACGCATATCCCTGCGCTCCGTAGTTGGCACCATGCGGTGCCTACCACATAGCATAGGTATATGTAGGGGGCACCATAGGTGCCCCACAGCGCCTATGTTCTTGACCCAGGGGTTTAGGGGGCCCGCTATAAGCCCCCAAATCCATTTCCGCCTTCCGTTTTGCTGCAGGTTGACCGCCACAGAACGCTTGGCAGAAAGAAATATTGTAAATACCTATGGCGGTGTATGACAGGCACAGCCACCATTCTAGGACTACGGGGAGGTCCGACAGGCGGTCAGATACAGACTGCCTATCGGACCGTGGTGGTCAGAGTTTCCGACTGCCACCCATCCAGAAGCTTTTATAATATGTCGGACGGAGATCCCTGTTCGGATGGTGGGGAGACCACCACCGACAACTTGCCAGTGGTGGTTTCCATGCTATCCTAATCAAGCCCAAGGTTTTTTCCTATTTTGGTTATGACCTACGAAAATTAGCCTTCTGTTTATACTGTAACCTTGAATGTTGATGAGGTTTATCTGCATATAAAACCATATTAACAGAAGATATTAGTTTCTCATTCTTTCAATAATACAGGTTGTTTCAATGGTATCAATTCCTTTAGCTTGTCTGTCTGCCGTAGCTGCTGCAAGTGTGGCAAATATAAAAAATGTACCCAGTTGTATACTAATCTGGAAGGCATGGCCGGCACAGGTAACAGCGGTGAGGCGGGGGAAAGTGGGGCATGTGGGTGGGGAAGTGGACAGACAACAAGATAGGGAAAGTAAAATAAATAAAACCACTTACCTTGCGCTTGCCTCATCACCGAGAGATGAGGCGTGCACAAGGTAAGTTGTTTTTATTTTTTTTTATTTTACCTTACCGATCCCGTCGTCTGTACACTTCCCCCCCCACCCACCTTCCCCCACACCCACCCCACCGCAGTTACCTGTGCTGGACACAGCTGTATTCTGGACATGCTCCTCGTTGTAAAACAGGAATCTATTACCATCATTATCATTGTTCAGACCACGATTTTCGTAACACCCTCACTTGATCTGTGGGATTACTGTTATATCATCCCTCAATGTCCAAAAATGTGGCAGACCCCACAGAGACACTTCCAGCATAAATCGTGGATTTTTACTTATTTGCTTAATCTTCCATTTCCATACTTCATCACAATAAATAGGCATGGATATCCATCTGGGAGGCTTACAATTGCCAGCAAAATGTTTTCCAGTGTGTACTGCCAATCCATGCAGGAATACTGTCTTTTTATGTTACTCCTCTCTGAATGTAATGACTGTATGCTTTAGGAAGAAAAACAAAAAAAAATTAATTTTGGTAGATTAAGTCCTCCCTTTTCATGTGGCTGTATTAGTATTTACTATTTCACACCAGTGCGGTTGTCAGGCTTTAATAAAACTTCCTGAACAGGCTTCTAACGACCTGGCATTTAACTTCCTGTATGACAGAACAGGACCTGGAGAGCCCCTCATGTTGTCAATGTGTAATGCCCCTTGCTGATAGCTGGAGTTTGACCTAACAAGACGTTGAAGTACAAAGCACTACTAGAAAGTTAACATCAATGTTATAAGTATCAAGTTAGTGGTTGCATGGGTGACCTGTAAATCTGGGTTCCTTCATGGTTCTGTTTTTCAATTTACTCCTAGGTCTTCCACTAGTTAATTTCTCTCAGAGGGAAGTGTTGACTTCTCTCAGTTAGTAAGCAACCGCAAAATCTAGCCAAACACTTTCCGCTCTTAAAAGAGTTCCAGCACTGACTTCACTGGTCTTTTATTCAAAGGAGTGCGTTGTATGTGTACAACAACACCATAAGCATGGCCACCCTTTTTCCATTTATCAAAACGACACACTGTTGCATGCATACGCACTCTGTTTGTTTGCCAGGGGGTTCTATTAACCCTGTGCCTTGGCAGCTCCTGCCGCTGTGAGGGGAACGGCATACACCAGCTCATTGCCAGAGAACCGGACAACGCCGTGAGGGAAATGGCCAACGAGCGAAGGGGAACTACACTTCCCAGAAGGCTGTGGAGGGCGCACATCAGTGACGTGGGCAGCACCCAGACGGCCCCTATAAAGCGTAGCCCAGGCCAAAGACGGGCCCGTCCTTGCCCGTCAGTGACTGTCAGAGGCCACCCCCTTTTGTACCGATTTGGCCGCCATAAGTGTGGCAGGGTATGCTCAGACGTGAGTCCCTTGCTCACTTTGCCACTGGATTCAAGCAAGCCGGGCTGAAGACGGCTGGAATGCCAGAAACTGGTCCTTGGAAGCTTGTTTCCGGTCCAGGGAAGGCATGGCTTGGCAGTTCGGGCTGGACTGTTCCCATGAGGCACAGGGTCAGACTGATTTGCATATAGCCATGTCTGAACTGGGGTGGCAGAGTGGGCTAAAGAACGGTGATGGATCTTTTGACTGGGTGTGAGTGTTTGATTGGTTCAGATGCTCCGTCCATCACCACCCCCTTTTGTACCGCAGAGGCTGGGCTGAGCCATACCCCTTATTTCCCAGTTGGACCTTGTAAGTCAAACTGGGTATACTTGTGGAACTGTTACTGGAACTATCTTGTGTGCTTAAGGAGAGATGGCATTGTTATTATTAGTATCGTATTAAGTTTCATGTTGGAACTTAAGTGTTACTAAGGATATATTGATTTACTATTTCGGCTAGGTTAAGTCTGGGTAAGACACTAAGTAAATATGGCCAGAAGAAAAACAACTAAGGTGCCAATTTAAAAATCCTGTACAAAGATAGATTCATATCTTGTTAGAGCAGTTAGTGCTCTAACTGAGGAGATAGACCGTACAGAAAGACGGTTATCTTTAGGGTCTAGTCATCTGGAGAGAGAACAGAACAACAAGTCCGGATTGATCTGTAGTGGGGTCAGCCCGAGGGATTTAACCTCTGAGCATTATATAACGGTTGAAGAACCATTTGAGGCTGCTAGCACAATGGCTAATGCCAGCATACCTGACTTAGATACCTCCCGCATTTCTATGACCCTGATAATGTCTATTCCAGGCACACTTCCATCACCTAAAGTGAAGAGAGGATGCAGGAAGAAACTAATAGTTCAGGGTAACCCAAAGGTAAAGGCAAAGAAAGGGAAAGTAGATGCGTTAAAAAGGGCTACAGATATGACCAATAATACGCAGGTACCGTCAGGTCTTCCTCAATCCACTTTAACTTTAGACGATATTTCAGTAAAGATGATAGAACTGCTTAGACCACTCCATGATAGATTGGATAATCTAGCTAAAGAGGTCCATAAGATGAGAGATTTTTTTGAAAAAATTGACGATAGACTACAACATGCCCAACCTAAGGCTGTCCAACTAATTGATGGTCCTAAACTAGTTTCTTACTCTAAAGACAATGATAATACCTACATAGCAACCAAGACTTGTAACATACCTGGGGAAATTTACCCTGTGTTAAATTTAGGAACACAAAAAAAGCAACATGAACCCCCAACCCAGCCAGAAAGGGTAATTCCTATTGACCCAAATCATGGCAGTGAACGACGTGAAAGGTTATCTCACATGGGGGCCACGAACAAGGTTAATCAAGGTATAAAAACACACCATGAGGGAAGGGTCCCAAGACATATAAATCTACCCACAGAAAGTGATGCGTATGTCACTGTTCTGGTAAACGTGCCTAAATTACGACCATGGCAGGTGGAAAACCACGATATGCTTAAAAACAAGATAATGTATTGGCTGTCGAAAAATTGTGGTTTTCCTATGGCTGGGGCTAATCAGATTTTGCTAACTGAGAGAGTAGAATGGATAGGTCCTCTGATAAAACCTTTTGAGGGGGACTGTATAATTATTAACTTTTGTTCACAAAAATGGGCACGTAATTCACTAAGTAGTGCCCCACTGCCATCTAGGAGAGATTACAATATTACCCTTGGGTTATTTTTATAGACACCTAACGATGTCTCATAATGACGCAGCCCCTAGTTCCATCAATAGATTACCCCAATTCCCTGTGCTACCTATGTCCCCCCCTTACTTCAATATTCCAGTTTTTAATAGATTTCAGGCTTTGAGTCATATGGATGCAATAGACTGACGTAGGGGTGTAGTTAGACAGGGACAGGATAGTCAGGAAATGGGGGTCAGCAAAGGGATTGTGGATATACTGGAGGTGGTTTCACTCTCACTTCAGTCACCGGATGGGAATCCCATTTTGTTAGTAGACCCTAGTCAATATGTAGGGCTATCTACCACCAGCCCAGGGGGAGCTTCTAACATCCAAACAACTGAGCCATCTGTTGACCTTACCGGTAGTGAAGCAAGTAATATAAGAAAGGGGTATACTGTTACTACTTGAAATGTAGCTGGTGTTAAGAAGAAACAGCTTGGATGGATTTCATTGCTTCTAAGCATGATATCATATGTTTACAAGAGACTTGGTGTATAGAACCTATTTATGTGGAGGGGTTTACATCCTATTCGCTCCCTGCTGTAACCTCAATAACTGGTAGAGCTAAGGGAGGCTTGCTAATCCTTGTTTCCATTACATTAACTGCATTTAAAATGAAAAATTGTGTTACAGTTGATGCCCATAGCCAAATTATGTGGCTTCATTCTAAAAAAGGCAGTGATATGATTTTGGTAAATTTTTATAACAACATATTTGATAACAACTGGGATTCTGTTATCCATGCAATAGAAGAGGAACTTGATAATATGTTGGAACATATTAGGAAACCAGCTATTATCGTTTGGGTGGGCGATTTTAATATACAGCTATGCCCTCTAGCTAAGACAAATGTGTGTGGGTTTAGGAAGGGAAATAATAATGAACATTATGATGAAGACTTTCTACACTTCCCCCACTGTGATTATGGCATGGCACTGAATATGTTAATATTCAAATTTGATTTGGACCTTCTCCCATGTCTTACAGATGGGGGAAATGTTTATCACCCTACTTTTACAGGTAGAAATGCAGCTACTAATATTGACTTCTCGTAAAAATGATAATTTGCATTAGACTCCCTGGATAACGGAACAGGTTGCTAGTGACCATAATAGTATATCATTGACCCTATTTTATTGGGATTGGGATTCTATAGCAGAGGAGAGATCTTTACCAATATTGATCCAATTAGACCTAATGGAACGCGTATGAGGTGGGCTGGTATTGAACCAGTAAAGTTTCAAAGAGAAGGTATAATTTTGGGAGCGGCTTAAATTGACTATTGCCTTAGAGAAGACCTTAGCCCAAAGTTGTTAATGTCCAATTGCTTAAAGATAAATAGTATAGTAGAGGGTCTGTTAACTAAACCCTATACAGGGAATAATTATCGCAATGTGGGCTGGTTTGACCAAAATTGTTCTAATGCTTTACGTAGTTTGAAAAAAGCCCTGGACATGGACCCCAGAAATTCAGCCGTTATTAAGAAACTTCGTTTAGACTATAAATTAGCACTAAAAGCTAGGAAAACTGAGCTTCAAACTAATGCATGGGAAAAATTATGCTTAGCATCTGATTTGAAGAACAGCAAATTGTTCTGGGAGACAATTAATTCCCCCTTTTTGAAGGAGGATCATATCCCGGAATTGATTTCCCACGTTAACTGTAATGCCTGGGTTGAATATTTTACTACTATTTTTAACCCATCAGGTAGGGATGTTTTATGTACTTCATTTCTATTGGACACTATAAGGCAGACACTGCCTCTGTCAGTAAGTACTGAGGAGGTCTGTGATGCTTTAGCTAGCAGTAAGGGAGACAAAGCCCCGGGCCCAGATGCGGTTCCAGTAGATCTGTATAAATGCGAAATGGATCTGTGGTCCCCGATACTGGCCAGAGTTTTTAATGCTGCTGCCGAGAATGATTTCCCAAAATCCTGGAGCCAACCCCTCAGAATTCCAATCTTTAAGGGAAGTGTCATACCCATTCTACTATACACAGATGATGCTGTTTTAATGTCACATACACCCATTGGACTGCAGCGTTTGATTGATGAGTTTGTTTTGTTTATTGAAAATAGGAAACTTTTAATCAACAAGACAAATACATGTCTTATGGCCTGTGGCAGGAAGCCTAAAACCAATGGCTCCTTTTATATAAAAAATTCAAAAATTCAAGTGGTAAAGTCTTTCTGCTACTTAGGCATTACTTTTGCAGGCAAACAGAGATGGGTGTGCGAACACGAAAATATACGTTCTAAGATGATTAGGATCTTTAGATTTGCGACAAAATTGGGTAATCGTCACATTAAGGATATGGTAACTATCTTTAATGCAAGAAGTGATACCTCTGCCCTTCATGGTGCAGGGGTATGGGGTCATAGCCAATTTGATTTATTACAGCAGGATGAAAATACTTTTATTAAATATCTTTTATGTGCTACACAATCGGCTTCAACGAAACTCATACATCGCAAAGTGGGTATTAACTACATTACAGATCTCGCCACCCTTCGCTCGCTTCTCCTATGGAGATCTATTTGGGCTAATAATTAGACTTTTTTTTACCCAATCAATAACTGAAGACTGTGTGAGATTAGATAATTGCCTTAAAATGCAATGGCTAAATTATATCCACCATTGGTACGGCCTCCTTTTTAATTATGATGTTCAAACTGAACTAGATTATGCATCTTTAATTACTAAATCGGAGATAAAAACCTCTTTTCTTACATATAAAATAAAGACCCGTCTTAGAGCTATTGGTCACCAGTCAACTTTTATGTTCTATCAGCAATTGGGCCTCAATGATGGTTTCCAGGATTATTTAACTATTGTCTCTAAATCATCTCACCGCTTTGTTTTGAGTCGTTTACGGCTGGGTATTGCCTATCATCTTGTAGCATTCCCAGTCATGAAAAAGCGTTCTTCTGCCGTTTGTCCTTGTGACAATACATCATGACAAAGTTGCTGCCATTTTTTATTATTTTGTTCATTTTATCTGTTTTAAGGAAATTTTATTTAAAACCTATCTTTTTAAAGCACAATGTAAGATCGACTTCAACTGCAATGTTGATCTCTTTGGACAACCCAGGATTATGTTTCCATGTAGCATCTTATCTATTACATTCTATTGCTATCAGGAAATCTATTGTAGTCTGACAACTGAGAGGGTACAGCGAACCGTACCTAACCACTGACCTTTAGTATGGAAAATGTTACGGCATCACTAATGTAAACAGCATGATGCTTTTTATTCTAACATATAGCGTGTATAGTACTGTCTAACAATGGAAAACTGGAAATTTGAATTGCACAATGCATTTTTCCCTACTCCCTTTTAACAAAATTGTGAATATATGACCCTGTTTGTGGATCCATGTATTTCCATTGTCTCTTAACTGTTGGTATATGTTGAATGTTTTGTATTTTATTATGTTTTATTTTATTGTGTTCTTGAAGATTATATGTATTGCTTATATGGTTGTATAATACACCCGAATAAAAGCGTCTGAAACGAAACGAAACGCATGCTTACTAGACTAGCAGTTACCCTCAGCATTCTAGCTGCTGAAACCTTACCAAGCATCTTATATCGACAATGACCATGGATATAGGTCTATATGACATATAATCTTTGGCCGTTTTATCAAGTCAATGTATTCAATTAATCTAATGCCCTCACAGTGTCACAGGTAACATACTGATATCCTTATATTAAATGGAAACTTCCATAAGGTTATCTGAAAACTAACCAAACATATCAAATACACTTTGGCCAGTAAACTATTGGAACCAGCTGTTTTGCCTCTTTCCTTGCTCTAGTCATGAGCCAACCAAGAGCAAGGCATCGCCCCAAGGCTAACAGCCATATATTGCTATCCTCCCAGTGACTCTGCCCAAAGATTGGTCCACTGCCCAATGACTTTGCATACTCCTGTGTGCCATGTGTCATCTATCACTTGCCTGTTCATTTCTCGGTCGAGCTACCACTGCCTGCTCCCACAGCTTCTCTGCTAATTGGTCTGAGATGTGAACCCTCTTTAAGGGGATGGTGTCACAGTTGCACTTAACATCAAGAGTGTTTAGTCTCATAGCTGTTATCCATCTCCCTCAGTATGATGAATTCCTGTAGGGCCATCTCATACCATTGTTCTGAAAATACAGTGCCTCTCCTGATTCACCGCAGAGGCAATATATTCATCAGCATCTGTCTCAGGGAAGACCTAGTGTCACCCCTCGATGGCTACAAATCATCCAGCAGTGCTTGATCTCTCTGTGAATTACTGCAGGTCACAGGTTGTATCTGCCTTAATTTTCTCTGGATATTCCAGGAAATTAGACTGCTACCATTGCAGCTCCATGTATTTACTTCAGCTGTCTTGCCAAGCAAGGCCCATAAAAAGCATACATTAAGTCAGATCAGAGAGAGAGGTGATTTGTGGTATGGTGCTAAGCTTCCCAGACATTCTGAAACAGTCCTAGATTTTCACTATGTTTCCCAGCAAATTTCAATAAATGTAGCATGCGCCCCAGTTTTCAGAGACGGTCAACTGAACACAAAGGAAGGCAAGTTTTAATGTAATCCAGTGCCTGATTAGGTAGCCACACAAAGCAATTTAGTTAACACGGGATAATGTATGTAAAAGATGCATATAATTCCCTTTAGTGCCTCGTTGTTCAGGTTTCTGTGTTGGTGAGCACTGGCAATGACAACGGCCTGACCGTTAATGGAGAGAGATGCTGGTCTCCGCTGCTCAGCTCTGCGCAGGACTTCCGCAGCTCCCATTCCTACCCCAACTCAGTCTCCACTCATTCTAGGGGGCAACTCAAGATGAGCCTCGGTATCGCCCTTTGTTTAATCAGTAGTAGCCTCGCAGGCCCTCCGCCAGGTCAGGAAGGTGGCAATTTTGGGGCAAACATGGCAATCAGCCACGGATGCAGCGGCCTACCCGATGCATCAGTGGGACTGCAAGGGGATCGGGCATTTGATGGCTAGTCCGTGAAGCCAATAACAAGCTGCAACCCAGTGCAGCGCCCACAGAGATCTCATCAGACCCACATGCAGGCCCTCCACCCACCGAGCAAGGGGAGTAAACAATCCCCAGTAAGACTTGTTTGCAACACCATTGCCCATCTCCATCCTCTTCTCACAGGAATGCATGGGCAGCTTCCTGCAGGAAATTCGTTCAGAGATTGGTTCAATTAAACCAGACTTTGAAGCATGTCTCCAGGTAATACGCAAGGAAGTCGCGGACCTGGGCGACAGAGTGTACGATGTGGAACGCTGCCTGAACATCAGGTCGGAGGAACAGGAGACGCTCTGGCAACAATTGCGCACCCTGTAAGACCAACAGATCGAACTGCAGGTAAAACAGGAAGATCCAGAAGAAGTTGCTGCAGCAACATATGAATCAGGGGAGTACCGAAGGAGAGGAGATGGGACAACATCATCGGCTTCACCCACAACCTGTTGCTCGCAATTAAGGGTCAGAGGCACTGCCCTTCGAACTCAACTGGTCCACAGAACTCTTTTCTCGACACCCTGCACAGAGGGTAGACGGGACATGTTTACTTGAGTTCACTTCTTCAAAGGACAAATAATAAATCATATGTAAAGCATACATAATCTTCAGAGGATCGACAATCCAACTCTTACTGGACCTCACACCAACCACCCTCAAGAAACATAAATACCAAGCCTGTCCATCTGAGGGAATACAATGTCAAATACCAGTGGGCGATCCATTCAGTATAATCTTTGCCTGGAAGGGATAAACCCGACAATTCTGCTCACTCCTAGAAGGCACTAAGCTACTATGGCTCAAGACAACAGAGGGCACCAACGACAGTGACTCAAGCTCCCCATGCATGTGGCCTAACTGCCGTTCTGAATGGTGCACAGTTACTCTGCTCTTCAAATTCTTCGAAACTGCAAAGGCAGACGTCATAGTCCACCTACAAAACATGAATTCAGACCTCTCTCCAGGACCCCGGACTCTGCTACTTTGAAGTTGTGATCAAACTGTCCCAGCAACGGCGCTTCTCACCTGAGTGGGTTGTCCAGATGGATTGAGTTGTGGCCTTGGACATACAGGCATGCACTCTAGGCATTGTGGTCTGTTTTGACTTCCCCTCCTTTTTCTCTCTGTCTCTCACTACTTTCCAGGGACTCTATCCCCCTTCCGACATCCATGTCAGAGGGTCTCAACTCTTGTTGGGTGGAATGGTCACAGCACCAATGCAATACACCTAGGGATGTTGTGTTGTCCCAGTTGGCCTTGTGTTCTACTATGTTCTGTTCACTGTTATGGATCACCTACCCTGGGAGGGACATGAGGAGGGGGAGACAAGGGAATGAAGAAAGGGGGGGTCCCTTTATTATGGTATCACACACCTTAGACTCACTAGATGGTGGACCTCCGTTTACTTAAACTCCTCTCCTTTAATGTCCGGAGGCCTACCTTCCTCAAAATCCACACTTAAAACCTGGCGATATCTTATCCACCATGACTGAAACATATTCTTCTGGCAGGGGACTAATTTGCTCCTGAAGAAACAGCCACACGTGCACCACACAGGATACCTCAGGGCCTCCTTCACGGGGGAAAAGGCTGGAGTTGACATATTTTGCGAAGCACACATAGGAAAGAGGAAACAACTCCATCTCCAAAGATGAGGAGCTTTAATATGTATGCTTTCAACTCAGCACAAGATGCTTTCTTGCAATTCCTCTTTAGAGACCATCAGCAGGACACTAAGGGTGAAATAAATAGCAGAGTGTGACCGTAACCAGGTATGGGATGCGACGTAGGACAGGAGCCAGAACTCATATCAGATAACAAGATCAATGTTGGTCATACTTAAGAAGGAAATTACCCATCTAGGCTTGGTAGATACTTTTAGTTGTCTCCACCTGAGCATCAGGTACTGTGTTTATTACTCCCAAGTCCACAGGCTCATATTTTAGGATTGACTCCCATTTGTCTCTTTCTCACTTGTGAGACATGTGGCCTCGGTGGAGATGCCAGACATCTCTATTTCAGACCACAACAATGTGGAAATATATTGGTTAAGTTGGTTCCACCCCCCACTCCACAGGGACGACCCACTGGTGCCTAAAACCCAATATCCTGCTAGACCCAGTAAACAGAGACACTGTAGCAACGACCACTAAATACTACTTCTCCATGAACACCCATCCCAAAATCCTTCTACATACAGTATGGCACATCTTTAAGGTGACAATACGAGGTACCCTGATCACACTTTAGATCGGTGGTGCCAGCGAATATCACCTGTGCAAAGGCACTCTAACAGCTGAAATGAAGGCAGTGGACACCAGGACCATTTGAATCTTTCTAGGGCATCTTATAGGAAGCTCATCGTACTTGTAACCATCTTAGATCTCACAGGATGAATCATGCAGAATGCTTAGGATTATACTTAAAACACCACTTCTACGACAAGAAGGATAAGTTGGGACCCTCCTCCCGCACAAACTGCACGTTCAACAGACTAAGGGACACATCATCCCCTGCTTCAAGTGACCTGACACCTGGGCAAATAGGGAACCAGAGAAACAGAGAGCATTCCATGCCTTCTATCAAAGCCTGTGCCAAAATCCCCCAAGACACCCAGGCCTGCCTACGCATGACTGGGAGCCTATTCCTCTTATACACAGGGACGTCCTGGAGGGCCAAATACTTCCTGATGAAGTTCGAGGCCCTCTGTGTGCTCCTAACTAGGAACACTCAGGGGCTCAATTGCCTTTCTGTCTCTTTTTAAAGACTCTTCCTGACGCTACTGCAATGATGTTTGTGAGTTAATGGAAAATCGAAAACTGAGAAAGCAACCATGTTAGCCCTCTAGCTAAGACAAATGTGTGTGGGTTTAGGAAGGGAAATAATAATGAACATTATGATGAAGACTTTCTACACTTCCCCCACTGTGATTATGGCATGGCACTGAATATGTTAATATTCAAATTTGATTTGGACCTTCTCCCATGTCTTACAGATGGGGGAAATGTTTATCACCCTACTTTTACAGGTAGAAATGCAGCTACTAATATTGACTTCTCGTAAAAATGATAATTTGCATTAGACTCCCTGGATAACGGAACAGGTTGCTAGTGACCATAATAGTATATCATTGGCCCTATTTTATTGGGATTGGGATTCTATAGCAGAGGAGAGATCTTTACCAATATTGATCCAATTAGACCTAATGGAACGCGTATGAGGTGGGCTGGTATTGAACCAGTAAAGTTTCAAAGAGAAGTTATAATTTTGGGAGCGGCTTAAATTGACTATTGCCTTAGAGAAGACCTTAGCCCAAAGTTGTTAATGTCCAATTGCTTAAAGATAAATAGTATAGTAGAGGGTCTGTTAACTAAACCCTATACAGGGAATAATTATCGCAATGTGGGCTGGTTTGACCAAAATTGTTCTAATGCTTTACGTAGTTTGAAAAAAGCCCTGGACATGGACCCCAGAAATTCAGCCGTTATTAAGAAACTTCGTTTAGACTATAAATTAGCACTAAAAGCTAGGAAAACTGAGCTTCAAACTAATGCATGGGAAAAATTATGCTTAGCATCTGATTTGAAGAACAGCAAATTGTTCTGGGAGACAATTAATTCCCCCTTTTTGAAGGAGGATCATATCCCGGAATTGATTTCCCACGTTAACTGTAATGCCTGGGTTGAATATTTTACTACTATTTTTAACCCATCAGGTAGGGATGTTTTATGTACTTCATTTCTATTGGACACTATAAGGCAGACACTGCCTCTGTCAGTAAGTACTGAGGAGGTCTGTGATGCTTTAGCTAGCAGTAAGGGAGACAAAGCCCCGGGCCCAGATGCGGTTCCAGTAGATCTGTATAAATGCGAAATGGATCTGTGGTCCCCGATACTGGCCAGAGTTTTTAATGCTGCTGCCGAGAATGATTTCCCAAAATCCTGGAGCCAACCCCTCAGAATTCCAATCTTTAAGGGAAGTGTCATACCCATTCTACTATACACAGATGATGCTGTTTTAATGTCACATACACCCATTGGACTGCAGCGTTTGATTGATGAGTTTGTTTTGTTTATTGAAAATAGGAAACTTTTAATCAACAAGACAAATACATGTCTTATGGCCTGTGGCAGGAAGCCTAAAACCAATGGCTCCTTTTATATAAAAAATTCAAAAATTCAAGTGGTAAAGTCTTTCTGCTACTTAGGCATTACTTTTGCAGGCAAACAGAGATGGGTGTGCGAACACGAAAATATACGTTCTAAGATGATTAGGATCTTTAGATTTGCGACAAAATTGGGTAATCGTCACATTAAGGATATGGTAACTATCTTTAATGCAAGAAGTGATACCTCTGCCCTTCATGGTGCAGGGGTATGGGGTCATAGCCAATTTGATTTATTACAGCAGGATGAAAATACTTTTATTAAATATCTTTTATGTGCTACACAATCGGCTTCAACGAAACTCATACATCGCAAAGTGGGTATTAACTACATTACAGATCTCGCCACCCTTCGCTCGCTTCTCCTATGGAGATCTATTTGGGCTAATAATTAGACTTTTTTTTACCCAATCAATAACTGAAGACTGTGTGAGATTAGATAATTGCCTTAAAATGCAATGGCTAAATTATATCCACCATTGGTACGGCCTCCTTTTTAATTATGATGTTCAAACTGAACTAGATTATGCATCTTTAATTACTAAATCGGAGATAAAAACCTCTTTTCTTACATATAAAATAAAGACCCGTCTTAGAGCTATTGGTCACCAGTCAACTTTTATGTTCTATCAGCAATTGGGCCTCAATGATGGTTTCCAGGATTATTTAACTATTGTCTCTAAATCATCTCACCGCTTTGTTTTGAGTCGTTTACGGCTGGGTATTGCCTATCATCTTGTAGCATTCCCAGTCATGAAAAAGCGTTCTTCTGCCGTTTGTCCTTGTGACAATACATCATGACAAAGTTGCTGCCATTTTTTATTATTTTGTTCATTTTATCTGTTTTAAGGAAATTTTATTTAAAACCTATCTTTTTAAAGCACAATGTAAGATCGACTTCAACTGCAATGTTGATCTCTTTGGACAACCCAGGATTATGTTTCCATGTAGCATCTTATCTATTACATTCTATTGCTATCAGGAAATCTATTGTAGTCTGACAACTGAGAGGGTACAGCGAACCGTACCTAACCACTGACCTTTAGTATGGAAAATGTTACGGCATCACTAATGTAAACAGCATGATGCTTTTTATTCTAACATATAGCGTGTATAGTACTGTCTAACAATGGAAAACTGGAAATTTGAATTGCACAATGCATTTTTCCCTACTCCCTTTTAACAAAATTGTGAATATATGACCCTGTTTGTGGATCCATGTATTTCCATTGTCTCTTAACTGTTGGTATATGTTGAATGTTTTGTATTTTATTATGTTTTATTTTATTGTGTTCTTGAAGATTATATGTATTGCTTATATGGTTGTATAATACACCCGAATAAAAGCGTCTGAAACGAAACGAAACGCATGCTTACTAGACAAGCAGTTACCCTCAGCATTCTAGCTGCTGAAACCTTACCAAGCATCTTATATCGACAATGACCATGGATATAGGTCTATATGACATATAATCTTTGGCCGTTTTATCAAGTCAATGTATTCAATTAATCTAATGCCCTCACAGTGTCACAGGTAACATACTGATATCCTTATATTAAATGGAAACTTCCATAAGGTTATCTGAAAACTAACCAAACATATCAAATACACTTTGGCCAGTAAACTATTGGAACCAGCTGTTTTGCCTCTTTCCTTGCTCTAGTCATGAGCCAACCAAGAGCAAGGCATCGCCCCAAGGCTAACAGCCATATATTGCTATCCTCCCAGTGACTCTGCCCAAAGATTGGTCCACTGCCCAATGACTTTGCATACTCCTGTGTGCCATGTGTCATCTATCACTTGCCTGTTCATTTCTCGGTCGAGCTACCACTGCCTGCTCCCACAGCTTCTCTGCTAATTGGTCTGAGATGTGAACCCTCTTTAAGGGGATGGTGTCACAGTTGCACTTAACATCAAGAGTGTTTAGTCTCATGGCTGTTATCCATCTCCCTCAGTATGATGAATTCCTGTAGGGCCATCTCATACCATTGTTCTGAAAATACAGTGCCTCTCCTGATTCACCGCAGAGGCAATATATTCATCAGCATCTGTCTCAGGGAAGACCTAGTGTCACCCCTCGATGGCTACAAATCATCCAGCAGTGCTTGATCTCTCTGTGAATTACTGCAGGTCACAGGTTGTATCTGCCTTAATTTTCTCTGGATATTCCAGGAAATTAGACTGCTACCATTGCAGCTCCATGTATTTACTTCAGCTGTCTTGCCAAGCAAGGCCCATAAAAAGCATACATTAAGTCAGATCAGAGAGAGAGGTGATTTGTGGTATGGTGCTAAGCTTCCCAGACATTCTGAAACAGTCCTAGATTTTCACTATGTTTCCCAGCAAATTTCAATAAATGTAGCATGCGCCCCAGTTTTCAGAGACGGTCAACTGAACACAAAGGAAGGCAAGTTTTAATGTAATCCAGTGCCTGATTAGGTAGCCACACAAAGCAATTTAGTTAACACGGGATAATGTATGTAAAAGATGCATATAATTCCCTTTAGTGCCTCGTTGTTCAGGTTTCTGTGTTGGTGAGCACTGGCAATGACAACGGCCTGACCGTTAATGGAGAGAGATGCTGGTCTCCGCTGCTCAGCTCTGCGCAGGACTTCCGCAGCTCCCATTCCTACCCCAACTCAGTCTCCACTCATTCTAGGGGGCAACTCAAGATGAGCCTCGGTATCGCCCTTTGTTTAATCAGTAGTAGCCTCGCAGGCCCTCCGCCAGGTCAGGAAGGTGGCAATTTTGGGGCAAACATGGCAATCAGCCACGGATGCAGCGGCCTACCCGATGCATCAGTGGGACTGCAAGGGGATCGGGCATTTGATGGCTAGTCCGTGAAGCCAATAACAAGCTGCAACCCAGTGCAGCGCCCACAGAGATCTCATCAGACCCACATGCAGGCCCTCCACCCACCGAGCAAGGGGAGTAAACAATCCCCAGTAAGACTTGTTTGCAACACCATTGCCCATCTCCATCCTCTTCTCACAGGAATGCATGGGCAGCTTCCTGCAGGAAATTCGTTCAGAGATTGGTTCAATTAAACCAGACTTTGAAGCATGTCTCCAGGTAATACGCAAGGAAGTCGCGGACCTGGGCGACAGAGTGTACGATGTGGAACGCTGCCTGAACATCAGGTCGGAGGAACAGGAGACGCTCTGGCAACAATTGCGCACCCTGTAAGACCAACAGATCGAACTGCAGGTAAAACAGGAAGATCCAGAAGAAGTTGCTGCAGCAACATATGAATCAGGGGAGTACCGAAGGAGAGGAGATGGGACAACATCATCGGCTTCACCCACAACCTGTTGCTCGCAATTAAGGGTCAGAGGCACTGCCCTTCGAACTCAACTGGTCCACAGAACTCTTTTCTCGACACCCTGCACAGAGGGTAGACGGGACATGTTTACTTGAGTTCACTTCTTCAAAGGACAAATAATAAATCATATGTAAAGCATACATAATCTTCAGAGGATCGACAATCCAACTCTTACTGGACCTCACACCAACCACCCTCAAGAAACATAAATACCAAGCCTGTCCATCTGAGGGAATACAATGTCAAATACCAGTGGGCGATCCATTCAGTATAATCTTTGCCTGGAAGGGATAAACCCGACAATTCTGCTCACTCCTAGAAGGCACTAAGCTACTATGGCTCAAGACAACAGAGGGCACCAACGACAGTGACTCAAGCTCCCCATGCATGTGGCCTAACTGCCGTTCTGAATGGTGCACAGTTACTCTGCTCTTCAAATTCTTCGAAACTGCAAAGGCAGACGTCATAGTCCACCTACAAAACATGAATTCAGACCTCTCTCCAGGACCCCGGACTCTGCTACTTTGAAGTTGTGATCAAACTGTCCCAGCAACGGCGCTTCTCACCTGAGTGGGTTGTCCAGATGGACTGAGTTGTGGCCTTGGACATACAGGCATGCACTCTAGGCATTGTGGTCTGTTTTGACTTCCCCTCCTTTTTCTCTCTGTCTCTCACTACTTTCCAGGGACTCTATCCCCCTTCCGACATCCATGTCAGAGGGTCTCAACTCTTGTTGTGTGGAATGGTCACAGCACCAATGCAATACACCTAGGGATGTTGTGTTGTCCCAGTTGGCCTTGTGTTCTACTATGTTCTGTTCACTGTTATGGATCACCTACCCTGGGAGGGACATGAGGAGGGGGAGACAAGGGAATGAAGAAAGGGGGGGTCCCTTTATTATGGTATCACACACCTTAGACTCACTAGATGGTGGACCTCCGTTTACTTAAACTCCTCTCCTTTAATGTCCGGAGGCCTACCTTCCTCAAAATCCACACTTAAAACCTGGCGATATCTTATCCACCATGACTGAAACATATTCTTCTGGCAGGGGACTAATTTGCTCCTGAAGAAACAGCCACACGTGCACCACACAGGATACCTCAGGGCCTCCTTCACGGGGGAAAAGGCTGGAGTTGACATATTTTGCGAAGCACACATAGGAAAGAGGAAACAACTCCATCTCCAAAGATGAGGAGCTTTAATATGTATGCTTTCAACTCAGCACAAGATGCTTTCTTGCAATTCCTCTTTAGAGACCATCAGCAGGACACTAAGGGCGAAATAAATAGCAGAGTGTGACCGTAACCAGGTATGGGATGCGACGTAGGACAGGAGCCAGAACTCATATCAGATAACAAGATCAATGTTGGTCATACTTAAGAAGGAAATTACCCATCTAGGCTTGGTAGATACTTTTAGTTGTCTCCACCTGAGCATCAGGTACTGTGTTTATTACTCCCAAGTCCACAGGCTCATATTTTAGGATTGACTCCCATTTGTCTCTTTCTCACTTGTGAGACATGTGGCCTCGGTGGAGATGCCAGACATCTCTATTTCAGACCACAACAATGTGGAAATATATTGGTTAAGTTGGTTCCACCCCCCACTCCACAGGGACGACCCACTGGTGCCTAAAACCCAATATCCTGCTAGACCCAGTAAACAGAGACACTGTAGCAACGACCACTAAATACTACTTCTCCATGAACACCCATCCCAAAATCCTTCTACATACAGTATGGCACATCTTTAAGGTGACAATACGAGGTACCCTGATCACACTTTAGATCGGTGGTGCCAGCGAATATCACCTGTGCAAAGGCACTCTAACAGCTGAAATGAAGGCAGTGGACACCAGGACCATTTGAATCTTTCTAGGGCATCTTATAGGAAGCTCATCGTACTTGTAACCATCTTAGATCTCACAGGATGAATCATGCAGAATGCTTAGGATTATACTTAAAACACCACTTCTACGACAAGAAGGATAAGTTGGGACCCTCCTCCCGCACAAACTGCACGTTCAACAGACTAAGGGACACATCATCCCCTGCTTCAAGTGACCTGACACCTGGGCAAATAGGGAACCAGAGAAACAGAGAGCATTCCATGCCTTCTATCAAAGCCTGTGCCAAAATCCCCCAAGACACCCAGGCCTGCCTACGCATGACTGGGAGCCTATTCCTCTTATACACAGGGACGTCCTGGAGGGCCAAATACTTCCTGATGAAGTTCGAGGCCCTCTGTGTGCTCCTAACTAGGAACACTCAGGGGCTCAATTGCCTTTCTGTCTCTTTTTAAAGACTCTTCCTGACGCTACTGCAATGATGTTTGTGAGTTAATGGAAAATCGAAAACTGAGAAAGCAACCATGTTGGAGGAAACCAAATCATGGAAAATCAATTTTAGAGAAAGACATTTTAAGGAAATACAACTAAATCAGAAAAATTCAAGGAAACATTTTAAAGGAAGGATAATTTTAACGAAAGATCCAAAATTACAATAATCTTGGGTGGAGTGCAGCACTGGCCAGTGGTTTTTGGATTCAGGGGTAGGTAATGGTTAGGAGTGATCGTCAGTTTTTAGGAGTTAGGAATGGGTAGCGTTCAAGCATAGAAAGGGTTTTTAGGGTTCAGGGGTGGATGGAGTTTAAGAATGGTGATGGTTTTTAGGTCTCAGGAATGGGTGGAGTTTAGGGGTGATGAGGGGTTTAGGGTTCACAAATGAGTGGAGTTTATAGGTGTGAGGTGTTTAGAAGGTTCAAGGATGGATGGGGTGTTGAGGGGTTTTAGGGTTCATGAATTGGTGGAGTTTAGGGATGGTGAGGGTTTTCAAGGTTCAGTGATGGTTAGAGGTTATAGCTGGTGAAGTGTTTTTAGGGTTTGGGTGTAGTTTAATGTGGTGAGGAGCTTTAAGGGTTCAGGTATGTATGAGTTTAGCATGCTGTTTGAGTGAGTTTGGTCAGGACCGGCTCTCTGGATGGCCTATCCTCGGGTGCACAACTCGAGGAGGCACACATTTTTACCCCATTTGGGTCATCAGTAAATAAATCACAAATCAACACCGAAACCAAGGTATGTGTGATTGGGAGAAAATCAGTGAACTCATACATTAAAACTCCAATCACGAAATAGATTAGGTTGATATAGGACCTGATGAGTAGCTACTAGATCACTGTTATGACTACACAGAAGCTAGAAACATGTTGACATATAGCTATTTAAGAGAATTAAAGTCTAATAGATAGTATCACATATTTTTAATATAGGTAACAGAACTTGTTCATTAAAGTTTTTCCTGAAGGGTACCTCTTTCCCTATTTTTAACCTCACAGCTTTACACCTCAACAGCAATTTATTCTTTAAGCCCCACACCCGCACTTCATCAAATGGCGGACAAGAAGATCTCCAGCAAAGAGCCCCCATTGAGGGTGCCCATCGGTCATTACAGCGCCGGACCGATGAGGAGCAAACACCCTCGGATGAAGCATGACAACTATCCAGATGTGTGAGGGCATTTGATTCTTGCAGGGTCACACCCACTGCATACCCTACAGAATAGTTGTTGACCCACATAGACACTCATTCTTCTTTAGGGACTGCATACCGTACATACATTCATTAGATTATTTGGAGCACGTATGCTGGACCTTGATGGGCTCTAAGTCCCTCCCTTTGTTAGAAACGCTATGGGATCTAGCCTGGCTACCAAAACAAAATCGACTCAGGAGTGGATACATAGCCACGCCCACAAGGACTGTGCTTAAGATCTGGGACCACAAATCGGTCAGGAGAGGCTTCACATCTTTCCACTCATCCAATACCCCCTGATTGGCAATCCAGACTTTTCCTCAGCCCTCGAAACCAAGGCAATTAGGGTCTGGTCACAGGGGGGCTGTAGGGCACTCAGTGACCCTCCATCAAATCCTTTGAGCAATGTAAACATGACTACCACATCCTAGAATCTGCCCATCTTCAATTGTGCCAGCTTCAACATTGGGTCCTACAACCCTCAAACATGCAGGCAGCCATGTGACCCTTCATTCAATTTGTAAAGTGCCAAATCATTTGAGGGCTGCATGGGTTGGATCTTGCTCACTTACGCTGCAGTACAGGTTCCCAAACCCCATGCCCCTGACCCGTATAAGTCACACTGGGAGGGTGACCTGCACTGTAAATGTACGCATAAACAATGGGATGAACTTTGGAGAGAAATATTCAAAACTCATAGAAGTGCTCCCCATAGGTAATTGTCCCTGAAGATAGTGTTTCAATGGTATCTGATTTCTGTCAGGCTTTCCTGCATGTTCCCCAATGCTTCCAAATCATGTTGGTGCTGAAACACAGATATAGGTACTACATTCCTGCTCATTTGGTGGCCCTGCTCCAGGATCCAAACATATTAGAAAGATATCTTAATGCACACTAAAGGCGTTCTATGCTATCCCCTGCCGGGTGACCCTTCGACCCAGTTATTAGGCATGAAACCCTCCACACCAGATTCCATGACACATGCAGACCAGGTGTTGACAAGCCACTTGACCAGGGCAGCCAAACAACACTTCACACTCTACTGTAAGTGGACAGAGCCCACCCCCCGGTGGCATCTTGGTCTCAATGACAGTGGCAGAACCTGGCGTTGGATGACATATCCCACAAGCTTTCCCAATCCAAGAGGAGATTCACCTAGCTTTGGCAACCATTGATTGATTACCTTCCAAACTTGAATCAATTTGTTTCTAAACTCTCAGTTGTGCATCCCTTTAACTAAAAACTATGTGGCCCACTGGGAGGTTTAAAGGAGGGCGTGGGGGCTTTGTGCCCCACTGGCATGATCGCCTACAGCTTTAACCCCCCCTCTATTCAATCACATAACAACTCTGATGTGATCCTCCACCGCTACCACTGGGATTTTTTAAGTTATGTTTTGTTCTTTGGATAGGCAGAGCTACACATTCTATCTTTCAAACTTAAACCAAGGTGGATAGGGTTTTGATGCTCTGAAATGATCCTTGCTCTCCCCCACACCAAGATGTGATCTCTCATACTGTAATGAAGTCTTCTTTAACGTTGTGTTGCACTAACGGCTTCTATGACATTTTCTTCTATTAGACATAAAAGCCACTAATAAAGATCTTTCTTAAAAATGACCACACACTGGGGCCCATGGTCTACTCAAAATTGTTATTGTATGTTTGTGGAAGTTCCCAGTTATTTTTTTCAAAATCTGTTTACCCTAGAGATAGGTAGAAAAAGGATGCTAAAAGTTGTTAGAGCAGATGGAAAATAGATGATCTAGATGAATATAGATGGAAATGGGAGAGTTGTATGTTGGGAAGGATAATCTAGATTAGGGGAAAGAAAAGTAATCCTACCTTACAGGCAACAATCTTAAACTCCCAGAATATGCATGCTCACCATTCCAAACACTGTTTTGCTTAAAAACTACAAGGTTACACAAGAGGGGCTGAAATGAAAGAGAAGGATTCAAATATCTCAACTATGATTTCATTAATTAAGCATTCCATGTATGTAAACCAGACACATAACATGCGATTGCTGCGTGCTTTGATCTCTGTATAAGTATTAAACCCTTTTGAACAAGGACCACTTGCCATTCTTGGTTAGCCTGGTCTTTCATAATCACATATTCCAAGTTCAGGTTTGGTGTGTTATTCACAAATGGGATTCAAAACGAATTGTGTAATGCGAGTACATACATTGAGATTGCAAGGCTTTATTGGGATGGTGCTGATTTATAACAATTTAGAATTGTAAATTAGTTTTTACTACTAGAAATGCAGAAGTCCAATGGGTTTAACAGTGGCGCTAAGTTATACTTGTTCATTAATACTGGATCTTGAATGAGCTGGGATTTGTAGTTTATTGACATGGGCTCAAGATAGAAATGAGCTGGTTTGAAATACCTATAGTTCAAGAGGCAGGAAATTGAAGAATCAAGAGAGATGGAGATGAGCAGAATGTAATAAACTGATCAAACATGAGCTAAGATAATGTCCATTACATTTATGGATCTTTTGCATTTGTTCAATGTTAGAAAAACGTTAAAGCAATTACCCCATATTGAAATGTGTTTACATTACAGCTGATAAATGTTGCCCATGAAGTAGGACATTAGACCGCAACATTTTCTTGAATATACTGCTCATTGATTATGATTATAATTTCATTGTTTAAGCTACTAAAAATATCAATGAAATACAAGCTATGCAAAAATATGAAATATAAACTTTATTAAATTACAAGACATATGAATAAATATAGAGTTGTAACATTAACTACCATCTGAAGCAGAGTGATAGGTGTTGTTGAGAAGAAAATATGGTCGTCAATGCTGTTTATTAGTTAGAATTGCTGTTCCACAATGACTGCCCTCAATCGCACCACTTAGCAACATTAAAGCATCTCAATGTACTTTGATGTTCAGATATTAATTGTAAAATAGGTTCATGAAAGAGTTATCGTTCATAGTATCTTCTAGAACAGACGCATGACCTGGCTAATGTCAGAAGGGAATACTACATTTCTGTTGGCAGAAGTCTGTTATGAACGCATACTGTATCTGGGCAACCAAGGTGATTTATTAACAAAAACTATTCTTTGTGCAGCACTTGTTAGGTGAAATATACAGTGTAACAGTGTGTCATTTTTATTCACCAAAACATAGTGATAACAAACTTGAAAAAACACACACAGTTGAAAGACACAAATCACAAAGAGGAAATATTAAAGTACTTTAATCTATATGGTATTTAAAATACAGGTAAGGAGTGGGCATGAGGTCCCTAAATACCTAATGGGATTACTTATGTAAGATACCTAGACAAAATAAGTTCATATTAAGGAAAAAAGTTTTAGACAGATTTATGTTCTTTCTAAATATATGCTCATATGAGGTTAGGTGGTTGGAGCTCATATGTTCAAGGGTTAAACATAGCCTTGATTTCAGTACCTACATAAAGTGATTGCTGCTGCACTACAATAGACCAGTGCAAGTATTATTTTCAATACGTTCTCCTGCATGTTAAAGAGCAAACCTTGATTTAATTACTGTAGGAGAAAACGGACACAATAGAAAGAGTACCCTTTTAAGTACAATTTAGGCCAAAGTCTCAGCAGCCAGACATCTTAGGAAAAATGGTTTCATAGGATAAGCAGTTCTGTTTTCCCTTTTTCACTTTTGCCGTTTATATATGCAAAAGGAGAACCCCAAAATATGTGAGGCAAATGTGCCAACCATTGCTTGTTAAATACTGGAACCTTTTTGGTTATAGCTTCTATCTGTCATTATAAACATTAGCAAATACATACTAAAGCGACCATCCATTGTAAAAGAAGTATACTTTACCCAGTCCTGCATGCCTACCAATCAAAAACAATAGGTATTACAGAATATTTCTTTGCGTGATGATGTTTCCTACCTTTTTTTAGATCTATTGGGATATCTTTCACTGGATGCCCCTTTCAGATTGTGCATATTCTACCCCTAAAAGAACATCCATCTAAAATTGGTAGACTCCATCCATGGCACTTGAATTCCGGTGACTTATCAATCAGGAATTTGTGAAGCGCGCTACTCACTCCTGAGGTTCTTAAGACGCTGGGGAGGGGGGTTTCATAATTTAAAACAACACCAATATAAATAAAACTTCAAAAGTAATTGGTGTAATTCCATAATTTAGACATATTTGCTTAATGAGGACATTCAGCCTGAAAAAAATTACTGAAGGAACTAGATTATGTAGAAATGGGAAAAGGATAAAATACATTTTCCAGGAAGTAGTCTTTCTTTTGTATCTACATCGAACTAGTAGTTTAAAAAAAGGATGATGTGATACCAGATAGCAGAAGTGGACAGCAAAACCAAGGTAAGAAATGAAAAAGAGGTGGGTTTAAAGAATAGAGCGAGGTGTAGATGGGGTGGGGGAAGTTGTACGGAAGGTACAGAAAAAAATGAGTAACGAAGGCGGTATGAAGGAAGATAGCTCTATTAAAGTATCAGAAAATCGAGTGTACGCCATTAAAAAAATGGTGGGTTTAAAGGTGAATTCCTCTTTAAGGAGCTAAAAAAGAAACCTAACCCTAAGAAATGAATGTTTCTTTACGAACGGCTTTCAATAGCGTGGTTTTGTCAAACAGTGGTTTTGTCAACCAGGAGAAAGTCATCTTACAGAAAATACATTTCAATAATGGTTTGACAAAAAAACAGAAATTGCCAGAACCATTTTATCAAGGGTACATTTTCATCAAAAACTATAGAGCTTGATTTTACATAAAAAAAAACAGCTTAAAGAAGCAACAAACACGTTATTACCGGTCTACCTTAAGCTGATGTTTGCTATAAATGTGCCTCTTTAGTGCTAACAAAATTACAACTCTTAGTTATTCTGGGCCCGATTCACAGAACTAATTTAAGACAAAATGCAAAACTTGCTACCATTTACTCATTTTGGTATTCACACAAGGCACTTACTCATCAATGAGTAAGTGCCCTCTGTGAATACTAAAATGAGTAAGTGCCTTCTGTGAATACCAAAATGGTAGTAAGTTTAGGATTTTATCTTAAGTTAGTTCTGTGAATCGGGCCCGTTATTCCTACAATTTCAGACTCTACAGTTTAATCTTTGCTTTGACATGCACAAATTCAAATATAAGGTCAACTAATAACAAGCATGAAACTTTGCTATTTAGCAATATTTTACGTTTCAAAGAAAAGGCAACACATTTCAATGACTTGAAGTTGTTACCCTTTCCAGTGATCATAACTTGTTTTAGTTGATTTGGCATAGGAAATTGTCACTGCATCTTTACAGAAACATCTTATTTTTAAGCATTTCTGTTCTGTGTATGGAACTCCCTGAATTAAAAGGCCGTCTAAGAGCCACTTGACTCCAAGACTTATAAGCCATTTACTAACCTCTCATTCATGTGGCAAGTTATTGAAATATACGTCACATTGTAAGAGACATCTAGAAGATAACCAACATCATGGTTAGCTTTAATCGGACATATCTAGAAGAAACAGCACTTTTTCAACCACATTTCAAAACCTGGGTGACATTATCAAAAACATATTTGTGGACAGTCATGAATGTCAGTCACAACTTCTTTAGATGTTTGTTTCATCTCCTCCCATGCCACAATGTTAGATTCCTATTCAGCACAAGTCACGGCCCAGTGGTCACCACACCAGTGTCACAATCCTCATTAATCCATATAGAGGTGGTAGGACCCGCCACTTAAAATCAGGGGGCTAAACTGTTATTCTGCAGCTATCTCCACGTGGATAGGCCAGCAGGGAGATCCGCTCACACTATCAATACTCAGCCATGATCACTCACCCAGTGATCTTATTGTAGACAATATCATGATGTTAGATGATGCTCTCTCAAAATTGGTAGATTAGTTTTCAACCTGATGAGACATCTTCTTTGATACGTTTTCTGTGTACTGCGGATAAAAATATTGCATGTCAATTGCTTTCCATTCATCCTCCCTACATTCCACAACTGGCCTTATCAGCATCATGTATGAGAATACAAAACGCCAGATTTAGCCTATTGTTTGTAATTAGGGGTGGGCATAATTTACCTAATTCAGTGTAGTGTAATCATACGGAATTACCTACAAATTCAGTGACATTATACTTGAATTATTAAGAAGACTAATTCTGTGTTTAGCGCAAAATACACCCTCACATCCACATTAGACACGAGGATGCATTTTGCGCTGAAGAAAGGTAGAAGAACACGAATAACGTGGGTGAACAGCACCTCGTGCTCGTTAATGTCCTCTCATGTTAGGACTTGTTTCCCACAAATGACTTTCATTATCACGAGGAGGAGCAATCATCTACTTATCAGTATATCTGTGTAAAATGTAAGACAGAATTACCGAAATTACTACAGTTAAAATAGTTGGGCATAATTGAAATTCTGCCCAGGGCTATTTGTAATCCATTATTTTTGGACTGTATGCTCCATTCCATAATGGACTCTAAAACCTGTGTTCTGTGTTTGGATTTGGCCCCCAACGCAGCACTCACTCTCTGTAATAAGATCTGAATGTCCCTTGGCCTGACTTTTGCTTTGTGAAACCAACAAATAAATAAACTAATAAATAAATATCTACCAAAGAGCCATTGAAGTCATGATAGTCCTATGCTTTTAAGTCTACGCTTGGAAAAAATGCATTATTAACAGCTCCTTTTCATGATCCCAAGAGATCTTGAAATGTCCTTACTTTCTAGCTACTAAACAAACTAAAACCTGTAGAGCTCAGAGGACCAATGTGTATAATACTCTTTCGTCTAGGATATTATTTTTGCCACTAATTAATTGAACTGTTTTTTAAAATGTGTTTTTATAATGGTGTGTTTTGTAACTGATTAATGCCTGGGTAACTGTAAGGGTATGAACCGGTATGCTACTACGCTATACAATGGTCTTTGTAAATCAATTGGGGTGATGAGTTTAATTATTAGCAAACAATGTCTTTCTATGAAAGAAATCCAAAGGCTGCCCTTGGGTCATATATTGAATGCTCTGACACCAAGCTAGGTAAAAAGGAAAATATGGCTATTTAACTGGATCGCCTTCACCCTGAGTAGGTGCACCATTGGTTGTATTGCAGAATACGGAGTACAAAAAATATAGCTTTACAAAAATATTGTGTTTTAAATATCGGTCTATACCAATGTCGTAACCAGAATATCAACTACAACAATATAGTGAAAGTTGGTATCCATCATCAAGTTTAAGTTTACTTTTCCCAACTCCATAGCTTTTCACCTTCAAAATGTATTAATGTGATATATGTGGAGATAAGAATAGTAAATCTATACATATTTTAATTTTGATATTCTAATTGATTACCACACCATCATATCTATGGATGGACCAGGAAATTCTGGTTGTGCAGATAATTGTATTGGTGTGAGATACTTAAGAAATAGCATCAGTGGATGCACGTGCATTCTTTCAAAGGTCAATTTCAGGACTTTGTTTCATGGTGATGTGCTCTAAGTAAAGGCAGGGCATCTCATATTGTCATAATTCGCTGTGATGCAAAGTGGGTAAGCATAGGACTTCAAATGGAAAGATAGAAGTGCTGGTACTCACTATCACAGAGAACCTTTGCTACTGAGAAATGATGGTTCTCCACCTTTAAAGTACTGAGCCTCTGCAGAGGAGTGCTGATGGTCCCCTTCTCGAGGTAAAGAAGTGCAGTTACTCAGCCCCTGACAGCACCTGCCCATTGATAGCACTGCGTTTCGTGCCATGAGAGATGCTTATGAGCATTGGACGCTTGCTATTAAGAGGTTTTAGCAGAGACTACTTGGGTTTTTGCGGCTGCGCATATTAAAATGCTAACAAGCACGGACGTGCTCATGCCCATTAGATGCCTCTGGATTGATGCGTCTGTGAGATTGTCTGAGTGATTGAATGTAGAGTGTGAGGTTATCAACTACATCGTTAAAAAGTACTCTGGTGCAGCGAATAACACAAAATGATGGGACCCTTGGCAGAATATGGTGGGGGGGCATTGTGGCTCACGGATATTCATAGTACTGAGGCTGAAAGATGGGACCTCTGGAGGTTGAGGGGAGGTTGGAGGCCTTCCTGCACAGCAGGGGTTGCAAGGGCCTGGGTTATTCCCCTGCTATAACCAGGGCTGGCCTGGAAACTGACAGAATGTTAAATATTTCCCACGCCCTACCTCCTCTCCTCTCCCATCTCCCACCTCTCTCTCGTCTTTTCTCTTTCTCTCTCCTCTCTCTTTCCTCTTTCGCCTCTGTGGTGCCCGATCTAATTACCCGGAAGAGCTGCAGAAAGTGGCAGTGGCACCAGCAACGGCCCCGCTGCCTTAAACAACCGGCCCCAGTGTCTCCAACCCACCGGGAGATGCCCGGTCGAATGAATGTGCAGCCCTGCCCTTGCTGTTGCTATGTTTGTGTGCGTGTGCTTGTGTGTGTGTGTGTGAATGCGCTGCTCAAGTACCTTTAGCGTCCGGCAGGAGACCGCTTATCGAAAGAGACATGCACAGCAGTAATTATGATACAGGGAATTAAAGCAAGACACTTTCATACATGACTTGGCAGAATGCTTCATGGGGGGCATCCTTACATTATGCATACACTCTTGCTTAATAGATGGTCACACATATAGATTAGGCGGCGACCAGAGGAGAGGTCTGCCGCCTGATTCTTGGAAACGCAGGCAGCTTTCACGCTTTGATGCCTCAGCTCATTTAGAAATGTCCTGGAGCGTTCCCATGTACAAAGTACTCATCTATTATGTATGTGCTGGCTCTATTAATTGCACACTAGGGAAGAAGTGGGCTTAGGAACACCACAGGCATTGTCACTACTGCCGTGTCTCGTCAGACAGCGCACTAATATATGTGAACAGACAGGATAGCATGCACAGAACGTGAATATTCTGATTTTAAATGTATATTTTGTCGACTCGACTGGAATATTGATGTGCTCATAATGAGACATTGGTTTATGGGCCTGATGTACTAAGAGTTATTCGCAAAATGTGGTTGCAAATTATACACCGAGATTTTGTAAATGGACTCTCATTTTATGAACTGACCTATATATTAATTGGTCGGTTTGCGAAATTACCATTTGTAGGAGGTCGCAGAACGACATGCCTAATGAATATCAATGAGGCATGTGACTGGTTTCAGAACAGGGATGGTGTACTGCATCCAGGCCAGCAGAATACCTTTCCTGTGCTTGCATTCCCAAAGGAGCCCGAGTTCCTTGAAGGAACGGGGGTTGCTTTTATAAAAATGTAAAACTTTTCATTTTAGGAATCATAAGGAAAAATGGTTCCATGAACTACTGCCTACTTCCCTCGACAATGCGAACATGATTTTCAAAGGGAACAAGAACTCAGGATAGCCTTTGTGAATCAGTTACTGCCTTCTTGAGGAATGAGTAACTAGTCGGTGGTTAGCAAGTTTTACTCTGGCATAAGGTCTGGACCAGCACTGCGACTGGGCTTAATCGGGAGGTGATTAAGGACTGTCAAAAACTGCAGCGGGCATCCCGCATTCCATGGCTTGCATTCATTAAAAACTTTATGAATGTCCTTGGTCATCCTGAGTTTTATGTCAACCCTGCCAGCCTGTCCCGAGTTTCCACTAAGGGTTTGAAATCACTATGCCTAGACCATTTGGAGATGATTAGTGTTGGACTTGACCCTTTTTGTAGGGTCATCCCTGAACTTTTTACCTTCCTCCTGTAGTTTGTCTGACCAGTTTTTGTTGGTTTTATGACTGTGGTCACTTTACCACTGCGGATCAGTGCTAAAGTGCATATGCTCTCCCTATTATAAATTATCGTATGAATTAGTGATTCCATGATTAGCTGGTTTGGTTTACCTGTCAGACCCTAGTACAGTGCACCAGGAGTGCCCAGGGCTGGTAATCCAAATGCTGCTTGTGGGCTTGCAGCACTGGGTGTGCCACCCACAGAAGCAGCCTGTAAAAGTGTGTCTAAGGCCTGCCATTGCAGAGCCTGTGTGCAGTCTGGTAATGCCATGTTGACTGAGCATGTGCATCCACTTGCCAGTCCCTAAACCTTCCCTTTTCTTCATATCAGACACCCCTATGGTAGGCCCAAGGGCAGGGTGCATTGAAGGTATAAGGTAGGACAAGCCCTGGTGTGTGTGGCATGTCACAATAGTGAATTACAGCCATTTTTGTTTTTCACTATTGCAAGGCTACCTGTTCTCCATAGGCCAGAATGAGCAGTTAGATTATTCCATTTTATAATCCTAACTGGCTCGGGGAACACAGTAGAAATTCGAGTTTAGTATGCCTGAACTCAGAATGATAAAATACATTTTTTAGTGAAGTTGATTTTAACATTCTGTGTTTGAAAATACCACTTTTAGAAAGTAGGTATTTTCTTGTCTTACTATCCAAGCCTGCCTCTGCTAGGTTGTTTATTCCTTGTCTGGAGTTTGAGTGACAGGGGCTGGGGGAGTCCAGGAGACAGGGTGAGTCAGCCCAGTGGTGAATAGAGAGATCTGCTTCTATATGGGAAGGAGGAGTAGCACCTGGGACCTGAATAGGGCTGTGCCTTCCCTCAACAATCCTGGCTCCACCCCCTGTGGTGCGTCTGATGTGTCTGCCCTGCACTGTGAAAGGAGAGCAGGAGTAATGTCAACAGAGTGCTCCAGGGCTGTTCCTTCCCTCCACAGCGCAGGCTCCACCTCCTGTGGGGCGTCTGATGTTTCTGCCCTGCACTGTGAAAGGAAGGAAGGAGTCATGTAAACAGAGTGCTCCAGGACTGACCAGAACTGGTTTGGACTAGGCAAAGGCCCCTCTACCCTCAGAGGACAAAGGATTTTGGGGTATTAGTATTGGGACTCTGATCCCAAGATTTTAGATCACTTTTGGACAACAACAAGAAACCTTTGCTGAGGAAAGGAACCAGAAGAAACTGAGGAGAGACTATCCCTAAGCTGCAGTGCTGCTTGGGGGATTGGCCTGCAGTGGTTGCCTGACTGCCAAAGAAAGGAGAAAAGACTTTGTGTGCACTTTATTCTACTTGCAAAGGATCTCCAAGGGCTTGAGAGAAGAGCTTGCTTCCTGCGGAAGTCTCAGGGACAACAAACTTCAAACCCCAGCTCCCCAAGTGTTTATTGGTAGAGCCTGCTGCTGTTTTGGGCCTTCTGAGGGACTGCGTGTCTCAAGGAGCTGGTAGCGCGACTCACCAAGAAGAAGCGTGTCGCAGCCGCTGCCGTCACATCTCTGAACAAGGGTGTCGCCGCTGTAGCTGATGGGATGTATGTCAGCATAACGCATGCTTTTACTATGCATGCCTTTACAACGCAGGTTTTACAACGCAAGTCGTTACAACGAATTGTGTTGGAGGGGCGCTGGATAGTGGAATAGTTTAATTTACTATTCCAACTCCAGTCCCCATGGATAGTAGGGAAGGTTTTGGATAGTAAATTAAACTATTCCCTATCCTGCAGCGCCCCCATCGCAATTTGTTGTAATGACTTTCGTTGTAAAACCTGCGTTGTAAAGGTACTGCGTAGTGAAAGTTGCATCATAAAGGAGGTTTCCCAGCTGACGCATTGCACCGCATCACAAGAAACATATTGTAATATCGAAGAAGCGTGTCACCGTCGCAGCCGCTGCCGTCGCATTTCTGAACAAGGATGTCGCTGCTGTAGCTGATGCATTGCACCGCAGAAGCACGCGCATCCACGGAGAAGCGTGCCGCTGTCGGAGCCGCTGTCGTCGCATCTTTGAACAAGGGTATCGCCGCTGCAGCTGACGCATCGTGTCGAGACATCTCGCATCATCGGAAAAGCGTGCCGCAACAAGAAGACAACATCTTTATTTCTTTGCACAAAAATTGATACGGATCGCCATCTTTGCAAAACTTTCGTTGCCCTGCGTGTCGCATCAAAAGGTACATTGACTCAAAGTGTCGCATTTTAAGATCTAAAGAGAACAAAGCTAAACCTACCATTTTAAGCACAGTATTGTGGATTTTTATCGTTTGTGGTTTTGTGTTAAATCTATATAAAGAATACTTTTTTTTAATATACAACTGTGTGGTGTCCATCTGTAGTGTTGTCACTGGATTACTGTATGTGTTCACAAATGCTGTACACACTGCCTCTGAGATAAGCCTGTCTGCTCGTGCCAAGCTACCAAGGGGGTGAGCAGGGGTTATTTTAGGAGTGTACCCCCTTACCCTGACTAGAGGCAAGGGTCCCTATTTGTCACAATTACCAACCTGTGCCAACTAGAGACCCCCAAATCTAACAATTAGGTTTTCTGCTAATGTTATGAAATCAACTGTCAGAGAACATCAACTACTCCTGACACAATTTGGGCTCCAACGCTAATTATCCTCTACATTAGGCAACTACGATAGGATGCTGTTGAAGCACCTTCGTTTGCACAACTTTCATATTATGGTGACTTTTCCTGACATAAATGACTGGTCCCGTACCTTGTGTCCATGTCCGTGTGATGATACATCGGCCTAGTCAACAATTCATATCTTCCTTTTCTGTAATTTTTATACTCTGATAAGAAAGAAATGGAGTTTACCCATTTTGAAACGGCTTGATTTGAGACAATGTCGACCCGCTTTTATAAAATTGCTACTCCTTGATGAACCGATTTTTATTGATCACATTGTTACATTTTTTAAAGGGGTATTTCGCTTCAGAATGAGCATGCAGGCCAACACCTCATAGCAATTGTATTAGCACACCTTGATTGTCATTTCATTGTAACATGAATTGCTGTTCTTATTATTCATTTAATATTTTATATTATTGTATTTTATCTGTTTTAAATGCATTGGGTTTTTAAGATTTGATACTCTTGAATCAAATAAAGCGAGATTTAATTTGATTTGATTTGACATGCCTAATGAATATCAATGAGGCCTGTGACTGGTTTCAGAACAGGGATGGTGGACTGCATAGGCCAGCAGAATACCTTTCCTGTGCTAAAGAGGCCGAGTTCCTTGAAGGAACTGGAGTTGCTATTAAAAGTTTTAAAGTTTTCATTTGAGGAATCATAAGGAAAAATGGTTCCATGAACTGCTGCCTTCTTCCCTCGACAATGCAAATATGATTCTCTAAGGGAACAAGAACTCAGGATATCCTTTTGAATCAGTTACTGCCTTCTTGAGAATGAGTAACTGGTCAGTGGTTCGAGAACTGGAATTAAAGTTGCAAACCATTGACACATACCATACTAAATCACAATTTGGAAGGAACATCCCTTTCAAGCCCCTTACAAATTGTGAGTTGGTATGGGTCATAAACCCCATTTTAGGACTTAAAAAACTTTTCTGACTTGTGAAATGGGGTTTGTACATTGGAAATAGTCATTGTGTGGTTATAAAGCCTATGTGTTAGACAAGGTATTTTCCACAAGGTCATCCCCAAACGTTTTACCTTCATCCTCCTGGTTTCTGAACCTGTTTTAGTTGGCTTTTAGGACTCTGCACACTTTACCACTGCTGAGCAGTGCAAAAGTGCTTGTGCTCTCTCATTTAAATATGGTCGCATTAGCTTGCACCCAATTGGCACATTTAATTTACTTGTAAATCCCTAGTAAAGTTGTACTACATGTACCCAGGGCCTGTAAATGAACTGCTACTAGTGGGCCTGCAGCGCTGATTGTGCCACCCACTTAAGTAGGCTTTAAACATGTCTCAGGCCTGCCACTGCAGCCAATGTGTGTACTTCTAAACTACCATTTGGACCTTGCAAAAATAAACATTTTCCCAGACCTTAATCTTCCTTTTTAATGCATATAAGTCACCCCTAGGATAGGCCTTGAACAGTCCGGAGGGTCAGGATTCAATGTATTTAAAAAGTTGGACATGTACTTTTAAGTTTTACATGTCCTGGTAGGGAAAAACTCTTAAATTCATTTTTCACTACTGCAAGGCCAACCTCTCACATAGGATAATATTGAGTTAACTTATTACAATTATTAAGTGATAACTTTAAATTGGGAGCAGGTGAGAATGTCAGGTTTGGTGTCTGAAGAATTGTAATTTAAAGCTCTTTTTAATGGTAACGTTGGATCTTAAGTCACAGCTTGCTTAGAAAATTTTCTTGAGCAATGTCACCTCCCCTCATTATGGCAGCAGGCAGCTGGTGAACTTATTACATTTAAGAAGTGATAACTTTCAATTATAGCTGGTAAGAATATTGAGTTTGGTGTCTGAAGAATTGTAATTTAAGGCCCTCTTTAACCCCTTCCACGCTCATGACGAGCTGGGCTCGTCATGAGGTAGCCTCCTCGCACGCTCATGACGAGCCCAGCTCGTCACGTAACATGCGCTTTACAAAATCTCAGCGTGCGAGTGGAATTCCGCCCACACGCATGCGGTTAATGGTAAAGTTGGATTTTTAGTCAGAATTAGCTCAGATAATGTTCTTTGAGTAGCGCCACTTCCCCTTCATTATGGCAGCAGGCAGCTGGTGGGGCAAGGAATACAGCCTGGTGGAAAAATGGCTGTGGTGTAGGAGAGTGTTGTGTGAATAAAACATTTAGGAAATGGATAATTAAGTGGACAGAAATTGACATGCAAAAAATACCAAAAAATGTAAGAAAATATATATTTATTTATTTGTTATTATTTTATATTATCGATATTTCATTTAATCAAACAGAAAAAGAAAATAAATATATATAAATTTTTCAATTCATGATATTGGAACATCTTTTGATGAATACATTGCCTATACATTGCCCAGACGTTGCTGTCAGCAATAGATAACCTTAAGAAACGGTATACAACCTTTACAACGCAACTTTTACAACGACCTACCATTACCACGCATTTTTTACAACACAGGATCCATTACAACGCATACCATTACCACGCATGTATTTACAACGCAGGTACTTTTACAACGCATACCATTACAACGTAAGTATTGGTAAGTATATTATTTTATTAAAAATATTATTTGGGTTTTTGGGTAAAGGGGTATTTTTAGGGTTCAGGGTCAGTTTTGGGTTTTTTGGTAAAGGGGTATTTTTAGGGTTCAGGCTCAGTTTTGGGTTTTTGGGTAAAGGGGTATTTTTAGGGTTCAGGGTCAGTTTTCAGTTTTTGGGTAAAGGGGTATTTTTAGGGTTTAGGATCAGTTTTCAGTTTTTGGGTAAAGGGGTATTTTTAGGGTTTAGGGTCAGTTTTCAGTTTTTGGGTAAAAGGGTATTTTTAGGGTTCAGGGTCAGTTTTCAGTTTTTGGGTAAAGGAGTATTTTTAGGGTTTAGGGTCAGTTTTCAGTTTTTGGGTAAAGGGGTATTTTTAGGGTTTAGGGTCAGTTTTCAGTTTTTGGGTAAAAGGGTATTTTTAGGGTTCAGGGTCAGTTTTCAGTTTTTTGGGTAAAGGGGTATTTTTAGGGTTCAGGGTCAGTTTTCAGTTTTTGGGTAAAGGGGTATTTTTAGGGTTCAGGGTCAGTTTTCAGTTTTTGGGAAAAGGGGTATTTTTAGGGTTCAGGGTCAGTTTTCAGTTTTTGGGTAAAGGGGTATTTTTAGGGTTCAGGGTCAGTTTGGGGTTTTTGGGTAAAGGGGTATTTTTAGGGTTAAGGGTCAGTTTTGGGTTTTTGGGTAAAGGGGTATTTTTAGGGTTTAGGGTCAGTTTTGAGTTTTTGGGTAAAGGGGTATTTTTAGGGTTCAGGGTCAGTTTTGAGTTTTTGGGTAAAGGGGTATTTTTAGGGTTCAGGGTCAGTTTTGGGTTTTTGGGTAAAGGGGTATTTTTAGGGTTCAGGGTCAGTTTTGAGTTTTTGGGTAAAGGGGTATTTTTAGGCTTCAGGGTCAGTTTTGGGTTTTTGGGTAAAAGGGTACAGGGTAAAAATTAAATATAATTACATTTAAATTACATTAAATTAAATTGATTAAATTAAATTAAATTAAATTAAATTAATTAAATTAAATTACATTAAATTAAATTAAATTAAATTACATTATATTAATTTTAATTAAATTAAATTAAAAAAAAATATTATATACTTACCAATACTTACGTTGTCATTGTATGCGTTGTAAAGGTATATGCGTTGTAAATACATGCGTGGTAATGGTACTTCGTTGTAATGGATCCTGCGTTGTAAAAATTGCGTGGTAATGGTAGGCGTGGTAAAAGTATGCGTTGTAACGTCATACATCCTTAAGAAACATATTCAAACATAAGACAATGAAAATATACATGAGACCGACAAAGTCAATATTCAAATCAATGAAAATATAAATGAGACCGAAAAAGTAATGGCTAACAATATTCAAATCTAAGTGCATTTCGGCCAGACGCCTTCATCAGGTAGCCCTGATGATTGAAGAACATAATCTGAAATAAATATAAACAGTGATGTTGGTCTTGAAAAAAACATAATCCTACTTCAAAAAATGCACATAATAATAAGACAACTACAATTTAAAAAGCATGTGTCACCATTCATATTAAAAGGTCTCCTTGTGATGAGAGATCAAGACAGACCCACAACCAGTCAAACCAGATGAACAAGAATAACAGAGTGAATTAAAAGACTGACAATAAAAGTGATTAATGTGAAAGAGAGTGATTGAACACTTAAGATACCAATCCCAGATGCGTATAATAGAGATAAAGTTAATTACTGAACACCACATCAGACGTGAAAAGAGAAACTGAATGGCTCCAGAGCATAATGAAATATAGAGCCTCTACATAAAAGATAAATACCTTGATCTGTGAATATGGCAAATCCCTAGGGTGTCGCAATAAGATACTATCTGGAATGGTCCAATGTTCAGTGTCCTACATATGTATGAATAAAGGGGGGGGCTGGGAAAAAGTGGGGGGAAAGAAAAAGAAGGAGGGGATTTAAAGAAAAAAGGAGAAAGGAAAAGGAATAGGAAAGGAGGGGAAAGCAATGATAGAAAAATAATAAAGAAATATAATAAGATAGGTGTAATGTATATATATATTTACAGTATAAATTTAAGGATCCTTGAGAGTGAAATTGTTTCAATATACGTAAGATAGAAGCTTCATATATTACAAATTATGATCTAACAGTGGGTACATCAATTAGTTTATCTGATGCACAAATAAAGGAGATAATGCCTGTAATGTATTAGAACTTGCTCATATAGTGTCATTATTGATGACAATGACCTCCAAATCTTACCCAAGGCTGGTAATCCGTATTGGAAGCCCAAAGTGAGCTGTAATACATCCAAACCCTGGTTAATTGGGTATGCCAAAAGCCTGTAAATGATGATAAGAGGATGATATGTCCGTGGCTCTCTCTAAATGATTAAATGGTAAAGGAAATGGAGACAAAAAAGGGGGAGGAGCAGAAGGAAAAAACTATTTAAAATTACAAACAAGTGATCTTTAGTTAGAAGACCCATTATATATGGAATTTAGACGGATAATGTAGTCTTAATTTGAAAGATCTACCTAAAATGGAATCTACAATCAACTGCCACTAGCAGCTGTTGAATCTCGAAATATGGCCGGGCCGCACATCAAGGAGATAAGACAAACGATGAGTGTCTATACCTAGTGGAACGATAACTAGGGGCTTCAATATGTTCCTAGAAATATAAACAGGAATAAAAAAGCAATAAATGTTAAGGTAATGAGGCCTTGATTAACATACCCAGCTAATGCATGAACGCAAGTACTAAGATGACAAACCGGCAACGTGAGATATAAATTAGCATGTGAAATGAGAGATGTATATATGCGTGCATTACAAAGGCTCAGCTGAAATGGGAAGTACGCTAGTTGCAGAATTATTGGTCCCAGTATCGTCATAGAGTTGGGTACCTTAAAATGAAAGAAAACTTGTACAGGTCGCCTTCGGGTGTGAGGGAGGCCGCCGATGTATTATGGGAAGCTCCGTATCAATAGAACTTCACTCGAGGGCCGATAAGAGCCGCCTTTTAAATCCTGGATTCCAGTGGATGTGAAGAGGTGGCGGTACCCGGATTTGACTGCCAAGGGTCATGGGATACAAAAAACTGTGAAGGTGTGAGTGCCTACATTTCTCACAAAAACGTGGTCGCCATCTTAGACTGGGTGAAAGTGTGGAGTGCATGATTTGTTATTTCTCAATAGGTGCAGTTAGAAGATCTAATCGGTGTGTTAACTTGCGTCATTTAGAGTCAAGTTCTATCTAATAAGGATAGGAATCATATATAAAAGAGAGATTGGAAAAAATAATGAATTTAGAAAAAGGTTGTCTAATGAAGACAAAAGAGATATATGCAGCATATCGAAGAACATCGTAGGCCGCAGAAAGATAACAAATACATGCAAGGTCGGCCCTTTATGTAAAATAGCCAAAATCTGGGAAAATTCAAATAAAAATACTATGTATGTAACATGGGATATTTTGAGTTATGGATACAATTATTAAAATCCATATTGGACATGGATGGTTCAGAGATGAGAAAAAAGACACACTATCTCCCATATTATGACTGATACATGAAATTAAATGAAATCAAATCAAAGAGCTTTTATAAAGCGCATGGCTACCAAAGGCCTCCCAGGGCTACAAGACACACCTAATTCAGAAATAGTAACACGATCAAGCAAACAGAAAAGTTTTAAGGAATTTTCAGAAGCGAAGATGGTTAGCCTCGAGACGGATAAAATCTGGTAGTTGATTCCATCTTTGAGCAGAAATAACAGAAAAGAGACGACCCCCAGTCCGGGCTCGATTAAATCTCAGGACAATGGCAAGATGTTTCGACTCGGAGCAAAGGGTTCTTCTAGGGACATATAAAGAAAGGATAGATTGGAGAATAGGAGGCAAGTTAGCCACTAGTGATTTGTGGACGATGCATAAGGCCTTAAATTGAACTCTTTTGTCCACTGGCAGCCAATGCAGTGCCCTAATGTGCGGCTTGGCAGATTCTGTTGTGGGCATGCATCAAAAGTCGTGCCGCACAATTTTGAACCGTTTTAAGTTTTTTTATGGTCAAACAGGAGGGGCCCAGGTAAAGTACGTTGGCATAGTCAAGCCTTGATAAAAACAAGGCTAGAACCAGGAGTTTCCTGGCATTTAAAGGCAAGAAGGGCAGTATCCTCCTAATCCTCTTAAGCATGCCATAGCATGACCCAGCAACCCTGGATGCCTGAGTCTTAAAGCTTAAATTATGATCAAGTCAAACTCCCAAGCTTTTAACTTGGTCTTTGGGAGCATGCCTATCTCCCATACATTTCATCCAAAGGGAGTCATTCTCCAAACCAATAGTCTTTCCAAGAAACATCAACTCAGTTTTAGCCGAATTCAGTTTAAGGAATAGTCTATCCAAGCTGAGACTTTCTCCAGGCAATTAGCCAGGATGAACTTATTGTTGTTCATCAGATTGAGGGACACAATAAGCTGAGTGTCGTCAGTGTATGTGACAATCTTAACCTCAAATGGCACAACAATCTCAGCTAAGGGGCGCATATAGACATTAAAAATTGTGGGGCTCAGTGAGCAACCCTGACGAACCCCAAACTGTAATGGCATCCAGTCTGAAGTGGCATTGTTCTCAAACACAAGGAATGAGCGATCAACAAGGAAAGGCTCCAGCCATTTATATAAAAGGCCCGTCACTCCAATCTCTCTAAGTCCAGTGGGAGCTGGTGATTGACCGTGTCGAAGGCTGCGCTGAGATCAAGTAAAATGATCGCAGCGGAGCCTCCGGCATCAAGGATTTTCTTGGCCTCCTCGACAACTGATAACAGGGTGGTTTTGGTACCCTGTTGGGGCCTAAAGCCCATTTGAAAGGGGTGAAGGCAATGATTTTCCTCCAGAAAATCCAAAAGCACAGAATTGACATGCCTTTCACAAATTTTGGCAATCCCAGGAAGTAGCGATATTGGTCGATAGTTAGAAAGACTCTGGGGTCCAGAGTGGGCTTCTTCAAAAGGGCCTAGCCTGTTTCCAAAGGGAGGGGTCGATCCCAGAGGAGAAAGAACTGTTAACTAGATCTAAAAAGACTGGGGCGACCGAATAAAACACCTGATAGAGATTGCGGGGGGAGCTGCATCACTAGGTGTGCCAGATTTTAGACGCTCCAATTGTGATTTTAAAGTTTCCATATACATGCATGGGATGGAGTCAATAGCAGGGTGTGGAAAAGGGGAAAGATCTCTGATCAATAAAGGATTAGTCACGTCTCCTGGGACAAGAAGGGGAGGAAAAGCCAGGTAGATATCCTGAATTTTTTTATGCAAAAAGAGCTCCAACTCATTGCTGTGGGCAGCTGCATCTTCCGGGGGTATGGAAGGCTCAGAAGAATGTGTAAGAGATTTCAAACATATATAATGTATCTATTGATATCCTCAAAATATGGGAAGCTTGTTAATATCAGAGGCATTGATTCAATGTAGGTACATTAGTGACATTACTTAACCGTAACATTGACAGCATATGGTATCATGTGCAGCATATTGTTCATATAGTGATGGCATGACTAGATGGAACAAGCAGTGCAGACAGTATGACAGAGGCTAGATATAGGAGTATATTCTGTTTCACAGAGCAAAAATTAGGGATTGTTGTATCTTATAACTTGATCCCATGGTATTTCACTATTCATTCCTTGTTGGTAGGTATCAAGGGTGTAAATCCAAAATGCCTCCCGTTGTTTTCTTACTCCTGTGCTTTGGCTGCCTGAACAGATGTTTATTTTTTCCAGGATAAGCCATTGAAGATCCTGAGAATTATGTTGTACTTCCATGTAGTTTTTAACCATGGGGGCAGATATTTTCTTGGTCCTAATGGCGGATCGATGTTCTGTTATCCGAGTTGCCATGGAACGGGAAGTTTCACCAACATAGCCTAGCTGGCACGGGCATATGATCAAGTATACAATGTTGGTTGTTTTACAATTAAAGATTTTAATTTGATGTCATTTCCATGAAAAGTATAGACTCTGGCTTCAATCGCAAATTGGCAGGCAACACAGGACATATATTTAAAGTTGCCACAAGGTAAAGTTGTCCCAGTTAGTGTCAATTGAGTATTTATTTGTTGTACTTTGGGCATCCTTGAACGTACTATTAGGTCTTTTAAGTTTTTGTTTTGTCTATGTGCATATAATGGTTTGGGTATATAATTATCCCGTTCCCTGGTTGTATTTAGAATGTGCCAGTTGCTGTTGATGATGTAATGTATTTTTTTCAATTAGGGTGGAATGTCGTGTGACAAAAACTAACCTACTGTCTGTCACTTTAGGTTGTTTGGTGAGCAGATGTTATCTATCGTAGAAATGGGCCCGTTTGTACGAATCTCGAACCAAACGTTTAGGATAGTTCCTATCTATGAATTTCTTTTTCATTTCAATTGATCTCAGGCCATAGTCTTCTAGATTAGTACAGTTCCTACGGAGGCATAGGAACTGACTGAAAGGGATACTAGTCCTTTTGTGATTGGGGATGGTAACTTTTTAAATGCAGCAAAGTATTGCGTGCAGTTGGTTTTGTATAGAATTCCACCTCTGTGGTGTAGGAGAGTGCAGGGCTGCTAGCGCCACCCCACTACAGTCTCCCACACCCAGCAGCAGGTGACGCATTGTTGGGCCAACCTTCTCGACCACGAGCAAGACCTGCTGGACCTGCTCGGTGTGGAAGTGGTGGGTTGATATATGTACACATATCTTTCCCTGCAAAAACAAAGCAAGAAACTCTGGGTAGTTCCCAAGTTTAGATGGAGAGCAGCTCCTTTATATCGAGCACCCAACAACACCACCCACACTCTGAATCTGCCCATCTCAAATGAGTGTTTTTCTAGCAGAGTCTTTAAGAATAGGATTAGCATAGTGTCAAACATAGGTCTTGTCACTCTCTAGCCTGGCCAGCCATTGCTAATCGCAGAGCTCCCATTGTACATGCTTTTATTGTGAGAGCCGTAGTTAAGCAAGTTGTAAGAAATGCAGGGATTCATTGCAGTGATTCTTAAAAATGTGCATCACATGTGAACATCCTCAGTCAAGGTCTGTTACAATAAGAATCTTTGACAAGAGACAGCATCTTACAGATGGATCCACATGTGTAATTTGTGTGATTCATTGCCAAATCCGAAGCTGTAACAATAATATGTAGGCCAAACAGTGAATTCCCTCCATACATGGTTCAGGAATCACAAATCAGCAACAATTAATTAGAAACTTGACAAGCTTGTAGAAACGTCTTAAAGGAAGAACTACTAGACTCCAGATGAAACTTCTGGATGTACCATTTAATATTATTGCATCCAGATTGACTGAACATCGCTGACAACACCACCTGATTACTGCATAGCTAAGGAGATCTCAGGACTGCATTGATCTACATTCCAAATATAATCTTTATTCATGATGCTTATTGAAAATCCAGCAGTATCAATTGTGAAGCCACTGATCAAACAATATTGTACTCTCTCAGGAAGGCGGAAGTTGAAACAATGTAGTGGAAATATATTTCTTGTTGTTGGCGAGCCCATACAAATACCTATATCCATATATATACATTACCAAGTGGCGGTCACCACTAGGTAGTTATAGTTAGGTCTGCTTTTCCATAGGCAGAGTGTTTTTTGGTTTTCAAATAACTTTGGACCGATTTGACCAATCATCACAAAACGTTCCAAAAAAACAAGGTCAACCACCTCAACTCCTTCCTGTAAAGTTTTGGAGTTGTTTGAAGAATCATCATGAAACATTCCAAAGAAGTGCTCTGTTTTGCCTAGTGTGTGCATAGAAAGTTTTGGGATGATCTGTCAAGTGGAGCCGAGAAAAAAGGAGGTCTCAAAATGCAAAATCCCCATGCATTTTCCTTAGGCTTCTTTAGACAAGGCTACAGCAAAAACTGATGAACAGAATTACACCAAATTTGGCAGGAAGCTATATCCTGGTCAACAGATTGTGCTCTTGCCATTTGGTGTAAATCTGCAGCAGTTTTACAGAAATGAAGGGTAAAATGCAATTGTATAATTTGGCAGTCGGGTCCACAAGAGTCTCTGAGACACACGCGGGAGTGCCAATTTAAAAATAGAGTATTCAGATTGGCCTAGGGAGCTTTATTTCCCTTGCGTCATCTCTTTCAGATGGGAAACTTACTCCCACAAGTCCAAGCATTCTGATTGTCTGCCACCAACATTAGAAAAATGTTTGCTGTCAGCCATTACAGCACTCCAGGACTTAGTTCTGAAGTTCTAAAATAATAAAGATGTACAGAGGCAGGATAAGTATACCTGAGTCCCTACGCCGTATGGAAGAGACCCAGAGAGACCCTCCTGGGGCCAAAAAAGAAAATGAAACTGCACAAAATGCTGGGATCCAGTGAGTCTCTTGCAGGATTGAAAAAAAACCAAAGAACAGGGCTGCAGTTATTGTAAGACCCAGAGAGCAAACTCACGGGCCTGTGTTCATAATAGGGAGGGGGCTGTGTGGTCCCACTCCAGGAATCACCAGAAGCTCTGGGGAGCACACCCCTAAGGGTGAAAATACCTTATATGGGGAGAGGAGTTACCTGCAGAAGCCACAGGGAGCCAACCTGGGACCAACATTTGCATATATGGGCATGTGGCCCTCTCCTCATGTCTCCAAAGGCCTCAGGGAGCCCACCTCAATTTCAAAACCACAGAGGGGACTGTCAGGACAACCTCCCTGAGCCTCAAAAGGTCCCAAGGAGCCCTCGCTGTGGCTGATACATTTAAGGGACAGGAGCCAGGTGGCCCACCTCCCTGAGCCATTAATGGCCCCAAGGACTGCATTCACAGACTATGTCTCGGGGACGCCATTCCCGGGCATAATCGTTCTCCAGCCCTCAGCGGCACGGGCAGAAAAATCTGTGTGTGCTCTCACTTGGTGGGAGCATTTTTAAACCTTCCACCAAGCAGGAGCAAACACCAGTCCACTCCCAGCAGGCAACAGCTTCAAAAATGTTCCTGTCCACAGGGAGGTGACTTTAGATCTGTTTCCCTTCTTAACCGATCTGAGTATTGCTCCCGCCCGCAGGAGGCAGCATTATTGGCTTCTCCCTGTGGGTGGGAGCCGTTCTGGCTCCCGCTGAATGCTGGGGGGGCTGCAGGGTTCCTCCTGTGGCCCCCAACAACAATATGCCTGGCTGGGTATCTGAGCACCGGGAGATGGGGTCTCCAGGGCTGAAATTGGCCCAGGGAGGAGGGAATGCATGCCCCTCTCACTGCAAATATCGCTGGGCCTTTGGGGGTGGGGTTCCCAGAGAAAGAAATGCCTGGGGAGGGATGCCCGCATTCCCTATTCCTTCTAAAAGTTACACCAGGGGTTGGGGTTCTCAGGGCTTAAATTGACCTGGGGAGATGGGTCATATGTCCCTCTCCACCTAAAATTTATGCTGGGCCCTGGTGGATGGTGCCCTCGGGGTTGATATCTGACTGTGAAGGGGGGCTGCATGACCTCCTCCTTCTATTAATGAACGCATACAACTGGGGGATGAGGTCCCTGGGGTGAAATTGTATTTGGGAGGAGGGCTATATGCCCTTGTCCCCCTCAAAAGTACACCAGGCTCTGTGAAATGGGGTCTCTCGAGTCAAAATCAGACTGGGGATGGGGGTCATGTGCCCCCTTTCACTGAAAATTACTCAAGGACACCGAGAATGGGGTCCCCAGAATCCAAATCAGCTAAAGAAGGAGGGCCAAGTACTCAAACCTCACTTTATTTAAAAGAGTGGCCCTGGAGGATGGGTCCCCAGGGTCGATAACAGCTCGGGAAGAGGACCCACTCCCCTTAAAGAAATACACAGCCCTGTGGGAGGTGGTCCCAAGAGCCAAAGAGACTCTGGGAGGGGAGCTGTGAGGGCCCCCACCCCTTTAAAAAAAACAGACCTGGGGGATGTAGGTTCCCAGGGCAGACCTTAGTGCTACGGCTATGCATAGCCTGGTTTTGGCTATTTGGAGGGTGGGCTTGTTGCAGGGCTTGGCCACAGGCCCAGGCCTGCAGTCAATGCCTCACCATGCACAGCCACAGGCCATGCACAGTAGAGGTTGCATTTACATATGGCAATTAAGTATTACTTTTTGTTTAAAAAAACCCTAGATATTCACTGAAAAAAATGTGAAAGTAACATTATAGTTAGGTGTGATAAAAAGAGTAATGCTATAGTTAGGTGAATTTGTCGGAGCCAACATTAACGTTTTGAACGTAAAAAATTCATACATTTATAAGCCATTCTAAAAGAGGATAAGTAATACGAGGCATTTTAAAGATCAACACAAAAAATACATCAGTCTATTAAAATTCTGTGTACTTGATAGAATCTCTATTATAACGAGGAGGCAATAGAGTCCCAGAGTTTCATAGGTTAGAATCTAAGTTCATGGTCAGTGACATCAGGATGTCACTGACCTTGTCATGAATGATGTAATATGTGACATCATCAGCAGTGGATTGTGGGCGCGCGAGTTATAGTTAGTACAACTAACTATAACAGGAGAATTTCAATGGTTTTATACGAGTGAAATGTGTAGCTAACTATAACACCCCTAAAATCAATGTTTTTTTTCACTTAATTTCTAAGGTTTTTTAAATGCTAATTCCTAACTATAACTTATCTGAAACCTATGGTTTTTTAAGTGAATTTCAAAGGTTTTTTAAATGCTAATTCCACTCTATAACATGTCTGAAACCTATGTTTTTTTCAGTGAATTTCAAAGATTTTTTAAATGCTAATTTGTAAATATTTTTATTGTGTTTTTTATATTTTCTAACTATATTTTTTTTATCTTTTTATTTTTAGATGCTATTTTTGAAAACACAGTACACCTTTTTTGAATTAATTTTTTTACATAAAAATATATATTTTTCTCATTATTTTATATTGTTTATAATAGACTTAAATAATTTTTTTCTTTTTTTTTGCAGTTGCGCACCCTACAACACCCTACTCATTTACTGCACCAAACTTGTCCGCCATTTTAGGGTCACTGTCTAGGATCCGCGAAGGATGTGCGACGGGTACAACCTTTCCCACGCGGTTGCTATGCGACTTGTGCACAATGCCTTGCGCATATGCGAGATGTACGTATAATGCGACGTGATGGACGCGGGGTAGCGCGTGACGTCATATACATATCAGATGCGGTGTGTGCGCAACTTCCGTGTTTTTTTTTAATGTTGAAAAACTTATTTCCATATATTTATTATAAATATTAGGACATGAGATTATCTGAGGTTATTATTTTAATAATTTTCTTTAACTTTCTTAAAAAGTACAGCACTGTTGTCCTATGGGTAGAAATTCACTTGGCAGGTAAATAGTGTTATCATTACCTTTCCTTACTCAGTAGTGGATCCTGGATACAGCACTGCTGCATCTCCACTAAGCAGTTAAAAGAATGCAAATGCAGAAGCCCACGTCTTTTTTCTTTTTTTAAATATCACTAGAATGCGGGGATTATAAGCGCACACCGCGATTTTTCCCCCCCAAAAAAGTAAAATAGGGGCCCTGGGAGACCTTGTGGGACCCCCTGAGGAGATCTAGAAGATCAGGGTGTGTCTACCCTCCTCCTTTTCACGTTTTAAACACACATTTCACACGCTTCTTCAGCCTCCCTTGAGACGTAAAACGGCTGCTAACAGTTTCTAGTTTCGAATGTTGACAACCACTTGACAGCCAGTTAGCCTTCAGCGCGTGATCGGAAGGGTACGCTTATGGTACGATGACAATAAGCGGAGTACATGTATTACATTTATTTATGGGAAGTGGGCCGCGTGGTCCCCTCCCGTGCCCAGTTCCAGGCACCGGGGTCCCCAGTCCCCTGGGCATGGCTAATTATATATTATTATTTTATGGAGGAGGGCTGCAAAGTCCCCCTCCTGAAGCCACTTCAAGACCACGAGGACATCCGAACTCCATGTATGTATGTACCCCGTAGGAGTTGCCTTCACTTTATGCATGCATGTTTGTGGTAGCGCATGCGTGTTAATGTTATGCATACGCACAATAAGTCCCATCATCTGGCTATGTACCCCTAACGTATTTAATTTTATTTGTGAATGCTCAATTACAACATGTCCAATCACAGCTCTCACACCCAGAGACATCATGCTCAATCAATCATCCTTCTGCAAAGCATTTATAAGCTGCCAACCTTCTTGAACTTTTGCTATTCCGCAGTCACAGCCATTGAGAGTGTTCGTATCCACTTCTTCGTAGGTGAGCACTTTTTTAAGAGTAATTAAATGAATTAATCTGAACTGTTTTTAAGCATGCTTTCCTGCTTTTTTATATCATTAAAGTTGAGTTCGTAACTTTTGTTTCTGTGCAAATCACTTAATCCTGGTGCGTTTGTTTAATTTACCAAGCGCCACGTGGCCGCTCCTACAGCAGTGTGCTACGTGCTGCTCAAGTGAATGCAATGTAGTTTTTCTCGTGTAAGTAGTGCGTCACGTGCCCCATGCATTAAAAAAGTAATGTTTTCGGCAAGAGGGTATTTTAGCACGCTTTCTAGCTCTTATAACTTAAATATTTTGCCTTGGTAGGCGATGTTTCTGGGCAAATCACTTAATCCTGCCGCATATAATTTTTTAAGTAGTGCGTCACGTGCTGCTTCCTCCCCATGCACTGCACATGTAATTGATTGGTCAATGCTGTATTTTAGCACAATCTCCATGTATTTTAATACCCTTAAACTTCATTTGCCCCCTGTTCTATCTCATTATACAGATATCACAACCATGAGACGTACTAGTCGCCACTAGCTGTCCTGCCCATACACTATACCACGTGGTGGTGAACGACTCGACACACCAGATCCACTGACTGCTCTCCATATGTTATCAGTCAAAATTGCAATGGACCCAATGGAGTTATCAGGTTTGTCTTCAACATTTCATGATCGAAAACCATTCTGAGATAAGCATTTGTGTATTTCATGTGTTTGCAGACGGATAACTGTATTATTGTCATGTTTTACTAGAATTCGTAGGCATTCTGAAATCAACCAAACGTAGAAAAAGCATGTCCTCCCAATTTTATTGCCCAAATATGTGATTTAAAATTGAACAATGTATGAGTTATAATTTTTCTTGCTTCTATAAATATTTTTATAAAATATAAATCTGCATTGTGATAGCCTTTTAGACGTTTCTTTCTGAAACCCATTTCTCATTTAAATGCTCGTTACACGTTTTCAGCCTGTACTTCAGATACAAAGTAAAACATTTTTTTTTGTTTTTTTGAAAACTTGTCTTTTAATTTTCCTTGCTATTTATTTCTGAATTTCTAGATCATGGAAGTCCAAAAAGGGTTCTATCAGATCAAGCCAAGTAGTTCGTGAATGAAGTGAGTGACCAATCTCGGCCTAACATTTGTATAATGCAATACTATTTCCTATTTTGCTGTCCAAATATAACCTCTGGTGATTACTTTTCATCCCCAATCCTATTGAGAGCAATTGTTTTTATGAACATTAAAATTAAGCTTGGACATATGACCAACATATACAGTTCAGTTCAAAAGCTTTATTCGCTTTGCTTAACACAACCATATAAGCTGAACAGTTATATCAACATAATTAAAACTCCAAACTTAAAATATATCAGTACTCCTCTTCTACACAATCATTATAAACACATTTTCATGACTCAAACTCATATAAACTTAAAGCTAAACTATATATCATGCTATTATAAATTCAAAGAAACTAGTGCATTAAGATAGAAAAATTATACAGTTTTGTGATAATAACCTACACAGACAATTTACAATTACTTTGGTGATACTTGATAAAAGTTTATGGCCCACCAAGGACTGTGCAAATTTCGCAAGTGTGATGTGCTAAAGATCTCGATGATAACTGTGCAAAAACGCAATTTAGCTGCTACAGTACCCAGAACTGTGCAAATTCGCTATAAATTGTCATATGCCAGGATCGAAATGTGCAAAATCGCCTAATTTCAAAATATTAAATTACATTTGGAAAAGTCACAGTATAATAATTACATTACATAGTCAACATTCAACACAATTTAGATTAAAGTGGGAGAAACCTCCAAAGTAAGGTTTGTGCAAGTTTGCAAAAGTGTCATATGCCAAGTACAGTATAATAACTCATTAATTCTCAGAATTCAAAATATAAACAAAATTTCATAATATTATCGATTTTCTAGCAGCTCTGCATTTCATTATAAAATTTGCTACATGAAAACAAATGTCTGGACTTTCTAGTGAACATAGTAATTTCAAAGCATTTACAGTAGATCGAATATTGTACTTTAAAAGGATAGGCTTCAGATAGAATTTCCTATGGAATACATAAAATTTGCAAAACAGTAAAAAATGGCAGCAACTCTGTTTAGAAATGTTATCACATGGGCACTCCACTTTAGTACTTTTTTTCATGACAGGGACGGCTACGAGGTGATGGACAATTCCCACCCTAAGGCGTGTTAGCACAAAACGGTGAGAAGGTCTTGACACATCTACCAAATATGCCTGGAGCCCACTTTTGAGTTCCAGTTGTTGATAGACACAAGTGTCTTTTGAGTCCTAATTCATTTAACTCGTTCCCCCCTCTTATAGGTCATAAAAGTATCTTTAATCTCTTTTTTTGATGGTTGTATTGTATATTCGGACTCCTCAAAAATATTAAAATCAAATGGAAGGTTGTACCAGTGGTTAATATAGCTTAGCCACGGGATGCGAGAACAGTGGTCCAACCTTAAACAGTCCTTAATTATAGACTGTGTAAACTCAGTTTCGCTCTTGGACCAGATAGAGCGCCATAAAAGTAGGGGGCGTAGAGCGTCCAAATCAGATATGTAATTAAGACCAGTTTCCAAATGAATTAACTCGGTGGAGGCTAAGGCTGGTACACTCAGCAGCCGTTTGAGGAAACTGTTTTCATCTAGCTGGAGTTGATCAGCAGGACAGGACCAACATATACATTTTTAACTCTTTTTTCAGTTACCACAATGTTACATAAGTCAGCAGCAAGTTACCAACATTGAAGAAAGTACATCCTCCTGTTCCAGTTCATTTCACCGATGTCTCAAATATGGCATGAACTAGTTATATGAAGCCAGAGAGAGTCACAAATTGTTAACGGACAACTTTAAGGTAAATACTCACAATACGGCTACTCGATGAAGTTAAAAAGTAACGGATGTAAGTACTTGATGGGTTTTCGTGGCAGATAATCTTAAATTCACACTTGTACGGATAGGTCTGATACAGGGTAGATCTCTGTATAACTGAAGGATAATTAGGTATTAGGATGGCATGCAGAGCTCCCAACCTTCTTACTTTTTTTCTTAAAGGGTTCCAAATTGGGGCTGAATATTACGCTGTGCAGTAGAGGTTGACGGTGTTGCTCCACTGTTACTTTGGCCTCCTCATGAAGCAGGAGGAGCCTCTCTCAATCTCGTTAACTCTTCCCTTGCAAAGTTGACCGTATTCTTAGTCTGCAAGTGCTGCCGCATACTTGCAGTTCCACACCAGTCCTCTTTATTGGGGCTCCTCTTGAAAGCAGTCTTGATGCGGCAAGTAACTTTTCTTGCATTCACCTTTTTTAAGACTTGTGAAAATTAATTTCAAAACATTCAATAAATACGATGTCACTATGCATTGTATCAAATGCTTTATTAAAAATATGCAGAAAATGTTCCCTTTAATTGTTATTAAGGTCTTTACAAGAGAATTTGAAAGGAGAAAGTAGGAGATGAATAACAGAGGTAGGACGTTATATCTCAAACTGCAAAAATTGATAAAAAGGATGGGCTAAAGTCTGCATGTACAATGCCGGTGGAAGCATTTCAGGCACACTGCAAACATTTAAAAAAATATAAATATCGTCAAGTGTTACTTTGTCTTGTAATGTTTGACTTCATTTAGTCACATCAATCTAATTTTAAACACTAATTTTCTTTTTTGTTTTGCAGATTAACTACAATACTTCTTTTGGAGTCCATATTATATGTTGTTTATTATTTTCTTTTGTTAGTTATAGTTCTAGTTATTTATTGAATTGTTATCTTTTAGTTATAGTTCCAGGTATTGTTTTATTAAAAGTTAATTAAAAAAGTACATACATCTGTTTTTTTTGTGGGGGTAGCAGTCATCAATAGAAATGATATTTATAATTTGAAGTATAATTCTGAGGCTAACTCATTAGCAACATAGTGTGGTGAACTTTTAACCTCTGTGCTCACGTAAGTGTTCCATGAACTGTTACTATGGTAACAGGCAGAAAGCTGTTTGGGGGTAGGTTAAAAGTTACTGGCTGCATAAAAACCATTATATTTACACAGGATCTTCTACAAGGCCCCACCCCCTACAACATTACAAGTATGTGGGCTTCAACAACCCCCCTCAAGCCCCGAGAACCACCATCCCCTAAAATTTGTGTATTACGGGAGGCAAACTGTGTGGCCTATGTTTATATTTATTCACATGCCACTTTGTGTGATGCCCCACTAGGATGCAGGAGGCCTTCAGCCTCAGGAGCTGCAGCGTCAACCTGACTGCAACCCGGGATAAAAGCTGAAAGATCAGAATCAGAGCCTAAATATCTTGAACCCGCTGTTCGGAGTGAAAAATCTGAAACTGCGCCAAGTCCAGAACCTCTGCGATGAAGAGAAGCTTCTGATAGGGGCACAGGTGCGACTTCGGCAGGTTGATGGACAACCCCAGCAGGTGCAAGAGGTCGACTGTAGTCTGGAGGTGGGAGACGACTGTCTGGGGCGAGCCCGCCTTCAATAACCAGTCGTCGAGATAGGGGAAGACTGGAACACCTGATCTGCGCAGATAAGTGAATAAACATGTGAATAAGTCTTTCTACTTTTCTACGAGACTATAGAATATTGTCCATATACCACAACAATCTGCGTTTCAATATGCATGGCATCTATTAAAGAGATAATGTACATTTCACAGATGAAGGAAACAGAGTCTTCCTCATAAACTTTAGACTCTGCATCGGTACGTACTTGTAATTACTAAAATCTCTAATAAACACAAGGGCTCTTTGTAGAACCACCAAACACATATACACATAAGCTTGATATATATCTCAAAAATACATGCTTCATTTTTTTCAGCGACCAAATGCGCGGATTCTACAGGCTTCTTGTGACTTTATATGTAAAAAAAATGTTCCTAACTTTTTTTGCCCTATGGGTCCTTGTGTCACCCCCTGAGCAGGCCTAGGGGGTTAGGGTGTGTCTAACCTGCCCATGTTCACATTTTGCCAACATATTCCACAGATTTCTTCACCCTCGCTTCTACCGAGGCACAAAATGGTTCCTGATTTCGAATGTTTACAACTTCTTGACAGCCAATTAGAATTCAGCGCCTGATCGGAAATGTGCGCTTATCCTACGAGGCCAATCCTCGCACAATCCGCGTATCCTCCGCACCCATAGATATATAAATTACTTTAACCATAATTTTAAAGAAACTACAGAACAGATTGACACCATATATGCCAAAGGCACAAGTTGGAACTGAGGACTACCTCTTTGCTAAATTTGATGTAATTCCGTTAAGCCGTTCGAGCTGTAGCTTTGGATAAAGGTCCAATAAGAAATTTCATGGGAAAACGTGTTTTGGGACCCCCTTTTTTCTCGCCCTCCGCTTTACCAATCACCCCCAAACCTTCAGGGAAGGAGTGTAACTGAGCTGGCCAAAAGTTTGGAAAATTTCAAGAAAATTCATCAATCGACGCCAAAGTTATTGGCAATAGAATGTTGTGGTTTTCGTATGGATAATAGGTCCTAACTATGACTACCTACTGGCGTCCGCCAGTAGGTAATATCAATCCAGAAATGCTGACACAATCCAAAGGGCTCCAATGGAAAACAGCAGCCAGGGACACTTATATGCTTGCAAGAGCAGTATTTTATTTAAGCAGAAATTCCGGCAACTCTCTCATTATTTCGGATATATATATATATATATATATATATATATATATATATATATATATATATATATATATATATATTTTGTTATCCAATGTGCCTAAGCTTTTGGGGAGGCACTCGACATTCCTCCGCCCTGCGGGCTTCTCTCTCGGCGCACTTCCTCGTTTCACATAAAGTAAAATCTGCCCGACGCGTTTCTGGGAGCTTGTTCCCGTCATCAGGGGCTGCATTCAAGAAATGTTTGTTCATGCATTCGTATTTACCGGGCATTGCTTAGACCACACCCATGGTAGGCGTGTGTTCAGTACACCGTCATGCCATGCTTTCTGGGATAGGTAGTCCGTTTAATGCATGTAGTTTTCATTAGGTCTTTCTTGAAGAGTGATGCTAGTGTTCATACCTTTGTAGGCTGTGTTTACGGTTCAGTGCGCTATAATTTTCTCATGGAGTCCTGTCCTCAACCTCCAACAAGTTTGGAAGCGATTGGCCTCGACTGCCGCACTTGATGTCCGCTGCTGCAGTCGATGGTGCCATCCCCCCGACCGGGCGGCCGATAAGAATTTTGTTATCCAATGTGCCTAAGCTTTTGGGGAGGCACTCGACATTCCTCCGCCCTGCGGGCTTCTCTCTCGGCGCACTTCCTCGTTTCACATAAAGTAAAATCTGCCCGACGCGTTTCTGGGAGCTTGTTCCCGTCATCAGGGGCTGCATTCAAGAAATGTTTGTTCATGCATTCGTATTTACCGGGCATATGTGTGTGTGTGTGTCTGTGTGTGTGTATATATTACCTACTGGCAGTTGCCAGTAGGTCCTTATAGTTAGAATGTATTTTCCATTGGAAAAGTGTTTTTTGATTAGCCAATATCTTTGGCACCACTTGACGAATCTTCGCAACATTTTCAAAACTAATAGGGTGCTCCGGTCAGCTCCTGTCTTGAAAGTTTCGGGGTGATTCTTCGTCAATTGGGGGCCGAGAAAAAGGGGGTTCCAAAACACGTTTTCTCCATAGGAATTTTGAAACATGTTACAGCCCGAACTACTGAACTGAATTTCACCAAATTTGGCAAAAAGGTAGGTCTGTGTCCAGAATGCGACCTTTTTTTAAAAATGGTGTAAATCCGTTCAGTAGTTCCTGAGAAATTTAAAAACAAAAAATATTGATATTTGAGCACCAAGGAGGGTTTGCAAACCCTCCCGGGCATGAGCTTCTCTCTGATTGGCTGTCAACACTCCAAACCAGGAAGTGTTGGCAGCCATCTTGTGACTCGGTAACCGAGTCACAAGAAAAAGGCTGAAAAAAAGATGAGAAACAAGAAAAGGGGGCAGGGTAGAAACACCTTGACCCCCTAGGCCTGCTCAGGGGGGTCTCACAGGGACCCCAGGGCCAAAAAAGGCATTTTTTTTACAAAATCGGCAGAATATGCACTGGGTGTGCAAATCGCGCAGGGAATAGAAAACAAAATTAAAGTGCAGGCTCCCGCGCTTCATTTTAATGAGCCCCCGGGTGGGCCACCTCCCTGGGGTGATGCTAATTATATGCAAGGGTATGCATCCCCCCAGCAGCCCTAGGGACATCCACCTCCCTTGGGCTTCTTTCATTCGATGTGGGGTGCTCCCATGTCCCCCAAGCACTGGGTACGGCCACCTCCCCAGGGCTTTAATGGATTATGCACGGGGCACGTGGCCACCTCCCGGGGCTTAAATAAATATAAATAGGTGTGGGAGGAGCTCCCCACACACTGCCCTGGGGACCAACACCTCCCTAGGGCATTAATTATTTAAAATTCAAGTGTCCATTATGGTACCCCGTCCCCTGGGACCTCCACCTCCCCGGGGCTTTACAAATGGAGAATGGCCAGGCCCAGGTCCCAGGGGTATGGGGTCTCCGGGTCCATAATCAGCCTTGGTAGGGGGCTGCATGGCCCCCCTCCTCAAATAAAAATAATTTTAATAATGGCCAAGCCCTTGGGGATGGGGTCCCCAGGGCCAATAGTGGCCCAGGGAAGGGGGGCCTCGAGGCTCCCCTTCCCTCTAAATATTTTATACAAAAAAGAGGCCATGCTCGTGGATCGGATCCCTGGGGCCAAAAGTGGCCCAGGGAAGGGGGGCCCTATGGCCCCTCTTCCCTATAAATATATTTTTTAAAAAGGAGGCCATGCCCCGGTGGATGGGATTCCTGGGGGCGAAATCGGACTCAGGAGGGGGGGCCGCGTGGCTCTGGGGGATAGGGTCCACAGGGCCACAAAAATAGTCAAAGAAGCGGGGCCACACAGCCCTCTTTAAAAAAAATCAATAAAAAGCCGACATCACGCCGGAGGCTCCGCCCCCTCCATGCACCACTCTGCAAATGCGCCCCTTGGCACATTCTAAGTTGAGGGATTAAGTCCCCATGAATACTGAGGGTCCGTGGGCACCAACTAGCCCACCAAGTATCTCCCTTAAGCACCACATAGCTGGTTTGCAGACAAGTGGTCCGAGGCCACGACCCTTTTTACACCACTCTGCAAACGTGCCTCTTGGCGCACTGCTGGTGGGGCGATGAGGTCCTCTTGTGTTCTGAGGTCCTCAGGACACAATTGGACTTCATCCACCAAGCAGCAGTGCGGGAGGAGCCGCGTATGCAGAGTGGTGTAAAAAGGGGGCATGGCCTCGTACCACTCTCAGCAATCCAGATGTGTGGTGCATACTGGAGGTACCTGGTGGGCTAGTTGGCCCCCAGGGACCCTCAGGAATGAAGGAAACTTAGAACGCACTACGGGGCGCATTTGCGGAGTGGAGGGAAAGGGGGCGTGGCCTTTGTCCACCTCTCAGCAATCCCACTGTGTGGGGCTTACTGGAGGTAAGACATAGGTTAGTTGGCCCCTAAAGGACCCCCAGCAGCGAAGGGAACTTCAATCCCCAGCCAAGAACACACCAGGGAGCGTGATTGCAGAGTGGTGGGCAAAGGGGACGTAGCCTGCTATGAGAACTTCGCAATCCTGCTATGTGGGACTTACTGCAGGTAATAGGAGGGGTAGTTGCCCCCAAGGTTGTTGTTGCAGGCCAACTACCCCTCTTGTTACTTTCAGCAAGTCCCACACAGTGGGTTTGCTAAGACGTCTAAGGAGGACATGCCCACCTTTCTCCACCACTCTGCAAACATGCCTCCTGGCAAACTACGGGATGGGGGATGACGTCCAATTTACTCCTGAGGGACTTTGGGGGCCAAGAAGCCCTCTTGGTACATCCTCTAAGTCCTATGCAGTGGAATTCCTGAGCGCTGATCGGAGGCCCAGCACCCTTTCTCCACCACTCTGCAAACATAACTACTACTTAAAGAAGCATCTTTCTGCACCTCTGACTTAGAGGTAGTTGTAATCCCCCTACCCTATTATGTACTTGGGCCTTACAGAGGAAGTCATGCCATTCACAGGTGTTCCCCAACGCATATTGTTCCCTAGTGTATGTAGGTGTTTTCACTGTATTCTAAGTGTCTTTTAGCACAGTACTGGCTGTAGGCCTGGTTATTCAGAGTCAGTTACCACCAGTACCCGTCAGCAAAAAGTTGGGGGCACAGGATGACTTTGCAACAAGGCCTCTTTCTGCTCCTCTGTTGGTCCTTTGTTCACATCTCTTGCTTCTTTATGCACCTTTCTTCATCTTTCTGGACTTCTGTTGTCTTTTCTGCATTTCTCTTGCTTCTTTCTGTGCCTTTCTTCCTCTTTCTGCATATGTCCTACCTCTGAAGGCATAGTTTGAAATTAGCATTTAAAAAACCTTTGAAATTCACAGAACAAAACTACAGGTTTCAGGGATGTAATAATTAGAAATTAGCATTTAAAAAACCTTCCAAATTCGCTGAAAAAAAACATAGGTTCCAGGGACTTTATATTTAGAAATAAGCATTTAAAAACCTTAGAAATTCACTGAAAAAAACACAGATTTCAGGGACGTTATAGTTAGTTGAACATTTCACTCATACAAAACCAGAGAAATTCAGCTGTTATAGTTAGTTCAGCTAACTATAAGTCGCGCCTCCGCAATGCACTGCTGATGATGCCACATATTACATCATTCATTACATGGCCAGTGACATCACTGATGGCATCACTGAGGACATCACTGATGACATCATCTATGTGGTAATCTGATGCACCTCCTCATACCCTAATGTAACCTTTGATACACCCACTCTAAAATATACTACCATTTTCGAAACTATAGACACACCAATACCAGTCACTAGATACCCACTCATTGATTCTAAGGTTTACACACACATCTATTCATTCACCAACACAGTCACTCATACTTGCAGTCAACCATCAATACAGCACTATCATATGCACTCATATACCTATACAGACACTCACACACCGCCACTTATCCATAGAGTTACACACTCCCATTTACTTACCTATACAGTTATATGCACCACCACACTTATTCAAACATATAGTAACACATACTAACATTCTTATACAATAACTAATACAAGCACACACTCATCCATACAGCCACTCTTGCTATCATTCACTCTCACATATAGTCATTTATATACTCCAAAACTCACATATACTGCCTTTCACATATGTTGTTACTCACACATGTTCCACTGAGTCATCTAAACAGTCACCAACACACCCATATATACACTCACCCACCCATATAGCCCTTCACAGATGTAGTCTTGAACCTATACACCCAGTGAATCACCCACTCACACATCTATGCAGAAAGCCACACCCCCACCCACCCACACAGACACTCAGGCACCCATACAGATACTCAGACAACTAATGAATAACCCATAAAGACACTCATTTAGCTACTCACCAACCCATGCAACCGGCTACACATCAACTGACTGACTGATACAGGCATTTACACAGTTTAGTCAGTAACCCATGCATTTAGTAAAACACGTTTCATCACTCACTTATACAGTCAGTCATGTACCCACTATATCATCCTTTCAGACACTTATTCACCCACTCATTCTTGAATACACCTAGGCATATATATTACCTACTGGCGGTCGCCAGTAGGTATATATAGTTAGGATTTTTTCTCTATGGGTTTTTTGAAAATTCTATGTCTAATAACTTTGGCGTTTGTGGACGGAATTGGCTGAAATTTTCAGGAAAATGGCACATTTTGTTTCTGAGCAGCCCTTGAAAATTTGGGGGGGGTTCGTCCAGTGGGGGCCGAGAAAAAAGGGGGGTCCCAAAACGTGTTTTTAACATTGAGTTTTCCATAGGGCGGTTGGCCTCACTTTTAGCCCGAACGGCTGAATGGATTTGCACGAAACTTGGCAAAATTGTAGGGACTGGTAGCCCGATGTGCCTTTTGTAGGTCTCAATATATGTGCTCCAGTGGATTTTGAGAAATTAACGTTTAAAAAAAGATATATATCTGTAACAGCGGACCGGGCAGCGCACTGGTTCGCGGACTTTTCGCGCAACGGAGCTTTGTGAAGCGAAGCTGATTGGTTCTCCGGCGTCTGTCAACATTCCAAACAGTCCGTAGCGGCCGCCATCTTGTCTCTCGGTAGGATCGAGAGACAAGAGGAGGCCGAAGCGAAGGGGCAAATGACCATAAGGGGGCATAGTACATTGTCGCTCACCCCCTAGGTTTGATGTGGAGGTTTTAAAAGGGCCCCGCGGGGCAAAAAAAAATAAAAATAATAATAATCGAACAGCTGAATGGATTTGCACGAAACTTGGCAAAATTGTAGGGACTGGTAGCCCGATGTGCCTTTGCTAGATCTCAATATATGTGCTCCAGTGGATTTTGAGAAATTAACGTTCAAAAAAAGGTATATATCTGTAACAGCGCACCGCTTCGCGTACTTTTCGCGTTACGGAGCTTTGCGAAGCGAAGCTGATTGGCTCTCCGGTGTCTGTAAACATTCCAAACAGTCCGTAGCGGCCGCCATCTTGTCTCTCGGTAGGATCGAACAGCTGAATGGATTTGCACGAAACTTGGCAAAATTGTAGGGACTGGTAGCCCGATGTGCCTTTGCTAGGTCTCAATATATGTGCTTCAGTGCATTTTGAGAAATTAACGTTCAGAAACAAGATATATATCTGTAACAGCGCTCCGCTTCGCGGAGATAAAATTATATGTGTATTACCTAGCTGTTGCTAACACCAGTTAGCGACGGCTAGTAGAAGATAGCGACCATCTTGGGCCCCATTTTGCATGTGAGTGATATTTATCACTAATGACATGCAAAGTGGGCATGCCAAGATGTTAGCGACTGGAAACAGTCGCTAACATCGCTATCTCCTATTATCAACTTTTGGAAATATTCGAGATAAGGGCGAATATCTCTAAAAGCTACCACCTGCCCTGAGCAGTTCTTAGCCATGTTATCCAATGGGAGGTGGATAACATGGCTAAGAGCATTAGCTCGGTAATGCATGAATATCGCTGAGTTTTCAGCGATATTAATGCATTGCGGTCGTTTTTTATCGTATTTCCGATAAACCTTGATAATAGCAAGGTTTATCTGCGATAATTTCTGACGGTAAAAAAATCGTTGCTAAGCATCGTTAGGGATAAATATCGCTTAACTTTGGTAATATGCCCCAACGTCTGTTAACGTTCGATTCGAAGGAAATCAGGAAGTGTTGAAAAACATTGTCTGCGCCATCTTGTCTTTTTTCAAATGCCACACTTTTGTCGTGCACGGCAGCCATTTTAGATGCCTTGACCAGACCCACTCTGTGCACGCTGTCGATCCTTAGCATGGCTCCCCACCCTCGCAAACATCTCCCCCAGGCAGTGGTCACCCCCGCTCTCTGTCTTATGCATGGGTAATAAACCTCCCCCATCTGCGCTGCTGTTCCCTGAGAATCACACCCTGTGCCCGCCCGACACCTCCCTTTCGCCCTATTCACTACCGCACCCTCTGACACTCCTTTTCCTCTGTGTCCGATTGTCCAGGCTGGTCCTAGGGTATCAGCTAGCCCTGCAGATGTAGTTTATGGCCACAGCTGTAAAGAATCACCCCTCTTCAAAGGAGTTATAGTAGATCAAGGCCCACACTCGATGAGATTCGTCACAGCAGAAGCGTTGCTATTATCTGAAAACCATCCTGTATTGTGATTGGGGAGGGGACCGAGCCTGAAGCGGAAGATTCCAGGGATGACTGTTTGTACATCAAAGTTTTTACAATTATGTGTCACATTAAAAATATATAGCACTCCGACAAAGTAGTAAGATTATAAAACTTTAATAATTTATAAATATATACAAGAAAACAAAAATAGTAATAACATATAAACATTTTTAGGGAAAAACAACGAAGTAGCGGTCGGCTGTGCGAATAGTCCCAACGCAGCACAACGTCCAGATTTCCGGCGTGGGGCGTCGCGGGGGGTGGGTCATCAGTAGCAAACTGTTGTGCGAATAGTTCCAAGGCAGCAGAACGCGTTGAAATCTAGATGACACGAAAGTGATGTCTAGTAAGTTGCCACCCAGCAAATAACGGCATGGGCGTCGCGGGGGGTGGGTCATCAGTAGCAAACTGTTGCGCGAATAGTTCCAAGGCAGCAGAACGATGGCACCAAGGTGATGTCCAGTAAGTTGCCGCACTGGTTTTGGTATCCTACAATGCTGCTCCGAATAACGGCGTGGAGCGCCCCGGGGGAGGCGGCGTGAACGGGCCTCTCCAGGTGGAGTGTCATCTGTTGTAGTGGGGCGCCCCTTTACCGTTTCAGTTGCCATTCCGTCCGTTTTTGGTCCACTGTGTCAAAAGCCGCAATTCAGCTGAGTTGCGCCCACTCTTGCGGTGCAGCGATAGGCGGCTGTCACAGGACTCTCAAAATGGCGGCAGGCTCTTTCCTTTTTGGGCCTGGTCCACTGAAATGGCCCTGGGACACCTTGGAAATCGGACGCTTGTCTGCTAGGTCTTGGACCTCATTCTCGAAAGCGTCCCCTCCGCCTTGAGAATTCATCAAAAGTTTTGGGGGCTCCGACTCCTGCAGGCTTCTGGTGGGGAGCGGCTGCCATGATTGCTCGCGGAATGACCACGACTGAGCTACGAGATGGTGGTGCTTTCATGCTGACGCCAGCTTCAGTCTGAAACATCCAGAAACAAGGTGGGGCTTTCATCGTTTGGGGAAAAAAAAAAGTTTTCATCCTATGAAAAGTGTTGTTTTTAGGTCACATGATCAAGCCTTCCATCATTAGGAAACCAAAAGTAAAATGAACCAATGAAAAGTTTTATAAACAAGTCACATGACCTGTTATGCGGCATAGGGTGTAAAATTAGGAGAAAATACGTTGGCACGTGAGGCGGCGTCAGTAGCGGACCGATGTGCGAATAGGCCGAAGGCAACACAACGCGCCAAGATCTGGATGGCACCGAGGTGGTGTCCAGCAAGTTGCAGCACTGGTGTGGCCATCCTACAATGCTGAAAGTCGGCGTGGGGCGCCCCGTTGGCCTGTGAGTTTGCGTCAGTAGCGGACCGATGTGCGAATAGGCCGAAGGCAGCACAACGCGCCAAGATCCGGATGGCACCGAGGTGGTGTCTAGTAAGTTGTCGCACTGGTGTGGCCATCCAACAATGCTGAAAGTCGGCGTGGGGCGCCCCGTTGGCCTGTGAGTTTGCGTCAGTAGCGGACCGATGTGCGAATAGGCCGAAGGCAGCACAACGCGCCAAGATCCGGATGGCACCGAGGTGGTGTCTAGTAAGTTGCCGCACTGGTGTGGCCATCCTACAATGCTGAAAGTCGGCGTGGGGCACCCCGTTGGCCTGTGAGTTTGCGTCAGTAGCGGACCCATGTGCGAATAGGTCGAAGGCAGCACAACGCGCCAAGATCCGGATGGCACCGAGGTGGTGTCTAGTAAGTTGTCGCACTTCTGTGGCCATCCTACAATGTTGAAAGTCGGCGTGGGGCGCCCCGTTGGCCTGTGAGATGGCGTCAGTAGCGGACCGATGTGCGAATGGGGCCAAAGGCAGCGCAACAATATTTTCTGATTTGAAGACACCACAAGGCGCTGAGATGCCAAGATCCGGATGGCACCGAGGTGGTGTCTAGCAAGTTGTGGCACTGGTGTGGCCATCGTACAATGGTAAAAGTCGGCGTGGGGCGCCCTGTTGGCCTGTGAGATGGTGTCAGTAGCGGACTGATGTGTGAATGGGGCCAAAGGCAGCGCAACAATATTTTCTACTATATTTTCGGAGTAGAAGACACCACAAGGCGCTGAGATGCCAAGATCCGGATGGCACCGAGGTGATGTGTAAGTTGCGGACGGATGTGCGAATGGGGCCAAAGGCAGCTCAACAATATTTTCTGAAGAGAATACACCACAAGGCGCTGAGATGCCAAGATCCGGATGGCACCGAGGTGATGTCTAAGTTGCGGACCGATGTGCGAATGGGGCCAAAGGTAGCGTAACAAGATTTTCTGTATGGAAGATACCACTAGGCGTTGAGATGCCAAGATTCGGATGGCACCGAGGTGATGTCTAGGAAGTTGTGCCACTGGTGTGGCCATCGTACAATGGTAAAAGTCGGCGTGGGGCGCCCTATTGGCCTGTGAGATGGTGTCAGTAGCGGACTGATGTGCGAATGGGGCCAAAGGCAGCGCAACAATATTTTCTGACTGACACCACAAGGCGCTGAGATGCCAAGATCCGGATGGCATCGAGGTGATGTCTAAGTTGCGGACTGATGTGCGAATGGGGCCAAAGGCAGCGTAACAATATTTTCTGTATGGAAGATACCACTAGGCGTTGAGATGCCAAGATTCGGATGGCACCGAGGTGATGTCTAGCAAGTTGGTGTGGTCATCCTACAATGCTGAAACTCGGCGTCGGTCACCCCATTAGCCTGTGAGATGGCGTCAGTAGCGGACCGATGTGCGAATAGGCCGAAGGCAGCACAACGCGCCAAGATCCGGATGTCACCGTGGTGGTTTCATAGTTGAGAGGCACTTCATCTGCAGTGGGGCGCCGAGATCCGGATGGCACCGAGGTGATGTCTAGCAAGTTGCTGTACTTGTGTGGTCATCCTACAATGCTGAAACTCGGCGTGGGTCGCCCCATTAGCCTGTGAGATAGCTGTTCTTTGGATTTGGGCCTGGTCCACTAAAATGGCCCTGGGACACCTAAGAACTCGAACGCTCGATTTTTTTTTTCCTTTCCTGTACATGCAAAAAAAGGTAAATGCCCGGTATGTTACAGGCTTCATCTGCCACGATGAACTCTCCAGAGGAACCGAAAAAATATATAGTTGTGGTAACTATACCATGCATCGTCATATGGAGAGGTGGCACCAATTAATTATAGTGCTGCATAAAAGAGAGATTTGGAGGAGAACCCCTGACCTGCTAGTACATTCATCAAAGAAGTGGCACTGAGAGCTTCAGAGGCAAGGGAAACGGTCCCAAATATTTAGAAGAACTTTGGAAAGATTAAAATGACATGTTTAGATTGTGGTAAATTAATTTCATGTGGGCAGATGAGTGTTACTCTAATAAATACAGCATATGAACATCATCATAGTCGATGGTTGGTAGAGACATTTTGACTATATCCTGGACCTGCCCGTCCTCGCCCAAAATGGCGCCGGAATAAATGGGACTCGTAACTCCTTGTTGTGTACTGGTTGCAGAACCTTGAAATCACGAGATACGTATGCAGTTTTGAAGCACATGGCGGGCGGGGACGAGAATTGATTGAATATTTCGACATCCCTATTGATATTAAGTTCTGATGTGTTATTGATTACTGTACTGTTGAAAATTCGAATTAACGTCACCCATGGTACTTGCCCGCAAATGTATATCTAGATAATTTTATTGTAACTGGCCCTGTCGTATTTTAATTATAAAATGTACGTCCACCGATTCCGTAACTGTTAGACACCTTAGTTTTTGCAACCTAATGGCCCGCCCGTTACGTTCCTCTACAGTGTAAATGTCTATTCATCATATACGATTACAGTTTGCTCCGTGGCAGGCCCACGTGGTTATAGGCTCGTATTTGTATAATGAAATTTTCACAATAAAGGTTTTTAAAAGAAAACATGGTAGTAGTGTATACATTGGTAAAGTTTTTAATAATAGTCACTGTTTTAGAATCATTAAAAGGCAAGTGAAATAAAGCAGACCAATTACATGAAGGGTAAAAGGTATAATACGAAGGAACGCAGTAAAGATAAATGGTCAAGGGCTGTTGTGTTTTCTATTCCTGCAACATAAAGTGATCGATAAGAATCTCATATTCAGGCGTATCGGCGACTAAGACAGCAGGTCGACCCTCTTTTGCTCAACGGCTCCGTCATGGGACGAAGAAACGCTCTTTTTCTCGAAAAAAGAATATATTTTACTTGCAGGACAGTTGTAAAATTTCCGGGAAAGTACATTAGCCTGGAACATTATAACATATATTTAAGAGAAAATAATGTTCGGAAGTAATTAAAAGCGTAATTTTTAGGTGATATGACCAAGGCTTTCATCATTAGAATAAGAAAAGTAAAATGAACCAATGAAAAGTTTTATTAACAAGTCACATGACTTGTTATGCTTACGTTACGCGCTGCGCGCCCCGGATGACTTCCGGATGCGCTAACGCGGCGCGTCATATGACGCATTACGCGACAACGCAGGTCAAGAATATAGTCAAAATGTCTCCACCAACCAGCGGTCGAAACACAACCCCTTTCAGCAGGCTAAATAGTTCTGTTAAATGACAACAGAAAGGACAGGCAACAAGAACCATCAGTCAAAGAGGGGAGGGCTAGTTCTTCTCTACCGGGTTACATTGGGGCGCTACCGGAACTGATCGAATTGGTAGTCTACAGTGTTTCTGGATGTTTCAGACCGAAGCTGGGGTTAGCATGAGAGCAGCACCATTTCGTAGCTCCGTTGTGGCCATTCCGCAACCAATCATGGCAGCCGCTCTTTATCGTTATTTTGGGCGGGGTGGGTGGCGGAGCCGAGCTGTTTTGCAGCCATCATTGTGTGGAGTTCAGTTCATCTCACTAGTTTTGTATTTGTCATGAGGGGTTGTTCCTAATGTTTCTATTTTAGCGAGGTCAAAAAGAGATCCCATTAGTGGCCTACTGATTTTGCTCGATTCCTTTTCTTTTTTTTTACACGATTTTTCGTTATCTGCAAAGACTAAACAGAGTATTGCGACTCTGTGTTTGTTTGTAAATAGAGAATGAACCAAAGAGAACTAATTCTAAAACAGTAAATACTTGGATAACAATCAATCAAATGGAGAGAGAAGCAGGCACGACGGATTACAACGGGGGCAAAGGCCTGCGTTAACTACCTTTCACTATCTGCAAAGAGAGAGTACTCCTAATAGAAATGAGGTGGGGGGGGGCACCATTCAAAGCAGATCAGTGTGCATAAACACGAAAATGTTTTCACTTACCACGTACTTGACATTCGACAGCTTATGATATTTGCTATTAAAAAACCATTGAAATTCACTGAAAAAACCATAGGTTATAGACCATATATAGTTAGGAATTAGCATTTACAAAACCTTGAAAATTCACTGAAAAAACCATAGGTTATACACCATATATAGTTAGGAATTAGCATTTAAAAAACCTTATTTTACTCACACAAAACCATTGAAATTCCATATATAGTTAGTTGCACTAACTATATATCGCGCACCCGCAATCCACTGCTGATCATGTCACATATTACATCATTCATGACATGGTCAGTGACATCACTGATGACATCACTGATGACATCTCAAATGACATCACTGATGACATCACTGATGACATCTCAAATGACATCATGACACACCAATACCAGTTACTACATACGCACTCACTGATTCCTACGTCTACACACACATTCACTCATTCACCCATACAATCACTCATACATACTGTCACTCACTATTACAACACTATCATATGCACTCATACACCTATGCAGACACTCACACACTGCCACTCATCCATGGAGTTACTCACACATCTAGTCAGTCCTGTAAAGAATCAATCACACTTCGATTTCCTCATCTATACAGTTAAACACAGAACACCATACTTCAGTGACATCACTGATGACATCACTGATGTCATCTCAAATGACATCACTGATGACATCACTGATGACATCTCAAATGACATCACTGATGACATCATGACACACCAATACCAGTTACTACATACGCACTCACTGATTCCTACGTCTACACACACATTCACTCATTCACCCATACAATCACTCATACATACAGTCACTCATTATTACAACACTATCATATGCACTCATACACCTATGCAGACACTCACACACTGCCACTCATCCATGGAGTTACTCACACACCTAGTCAGTCCTGTAAAGAATCAATCACACTTCGATTTCCTCATCTATACAGTTAAACACAGAACACCATACTTTTTCACACATATACTAACACATAGTTACTCTCTTATACAATCACTGATACAAGTACACATTGATATGCACAGAGTCACACACCTCCCAGCCAGCCACACACACACTCAGTCTTTCATACATCCACTCATTCTTCAATATGTAAAACATATTTAAACTTTACAAAAACACACAGACTCTAGTTGATGTCATCAGTGATGTCATCAGTGATGTCATTTGAGATGTCATCAGTGATGTCATCAGTGATGTCACTGACCATGTCATGAATGATGTAATATGTGACATGATCAGCAGTGGATTGCGGGTGCGCGATATATAGTTAGTGCAACTAACTATATATGGAATTTCAATGGTTTTGTGTGAGTAAAATAAGGTTTTTTAAATGCTAATTCCTAACTATATATGGTGTATAACCTATGGTTTTTTCAGTGAATATATATATATATACACAAAACATAGCTAAGCTTTACAGAAACACACAGTCACTGGATGATGTTATCAGTGATGTCATTTGAGATGTCATCAGTGATGTCTTAAGTGATATCACTGACCATGTAACGAATTATGTAATATGTGACGTCATCAGCAGTGCATTGCAGGGGTGCGAGTTATAATTAGCTGAACTAATTATAACAGCCGATTTTTGGGACTGCTATGCAAGAAACCAGCCCGTGATCAAGTGCTTAGGAGAGCACGAAACGCGTTGGGCGATGGAAATGTGAGGACACTGTTCTGGCATGCGAGCTGCTGCTTTCCTCCTTAATAAAACGCTGATATGGAACCTTTGGCTGGCGGCTTCATTCACATGGGCAACTATGTGTGTTTTGGATTATTTGCGGCTGGTCCGGTCGCGAATGAAACCCCGCCGCACCAGCGGATCTTTGCTGACGTTTACAGCGGCAGCATTCTAAGGGCCAGAGACGCGTGGATGCAAGAGCCACAAAACAACTTTAAAGCTCAGGACAGTGATCTTCAACCCACTGGGGTTTTATATTGTTTTAATTTTGGCATCCCACGAGCCACTCACTGGAGTAATACTGCGCAGCACAACAAAGACCAGCAGCCAGTTCGGGCTGCCATGCCCTCTGGGGCGAGAGTTATTAAAACACAGGTGCTGGCAATTGACTTTTGGGACTGCTATGCGAGAAACCAGCCCGTGATCAAGTGCTTAGGAGGGCACGAATCGCGTTGGGCGATGTAAATGAGAGGACACTGTTCTGGCATGCGAGCTGCTGCTTTCCTCCTTAATAAAACGCTGATATGGTACCTTTGGCTGGCGGCTTCATTCACATGGGCAACTTTGTGTGTTTTGGATTATTTGCGGCTGGTCCGGTCGCAATTGAAGCCCCGCCGCGCCAGCGGATCTTTGCTGACGTTTATAGCTGCAGCATTCTAAGGGCCAGAGACGCGTGGATGCAAGAGCCACAAAACAACTTTAAAGCTCAGGACAGTGATCTTCAACCCACTGGGGTTTTATATTGTTTTAATTTTGGCATCCCACGAGCCACTCACTGGAGTAATACTGCGCAGCACAACAAAGACCAGCAGCCAGATCAGGCGGCCACGCCCTCTGGGGCGGGAGTTATTAAAACACAGGTGCTCGCAATTGACTTTTGGGACTGCAGTGTGAGAAACCAGCCCGTGATCAAGTGCTTAGGAGGGCACGAAACACGTTGGGCGATGTAAATGTGAGGACACTGTTCTGGCATGTGAGCTGCTGCTTTCCTCCTTAATAAAACGCTGATATGGAACCTTTGGCTGGCGACTTCATTTACATAGGCAACTTTGTGTGTTTTGGAGATATATATATATATATATATATACATGTTTGCTCCCAGAAGTACACCAGCCTGCTGCACTCGCGAGCGGGTGCTCTTTCAGGTGGGGGTGTGCCCATCTAATAGATTCTTGCTCCAAAATCCAATCACAATCCTGTGAAATTAGACAACAGCACTCACAGGGGGGTATAAAGCCAACGATTCTTTATTTGGCTACCAGCACAGACAAGACGCGTTTCGGCGATGAGCCTTCGTCAATTGCAAATGTAAACGCGCCGCCATTGCATTTAAAACACACAGTGTAATCGTCACAGTGGGTCATGGCATCAACATGAAAAAGGGACTATCCAAATAGCCCATCTGAGGGCAAGATGAATTGGTGACAAAATGTGCCCATCCAGGGCGAGATCTCATGTATGGGGACTGTGGATATATATATATATCGAATGGAGTAAAGTATGTACTTTACCTAATGTACCCATACCCTAGACTACAAATGAAAAGGAAAATGATATGTATTTTTCCGTTTTCTGTATGCAAAAAGGACTTCCAAGATGGCGCGATTTTAGCCATTGGATAGTCCCTTTTTCATGTTGATGCCATGACCCACTGTGACGATTACACTGTGTGTTTTAAATGCAATTGCGGCGCGTTTACATTTGCAATTGACGAAGGCTCATCGCCGAAACGCGTCTTGTCTGTGCTGGTAGCCAAATAAAGAATCGTTGGCTTTATACCCCCCTGCGAGTGCTGTTGTCTAATTTCACAGGATTGTGATTGGATTTTGGAGCAAGAATATATATATACATATATATATATATATATATATTGCGCTCAAACAACCTTGCAAATCCAAGGAAGAAAAGACAGCACTCGGGGGGGTACCAAATTCACACAGTAGTTTTATTCACCACAAGCGTGCCACAATATATATATATATAATAGTTACTTTAACTTACTATAACTAGTGAATTTCAGTTAGTATATGGTGTTACTTTTAAACTGATATTTACACCGAACTTTAACAGCATTTTAACCTTCGTTTTTTAAGTAAATTTCTATTTTTTTTACATAAAGCATTATTTTATTACCATATTTAGCAATGCCAACACCTGCTGGGCAGCCAGTCCCTGTGCCCAACCTCCCCATGGGCAGCCAACTCGCAGGATCTTCGGCCTTGCAAAGAGTGGGATTGGATACAGGCCCCGCCCAGTGCGCAGCAACCTTCTAGAGTGCATGGTATTCAGCCATAGAATGGAGTTGGCTACAGGGTCTGGCCTATAGCCAGGCCCTGCACCCAACCTCTTGTGGGCCACATACCTTTGCAGGACATGGTCATTGGCCATGTGCTGTGTTTGCTGGGCCAAAGGCCAGGCCTGCAGCCAGGCCCTGCACCCACACCTCGCAGGTAGTCACCTCCTGCCATGCATTGTCTTTGGCTATGCACAGCGTGGTTTAGCCACACGGTCAACCACCCCAAAGCAGTCAACCCACCACAGACACTCAAACCCTCTTTTTTAAATTTGGTTTTCCAATCCAGTGAGATTCTTGCAATAGTCACGACTCTTGCAGGTCCTAGGGGGTCCTACTGGTTCCTTTGAGAGTCCCATTGGATTGCAGTAGCCCAAAAACAACCATTAGAAATATTATGGTCTGGGGTAGGTGGCCCAGTCCCATTTCTTGAAATGGCTGCCCAACAATTTTGCTCATATTGTGGACACAGGACTTGCAGTAGTGAAATGGTCGTGGGTAGAAGGCTCACTTGGCCAATCTGATTGCTCTATTGTGAAAAGCTGCATGCTCGTGGGACACCTGCGAGCGTCTAGAAAACCCAACTGATTGGATGTACATACATTTTTAACCTTCATTTCTCAAAAACTACTTAATTGATTTACATCTGGGTAAAGATCAAGCTTTCTGCCAAATTTGGTGTTATTCCACTCATCAGATTGGATTGTAGTGCTGTTCAAAAATCTCTTCGGAATTGCATTTTGGGACCCCTTTTATTTCAGACTCATGTATGGAGGCTTTTTGTGGTGAACATGCCAAAAGTTTAATGTTGGAGTGTGCAACACACATAAATGAATTTCCTTTTTGCATTAGGAAGTGCCTGTGCTCACTGTCTTTATTATGCTATATTGAATGAGTGGTCCTATAATATGTTAATTATTTTTTATATATGTTGAGGCTGCAGTTCACATGATGCTGAGTAGTGGGGCATGATGACACTGGCAGCCTGACTGGGACAGTAGGATGTAGGACTGTAGTATTGGGAGTAGATGATAACTGAACCTTACAGCTCAGGTTCTGTTTGAGGGTGAAACAGGTGCTTGCTTGGGATGATTTAAGGGATGTCACTTAGCTAGTCTGATCTCAGGGGTGAAGAAATTCCTCTGTAACTTTATGTTGCTAATACAGTCTCTGTCTCTATGTGGTGTAGTATATAAAGCGAGACTGGTTTTGCCAACAATAGCAAAAAAATATGGATTGAGTGGAGTGGCAATATCATTTGTAGGAATCAAAAGATGTGGAGGACAGACAACCAATTTTAAGGTAGAGACTGAAAGGAGGAAAAGGCTTCGTTAGTCAGACATTTTTATAATGGTACACTTGGAAACAAATGCCCTTTTGAAGAGAGTGTGACTAAATTATTCATGATTCTTTTATTGTTCCTCATTTCCAAAGAACACAAGAGCACCAAGCAGCAAGCCAACAGTGGGAGGGCCACTAGCAGCAGCAGCTTGACGGGGGCCCAGGGCAATGGTGCTGTGTGAGATGTTCCAGCCTCAGAAGCGTTTTTCCTGCTGGTGCTGATAAGTCATCATGTTGATTTGATTTCTTACTGTTAACTATTCACATCTAGTATGAATTAGTACCCTTGGCACTATTTTTCCAACTGCCCTTTATCGTATTTTCATTATCGCTGAATAGTTTTTTGTGTTTTCTTTGTCCCTGTTTCTGCAGCTGACGCCCTCCTTTCTTTAGCTTTCTTTACCCAGCCCTTTTTGTTACGGTGGTAGAAACTTTTTACCTCACCCTCTTGTGAATATATCCTCTCCATCTCTTTGTGGTGCAGTACGCAAGGAGAGACTAACTTTGTCTATAGCATTCGGAGTGACAAAATTAGGTCTGAACAAAATAGCAAAAGTTTTGGAAGGCAACCGAGTGGAGGGGTTGTATCATTTGTAGGAAACTTTGTTATTTTTGGGGTGAAGTGAGGGAAAATATTGCTTAGTCAGGCAATCAATCAATCAATCATATCATTTGTAAAGTGCACTACTTACCTGTCAGGGTCTCAAGGCGCTGGGGTGGGGAATGCTGCTACTGCTCGAAAAGTCAGGTCTTGAGGAGTTTTCTGAGGGTCAGCAGGTCTTGGGTCTGCCGTAGGTGGATGGGGAGGGTGTTTCAGGTCTTGGCGGTGAGGTTGGAGAACGATCTGCCCCTGGAAGTCGCTCTTCGGAAGTGGGAGACGATGGCGAGGGCGAGGCCGAGGCCGGCAGAAAGGAGCTGGCGGGTGGGGGTGTAGACGCTGAGTCGTCTGTTGAGGTACGTTGGTTAGGTGTTGTGGAGTGCCTTGTGAACGTGGGTGAGGAGCTTGAAGTTTATCCTCTTGTTGACCGGGAGCCAGTACAGGTCTCTCAGGTTGGGTGTGATGTAGCTGCGGCATGGGATGTCAAGGATCAGGCGTGCAGAGGCTCTTTGGATGCATTGGAGTTGTCTCAGGAGTTTGGCCGAAACTCCTGCGTAGAGGGCGTTTCCGTAGTCCAACCTGCTGCTGACGAGGGCCTGGGTGACCGTACTTCTCGTTTCAGTGGGGATCCTCTTGTAGATCCTGCGGAGCATGCAGAGGATGTTGAAGCAGGAGGAAGAGACGGCGTTGACCTGTTTAGTCATGGAGAGGGTGAAGTCGAGGATGACCCCTAACTTGCGTGCGTGATCGTAGTTGTTGGAGCGGTTCCCAGTGCGGTTGACCACCAGGAGTCGTCCCAGGCCGAAGGGGTGGATCTCAAGATGGCGACCTCGGCCTTGTCCAAGTTCAGCTTCAGTCGGCTGTTCCTCATCCACTCAGCGACGGCATTCCTTCCTTCGTGAAGGTTGGTTTTGGCGGTGTGGGGGTCCTTGGTGAGGGAGAGGATCAGCTGGGTGACATCGACGTAGGGGATGATATTGGGGTTGTGCCGACGGTAGACGTGGGCGAGCGGTTCCATGTAGATTTTAAACAGAGTTGGGCTGAGGGATGAGCCCTGGGGTACGCCGCAGATGATCTCGGTGGCTTCGTAGCGGAAAGGGGGAAGGCAGACGCTCTGTGTTCTGCCGGAGAGGAAGGAGGTGGTCCAGTACAGGGCCTTCTCTTGAATCCCGGCATTGTGGAGACGTGTTCGGAGTGTATGGTCGCAGACTGTGTCGAAGGTGGCCGACAGGTCCAGGAGGATGAGGGCCACCATTTCTCTGTTGTCCAGCAAGGACTTGATGTCATCGGTGGCGGCGATGAGGGCAGCCTCGGTGCTGTGGTTGCTACGGAACCCAGACTGGGAAGGGTCAGGACCCTTGCCTGTAAAAAATTCCTTTTTTAAAGAGAAACTACTAATAACTATTTGGTCTCATCTTTATTTTTTTTTAAGTTTCATACCTGTTGACCATAGGCAACCCCCCTACCCCATCTTCCCCCCTTGGCCCATGGGCCAGACACAGCTCCTGCACACATTCTTGCTGATGATGCTGGTAATTCATGTTTATATTTTCCTATTTTTCAACTAATCTGCATTAAGGTCTTCTGTATTTTCCAATTTCTCCATCTTCACTCTGTATACTTTAGTGCCTGCATTTTTATCATGCAAACCTGCCTCCTTGAGTACTGTTTTCTTTTATATTCTACAGCTAACTTCCTTCTGTCTGTAGCTGTTTTCTCTAGACTTCCTTCAGTAACCTTGAAGAACCGGGTTTTAGAACCCAGCGGCGCCAGGGACACGCCCAAAGTCTTCGGGTTCTCCTGTCTTGGCAAACAGAGACACGGAATAATTCTAGGTGGCGTCAGAGATCAAATGTATTAGCTGCAGCTAGTAACAGTAATCTCAGCAATACAACACGGTGTACAACTCAGGAAACTGTTCAATTTCATAGAGCAAGACATCACCTTTTATACACAATATTCTCATTATAAATGTACACCCACTGCGCAAAATTCTGCCCAATAGGACACATTTTCTAACTGAGTATCACATTAACAAAAACCCAATTTACAGTAACCCAACCCAAAAGTTAATTATTAGGGCTGTCCCAAATTCAATTTCCACAAGCGGGACAAACCCATAATTGAAAGCACTACCCATGTAATGAAAAGTCATAAGGAAAGAAACAATTCAGATGCTGATTAGGATAAGATATGTGCAAGGAAACTAAAGGTTAACGAGGTCCTGAACATTGATTGGCAATCTCAGACAACGATCAGACAGAGAAATTGGCTTCGTGAAGGGTCAGTTTCAGGTGAAGAGGTCAGCGTCCTGCAGTTCACTCACAAGTCAGAAAAGGACCTGTTTAATGCATACATGAACAATGAGGCCCATGCAACTGTTCGTTCGGTTACCTCCACGGCCTACGTGAGGGCAACACAAAATGGCGTTATGAACAACGCAAACAAAATGGAGTCAGGTTCGAAATCACGGAACCTCAGTCCCTCCTTTTGCCATTACGTAGGCAATGACCTAAACTCACGTCAATCTGAATCTAGGTCTATATCTATTCTCATCAGGTCATCAAGGTGTTGCTGTAACATCATCTTATTATCCTTTGCTTCTCTCGGGACTGGTCTTCTCACACAGATTGTAGCACAAAGACTACAAATGGCGGGACCACACTGGATGCATAAGCAACACGAGAAAAGGATTGCTAAAGCCATACCAAGAAACATCAGAATCTTCCATCCCCATTTGGACAGCAGTTCCCAAAACCATTCTATCAACGACCAGTTGCCTTCGTCTACATGTATAGACTCAGCAGACTTATGTAACTTCAAGATGGCTTGGTACACTGTCGGGCGTATCTGGTATGAAAACGCAGCAACTAGACCCGATCAATTTACATACTCCACCTCTATCTGCAAGTATAATATCTAAAGCAAAGCGGTTCTGTAATGTCATAAGGCGATCCGCTTGAAGCTCAGCTGTAATATTGCTAAGGGCATCTGCAGTCTCATTTATAGTGGCTTCGACCACTCTCATAAGTGATGAATTGTCCTACCATTAGCCATAGGACCCCAAAAGGGCAGGAAACCCTTAAAGAAGTCTCCAGCTTCTTGTGCGACAGTATCTTTCGCATCGATAACACCTCTACCATATCTTGTCTTATGGTAGTTGAAAGCAGCTGTGTATGTAGGGGGAAGCAAAAATGCCACATAACATGTGCCTGAAAAATCAGAAGGCAACCATGTATATGCTCTATCATAACAAACAAACTTCGTGCCTTTAGCTGGTACGAACGGTGGAGATTTCTGGGACGTATAGACATAGGTGTGAGCACACACACTCTTACCAAGCTGAGCTCTCGGATTCTGACCATTACCTTGCAGACAAAAATGACCTCGGTGGGGTACAATCCAAATAGGAGGAGACCTTTTCTGTCTCTCTTTCTCTGTCAGACTAATGCTATATCTCGTCTTGTTCCAACCAACATATGCTCGTACCTCATCTTTAGGGATAGCATTATATGCATCAATATCTCTGACCATATCTACTATTCCCTGTATCAAGGCATTATTATTCGCATTATCTTTGACGGAACGTACAGGAGATGCTTCATTCGCATAGATAAACATTGATTGGAGTGCCCATACTGACCCATTAGGCGAAAAAGGCAAAACCAAATATGGCTTTCCCTTATCAGTCGTATGTGGCATAAGACCACATACCCAGCAATTCGTGTTATTTACTACTAACTGATGCTGATGTAACATCTGTATAAACAAATTGTTCACAAATTCTAATCTTCGTGTCTGTTCATGTTCAGGCAACGTATGAAACTCATGTGGGGAAACAGTAGAAAAAGAAAGAATAGGTTGGGAGGTAGATGCAAGCGTCTGTTGTGATGCATAGAAAATCCAACCCACACAAACCAACGTAATGTTCAAAAGCATAAGAAAACACATTATTAAAAAACATTTGCTACGAACCAATATACACATTTGCACTCTGAAATCAACTCTTTTAACACCCTTGTTGGACTCAAAAGACTCCATCCTCTAAAGTGCTGCTCACGGCAATTTTCCTTCTTCACTTAAGTGTGCGTCAAGATCGTACTAACGACCCTAAACCACAGACCTTGTGTCAATACCCGGCTCACCCCTTAAGAACTTATACCGTGACCGTGCAGCTGAGTCCGGATGGTGACTCGAAAAAGAAAAAAGAAAAAAAAGTCTCTTGATCTGACAAGGTGTAATTCACTATATAAAAAAATTCAGATTTATTTGTCCATTTCAATCTCAGATTGTAGCGCTCTTTGCCAGGCACAGTCTTATCCTTAAAGAGGAGTTCCGGATTCGTCGTGTCGAGTCTCAGAGACGGAGGCACAGCAGCTTGCAGAAAATCATCATCCTCGCATTCCGACTGAGTCCATCTCAAATGTGCATCACTAAAAGGTACGAATCTAGGAACTCTTTCACACTCGGAGTCAGCTATTCCATACCTCACCCACTTATCATACCGTAAGGGCAACTGAACTTTTTTCGTATGGGTGGCATGCACCCAGTTCTTTTTACCAGCTACTCTAACAGCAGTTCTAGTGACCAGCAATACCAAATAGGGACCAGTCCATCTCGGCTCCAAATTCTTGGATCGCTGAAAATTCTTCAACAAGATAAAATCACCAGGTTGGATCGTGTGCCCTGGATCTGCAGTAGCTGTCGGCAAACTGTCATAGACCTGTTGGTGGAGAACACGTAATTTAGCAGTCAAGTCATGTAAGTAATCCACCAACATAGGGTACTCAAGGTCACTGTATTTCTTAGGACGAGGCACACCCCAAACATTCGCTGGACGACCAAAAACTATTTCGTATGGGCTAAGTCCCACACGAGAATGCGCTGTCGTCCTTGTTGACAAAAGAGCCAACGGCTAGGCATCCGGCCATGTAAGACCAGTGCTTGCTTGAATCTTAGCGAGTTTCAGCTTTAATGTGCCGTTATAGCATTCGACAAGACCTGCTGACTGGGGGTGATTCGTAGCATGGAACTTCTGATTTATCCCTAATCCAATACACACTTTCTTCATGACTCGACCCACAAATTAACTCCCATTGTCCGACCATACCATTCTCGGCAAACCAAATCTAGGGAAATACTCTTTGAGCAAAACCTTAGCTGTAGACAAGGCAGTATTATCCTTTAGGGGGTAGGCCTCTATCCATCTGGAAAAGGTGCAAACAACCACAAGGACATACTTCAGATTGTTGCATCTCTCCATGTGAATGTAATCTAGCTGTATCACTTCAAATGGATACGTCGGAGGAGCAAAATGACCAGCTGGAGTTGGAGTTCCCTTGCCAGGATTATACTTCAGACAAATCATACAATGCTTCACAACATTGTCAGCACATTTAGGAATTCCAGCATTCTGCCATACTGGAGCCAACAACTTACATATCCCTTTCGAACTGATGTGAGCCATTCCATGCGCCATAGTAACCACTGGGAGCACGTACGCATCAGGCAACAACCATCGCTGGTGTTCTGACAACTCAACCCAACAACCTGTCGAACCCAACATACCCATACTTTCTCTCCACGTACTCACTTCTTTCTCTGTAGCTTCAGCCTGAATCTTCCCACTTTCTATTGTGTCTTCACACATTCCACTTTCCACAACCCGTCTTGCAGGACCTGCCACATACATACGGCTCATCATGTCTCTCGCCGTTTCCTTCGCAACTTCATCCGCAAACGCATTCCCTCGGCCAATATCGTCCACAACTTTCTTATGCGCACTACACTTCACAATTGCAATCTGCTTTGGGAGAGCAAGAGATTCCAAAAGTACATTCACTAACTGCCCATGATGAATTTTTGTGCCATGGGAAGTAAGGAATCCTCTTTCTCTCCACAAACGTCCAAACCTATGGGCAACACCAAACGCATACTGGCTATCGGTATAAACATTCACTCGCTTTCCCTCTGACAATACACACGCTCGTGTCAATGCAATCAACTCTGCTGCTTGCGCAGAATTCTGTGCTATGCGTGCTGTCTCAACAACTGTATGTAGAGTTGTGACGGCATATGCTGCAGTCGTTTCACCATTCGGAAGCTTGAAACACGAACCATCTACCCATAAGGTACCATCAACATTCTCAAGAGGTGTATCTTTTAGGTCAACTCTAGCTTTCGTTTCTTCCTCTGTTCGAAGAAAGCAATCATGCTGTTCTTGAGCATCCGTCTCTGTAGAGATCGGCAACAACGTAGCTGGATTCAACACATTACATCTTTTAATGTGAACATGGCTAGCTAAAAGAGTCAGCTCATAACCTGACAGACGTGCACTAGTAAGGTGTTGTGTCTTGGTCCTGTTCAATAAAGTATCCACTGCATGTGGGACCATCACAATCAACGTATTATCCAATACCAAACCAGCAGACTGTCGGATAGAAACAGCCGCTGCCGCTGTAGCTCTCAAACAACTCGGCAACGCTTTAGCTACCGGATCTAACGTCGCTGAAAAATATGCACATGGACGTTGCTTGTCTCCGAACTGTTGAGTCAACACTGACAATGCTCAACCTTCTCTCTCGTGAACGTACAACGTGAAAGGCTTACTGTAGTCCGGAGTACCCAATACCGGAGCCGAACACAATGCATCACGTAATTCAGAAAAACTTTTCTGACACTCATCAGACCAAGGGAGAGGATGCGGAGTATCTTTCAGAGTCAATGCTAACAGAGGTTTCGCTAACAATGAGAAATTAGGGATCCATTGCCTACAATACGAGGTGATACCTAAGAAAGCGCGCACTTCTCTCTGTGTGGATGGTACACTCATTTGCGCAATCATTTGAATTCGTTCTGGGGTCAACCTTCTTCCCTCCTTCGACAAGAGATGACCTAAGTAGGTTACTTCTTGTCGGCAATACTGTAACTTGGAAGGTGACACTTTATGATGAAGGTCAGACAAATATCGTGACAAAGAAAGAGTAGCCTCTTTACAAAACTCTTCGTCATCAGCGGCAACCAACAGATCATCAACGCACTGGATAAGAGTAGCACCAGTAGGCAACACAATGCTATCACGCTGAGTTTTCAACGCCTGACTATAGATGGAGGGACTTTCACAATAACCTTGGGGAGCTCTCTTAAAGCGGAAGCTTCGTCCTCCTAAAGAGAAGCCGAAAATATCCCTACTCTCCTAAGCAATCGGAATGCTAAAGAAAGCATTCTTTAGGTCAATAACAGAAAACCAGGCTGCCGAAGCAGGAATCAGAGTCAACAAAGCAGTGGTATCCGGGACAACTGGAAACTGTGGCACCACAATCTTATTCACTTCCCGGAGATCGATCACAAACCGATACACAGGTGGCTGAGAAGCATCAGTACATTTAAGGACAGGCAAAACAGGACTGTTACACACATTACCTCTCGTTTCCTCAACTACACCCTTCTCAACCAGATCATAGACAATCGCTAATAGAGCTCTCTCGCCATCACTAGATGTTTTATACTGTGGGATACGAGGTAGCCTAGCATTCAATTTGAGGGTGACAACATAAGGTGGAATCTGCAAAAGACCAACATCAATAGGACGTGTAGCCCAAAGTGTATCAGGAAGAGAACGCAATTCCAGTGGAAGACAATCTTTAGACAAATACATCGGAGAAATCACTTTCTTACCTAGGGTAAGATGTACTCCCGAAGGAGAACAATGTAATGTCGCATACAATCTTTTCAGCAAGTCCAAACCCAACAGATTCTCATTACAACCAGTCGTCAAAATAAGCGGAGCTTCCAATTCACAAGGGCCAATAGAAGGGGCAAATGATTAGAAATCGGGTTACAAACTGGGGCGCCTGAAAATCCTACGGAAACATTGGTCAAGCCAGACAAAGGTGCGCCAGGAAGTTTAGAGTGCATAATAGAACTCTTTGTTGCACCAGTATCCAAAAGAAAAGGTTCTGTCACACCTGATGTAGTCACTTCAACATAAGGTCCACTCTGGTTCACTGGAACTGACACTACTACCTCTCTTTGCCCATGGCTGTCCTAACTATCATTATAAGCAGCACTCTCACTCTCGACATAATAATCATCAACATAGTACTGTGCAGACTGACCACTCGGAACATTCTGTCTGTCAAAATAATTCGCAGAATTCTGAAGGGAAGAGGAACGCTCATTCTGGGGTAACACACCACGTCCCCTACCCCAAGGAGCTTGCTGGAAACCACCACGACCTCTCTGACCAGATACGCCATTCGCACGCTGTAACAAAGCCAGGCAACTATTCTTGAAATGACCTTCCTCTCTGCAATAAGCACACTGATCCGGACCAGGAAAGAATCGCGGAGCATAAGGCTCAGGTTTCTGTAACAATCTCTGAAACTGTGGAGGTTGCTGAAACTGAGGCTGATTCTGACGAGGCGGATAAGCTTGCTGCAAAAGAACTTTCGTCTTTAAATCTTTCGTTTTCTTCTCTGCTTTATCCTTCTCATCTTTATCCCTATTCTCATAATATTGTGCAGTAGCCAATATCTGGGCCGACGAAGAAACAGCCCATGAACTCTCAGAGTCCTTTAACTTATTAGAAAGTTCGGGAAGCAAATTAAAGACAAATTTGTCCACAAACAACCTTTGACCACCTTCCGTACTCATGTCCTGACCACTATGATCGATAAACGTTTCTTCAAACCTCGTGAAGAAATCAGACACACTCTCGTCTTTCTTCTGTTTGCATGCTGCTAACTTATCCCAATTCACTCGTAAAGGAGGCATCATAGTTTTCATTAAATTAATAATTTTACCAGGTAATTCTGCAACTAAAGGCTCAGGTTTGGCACCTCCTACCTGCCGACCATCTGCAGCAACATTATTAGCCCACGTATCTCCTAATTCTGCCGCATGATTTTCATGACGAATCTTAGCCCACAAAGGTTGAGGAACTACATTACCCATTAACATGTCTATGTCAGCTAAATTCATAATACACGCTTCAACTGTCTGAGACAACTCCTTGTAATAACCAGCAGGATTCTTACGAGGGTCAGGTAAGGTCTGCTTAATAGCCAAGACCTCTGCTCTCTTGCATGGAACATGTACCCATGCTCGCTGAAAATGGGCTTCTGCAGCCTGAATACCCAAACCGACATCAGCCTGAACTGCCTCTCTCCATACAGGGGGAACTTCTTTCATAGGATACTGCTTCACTTTCCTCCTAACAGAAGGATCAGGTTCATACAATGTCTGAGGCAGTAATCTAGACCTAACAACAAGTATCGTCTCCACGGCATCTGTAACATCAGATTCCACTATCATCCCTTTAGCAAACTCTGACTGAACATCAAGCACTTCCTGCGGAATCGGACCCAACTCATTATCTTCCCATTCCTGACGGAGAAAGGTACACATCACATCAAAAACATACCTTTGCTTAGGCGGCTCCCATTGAAAGAAAACATCCATAACTGCTGACAAATTATACCTGGAAGCATTTAAAATCCATCTACGAGCCAACAAATCCAACACTGCTCGCTCTTCGGAACTAGGAAGCTGACTACGACTCTGCTTTCGTTCCAAAACAGGGGTCATACTCAGTGGCCCAACCAATGGAGACAACAGATTAACAACAGTTTCTGTCATTCGTTTTCGAGCAGAAGGAAAAGAAGTAGGCGTAAGAACAGGAAAGTTAAAATCTTGAGACAAAGTAGGAACAAGAGCAGTAGGAGTCTGAGTTGCAGAAGCAGAAGGCAAAGGAGTTTGAGGCAAAGCTGGAAGCAAAGCTTGCGACCCTAGAGTGGGTTGCGCAGTAGGAGGCAAAACCATCTGTGGAGCACCAGGTGGCTGAACAACAGCAGGAGGTTGCACAACAAAGGGTAGAACAACCGGGGTAATGGAGGCGCAGTAGCACCCTGCACATAAGGAGGTGGCAATCTCAGTAAATGAGACATCAATGGATCTTTTTCAGGGTCTTCCGTCACTTTCGGAGGAGAAGACGGCAAGGCCGGATCACATTTATCTACGGCCATGCAACGCTGTCTATCTAAAACTTCACACACTCGATCTTCCTCATCTATCTTAAACTGCCTAGCAGCTTGTAGTACTGACATATTCTTATCTTTCCTATCTCTCTTTGCTTGCTTAATTTCTCGTTGTTTGGCTTCCTTTCCCCAAAGGCGGAAAGAGTCAAACATTGCCGGCCGGGCTTTCTTCTTAAATAGCGCAACTTCCAGATTATCTAAAATATTTATTTCGAAACTACCATGTTGGGGCCATCGTAAAACACCATCTTTTTTAGTATAGCGGACCCATACTTCATTATAAGTAATAGGACCCACTCCGTGTTTTGAATAGAGCTCATAAGTCGGAGTTCCAACCGGAGGTATCTGACACGAATCCTCCAACTGGGAATCCCTGTTGCAACCACAACTAAACCATTTCCTAATTTTGCTAAGACCAGCCATCTTATAGCTCACTAATCTAGCTTCAAACTTCAAGGGGTTATCAACTATTTTTACTAAGATTTATTACTACTAAGATTTTAATATTTTGCACCTTCCCAGACCCAAGGGCCGTGGTGGCGGAGTAGGCATTATCTTCAGAGCCTCCTGGCAGATAAACATCATAGATATAGACCCAGTGGCCGGGATTGAGCTCTTCGGCCTTTCCATAAACTGCCACCAAGGAGATACCTTCACGGCGATCATCTGCTACCGACCTCCAGGGTCCTTTACCTCCCATCAACAGCAAGCACTACTCACTACCTTTACGAACATGGCAACCTCCCATAACAAACTTATAATTTTGGGGGATTTTAACCTCTGGCCAAACGGTAGCCTAGACACTGGTCTAGAAAACCTCCTGCTGTCTTGTGACAGCGTGGGACTTCACCAGCTGGTCAAGCAACCTACCCACTCAGCAGGCAATCGACTCGACCTTATTTTTTCTAGTCCTGGCTTAACACATGTGAATGATATTCTGCCTATGAGCTGGACGGATCATGCTCTTATCACATTTTATGTTACCTGCACAAAAACAAGAAAACTGAACAAACACATTCTACCAGATTTTACGTACAGAGACTGGAAAGCTCTGGAAAAACTGAGTTCCTCCACCACTGTCTTCAATGTGGAAGATAGCTTCTCATCAACCAACTCGGTTGAAAACAACTACAGAGCCTTCAGCATGAAGATAGTATCCACTACGGACTCTATTGCTCCACTAAAACGTTGTAAACCTAAAGGCAGAGCACCTGCGCCATGGTATAATGATGCCCTGAAGAACCTTAAGCTCGCCTGCAAACAGGCTGAGAGGAAGTGGAGACAAGGTTATTGCGACACTAATAAAATCACTTGGAAAAACAAGCTCCTAGAATATAAATCTGCCATCATAGAGAGCAAATCGACCTATTACTGCTCCACTATAGTTAACGCAGCTAATAGCTCGAAAAGTATATTCCAGATCCTTGATAACCTCATCCACCCTGACTGCGCTAAGAAAGTCATCCCCCCTTCACAGACCCTCTGCGACAATCTCGCCCAGTTCTTCACGGATAAAATTGAGACCATCATTAATAAATTGGCAATTCCCCCACCGCAAATCAATCTTAATTCCCCCGTAGTTGACACCACCAACTGTGATCCACCAAACCCTGGCTGCCTACCTAGGGAAGGTCTACCATCTCTCCCCCCTATCCCCGAGGAGGATTTCAACAGACTAGCACACGGAATCACCTCTGGGTCTCCCCTTGACCCACTGCCCCCAAAAACCTGGAAGGCGTGCGGAACAGAACTATTCCACACCCTCCGGAAGATTTGCAACCAATCGCTGTGTTGCGGACTCGTCCCCACCCCCTGGAAGCGAGCACTCATCACCCCGTTGCTGAAAAAACCATCTTTGAGCCCAGAAAGTCTTTCCAACTTTCGACCTATTTCGCTTCTACCCTTTCCAGCGAAAGTGGTGGAACGCTGGGTTAGCACCTGCCTATCAACCTATCTCGAGCAGAGTCACGTTCTGGACGATTTCCAATTCGGATTTCGACCAGCACATGGCACCGAAACAGCAGTGCTCACAGCCATGGAAGAACTTCGTATGCGTGCAGACAGGGGCCACGCAGTGGCCTTAATCCTATTGGACCTGTCTGCCGCATTCGATACGGTTAACCACGTGATTCTGCTAAAGAGACTGCGAGAGGCAGGGGTCGGTGGCACAGCTTTGCTCTGGTTCCATTCTTATCTCAGAGATAGGAAACAAGCTGTATCCCTTCCCCCTTTTCAATCTGCCTTCTCCCCAGTCCCTCACGGTGTACCTCAGGGTTCGTCTATTAGTCCGATCCTTTTTAATATTTATTTAAAACCATTGGTCACCTTAATCAGAAGTCACAGAATTAAAACAGTAAATTACGCGGACGATACCCAGCTTATTCTTTCTTGGGAGGGAGAAGACTCTATCCCCATGGAAGCATTCCATGACTGCCTAAGAGACACAGCCGGCTGGCTGCATTTGAATTCCCTGCAATTCAATTCCTCGAAAACCGAGGTCTTGTTCTGTCCCAGGAGCCGAATCCCTTGTCCTTTTCCAGTGGAATTCTGGCCCCCGGAAAACTCTGATAAACCACAGCCGGTTACCAGTGTCCGCAATCTGGGCGTTATGCTCAACAATAACCTAAGCATGGAAACACAGGTAACCAAAACAGTCTCCACCTGCTCGGCCCTTATGCGTTCTTTACGCAAAATTCTGCCACTACTCCCCGCCAAGGCCAGAGCGCTGATAGTCAGGTGTACTATTCTTAGTCGCCTGGACTACTGTAATGCTCTCCTGCTCGAGACCCCAGCTGTACTATTGGACAGACTCCAACGTGTCCAGTCGGCAGCAGCCAAACTGGCCCTGGGCTGGACAAGGAGATCTTCGGCCACAGCAGCCTTAGCCGAGCTACACTGACTCCCTCTGAAACAACGGATAGCTTTTAAGGCTCTCTGCCTGGTCTTCAAGGCTCTACATGGATCAGGCCCCAGATCCCTACAACAGATGTTTTCCTGGTACACCCCCACCAGAACTCTTCGATCCGCTACAGCCTGCCTTGTGACGGTACCTAGATTCAACAAGGTAAGGACCGGGGGAAGATCCTTCAGAGTGGCTGCTGCTAAACTGTGGAACAGTCTGCCCGCAGACATCCGTCAAACTCCACAGCTTCTACCCTTCAGAAAGCAAATCAAAACGTGGCTCTTCCCCTAGTCTTCCCGCCACTTCATTCCCCCTTTCCCAAACAGTCCCCCATTGCTTTCCAACTCAGGTGTAAAACTCTCAGCACCAGGATACCTGCCAGGTGACAGTTGCGCTCTACAAATGTATTAAATAAATAATAAATAAAATAAACTATCGATACACTCGTAAATATACGAGCCCCTCGGCTTCGATTTTTGCAAAAATCAAATCAAAACCAAGAACCAAAACAAAGTCGTGGGAGCGACCCACTTATACTTAACCAAAAAATCTGTCACGCCACCTGAAGACCGTCTATCGTCTCGCTTTACAAAGGATCAATCAAGGGTCCAAGACAGGGCGACAGTCAGGGCAGCAGTCCTTCGTAGTCGTTGGAAAGCGGGAAGCCTCGCAGAAAAGACCTTCGGTCCACGTCGACATGCAGGGGTCAATGAAGTGGCGGCCTTCCTCCAGAATTTCCTCACGTGGCTCCTCACGATCCTCGGGCTTGTACCGGTACCGCTGAAGTCGCCCCACCGTTGGGCGCCAACTGAAGAACTGGGTTTTAGAACCCAGCGGCGCCAGGGACACGCCCAAAGTCTTTGGGTTCTCCTGTCTTGGCAAACAGAGACACGGAATACTTCTAGGTGGCGTCAGAGATCTAATTTATTAGCTGCAGCTAGTAACAGTAATCTCAGCAATACAACACAGTGTACAACTCAGGAAACTGTTCAATTTCATAGAGCAAGACATCACCTTTTATACACAATATTCTCATTATAAATGCACCCACTGTGCAAAATTCTGACCAATCGGACACATTTTCTAACTGAGTATCACATTAACAAAAACCCAATTTACAGTAACCCAACCCAAAAGTTAATTATTAGGACTGTCCCAAATTCAATTTCCACAAGCGGGACAAACCCATAATTGAAAGCACTACCCATGTAATGAAAAGTCATAAGGAAAGAAACAATTCAGATGCTGATTAGGATAAGATATGTGCAAGGAAACTAAAGGTTAACGAGGTCCTGAACATTGATTGGCAATCGCAGACAACGATCAGCCAGAGAAATTGGCTTCGTGAAGGGTCAGTTTCAGGTGAAGAGTTCAGCGTCCTGCAGTTCACTCACAAGTCAGAAAAGGGCCTGTTTAATGCATACATGAACAATGAGGCCCATGCAACTTTGTTCGTTCGGTTACCTCCACGGCCTATGTGAGGGCAACACAAAATGGCATTATGAACAACGCAAACAAAATCAAGTCAGATTCGAAATCACGGAACCTCAACCTTTCCTTGCCTTTCTTTTACATCTCTTGTGTTGTTAACAGAAAAGTGTTGGTAATGTAAAGTGGATTGCAGGCTATAGTATTCACAACGTGTAGATGAAAGAAGGCTTTATTGAGCAAACAGTCAATTGTATAGGACCAGAAATGGTCCCTGTGGGCCCCAACAGAATACCATACAAGGTTCCATGCTGTGACTGTGCAGCATTGCACAATAGAACCAAACCATATGCCCTTTCCTTTCCCTTCTACTCTTTCATTGTTTTTCAGATCTGTTTGTAGACATGCCCCTCCAATATGAGATTTTTTTTTACCACATTGAATGGCTGACTTCTTGGTATTTAAAATGTCAAGTAAACCTTTAAAAGTAATACTCTTTCAATAGAAGATAGCTAATGACAACCTTGCATTAGAGAGGTATTGTTTTTTATAACTTTTGCAAGTGGTTACATGAATCTAAGTAGGTGCACTATATAGTTGTTTATAACTGGAAGTACTCTTGCATCCTGGGGAGGAGGGCAGAGGAGACCATCACTATCCTGTGGAGTGGAAAGAAGTAACATCTATGACAAGTGGCAAGTTAGTTTCCTTTCTTAATGAAAGTTACTACATTTGTTAAGGTGCTCTTTTCTTTCTTCCAAGTCCAGTTAGGAATGCTTTTATAAATTATTAAGCTTCTTATGATCCTGTCTCATCCTCTCTTGAACTGGTACTCAGTGCCCACTCGCCCATCTCTTCCCTCATTCCTTCTGACCCAGCAGCCCAAAACATAAAATGCCTTCTCAGCATGTGCTATATCTTTCCCACAATTTCTGCCTAATTGACTACTCTTCATGGCTTCCAATACTGTTCCATCTTACCTTCATTACCCATGCGTCTAGGCATACTATTGCGTGATGAGTCTGACACCCAATAAATCCATAGCCAAATCTTTACCTAGCCCAAGCCCCATAACGTTTATAACTTACCTTTTGTACATTTACTTGCCCAATTGCCAAGGAAAAATGATTATATAGAACTTTAATTGGGTGTAGTGTGAGACTCAGTGTTCAACTAAGGACGGAGTAGGGTAAGAGCAGTGTCATTAGCATTTATGATGACATGCCATTTTCCGTCCAAAAGAAACATGCTGCCCAACCACGATGGCTCCATGAATGTTTCTTTGTGGGGGTAGTTTTCATATAGTTTGAATTGGACCCAAAGGTATCAGAGCACTTTACATGACCATCAGTTACGTTACAGATGGGTACATTCATTTTTGTTAGGCACGGGGAGATTAAGTGATTTGCCCAGAATCACAGGATGTTGCGCGTCCTTGCCGAGACTCCAACCCAGTTCCCCATCTTCAAAGTCAACTGCTCTAGCCATTAGGCCACATCCTCTCCCCTAGTACATATATAATCATGTAAATTGTGCAGCATAAATTTAACGTGCCATTTTATATATGTTTGCCAGCTAATTTGTTTATTAACGGTAACAAACATTAAGTGTGCATTGCAAGTGTTATCTCTTGAAATGACTTCAACTTTTCATCATGTATCCTAATTGTGTACATGATTACTGTTGAAATGAAGGATTAAGCTATCCACCAAAGATGCTGCACCTTCATTGACATTAGTGAATGTTTGTTACACCTTTTTTAAATGATTCTGTAGATGAAATGACCAGATTGCTTGGGCCATGGTTCCGTCCTCCTTGCTGATTTACCATATCATATTCTTGAACGGAAGTAGAAAGTGAATCAGTCACTCCACTATCCCTCACTTTTTCACCTCCATTGTCATGGCATATGCAGTTGCATCCCCTTTTTTGATTGATATAATTGTTAAAAGATTAGGATTGCTCAATAATGCGTTGCAGCATGTAGGTGGTTGAGTTCCAACATCTTGCCACCTCCTGTGCGAGAGCTTTTATAGGAAGTTTATATGCACGATGAATGATCCTCAACTGTTTCCAGTCTTGGAATTAATTATGAAAATGAGCACATATTCTTCGGCAGGTGAACAGTATGTTGCTGACTACCTCTTCTATTTTTAGACGGTCCTGAACAATTAGATTGATGCAATGCGCTTGACACAAGAATCTGAAATATCCACCATCAACCATGGCTTTGACTATATTACTGCAATTGTCAGTGGAAAGAAATCCAATTGCGAGACCTCTGGGTTTAAGCCTTTTAAATACTATCAACCAATCAATCAGGGAATTTTTAGAGCACACTACCCATCCATATGCGTCTCAAGGCGCTGGGGGAGGGGATTCGGGCAGCTCCGAGGTCATCCGAAGAGCCAGGTCTTGAGGTTTTTTCTGAAAGCATGCAGTGTAGGGCATCATTTGATGCTGAGGGGGAGTTTGTTCCAGGACTTGACCATGATGTAGGAGAAGGATCTGCCCCCCGTTCTGGCTCTGTAGATGTGGGGGATTTCGGCCAGGGCTAGGTCGGAGGTTTCTCTGGGGGCATGGAAGGAGATTCTTTCATTGAGGTATTGGGGTCAGGTGTTGTGGAGGGCTTTGTAGGCATGTGTGAGCAGCTAGAAGGTCGCTCTCTTTTTGAAAGGGACCCAGTGGAGATCTTGGAGGTGCTGGGTGGTGTGATTGTGTCATGAGATGCTGAGGACGAGTCTGTCTGCGGCGTTCTGGATGGTCTGAAGTTTGTGAAGAAGAGATTTGTTGATTCTGGTGTAAAGAGCGTTTCCGAAGTCCAGCCTGCTGTTGATGAGAGCATAGGTGACAGTCTTCCTGGATGCTGGGGATCTATTTGAAAGACTTGCTGAGTATGCGGAGGGTGCTGTAGCATGTGGAGGATACAGCATTGACATGTTGGTTTATGGTGAGAGAGGAGTCGAGTATTATGCCGAGGTTGTAGGCATGGTCCGTGGGGTTGGAAGGTTTCCAAGTGCAGGGGGCCACCAGCTGTGATGCCAAGCGGCAGGGTGGATCAAAGGATGAGGGCTTCCATTTTCTCCAAGTTGATATATGACAATGGCAGAGTTTTGATTCCTCTATACCAACATATCGCTACAGTCCCACATTTCTATTAAATTAAGTCTCCTGTGCTTCTGTGTTTTCATTGCCATGAAACCTGAAACCCAAAGCAGAGGTCTGCCAGATGCTGAAGTGTTGTTGTAGTTGAAGGACAGGATCTTCACATAACAGTCTGGAGTACTTCAGGTCGGGGGTATTTTTTTTATTTCTTAATGGGCGTTTAAATTACAGCCACAGCCTAATAGCTCCAGTTGGGGCTTTATGCTCCTGACATTAACTGCTAGATCTGGCCCAGCTCACGGACACAACATTTCATGCATCGTCACATTCTAACAGAATCCAAACTCAGCATTACACAGAATGCCTACAAATCCCATGCATACACAGCTACATCACATCACTATAAGAAGCTATAGCGGCTCACAGTGCAGAGTTCACAAAGCAGAGACACAAGTAAGTAAAGAGCAAAATAACTGCTGGCAAAGACCTGTACTGCAATACTGTATGCTTGGTGAAAGATGTGAGTACTTAAGCATTTTCTGGATTTTGTGAAATCGTCCTCGAGGTGAATAGGCAATGATGTTGGATCCCAATGGTATGAACTGTGAGAGGTCAAGGGCGTCCTTCCAAAATGTTTGCATCTGATGGAGAGCAGAAAGATAAAGTTTTGCTAGGCAGCTCATAGACACCAGACTCTAACATGTAGCAGTAACGTGGATAGGTTATCTGGTGTGCTGGTGTGCATGGATTTATAGAAAACGATCATGCATGCATGCATGTGACAGATGGCCTGATTTTTTTCGGCCAATGACCGGATGGGCAGAAGAGATTTGAGCAATTTGGAGCTTGCAGATTGATTGACAAGGAAGGTCAGCATATTACCATGCTGTAGTCTATGCAGTGTTCCAGGAAGAAAGTCATTTGCTGATTTATCAATGGTAGCTGGTTGAAACTAAGAAAGTGCTAAATGTAGTGAAACGCACTTGCAGTTACGTTTTTTTTATTGTGGCACAAAAGATAACACTGACTTGAAGACAACTATGCATATTTCAAGGTTAGCTCAAATGAATGGATGGGAATCCCAGGCTGGAGGGCCAGTCAAGCACGAACACAGTAGCAGAAGCAGTGACGGAACAAAACTTAAAGTGGGTCCTTGCAAAGCAGATGGAGGCCCCCCCCAGGACCCAGATCCAGTCAAGAGTTCTCAGGCAAGGGCCCGCTGCCGTAGCCCAGTCCCAGAGGGGGCCCCCTGAAGCTCCGGGGGCCCCCACACTATAGGGAATTTGGGGGCTAATGTAACGCCACAGAGCAGAAGTAGTAGGAGGTTGAGTCTTGCACCACAAGGGCAATACCAATTCTGTTGCACATGTAAGAGATAATCAGTAATGGTTTACTGGTGTAGCTGACTAGTTCTTATCATGACATTAATTTATTTATCATCACCATAAAGGCAGCAGACAATATACTGGTTGTTTGGGGTGGCTATTATTGGAGTAATGTAGGCATAACTAGAGGAAGGGAGGATTTGTGAGCAAGCCCTGCTCTCTGGGGAGAGGAGTTGCCTTAACGGCTAGGGCGCTCGACCTCGGACCTGGGGATCTGGGTTCGAGTCTCGGTAACGGCGCAAAAACCTCCTGTGATTCTAGGCAAATCACTTAATCTCCCTGTGCCTAAAATGTGTCCTCATGTAACGTAACTGTAAAATATGTAAAGCGCTCTGATACCTGATTGGGTTCGGGTCTAGTTCGCGCTATATAAAACTCTGCAAAAATAAAAAAGCCCACTAAGCTTCAGGGATGATGTGCAGAAAAACAATCTCAATTTGACCTGCTGAATGTGGTTCCTGTGTGCTCTGTGCCGCACAATTGGCCTACACATCGGACATGTGCACATCTCACTCTGTAAGCAGATTAGCCACTGGAATGGCCTTCTCTTCACAGTCAGCTTCAGCAGAACTATATTCTTATAAGAGCACTTCTTAAATCTTGTCTGCTTCTGGGAACAGATCTTTCATCTCTTATTCCTGATTCTTCCATCATGTAAGCCTTCTATTCATTCTCAGATCTTCTGACAAATCCTAGCATGAGGATGCACATAGGGTATCTGAGCACTCTTTAAATGTTATTATTCATTTGGTAGGAAAGATATGAACCACTGATGTGCTAATCCATTTGTAACACAGGTGGACCTCAACTGCTGGAGGAGCATATTGGGATACACGTTCCTCTTTATGATATTAGCAGGATGGGCTGCCTAGAAGCAGCTAACAAAGTCATCTCATGTGAAACAGTATTTCGTTGCTGACCATTGATGCTTACCCAGTCAAGTGTTCATATGAGTCAGAGGTTATGGGTTGAGGAATTTAATTCTCATTCTCTCTGCATCAGGAATTTAATTCTCTCTGCATGCCCCACAATCCTGGCACATGGTTTCTCACCCTGCAATGCATGTGATTGATGTCACCTTTTGGGGAGCTCACCAGTAGTCTGATTATAGCCCAAGTAGCTCTCCTTTTACTGACAGAAAATGCCAAGGCTTTTGCTCCAAATAGTTTTTGTTGCAACATAACAGTCTTATCAATTCTCTACTAGGATTCCCAGCAGCTCTGTGGAATGCATAGCCCTGTCAATTGAAGTCATAGGATGAAACTATGGTTTGAAAATACAGATGCAAGTTGTGCAGCTGCTAATTGTCCATTTGTGTGGGGTTTGCAGATTAGCAGGTGTGTGTATTAGAATAGGAAATATCACACCAATAGGGAATTCCAACGTGTGCAAACAGTGCACGTGCACTACATTGTAATCTCATTTTGGACATAAGCGAAGGTTTGCACCTAAAATGTGATTGCCACCTCTTTTGTGATTCACGCCTTATTGCTCCCAGGACACTAGCTTCAAAATGTGTTTCTTCCAGCCCAGTTCCTTTGTAGTGGTTCTGAGACACTACCTACAGACGCTCAAAAGCCCCAGTGAAGTACTTTGTATTGAATTAAGGGCCCATGACTTTTGCAGTCAAAAAAGGAGTAAGGACATTTCACTAAAACATTTGCAAAAGTGCATAGCGGTGATTCTGATGCAGAGGGGTGGCAGATACTAGTCAGCACAAATATGGGGTGTCATATCGTGCCAGGTTCATCAGATTTCTGTCAGATGAGCCCCAGCATATAGTTCGGTGCATGCATGTCGACAGATCAAATCTGTTCTCAGGCATGACCTATCAGAGACCCTCCAGTGATTCATGTAGGTGTTTCATTGTAATACCATGGTATGCAGATTTTGTGGGCTTGCATATCACTCTGACAATACCTTAAGGCCAGAAAAAGCACTGGATCTATCTGAGAAGGGCCTATTGGAAAAGCCATGTTTTCAGTTTTTTACAGAATTCTGGGTTTGAGCTGGCGGCTCTGATGTTTTAGGGGAGTTGGTTCCAGGCTTTGGGAGTGACGTTGGAAAAAACTCAGCCTCCCATTTTGGCTCACAAAGATCAAAAAGTGGCAGAATAGAAGGTAACTGGCAAGAGAAGCAGCTGCTACCTTCCACGTCACAAGGGTTACTTTAAACAAGTTCTTATTTTGCCACCTCTGTCCTGTAGGCATGTGATTGTGAGGCTATAATTACAATGAGAAAAGCAAAACGCAAAAATGTTGAGCTCTGGAAATACATTCTGGATATGAAGGTCTTAGAACTCATAGAGGCCGTAGGTAGGTTTGTTCATCTTCCGCTTTATTGCTTTTATTGTATTGTCTGTATTTTCATTGTGTCTGTGAGTGCTGTTGTCTGTCTTCCCCCGCCCCCTGTACGTGGTCCGTGCCCCTTTGTCTTCCCTCTGTTCCCCTCGCTGTCCCCGTGCCCTCTATGCCCAGTTTTCCCTTCTGTTCCCCTCGCTGCCCCCGTGCCTCTTTGCCCATTCTGCCCTCTGTTCCACTAGTTTTTTGTGCCTCTCTGCCCTCTGTTCCACTCGTTTTTTGTGCCTTTCTGCCCTCTGTGCCATCCGTTTTTCCCTCGTTTTTTGTGCCTTTCTGCCCTTTGTTCCACTTGTTTTTCCCTTGTTTTTTGTGCCCTTGTGTCCTCTGTTCCACTCGTTTTTTGTGCCCTTCTGCCCTCTGTGCCACTCGTATTTCCCTCGTTTTTTGGGACTTTCTGCCCTCTGTTCCACTCGTTTTTCCCTAGTTTTTTGTGCCATTCTGCCCTCTGTTCCACACGTTTTTCCCGCGTTTTTGTGGCTTTCTGCCCTCTGGTCCACTCGATTTTCCCTCGTTTGTTTGTGCCTTTCTGCCCTATGTTCCACTCTTTTTTCTATAGTTTTTTGTGCCTTTCTGCCCTCCGTTCCACTTGTGTTCCCTCATTTTTTGTGCCTTTCTGCCCTCTGTTCCACTCATTTTCCCCTCATTTTTGTGCCCTTCTGCCCTCCGTTCCACTTGTTTTTTGTGCCCTTCTGCCCTCTGTGACACTCTTTTTTCCCTCGTTTCAGTGCCCCTTTTGCCTTCTGTTCCACTCTTTTTTGTGCCCTTTTGCCTTCTTTGCCACTCGTTTTACCCTCGATTTTTGTCTCCCTTTTTCCTCCTGTACCCTCGCCGCTGCGTCACAAGTGGCCCGGCCTCCCCTGACTGCCCACTGCCCATTCGATGCACCCGCCTCCCGCTTCCCAGCTGCTCCTCCCTCCCACCTCCCCATATTTTCCAGCCTATGCTCGGCCGCGCCGCTGGCGAGTAGAAGGCCTGGCCCCCGCACTCACCACGACGACTGCCGCCACTACGACGCCAGCACTCTGCACGCTCTCGACTCCGAACATAGCCACACCTGCTTCGAGGCCACCCCGAAACGCACACACGGCCCCTTCACCTGCCGGAACTGCAGCTACACCATCCTCAGAGCCAATGAACCACCCACCAAGAAAGACCACAACCACCTCCGATGTATACTACTCTCTGGGACCTGCTCGACACAACATCCCCGGACGTCTCCTTTCTGACAGAGACCTTGTTTAACAACTCCTCCTCACCCAACATCACCATAGCCATCCCAGACGGCTATAATATCACCCGCAGAGACCGCACCAACGGAGTCGGAGGAGGAATCGCCATTATCCACAAGAACAGCATCAGGGTCTTGACTAGAACCGACGACGCGCTCAGCACCGCCGAACACATGCATTTCCAGATCCACACAGACCCTAATTCTACCCTCAGAGGCACCCTCATCTACCGACCCCCCGGACACCGCCCCCAGTTCAGCGACTCCATCGCCGACTTGATCAGCACGCACGCCCTGACCTCCACCGGCTACATCCTCCTCGGAGACCTGAACTTTCACCTTGAGAACAACAACGACAACAACTCCACAACCCTGATCGATACCCTCGCCAACCTCGGACTGAAGCAACTCGTCACAACGCCCACCCACTCCGCCAGCCACACGCTCGACCCAGTCCTCTCCTCAAGCCCGTACGTCTCCATCAGCCACACCACCGAACTCCTCTGGACCGACCACCACTGCATCTACTTTGCCTTCCAGAAACCGACCACACACAGCAACACAACAGGCCCTCCGTACCCCATCGACCACGACCCTCTGCTAGCCTGGGCCAGCGTGTGCATCGATGACACCATCATGACCATGCGCTCAATCCACTCCGGCTCTCCTTCGGACCGATTCCCGCACCACGTCTTCAACAGAGCAAGCAGCACCATCGCACCCCACCTGCGCAACGTCATCAATCTCTCCCTCGAGACCGCGACCTTCCCAGAAATCTGGAAACACGCCAAGATCAACGCCCTACTCAAAAAACCGAAGGCAGACCCAAGAGTCCTCAAGAACTTCCGGCCCATCTCTCTGCTCCCCTTCCCGGCCAAGGTCATCGAGAAAACCGTCAACAGACAGCTAACCCGATACCTTGAAGAAAACAGAATCCTGGACCCTTCCCAGTCAGGGTTCCGCAGCAACCACAGCACCGAGACTGCCCTCATCACCACCACCGACGACATCAGGACCCTGCTGGACAATGGTGAGACCACAGCACTTATCCTCCTAGACCTCTTTCCCGCCTTCGACACCATCTGCCACCGCACACTACGCGCACGCCTCCACGCCGCAGGGATCCAAGACAAGGCTCTGGATTGGACCACCTCCTTCCTCTCCAGCAGAACCCAGAGCGTCCGCCTCCCCCATTCCATTCCAAAGCCTCCGAGATCATCTGCGGCGTACCCCAGGGATCCTCCTTCAGCCCGACGCTGTTCAACATTTACATGGCCCCGCTCGCACATGTAGCCCGACAGTACGACCTCAACATAATCTCCTATGCCGACGACACTCAGCTGATCCTCTCCCTCACCAAGGACCAAGGACCCCATCACAGCCAAAGCCAACCTCCACTAAGGAATGAAGGCCGTCGCCGTCTGAAGCTGAACCCGGACAAGACGGAGGTCCTCATCCGTGGCTCCAACCCTTCAGCCTGGGACGACTCCAGGTGGCCAACGGCACTGGGGGCAGCCCCGACACCCACCGACCACGCACACAACCTGGGAATTAATCTCGACTCAACGCTCTCAATGACCAAGCAAGTCAACGCCGTCTCCTCCTCCTGCTTCAACACCCTCCACATGCTCAGCAAGATCTACAGATGGATCCGGACAGCTACAAGAAAGACAGTCACCAAAGCCCTCGTCAGCAGCAGACTCGGCTATGGAAACGCCATCAACGCGGGAGCCCCCACCAAGCTAATCAAACGACTAAAACGCATCCAAAACACCATGGATCGACTGATCCTCGACGTACCACGCCATGGCCTGAGAAACCTGCACTGGCTCCCCGTCAACAAGAGGAATTTAATTCTCTCTGCATGACCCCACAATCCTGGCACATGGTTTCTCACCCTGCAATGCATGTGATTGATGTCACCTTTTGGGGAGCTCACCAGTAGTCTGATTATAGCCCAAGTAGCTCTCCTTTTACTGACAGAAAATGCCAAGGCTTTTGCTCCAAATAGTTTTTGTTGCAACATAACAGTCTTATCAATTCTCTACTAGGATTCCCAGCTCTGTGGAATGCATAGCCCTGTCAATTGAAGTCATAGGATGAAACTATGGTTTGAAAATACAGATGCAAGTTGTGCAGCTGCTAATTGTCCATTTGTGTTGGGTTTGCAGATTAGCAGGTGTGTGTATTAGAATAGGAAATATCACACCAATAGGGAATTCCAACGTGTGCATACAGTGCACGTGCACTACATTGTAATCTCGAAGGTTTGCACCTAAAATGTGATTGCCACCTCTTTTGTGATTCACGCCTTATTGCTCCCAGGACACTAGCTTCAAAATGTGTTTCTTCCAGCCCATTTCCTTTGTAGTGGTTCTGAGACACTACCTACAGACGCTCAAAAGCCCCAGTGAAGTACTTTGTATTGAATTAAGGGCCCATGACTTTTGCAGTCAAAAAAGGAGTTAGGACATTTCACTAAAACATTTGCAAAAGTGCATAGCGGTGATTCTGATGCAGAGGGGTGGCAGATACTAGTCAGCACAAATATGGGGTGTCATATCGTGCCAGGTTCATCAGATTTCTGTCAGATGAGCACCAGCATATAGGTCGGTGCATGCATGTCGACAGATCAAATCTGTTCTCAGGCATGACCTATCAGAGACCCTCCAGTGATTCATGTAGGTGTTTCATTGTAATATCATGGTATGCAGATTTTGTGGGCTTGCATATCACTCTGACAATACCTTAAGGCCAGAAAAAGCACTGGATCTATCTGAGAAGGGCCTATTGGAAAAGCCATGTTTTCAGTTTTTTACAGAATTCTGGGTTTGAGCTGGCGGCTCTGATGTTTTAGGGTAGTTGGTTCCAGGCTTTGGGAGTGACGTTGGAAAAAACTCAGCCTCCCGTTTTGGCTCACAAAGATCAAAAAGTGGCATAATAGAAGGTAACTGGCAAGAGAAGCAGCTGCTACCTTCCACGTCACAAGGGTTACTTTAAACAAGTTCTTATTTTGCCACCTCTGTCCTGTAGGCATGTGATTGTGAGGCTATAATTACAATGAGAAAAGCAAAACGCAAAAATGTTGAGCTCTGGAAATACATTCTCGATATGAAGGTCTTAGAACTCATAGAGGCCGTAGGTAGGTTTGTTCATCTTCCGCTTTATTGCTTTTATTGTATTGTCTGTATTTTCATTGTGTCTGTGAGTGCTGTTGTCTGTCTTCCCCCGCCGCCTGTACGTGGTCCGTGCCCCTTTGTCTTCCCTCTGTTCACCTCGCTGTCCTGTGCCCTCTATGCCCGGTTTTCCCTTCTGTTCCCCTCGCTGCCCCCGTGCCTCTTTGCCCATTCTGTCCTCTGTTCCACTAGTTTTTTGTGCCTCTCTGCCCTCTGTTTCACTCGTTTTTTGTGCCTTTCTGCCCTCTGTGCCATCCGTTTTTCCCTCGTTTTTTGTGCCTTTCTGCCCTTTGTTCCACTTGTTTTTCCCTCGTTTTTTGTGCCCTTGTGCCCTCTGTTCCACTCGTTTTTTGTGCCCTTCTGCCCTCTATGCCACTCGTATTTCCCTCGTTTTTTGGGACTTACTGCCCTCTGTTCCACTCGTTTTTCCCTAGTTTTTTGTGCCATTCTGCCCTCTGTTCCACACGTTTTTCCCTCGGTTTTGTGGCTTTCTGCCCTCTGTTCCACTCGATTTTCCCTCGTTTGTTTGTGCCTTTCTGCCCTATGTTCCACTCTTTTTTCTATAGTTTTTTGTGCCTTTCTGCCCTCTGTTCCACTTGTGTTCCCTCATTTTTTGTGCCTTTCTGCCCTCTGTTCCACTCATTTTCCCCTCATTTTTGTGCCCTTCTGCCATCCGTTCCACTTGTTTTTTTGTGCCCTTCTGCCCTCTGTAAGTACTGAAAAGGGGGTCCCAATGTAGAACAAAATTATTTAACACACAATTAAATAATAATAACACAATTAAAGAATCTGCACTGTTTAATTCACAGAGCAAACACAGTTAGGATATAGTATCCAGCATTTTTCATTAGAAAGACGGTTGTTTAGTGCCCAGGGTGGGGGGGGTGGTAAAGTGAGGTAGGTGTAGGTAGGGATGGTGACCATAAAAACAGACGGTAATCTGAAAGACTGAACCGTAATTTTGAGAATACATATGAACATAAATCACATGAAGGCAATTAAGCAGCACATGCCCCGAACAGTACATCAATGTTACAATTACGGAGAGAGGGGCTGGAATCCAGGGGATTGGTTGTCGACGTTTCGACCCACTATGTGCAGGAATACATGGAACCCTTGCGGCGGGGTCTTCTTCAGGACGGGTGGGGGCTATCAACCTATTAATATTAATAGTGGGTGTGTATTAATAAGAGGTCTACAGATCGCTGTTAGAGACAGTAATATTGAGGCACACGTTAAGTAAGGAAGAGGTAGGAGCATACCTAACAGATTGCTGCTCGACATCTTAGTTGAGACTGTAGGCTTCCTCAAGTTGGAGATACCTACAGGGTACGAACAATAGTATTGTGCAGGTATTAGATAAATTACATTTGGCATGCCCTGTAAAGTTATCTGGTCGATAGTTAAATGGAGGAGACTAGTATGGTAAAGAGGTGCGACTTACACGTGAATTGTAGCCAACAGTGTTCAGGCGGGAATCAGGGACGGCCCGGGGACGTGGGGCACAGGAGACTCTGGAAGCTGCCAATCAATGGGGGAACCGGGGTTAGAATAATCACTACAGCTCTGAAGCTACATTAGTTGCGGATTAAAGGCAGTGTGGCTTACCAGGGGTGCTGGTTGAAGTCAGTGTCGTCCCCTGAGGTTAAGGCGGCATGGCGCTCGAGATTAGCGGAAGACCGCTGCAATAAAGAAACAACAGCGATAGGTGTCAGGTTGGGGGCCTACGTATCGATGGATTAAGAAACACTGGGTAAATCAGTAAGTTTACCGAGGGGAATGAATCTACCCGGCGTCTCCGTGTTCGAGTCAGGAGTCTTGAGCAGACTTCCTGTATTGGAGGTTGTTATGGAAACCAAGTCACACGGCAACAAGACGGCATGGTAGAAAGACTTCATGATGGAAAGGTGTATTACGTCTATTGGAGAAATAGATCGGTATATGGGGCAGGCATTGTATTTGCAGTAGATTGACCCGCAATTGCGTGTGTGTATAAATAAATTGGAACAAACATTGATGTAATTACACATTTCTTTACAAGAACAGTATATTACCACAGTTAGTAATTGTACATGAGTGAAAACCTGAGTAGTCCAGTTGTAACCAGAAGGTTGACATTTTGAGGGCCACACTAGCGATGGATATAGTGCAAAACATATGAGAAAAACATCCATTGACATTTTGAGGGCCACACTAGCGACGGATATAGTGCAAAACATATGAGAAAAAACATATCCAAGAGTGTACCTATCACATGATGGTATGACCTGGATAACATGCATAATAGCAGAATTGTTCTGGATAGTTGGCAGTTGTTCGTTCCCAATATTAAAAGAAGGGGGGGGGGTCATTTTACCCATTCTTATTGAAAGCATATCAATTATCAGACAATTCTACGGGTGTTACTGATACTGGTTAAGAGAGACGAAATCAGTATGCAAGGTTGTTATGACAGTGTGGCTAATTGGGAAAATGAGTTGTCATGTTCGTTCAGACCGGATTGGATAGAATTGAAGAAAAACATCCATTTGAGCTCTCGAATGTTTAAAATTGTGGTGATGTTGCCACCTCTAGGTCCAAGCTTGGCTTGTTCAAGTATCACCCATTGGAGACTCTCAGGTGCATGGGAGGCTGATTTGAAGTGGTCGACCAGTGGAGCTCCCTGGGTCTCGCACCGGATCCTACTCATGTGCTGTAGGATACGTACTTTAGCCTTTTGCTGTGTCTGTCCAATATAGATTAATTTGCACGGACAAATTATGGCATAGATAATGTTATTGGTGTTACAATTGCTGAATGATTTCAGCGGAACCTTCCATTCTTTATAGTGGAATTCCTTTGTCTGTACAGTGGATTCGCAAGCCTTACATTTCCCACATCTGTGGTGGCCAATTATTGGTGGGAGATTCCATATGGATGTAATCGTGGGTTCTTCCGGAGTCAGTAGTAAGGAACGTACCACAAAGTCTTTTACACTTTTCGATTTTTTGAAGGCGTGTAATGGAGTGCTTGATTGATTGATATCGTCCGATATGAGTTTCCAATGTCGGTTGATAATGTGTTTGATCTTGTTACTCTTACTTGAGAAGGTAGTGACACACACTAAACGATCTGGTGATTGTGCAGTCTTATCCTTCTGAGTCAGTAGTTCTTCACGAGGGTAGAACCAGGCTCTTTTTCGTGCTTTTGACACCAATCTTTTAGGGTACCCACTTTCTTTTAGACGACGTGCCAGATCCTCAGATTGTTCGAAATAGTGTTCTTTGATAGAGCAATTTCGACGAATTCGCAAAAACTGTCCGAAAGGCAGATTGTCACGCAAAGCTCGCGGATGGTGACTACTATATTGTAGTAGAGAGTTCCTTTCGGCAGGCTTGCGGTACAGGGTTGTCAATAAGGTCCCTTCGTCCTCATAGATAGTGATGTCCAAGAAATCCACACTTCGGTTGTCGGATTGGATGGTAAATTGGAGGTTAGGTAGTTGTTGGTTTAACCACGTGTGGAATGATGATAGGTCGGTTGGATCCCCATTCCAGATTAGCAAAATATCATCGATATACCTCATCCAGAGATATATGTGATCTCTGAATGGGTTATGTCTGCATAGGACCGTATCTGCCTCAAAAGCTGCCATATACAATATAGCCACATCCGGGGCAAATGGAGCCCCCATCGCGACTCCTTGCGTCTGCAGGAAAAACGTATTCTTAAAAATAAAGAAGTTTTTCGTCATCGCTATCTGTAGTAGTGCGATGATGAACTCTGTCGGTACTCGGACAGGCGCAGGTCTTGTCTGTAAGAACTTGGTTACGACTGCAAGCGCTTCCTGTTGGGGAATGCATGTAGATAGAGAAACCACATCGCAGGTTACGAGCAGTTGATGTCGTGGATCAAATGGAAGTTTCTCAATAATATTGATGGTATGGAGAGTGTCCCTGAGGTAGGTCTCAGTTGCTTCAACCAGCGGTTTCAAAAAGAAAACAATATATCTGCCCAGAGGTTAAGGATTGAACCACAACCCGAGACGATGGGACGCCCGGGTGGGTTCTCCATACTTTTGTGAATTTTTGGGAGGGTGTAAATCGTGGCCAGCCTAGGGTGTTGTTGGTTTAAATACTCAAATTCATTTCTGGACAAAAAACCCTGGTTCAGGCCTTCCTTGGTTATCTCCAGGATTTCTAGAGCTATTGCTTTTGAAGGATCCGATCTGAGTTGTTGGTGGCTAATCCCATCCATCAATTGTCGATTAATCTCAGACTCATATTTGGAGACGTCTTGGACCACAATGGCTCCCCCTTTATCCGCCGGCTTGATAACGAACTCTGTGTTATTCGCAAGAGAAAGGAGGGCTGCTCTTTCAGATTTGCTGGTGTTATATTTGATAAAGGATTTTTCAGTTAATACGTTGTTGGTATCTCTCCATACCACCGCCTCGTATGCAAGAATTTTGTGTGACATACTGCCAGAGGGAGGAACAAAAGTAGATGGAATCCTTAGACCAGTGTGTGAAGGATTTGTATAGGGATTGGCATTACGGAAAAAGTACTTCAGTCTTATTTTACGGAAAAATTTAAATAATTCAGTTTTTACCGTGAAGGGATCCGGTCTGTTGGTAGGAACATAGGATAGTCCTTTCGTCAATATTTTTACTTCTTGTTCACTCAGAGAGTAATTGGAAAGGTTGACAACAGGATTGGTAATAGATGAGTCGGCTACCACCGGTAGGTCTTGTTGCGGGTCACTCTCTCGCCATGCTGGTCTTGTTGAAAGTGGACCTGCTTGGGCACTTGACCCCGTCCAGTATCCCAGTTGCTGGTATTCTGAGTCTGTCCTCGTTGCTGTCCTCGTGTGGTATTGTTGCCTCTTCCTCTCGGGGGTCGCCATGATCCTCGGCGATGTCCTAAAAAAGGATTATAGTGAGGGGGTGGAGGATATCCGTAATCTTGGTAGTTGTATGCGTGACTGGGACCCGCTTGTTCTTGTTCACCCTCGGAACTGTAGGATGAGTCGGAGAAAGTATAATAATTGCGTCGTCCTCTATAGCTCCCACGACCTCTGGAGGTGAAGTGGCCTTGTGTGTCTTGACGGTAGTAATCTTCTTGAAGGTAGGGGTATGTCTTTTTTTTGTCGTAGAGCCTGACGTCACGGGCAAGTTTCTCTAGTTTACGATTTTGTGTGGTGAGATCGAAGTCTTTCAACGATGCTTCCAAGTTATTGAGGGTTTCTTTTGCGCTGGCAAAATTGGCATCAGCTGCGATTTCGTCTTTCAGTGTCTTGATTTCAGCCGAGATTAGATGAACCTGTTCAGCAGCAGCGGTTTCGACGCCTAGCAGCATCCAGTGCCGTGAGCAATTATTAGCCACGTAGCTGAATCCTTCCTTAAATTTGGGTACCTCGATGAAGATGGCCGGTTCAATTTTGATCTGAAGCCCTATCGGAATGATGTTTTCTTTGAGGTATCATCGCACTACTACAGATAGCGATGACGAAAAACTTCTTTATTTTTAAGAATACGTTTTTCCTGCAGACGCAAGGAGTCGCGATGGGGGCTCCATTTGCCCCGGATGTGGCTATATTGTATATGGCAGCTTTTGAGGCAGATACGGTCCTATGCAGACACAACCCATTCAGAGATCACATATATCTCTGGATGAGGTATATCAATGATATTTTGCTAATCTGGAATGGGGATCCAACCAACCTATCATCATTCCACACGTGGTTAAACCAACAACTACCTAACCTCCAATTTACCATCCAATCCGACAACCGAAGTGTGGATTTCTTGGACATCACTATCTATGAGGACGAAGGGACCTTATTGACAACCCTGTACCGCAAGCCTGCCGAAAGGAACTCTCTACTACAATATAGTAGTCACCATCCGCGAGCTTTGCGCGACAATCTGCCTTTCGGACAGTTTTTGCGAATTCGTCGAAATTGCTCTATCAAAGAACACTATTTCGAACAATCTGAGGATCTGGCACGTCGTCTAAAAGAACGTGGGTACCCTAAAAGATTGGTGTCAAAAGCACGAAAAAGAGCCTGGTTCTACCATCGTGAAGAACTACTGACTCAGAAGGATAAGACTGCACAATCACCAGATCGTTTAGTGTGTGTCACTACCTTCTCAAGTAAGAGTAACAAGATCAAACACATTATCAACCGACATTGGAAACTCATATCGGACGATATCAATCAATCAAGCACTCCATTACACGCCTTCAAAAAAATGGAAAAGTGTAAAAGACTTTGTGGTACGTTCCTTACTACTGACTCCGGAAGAACCCAAGATTACATCCATATGGAATCTCCCACCAATAATTGGCCACCACAGATGTGGGAACTGTAAGGCTTGCGAATCCACTGTACAGACAAAGGAATTCCACTATGAAGAATGGAAGGTTCCGCTGAAATCATTCAGCAATTGTAACACCAATAACATTATCTATGCCATAATTTGTCCGTGCAAATTAATCTATATTGGACAGACACAGCAAAAGGCTAAAGTACGTATCCTACAGCACATGAGTAGGATCCGGTGCGAGACCCAGGGAGCTCCAATGGTCGACCACTTCAAATCAGCCTCCCATGCACCTGAGAGTCTCCAATGGGTGATACTTGAACAAGCCAAGCTTGGACCTAGAGGTGGCAACATCACCACAATTTTAAACATTCGAAAGCTCAAATGGATGTTTTTCTTCAATTCTATCCAATCCGGTCTGAACGAACATGACAACTCATTTTCCCAATTAGCCACACTGTCATAACAACCTTGCATACTGATTTCGTCTCTCTTAACCAGTATCAGTAACACCCGTAGAATTGTCTGATAATTGATATGCTTTCAATAAGAATGGGTAAAATGCCCCCCCCTTCTTTTAATATTGGGAACGAACAGCTGCCAACTATCCAGAACAATTCTGCTATTATGCATGTTATCCAGGTCATACCATCATGTGATAGGTACACTCTTGGATATGTTTTTTCTCATATGTTTTGCACTATATCCGTCGCTAGTGTGGCCCTCAAAATGTCAATGGATGTTTTTCTCATATGTTTTGCACTATATCCGTCGCTAGTGTGGCCCTCAAAGTGTCAACCTTCTGGTTACAACTGGACTACTCAGGTTTTCACTCATGTACAATTACTCACTGTGGTAATATACTGTTCTTGTAAAGAAATGTGTAATTACATCAATGTTTGTTCCAATTTATTTATACACACACGCAATTGCGGGTCAATCTACTGCAAATACAATGCCTGCCCCATATACCGATCTATTTCTCCAATAGACGTAATACACCTTTCCATCATGAAGTCTTTTGCCATGCCGCCTTGTTGCCGTGTGACTTGGTTTCCATAACAACCTCCAATACAGGAAGTCTGCTCAAGACTCCTGACTCGAACACGGAGACGCCGGGTAGATTCATTCCCCTCGGTAAACTTACTGATTTACCCAGTGTTTCTTAATCCATCGATACGTAGGCCCCCAACCTGACACCTATCGCTGTTGTTTCTTTATTGCAGCGGTCTTCCGCTAATCTCGAGCGCCATGCCGCCTTAACCTCAGGGGACGACACTGACTTCAACCAGCACCCCTGGTAAGCCACACTGCCTTTAATCCGCAACTAATGTAGCTTCAGAGCTGTAGTGATTATTCTAACCCGGTTCCCCCATTGATTGGCAGCTTCCAGAGTCTCCTGTGCCCCACGTCCCCGGGCCGTCCCTGATTCCCGCCTGAACACTGTTGGCTACAATTCACGTGTAAGTCGCACCTCTTTACCATACTAGTCTCCTCCATTTAACTATCGACCAGATAACTTTACAGGGCATTCCAAATGTAATTTATCTAATACCTGCACAATACTATTGTTCGTACCCTGTAGGTATCTCCAACTTGAGGAAGCCTACAGTCTCAACTAAGATGTCGAGCAGCAATCTGTTAGGTATGCTCCTACCTCTTCCTTACTTAACGTGTGCCTCATTATTACTGTCTCTAACAGCGATCTGTAGACCTCTTATTAATACACACCCACTATTAATATTAATAGGTTGATAGCCCCCACCCGTCCTGAAGAAGACCCCGCCGCAAGGGTTCCATGTATTCCTGCACATAGTGGGTCGAAACGTCGACAACCAATCCCCTGGATTCCAGCCCCTCTCTCCGCAATTGTAACATTGATGTACTGTTCGGGGCATGTGCTGCTTAATTGCCTTCATGTGATTTATGTTCATATGTATTCTCAAAATTACGGTTCAGTCTTTCAGATTACCGTCTGTTTTTATGGTCACCATCCCTACCTACACCTACCTCACTTTACCACCCCCCCCACCCTGGGCACTAAACAACCGTCTTTCTAATGAAAAATGCTGGATACTATATCCTAACTGTGTTTGCTCTGTGAATTAAACAGTGCAGATTCTTTAATTGTGTTATTATTATTTAATTGTGTGTTAAGTAATTTTGTTCTACATTGGGACCCCCCTTTTCAGTACTTACTATGACCCAGGTCCCAGTAACTTATCTTGGGTAAAACCCCCCTGTGTATACCCTTCTGCCCTCTGTGACACTCTTTTTTCCCTCGTTTCAGTGCCCCTTTTGCCTTCTGTTCCACTCTTTTTTGTGCCCGTTTGCCTTCTTTGCCACTCGTTTTACCCTCGATTTTTGTCCCCCTTTTTCCTCCTGTACCCTCGCCGCTGCGTCCCAAGTGGCCCGGCCTCCCCTGACTGTCCACTGCCCATTCGATGCACCCGCCTCCCGCTTCCCATCTGCTCCTCCCTCCCACCTCCCCATATTTTCCAGCCTATGCTCGGCCGCGCCGCTGGCGAGCAGAAGGCCTGGCCCCCGCACTCACCACGACGACTGCCGCCACTACGATGCCAGCACTCTGCACACTCTCAACTCCGTACATAGCCACACCTGCTTCGAGGCCACCCCGAAACGCACACACGGCCCCTTCACCTGCCGGAACTGCAGCTACACCATCCTCAGAGCCAATGAACCACCCACCAAGAAAGACCACAACCACCTCCGATGTATACTACTCTCTGGGACCTGCTCGACACAACATCCCCGGACGTCTCCTTTCTGACAGAGACCTTGTTTAAGAACTCCTCCTCACCCAACATCACCATAGCCATCCCAGACGGCTATAATATCACCCGCAGAGACCGCACCAACGGAGTCGGAGGAGGAATCGCCATTATCCACAAGAACAGCATCAGGGTCTTGACTAGAACCGACGACGCGCTCAGCACCGCCCAACACATGCATTTCCAGATCCACACAGACCCTAATTCTACCCTCAGAGGCACCCTCATCTACCGACCCCCCGGACACCGCCCCCAGTTCAGCGACTCCATCGCCGACTTGATCAGCACGCACGCCCTGACCTCCACCGGCTACATCCTCCTCGGAGACCTGAACTTTCACCTTGAGAACAACAATGACAACAACTCCACAACCCTGATCGATACCCTCGCCAACCTCAGACTGAAGCAACTCGTCACAACGCCCACCCACTCCGCCAGCCACCGGCTCGACCCAGTCTTCTCCTCAAGCCCGTACGTCTCCATCAGCCACACCACCGAACTCCTCTGGACCGACCACCACTGCATCTACTTTGCCTTCCAGAAACCGACCACACACAGCAACACAACAGGCCCTCCATACCCCATCGACCACGACCCTCTGCTAGCCTGGGCCAGCGTGTGCATCGATGGCACCATCATGACCATGCGCTCAATCCACTCCGGCTCTCCTTCGGACCCATTCCCGCACCACGTCTTCAACAGAGCAAGCAGCACCATCGCACCACACCTGCGCAACGTCATCAATCTCTCCCTTGAGACCGCGACCTTCCCAGAAATCTGGAAACACGCCAAGATCAACGCCCTACTCAAAAAACCGAAGGCAGACCCAAGAGTCCTCAAGAACTTCCGGCCCATCTCTCTGCTCCCCTTCCCGGCCAAGGTCATCGAGAAAACCGTCAACAGACAGCTAACCCGATACCTTGAAGAAAACAGAATCCTGGACCCTTCCCAGTCAGGGTTCCGCAGCAACCACAGCACCGAGACTGCCCTCATCACCACCACCGACGACATCAGGACCCTGCTGGACAACGGTGAGACCACAGCACTCATCCTCCTAGACCTCTTTCCCGCCTTCGAAACCATCTGCCACCGCACACTACGCGCACGCCTCCACGCCGCAGGGATCCAAGACAAGGCTCTGGATTGGACCACCTCCTTCCTCTCCAGCAGAAGCCAGAGCGTCGACCTTCCCCATTCCATTCCAAAGCCTCCGAGATCATCTGCGGTGTACCCCAGGGATCCTCCTTCAGCCCGACGCTGTTCAACATTAGCATGGCCCTGCTCGCACATGTAGCCCGACAGTACGACCTCAACATAATCTCCTACGCCGACGACACTCAGCTGATCCTCTCCCTCACCAAGGACCAAGGACCCCATCACAGCCAAAGCCAACCTCCATGAAGGAATGAAGGCCGTCGCCATCTGAAGCTGAACCCGGACAAGACGGAGGTCCTCATCCGTGGCTCCAACCCTTCAGCCTGGGACGACTCCAGGTGGCCAACGGCACTGGGGGCAGCCCCGACACCCACCGACCACGCACACAACCTGGGAATTATCCTAGACTCAACGCTCTCAATGACCAAGCAAGTCAACGCCGTCTCCTCCTCCTGCTTCAACACCCTCCACATGCTCAGCAAGATCTACAGATGGATACGGACAGCTACAAGAAAGACAGTCACCAAAGCCCTCGTCAGCAGCAGACTCGGCTACGGAAACGCCATCTACGCGGGAGCCCCGACCAAGCTTATCAAACGACTAAAACGCATCCAAAACGCCATGGAACGACTGATCCTCGACGTACCACGCCATGGCCTGAGAAACCTGCACTGGCTCCCCGTCAACAAGAGGATATCCTTCAAGCTCCTCACCCACGCACACAAGGCACTCCACAAGACTGGGCCAGCCTACTTCAACAGACAGCTCTCCTTCTACATCCCCAACCGCCAGCTACGCTCCGCAGACCTCTCACTCGCCACCGTCCCACGCATCTGAAGAACAACCACAGGTGGGAGATCCTTCTCCCACCTCGCCACCAAGACATGGAACACCCTCCCACTGAGCCTACGACAAACCCAAGACCTGCTGACCTGGCTGTACGATCAGTAGCGCCCCCCGGCGCCTTGTGACCCTCGCGGGTATGTAGTGCGCTTTACAAATGAATGATTGATTGACTATCACCTCGCTGACCAGTGTAAAACTATACATTAAAACTCTAGATAGTTTCATACATACCCTTGAAACTGCAACTGCTCACAACAGAAGAGCAATGACATGGAACCCGGAAAGATATTTCACTCAATGATTACTGTTGCTGTATACTTTAAAGATGCATTCAGTTCTCTCTGTATTGCTGAACATGAAGATAACACCAACATTATTTCGGACTCCTTTCAAGAGATAATACCCAAAATGTCTGAATTCCGGTCGACCACTTAACTGAGAATGACAGCTTCAAATAGTAATCACGTATAGTTTTATAGCAAGTGCAGGGACAGGAAAAAAGCATTGTTGAATGCTCTAACTACAACGCACTCTGCGCTATCTGACCACTTTAGGAAACTAAAAAAAGAACAAAATCTTAGTAATAAAGAAAAGTGTGAAGACCAAGTAGCCATTTGGAAGGAGCTAAGAACTGCTGCCACAGATAAAGACACTCAAATATTTTGGATATTTGTATCTAATTCATATTGCAGTGCAGTAAACAAACAAGAGTCTCATACTATAGTGTAGCAAGGGGGGGGTGGTGGCAGACAAATATTCAGGGCGGCGGGAATCGACCAACATCCCCTCACCCCCCCCCCCCGCCCTTGCATTCCCAATAATAACATCTCAGTATGGTAAGATTATTATGCAATGATGCATACTCACCTGTTGATCCTTCGCCCCAAGACAGAGAGATCAATGAAATACCAGAAAGTGGATTAAGCCCCGGAGCCAGAGCTTGTGCCGGTCATATGTATCATTCTGAACATAAGCTGGGACAAGTTCTAACAAAATTATTCAATGGAGTCCCCCCAACTAATTCTTTACCTGCATCATGGCTTACTACTCTCCTAGAACCTTTGCACAGGAAAGGTAGCAGAATGGACCTAGTCAATTACACAGCACTATCCCTTTTAGTTAGTGTAGGTGAAATGTTTTCCTTGCGTTTTTCTTAACAGGCTGCAGAGCTGGGTTGATAACAAAATTATCCTCACGAATATATATAAGCCTTTTTCTGCAAAGGAATAGGGAGGGTTGATCAAGCAATATGCCTGACACCGATCTAAAGTAATTTCCTTTATATCTGTCTTCTATTGACCTAAAATCGGCAGCCTACCCAGTCAATAGATCTATATTAAGCCATGAGCTAAACATGTTAGAAATTGGCAAAGTATTGCTTCAGAAGGTGGTAGGCATAGATACCGAAATTAGGGACCTATTTACAAGCCCCTATCGCCACCACAACGTCACTTTTTGGGACGTTGTGGTGGCGTTAGGGGCTGCGCCTTATTCACAAGGCAGCGTTCATGGAAATGAAGCCTGCCACTTCATTTAGAATTGACCACCCAATTGTGATTATCTTGGTATATGCTTTACGCATCAGTTAAACTGGGATGCTCCTATAGAAAAGGCTGTGTCGGCACTAAAAAGAACAACTAATACTGTACTGCGAAAACACAATTAGGAATTGATCTCTTGCTACAGTACTACACGCTTGAAGCCATAAAGCAGCATTTGGCGCAAAAGTCTGGGGTTAAAGGCCAGAGCTTGCAAATAATGGAAACTGGTATTATAAGGTCATTATTTAAGCCGGGCCCAGTGTACATGGAGACAGGTATTACACTTGTCTCTTTCATCAGTCCTACGTTGCATTGGCTGCGACTGAATAGAAACCTCTTTGGGGAAATATATCCTATAACAGAATTATTTCCCCAGAGTAGGACTGTCAGAAATTCCTGGCGAGTATGTGTTAAAAACATCTTCAAAGGTTTAGGGGTTGATCACTTTAGAATAACCTGGTAACGATCTGGATGCGATCGAATTAGTTAGAGAAGCATATTGGCAACATAAACTAAAACATATGATTGCGCCCTTCAAGCCAGCCTACATGACCGCAAGTTAACTTTCAATAAAACCATTACCTAGGTTTGAGCAGTATCTTGACTATATTCAGCCAGCGGCTCCTCGCACTTTATATGTCAAATTTGGATTAAATAAATTCTCAACTGCAGTTTATTTGTCAAAATGGAGACGAGGTCATGTGAGCAATGAACACGGCAGCTGGGAACACGGGGACGGGACACGACCATGTACTTTACGCTTTTTTGCACAACAACTCATGCAGAATTTTCCCATTAGAACATTATGCATTGATGCACCGGCCCTACACTACAGAACTGACAATTCAGCAGCATTTACATCTGTAGCATGGTTGATCTGTGGCGCGTGGCTCTTTCTTAGAAGGCACTGAATGAGATGAAACCTACACTACCAACATATGTACTATGGGTAATGGGTGCAACTAGGGGGGGCTAATATTTTCCTGTATTTATGCTTTTGATTTGCTTGGAAAGTATCAAAGCCTTATGAAAACAACTTATATTTGGATAGATGTTGGTGCTAACAGCACAGGATGAAGCACAGCAAATGAGCATAAAGTATGATTGTCTATAATGCATCAGCAGCAGAAAAGATTGGAATTATCCAGCGGTGTCAGCTGCAATGGCTGTCAGGACTTTTGCTATTTGTGGCTGTGCCTTTAGCATTGCTGCTTTTGGGGTTGCCAAAAGCTGTTACTGGATCAGAAACTAAACATAGCTCTAAAAGTTTATCACCGATCAATCAAAAGGAGGTCTAAGAGACTTCAGGTGGGCCAAGTGATCAACCATATATTTCCATTCATTGTCAAAGGTATGAAATGTCAGGTCCACTTTGAACTTCGTTTGAAGACCATGATAGCACAGAACCAGCATCCAGGCATGCATCATTCATTTGAAGATTAGAAGCAGGAGAGTAATAAATAGTAATGATATCTGAAAATGATAACAGGCAAGAAGAGGACATATCTGCAGACTTCAGTCTGTGGAATTTCAACACAATATTTTTACACAAGGCGTAGTGTATGTATTAAATTTACATTTCTGAGTGGGAGCAACAGGATTATGAAATATGACTTCTTGCGGTAAGGCACAGTAAAAGCATAACAATGTACTTGTAGAAAAAAGGGTAGTCTGGCTTGTTTTTTTTTATACCAGTGATAGGGTTAAACCATAAAAACTATAAAAAAAAAAGGTTTTGGAGTACTTTTCTCAGCCCCTCTTGCAAATCGAACCTTCTTCCTCCTACCTCATAAGAAACTATTAAAGACCTGGCCCTCTTCTGTGTTTGTTTTGCCGTAGGGCAGCGCAGCAGGCTTTGCTGGTGCACTGCACTTTCCTACGGCAAAAGAAAAGGGCAGCAATAAGCCGTCTCTTTTAGATACGGCGCATTCTTGTCCTTTTCCCCTGCGCAGGCACACAATGGGCTGCTGTCCCACACCTAAGCAGGCTGGTGCCACGTTATTTGGTAATGAGAGGCTGCAAGGGGTGAGAGGAAGATGGAAGGGGAAGAAAGAAAGGCTGATGGGTTGCATAAAACTGCACCTGTGGCATGAGAAATTATTAAAGGCACTTTAAGTTTGAATTTTATTGAAGAAAAGGAAAGAAGTGGGGGAGGGGAGGAAAAAACAGAGCACTGGATATAGCATTGAAATGCATCGGAGTAAAATACAGCAATTAATTGATTAAGGGAAAAAATACAAGCAATAATTCGAGGAGGCATATGAGTGAAGCATCAATGAGCATGAAAAACTGTAAAGCAGTAGTCAAAAATAACAAGCAAAATATATAATGCAAAATACAAGCAAGGCAATAAAAAGGCAAAAGGGGGGAGGATTCATGGAGGTTTGCGTACTTCAACTACGTCGGGAGAGAGGGAAGGTCGTGATGGGGCAGAGGAAGACAGGTAGGTAACTAACGGTAGCCAAAGGAGGTCACGTTTGATTACCAAGGAAATAGGGGAAACGAAGTTAGTGTCCAGCCTATGATGGAAACAGACTGCATTCCACCAAGCGTTATAGGAAACGTTTGTGGCATCTTTCCAATTAGAAGTGATAGTATGAAATGCTACTGCTATGAAGAGATCCAGGAGTTGGTACTGGTGAGGAGATTGGGGTAGATGGGGGGAGAGGGAGCCCAAAAAGACATCAGCGGGAGAAAAAGGGATGAGGAAATGAAAAATCTTTTGCAATTGGATCCAAACTGAGTTCCAAAATCTAGATATAGGGGGGCAGTCAAACAGCATATGTTTCAGGTCTGCTGAGGGACATGGGCAGGACCAACAAGTAGAAGGAGTATCAGAGGAAAAATGTGATAGAGTAAGCGGGGTAAAAAGGATTCTGTTATAAATAAAGTACAAGGGGTGGGTATTCTGAGCAGCCCTAGAGGATTTATGCAGCTTAGACCAAATCCTGTCCCAGAGAGGAAAGGGTAGATCAAAGGCAAGGTCGGATTCCCAAGCAGTTTCCGTCTTCGACTTTGGTCTAGTAAGTATGATCTGGAAAGAATTATATAAAGATGAGGCAGAAGGCTGTGAATCCAATAATGTGGAAGTGGACGCATATTCCGTGGGAATATTAGAGGAGGGAGGCAACGTTTGAAGGTAAGCTTTGAGAGCAGGAAGCAGTGAGTCATACTGGGAACGAGCGCTGGGGGGCAGCGAGAAAGAGGACTGAAGATCCAAAAAGGATCGAGGTAGATCCTGGGAGATGAGTTGAGAAATCCAAGACAGGCCTCGGGAGTGCCAAGACCTCCAGTAAAGGGTGTGATTGCGAATCTTTAGGAGAGAATTGTACCAGATAGACTGTTCGTGGAAGGAAAGAAGGGAAGGGTATGAGGAGAATAAGAAGGGGAGTAAAAGAGAGCGGCAGTGGGAGATAATAGGAGTACGAAGACGAATTGGTAAAGACGTGAAGGACAAGATTTCCCGGAAATTGATGGGGGAGATTAAGGAGGATTCCATGGTGAGCCAAATGGGAGAATGAAAGGGAAAATCCGAGGAGAGCCAGCGGGCAGAATGTTTTAGGGTAAACGCTCTGTGATAGACCCTAAAGTCGGGAAAGCGAACCCCAGCCTGACTTTTATCTTCACGAAGAGTAGCAATCGCAATCTGAGACCGTTTACCATTCCAAAGGAACTTGAGAAGCAAAGAGTCAATTGTTTTGAAAAAAAGAAGCTGGAATACGTAATGGAAGCATGGAAATAGTATACAGAAGAAGGGGAGAGAGCATCATTTTGATAGAGTTCAAGCGTCCCCACCAGGAAAAAAAGAGAGGATGCCAGAGAGTAATTGCCGATTCCATTTTTTTAGAAATATAAGTAAAGTTCAGTTTGAGGGTGTCAGGTAGGCGGGGAGCGAACCACACACCTAGGTATTTGATTTTAGAAGGCTGCCAAGAGAAACCCGTATGGGCAAATAAGTGTTTCTGACAAAGAGAATTTAGCGGGAGAATTTCACATTTGTCGACATTAAGGCGGTAACCAGAGACATCAGAGGAGGAAGAGACTTGTTGTAGAAAGGGAGGTAGCGAAGAGAGAGGGTCAGAGCAATAGAAGAGAATATCATCGGCGTAAACCGAAAGCTTAACTTGGTGTGGACCAAAACCAAAGCCGGAAATGTTATCGTCTTGACGAATCTTCGTGAGGAAAGGTTCTAATGCCAGGACAAACAGGAGTGGGGACAAGGGACAACCCTGACGAACACCACGGTGCAGGGAGAAATAATCAGATGTCATTCCATTAAGAAAGATAGAAGCTTGGGGATTAGAGTACAGTAAGGAAATAATAGAAATAAAAGTAGAAGGCAAGCCCATCCAACGGAGAGCCTGGAACAGGAAATCCCAACCGATCCGGTCGAAGGCCTTCTCAGCATCCAAAGAGATAGCTGCGAAGGGAAGATCTAAGTGGGAGGCTCGACTAATGATGTTAAGAAAGACCCGAGAATTGTCAGATGAGAGGCGGCCATTAACAAAGCCGGACTGTTCGGGACCAATTAAATCAGGGAGAAGGGGATCCAGTCTTAAAGCGAGAATCTTAGCCAAAATCTTATAATCCGTGTTGACAAGAGAGATAGGGCGGAAATTCTTAAAAAGAGTATGATCTTTATCCTCTTTAGGAATCAAACAGATTAGGGCCTGTTGAAAGGAACCGCTTGAAGATCCTGCTGAACGAAAAGATTGAAACAGAAGAAGAAGTTTAGGAAGGAGAAGAGAAGAGAAATGGGTATAAAATTCAATGGTGAAACCATCGGGGCCGGGAGCTTTACCGTGTCGCAATTTGGAGACAGCGTGCGATATTTCATTCAGGGAAATGTCAGCATCAAGGGGGGCCAAATCAACATGAGATGTAGGGGGGGAGGGGAGAGATTGGAAATAGGAGAGAAGGTCCGCCTCGGAGGGAATCTTCTCAGGGGTGTAAAGATTGTCATAAAACTTTTGAAATTCTGCAAGAATTTCTGCATCTTTAAACCGTGTTTCGCCATTAGATGTCTTAATAGATTCGACCTTAGTGCGTTCCTTCCTAATCTTCAGGTAATTAGCTAGTAACTTCCCCATTTTGTTCTTGCCCCCGTAGTAGCGAGAATTACATTTTAAAAGAAGGTTGGAAGCCGCTTCGGTTGTGAATTTATTAAAAGAGATTTTAGCGCCAATGAGCTGCTTAAGGGAAGAATCTGAGTTGGAAGAGTGATAGGCAAGTTCCAGACGTTTGATATCGGCAAGGATTTGGGCGGACTTGGTCTCTCTTAATTTTTTCCGTTTTGCCACAAAAGCTATAATGAAACCTCTAGAGGCTGCCTTAAATGAGTCCCAAAACATAACAAAAGGGGAGTCAGGGGTATGGTTAAGAAGAAAAAATTCAGAGGCAAAGGTGGAGAACTCGGAGCAAAAGGTGGGATCCTGGAGTAAAGCATTATTGAATCTCCATCTACCTGAGTGAGGGCAGAAAGGGAGGAGATCCAGGTCTACAAAGACAGGGGCATGGTCAGAGATCAAAATAGAGCCTATCTCGGAACGGATGGCATGTTGAGAAAGGGATTTACTGAGAGAGATATGGTCAATACGGGACTGAGATTGGTGTGGGGGAGAGAAGAAACTATATTCCCTCAAGTCAGGATTACATAACCTCCAGATATCAACCATGGCATTGTTTTGGGTAGTGTTAATAAATTGATAGTGCATCCATGAAGGAACAAATTTGACCTTGGAATGGCGATGTAGGAAGGGGTCCATGATCTGCTTACAATCCCCACCGAGAAGAATGTAATTCCCAGGGAGAGAGGCCAGTTTAGCAGAAATCGAGGGCCAGAAAGACTTATCTACTCCTGTGGGAGCATAAACGTTAAAGAGAGTCAGGGGAATGTTATCAATAAGCATATCAACAATGACCCAACGGCCGTCAGTGTCACATTCGTGAGTAATGGAAGAAACATTCAACTTTTTGTGCAACAAAATTAATACACCATTTTTCTTTGCAACAGAGGGGGAACAGAAAACCTGTCCCACCCAACAACGTTTAAGTTTACTCGCCTCAGCCTCCGAGAGGTGAGACTCCTGGAGGAGGGCGACATCAGTATTAATTCTAGCCAGGTGCGATAGCACCCTTTGCCTTTTAATGGGATTGTTCAATCCCTTAACGTTCCATGACGTAACTCGGAACGAAACAAGAAGAGCAAACAAATATCAACAACATGCTCAAAGATAACCAATGCAAAGTAAAATTGAGGAAGCATAAAAAGCGACGTAAGTGAAAAAATCAACAAGGAAACATTGGCAAGTAATGCAAAAATATTGTAAACAAAATCAAAAATGAGAGAGAGATAGGAAGATGAAAATAGAGTGGGTAGAGGAGGAGTCAAAAATATCTGAAGGGGGAAAGAAGGATGTCAAGAAAAACAGAAGAAAGGAAGGGGGAAAGAGAGGGAGAAGAAGAAAAAAGAAGGGGAGAGAGGGCAAAGGTAGAGATAGAGACAGATAAGATCAAGAAGACAGTACATATCCAGAAAGGACGACTGAGGAACATACTTATGAAAAACAAAGTACAAACGAGGGTGGGGGGTGGGAACGCCAGAAGGAAGACGACGACAACATCCGGAGCAGGAGCCAAGCCTAGACATCAAGGATCCAAGGGGCGTCGCACAGACAAAACTGAATACAGCAGGGAGGGTGAAGAGGCTGCAAAAGGAAGGAAAAGCAAACGAGGTGAGTACAACCTGGAAGTATGAGAGCGATAACACATAAGTACAATAATCAGAAACAACCAGGGGGGAGAGGTCATAAGGATGTCATCATATTAAAGAAAGAACATCAGCACAAGGAGAGGAGGACGAATAAAAGACAATTAGAAACCAGGGCAAAAAGGAAGCAGAAGGTCCTCTCAAGGCGGTCTGGAGAAATCCATGTCATCGGAACCTTGTCTGCGCAGGAACTCCCGCAGAACATCAGGGTCATCATAAGTGGTGGTTTTGTCCTTGTACGTGACCTTGAAGAGGCAAGGGTGAAGTAGACCATATCTCGCACCAAGAAGCCGAAGTCGAGGACGAAGGTCCAGAAATTGCTTCCGTCTATCTGCAGTGGCTTTGGAAACATCCTGCGACAGGTAGAGGCGATGACCTTCCCAGACAATCTGATTTTTAGCCTTAGCTGATGAGAGCACTTGCAAAAGGTCTGTGAATTGCAGAAAAAGCATGATGACCCCCCTAGGTTTAGAGGATACTCTGGGACCTAAACGGTGGGCTCTCTGTATATTAATAGAGGCAAGTGCAGGAGCGTCCAGGATTTTCGGGAGAAATGTTGGGAAGAAGGCCGTTGGGTTGGGCCCCTCCGTCAGTTCCGGAAGACCATAAAGGCGAAGGTTATTCCTCCGATTTCTATTTTCTAAATCCTCCGTCTGCTTTTTGAGAAGAAGAACCTCCGCCTCCAAAGAAGGAAAGCGGGAGCAGGTAGCGTGGAAATCCTCCGAAGTCTGCTCCAGGAGAAGAACTCGGGATTCCAGAGAAGACCATTTGTCTTGCATAGCTTGCATGTTGAGTGTGGTCGCCTCTATAAATGGTGTCCAAAGATGACGATGAAGTGCCATTCTCAGGGGAAGGTGGATCCTTCTTGTGGCGCTTGGTGTTAGGTAATACTGGCGTAGACTTCCCTCCATTTGATTTAGGAATCGCTCCAAGAGTAGCCTCTGACTTTGACATGTTGAATGGAGCAGGGTCTGGAAGAGGTGAATCAGAGTCAGAACCAGGAGGGAGCTTAGTGGATGAAGCTAGTTTAAAATTGCGCAGTTTCCCCATAGAAGGCCACAACAGGGACAAGCGTTGAATCCGGAGAAAGTCCGAAGCTGAAGGACCAGTAGAATGTTCCAAAAGAGAGGCAACACAATGACTGTGGTTGAAGGGAGCAGCAGCAGAACAAGTGTGGTCAGACGGAAAGGCCACGCCACAGCGCGATGCACCACAGATTAGACAGCCAAGAGGTGCCACATCCAAACGCTACCCAGGGTGGGCAACGAAGCACGATGAAGGCTGATTAAGAACAGAGAGCAAACACAGTTCCTCCTGCGCTGAGAAAGAATGCAGAGCGCGATAGTAGACCAGAAAGAGGAGTTGACCAACGGCCTCCGGAAGCAAGAATGACAGGAAAAGTGCAAGCAAAGTCAAAACCGGGACCTCAGTGGGACAGAAGTGAAGAAATCAGTTCCAGGTGGTATCACATGGCATGGCGTGCGGTGTGCGTGGCGTGCCAAATTCAAGAGGAAAGAACCATGCTAGTGAAGAGGTGGTATGGAGAGCATAATCAAGCATTTATCAAGCCTCCATCATGAATTGCGAATTGAAAGGAGCGTTGCGCAGGCAGAAAACCTTGAGGAGGCGGTCCACAGAGACATGGGGAGAAGCGCTGCAGTTGAGAGCAAATCCTGAGGAAAGAAGTGGGGATCCACCTCCTAAAATGGCGGATGATGCCGCAAAACGCTATATAATGGCAGCCCAAAATAGCCTCAAAAGCTCAAAATCGATATTTTGCATAGCGGGGGGGGGGGCTCACCTTGATTGTAGGGCCGAAATTGCGGTGGTGGGCCGAAAACACGCCACAATTGACGTTGCTGAGGTTGCTTAGGTTGCTCAGCCGGCCGGCGCCTAAGATGGCGGAGGTTTCGCGTCGGAAACGGCTTTTCCGACAAAGTGATGAAAACGTTGCGGAGGTGGGAAACAACACCAGCCAGAAGTGCCTCCCACGCTCCGGTCAGCTCTGCGGGCTCATAATAGGTGGCAGGGCCCCTCAGAGAGGCAGAGAATGCAGTTAGTGCAAAGGCTCGTCTCAGAGCCCCGGAGCTACGCCGCCATTCCGTACGGCGCCTAAGCCACGCCCCATTAAAGGCACTTTAAACTGAATCACTTGATTAATTAAAATATCATTAAAATGATAAAATAAAGGCCCAATAATCATTTCTAAAATGCATGCATAAATTGCACTTTGAAATAAGAGTCTTTTAGTAATATTGAAGAAGTAAATAAAGATAAAACTATGTTATTACTCATCTGGGTCCATAACAACATTTCACAGAGGGAGCACTCACACTCTGGCACTGAACTGCAGTGGCAAAGTGCCCAAAGCATCTAGACCAGCAAAAAGGAGACCAACACACATCAAAAACACAGGCGGCAAAGGCAAAAATGCAGGGGTAACCCATGCCAATGGTGCAAGGTCTAACACCCTACAAGTATTAAACATTTTTCAGCCTTCTAAGAGAGTTTCCAAGTCAATTGGGCCATAAGAAACTAACTGCATGTTGTGGTACTTTAAAGCAGTCCCCCCCTAACCCCTCCCCCCCCGCACTCGGGAGCCCATGACAGCTTAGGTCCACTTGGGGGTTATCGAGTGCTATTTTTGTATACCCCTCTAGGAAGGGCCTGGGTATGGCCAGTGGTTCGATGCACACCAGGACCAAGGAGCTCCTGTACCTCACTGTTAGCTCACCACGAGGGACTAGCCCCGAGGAGTAGAGCAGAGCTTCTGAGAAAGATCAGAACCCTATTAGCTGTGTAATGTGCTGATTCCCAGTCCCTGTACCTATGCCTGAGAGAACAAGAAGCGCACCACAAGATTGTCTGCCTGTATGGGAGAGTGTGGATGCATAAAAGAGAAGACAGCTGGCTCCCACACTGCCACACAAAGCTGTGTTGGGTACCAAGGAGCCGGACATGTGACCTGGGATTGGGCCCCATTGTGACTCTTGCATATCCCAGACCGAGGTGGCAAGCTGTAGGGGGATAAGGCAACCACCAAAAACAAAATGAAAACGGAACATGCTGGAGACCACATTTTGTAAAATACAAAAAAAGATAATGTAGAGAATAAATCGTGCCATTGGGAGCATTGTATCCGAATTTAGCTGTCCTACAAAGATTGCATGTTTTGATTAGATGGTGTCATAGGAGGGCAGGGGCACCACCAGGAAAGTTCGTGCTGGTTCTAAGCGGCTGCCTCAAGTGCAGAAGACCTCCAATGAGCCTAAACAAAAAATGATAAGTGTCATCGTATGTCTCGCAAGTGCACAAAATAATTACCTATGGAAACATTTCTGAAGTTTCAAGCACTCTTGGAACTGTTTTGTAGCCATTCACTTTTGTACCATAGTGCAAAGGTTTGAACATGAAGTCTAGCATGTCTTTTGTACTGGAAGGATAGCTTTCCAGTCTAAAATACTATGCTTAGAAATACAATAAAATTTTTCCGACATTGTAAGTATGCTACACAGTGCTGCCGACATGCAACGTGTGAATTTTTGGGAGAAATATAAACATTACTCTTTGCTAGTATCTTATTTCATTAGGCTTTATTTTTTGGTGCAAAATGTTCTTTGCCATTGTTAATAGATATGACTCTGCATCAGAAGCCACGGGTGGTAGCATGGAAATTTCTCTTTGACACAAATTGACACAAAGAAGCACTATTTGCGTTACAGTTAATGCTACTTTTCAGCCCAATAAAAGTTTTGTACTGCAAAAATACTTTAAGCCGGTGTGTGTCACTTTCTGCAATCTTGCACTGTCTCAAAGGGTGCATAAATCTGCCCCAAAGTTTACTGCAGGGTATTTGACTTTTATTTGACTCCCTGTAAACTTTCCAAATTACTTAAGAAGATCAAACTGTGTCCTCTATACCACTCCAAACAAGCATTTGCAATGCATTAGGTCTCGCATTTACAGGAGTTTGAGCTATTGGCATTGTCATTTACAACACGGTGCATACATGCCTGCCCTCCCGCATCTGCGGGAGACTCGCGGGCCTTACCTCCCGCCACTCCAGACAGAAAAGCTTAAAACAAGAAAACCTGACACCAGACAGATGGCCGTGTGCGCCCTGCTGACTCCCCAGCGTTTCCCTCGCGGGAGCGAGTGCGAGCATTTGCTACCGCTGGCTCCCGCAAGGAAATCTCCAAACGTGCACGCGTTGCAATAGAAAGCATTGCAACGCGTGCACGTTTTTAGGGAGAAAAGCAGATCGATGACATGAGGGCCTCTCCTAAGCAGCACATGTGCGCTGCGTAGGAGAAATCTAAAAAGCAGGAAGAATCCATATGTTTGCATTGTTCTCTATTCTAGAAGACATTTTGTTGAACATCTCCAAGAAACATAGACAAATAATGTTGGTAAAGTTCAAAATTGAATTCACACAAAGGGCTATGTCAGGAATCTGGGTCCAAAGGTCACAAGGCAACAAGGGGGTACTTGGGCTCAATTGTAACAAATGGGGTGGCCTTATTTATGTGTTTTTTTGTCGTAGGGAAGCGCAGCGGGGCTTGCTGCTGCACTGCCCTATGGCAAAAGAAAAGGGCAGGAATGTGCCATATCTATTAGATACAGCGCATTTCCGTTTTCCCCTGCATTGGCGCTCAATTGGCTGCAGTGCACCAACTCAGGAACTTTTGCACCATGGTGCAAGGGTGCCTGTGTTGCTGGGATGATTTTTTTGCGTAGGAATGGAAACCTTTTTGCACAAAAGCAATCACAAGAGATGTTTTCCTGTTTCTATGTGTGCTGCAGACTGCACCACACATAGAAAGAGGAAATACGAGGAGAAATAAAGGGGAGGCGTACGTTTTTGCTGCTTCTTCAGACTTATGATTTCTCGTAAATCTGTGGAAGTGTCAAAAAGCCATAGATGTTGCTGGGAATGCACCCAGCAAGACCCATGGAACACCCCTTTTACACGTTTTTCTAGCTTTACGTAACTTTATGTGGCCTTATAAATATGCAGCTGGCACATTGGGTCACCAGAAAATTAAAAAAAAGTGACGTTCAGGGGGCGGAGCTTGCCAGCGTTGATGGCGGACGCCTGATCTCGGAGCTCCGCGCCAACGCCACTATAATCCTTTAATAATCCTGACCCCACGGAGCCTGAGGGGATAAAGAGGTGCGCAAGCACTGCTGGAGTCCTCCGCTACCTGGTACGAGTAACAACGAGGGCGCAGCAACACACAGAGTCGCCGGCAGCGAGAGAGCGAGTGCCGTCACCCCAGGCCGCTCATCCCTGGCCTGGATTCTGCACGCCGGCCGGCGTGCGTGCCTAGACGTGCGGCGGCCCGGTGAAACGTCGACCCGGTGAAGTGGCGGTGAGCTGAGGGGGCACGGTGGAAGTCACCGCGGCGCAGGAGAGAAACGGGCTGTACTGGCGATACCCGCGTGGCTCTGCATGCTTACAGGGGGGAGTCTCCTTTGGACAGTTTACGGACGCACATTCGGCGTTAAGTTAGGCGACCCTGAGACCTGGGCACCTGGAGCCCCTACGGCCTCCCCCTGCTTAGCGGAGCCACGTGATATCCCCTCTGCGTTGCTGGACTTGGCACACTCATTCTGAGGTGCCTGGAGCTTGCCTGGTGGCAGTGTATGACCCGTGGAGCTAGAAAGTGGGGCCCCCGGGAATCTTGGTACTGACTGCAGCCTGGTGAGCCCATGCTGTGACGGTGTTACGGCTGCAAAGAGGAACGACCAGTCCACGTTATTCAATCACCTTTAGGGTACGGCATCCAAAGGGCTGACAGAGGCACTGAGCAACGGGGGGGGGGGAGTGGCCATTATACACAGAGATATTTTTAGGTGCTCAATGATAGAGCTCCATGATTTAAAGGATGCGGAAGGGATGGGCTTTAGTCTTAAAATTCATGACAACTTTTCTCTCTCCGGGGCGTTGATTTATCGCCCTCCCGGCTCTAGTACTGCATTTCTAGGAAGTATTGGAGACGCGCTTAGCCCACTGATACTTAGATATTCAAACTTTACCTTGCTAGGGGATATAAACATCCATCTTGAATCTATTATTGATGCATCCACTGCCTCCTTTATAGAAACCATGGATGTACTGGGTCTTAAAATATGCGATACCCCAGCCACCCACGAGGCGGGTCATACGATTGATTGCATTGCTACCAACTTAAATATATTAAAAATAGACCACTTAAGACCCCAAATATGGACAGACCATGTACTAATACCTTTTACGATCACACCGGAGACTAATGCCAATAATAAGCACACTCGCGAAAGTAACCAGGCCAGACAAGAGGACTGGAAAGCCATTATGAAACATCCAGAACTAACTTCAATAGCTAGAGAATGTCGACCCAAGTCAGCAGGATCCCCAAACCTAAACACCTTTAGGGAATGGATGACTGAATTAAAAAATATGACTGGGCCGGGAAGACGCAAGCCTAAATCCGGAAAAAAGAAGAGATCTGCCCCTTGGTTTGACCTAGAGCTTAAAGTCAAACAGGGGGAACTAAGACGGGCTGAACGCAGCTGGCGGAAAAACTACCTCAGTATAGAACGTAGTAAATATAAAACGATTAAAAAAGCGTATCACGCACAGATCAAACAAGCTAAAACAAAGTACTTCACGTCAGTCATAGCAACAGCCAATAGCAAACAGAAAGCGATCTTTAAAATTGTGAAGGATTTTAGTAAACCCAAATGTCTAATGCAGGACATCCCACCCTCGCAGATACTCTGTGATTCTATCGCAGACTTCTTCGAGGGAAAAGTTAGGGGCCTGACGAAAGACTTTGAGGCTCCCATTTTCGATCCAAGACATGAGGACGAATATACTAGGCAGGAAGCCACCCAACTTACAGATTTTCGGACACTCAGCCTGGAGGAGACAAAATGTGCCATTTTGGCAACTAAGTCAGGATCACCTTTTGATCCATGTCCGATAGGACTCCTGCATCTTATTGCTGATATCGTAATTTCAGACATAAATGCCATTGTCAACAACTCATTGTCTACCGCCTACGTCCCTCCTGAGTGGAAGCTGGCAGCAGTAAAACCTCTACAAAAAAACAACTCCCCGACCCCACCACACTCTCTAATTTACGTCCGATTTCACTACTCCCGGCATTGTGCAAAATCACTGAGTCTACAGTGAATAAACAGCTGACACGCTTCTTGGAAGAGAACAAGGCATTGCATCCCAACCAAGCTGGCTTTAGGGCTCAACATTCCACCGAATCGGCTCTCCTGTTCACTACTGAAACTATCCGCTCAGCTCTAGACCAAGGCAAGAAGGCCGTCTTGATATTATTAGACCTGTCGGCGGCCTTCGACACGGTCTCACATGCCATCTTAATAGACCGGCTAATGACATCTGGCATTAAAGGTGTCGCCTTAGAGTGGATAAAAATTTTTCTTAGTGACAGGAGACAAGTGGTGACCTTGGGGGATTTCTGTTCCAGTGAAAAGTCACTATCAACGGGAGTACCTCAAGGTTCCAGCTTGAGTCCGACATTATTCAATGTCTATACCGCACCTCTGATACAGCTGATATCCTCCTACGGCATAGCTGTGATAGCATATGCCGACGATACTCAGCTGATCCTGGTTATGGACAAAGACAACCAGGTCTGGGAGGAGAAACTTAAGTGCTGTCTAACAGCCACCTTTGAGTGGATGCGGAAAAACCACCTAAAATGCAACACAGGCAAGACCGAGATCATGCCTATAGGCCCAAAAAACAAATTCATCCCCAGACTGTGGTGGCCCGAGATGACAGACATACCACCTCACACTACTTCCTCGGCCCGCAACCTTGGGGTACAGTTTGACGCCGATTTATCCTTTAAACATCAGGCGTCTAAAGTGGCAGGCACTTGCTTCGGGGTGATAAAACTGCTCAAGAAGTTCTTTGACTTGCTGCCCCTCGAAGCAAGGAAAACAGTCACGGTTGCACTAGTTACTTCTCGTATTGACTATTGCAACAGCCTGTATGCTGGTACCAACAAGGTGGTCACCCATAAACTCCAGATGGTACAGCATGCGGCGGCAAGGCTAGTTTTGAAATGGCCAAGAAAAACCTCTGCAACCAAAGCCCTTAATTTACTACACTGGCTGCCTATAACCAAAAGGGTCCTGCACAAAGTACTGACAATTACCTTTCGTGCTGTACATAACTTAGGCCCTCTATACCTTAGGAAAAAATTTGTAAAATATTGCCCAACACGAGCACTACGGTCCTCAAATGCCAATCTTTTGACCATTCCAGGGTTCAGACTTAAAACCCGTGGGGGTAAATCCCTAGCGGTATTGGGCGCTAAAGCTTGGAATGCCCTCCCCCCACCACTAAGAGCACTGGATAAGGAATCTGATTTCCGCAAACAACTGAAAACCTGGATTTACAACCTTCCAGACTCGGCTGCCAGAGCATTAGTGTGACTCCGGTCTTGGTCTCCCTAAAGCAGTGAGGCAACTGTTACACCTGGTTGTCCACCTATTGGCGCCGAGATGCTCCCTGGAGCGATTGTTAGCGCGGTATAAATGAGCCTTACATTTACATTTACAATCACGGGCGGTGAGTGTGGCCCGCCCTAGTGGTTACTTGGTGGTGAGCCCTGGTATCGGCCTAGAAGAGCAGCAGGGGGGAGCGCTATCTCTTCGAATCTGCAGCAAGGACAGCCCTGGCAGAGTGGCCAAGCTGCGACCCCTGAGCCCGAGTCAGCTTGGCAACCCAGAGGCAGTGGATGCGGCTGGCTGTTTGGAAGGCTAATTACCTGACCACACAGTGTGATATTGATTGGACGTTGTGGAAGATCTCGCCAGGAGTTGTCCTGCGACTCGGGTGCAGCAAGGGCAAGGGGGACAAAAACCAAACTAAACTACCCTTCGAACAACGCCGCACTAAGGCCCCAGAAGTGCAGGAAATGGAGACTGCGCCACAGCCTAGAGGGGCGGAAGGCACGTTCTACGCCGACATTAAAGCTCTGTTGGTAACGATGGAAAAGAGCCTTCAGGACAGCATGTCCTCCCTGGGCTCTAAAATTGATGCGCTCTCTTATCGCATGGATCGCATGTCTGAAAGAGTGGATAAACATGCGGAGTGCCTGGATATGGTGGATAGGCGCATAACGGAAGTGGAAGAAGCACAAACGGAACAGGACAAAGTTCGTAAGCAGCATGACAGAATACTGCAGGTCATTCAAGACAAATCAGACGACTTGGAGGCCCGCTCCCGCAGATCGAACATACGAATTACGGGAGTGTCGGAGACTACCCAAACTGGGAAGATGGAGCTATTTGTTGAGCAGCTGCTGACCTCGCTGCTGGGAGCTGACGCATTCTCGCCGATGTTCATTGTAGAGAGAGCGCACCGCACGCTGGGCCCGCGTCCGAAGACGGGTGCTCCCCCGAGGCCGATCATCGCCAAGCTACTGAATTGCAGAGACAGAGACACGGCCCTGCGGATAGCACGGGGAAAAAAGACGCTGCAATTTGAGGGATCCGACATCTCCTTGTATCCAGACTTCACTGCGAAGGTGCAAGAAGAACGAAGGCACTTTGCTCCTTACAAGAGGCAACTCCGAGACCTCGTACTGGATTACGCCATGCTGTAGCCAGCAAAATTGAGAATTAATCGGCAGGGCCACTCACACATCTTCACGGACCCTAAGGATCTCCACAAAGCATTGAAAGTTTGGACTAAGGAACGCAGGGGTAGCCCCAGGAGTCAGAACGACGATGAGGAACACTGCAGCCAACTGGATAAACAGGACTAAGAACTATACTCGGAATAGGGGTTTTACCCAGAGCGGAGACCTGACTGTTTTTGACTAGGGGCATGGCACTGCCGCACAAACCATCTGGGCACCTGAGTGCGCAGCGTCCGACGTTGGCGTTGGCGACGGAGGAGATGATTGCGCAGGAACCAGTTGAAGTTAAGAGTGATACACCTGGCAACCTCGGCCCTTGCGCTGTGAGCAATGTTGGTCCCCCTTTGGGATTTTTTGAGTTTACTGGGGGAGTACTGGGAGGGGGATATTTACATGCTAGGCCAAGTTGGGGTTGGTCTGCTGTGCGAGGTGGGCTGGGGTGGTTCTGGGGGGAGTGAGTGGCCGAGTTGGGGCTGGTCAGCGGGGGGCAGGGGAGGGGAGGCTAAGGGGAGGGGCGATCCTTGCTTAACTAGGGAAGAGAAGCTGGATTCAATGCAACAACAGATAGTTCTCTCAGGTTTGAGAGGTCTTTGTTACGTATTTGTTGGGGCCTTGCCCAGTCTGACTATGCACCCTTAAGACCTTAGCTTACACTGCAAAAACCTTGCTACATACATATCCTACCGTGTTGCACAATGGCTGACACCAATACAGACGGGGGGACTATGCACACGCCTAGACTAAAAGCTATCACTTGGAATGTTCGTGGCCTGAATGACCACCGCAAAGTCAGGAAGGTCCTCAGTTACTTGCAACGCCAACACATAGATGTAGCCCTGCTCCAGGAAACACACCTCCCTACACACAGTCACATGCTTAGATGCAGAGGGATGGAAGACAACATCTCGGCAGCAGGGTTTACTTCTAGCTCTAGAGGGGTTCTGACATGGGTGAACCCTAAGTCCAAACTGCAGATACAAACACTGGAGACGGATGCTGATGGCAGATTCGTGATATCTAGGTGTCACAGCCCTGCTGTAGATATTACGGTTGTAAATACCTATGTCCCCAACTTTGATTCGCCGGAATTCTACAAGGCCCTCACTGCCAAGGTCAAGCGATTTCACCAGAGAAGCCTGCTACTTTGGGGGGGCGACTTCAACCTCGCTATGGACCCGACCCTAGACAGATCAGCCGGTCCTGCTCGCAGACCCACAGCCGCTGCACTAGAGCTGCAGAGTGCAATAACTAGCCTGGGCTTGGGGGATGTATGGCGATCACGACATCCACACCAGGGAGGGTACACGCACTACTCTGCATATCACAATGTCCACACTAGGATAGAATACTGGCTTGCTTCCTCCTCCCACTTAGACCGAATAAAAGACTGCAGGGTTTTGCCCAGAACATTATCTGATCACTCACTAGTGCTGCTGGAATTACGCATTCCCGGTAAATCTATACCGCCATTTACGTGGAGGTTGCCGCCTAATTCTCTACTGGACCCAGTGTTTAGGGGAGAGCTAAACACTGTCACATGCACTAAGCGGAATGTACATCCCCTTTTTATTTAGATTGTGGTCCTATGTATCAAGAAAAATTTAATGATCATCTTCCCTCAGACTAACTGTCCGTTTCCACCCTGCTCCACCTTACATCAGAAATGGCTGCCTGCACAAGTGCATGGACATTAAATGTAACATTGGTTAATCAATACCACAAAATCAAACACAAGGGGATGATGGAAACTTTTCAGACACTCACCCCCAATCATGGATCTGGGTTGAATCCATCATCGTTCTTTAGCTCACTTCGCCACCCCAGTTCATACCCAGCCATATGCAAATCAATCTTGACCCTGTTTCTCACGGGAACAGTCCAGCCCAAACTTCCAAGCCAGGTCTTCCCTGGAACGGAAACAAGCAAACTGGGGCCGGTTGCGGGGTAACACCCCAGGCTAGCTTGAATCTAGTGGCAAAGTGCGAAAGGGACCCACATCTGTGCATACCCTTCCAACATAGGGTGTACAAAGCAAGCATAAGGGGATGATGGACGGAGTGCTGAAACTATTCAGGCACTTACCACCAGTCACAGATCTGGGTTGAATCCATCATCTTTCTTTAGCTCACTTCGCTGCTCCAGTTCAGACCCAGCCATTTGCAAATCAGTCTTGATCCTTTTCCTCATGGGATCAGTCCAGTTTGAACTGCTAAATCAGGTCTTCCCTGGACGGGAAACATGTGTCCTGGGACACATGTTCGAACACAACATAGGCTCGGTCAAGAGCTTCCAGGTAGTCTTGGAGGCCTTCAAGGTCTATATCCGAGGAGTGGCGATATCGAAGCACTCGGGCATACTTAAGACCATTCGGCGGTTGGCGGACCTTGAGGAACAACTAGATAGGTTGGAGCGCAGGCAGTGTAACCTTGCAGATGACACTGTGGGAGAAGAGATTAAGACCCTGATCACGGAGTATCATGACGAAGCAGACAGGGAGGTCAGACACATGACCAAATACTCCACAGCCAGGATATATGGCGAAGGGGAGCAGCCAAGTGCGGTGCTGGCCAACCTCATGAAGGGAGCACGATGGTGCCAACACGTCACGGTAGTGAATACCGCCGAGGGAGAACCGACCACAGACGAAAGGGAAATAGCCTAGGTCTTTAGGGATACTACTCATTTCTGTAGTCCTCTAAGAGCGGCGAAATGGAAGAGGAAATTCATGACTACCTAGGCCACATTGCCCTCCCCGCACTCACTGACTCTGACAGGGAATTCCTTATGCATCCTATTGAAAGGATGAGATTCTAGACACGCTTGCCAGCATGAAATTGGGCAGCGCTCCGGGTGCCGACGGTCTCACTGCGGGCTTTTACAAAACGACCAACTGCTCCCATACCTATCGACTCTATTTGATTACATTTGTGTAGAGGGCAGCATGCCGCATTCTATGAGGGAGGCACCTCTGGTTACCATCTTGAAGCCGGGAAAGCTACATGACGAGTGCAGCTCATATCGGCCCTTGTCACTGTTGAATGTTGATACCAAACTGTTTGCCAGTAGCCCCGGACCAGGCAAGGTTTATCCCCGGCAGAAACCTAGTCTACAACATACGAACGGTTCTGGATGTGATCCAGCATGTGAGGCCTGACAGAAAGGCACTGGCTGTATTCCTAGATATGGAGAAGGCCTTTGACTCCATATAGTGGCCTTTCATGCGCATAATACTGCAGCGTATGGGCCTGGGGCAGCCATTCTTACAAATGCTGGGGGCGTTATATCACGAGCCGAGGGCGCGGCTCCGCATGGGAGATCTGGTCACGGACTCCTTCCCCATTAGCAGAGGAACTAGGCAGGGATGCCCACTCTTGCCCCTCCTATATGCCCTGGTGGCAGAACCGCTGGCATGTGCCCTGCGAGAATACCACGGAAACGAGGGCATAGGATTCCCGGGCTATAAGATTGTAGTGTCGATGTACGCAGATGACACCCTGCTATATATACGCGACCCTGATAACAATCTATCATCAGTACTTAGGGAGGTCGTCCGATTTGGGGCGCTCTCTGGCTTGAGGGTCAACTGGACTAAGTCGCTAGCATTTACGCTCACGCCGATCACGCAGCCAGCGCCAATGGAATACCCCCTCCAATGGACCACAGACTTGGTCCGTTATCTGGGGATACAGCTGCACACGGATGCAGACATCCTCTTTAGAGCCAACTATGGCACAGCATTTAGCAAGCTAGAAGATGACGTGATAAACTGGAGCAAACTCCCGCTGTCCTTATTGGGGCGCATATCAATAATGAAAATGGTTGTGCTCCCCAGATTTTTGTTTTTGTTCATGACCTTACCAATGGTCCTCCCCAAATCGTTCTTTGCAAGGCTGCAACAACAGATGATAAAGTTAGCCTGGGCGGGCGGACAACCTCGCGTCCGATGGACGACACTCACTATGCCGTACTCGATGGGGGGCATACTACCGAGTAGCCCATGCGTCACATCTACACACTTGGCTGCACGGAGACCGTAACATACCACATGTACGCATGGAGACTCTCTTTGCTAAACCGGACGCACTCCAACACACAATCTTCCGACCGCTAGATCGCAGAATGGGTGTACTAGATTCATTAACAGCCACTAATCATGCATGGCACAGCCTCTTACAGATGCAAAACGGTGCATTGCTGTATTCACCGGTGCTGCCGGTTGACTGGGTCAGATGGTTACCCCCGCTCACAGAAAAGGAAGTAGTTACTGCCTTGCATAAACTGAACATAAATACGGCGGGTGATTTGTTCGCTGAAGGAGTGGCAAAGACATGGGAGCAGGCACTGGGAACCTGTGGCACGCCCCCTCTTCTAACACGATTCCAATTCCATAGAGTGCGCAGCGCTTTGGGCGACTTACTGGGCGGCGACATGGTGGAGCCCCCGGAGGTCCCTGAGCTAACACATGTCATTAAAACTGCTTCGCCCAGGAAGCTGTTGTCCAGTTTATACAAGTTAACACAGACAAGCACGCGATACCCATACACTAAGGCACGATTAACATGGCAGACTGACACTATACTAGACGATGACACGTGGCAATACTGCTGCACTATCACTAAGAAAGTTTCACTCAATGGCCGACATCGGCTGGTCCACTTCAAATTCTTGAATCGAGTTTACTACACTCCATCTCGACTCTGCAGATATGGGTTGAGAGACTCTGCTCGCTGCGAGAGATGTAGCGCCCCAGAAGCTGACTTTTTGCATCTCGCCTGGCAGTGCCCCGGTGTTTGGGACTTCTGGGGAAAGATATTCGCTGAAATAAGTGAGCTGACGGAGGTCGTCATTACGCCTGATCCTCTGGTAGCCCTGCTCGGGTACACTAAGAAACTGCCTAGGGCGTAGACGTCTAGTAGACATGGGCCTGCTTGTGGCCCGCCGAGTGCTGGCTTGTTGCTGGATGAGAGGCCCGCTGCCAACGCTAAAACGCTGGGAGCATGACATGCTCTATTGTTGTACCCAATCTGAAAATTATAGTGAACTGCAACCCCCCACTAGTAGGCCTAAGAATTTCTGGGGTTTGTACCACACATACCTAGCAAGCAGAGGGGGCACTGGTGACACTGTCATGGGGGTGTTGTACAGACAGGAATGTATGGGGTAGAACTCAAGGAGATCCCTTCATATTGTGATTGCGAGCCCAGCAGAGTGTCTCTTGCTAGTAGTATAATTAACAGATGTGGTGAAGCGCCGCCTGCCCAAATATGGGTTGTTGGCTAAATGCTGTGTATACCCTTATTCTTATTGAGTATGATGCACTGAAACTGTGTATGCAGAGGACATCAGCAATGTCAGACTGGGGGGAAGGGGGTCCTTGAGGGGGATTATCAATCCATCTTGCTGTTTTCCAATCAAATGCAATAAAGAAATGTAACCAAAAAAAAATGTGACGTTTAGGCGGCACAATAGTGCCGATAGGGACTCATAAATGACAAAAACGTTTGCAACTGGTGCTCTGTGGTCTCTCTATTGCAGAACCAAATACTCCTTTTCAGCAATTAATAGTCAGGGTAATGAGAAAGAGGAGTCCATGACTTACTCAGGGGAGATGCTGTAGGCTAGAGACCCATCAACAATTGTAGAGACTATTTCCTTTCAGGTTCAATTTTGTGGAACTTAACATGAGGGTGCAGAATATGTATGGGTACACTGGCCTGAGATGAACTTGAAATGACTAGAAGGCTTTCCCAATATAAGAAATAAGAGTGTTGCTTCGCTTAGCAGTTTTGTTTTTGAAACAAATATCCATAAAATGGCAAATGTTAATTTTGATCAATGATTGGACTTTTGTTGCGACATATGTTACTCCAAGTATGTGTCCTGATTGTGTGTATACCTTGAGCAATATATGATTGAGTATTTTAAAGCCCTTGACAATTGTCGATCGAAGAGTCCAGAGTATACTTCCATCAGACTCCACACAGTTGTGCGATAAAGTATCTCTTTGAAACTTACAAAGTATCTCTTTTATTATTTTTAGATTTCAACAAACTTCATTGGCAGGATTTAGGAGCACTGACGTCTAGGACTCAAATGTGAAATTCACACCGAGGGTAGAATGGCTGGTACTTCAAACACTGAAAGGAGACACACGAATGTACTTGTTTTTCGATTCTGGTCTCTGTTAATAAACAACACACCGCCTTACCGCACAGTGTCCTCCATCTGATCCTGCTGGGAATTTGCATTTGCAGTACTGTACAAGCTGCCTTTTGATAAATATAACTTTGTGTACAAACAAATAAGAATGGTCTAGACAGTTTTAAGGTTATGCTTGTTCTATGCTTGCTGTTTTCTTTACCTAACACTTGTTGTTCTTTACTTTTATTATGTGTTTTTCACTTTTTATTTCCCCACCCTCTCTTTGTCTATGAGCCCTGGTAATTAGTACCAAAGACTTCCATTAAAAGTATGTACATTCATGGGAATATGTTTGCATGATCATTCTACGGCACAGTCTGAGCATCTCTCAAAACCGTACAAAAAGATTGGCTAGAAAAGACAGGTACCAACAAAAGGGTTATCAGCTTATCAGATGATCATCGAAGTAGGAATGAACTGAGTTTATTGTTTAATAAAGGCATGCCTTAACAGCCAGGTATTACAAATGTCAGTATCCGTTTCAGGGTATCTTTAAACAACTGCATTATTCAAAGCAAATGTTGTTCTTAAAAAGGAAGAAAATATGCCCACCTCAGTGGACAGCATTTACTGACTTGGATTTAGCTGCTAGGCATCCACGAATGACCAGTGATGTGAAAGGGAAGGTACATAAAGAGACACTATCAGTAGATATACAGTGATCCACGTTAATGTACAGAGTTGTAAAGAAATGTAAAGAGAGGAGATAATAAATGTCACATGCGTCTCCCTTGGGTCCTATGCAAAGCTACTACAAGAGAAGCATGAGACTTACCCTCTAATATAAGTTATTCTCCTCATCCAACCGAATCTGCCGCCTACCTATGTGGAAGCGGAAGGTATACACTTGAGTATTGTTTCTTCAAATTTATTGGATAGGGAAATGTCAAATGGGGACTTCCACAGCATAGTTTTATCTCATATTTTAGAAAAGGCCCATTGTTGCACTGAAAATACTCATAAGACTTTTCAGAATACCGTCCACACATGCACTAAGCGGAATGTATATCCCCTTTTTATTTAGATTGTGGTCCTATGTATCAAGAAAAATGTAATGATCATCTTCCCTCAGACTAACTGTCCGTGTCCACCCTGCTCCACCTTACATCAGAAATGGCTGCCTGCACAAGTGCATGGAAATTAAATGTAACATTGGTTAATCAATACCACAAAAGCAAACACAAGGGGATGATGGAAACTTTTCAGACACTCACCCCCAATCAAGGATCTGGGTTGAATCCATCATCGTTCTTTAGCTCACTTCGCCACCCCAGTTGATACCCGGCCATAAGGAAATCAATCTTGACCCTGTTCCTCACGGGAACAGTCCAGCCCGAACTTCCAAGCCAGTTCTACCCTGGAACGGAAACAAGCAAACTGGGGCCGGTTGCGGGGTAACACCCCAGGCTAGCTTGAATCCAGTGGCAAAGTGCGAAAGGGACCCACATCTGTGCATACCCTTCCAACATAGGGTGTACAAAGCAAGCATAAGGGGATGATGGACGGAGCGCTGAAACTATTCAGGCACTTACCACCAGTCACAGATCTGGGTTGAATCCATCATCTTTCTTTAGCTCACTTCGCTGCTCCAGTTCAGACCCAGCCATTTGCAAATCAGTCTTGATCCTGTTCCTCATGGGATCAGTCCAGTTTGAACTTCTAAATCAGGTCTTCCCTGGACGGGAAACATGTGTCCTGGGACAGGTTTTAGGCTCAAATATCAGAATACATTTGGAAACTGCTATTGTTTGCTGGCAACAACAGCCCTTCTATGAAATACTAGCAGCAGCCAAATACTGGCCAGACTATCAGGAGAGGGTTGCAGAGTACCAAAAAAGGAAATTAAAAAAGAGGAAGGGGAATCCTTTTTTCCATGTATGCTGCCTTGAGCTGCACACATGGAAAAAGCAAAATGCCATAGTTTGTTTATGAGCAGGAAGGTGCCCCTTCCTGTACATAAACAGACCTTTAAATAAATGCAATTGTGTCACTTTTATGTGTGCTGCATGAAGCAGCACACATGAAAGTGACATAATTGCATTTAAGGATTGTTTAGGTGCAGGAAGGGACACCTTTCTACACAAAAACAATCTTCCCCTACAAGTGCACACCCTTGCACTCTGGTGCAAGGGTTCCTGGGCTGGCGCTAAGTTGCTAAACTTAGTGCCATCGCAGGGGGAAATGCAAGGTGTCACCATATTCTTGTAAATATGCCTTGCGTTGCAGAAGTGGTGGAGCGTGGTGTTAAGCCAAGGATGCTAAATATGCCCTCTGCCACTTCTTTGTACATATCCCCCATATGTGGTTTACATGTAAATATAAGGCAAGTATAGGGTTTAGGGTCTGTTTGGGTATTGGGGTGTATGGGTAATTTTAGGGTCCATGGTGGGTATAGTTTTTAGGGTGCCAATCGTAATTTTAGGGTTCAGGGTGGGTATGGATTTTGGGGTGCAGGGGTAATTTTAGGGTTCAGGGTTGGTTTGGGTTTTGGGGTGAAGGGGTAATTTTAGGTTACAGGGTGGGTTTGGGTTTTGGGGTGCCCAGGGTAATTTTAGGGTTCAGGTTTTGGGATGCTGAGGGTTATGTTAGGGTTCTGGCTTGTTATGGGTGTTGGGGTGCTAAGGGTAATTTTCGGATTCAGGGTGGGTTTGAGTTTCAGGGTCCCAAGGGTAATTTTAGGGTTCAGGGTGGGAATGGGTTTTGGGGTGAAGGGGTAATTTTAGGTTACAGGGTGGGTTTGGGTTTTGGGGTGCCCAGGGTAATTTTAGGGTTTAGGGTGGGTTTGGGTTTTGGGATGCTGAGGGTAATTTTTAGGGATCAGGGTTTGTGTGGGTTTTGGTGTACTACGCATAGTTTTAAAGTTGGGTGTGGGTTTTGGGGTGCCAAGTGTAATTTTAGGGATTAGAGTGGGTTTGGGTTTTGATGTGCCAAGGGTAATTTTAGGGTTCAGGGTGGGTATGGGTTTTGGGGTGTAGGGGTAATTTTAGGGTTCAAGGTGGGTTTGGGTTTTTTGGATGCCCAGAGAAATTTTAGGGTTCAGTGTGGGTTTGGGTTTTGGGGTGACAAGGGTAATTTAGGGTTCAGGGTGGGGATGGGTTTTGGGGTGTAGGGGTAATTTTAGGGCTCAGGGTGGGTATGTAATGTAAATATTTATTTGTTGATTACTTAAAATCATTACAGTCAGCAGAGTACATGTCCAAAACAAAATTAGATCAAAAATATGCAGATACAGTGTGCATTATATCCAAGCCCCATCATAGTTTGTTTTAGTGCAAATAATCAGTATGCATAAATAAAGTGCATTGTGCCAGCAGCTATAATTCACAATATACAATACTTTAAAACAACAAGACATACAGAAATAAAAAGGCACAAAAGAAGAACATTTAAGACAAATTTGACAATAAAGTGCAATTGAGCTAATAAACTTTTAGCAGCAAAAACTAAGGTGCCTTGTGCTAGCAGCTAAAGTTGTCAATATACCAAATAAACTTTAGAATGAAAGATACATGAAAAACAACCAACCATACTAAAATTGCGTTAGAAACGGCATTAGCAATAAAGTACATTTGTAGTAATAGACTTTACCCAGACTTCAGAATGCCCACACTATCCCGAAAAACATTTGATAGCAATATAAAAAAACACATTTGGGCTATCAAACCCTAACAACTATGGTTTAAAGACAATGCATAACCCAAGAACATCATTGCAGCTTTTTAAATAGTTTTCGTAGCATAAATATCTTCACTTAAATTGTCTATATTACAAAGTTTCTTTTCAGCTATATAAATAAACTTAACACATCGGGAAATAAGACGGGTGGTGGCTCCACTTAAACATAAAATGATGGCGTTTCTACAAGATCTTTTCCCAATTCATTAAAAATAGTCTTTAAAATGGTTTCCGCTCTTCTAACAATTTGGGGCATAAAGTTACTATATGCACTTAGGTTTCCTCACAAGAGCCACATAATCTACAAAGGTTGGAGGGCCACTTGTTTTCCCATTTTTGTATTCCATCTTTAGTTGGATATCTCCCAAACCGTTATAACATAAATGTATTCTTTATTAAGGGTTTTAAATGAAACAACAAATAAGGTTGGGGAACCAGTTTACCAAAGGAGTTAGCAATTGATCATAGGTGTTTTTTTTCCTAAGTTCTTCTTTATCTATTATAGTTGACAATAAAATAGCTAATTGGTTAATTGATTTTTTATAGACCACTTTACTCCTGACTTCATCTTCTAAATTTGGACAATCAAAATTACGTAGACACTAATTTAAGTATGTTTGCCAACTACTCGCATATTCACTTCTCATCATCTCATGACAACACTGATTTGCAAGAGAACCCTCTTCAGCACAAGACAATGACAATAAGGTCTTTAAAAATGTACATTGACGGGCCAATATTTGTTTCTTTAGACCAAATTCTAGTCTTATATTGGCACGGCTACTACATCTAGGAATCCTAAAAACTGATTTATATGTCCTTATTTCGATGTCATCAAGAATTTTTGAGTCTTTACCGCGGAAAATAATGGAACCGTAATCCAAAGATGGAATTAACTTTGCTTTCATAAACGGTTTCACTACCGGAAGGTTATTCCCTGGGGGCTGGTTTAACGATTGAAATGTCTACTCACATTGAAGTCTGCTCTTGAGCCTCAACTCCGCCTTTAATTTGTCTACGCCCCATCCCTGGACTGCACCATACGGCACTCCCCAGGCTGCTTAAAGCCGACATGTCAATTCTGCTGCAAACACGCATTAAGTAATGCCGCGCTCCTACATCAAGTGATAGCCCAATCTCGCTGGCCTGCAGTCTCCATGTCCGCCGCAGCAGCCTAATAATGGGAGTGTGAAACCACCTGCACAACTCTTTTACGCAGTGAGTACTGCTCCTCTCTCCCCTTTGCAGCAATCACACCGCAATGGTTTTCAATCTGCTGGGGGGGCACCGCACTGTATGTAATACTTTTCCCAACACTGTGGCTGGCATGTTGCTCCTGACAGAGAGGGTGGGTTACTCGCCAGTGCCCGCAATCGAATAAAACATCAAAGTCCATGACCTCATTCCCAATATGAATGAGTCCGACACAGTTCAGGTAGTTTGTTAGATGTGGTTTATTCAGGAATGACTTTTGGAGCAAAATGCAGGTTTGTGAAACGCTAGGGCAGACGCGTTTCAGCAGTGTGGCTTTCCTCAGTGCCGGTTTCACTGCAGGAAGGGGTTTCCCTGGGGGCTTGTTTAAAGAATGAAATGTTCACTCACATTGGAGTCTACTCTTGAGCCCCACCTCCGCCTTAAAGTTTTATGCCTCATCCTGGGGCAGCACCACGCTGCGCTCCCCAGCTGCTCAACGCCGACATGTCAATTCTCCTATGAATGCGCATTAAGTAATGCAGCGCTCGTACATCAAGTGATGTCCAAATCTCACTGGCACGCAGACTCATGGACGCCGAGTGTGAAACCACCTGCACAACTACTTTACCATTACTAACCAAACCACTTTTACCACGTCTATGCCTTTAACACACATGTCTTTGCATTGTAATGGCATGGATAATAAAGGCATGTTCGTGTTAAAAGTGTGTGTTGTAATGGTAACGCTTTGGAACAGCACTTGCGCTGTTTCAACCGTTTTGTAATGGCATGCGTTGTGTTGGCATGTGATGTATCGTCATATATTCAGTAAAGAGAGAACAATATCTACGCTGGAGGCATCTGAATCTCCTGGTACACCCCTTTGGGGAAAATACAGATTAACTGGGAAATTAGTTATCGGTACAGCATCAGTTTCTTTTCAGTCATGTATGCCCCAATGATCTATTAGGAAGAGACCTGCTTTGTACATTTCAATGTACAAATCATTAGGCCCTGGATTGAATCTTCTTGGATAGCAAACATGGGGGTTATTAAATTACAACAGTCTGTTACTCCCTACATATCGGCCTAACATCCCAATGATGTAGGACTGGCTGCAAATTTCCCTAAAGTATCGATATCAGAAGGACCAGGAGCCCCACTACCAAGAGCTCCGCAATACAACATATGACAAGCATTGGCATAGCCAATAGGTCTCGCCTTTGGGACCTCATAAGTGTTTAGCCACACAACATTTGATGTTGCTGCACCAAAGATATTGTGCTGCATAACTAAATACTTAGAGGGTCCCAAAAGCGAGACCTATTGGCTATGCCAATGCTTGTTTAACTTGTTTTGTTGTAACCAAACCGACTTCTGCCTAGGGCCTTAATCACAGGTGAGAAGTGTTTGTAATGCTTGGGTTAAAAAAGTCAAGCCGGGCCACGTCAGTGTCTGTCGCCAGTTGAAGACGTTAGGTGGCAAGTTTAAACAACTCAGGCTTGCTTCAAAATCTATAAATAGATTCTGAATCGCATGATCGCAAATGTGGGGGCACAGAAAAAGCGTGGGCCTCAGGAATAAGCCTCTTCCAGCCATACGTCTCTAGCTACAATGATGGTGTACTGACTGGAGGGGTGGGTGTGGGAACACCATGATTAAACAGTCTAATGGGCTTCGCCTATCAGTGGGTGGGGAAACCACCCACCCACATCTCGTTCTCCACAAGTTAGGGAGAGGGTGCCACTTTCACAGTGAAGCCTCCCTTTATTGCACAAGACAGAATCCACTCACAACACGGTGAGGTGCACTGCGTCATAGCGGGCCCTTCAGGTCCAGCTCGAAGCTTGAGAGAGGCCAAAGAAAGTGCCCACCGTCTACACTCTTGGACAGGCTGCGCCACGTTAAGGCCACTGTATGCTGCTGCCTAGCGCTGCACTCAGAAATGACTCGCTCGAACGCACAGGCCTGAAACAAATAGCTTGAAATATGGCCATATTAATGCGGAAAGCGATCGCACGAAAAGCAAATTGTCATCCTTTTCTGGGGCACTGAAAATCCTTGAACTGAATCTAAATTATTATCTCCTAAAGATGTTTGACACTGATGGACTTTTTCTTTCTCCACTTTAGCTAATCCAAGTTGTTAATTTTAATGTCATGCACGGGAATTCGACATTTCTATTTCACTTTGAGCTGCTCTTTTTTGCACTGATAAACATCGCAATCATTGACTAGTGTAGACAGTGTGACTGTTTGCTTTTTAATGGCCATCTTAAATACATCTTTGTAAAACCTTGTAAAACCTCGGAAGAAATAAGGATCCAAAGTGAAGTGGCGTTTTCAAGCACCAAGGAGGTAATCAAATGTCATATTGGTATGAAACAATAAATATGGCTGAATGAGCAGAAGTGAAGTAATCTGTGATGCATATTGCCCAAACGCGCTTATCTGAATTGCCTGATAAAGTACATGTCAATGGCAAGAAAGTTTCAGAAATCTAAAAATAACCCTTATTACAAGTCACAACAAAGCCTTCACGTACGTAGTGACTAACTGGAACATACTGCCCAGGGTAAAAGCAAAACAACCCTGCCTAAAGGTTAAGAAACAACAAGCGTGCACGCGGCAGCAGGGGAGGGGGCCTGCGCGATTCCCTTGCGGAAGCGTGCCACCATATGACGCCACCCGCTCACGGCAAGAAAAACGCCAGACGTACGCGCGTTGCCATTGCACGCGTGCAAGTTTTTGCCCCCAAAGCTGTGCAGATGGCATTAGGTCTCTCTCCTATGCAGCGCATGCGCCCTGTGTAGGCGAGACCTAAAAAGTGGGAGAGTTGGGAATAGAAGAACCAGTGACAAGGAATCTCCCGAAGGAAGGAATATTAAAAGAAATTGCTCGTAGTCCTTTCACTGTCCCTTTACTTGTGCAAAAACTAATCTGGCAAGGTCCGAGGTGATGCAGATGTCTTTCCTTTCATGCACTATTAACAAAAAATAAACAAAATAGTAATACCTTTATTTCCAGAAGTGCTCAAGCCTACCACCATATTGTCCTATATATAAATTACTGCTATGTACTTTACAGTGCATGATTTGAGATCTGTCTTCCTCGCAAAGCCCTTACACCCCGACAGCCAATACTTTTTCGCATTTCAACATGAAAATAATAAACCCTATAAATCAGCCTCATTGTCTCTGGGTTACACAAAAAATACATCCATCTATCTTCTTGCATGTACTATAAAGGGATTTAGATTCCCTCACATTACCATGACCATCGACAACAATACAGTATATTTACTTGTTGTTTTGACTTCAGTGGAAGCATACAAGTAAGTCACCACAGCCCTCCTTTCTCACTGCAAAGGATTATAGGGTTTACCCATATAATTACAATAAAATTATAATTCTGCACAACAATAGTGAAAAATGTAGATCAATCGTTAACTGGGGGCACGTGCAAATTACAACCAGACAGTATTGCAGCTAACACACATTTTTCACAGCATTTATTTTTACTTTTCCAACCATACCAAACTTGACCAATCTGCTCCTCTCATGTCAGAAATTACCACTGAAACACTTATCAGGGAATCCCCAATGCATTCTTATAAGAGGGCAGCCTCACAGCAGTGAGAAACCAAAATGACTGTTAGTCACTACCAGGACATGTCACACACTTAAGGAACATGTCCTACCTTTTACCTACAAGGCACCCAGCCCATGGGGCTTGCTAGGGCCTATCTTAGTGGTTTAAGAAAAACAAAGGTCCAAAAGAGACCAACTCTTGGAATCCTTCCCAGTGTTACCCTTCTGTCTCAAAAACGCCCACTGTCTCTGAACAAGTTTTGTTATTACACAGTACGAGAAAAAGTGAAGACATGCATGCAAAAAAAACTCATCATCTAGTCTTATTTAAAAATTCTTGAACACTTTATTACAAGTTCATAAATTCATGAGTAATACACATTAATACAAAATTAATAAAAAGCCATATGTTTAAAACAATTTCCTAATCTTTTTTGTTTAAGAAAAAGATTAATCCTTATACACAAATAGAATCATACATCATCAGATTATTCAAAATGTACAAGAAATCACACTATTCATGGATGTCCAGTTATCAAAAGTTGTCGACGCAGCGTTTCGGTGTATTTATGATATCACCTTCATCAGGACAAAACAGTTCTATACAAAGGAAACATACAATTAGAGGCATTCACAATGTCAGTTTGCATACATTCTTCTTTTTTTGAAAGGGATAATTACAACACTTTTGGGCCAATCTCAATAAGATAATCACAATTTTCACCATAATGATTGGTCACATCTTTATAACAATAAGGGGCATTTTTGTACTTAATACCTTCCCATATTTGAGTTAAGGAGGGTAACACGGGAAGGGAGACAGTCTAGAAAAGACTGCTAATTATTATGGGGTGATTAGGCAGGACCGCTTGGTGTGCATACCTGCAGGACGTGATTCAACCTCTCTTTTGGATTAGAGGTGATTTCTTCTATGTATCTCAATGGATAAAGAGCTCTGATGTTGCTCGATTGGGTATCACATTCATTTCTGTGAAGGCACACAAAGTTAAGTAAAATGCCTGAACGTTCAGGGGGCCAACTCTCATCTGTTGGCACAGTTTTAAACAGGTTGTATTGAAGTTATGATATATTAAATTACCTGCCTGATTTAAAGACCCAATGGTGCGGATGTTGCTGGAGGGGTGCCACCGCTCTTAATTTTGGGGCGTGACTGCCTACAAGGAAATACGTGTACTTAGCTACCTGTTATTGGTCATTGTATAGGCCCCATGTTTTTTTACAAAATGGTTGCTTTTCTTATTATTAACCATTTGTCACTCACCTTTTGCGAATGGTTCAATGACCCTTGATGCAGCGTGGCTAGGTTCTTTTAATTCTTAATCAGCACTGGTTTATCGTCTTATTCAATTCAGACCTGCGGAGGGGTACGAGAAAATATATCTCTTCCTTACAATTGTATCCCTCTTTTTTACGGTTTGGTTATCAATCTTTTATAATTTATAGAACTCTCTGTGTTAGTCATTATTAACACACCTGTTACTCTATATTAGATCTATATTTACTTGGTATGGAAGTTCTCTTGCCCACCGATATCCTGACTTCTGGTAGGTGTTATATCACTCATTGTACAAACCTGTTTACTGGGTACCTCTTTGTAGTGGTTTTTGTGCAAAATTATCACGGAGTGGCTTCTACACTTGATCTAACAGTGTTTCCGGACCACTGACGTTAGAACGTTGTAGATTGCATAGCTCATTTAGTTGGTGCCGAATAAACAGGCTTAGCGCATCAGCACCAATAGTCGGGTATATCCGTGATTTTGTTTAAAGTTTAAGGAAGGTGGTTCTAACACTTTTTGTTCAACTTCAAAAAACACATTTGACACAAGTCAAGTATGCCCCTTGTTAATTGGACACACCTTACGCTTACGTAGACTTAAGCATACTACCGAGTAAAGTACACTGCATGCCGGCTTGTTTATTGTAGTGACAGCCTGCGGCAGTGTAAGGGCATTGCGAGGAAGACAGATCTCAAATCATGCACTGTAAAGTACATAGCAGTAATTTATATATAGGACAATATGGTGGTAGGCTTGAGCACTTCTGGAAATAAAGGTATTACTATTTTGTTTATTTTTTGTTAATACTGCACGAAAGGAAAGACATCTGCATCACCTCGGACCTTGCCAGATTAGTTTTCGCACAAGTAAAGGGACAGTGAAAGGACTACGAGCAATTTCTTTTAATATTCCTTCCTTCGGGAGATTCCTTGTCACTGGTTCTTCTATTCCCAACTCTCCCACTTTTTAGGTCTCGCCTACACAGGGAGCATGCGCTGCATAGGAGAGAGACCTAATGCCATCTGCACAGCTTTGGGGGCTAAAACTTGCAGGCGTGCAATGGCAACGCGCGTATGTCTGGCGCTTTTCTTGCCGTGAGCGGGTGGCGTCATATGGTGGCACGCTTCCGCAAGGGAATCGCGCAGGCCCCCTCCCCTGGATTAATCTTTTTCTTAAACAAAAAAGATTAGGAAATTGTTTTAAACATATGGCTTTTTATTAATTTTGTATTAATGTGTATTACTCATGATTTTATGAACTTGTAATAAAGTGTTCAAGAATTTTTAAATAAGACTAGATGATGAGGTTTTTTTGCATGCATGTCTTCACTTTTTCTCGTACTGTGTAATAACAAAACTTGTTCAGAGACAGTGGGCGTTTTTGAGATAGAAGGGTAACACTGGGAAGGATTCCAAGAGTTGGTCTCTTTTGGACCTTTGTTTTTCTTAAATTATCTTAAATTATTTACTCCTGGTCCTTGATTGAATCCTTAAGGAGTCCTCCCTTTCTTTTATTACCTATCTTAGTGGTGACTTACATGCAGTAAAAGGGGGTTCAAAGCCGTGGCACACACTTTAGCTGTCACGTCACAGTGGCAGTAACACTGCGCGCACCGGCCCTGCAATGGTAGAGGCCTGAGACAGGTTTGAAAGTCTACTTTGGTGGCTGGCGCAATCAGCGTTGCAATCTCACCAGTAGAATTTAATTTACTGGCCCCGGGTATCTGAGATACCACTTTACAAGGGACTGACAGGTAAATTAATTATTCCAAAGAGGTGTAGACCAATCCTTACCATGTTTACCACAGGGAGCTCATGCACTTTACACTGGACAGCAGTGCTAAAGTGCCCAGAGTCCTAGAACCACCACCACCATGTCAGAAAAAAGGCTAGGAGGAAGGCAAAAAGTTCAGGGATGACCCTGCAGAAAGAGCCAAGTCCAACACAGTGGAAATAATAGCAGCAGTCAGAGCTTTGAATATAGCACAGAAACTGAATCTTAACAGTTATATCGATAGCCAATATTGCCTATGGAATGGTTTAAGACTTCAATCAGTTATGGGCCATTAGACATTTCCTAACCTTGGGAGTAAAAGAAATACAACATGCACAATTGATAAATGGCCTTCTGTAAGCTCTGTTTCTGCCATGCAAAGTGGCGATAGCGGCCCACACAGCTTCTTAGGATCATGGGGCATGTGTACAAGTGAAGTGGTGGAGTTAGGCGCTAGCCTTCCAGGCTCAACGCCACACTCCGCCACTTCAGAAACACAGGGCTGCACCATATTTACAAGAATGTGGTGCAGTCCTTCGTTTCCCCCTGCACTGGTGCTACACTTTACAGCCTAGCCCCAAAACACAGGTAGCGTTGCACCATAGTGCAAGCATGTGTGCGTGCAGGGGAAGATCGTTTATGTGCAGGAAGGTCCCCCTTCCTGCACATAAACAATCTTTAAATGCCTCTTTTTAACTTCTTTGTGTGCTGTACATAAACAATCATTGTCCATTTGTAGTTTTCAAGGGTGCTGCACAACGCAGCACACTTGAAAACAGAAAAAACAAGGAGAAATGAAAAATTGTCCTAGTTGCGCCAAGGTAAGACCAGGTTTTCCCTGGTCTTAATTCTGGCTCTGCCTCCTAGTTACGCCTCCCATGTAAATAGGAGTCAGTGTCAGAATCAATGGGTGTTGCAGTAGTAACGCCCACAGCAATACCCATTGCCCTCCCCTTTCACGCTTAGTGAAGCGTGAAAGGGGCCCTTATTTGCAAGGCAGCGTTAAGCCACATTAAATGACATTGTGATAGCGATAGCGCTTGTACATATGCCCCTATGTGTCAACAGGGAATGCTCGGGGTGATCCAAAAGCTAAGTAACATGCTAATTCAGGATATGCTCGTACCATGCTAACTAAAATGGCACAGGAAGGCGTAACTGTTACAACTAATATATATTTTGATCCAGACTACTGGCAGCAACAGGTAGAAAATGATGGGTTACAAAGTTGCCATCAAAGTGGATGTGTGCAAACAGAAAATGGGATATGGGTACAAAACTGGGAGAATTGTTTTACCTATAGTATTGCTTCCATCAATTGCTCTGTTCTTACATTGCCATTCTCATGTAGGGTGGGATGATATGATTAGATGTATTTCTCACTGCCGGTATAGCCAAACATTTTATCAAGAAGCTGAAAAACTGTGTAAACGTTGTGGCATTTGTGCACAAAACAATGTAAGCAGTGGTACACCAATTCAATCAGGACATTTTCTCTCACTGACGATACCTTTTGATGGATAGAGGCATATACACATACAGTTGTGATGCAATGACTATAGCAAAATGCCTACTCACAGAATTGACTCTATGCTTTGGGAACCCAAGGCTCTTCAGCTCAGACAATGGACCTGCCTTTGTGTCCCAGGTAATACAGAGCATCTGCAAAGAGTTGGGGGTGATGCATAAATTCCCCTGTGTTCCTCTCACGCACAAGATTCGGGCAGGGGAGAGGAGAATTGGGATGCTAATTTTCGGGAACGGTTTGAGCATCCATTGAACTGTCTTGGGTTGATGTTCATCTGTTAGCTCTCCTGTTATCTTTGAAGGACTGACAAAATTAAGCCAACATATTATTTTGAAAGAGAGATCCTTGCATATACCTGGAAGCGCGTCTCTTCCTCCACTATTTATAACAGATTATTTGGTACTATAATACTGCAAGAAACTAACAGATGTTTTATATTGTTTCCACCATTAGTTATTTCACGCCCTTCTTGATCTGCGGCTCCAAGACACATTCTGCAAACAGATGATTGGGTTTATGTAAAGGCCCACACCAGACCCCATTGGAAGGGCCCATTCTGAGAACTCCTGACAGTGCGCACTGCAGTGAAATGTGCTCGATTGGATTCCTGGTACACTGTTGCCACACAAAAAAGGCCGCACTTCGAGAGAACTAAAAAAAAAATGAATGTGTCTGTCTGTAATGCAACCGGTGCTCATGTAAGGCCCTCTGATACCTTCGGGTCTAGTTCGCGCTAGATACAACTTCCCCAAATAAGGGAAGGCATAAACCCACCAGACAGGAAAGAGGATTTCCAGCTAATGTCTATAAAGCTTTTTGGTTTCCAAAATTATTAAATACAGCACGTGAAGTAATACCCTGCATCAGTTTAGGGATAATTATTAAATAAATAATTGAATTACTGTTAAGAAATATGTTACACTGAGTATATGACCTAATTGGCCATGTATGTTGAGCAAATTACGTATAATTGTGTAAAAGAGTGTGAAAACTGTTTGGTGAGCCAAAAGCAGGTGTGCACGACTCCACACAGCTGTGTATGTGATAAGGTATCCCTTTGACCCTCAGTGCATACGTGTCATCTGTTTTATTGATCAAAGACTTCTATTCAATAAAAAATACTAATAAATCACTGTGCAGGCAGTGCTTTTTCTTATAAAAAAGGAATAGTAATTTTTTACACACACTACTAAATACTGCACACACATGTACAAATATATGCAAATTGCCACATGTGAATGCCTATGGTGACACCCTCTAAAGGTCCTCGCAACTAGCGGGTGTGTTCACTAACAAAAGACCAGACATATCAGGTAATTCCCTTAATTGCACAATGTACCACAAACTCTGGTGGCACCTCTAATGGCCTGCACATCAGCAACCCTGAACCCTCAAAAGACACAATATCCCCAATGTGTCAAACACAATAAAATGTGTCCGTTAATAAAAGTCAGACCTACTAGCTTAGTCAGGGTGTCACAACAATAATTAAGGCAGAAATATATGATCAAAGCACAGTGCAAGCAGTATTAAAGATTTCTGGATGATACTGCCACTGAACAATATTCAACAATATGTGCAATGATTCACTGTTGATACGGTACTATTAATAAAGATGTCACTGGCACACCGACTCAAATTAACCACCGAGGAAGATCAGGGACATACTGGGAACTAAAGGCAACCCTGGCAAAAATGACTAATTAAGTCCCGCCTCTTTCCTCTCCTCATTCTCTTGCTATCCATTCATTCTTTCTCTCTTCTCTCTCTTCTTCCGCTCGGATCTCTCTCTCTTCCTCTCCTTCTTCTCTCTTTTGAAGCCCACTGTATCTGCCGTAATTAATTTCAAAGTATACATTTTCAAGGCTGCTTGATGTGGAGTTATTAACAGTAAATCAATATTTGCTAATATATTCTTACCTTAACAATATTCTTGTACCCAATATTTAGGCTGCTCTATTTATATAATCATATTTTCTCTCATTATTCTTACATAGCACTCGTAAAAGGTACATATTGGTGCTATCTTATCTATATGCTACGATGCATAATCATCAGCAGGCTAACAAATATACAGAGAGGAGGTCTGGGAGAAGCAGGAACAATTTAAAAATTTAAAGTATTCATATGGATGTCACAACTGCAGCATAGCTTACCGTAGCAAAGATGGCATTGGCCCTCTTGCAAGCAAGGAAATTAGCCTCTTTGACAGCCTTTGGGGGTAGTAAAATACAGCAATTATCAAGGGGTCAAAGGACCCCCTTATGATTCTGTGCCCTGGTGCTATACACCTGCTGCACTAATAGTATCTACGCCCCTGTGGCTACCGCTTAACAGGGACCATGGCAAGAAATATATAAGGTAATTGCCAGTTGCCAGTCTTTTGAAAAATCTATGTTTATTTCAGTTTTTCATAACGTCTCCACACGATTCTCCCCATATATGAAATATATATGAAAATAGCCGCCAACGAGCTGATGATAATCAGTTTGAGCAACCAGAAGGCAGTTACCAAGGCCCTCAATGAGCTTTTTTTGGAAGACTCATTCTGGATGGGGGAAGTATAAACTTCAGAATAGATGCACGACACAGAAGGACTCCCTTGAAGGTGCTAAGCACTGCTGTACCACACCTCTATGTAAAAAAGAGTCCGAAGGCGGCGAGAGTGCTAATTTATGTAAATTCAGTCAAAACAATGCAAGGGAACAGATCTGTAAACACAGCAGGAGAATTCTCAGAATGAATATTGTAAGTCACGGTATACTTCAAAAGAATGTAAGGCGTGATTTCTGAAATACCATAGTTCAGAATGAATCACTACGAAGATAACTGTGAACACTGGAGCCCATTTCGAGAAGTTTTAACAGAATTCGGTATAAAAAGATTTTTTTTTTAGATCGCTATGGCCCCTGCTTATTTTATTTGTCTACCTCAAATCTAGAGGCAGCAAATTCCATCCATTAATTTCAAGATCACCTGTTGATGGGATTAAGTAGAACCGAGGGAAGGAGAAAGGGGGAGAAAGATCTTCTACACCTCCTCCTTTGCTTCATGACTTTAGTCAAGGGATGCTTCCCATATTGTAGGTCCACTGGTGCAAGTGTTGTTCCACAGCAGGATCCTGCAAGCACTGCAAGTGGTAGCCCCTGATCCAGTGCACCTTTATATACCAAAGGCTCTGGTGTAATCTCCAAATAAGGTGTGCCACTGGTCGCAGGGGCCTTTAGATATCAACTGAAAGTGAATTGTGGGAGCTCAGCTAGCATCAGTCCAACAACTTTGACTACAGTGAAAACTAGTTAGCTCCACAAAAAAACGACAGAGAGGATGGCTTCCTAACCATGAAGTTATATTTTGCAAATCAGTCAACGTTACAAGCTTTAATCATTCAGCTAATCAATTTATCAAATAGGCGTATACATCAATATTGTTATTCAGTCTGAAATTATATATTATGTAGACTGCAATGCAGAACAAAGAAATCATTGGTTTCATAAAGGAACGTCCCTTATCTAAATAAGGGTAAGGGGAAATTCTGTTCCACCTTGTAGAGGAAGATCTTTCCCAGCCCCACGACGAACAGGATAAATCATAACTCCCCAAATATATTACAAGGCTGGAGGCTCCTAATAAGCTGTCTTTTTTGCTTTTATTTAATAGCAGCCAAAAAAGAACACTACATTACTCAGAAAACCTGTAAAAAGAAAATACACACAATAACATCATAATAGCAAGACAAAAAGCATGTTGAGTAGCCTAATAATTATCTTGACTGAGAGCAACAATTCCTCTTTTCTTGCGGCTCGCAGTCAAGATAAGTATTCTTTTCACGTTTATTGTCACTAACTATGTAGGGTATTTGCTTAACATTTGGTTTTGGTACAAGTGTTTTAATTTAAAATATTTCGTTGTCGTCTGCTCACCGCTTTGTTTCATGTGAGTGCTCTCTCTCACTGGTTTTTTTTTGTTCATTGCGCTTGCCGTTTCTTTTATCTTTGGCTACCTTCACACTCACGTGTAGCCTTTGCCAGCCTCCTGCAGCGTTTCTATTGTGTGATGAGTTTCTTCCACCGCTCCCGCAGCGTTTTGCACATGTGTAAGGGGATTCCCTCTATGCTTTTCCAAGCAGCTTTGTCCGCTTCAGCTGAGTGCCTCCCTTGAACCCTCCTTCTTGCTTGGGCAACGCCCCTTCACACGCCCCTTCTATTAAAGCAAATTAGTTGGACCCTTTACTACAGTATTAACCCTTTCTTTCCTTTTTTTAGGGATATCTTTATTATTACAGTTGTTTTCCTGTTTTTTCCATATTTACTTTTTCAGTTTATAATTAATAATTATATCTGAAGAAGAAGACTCTCAGGTATTTAAAGATAATTTGAAAACCTTTATCAAGGACTCTGTTCAACAGCCTGTGGCAGTTTCTATTTTAGATGTGTCAAAATATTTAGAGGCGTCCCTTTCTAAAATGCTTTCTTCCCCCTCTAAAAGGCTCTCTAAAACGAGCAAGAAATGTGCCGCCACTCACTCCTGCTGTCGCTTATAAAGGTGTTTCTTTTAGCTCAGGTCCTCCTACGCAAGAAGGGCTCCCTTCTTCTTCACTACATGTTACCCAACTTAGATGACGATGAAGATGATGTGTTTAACACTAATAATTTGGATGGTACTTCTGATCCCAATTTGCATGGCCCTTCAGAGAAAAAGAGAAACATTTCACCTACTGATGGTGGTTTTTCTCACTCAGTGTCTTTTGATTTAGTGGACCATCTTTTAAAAATAATGTTTGACCCCTGCTGCCTGATCCATCATCCCAATTGGACTGAGTGGCTCCCTTCAGAGCACACGGCTGACTATGTATCTTTTTATCTTCGCCACTCTCTGGATAAATCCTCCCATAATACGTTGAAGTCTGAAAGTCCCTGTCCGTCCCTTCCCAATAATATTACTTCCACTCCTGTTATAGATCCTAATATGTTACTGTTTTTTTATACCAAGTATGGTAAAGATCCTAAGAAAGAAAGGTTGACAGGGCCTGGTCCAATTGTCAAAATTGGATTTTGGATATGGTCAGTCCTCTAACTAGGATTTTGGACATAGCCAAAGAGGCAAAGATGGAAGGCACACAGATGGATGCCGACACCTAGTCTAATTGGGCCCAAAGGGCTATATATATTTTGGGTAATGCCAACACCGACATTTCCAAGGAAAGAAGGAAAAATCTATTACTCAAAATAAATTCCAAACTCAGTAGTTTCACCTCAAAAGAAGCAGGTCCCTTGGCTAATGGCACTTTATTCGGAGATTCTTCTGTCAAAGAACTTGGGAAGTATGTCTTCACATTTGCAACAATGGAGAAGACTCAGTTCCCCTTCAAAAATATATTTTCTACTTGGGTTTTTGACAGGGCATGCAAATGTAGGAGTCGCTTTGTCGGCTGCTACTCCGCAATGGGTCAGTTCCTTAACAGAGGCTCCATCGACCAGCATCCCAAGCTTATGACTACACTGGCTACAAACCTCAGTTCTATCCCCGTCGATGCAGAGGTTTCCACTATAGGGGATAGGAGAACAAAGGAGAACATTTTTCAGGTAATACTTTCTAATTCTGGCCTACCTCCTATTGGAGGCAGAATAGCTCTTTGTGTAAATGCATGGCTTTCTCTCACTTCAGATCCCTGGGTAATCCTAACTAATCAAGGCTATCTCATAGAACTACATCAACCTCCTCTGCAGTTACATCTTCCTCACCCCCTTTTCGCCCCCTTCTTTCTTCAGATGACAAGTCTTTTGTACTTCAAGAGGAAATCCATTCTCTTCTGCCCAAACAGGCTATCGAACAGATTTTGATCCTTTAGGTATGATCAGCACCATCTTTCTTGTGCAGAAGAAAAACAAAAAGTCTTGCCTTGTGTAAAACCAAAAAGTTTTCAACAATTTTGTCATGTACCATAATTTCAAGAAGGAAACCATTCTCCATCTCATAGATATAATACTTCAGGATGATTAGTTGGTCAGACTGGATCTACAAGATGCTTATGTCTCAGTTCCGGTACATCTTTCTCACAGGAAATATCTTCAATTCCAAGGGTAAGTGCCTTCTTCCACCTCAAAGCTCTTCCTCACAGCCTTTCAACAGCCCCTTGGTTCTTCACCAAGATTCTCAAGCCAGTGGTAGCTTTTCTCAGAGCTCAAGGAATCAGACTAATCATCTACCTGACGATTTTCTTGTTATGGCTCAGGACAGAAATCTGTTAATTTCTCATTTGAAAATTTGTCAAAACTTTCTGCTTCATTTGTGATTTTATGGCATGGCTCAGATATTATGCAGTATACATTTATTGCACCTCAAACACAGCAGCAACAAACACTAAAATTAGAGCATTAATGAACTCTAGAACATAGGACATGCCTATATTCATAGAACGGCCAGCTATCTTCCTATTTTGTTGCTGCTCAAGCAGAGATAGGTCCATTCAAATCTTACGTCTTATATGAATGTGATATGTTGGGAAAAGAGTAAGTTTGGATATGAGTTTATGTTTTCCATAAAGTGTTTTTGATGATTGAGAGAATAAGGGACTGCTCCTGTTAATACCATTAGAATTATCTTTTAAAAGTAAAGAAAATATTTTGACTGTTTTTAGGGACGTTTTGGGAGCATTTGGTTTTCAAGGCGTGTTATTTTGTGAATTTAAAACAATTTGTGTGCAGGCGTGATGGAAGAGTATTTACATTTAATAATATAAAAATGTTACTGTTGGGGTGGTGTTTTTAAAAGCATGGCGCGCTCTGAGCGCTTGCGGTCAAACAACGCGCAAGGCTGGTTCGTTCTGTCACTTCTCTTGAGAGGGATTGTTTGTTTTGAAGTTGCGCTCGAGCGCATCTGTTTTGCCTTGCGTCTCTGTTCCGAGGAGCGCGAAGGAGAATACATTAAAAAAATGTTTTAAAGAGTTATTGAGGCTGCCGTACTTATGCTACGTACGGTGGCCATCTTAGAGCACTGGGAATAGGTTTATCTATCTATATTTGATGCGATTAAGGAAATTAATGCAGAGTCTGTCAGAACATGAGTCAATTTCTGACAGACTTTGGTCAGGAGTTCAAGTGGAGGTAGTTTTTTGGTTACACTGGAAGCATTTTGGTAGTATAGAATTTTGGAAATAAACGTGAGGTAGAGGAATATAACAGGAGTGTTAATAGGTGATTGTAGAGGTAGGAGTATTAAAAGAATTCCTTTGTGAGGTGGATTGTGTCAAAGATTTACTTTGTGAGGAAGTTTTATTTAAAATTGACAGGATGGAAAATACAGAAACGGCTTTGAGGAGAGGATGAAAATTTATTTGGAGAAGATATTTGGAGAAATGTCAACATCTCTAGATAAGAAAATTGAGAGTAGTGTGGAAAAAAGTATGTTGAAAAGAGACTCAAGAAAAAGGTTAGGAGAGGATGACAATTTCTGGACAACAGACGAGGTGGAGGTTGTCGCAGGAGTATCTGGTCAAAGTGTTAAAAAGACGCAAAAAAGAAAGCATGCTGAAAGAAAAAGAAAAGGAAATGAGATTGAACGTAAGGTTCAAAAAGATAATGCTATAAAGGCAAGAGGAAGTGCTATAAAGGTGAGTAAAAGGAAACACAGTGTTGTGGCTAGTGATTCGTCCTCTACAAGTGGTGATGTAGAGTTGACGTGCACTACACGTTTTGAGGATTTGGACGTGTAAAAAGTTCCACACAAAAAGAGAAAGGTGGCTGAGAAGGAAATTAAATTAGAGAAAGGCGATTTTGTGGACCCACATGGAGAGGGGATGTTTGATCCTCTCTTGATTCAGCACCCTCTGACACCTCATTGGATTCCTGTGGAGCATGTCGCTAAATATGTCAGATGTAGGATAAGAAGAGAGATACAAATAGAAGTGAAAACTGGGTTGAGATCAGAGTGCCCAAGGCCTAGTTTGGACATTAAAGTGGTGTATACGCCAGAATTGGATCAGAAAATGATGGCTTTTCTAAATAAATCAGGCTAAGATCCAAGAAGTGGTCTGGATAAAGGGCTCAAAGGATGCCAAGATAGGCTGTTGGATGTGCTGGGTCCTCTTACTAAGATTTTTGATTTATGTGTAGAGGCACACTCTAATAACACAGGAGTGGTTATAGTTGAGTTACGTCAGTGGTTACAGAGGGCAATTTGCCTTCTGTGGAACTCAAATGCAGCACTATGTGTGGAAAGAAGGAAAAGCATCCTTTTTATAATTGATCCTAAGCTAGCGGATTTGACTAGCAAGGAACTGGTAGAGCAAAGTGAGGGTTTGCTCTTCGGTGATGAATTTGTTAAGGACATGACAAGGTATGTGGGTACCTTTAACTCACTGCAGAAGGCACAGAAGGAAATCCGTAGGGTTTTTGGAATGGCCGGGAGAATACGGGGTTGATTCCCCAGCCGTGGACAGGGGATTACCAGGGGTTTCTTTGGTAGAGGATTTAGACCCTGTGGAGCAAACTATGGTTATGCAGGGACGGAGCAGAGTAGTTTCTACCCACAGAGACAGAGGGCAAGGCCGAGAGGCATGCAGACAGAGGGAAGAACAAGGGGTGCCTCAGGTAAGTTGTTTACCAGACCGTATTTCTATCCAAGTAAAATTGGGCGGCAGACTAGCCCAGTTTGGTTTGTGATGGAAAGAAATAACTCAGGATTCTTGGGTTTTGGAAACAGTGGCAGGTTATCAAATAGATTTTATACAGACCTCAGTACAGGACTCCCACTATTTTACGGTTTTCAAAGGAGATGGAAGATCTGGTAACAATAGAAAGCAAAAGGGGCAATAAAGCCTGCAAGGAGGGTTCTAGGTTGTTTCGTAAGCAATTTAATTTTATTAGAGAAAAAGGAAAAAGATATGAGGCCGGTAATAAATCTAAGACAGTTGAACGATTGGGTATGTTACAACCATTTCAAGATGGAAAGAATTCATGTGTGGTGGGATTTGCTGAGGAAAGGGGATTGGTTAACCCAGTTAGATTTGAAGGATGCTTATCTGACCATTCCAATGTGCGAGAAGCAAAGGGACTACCTTCAGTTCAGGTGGAAGGGAGTGCGATGGAGGTTCAAAAGTCTCCCATTCAGTTTGACATCAGCTCTGTGGTGTTTTACCAAGGTGATGAGGCCAGAAGTGGCATGGCTGAGGTCCAGGGAGATTCGTTTAAATATGTATCTGGATGATATTTTAATAATGGCCAAAGAAAGGAGTTTGGAAAGGGAGCAAATGGAATTTGCTATAAAAGTTCTGGAGAATCTGGGTTTTGTGGTGAACAGGCAGAAGCCATGTGTGGAGCCCGAGCAGGTGATGCAGTTTTTAGGTTTTCAGATACAGACATTGGAATGTGTGTTGAGGTTACCTATGGAGAAAGTGAAGAAAATTCAGAAAGAGGTGAAAAGAGTGTAGAATGCTGTGTGGATTACTTTGAGGCAGTTGGCTCGACTGTTGAAACTGTTATCAGAATCAATTCAAGCAATCTTTCATGCTCCCCTTCATTACAGAGCATTGCAGAGGTTGAAAGCTTTTCATTTGAGGAAAGGGGCAAAATACTCACAGACAGTGAGGATAAATCAGGAAACTCAGAAAGAGTTGGCTTGGTGGTTGATGAGTCTGGAGGCATGGAATGAAAGGGCTACATTTAGAGAAGTTCCAGATATAGAGATGGATTTGGATGCAAGTTTGCATGGTTGCAGAGCAATGTGTGGCACAGTGTCAACAGGGGGCAGAGGTCTAAGAAGAAAGAGAGCTGCACATAAATTGTTTGGAGCTACTGGCAGGGTCGTTTGCAATAAAAAGTTTCTTGAAGGATAGGGTGAAATGTTGTGTTCTGTTGAAGATGGACAACTTGTCGGCGGTGCATTATTTGAACAAGCTGGGGGTCCTCGGTCGAGGGTCCTAGCGGAGTTTGCAAATGAATATTGGATGTTTTGTTTGGAGAAGGAGATTATGGTTCAGGCTCAGTATATCCCAGGATTGAGAACCATAGAAGCGGATTGGTATTCAAGGTATCTCAGGGATTTGAGCACCTGGTGGTTGAACAAAGGAGTTTTCCAGAGGTTACTGCAGAGGTGGGGTCCTGTGCAGGTGGATCTGTTTGCGGACCGACTGAATACTCAGGTGATTGAATTTTACAGATGGAAGCTGGATCCGGAAGCAAAGGGGATAGATGCTTTCCTTCAGGAGTGGAAGGTGAGGAGGAATTATGCATTTCCTCCTTTCTCAATGATTCAGAGAGTGTTTACGAAAGTCAGGAGGGAAAAGGCGGAGTTAGTCCTGGTAACACCATTTTGGAAAGCACAGGTGTGGTTCCCCAATGTGATGAGTTTGTTGGTGGAGGACCCAGTCATGTTGCCGAACTTCAAAGAAGTAATTTTGGATGTGCAAGGGGAAGATATATGAGTAAATAGTGGCAGGTCAGTTGAGGCTTATAGCTTGGTTGATTTCAGGAGAATTTGGCAGATTCATGGCCTATCAAAGGAGGCTACGGATCTCATTGCGGGATCATAGTCTTCGGCGACTACTAGGGTCTACAAGTCAGTTTGGAGCAAATGGTGTGGTTGATGTGTAATGGGTTTGGATCCCGTATCAGCACCTTTAGTGGAGGTGGTGAACTTTTTATCGGTTCAGTATAATAGTGATTTGGCATATAATACTGTGAATTTAAGGAGGTCTGCAGGGCATGTTCTGGTGGATGGAATGCCTGTGGAACAGCATGCTTTGGTTAAAAGGTTGGTTAAGAGTGTTTGGATAGGCGTGCCTCTGAAAGCAAAGTATGGTGTTCTCTGGGATGTTTCAGTAGTTGTGAAAGAGTTGGACTGTAAGGGTGCAAATTCATTTTTGGATCTGAAGTGTTTATCTTGGAAGTTAGCTATGCTTCTGTGTTTAGGCTACTTTAGGAGGGTTTCTGATATTAGGGCCTTAGAGGTGAATTCTAGATGTTGCTAACTGGAAGTTGTGTGTTTTGAGTTGAGGAAGAGGACGAAGACTATGTCTAGGACTACTTTGTATCCTCTTTTTGAGGGGTATAGCAATTTGTGTGTGGTTAGTTGTCTAAGAGAATATGAGAAGGGGACAATAGGATTAAGGCAGAGTGGTTCTTTTCAGTTGTATAATTTCTTATAAGAAGCCATTTAAGGCTGTTTTAGTACCTCCCTTGGTGAGGTGGGTAAAGGAAGTTCTGTGTAAGACTGCTTTGGATGTGAGTGTATTTGGGGCACACTCTGTTAGTGGTGCGATGGCTAGGAAGGTGTTTATGAGAGGTTTTAGTTTGAGTGGTATCTTGAGAGCGGCTGATTGGTCAAATGATTCAACTTAAAAAAATATATATTTAAACCTGTGGAAAATGTATTGGAAAGGGTTTTAGATGAACTTTGAACCTGCATAATATTGGCATCCGGGCCTTGCCATAAAATGCAGATTTTCCACAGTTTCCATGGGTAGAAAGTCATGATTTTATTAAAGGCATGGAGGCTAATATTATCCCTACACTGACCGCCCCATTTATATGTTTATTTATATTTTTATGTAGGTTAAAGAAAAGATAGGGAATTTGGGGTCAAGTTCTGGAGAGCACCAAAAGCAAAAAAAGAAGAAGATTTGGACATTGAGGACAAGTTCTGGAGAGCGCCACAGGTTTGGACATTTTGGACCAGCAGATGGATTTATGTTTTTGTTGTCAAATCTTTTTTTATTTCACCCCCCCAAAGTAGGGAGTAGCAATAAGGTGACTATTACACAGCGGTAAGCCTACAACCCAACAGGGCCTGCCGCGTCATGACAAGAGCAGATGAAGTAACATTGGCAGTGCTCAAGTTAAATATTGGTACACAGCGTTTCACCTACAACCCAGCAGGGCCGGTCGCGTTACATTTATCTAACGGGCGCCGTGCAGTCACCGCCTGAGATGACCCGGTCCCAAGACCAGTTATAACAATTAAACCATTAAACCAAAAAGGTTAGAACTATAAGGCCAGAGGGGTCTGAACTTCAATAGAGTGTCAGTAAAGATGACAGGAGAGCGGAAAGGACAGTAGGAGGCAGCAAAGAAAGAAGACTAGGAAAGAAAAGGGTCTCAGAGCGCCGTGAAGAAGACAGAGGGGGGAGAGGGAGGGACATCATGCCGGTCAACTGAGCAGCTTATACCACTGAGATTGTTCGAGGCCCCGCACATCGAGGTCTTACACCAACAGCCTATCCGGGTCAGGGGGAACTACTGCATCCTCCACTAATCGCAGCGCACGGTGCTTGGGGGGCATGTGACGTGCGTGCTCTACTGTACATAGGTACTTCACCAAAGATTGCCACACTGCTTTGAAGCGTGCGTCTCGGGCCTGCAAGCGGGCCATAAGAAGTTCGATTGAAATGACGTGCCAGAGGCGCACAAACCACCCAGCAATGGGTGGCGCTTCTGTCTTTTTCCGTACAGAGCAATGAGCTGCCTAGCGGCTCCCAGCATTTGAAGCGCCAGCACCCAGTCACTCCGGGTAAGGGCCTTCAATCCAGTAGGTTTGACACCCAGCAGTAGCGTGCTAGTGGCTTCAGGCAGAGGAAACCCCAGTACCCCCTAATGTGGCTCAAGACCTCCTTCCAGTAGAGGGTCAGCGAAGGGCAGGTCCACCAAATATGTAAGAAATCCCCAGTCGCCGACCGACATCTCCAACACTCAGAAGAGGAGGCCGGAAACATTTTATGCAGCTGCTGCGGTGTGTAATACAATTGAGTCATCATTTTATACGCATTCTCCTGTTGGGGCACGCTACGGTAGATTTGGGGTATATCGCGCCAAAGTCTTGACCACTGCGCCGGAGTGATGTCCACTCCCGAGAGGATTCGCCAGCGTTGCTGATATGCGTGAGAGGGTGGTGTATGTGGGTGCAGCAGAATCTGATAAATTTTGGAGATCAGTCCCTTCGTTTCCGTAAAGGAGCGAGCTAACCGCTCAAACTGAGTAAAGGCGCGCGTGGCCGCTTGATATGTGTCGTCCGCCAGAACCCAGTGTTTCAGTTGAGCGTATTACATCCCGGCCTCGGGCGGCACTCGGAACTCCTCCCTGCAGTGGGCGAACGTCTTGAGGGAGCCTCCATCAAACAGGTCCGTGAGTACCCTACAGTTGCCCTGAGGCCACTTGCGGAAAGCCCCAGTCCGATGCGCCGGGGGAAAACTTGGGTTGCCTTCAATAAGTGTGTGTGGTGACGGGAAGGTAGTTAGGCCCTTGCGTACCGCTATCCTGTCCCAAATCTCCAGCACCGTTTTCGTGGGCACTGCCAGGTATGCGCTCGGAGATCGCCCCGCCCAAGGTTTCCACGCCAGATCCCAGTTGGTGCGCCCAGTCACGGCTCTGTCCATGTGTAGCCACCCCTTCTCACTCTCTGTTACACCCCATTCGACTATAAACCGAAGGTGTGCAGCCCAATAGTACTCTACCAGGTTAGGGCAGGCCAGACCCCCCGATCCCGAGGTGCCATTAGAAGAGCCTGGGAGAAGCGAGGCCTCTTCCCCGCAAATGAAATTGGTTAGGTCTCGCTGCAGACTTCGTATGGTATGCAGCGTTATAGGAGTAGGAAGACACTGAAATAAATACAAGATTTTGGGCAAGATGGACATCTTGATTGCATTGATTCTGCCCAGCCAGGATGACACAAGCGGTTTCCACAGCCGCAGGTCTTCAAGGACCGATCGTCAAAACTCTGTCCAGTTGGCTTGTGTCCAGCCATCCATCGAGGGGGTCAATTGCAGGCCCAAGTACCGGATGTGTTGGGTCGACCTTTTATAAGGGGCTACCTGTTCTAAATAGGGGATTTTTGAGTGCGGGATAGTGAGGCTGAGTGCCCAAGACTTGCTGTGGTTGATTTTCAGGCCAGAAGCGCGTTCAAAAAGGCACAGCGCTGTATGCACTACCAGCAAGGACTCTCGGGGCTGTGCGAGTGTAAGGATGAGGTCGTCCGCGAAGAGCGCTACTTTGTTGTCTTGGCTGCCAAAAGGGATGCCATGGATATTAGGGTCCCGCCGTAGCATATCCGCTAAGGGCTCTACTGCCAGGGCAAATAATAGGGGCGAAAGCGGACAGCCCTGCCTGGTTCCCTTCCCAATGTTAATCGGCTCCGTGAGCTGACCCTTAACTCGTATCCTTCCTCGCGGTGCAAGATATGGAGCCATGATCCTAGAATTAATCTTCGGGCCAAGCCCTACCCTGTGCAGCACCGCCCTTAGGAAGGACCAGTCCACCCGATCGAAAGCCTTCTCCGCGTCGAGCGAGAGAAGGCAGGCTGGGATCTTCCAGTGGTGGGCCTTCCCCACCAGGTGTGCTACCCTGCGCACGTTGTCCGCCCCCTGGCGGTCGTGGATGAAACCCACCTGGTCAGGGTCTATCAAGCCCGGCATGTGAGGACCCAGTCGCCTTGCTAGCAATTTGGTGCAGATTTTAAAATCCGTATTTAGTAAAGCAATCGGGTGGTACGACGCGCACTGTGTAGGATCCTTCCCAGGTTTCGGGATTAAGGCAATTTCCGCTAACCCCATGTCAGGGGATGGATCCACCTCGTCAGTGAAGGAGTTGAATAAACGTAGAAGGTAGGGGCTGAGCTGCCCCTGAAACATGCGATAAAAGGATAGAGGGAGCCCATCCGTCCCCGGCGTTTTTCCCAGGGGAAGCTCGCGGATCGCCAACGCTATCTCCTCATGCATGATCGGCTCCTCTAAGGTCTTAGCATGGTGAGGGGGTAACGTAGCTCCCCCGTACCGCCCCAGTACCTCCTCCACCAGTTCCAAAGGCAGTGGCTCCTCCGTATACAGTGCCCTATAATAGTCCCGAAAGGCCCGACACTTATCCTTTGCCGCCGTGACTCTGGACCCATCCGGTAGCTGGACATTCGCTATATGCGCTTTAGCGGCTCGGGCTCTCAGTCTCCTCGCCAATAGCCTCCCCACCTTGTCCCCCCCTTCAAAATACCTTTGTTTCAGAGCCAAGAGGGATTTCTCCGCCCTATTTGCGCGCATCAGCCTGAGCTGCCCTCTAAGATTAGCTAGTTGTCGTCTCGAGCACAGGGTAGAGCAACCCTGATCCTGCGTTTCCGCCTTCTTCAAGTCTCCCGTAAGCTTGTCTTCTTCTAGTGCTCGCGCCTCACGCGCCCTCACTATCGAGAGGGATGTGATATGTCCCCGTATGGTGGCCTTGAAGGTGTCCCATACCACCGGGAAGGGCGTTTCAGGCAGGTCGGTATTCTTAAAGTAAGAGACAATGGCCCCCCTAATGTCCTCAACATCCGCCGCGTCCCGAAGAATACTCGGCGGGAGACACCATCTCCGTTCCCGGGCAGGGCGTGCGACCGGATCCTGCAGTAGCAGTTCAACGTGAGCGTGGTGGGAAAGAAAGATGTCGGACATAGCGACCCCTATAGAGTCGCGGATGAGATCACTAGAGGCAAATAAATAATCTATGCGAGAGTAGGAACGATGAACATGCGGACAGAACGAGTACTCCCTCTTGTCTGGAGAGAAGTAGCGCCATGCATCACACAGCCCCAAGTCCACCAACTGCTTGCGCAAAGCCGCCAACATTGCCCCCACACCACTGAAGGAGCTCGCACTTCGGTCCATCTCAGGGCTCCATACCAAGTTGAAATCTCCTCCCACAATGAGCAACGAACCACCCTGCGGCACATGTGCCCCTAGTAGGTCTCGAAGGTAACAGTCCTGCGCCTGGTTGGGGGCATATACATTACATAATGTAATACGGCGACGCCCGACTTCTACATCCACTCGAAGAAAGCGTCCATCACCACCCCGGAAAGGCCTGTCGTCCCCCCGCCCGATGCCAGCCCTGCACAAGTACGCCACTCCCGCTGTCTTAGTGTCAGCTGCAGCCCAAAACTGAAGCGGGTACCTAGGGTGTGCCATGCGCGCCGTGTCAGCCTGCAAGAGATGCGTCTCTTGGAGAAATATGATGTCAGGATTCTGCCGAAGAAGATAGTGCCATACCTGCTTGCGCTTGTTGGGGGAGTTAAGGCCTTTCACGTTAAGCATCAGGACCTTCAAAGGGCTAGGAGGGTTCACTGCCATATCAGGATCTTATCGCTAAACAGCCACACTCTCACAACATATGCCCCACCTACCCCATGTGCCCCCCAGCCACTCAGTCGCACAGCCCCACCCCAAGTCATCAACCGGCCCCCCCACCCCGCACCCTCCAGAAAAAAGGGAAGAGAAAGAGTACAAAATAGCAAGGAACAAGAGAAGTAGGAAAAGAGAAGAGAAATAAAGAGCAGCCAAGGGGGCCACTCATCGGTATACAACAACTGCGGCCAACACGGCCTCACTACACTGTCCCCGTTCCAGAGCATCCTGCACCCACAGGTTTGGACGTGCTCCGGGATATAACTCCCTAAGGGACAGACTAAGAGGGGCTTGTGGCGGTCTTAGAAAGTTAACAACCACGGATCTCCAGCAAACACTCCACCTTGCACATCAGGAGCCAGGGTAATGTGAGAGGAGCCGCTGGAGTGAGACTCAGGGCCCCCCATCTCCAAAAGGGAAAAAATGCAGGCGTCCCGCAGATCAAGGTGTCGGGGAGCGCCCGTCATGTTCTCCTTTGTCCCCCTCGAGGGATAGAATATGGACTATGATGTCTTGCTTGGCCGGTGAGGGCGATCGCTCAGCATCAGAAGGTGTACGATGTTGCCGGCACACTGTAGTCCATGGAGGTGCAGCTGCTTTCCTTTCCCGCCTATGGGATGGGGATGGGCTTACCGGCGGGGTCGTCTGTAGTCGTATGACTCTACGCTTAGATTCCCACTGAAATATGATGGCAAACGGATGACCCCATTGATAGGCGATGCCCATACTGCGCAGTTTTTCGGCCACCGGCCGGAATGCCCGTCTCCTCTTCAGGGTGTTAGGCGCCAAATCTTGAAAGATCTGGATTTTGTGTCCCTTATAGCGTAGGTCTGGTCTGTTCCGCACAGCTTTCCAGATCGCCTCTTTTTCAGTAAAGAAATGAACCCTCGTCAAAATGTCCGGTAGAAGTCCTGGGCGGCCCGCCGGGCCAGACACACAATGCGCCCGATCCAAAGCCGGGGCGGAAGTATTCTCGTCTCCCCAGATCTCGTGAAGGAGCGGTGTCACGTACCCCATAATGTCCTCCCCCTCTTCTCCAAGAGGAATCCCCCGGATGCGGAGGTTGTTGCGACGACTTCTGTTCTCTAAATCCTCCTGCTTCACTTGGAGCTCGATGTTCTGTTCCTCAAGGGCCGCCAGACGCTGCCATAGGTGTTCCTGGTCTTCAGGGGAGACGTGTCCATTGTCAGCTCCAGCCCGTCTACGCGGTCCCCGAGTTCCGTGATCTCCCTCTGCAGCTCCTTCACGCATGTATGCACCTCCGTCCGCAGAGACCCTATCTCCATTTTCCGCTCCGACATAAAGGTGGACATGAAGGCCTGGGTAACAGGCGAGGACTCCTCAGCAGTCCGCGATGATCCTTCCCCGGCCACCGTTGCCCCCGCCTTCCCCAACATTGCTACGACAGTGTTGTCCTTGGGGGCTGCAGAGGACTCAGCCCTGTTCCCCTTGTTGGAGCGTGTCATTGCCGGTTTCATCCACTTTCAGCCAGGAGACACAGTCACTCCCCACTGTGTCGTGTGGGACAGATTAGGGCACAGAGGTCTATTCAGAGGACCAAGCAAGGGGCTGCACCCGCTCCTGCGTCCCCCACTGCACCACAGCTCAACAAACCCCCCCTTCAACCCGCAGAGCACAAGCCTACACAGCAGAGTCACTAGCACCACTCCCAGAGCCCGGGGAGTCCAGGCAGCGGGCGACACCCGCCAATATCTATACCATAGGTCTTGTCGCTGCGTTCCCCAGGCGCTCCCCGCCACTCCAATCACCACACCGACCCGCCACCCACCTAGAAGGCCAGGGGTCCACTAGTAGAGGGTGAGAGATAGTCCACGTCCGCTCCACCCTAAGGTATGTGCTCCCAGCCACCAGACCAACTGGGCAGTCCCACAGTCTCAAAGAAAAATGTTGGGCCGCGCTTTCACCGCCACCCTGCTCGCTGGGTCCATGCTGCTCACCTCGATGATCGACGCCTTCTCAAATCACGCCCAGGGTCAGTGGCGCAGCGGGGGTCCGGGCCTCTCCCGCATCAGGCGCCCGCTGCTCCGGGTCTCCTCACCACCGGACAGGGGCCCCAGAAATCCTCACACACCACAGGCCTTGCAATGCCCCTGCAGCAGGAGCCCAGCTGCCCAGTCACCACAGGAGCGCCCACCGCTCAAAAGAGGCCCCCAGGTTTGTGTGCCACAACAGGAGTCTGTAGATGGACAGACAGCGACCGCCAAGAGCTCACCAGGCCCCGGGACCGGGCCACTGCTGGCAAGGGCCCAGATCACCAGGCACAGTGTTAGCTCCCTCGTCGGCTCCACTACAGGCAGCTCACTGCCCCACACTCCAGCACCGCCTCCGATCCACACCACTGCACAGGGGGGGGGGGGCGCCGCTCCCTCCACAGGGGCCCTCAAGCGCCAAGGCCACCGCTGCCAAACCCGTACCTCAGAGTCTCAGGCTCACAAGATGGCGGACCGCAGCTCTCTCGTCTCCCTCGCCAGTCAGCCGCACAGACTCAGGTCGGAGGAGCTGCCTCTCAGGTGCGTCGCTCGGACCAACCCCTCCAGCACCGCTCCCGCGCTACCATATCCTACAGAGAGGGGGGGGAGCCGATCGGCCAGCCACTCCACACTAGGCCGACTGGAGAGGGCCTTAGGCTGATTCCCCACGCAGCCGCGGCTTCCAGCTGTCGCTCTTTGTCGACTCTCCGGGGCAAGTGTCGGCAAATCCTCGTGGGTGCTCCAGCAGGGGCCCCCTTCAGCACCGGAGCCCCCACCACCACAAGCAGCCCCGGGCATACCACCTGCGGATGGTCGCGGTCCCCTCGAGTCCCAACAGCAGCCAGAGATCATGGCGAGCTGCAGGCGGGAGAAGATGGTAGCCCCCGTCCAAGGTCGCCGGGCAGCTCCAGCCAGCCAGTCACTTTACCGCGTGGAGGGCCAGATCCTCTCGTTTCCCACAGCAGAACCTCCACAACGGGCATTCACCTCCGGAATTATGTATCAGCGCCCGGCGGGTCAGTCACTCGTCTCCCACGCACTAAATGGAGCCACAGGGCTCAAGATGGCGGCCGCACTGTCAGGGCCGCTGCACCGTCTCCGTCCGGCGACTGCTGTCGCTCCCCAGGGGTCCGATCACCTTGTCGCTCGCAGCCCAGGCATCAGCAGGGCACCGGCATCTCCCAGATGGCAGGTAAGAGCCCCAGCTCCGCAATAATAGCCTATGGAAGCGGTGAGCGGCGGGAACTCCTCCGGAGCACGTCTCACCACATCGCTGTCCAAGCCACGCCCCCCGATTTATGTTTTTGGACTCTGTTTATTTTGCAGCAGTTAAAGAGGAAGATGGCTGCCTGGTCTATGAATATATGCATGTTTTACGTTCTAGAGTTCATTAATATTCTAACACTAGTGTTTGTTGCTGCTGTGTTTAAGGATCAATAAAGGTATACTGCATAATATTAGCCTTTGTGCCTTTATAAAATCATGATTTTCTACGCATTACTACTGTGGAAAATCTGCATTTCTCATCAATGTTCAGAAGTCTGCTCTAGGTCCTTCTCGTTAGATGGAATTTTTAGGGTTCCTCATAGATACCTCTAGGTCTATTCTGCAACTTCCTCAACACAAAGTCACCCTCATCAAAAAAAGGCATCCGTCACTCTCATGCATTTTTTACTCAGATCTTTGGCCTGTCTGGTGGGCCTTCTTGCCTCCTCCATTCAGGCAAATTTTCCAGGCCCTCGTCATTATCGAGCCCTTCAGAGATTAAAGATCGGACATCTACACAGAGACCTCGCTTACTCCAACCTGTTTTTTTTGTTCCATAGCTTAAAGAAGATCTCCTTTGGTGGCTGAAACACTTAGATGCCTGGAATGGGAGAACAAACTAGCGGTTCATGGTCTCCTTAACAGTCATTCTTGCATATCAACAGTTTAGAGATGCTTGCAGGTTCCTTTGCCATACAGTCCTTTACAAAAGACAAAGCAAAACGTTTCATTCCTTTACAAGTGGACAATCTAAGAGCTGTCCTGTATATAAATGATCTAGGGAACACAAGGTCCAGAATTGAGGCCCATCTCGTCAAGTGCTTCTGTGAATATTTTCTTCATCAAAAACTTTCTGTAAGGGCAGTTTACCTTCCAGGGAACCTAAATGAAATAGCAGATTGGTATTCCAGACACCTCCAGGATTTCAGTGATTGGTGTCTTAATCCTTTAGTATTCAATCATCTCTCTTCCATATTTGGCATTATGTCAATTGACCTTTTTGTCTCCCGGCTCAATATACAGCTCCCTTTTTTTTTTCAATTGGAGCCCAGAGCCTCAAGCTCTCGATATGGATGCATTTCTTCAGTCCTATCCACAAATTCTTCTTGTAAAACAATTACCTACTCTACTTACTAGCGTACATAATCGGACATTTGCAATGAAAAGAAAAATGTGAAAGCACAATTGAAACCAACATTATGGGTCTAAATACAATGTCAGTAGGAAAGCCTCTGACCATGGGTTGAATGCTTTCCGACCAGCATTGTAGATTTAAAGTCTGATGGGTGCCAGAGTTTAAACTGGCAGAGGAATCTGATGCGGTTCCGATGGCCTCCAGTCCAAAAGCCCTCATAATCCCTTAGGGACTCCGTTTCCACAGTCGGGATTATGATGGCGGTTTCCGACAGCCAATCCATGTTGGCCTTTCCGACACGAATTGGTTGCCAGAAACTGACTTTGGGGGCCTCTAGCAGGGCCCCTTGCCCACTGGCCCTATGCATTTGGCCCTTGGGAGCACCTGTGGAGCCCCACTCAACATCCCTGCACCATGTGGCAGGCACCACATGTTGACTGCCACACGGTGCAGGGGTGTTTAAAAAGGACCATGAGGTGCCTGCCACATAGTGCAGGGATATTTAAAAACTTCAATTTTTCAATGGGAGCTTGTGCTGCGGGCGGTTTCAGCCTGCCGTACAAGTTCCCATTGAAAAAGTGAATTTTTCTACCACACCATACGCAGTCGCATCCAATTAATCGACATTGTAATGAGGACCTATGTCTTACAATGAAGTCCTTCAAGTGACTGCAACCTACTCGCAGTTAGGCTAATATGAAGGAAGTGCAAATGAACAACTGGCTCACTGACACAATATGATCGTAAAAAATATCAGTGGCATATATATCATGTCAAAAATATAGTTTACCTCAATGTCGTGCTCTTATAATTATAATGGTTAGTGTAAACATTTTGGAAGAAAAATATCGTTGACATTATTATCATTCAAAAATAGACAAAAATATAGATTTTTTAATATAAAGGTTAAAGTAGTGAATGTTAAATTGTATTATTACTATTATTATCATTATTAATATTATTATTATAATTAAATAATTTATAGAGTGCAACAGCTACTCCAGAGAGTGTCCCGGCACTAGTAGTCAAATCTAGACCCATAGAAGAAGGACTTAGAAAGCAAAATTTTAGGCATTTTTTAAAAAGCAAGATGACCTCAGTGGCCCATAGTTGAAGGGGATGAGCATTCCACTCCCTGGCAGCCAGATAGGAAAAATAGCTGCTGCCTCATTTCTTCCTTTTGAACCATGGAGTGACCACCAACAAAGAATTGGCTAACCAAAGAGATCTGATCAGATGATATGGAATGAACTTGTTGGACAGATATTGAGGCCCCATACGATCAAAAGCTCTATGAGCAAGGACTAAGCCTTTGAACCTGACACACTCTTTCACAGGTAACCAATGTAGATGTTTTAGGGCTGGCTGAATATCAGCTCTCATGGGGAAATGCAACAAAAGTTGATTGGCAGCACTCTGTAGTAATTGCAATCCCCTGAGGAGATAGGCAGGCAATCCCCAATAAAGTGAGTTGGCGTAATCCAGCCTGAAAGTGACCGGAGCCTGTATCATAATTTGTTTGCAGCTTAGGAAGGAGCAAGCACCTGAGCTTTTAAAACATGTTTAGCAGGCCAAAAGAGGTACCTATAACCCCAGTCACCTGAGCAGGGCCGGACTGGCTACTGGGCAGTTGTGTGTGCTGCCGAGCTGGGGGCTAATTTCTCTGTGGTGTGGGCTTATTTCGTTGATGGGGACGTGCGTGCGCTTTGAAATAAAAAAAGCAAAACGAATTTCGTTTTGCACACGCAGGTCCCCATCAACGAAATCATCCCCCTGCTCGGCAGGACACACAACTGCCCGGTAACCAGTCCGGCCCTGCACCTGAGGCTCAAAAGAAACAGAAATATCAAACTTCAACCCCACATTACACGCTACCATAGCCGAAGGTAGGTGGTGGGGGGGGAACATCCTGTTGCCACAGGTTGTTGAACCGGGCTGAGGAGGGGCCTAAAAGCAGATTTTCAGTCATTACAATGGAAATGCTATCATACATCCATTGAAATACAGCAGGCAGAGAGGCCTTAAAATTTCTGATGGCATTGGCAGATTTGTGATGAAGTTTGAGTAAAAGTTACGTATTGTCGGCGTACAAGAAAATGTATACTCCACAAGATTCCATCAATGTAGCCAGGGGAGTCATATCAGTGCTTAATTTGTAAAATATTAAGTGCAGTGCAGGTGCTAACATTTTTCTAGGAGGCCACACCCACTTCCCAGACTCCACCCACTTCATTCGGTGGCTCCACCTACTTCCAATATTGGGTCTATCCACATCCACAATTCGCAACACATCAGAGCCACCTCCTCACTTCTTGAGTTCCGCAAGAAGCTAAAGCCCTGGCTCTTCACATAAGCACCTAGAATACCTCCCGCCTACACAACTGCCCAAGCACCTGGATACCCTCTTAGGTGATTAGTGCGCTATACTAAGCAATATACCATAATATAAAATATGCGAAGCCTATAACAACTTAAAAGTGAACTTGAAGTACAGAATGTGTGTGTGCCTGAGCAGAGGCGTCACCTGAGCTAAGCAGCATGTCTTCACTGTGAGATGTGCTGTATTCTGGCTGGTAATGGCACCTAATGACTTCTATTATTGTGTGCTCTTAGCCTGGCTGCCATCCATGCCAGTCGGAGTCAGCGAGTCCACAGCACCTACCCCTCCAAACTAAAACAATACAATAGTTCGCTGCAACACTAAAATTAGTTACTGCAGGCAGGGAGAGGCTCAGCTGATTTAAAGGGCTCTCTCTGGAGTTGTTCTGTGTCCATTTCAGCAGCGGCAATTAATAATTCCTCCGGTGGACCACCTGTCGGGTGATCCGGTCGTGGGAATACATGGCAGGGCAGAAGCTTCACAAATATCTCTTCTGCCCCCGTGTAGTAATACTGTGTGCCAATGTCGAAAATGATGTCTGACGTAGGGTGCGTTCACAATTACTGCTACACTTATTTATACAATTCTGCCTACTGAATCGTCCTTAGGCAGTGCAGGAAAGGTAATATGAAACAGCCGCCTAGGGCGCCACCCCTATGTCTCAACCCAATATTCCAGACATTCCTCTCTTCCCTAAACTCCCTTACACTTCTGTTCCCCTCCAGCACTTCAAAGTAAACATAAGGTGGCATGTTGTTATGATAGAGCGCGCGAGGCCACCCGACCAATAGTTTTCGCCGTTTCCGGCTTCAGGGCCCATATACTTTTCAAAATCACCATATACATCGATCAGGTGACTTCACAAGCTCTACCAAGTTGTGTGTGCGTTCCCTATTAATATTTTTCAGTGCACCCGACTCACCATCCACCGATGAGGGTACCTAATGACCACAATGAATCAGGGAGCTAGCTGTAAAAGAAAGGCAGCAAAACACAAACCCAACCAATAACATTCAAATACTGTTTAAATGACCACGGACAACTGGAAGTTTTAAAATGTTTATCTAAAGTTCATTATTTTCTTGCATGAGGTACAATAAAACAAGGCAATCAATAACCAAGATAACGTAAATCATATAGGCATAAAGAAATAATGACAGGGTAATCATTCAAATGTAATATGAAATGCAGATGGAAAATACTATAAAATCTCAGAAATGTTTAAGCATGGACATTTTATGCATGAATAACTATGGGAGGGCCTATAAAGAGTAACACGCTTCACTTAAGGTGAATGGGCCTTTGAACAATCTAGGCAATGAAGTTCTAGACCATATCATAAAATTACAGACTGCAATGCAAAATATAATTTCTAACCAGTGAGAAGACATAGGAACAAAACCTCACGGGAAATATGTAATTAACTTTCAATAGTTGCGGAAAGGCATGGAAAATATAACATATGCAATGATGAACTTTATTAAAGCAAAAGTCAGAAATTTAGAAGGTGCAAGATTTAAAGAGTTTTCAGAGCAATATTTACCTAGAAAGGTGTGGAAACCAAACCCTGGCCACGGGTCAGTTAAGGACAGGAAACCCTCAAGGAAGGATACCCCTCAAAGGACAGCAGATGCAGAATGGACACCCAGGACAGGACAGGATACCCTCGGAATAGGAATCAGGACAGGACCCTCAGGACAGGACAGCAAACCCTCAGGACAGGACCCTCTTCAGGACAGGACCGGGACCCACAGTTCGGAAGCAACGCCTGCGCTCCACCCGCTCTGCAGCTATCGATCAAGACCCCGATTGGGTCAGCGAACTCCCAGCTAAGTGCTTGCCAGCACTTTAAGGCTCAGTAGAACCTCAGTCTATGGTCAAATTCGGACAGAGTGCTTCGCAGCGCTCTGTATCTTCAGTCACCTATTGAGTGCGTTGGGTCAGTGACAGGTCAGCTAAACCAGACAAGTCGGACGGTTCACTAGGTGAACCCAGGGTAGATATACAGTTCGGGGTCAGTGTACCACCCCCCAATGTTGCAAAGTGTCAAAATCCTTCAATTTGGATTGGTCCTAAGGTAGGATTTGGGTAGCACACCAATCACGACATAGAGATTCAAGCCTACATTTGCAAAATAAGGTACCGCCTAACTAGATTGGGGTTCTCATGAGAACTGGTGCAGAAAGACACTGGCAACTTTAACATTGTTGCTCTGTGAGCACATGTGATTGGTTCAGCCGAGTTTTCGGGTCGTTCTCAGGAGCATCTTGCTCATCACTGCCAACTGGCCGTGTTCCATCATTCAAGGTCTGTCTCTGGCTTGGCAGGTTGCGCAGGCGCAGAAGGACCTCCAAAATGGTTCTCGGAACAGACAAACCCCATTCCCCGCGGTACATAAAAAGTAAGCGAAAAACAAATTAATACATAATAATGTCATTATGAAAATACATCACAGGATTTGTACTTTTGACTCATCATCAAGAAATAAAACTATTGCATTAAAATGTTAGCTACATTGACACAGTCACAAGAGCAGTGGCACGAGCAGTACCACATGATAAGCACAGCTATGAATTACGCATGCGCATAACTTTCCCTCCACTTCTGCAGACGCGTCAGGACACGTGAGTGTGGCTGACGCATGCGCAGTAACTAAATACAAGCGGCGGCCATTTTAGGTGACTTGGGTAAATTATTTTAGTAAAACACATGTGCAAGCTTCACTATCGATGTTCAAACTTAACATAAACGTTAGTAAAACATACATTTGTTACCTTATTACACATAAACGAGGTTCTTGACTTTGGCAAGCCGCAAAATATGCGAAGCTTTGCTTCATCAATCCCCTCTTTGATGATATTTACTATCATCACAAATTATAATGGAACCAGATGCCAACTTTCTTTCACACTTTATAAAGTTCTATTTCTTCCAGCAACCGTTCTAACTTTTCTCTCTCAGTTTTAGCAGGGTGAGAAGTCTTCACCTTTTTGTATATCTGATCATTCACTTCCTCTAATTCAATCTCATCCACACTTCGTTTCACTCCTCTTGCATTTACCTCGTGCTTTTTGGTGCGCTTGCGGCATTTACAGCATAAGAAAATGGAAAGTATAATAAGACCTATAATACCAATTGGCATCAGAATTTTGAACAATAAGCTTTTACCTATGCTAGCAAGCCAATGACCTACATTTGAGAGACCATCTACCAGTCTCTTCCAGGCACTATCAACCTCGAGTGGTTTGAGTTCCTTTGCCAAATTAGTAATGTTTTTCACATATCTTTTGATCTGTACACTTTTATCCGGAATATAAGTGCAACAATGTTGCGCCTTCAACATCCGGCAGACTCCGCCCTCTTTCGCTAATAAGGTGTCAAGAGCAAGTCGATTCTGCAAAACCATTGATCTGATCGCAACCATTTCAGTGTTGACCAGCAGAAATCCATGAGCTGTTTCAGTAGACAGCACATCTACTATAGTAGACAATTTGCAAATTCTGTGAGTGTTCAGAATCACTCCCACTCCAGGTATCAGTGCACTGAAAATACTACCCATAATTTCACCTATACTTTCTCTTTTACTACGCACTAAGCCATTAGTATCTTCATTGCTTCCAGCTTTCCCATTCACATGGTATATTTTCGGGAAGACAATGCCAAAGTAGCAGCTTCCATACCAGTGATCCGGCAATTTGAAATAAGCCTTGTCCCCACAAATATAATAAATTCCAGGAAACACAGGCTCTGACCCATTTTTGAAACCCCAACCTCCAATTACCTTGTAATTATGTTCGCATTCACTGGAACCAATGAAAACATTATTATAATAGCTAGTCTTCTCGCGGTGAAGACATAGCTTGCCTTTCTTTTCAAAATCCAGCAACAGAGCAGGACCCGCTCCACCAGATGAGGTGCCTTCCATGTTCTCTGCCCACTTTGGCTTTTTCTGACTTTCGTCATTAGCCTTCTTTTGAATTTTAATTCTTCTTTTCTCTGCCATGTTCAGGAACATCTTTTCCTGCTCACGCAAAGAACAAGTCAAGTTATCTCTGTGTGCGTCTGCTATGTCAATGTTACCTATAGTCAGAAAGTAGTCTCCCATATATCTTATGGTGTCAGTTTTGGTATGTACAGGATTCAAGTTCCCACGTATAGGAAGTTCAGAAAAGATCACGTCATTGTTAGAATAATAATACTGTAACGGTCCCCTTTTGTAAAATAAACTAGCTAAAATGCTACAGGAGATTCCATATGTCAATGGCAGGTGATGGTATGTCACGCCTTCAGCCACAGAAGTAGGTAGCTTCATGCAGACATAGCAATCTTCAATTTCCATAGTCTCTACATAGTGTATTAATAAGTTTGCGAAAACATTTAAGTGTGTCTTGTTCTTAACTCCATGATAATGTAGTCCTCCCTCATCTGATGCTTCTAAGTTCTGTTTTGTTTGTCTCAAAGCTCTTTCATGTCGTGCTACACTCTGTGTTGTTAGCTCCTCATTGTCAGTATTTACAACTTCAGTAGGGACAATGTTAGTATCTTTACTTACAGCAAAGGGAATGAAAATTGTTAATCCTATCCAGATAACTATCAGTACTACTACACTACATATACACACCTTGCAACACGTCTTAAAACGGCTGCAACTAGGTCTACCATTTACTGTTGAATCAGACATTTTGGCTCGGAAGGAGTTTCTCGAACCCCTCTTTTTGGCTTTACACAATTAGCTTACTTTGTGCAAATTCACGGTGGTTCGTCTTCTTCTTCAGCTGAGTACTCTGGGACGGGTTCTCCGTCGCTTACGTCAGTTATATCAAGATCTTCAAGTTCTTCCAAAACCAGTGTCCATTCAGGAGACTTGTACTTTTTGTTTTGTCTTTTTATTCGTTCACTCCTTCTTTTGGAAGAGTCTTCTTCTTGCTCTGCTATCCGAGCACTTCTTCTTGCTTCTGCACGTTTTTCTTCCACTGTCTTTATCCTTAGTCTCAATCTTTTTACGAACCTAGGCTCAAGGTTGTTTCTTTTCTTTAGTCTCTTAGTCGGTACTTGGACTTCACTTTCTTTTCTTATTCTCTTGTTCTCTTTATCTTGTGGTAATTCTTCTCCACTTTCTTCTCCTACTTCCCCTATCTGGCTAGTTCCAGGGCTAGCATCAAATTCTTCTGCCTGGTTGCTAATCTGGCCTTGTTCAGGAATATTTTGTTTTTGGCTTTCAATTGTCTCTGTTTCTGTTTCTGTTTCCTGAACCCGTTCTTTTAACCCTCTCTGATCCTGTTCAAGCACTTCGATCTCTTGATTTTCTTCTGCTCGAACTATCACTCTATTTCTAGTCTCTCCCTTATCTGCATCAGGTGTTAGCGGTGGTGTATCGAACACCTGCTCTGTCCCTGTCTGACCTTCTCCTTCCTCAGTTTTGATGTGAATCTCAAGCGGCTGAGGTTCTTCGCCTGTGCCTTGCTTTTCCTGACTAGTCCACTCTCTACCTTCACTAAGTCGCTCTCTTGTTCTGATAGGATCTTCGGTCAGATCAATCATCGGTATCCATTCTTCTGGCCATATGCTTGGCAGCTCGTCTTCAGCTACTCCTGGCTCAGTTTCCTGGACCTCTTCAGCAGGCTGGATTCTTGGCAGTTCGTAGTCAACTACTCCTGGGCCAACGTCTGCTGTTCCTGCAACCTGACTGGTGCTGGGCTGCTCGTTGTCAGCTGCTTCTGGACCGGCTCCTGCAGGGTCCTCAGCTGGTTGCCCTTCTTCTGCAAATTCTTTGTCTGGTAATACTTTCTGGGTGTGTCCAGCGTGGATCCACTGGGGAACACCTGCGACCTTCACTGCAGTTGTTGTTACCAGGATTACTTGGCGTTTCTTTCCCCACCTTGGTGCCAGACAATTAGATCGAGTGTGCTTCTTTATTTTGACCCAGTCTCCTGGAACCAAGCTGTGGAGAGGAGTCGTTGGATTGAGGATGCCGTCGTCTCCAATCTGGCGAGAGATAGAACGCACTTGGTCACCCAATCTTCTGCAGTATTCAAGCACCAAATCATCAGTAATACTCAACAGTTTGCTTCCTGGCACCCATGCTTGTCTCATCACTCTTCCCATAATGATTTCATGGGGACTTAGGCCTGTCTTGCGGTCAGGAACACTTCTCAGTCCCATCAGGACCAGGGGCAGGGCCTTCACCCAGGTCATGCCAGTAGCATCTGTCAGCTTTGCTAGTCTGTTTTTGATAGTTCCATTTACTTGTTCCACTATTCCAGAAGCCTCTGGGTGGTATGCACAATGAAGTTTCTGCCTTATTCCAAAGGCCTTACAGAGTTCAGCCAGTATGTCATTCTGGAAATGTCCACCCTTATCTGATTCAATAATGAATGGCACCCCGAATCTAGGTATCAGTTCTTTTAGTAAACACTTCGCTACTGTCAGTGCGTCACTTTGGGAAGTAGGGTAAGCTTCTACCCATTTTGAAAATATGCAAACAATGACAAGGACATATCGCTTCCCTTCACAACGGGGCATGGTGATGAAATCAATCTGTATCCTTACGAAGGGACCCCCTGATCTCCCAATTTTGCTCAGTTCAACCATTGTCCTCTTGCCTGGGTTCATCTGTTGACATGACAGGCACCTCTGGCAGAGGGACTCTGCTACCTTCCTGAACTTCTTACTGTACCAAGTCTGTTGAAATACCAGAATCATGGCATCCCTACCAATGTGTGATCCTTCATGTATTAATCTTGCCATTGTGCCAAGCAAGTGTCGGGGTAACACAGGCATACCAGTTGGGCCCAAAATCACACCATCCACACGTCTCGGTCTACACCCATCCTCCTTCCATTTCTCTCTTTCTTGCCAAGGAGCCGATTCCTGCCACTCTCTCACTTCATCCCACGTAGGCACTTCTTCAAACATCTGAAGCTGGCAGCTGGTTCCTGGCCCCCCTCGTTTTGGATTTACAATATACCGATCTTTGGCACACCATTGGGCCACTCGATCAGCATAATCGTTTCCCAGTGATACTTTGTCCATGCTCCTTTGATGAGCAGCACATTTTACCACTGCCAGTTCTTTGGGCAACTGGATGGCCTCTAAAAGGTCATGAACAACCTTTGCATTCCGAATGGGAGTACCTGAGGAAGTCATGAATTCTCTCTGCAGCCACAATTGGCCAAAGTCATGCACAACTCCATAACAGTACGGACTGTCAGTATACACTGTTATGCGTAAGTCCTTCCCAATTTTGCAAGCTTTTATCATAGCTATCAATTCTGCTACTTGTGCAGACTTGATGTTATATAAGTAACCTGCTTCTTCAATTTTTGTGAAAGAGACTACTGCGTAAGCAGCACTCAAGCCTCCTAGTTCATGTCTTAGACAGGAACCATCCACAAATAGTTCTTTATCATGTTCAGGCAATGGCGTTTCTTTTATGTCTGGGCGTGGTTTAGTACTGAACTCTGTCAGGTCAATACAATCATGTTCATCATCATCCCCACCTTCTATTTCCAAGGGGTCGGGGAGTAAGGTGGCAGGGTTCAGAATACCGCACCTAACAATGCTTACATTTGCTGCACCCACAAGAATCCTCTCGTATTTAGTCAGCCGACTAGGGGTGAGATACTGTGTTTTAGTTCTGGTCAATAGAATTACCACTCCATGTGAAACATACACGGTCACAGGATGTCCCATGACAATGGACTCACTCTGTTCCAAACTTGCACAGGTAGCAGCTACTGCTTTCAGACAGCCTGGTAACCCAGCAGCTACTGGGTCCAAAGTGGCAGAGAAATAGGCCACAGGCCTTCTGGTCGTGCCATGTTCTTGAGTCAGGACTGACAATGCGCAATTATCGCGAGTGTCACAGAATAGGGCAAACTCTTTGGAATAATCTGGCATTCCCAATGCAGGGGCTGTACACAGACAGTTTTTCAGTCTTGTGAAAGCCATTAGACTTTCATCGTCCCACTCTACAACATCTGGCATTCCTCTCGTGGTCATTTTTATCAAGGGCCTGGCTAAGGCTGCAAATCCCAGAATCCACTGCCTGCAGTACCCTAATACACCCAGGAACATTCTGACATCTTTTTGAGTACGGGGCAACTGCATCTTTTGAATTATTCTCACTCTTTCTGATGTGACTTTTCTGACACCCTTTTCTATCTGGTGTCCTAGATATTTCACTGATTTCGCACAGAACTGTAGTTTGTCAGGGGCCACTTTATGCCCTTTCTCACACAGATGATTTAGGAGGGCAATGGTGTCAACTACACAGTCCCTGTGACTTTTAGACGCCAGTAGAAGGTCCTCTATGTACTGCACTAACACAGAGTTCCCAGGTAAGGTCAAAGTCTCTAGACATTTTTTCAAGATCTGATTAAAGATAGAGGGGCTCTCTGTATACCCTTGAGGGACCCGGTTCCAACAATACACGTGACCTTCGAAGGCAAATGAGAAAAGAAATTTGCTGTCGGGGTGCAGGGGTATCGAAAAGAATGCATGACATAAATCAATCACAGTGAACCATTCAGCATCCCAAGGAATCTGGTACAATATCACTGCAGGGTTCGGGACAATAGGGCAGCAAGGAACTACAATTTTGTTAACCTTTCTCAGGTCCTGCACTACCCTATACTTGCCACTAGGCTTTTTGATGCCCATAATTGGTGAGTTGCATGGGCTGCTCATCACTTCCTGTATGATGTCTCCTTCTAATAATTTTTGTATTTCTAGAGTGACACCTGCTTTCACTTCAGCATTCATTCGGTAGGGCCTAGTGTTAGGATATACTGCATTGTCCTTGATGGCTATCTGTATGGGGTCCACATCTTTCATCAAACCCACATCTTTTCCAGTGAAATCCCACACCTCTGGCTTTACGGCTTCCTGGAGTTCTTGGGGCAAGTCCTGCAGGGTCAATCTTTTAATTTCTGAGTCAGGTCTAAGTAACAATAATTTATAAATGCCATCTTCATCTGGGGTCTGTATCTCAACACCTTTTGGTGTGCAAAAGATGGTACAGTTCATTTTGCACAGCAAATCACGACCCAGTAGATTCACTGGACTGGTGTCACAGACGACAAATCTATGCATCTGTTTAAAATTTCCAATTGAAATCTCCATTGGTTCGGTAACAGGAGTACTAATCAATTGATTAGATACACCCACTACTTGGATATTTTCTCCCGAGAGGGGTAGGTTTGGAACGTCCACTGTTCTTACAGTAGAACGGGTAGCGCCAGTGTCCAACAGAAAGGTGACATCATTTCCGTCAACCTTTCCTTCAATATATGGTCCAGACTGGTCTACCGGCAAGGAAGCGCCAAGTACGCACTCCTCGTCCTCCCCTCTCAGGCCCCGTCAGTCCTGATCATTACAAAGGAAGGTATCATTTAGCAGATACTGCGAAGTTGCTGTATTTCTGTTCTCCCCGCTTTCCCAAACCTCTATCTCTTCATCTTCTGCCTGTCTTCCCCTGTATACTTGCTTGGGTGCTCGAGGCACCTGAACTGTTTTTACCTGGGGTTGAGTCTTTCTTGGTCTTTCTTTCTGCGTCTGTGGAGTTAAATCAGGAGTTTTTTCATTAATATCTACTAATTGGGGACACTCGTTTCGCCAGTGTCCAATTTCGCCGCACTGATGGCAGGGAAATTTCTTCATAGCCTCTTCCCTGCTAAATTTGGGCCGGGGCTTTCCTCCACCCCCTCCCCCAGGACTTTTGTTCTCAGCATTCTTAACCATGTTACTCAATTGTTTTTCCTGCTGTTCTGCGAGCTTCACCTGAGCCCACATCACCTTTTCCTTAAGGGCCTTTTTCTTTTCTGCCATCTCGTCCTCGCAGTACTTAGCGTACCGCAGGACCTCATCCATTTTCTTAGTATGCCAACAGATTTTATTATCTTTTATCCACTGACAAATTTCAGGTCTTAAACCATTTACAAACCTGTAAATAAAGTGCGTCATGTCCTTCAAATCGATGTTATCAATACCACTGTATGTTTTAAATACCTGCAATAACCTCTCATAGAAGGAGTGCACTGTCTCGTCCCTTTCCTGAGTTGTTCTATCTATTTTTGTCCAATCAGTTTCTTTTGCGGGCACCTTTTCTTTCAAATGCTGAATTACCTGCTCATATTTTCGCATGACATCCTTTGATGGCTCCCCAGTTTCCTTGTTTCTGGGATACTCCTCACTGGGCCAGTCTATGGCTATTTTACACTGGGTCCATAAATCTACTGGAACCACAATGTCGAAAAACCCATCCAGGTCTTTCCACAGACATTTCTGTACCTTCACGAACCTCTCCACCTGCCTGTACCAGTCAACTGGTTTCTCTCGTAATTTTGGAAAATCGTTCGTGAAGGACACAATATCCTGCCTAGACCAGGGGACATGCACATATTTCCCTCCTGGAACTTCGCGCATGGGGCATAACTGCTCAGGTTTTTCTACCTCCCTTAAAGCAAACTCAGGAGTCACTTGTCGGGAGCGAACCTCTTCCCTCTTTTTCGCCCACCTGCTTCTCCATCTTTCCACATCTCCCCATTTCTGCAGTACCTCCATTAATTCTTTAATCTGCAACTTCTTCCCTGCCACATTCAGGTGTTCTATATCTTTGTCTGAGAAGTCTGCTCTGTACGGTTTCTGTAAGGGCTTGGATTTTGAGATATCTACCCCCATACTAACTGCTGTTTCGGTCAGTTTTTCGTGGAGCACTCTGGTGTTCCTTGTAAAGCTTTTACATATGAACGACAATTCTTCTTCAGAGTAGGTATTCAATCGATCCAACCCCACATTTCCTGCCATTAATTCTTCTATTTCGACCCTCAGCTTGTAGAGGTCTAAAGGTTTTGTTTGCGGAGTCTGCTTCTCTAATTCACGACTCCAACTCTCAATTTCATCCGGAGTTACCAGAGAGACATTCCTAGTACCTGTTGCTGTCTCTAATTTAATTTCTTTGGTATTAAAAGGGTTATGCCTCTGCTGTATTCCCTTTCCAGTCTGTTTGTTTGGCAATTCCAAGAACGCAACTTCAGACTCGCACTCACTGGACTGATCATCTATGATAATCGGTTCCTGTCTCGGGGTTGCCAGGACTGGGGTCATAACTGGAGTGATCGGATTTCCCTGACCATTTCCGTATAACGGGACCACCGGTCCAATAGTTACTGGAATAGTCAATGCCTCAGGACTGGTATTTAACTGGGAAATTTTCTGAATTATTTCTGTCCTTTGTCTAGCTAGAGCCTCTTGCTCCTTTTCCACTAGTACCCTTCTTAAAGTTGTGTCATGTAATATCTGTGGGGTCAATGGAGGAGTAAAACTCGGGGCAGTAGGATGCGTTTCACTTGGTCCTCCCCCATAATTTGGTTTCGGGAATAAAGTTCCAGTATTAAAGGACCTGCGCTCTTCCCCATATGGAGGTTGAACAAAAGGCAGTCCTGAATTCGATGTTTTTTCTTCGCTTTCATACAAGGGTCTGGGAAAAAAGATTTTCGTACGTGAGTATTTTTCTTCCTGGCTCGCGGGCACTTTGGGATATATATCCCTTGTTTCCGTCGGTTCGGGTTTTTCAGGATAGGGCAATACTTGACCACCCCCTCCCAGTCCCAGGGACCTGTCTTCTTCCTTTAGGAAGTGGCGTCGGGGAACATCTCCTACACTGGAAGGTCGGGTTCCCTCATTGTAAGGTGGCGGACTTCTGGTACAGATGTCATCTATTAGTTCATCATCTGATTCCCCCAGGGCCCCCCAATGCTTACATTTTTCAGTACTTTTCTCACCTGCTCCAATGTTATGACATGCCGGCATCATGGGAAACAGACCCTCAACAATCATGCTCTGCCTCCACTGTTTCATCCTTTTATCCCTGGACTCCTGTTTCTGCCTGGGGTACCACTTGGTCAAACCCTTGTCCATTCGGGGTCTTTCTCTTTCAAAAGCCTCAATCTCCCATTCCTCTAATGCCTCATACTGCGTTAGTCTTGGTCTGGGATGCAATTCGTTCATCCGAGTCCTTAAATTAAATAGGATCCTACCATTGAAGGTACCATCTAACGGAAAAGCCAATACTCCGTCATCCTTTGTGTATTTCACCCAATTCTCCAACCACACACAGGTATTGTACCCTCGGTCAAACATCATGAATGAGGCAGGAGTATTAGGTGGTGGGACAAGAACACCTTCCCTAGATTTAATTGGTTTGTCCATTTTAAAATAATTTTTCACCTTACTTATAAGGGACATTTTTCTCTTTGTTCCATACATAATATCGTATCTATTAGTCTTCCACTGATCCCTTTCAAACCCTAGGTGCCTTGGATCAGGTCGAGTTCCTGTAGTCTGCGAGTGCCACATACGACTTCTGCGCTAAACTTTGTTTACAAAACTACCTCCAATCAGAACGCGCTTCAGAAATTCGTGCAACCAATGGGTGCGCGACACTAAATAAGCTCCGCCAATGGGTGCGCGGCCCCTTCGTGAGACAGTTCCCACGCTCCGGCGCTCACCCCTCCTTTACAATTCCAGCTCCGCTACCCGCCCGCTGCTTTTACCAATCCCAGCGCGGCACAGAGTGACGTCAGAGGCGCTTCGCGACTGACTCCCTCCCTTCACAAGGTAACGGAAACTTTCTTTCTTTTAAAGTGCTCAGTGCTTGGTTATTTTACGACAAATACACATTCGCCACAGTGCTCAAGTGTCTAGACAGAGAAAGAATTGTTTTACTGCAAGTAAACTACTTCCATTTACTTTTCACTCGCTGCGGGCAGATCTCTTCCGCCTACCCTTCACTCTAGCATCGGTGAACCTGTTATTCCCCTAAACTCATCCACTTCTTTCCGGGATATATTCCGAGTTTAAGGTTTCTCAGCGGACCCCTCTGCTTTCACGCTAGCTCCGAGGAACCTGCTACTCTTCCGATGTGACCCTTACTAGGTTACGCCACTATGGGAATTTTGCCAATGAACCCCGTTACTGTCATTTATTCACACATGTATTCAGAAAACCCTAGTTAGTGCTTCCCGGTTATCCTAACCTGCACCTAACTTTCCTCGAACCTGTGACCTCAGGACAATGGATTCTATTCACCACTTGCCCTTTCAATTCCCCGGGGAGTTCGGACAACACGAAACGATACGGTTTACAAATGCATGGATTAGTACATATAGCAATATAAGAACAAGAATAAAAACAATGCAAAAATTCATGAGTTTCAGCAGCGTATTCACAAGAGAATGATCAGGTCTCTTAGAACAGCCGCTCTTCTAGCAGCATCAATATAATAGCAGCTTCCGACTCAACTAGTCCAACTAATCCCTGCCTTACTCTCAACTAGTCCCTAACCATCCTCTAGCTACCAGAAAACTGATAGAGCGCGCGAGGCCACCCGACCAATAGTTTTCGCCGTTTCCGGCTTCAGGGCCCATATACTTTTCAAAATCACCATATACATCGATCAGGTGACTTCACAAGCTCTACCAAGTTGTGTGTGCGTTCCCTATTAATATTTTTCAGTGCACCCGACTCACCATCCACCGATGAGGGTACCTAATGACCACAATGAATCAGGGAGCTAGCTGTAAAAGAAAGGCAGCAAAACACAAACCCAACCAATAACATTCAAATACTGTTTAAATGACCACGGACAACTGGAAGTTTTAAAATGTTTATCTAAAGTTCATTATTTTCTTGCATGAGGTACAATAAAACAAGGCAATCAATAACCAAGATAACGTAAATCATATAGGCATAAAGAAATAATGACAGGGTAATCATTCAAATGTAATATGAAATGCAGATGGAAAATACTATAAAATCTCAGAAATGTTTAAGCATGGACATTTTATGCATGAATAACTATGGGAGGGCCTATAAAGAGTAACACGCTTCACTTAAGGTGAATGGGCCTTTGAACAATCTAGGCAATGAAGTTCTAGACCATATCATAAAATTACAGACTGCAATGCAAAATATAATTTCTAACCAGTGAGAAGACATAGGAACAAAACCTCACGGGAAATATGTAATTAACTTTCAATAGTTGCGGAAAGGCATGGAAAATATAACATATGCAATGATGAACTTTATTAAAGCAAAAGTCAGAAATTTAGAAGGTGCAAGATTTAAAGAGTTTTCAGAGCAATATTTACCTAGAAAGGTGTGGAAACCAAACCCTGGCCACGGGTCAGTTAAGGACAGGAAACCCTCAAGGAAGGATACCCCTCAAAGGACAGCAGATGCAGAATGGACACCCAGGACAGGACAGGATACCCTCGGAATAGGAATCAGGACAGGACCCTCAGGACAGGACAGCAAACCCTCAGGACAGGACCCTCTTCAGGACAGGACCGGGACCCACAGTTCGGAAGCAACGCCTGCGCTCCACCCGCTCTGCAGCTATCGATCAAGACCCCGATTGGGTCAGCGAACTCCCAGCTAAGTGCTTGCCAGCACTTTAAGGCTCAGTAGAACCTCAGTCTATGGTCAAATTCGGACAGAGTGCTTCGCAGCGCTCTGTATCTTCAGTCACCTATTGAGTGCGTTGGGTCAGTGACAGGTCAGCTAAACCAGACAAGTCGGACGGTTCACTAGGTGAACCCAGGGTAGATATACAGTTCGGGGTCAGTGTACCACCCCCCAATGTTGCAAAGTGTCAAAATCCTTCAATTTGGATTGGTCCTAAGGTAGGATTTGGGTAGCACACCAATCACGACATAGAGATTCAAGCCTACATTTGCATAATAAGGTACCGCCTAACTAGATTGGGGTTCTCATGAGAACTGGTGCAGAAAGACACTGGCAACTTTAACATTGTTGCTCTGTGAGCACATGTGATTGGTTCAGCCGAGTTTTCGGGTCGTTCTCAGGAGCATCTTGCTCATCACTGCCAACTGGCCGTGTTCCATCATTCAAGGTCTGTCTCTGGCTTGGCAGGTTGCGCAGGCGCAGAAGGACCTCCAAAATGGTTCTCGGCACAGACAAACCCCATTCCCCGCGGTACATAAAAAGTAAGCGAAAAACAAATTAATACATAATAATGTCATTATGAAAATACATCACAGGATTTGTACTTTTGACTCATCATCAAGAAATAAAACTATTGCATTAAAATGTTAGCTACATTGACACAGTCACAAGAGCAGTGGCACGAGCAGTACCACATGATAAGCACAGCTATGAATTACGCATGCGCATAACTTTCCCTCCACTTCTGCAGACGCGTCAGGACACGTGAGTGTGGCTGACGCATGCGCAGTAACTAAATACAAGCGGCGGCCATTTTAGGTGACTTGGGTAAATTATTTTAGTAAAACACATGTGCAAGCTTCACTATCTATGTTCAAACTTAACATAAACGTTAGTAAAACATACATTTGTTACCTTATTACACATAAACGAGGTTCTTGACTTTGGCAAGCCGCAAAATATGCGAAGCTTTGCTTCATCAGTTATACGAACATCAAAATTTCCCAACATTCCCTTTACCTCTCTTCCCTTCTGACTCTCAGAATCTTCCCTCATGTGTTTTCAAGCAGCCTGAGGATGTCCCCTAAGCAGTGAGTAGGTATGGGTAAGGTAGTTGAGATCCCAGGTCATCGGGTGACCTGATTGGCGAATAAGAGCTTTTATGGGTATATTTACATTAGTCACTGCTCCTCCCTCAAGTAGGTGCTGCAGAACATTCTGGCAGGATTCATCCATCCGTGCTCTTTCACACTCTGGGGACTCTGCCGTCTATCAAAAGCAGACTCTTAAAATAAACAGATTTCTGCCAGAAGGCGATGTGGGGTTAATGAGGCCTTTTTCACAAAGACTTGCCTGCAGCTATTACGAGCCCGCTATATGTTTAGCAGGCGGGTTGAGAGGTAAACACTCAGTCCCCCTGTAGCCGTGCATCAGAGGTGTGCTCACGAGTGTGAAACAACATAAACACCCCTGTTATATGTTTGACGGTCTAGTAGTTGGGTGGGTGGAGTTAGGTGGGCAGGGGGAGGAAGAGGAGGAGCAGGGACAGGATGAGGGCAGATAGTGTAGGGACAGGGACGAGAAAAGAAGTGTGCAATAAAGCTCAGTAATAACCACCATAGTGTCTGTCCTCATTGGCCCACGACACTACAACTGGCGACGAGGGTGGGATGCGACATTCCCCACCGGTAGCAGAACCCTGACGAGGCGCCCTGTCCCGTGTAGCGCTCGAGAAGAGGAGCGCTGCCGCTGAAGCCAGCGCTGCCGCCCAAAGTGAGGGGCCAGCAGCCGGTGACCCTACTCCCAGCCTAGTCACTGAGCGGGAGTCGAGAGGGGCCGAAGAAGCGAGCGCCGACTCGCTTAGGGAGCCAGGAATCCATTTGTCCGTTGGCGCCGAAATCGCGCCTCACGTCGGATGCGTGAGGTTTAGCCTGGCAGCGCTAATCGAGCGCGCGAAGCTGCGGAAGCGAGGCGAGGGGGCCCACCCGACCTTACCTGAGCCCAGCTGCCGAGGCCCTGAGTGTGGGCACCAAGGAAAACATTGATCACCCCTGAAGTCGGCGACTGGTGAGTCCTAATGTGCTGACTGAAGCTGAATGGTCCCAGAAGAAAACCTCATGAGCAGCCAGTGACGGCGGCCATCTTGGAGTCAGGCAGCTGCGGGGACAGACCCCACGGTCATTGTGGGGCGGCCATCTTAAGGTCAGGCAAAGTAACAAGCAGCAGAATAACGAGCAAAACAAAAGAAAATAAAATATAACAAGCCACAGACAGCGCATTAAGAGTGAAACACAAGCAAACAAGCACGAGCCAAGCCAAGCAAACATACATTCAGAACCAAACTGCGCAGAAGCCTGAAGTCAAACAGTACCAAGTTAACCAGGAGTCACCAAGGCAGGATTTTGCGGTACCACGATGTCGACATCACCGCGATGAGATGAAGTCAAGCCCATCATCGCAGGAGGGTCGCATTTGAGGGCTCCAGAGCCAATCACCCTAACGACAGGTGGAAGCATGGGCCCCAAGTGGCAGGAATGGCTCGAAGACTTCGAAGACTACATCGAGGGATCCAAAGTGACTGTTGATAAGGACAAATTGATCGTGCTCCGCAATCTGGCGGGGCTCGAAATAAGCAAAATAATCAAAGATCTCCCACCCGCAGATACCGGAACATATGACAAAGTACGTGACGCGCTGAACAGGAAATTTCTCCATAAAAGGAACATAGACTATGAGCGTCATGCTTTTCATCAGGCGCGTCAAGGGAAAGACGAGGCAATGAGCACATTCATCACTCGCCTGCGGCGACTGTCGAGGCACTGCGAGTTTGACAACTTTTCAACGGACGCCGCCATCAAATCGCAGATCATAGAGGGGTGCCACTCAGAATCCCTCAGGAGGCGACTGCTGAGAAAGCCTCAGGAACTGAACGACATTGAAGAAATAACTCGCGTCTACGATCAGGCCGAGGAGCATGCCACCACTATTGAATCTGGGCGCAAGGTGAGTCATGAGCAGGCACATCGAGTTCAAGACCATGGTGGCAGTCCAAGAAGCTCGAGAGACAAACAATGGAACACCCGACCGTCGTCTCGCTCGAGACGCTCAGAACACAGAAGGTGGGAAACCGGCCGAAGAGAGAGGAGATCAGAGAGAGCGAGAAGATGCTACAGATGCGGATATGATTATCCTCATGTGGACGTCTGCCCAGCCATGGGCCAGCGGTGCAGAAAATGTGGTCGGACGAACCATTTCGAGGCAATGTGCGGCGAGTACAACAAAGAGAGGAGAAGTGGAACTGGACACCAGAAAGCACCACATAAGAGCCGTCCATGAAAAAAACACAGGGTCCTCCAGCTCGACACACTCCAGCAGAGAGTCGCACAGATCGCGATGGGAGCGCCGATCCCTGTCCCGGGACTCCAGATCATCCTCTCGAGACTCTGAATATACGACTCACTATGCGAACATGATCGCGGACCCAGACCAACTGAAGAAGTATCCTCGGCTGCACATAAAAGTGGGGAATCATGACACCAGATTTGTGATGGACAGCGGAGCCTCGCTGAATTACATCCCCGTCACTGAGTACGAAAGGATGCGTCCCAAGCCCCCGCTTGCTCATGCACCCGTCCGAGTCTTCACTTGGATGTCCAAGAAGACGCTTCAATGTCTGGGCAAATTCCCGACAACGCTTGAACATGACAACGTCACCATAGATGCAGTCATTCATGTCATCAAGGGCCCCGAAGCTGACTGCTTGCTCAGCCTGCCAACTGCGGAACGTCTCCGTCTCGTTGAAATCCTCTTCAAAGTCTGTGATGACCAGGACATCGTCAACCGTTTTCCTCGCCTTTTCATGGGGCTAGGGAAGTTGAAGGGCTGCCAGATACATCTGCACGTCAACAAACAGATTAGGCCCGTTTCTCAGCACCCTCGGCGCGTACCCTTCCATCTTCAAAAGGCCGTAGAGGAAGAGATCTATGACCTTCTGTCGGCTGACATCATTGAACGCACGGATGGCCCGACCCCATGAGTTTCGCCAGTGGTCATTGTACCAAAAAAGGGCACCACCAGCAAAGTGAGGCTGTGTGTTGACATGCGAGTACCCAACACTGCGATAGAACGTGAGCGCCATCCAGGGCCACTTCTATGTGACATGATCTCAGCTTTAAACGGAGCCAAGGTATTTTTAAAGTTGGACTTAAACAAGGGCTATCACCAGCTGGAGCTGGATGTCCAGTCACGCCCCATCACAACTTTTGCAACCCACCTAGGACTCTTTAGGTATAAAAGGCTGAGTTTCGGTGTGTCATCGGCTGCCGAGATCTTTCAAGAAGCCATTCGGCAGATCATCCAACACATCCCCAACACGCTCAATTACAGCGACGACATCCTTGTGTATGGCTCCGACACCCGTGAGCACGACATTGCACTTAACCGTGTCTGCCATGCCCTGCTTGATGCGAACTTGACGCTAAACAAGGACAAGTGCGAGTTTCACCAGTCCACGCTAAAATTCTTTGGCCATATTTTCTCGGGGGCAGGAATGAAACCTGATCCGGACAAGGTGGCCACCTTGAACAACACCAAGTGCCCTCAGGATGACAGCGACTTAAGATCTTTCCTGGGGATGGCCAGCTATTGTGCCCGTTATATCCGAGACTACGCGACCATCAGCTACCCGCTCCGCACTTTGACCAAACAAGGACAGCCTTTTGAATGGACTCCCCAGTGTGAGCAAGCATTCACAGAGATCAAGCGGGCAGTGGAATCCACCGATAACCTCTCTTACTTCAACCCCAGACGGATGACTGAAGTCACCGTAGATGCTAGCCCCGTAGGGTTGGGGGCCATTCTGGCGCAATACGACAATGACTCTGACCAGAGACGTATAGTTGCTTATGCCAGCCGCAGTCTGCCCGATCCTGAGAGGGCATACTCGCAGCCCGAAAAGGAGAGTCTTGCAGTGGTCTGGGCATGTGAACATTTTCATGTCTTTCTCTACGGCAAGCACTTTACCCTGATCACTGATCACTGATCACCAGGCGCTAGTCACCATCTACGGCAACCCACGTCCTAAAATCCCCCCCAGAATTGAGAGGTGGGGCCTGAGGCTCCAAGAGTACACTTTTACGATCATACACAAGCCGGGAAAGTCGGAAAACCCGGCGGACTATATGTCTCGGCATCCGCCCGCATCAACCAGTTCCAGTCCTTCAATTGCGGAGGAGTATATCCATTTTGTAGCTGATCAGGCGCTACCTCCTGCCATCCCCATGGATGCCATCCGAGACACCACTGCGCAGGACGCTGTCCTGCAGAAGGTACTCCGCAAGATTCAAACCAACAGGTGGAGGCATGACCCTCAAGATGAAGACAATGATCAGGACACCAAGCAAGAGCTGCAAGCGTTCCGGCACGTCCACGAGGAGCTGTCAGTGACCTCAGATGGAATCATACTGCGTGGACAGCGGATTGTGATCCCCAGTCGACTACGGGAACGCGTTATCGATCTTGCTCATGAAGGCCACAGGGGAGTTGTGTCTACCAAGCGAGCTTTCAGGGAACGTGTATGGTTTCCCCTCCTCGACCAAATGGTAGAGTCCACCCTGAAAGACTGTCACCCGTGTCAGCTGACAAGCAAAGGTGATCCCCGGCCCCATTGCAAATGACCACCTTACCGGCTGGAGTATGGCAAGAAATTGCTGTGGACTTCTATGGACCACTACCTTCCAGCAAGTATGTGATAGCCATATTCGACGAATACTCTCGTTTTCCTTTCGCACAGTTCGTGCCTTCCACTGGTGCCTCCAGTACCCTCAAGGTGTTAGACGAACTATTTGCAACCTGGGGTGTCCCCAGAGAGGTGAAGACAGACAATGTACCCCCCTTCAATGGGCAGGAGTTTGGCGCATTTGCAAGGCACCTGGACTTCCATCACAGGAAAGTCACACCCCTCTGGCCACAAGCAAACGGCACTGTCGAACGCTTCATGGCCACGATCAAAAAGACATTCCAGCAGGCCACTGCCAAAAGGAAAGACTTACAGATAGCTCTCAACGAGGTCCTCAGAGCTTACAGGACGACTCCCCATTCAACCACCGGCAAGTGTCTCGCCACGCTGATGTTGGGTCGCCCCATGAGAAACCGCATCCCAACCTGGGATGGAGCCCTGCGAGCTGTGTCCCCACTCACAACCATCTAGAGATGACGGAAACGGACAAGCACAACAAAGACAAGATGAAGTCATACGCCGATGCCAAGAGAAGAGCGAGATCTCCCTCCTTACATGAAGGGGATCACGTATTGGTCAAACAAGACCAACAGAAGAAAACTGACTGTCGCTTTCGTGATGAACCCTTACTGGTCACTCAACAGAAAGGCACCATGCTGACGGCGGAATCTGCCCACCGGCGAATTACGAGAAATGTGTCTCACTTTAAGAAATGCTCCAGAGACATGACAGGATCTTTACTCGACCCAATTGCGTCACTCAGTCCTGAATCACCAGAACAGAGCGCTCCGGCGGATCTGGGTCAACTGGGTGTACCCCAGACTGATGTGAACACTGGAGAAGCAAACACAAGGCCGCGTCGAAACGTCCAGCGACCAAAGAAACTCATTGAAGAAATATGAGTTCACACATCATTTTGTTTTTGTCAAGAAAGGGGGAGATGTTATATGTTTGACGGTCTAGTAGTTGGGTGGGTGGAGTTAGGTGGGCAGGGGGAGGAAGAGGAAGAGCAGGGAAAGGATGAGGGCAGATAGTGTAGGGACAGGGACGAGATAAGAAGTGTGCAATAAAGCTCAGTAATAACCACCATAGTGTCTGTCCTCATTGGCCCACGACACTACAACCCCATATAAAATACACGTGTCTCTTGGAGAGATTACTTTAGAGGCACTCACTTACTTTGAGGATGCGAGCGGCAATTCCAGGGCTGTTCACCTCTGCAAAGGCTGGATCAATGGACCATGTGCTGCTGGTTGCAGGTGGGGGGGGAGGGGGAGCAGTGAAACCAGCTCTAGTAATGACCCCTGACTGTCTCTGCCAGGCCTCTGTGGGGATTCAGAGTAGATTATTTTTTCCCTCACTTACTACACATGAATCTGGCAGGAAGTATTTAAATGTCTTTGTATTGACATTTAGCACAAAAAAACAGCAAATGAAAGCAAATGCAACGTTTTTTTTTCTCACTCATGTACTCAATTCGTCCACGCTGTTCAATGAGTTCAGAGCAGGCCCGTCCAGTGACAGACGGTCCTGCAACAACTGGTGCAACGCGAGTCACTGACTCCTTCCTCTGCGTCCCTCGGCTACGGCAAGACATGAAGTTGGCAGGGTGCAGCAAGCGACAGCACACTGTAGCAGGGTTTCTGTTCTCCCACAGAACTGTGCACAGAGGATTGGAACCTCAGCGAATTAGGGTGACCCAAAACTCACCTTAGTACCCAACAAACCCCTTACCGAGCTAGCTACAGTGTCTCATTGGTCATAACTCCCAATGTTTAGACAAACCAGAACATGAGCTTACAATACCTCAGGTTACGTGGAACACATGAGCACTCTTTCGTTATACAATCATTTCAAACCAGAACGTGGAGTAAATGAGGACACGTGAACATTTGAAATATTTATTTACTAATGCCGTCTTCTCAGGCGCAGTGTCTTAGATAATACAAGGAAACATATTATCAGAAGCAAAGTTATCAGCATAGTTACTAGTCCATAAAAAGCAAATGGTGACAGCATGTTAACATGCTGTAATGAATAAGAGTTAACAACACTTATTTCTCACCCTCCCTAACACATATATTATATTAATAGCTAAGAAGGTCTCGTTGGGTTTTAATTAGGGCGGGCCCATACCTCAGGATCCTAGAATGAAGAGATCACATCAGCATACACCAGCTCTCTCTCTGCATACAAACAGCATCAAGTGTGTTTGTGTGCCTCAAGCAAAGCAATATAAAACCCGCATAAAGGCCAAAGTTGGCAGAAGTTGCACTCATGTTATGTATATGAAGGCGCGAAGATCAGACCTCATAACAATTCAGTATCTTGTTGTTCCTGAAGCTTCAGCACTCTCTGTACAGACATAGTTTATTGAGCAAAGCTGATATCAGAGTAATAACATATTATTCTCATGTAAACCACAACGAACTACTAGGTTGAAAGCTAAATCAACAATTAAGTGTCGTGTGCAGAAGCAGCAAAAGGAAAAATGGCGTTTAAACATGTAATGTGCCTATGCTAACTTAACGCATTATAAAGATATATAGTAGCTATATGACAACACTGTAGCCAGGCTCAGGTCGGTGCGAGCTGGAGCAGGAAGCTGTAAGATCAAAGAATGGTTTGCGGACGGCAATTTTAGCAACCAGCCATCTCCCTCCCCAAACAAACTGAACTCCCTGCTCAAATAGACAGGATGTGACGACGGTCCACCATGGCACCAGGAGGTACTAGCACATAACCTGAAGGGCCCCTGACGTCAGGGTGACAGCCAGAGCTGCACCGCAGGGGAATCGCAACATTGTAGCAGTGTGTCATCGCGTGGTGCCGGATTCGGCAGTCTGGCTGGGCAGATTTGTTACGTTGCTCTCTCAGCCAGTCCAGTGCTGAGCGCAGAAATCTTTAACTATTTATGACCTTACTGAGCCCAGCAAGCAGCTGCTAGCATCACCTCTCGGAGCAGTGTGCAGATGTCTGCGTTAGGCATGTGGCTGGCGGACCCCCAACCCACCCTGCTCCCCATGAGGACAGTGTCCCAAGATGGCTAAACGCTTATCAGCTCTTCTCCGCCTCTGGGAAGACTTGTGTGAAGTCAGTGAGCAGGCAGCAGCTGATATCCTGTGTAGACCCAGCCCTGACCGATAAGTGCCGGTGCTAAGCACCGGAAAGCACTGGCACTAATTAAGCACGGAGTCATATAAACATTAAATAATGGAGGACTCAGTGCAGAGGCCTGGGGAACACCAAAACCCAATGCCTTAGGTCCTGAGTTATAAGAGGCCATCCACACTGATTGAGACCTCTCTGCCCGAAAGGAACTCAACCATGCCAAGGCTGAACCACACACACCTACAGCGCTAAGACGCTGCAGAAGAATGGTGGGGGGGTGATACCATATCAAAAGATGCGGATACATCTAGCGAACTAGTGCAACCTGTATCCCCTGATCAACCACTAGCACGATTAGTGCGCTACCTCCAACAGAGTGATCCGAGTGCTGACGCCTGGGCGGGAGCCCAACTAGGAAGGGTGGAGTTACTCATTAAACTCTAGAAAGGCAGGGAGCTGTTTATTAATGAGTCTTTCCAATTTTAATATATACATTTAATACAATGTAAATTAAATATATTACATTAATATTTAATATTGTACATACATATATAGTTATATAAAAATAAACTCATATATGAATATTTTTTTTTATTTTTTTATATATATATATATATAGTAACCTAATTAATAAACACATTTATTTTACCATATCTTATTTTTATATTTTAGGTTTAGTAATAGGAAAAGATATAATATAATGATAACAATATTTCTTTTACATTGTATTAGTTTTTTAAATATTTTAGAGTATTGATATACATATATCTATGTATATATACATAGTAATACTTTTAAAATATTAATAAAATTTATATAATGTAAAAGAAATGGTTTTATTAATTGTGTTACTACATACATATATGATACATTATATATATACACATACACAATAAATGTAAAGAAATACAAAATATATTAATTCATGTAGACAATAAATAAAGTATTGAAAATTGAAAAAAAACATAACCATTGCATAGAAATCCTGTAAATATTAAAATAAATGTAAATAGACAAACAAATGTCAAAAGATATAAAAAGATAAATAAATAATGCTGCAAAATCTATTTACCTAGTATTTTGAAAACTATTGAAGTCTAAAAATATAAAATATACTATTCACACTCTAGTTAATGCAACAATAAGGAAAGTGTAGGACTTCGGGTGTGTTAGGTTTACTATTCCTACTCCAGTCACCACAATAATATGGAAAGCAATGGACTTTGGCGGGGTTAAATCTACTACTCATACTCCAGTGAGTGCAACAGCAAAGGAAACTGTAGACTTCGGAGAGGTAACATTTACTATTCCCACTCCAGTCTCAGCAACAGTAGGGAAAATGTTGCACTTCGCAGGGGTGAAACTTACTATGCAAATTCCACTCTAAACAACAGTAGGGAAAGTGTTAGACTTTGGAGGGGTTACATTTACTGTTCCCACTCCATACAATACAAAAGCAGGGAAAGTGGTGAATTTGAGTGGGGTAAAATGTACTATTTTTACACTAAACAGCTCACTTGCGGTCCTGCACCTCGCTGGTAGCGCTGCTGTTTTAATTCCTCATATTTGTTTCTGCCTTATTTTAATAATTGGCATTGTTCTGTACGCTGTGGCAACTACTGTTACCTCTATTTGGGACTTTCCCTACCTTGTTTTTGTTGGCTTTAAAACGCCACAGTCCACTGCTGCTACCCTTGGCTGTTTGCTGTGGAGGGCGAGTTTTAATCTGATCGTCAGAACTCCCCACTTCCGGTCGGCCACTTCTAGATGCCATCTTGGTTGGCGGTCTAGTTGTTTAGTCTCCCTGACTCCACCGGTATTTAACTGGGAGATGGCTCGGTAGCGCAGCGGACGCGTGCAGCAGATGCGGGCAGCGGGCACGCCAAAGGCAAGCCCGTCTGCGCCCGTCCATGCCTGTACGTCGCCTCTCACCAGGAATGCTGGTCGGGGCTTCCTGGGATTGCCACATATTCCAGGGAAGAATTAATAACAGTTAATTATGCGACTAAGGTGTGCAGTGCGCCTCCATTAGGTCCCCTGGAGGGGCCTTTTGGTTGTTTGTGCTGCAGGTATGTCCCCCCTGCGCTACAGCCCCTCTCACCCCCTCCCACCTCTCAGCCCAGGCTGTGGCTGAAAATTCTTCATCTAAATGTTAAGTCATTGGCTAAGCACTATCTAGAAATGTATAATCTGGTCATGGAGGAATCCCCGGATGTGTTTTTTCTGACTGAGACTTGGCTCAACGACGATATGGTGGCTGAACCAAACTTAGCGCTGCCTTCTGGGTACACCATCCGTATGGTTAATAGAGAGTCCAGGGGGTGGCATTGCGGTGATTTTTAAATCTTGTTACTTGTGTCTTTTTATTAAAGAAGTAATTGAGGGCCGAGAATGTGCATGTTTCAGCATTACCGTCAGCACCCATCTGACCATATCAGGGCTGTTAGTATATCGCCCACTGGGGCCCGCCATGAAATTTAAAACTGCCCTATTGGAGGCTATTTGCACGCTCGCTATGGGCACAGCTAATTTTTGCATTTTGGGGGATTTTAATCTGCACTTCAACCTGATGCAAGACACTAAAATTTGAAGTCTGCATGCAGATTTGGCTGCTTGCCAACTAAACCAATTGGACCCTGGCCCCACCCACTTAGCTGGCCATCTGTTAGACCCTATCTCCTCTAACATTCTTTCTGCAATGGTGGAGTCTCCTAAACTCATGAGTTGGACTGACCAGTCGTTGGTAACAATGTCCTTCCCTGCAATTAAGGCTCTCAAAAGGCCACTCAACTGCCTGTTTTTAGACGCCCTTGGCGTAAACTGAGGTTGGAGGACTTTCACGCGCTCCTCGCCATGAACCCCCCCGGATCTTTTAACGATGTAGACATGGGCTATAGGTCATTTTGCAATTGGATCATCCAAGGGCTGGATTTTCTTATTCCAGCTAAATGGTCTAAAGGCTGCACTTCTGAGACCAGCCCATGGTATAATGACTTGTTGTCCACTTTGCGAAACCCCTGTAAGAAATCAGAGCATGAGTGGAGAAAGGACTACGACCCAATGATAAAAAAATGCTATCTGGCCGCGATTAAACATTACCACAGAACTATTTATGCTGTCCGAGCGGCCTAGTATGCCAACGAAATAAAGCATAGCCCTAACCTGGCCAAATGCATTTTTAAGATCCTTAAAGACCTCAGGTTAAGAAAAAACTTGGTATCTGTTATTTCATCTCAGCAGCAGTGTGAGGATCTGGCCACTTTTTTTGTTGAGAAGGTCCGTACAATCTATTGATCCTTCCCACAAGGGTCTTCTTCTCTTCCTATATCTCCTTGTGGATCCCCTGCCACTGTACCCTCTGACAGCTATCCCCAGTATTTTGCAGGAAGCGTTTACTCGACTGAGTAGAAAAGTGAAATCTGGCGCTCCTGCTGATCCTTTAAAACCTGTCCAGTTTAGGGATTCACTCTCTCTTTTCCTGGCCCCGCTGTGCCAGATAGTTAACACCTCCTTCTCCACAGCGGTGGTCCCGGTGTCATGGAAACAGGCAAGGGTATCTCCTATTCTTAAAAAAACACTGCATGACCTGACAAAACTGGAAAACTTTTGACCAATCTCTCTCCTCCCCTTGGTGGCTAAGATTGCAGAGTCGCATGTCAACAACATACTAATGAGTTTCCTGAGCACCAATAACATCTTAGATCCATCTCAAAATGGTTTCCACCCTGGTCACAGCACGGAGACTGCTCTCCTGGCTGTGACAGAACATCTGCGGACCATTCTTGATTCTGGTCAGATGGCGGAACTGATCTTGCTTGATCGGAGTGCCGCTTTTGATACGGTCTCGCATGGGATTCTGTTACAGCGGCTGGAAGAAGCTGGTGTGGTGGGCCTGGCACTGGAATGGTTCAGATCTTTTCTGACCGAAAGATCCTTCCGAGTGTAGGCCCCCCGTTTCTTTCTCAGGCGCATCCCATCGATCAGGGGGTGCCTCAGGGCTCTGCACTAAGCCCCATATTGTTTAACCTGTATGTTCAGCCTCTTGCAGCGGTCGCCAGGCACCATGGTCTTGTATGCAGATGATACGCAGCTGGTGGTGGCCCTGGCAGATGGTTCCACATTGGATGCCTCTAGGTTTAGAAGTGGTCTGGCGGCCGTTGCAGAATGTATCACAATAAATTGCCTCCAGCTGAACGCTAGCAAAACAGGGGTTCTGTTAGTGGGGAAGAAAACAAGCTTGTGGAGTGAGCAATGGTGGCCGAACATTCTTGGTAATACCCCCACCCCTAAGTCAGTGGTTAAGAACCTAGGGGTATGGATAGATTCCTCCCTTAGTTTTCAAGACCATACTAAAAAAGTTGCTGGCACCTGTTTTGGCCTCCTTCGGGGTCTTAAGCCCCTTTTGAAGTTCTTTGATCCATCTACGCTCCAGCTGATTGTTCAGTCAGCCATTTTATCCAGACTAGATGATGCTAGTTCTCTCTTGCTGGGGTCCAACCAGGCTGAGGTTCTGCGGTTGCAGCGTGTTCAGAATACTGCCGCCGGAGCCTTGATGGGACATCCGCGGACCTGCCACTCTGCTGATGCTATCCGGAGATTTCACTGGCTACCTATGGCTAAGTAAATTCAATTTAAGACACTTGTTTTCCCCTCGTTTTTGTGCCCCTTTTGCCTTCTATTCCACTATTTTTTGGTGCCCTTCCGCCCTCTGTTCCTCTCTTTTTATTGTGCCGCTCTGCCCTCTGTGCCACTCATTTTCCCCTTGTTTCCCTGCCCCTTTTTCCTTCTGTTACCTTCGTTGTCCCTCACTGCCCCGCCACTGCGTCCTGTGTGACCCCGCCCCCCTGACTGCCCACTGCCCATTCGCTGCCCCCACTTCCCGACTCCTAGCTGCTCCTCCCTTCCACCTCCCCATATATGCCGGCCACTGGCACACCGAAGGCGCTCCTAAGGCAAGCCCATCTGTGCCCGTCTGCACATGGACCACGCCCAGTGCCAGAACCTATGGCCTCCACACCCACCACGACAGCCGACACCAGCACTTTGCACACTCTCAACTCCAGAAGGAGTCATACCTGCTTCAAGGCCGCACCAAAACGCACACACGGCCCCTTCACCTGCCAGAACTGCAACTGCAGCTACACCAGCCTCAGAGCCGACGAGCCACCCGCCAAGAAAGACCCCAACAACCTCCGATACATACTACTGAACACCTGCTCCGCACGCAAGCATGCGCTCGAGCTCTGGGACCTGCATGACACAACATCCCCGGACGTGCCTTCCTGACAGAGACCTGGTTTAACGACTCCTCCGCACCCAACATCGCCATAGCCATTCCAGATGGCTACAAGATCACCCGCAAAGACCGCACCAACGGAGTCGGAGGAGGGATCGCCATCGTCCACAAGAACAGCATCAGGGTCTCAACTAGCACCAACGACGCGCTCAGCACCACCGAACACATGCATTTCCAGATCCACACAGACACTAACTCCACCCTCAGAGGCACCCTCGTCTACCAACCCCCCGGGCCCCGCCCCCAGTTCAGTAACTCCATCGCCGACTTGATCAGCACGCTCACCCTGGCCTCCACTGACTACATCCTCCTCGGAGACCTGACCTTACACCTTGAGAACAACAACAACAACAACTCCACAACCCTGATCGACAACCTCGCTGGACTGAAGCAACTTGTCACAACACCCACCCACTCCACCGGCCACATGCTCGACCCCGTCTTCTCCTCAGGCCTGCACGGCTCCGTCAGCCACACCACTGAACTCCACTGGACCGACTACCACTGCATCCACTTTGCCTTCCAGAAACCCACCACACACCACCGCACCCAACAGATCCCCCACCGCTGCTGGAGCAAAATCACCGAAGACCAACTACAGGCAAACCTCACTCTTAGCCCACCCACTGAACCCTCCAACACTGACAACGCTGTCCACAGCCTCAGATGCTGGATCGAAGACTGTGCCAGCACCCTCGCCCCGCTGAAGAACCCCCCCCCACAGAGACACCAGCAAGAGGGCCAGCTGGTTCACCCCAGAACTCCTAGCCTCCAAGCAAGCCTGCCGGAAACCAGAGAAGAAATGGCACAGTGAACAAACTTCGGACAGCCACGCAGCACACAAGGAAGCCATCCGCAACCACACCACCTCATCAGGGCGGCCAAGAGGACCTCCTTCAAGGACCGCCTCGACAACAACGCACACAATAGCAAGGAGCTCTTCAACATCGTGAAGGAACTCTCCAACCCCATCTCCAACACCACGACATCCCCCCATGGCAAGCCCTGTGCGACTCCCTCGCCACCTTCTTCCACCGCAAGATAGGAGATATTCACGACAGCTTCAACACCCAGACAGCCCCAACAGACAGCAACACAACAGACCCTCCGTACACAATCGACCACGACCCTCTGCTAGCCTGGGCCAGTGTGAGCATCGATGACACCATCAAGACCATGCGCTCAATCCACTTCGGCTCTCCTTTGAACCCATTCCTGCACCACGTCTTCAACAGAGCAAGTAGCATCATCGCACCCCACCTGTGCAACGTCATCAATCTCTTCCTCGAAACCGCAACCTTTGCAGAGACCTGGAAACATGCCGAGATAAACGCCCTACTCAAAAAACTGTAGGCAGACCCAAGAGACCTCAAGAACTTCCAGCCCATCTCTCCGCTCCCCTTCCTAGCCAAGGTCATCAAGAAAACCATCAACAGACAGCTAACCCGATACCTCGAAGAAAACAGAATCCTGGACCTTTCCCAGGCAGGGTCCTGCAGCAACCACAGCACCGAGACTGCCCTCATCGCCGCCACCGACAACATCAGGACCCTGCTGGACAACAGCAAGACCGCAGCACTCATCCTCCTAGACCTCTCTGCTGCCTTTGACACTGTCTGCCACCGCACACTACGCGCATGCCTCCACACCGCAGGGATCCGAGACATGGCTCTGGATTGGACCACCTCCTTCCCCTCCGGCAGAACCCAGAGCATCCGCCTCCCCCCATTCCGTTCCAAAGCCTCCGAGATCATTTGCGGCGTACCCCAGGGATCCTCCCTCAGCCCGACGCTGTTCAACATTTACATGGCCCGCTCGCACACATAGCCCGACAGCACGACCTCAACATAATCTCCTATGTAGACGACACTCAGCTGATCCTCTCCCTCACCAAGGACCCCATCACAGTCAAAGCCAACCTCCACAAAGGAATGAAGGCCGTCTCCGACTGGATGAAGACCAGCCGTCTGAAGCTGAACTCGGACAAGAAGGAGGTCCTCATCATCTGCTCCAACCCTTCAGCCTGGGACGACTCCTGGTGGCCGACGGCACTGGGGGCAGCCTCGACACCCACCGACCATGTACGCAACCTGAGAATCATCCTCGACTCAACGCTCTCAATGACAAAGCAAGTCAACACCATCTCCTCCTCCTGCTTTAACACCCTCCGCATGCTCCGCAAGATCTACAGATGGATCCCGAAAGACAGTCACCCAGGCCCTTGTCAGCAGCAGACTCGATGAGGGAAATGCCCTCTACGCGGGAGCCCCGACCAAGCTCATCAAACGACTACAACGCATCCAAAACGCTTCGGCAGGACTGACCCTCGACATACGACACCACGGCCACATCACCCCCCACCTGAGAAACCTGCACTGGCTCCCCGTCAACAAGAGGATATCCTTCAAGCTCCTCACCCATGCACACAAGGCACTCCACAAGACCGGCCCAGCCTACCTCAACAGACGGCTCTCCTTCTACATCCCCAACCACCAGCTACGCTACACTGACCTCTCACTCGCCACCGTGCCCCACATCCGAAGAACAACCACCGGTGGGAGATCCTTCTCCCACCTCGCCGCCAAGACATGAAACACCCTCCCACTAAGCCTACAACAGACCCAAGACCTGCTGACCTTCAGGAGGATACTCAAGACCTGGCTGTTCGATTAGTAGCACCCCCCCAGCGCATTGAGATCCTCTTGGGTATGTAGAGCGCTTTACAAATGATTGATTGATTGATTGATCGGTGATAACATCAAGGATGTCATTTGAGATGTCATCAATGATGTCAAAAATGATGTCATAGAACAAGTCATGAGTGATGTCATATGTGAGGTGATGAGTGCATGGCAAGGGCACAAATATTAGTTGGTGTAGCTAACTATAATAACTATAACTGATGAATTTCTGTGTTTTTTTTAGTTCAAAACGTTAATGTTGTCACTGACAAATTCACCTGACTATAATGTTAATTCAATCTTTGTTTTTTTCACTGAATCTCTAAGGTTTTTTTTAACACAAGAAATGTTATCATTCCTAACTACAATGTTACGGTAAATTTGGATTTTTTCAGTGGACTTCTAGTTTTTTGTTTCATGTTAAGTAATACTTAATTGCCATATGTAAATGGAACTCCCTGCCACCAGGTCCTTCAGCCAAACCCCCTCCATACAGCCAACCCCACATGTGTGGGACTGACCTTAGGGCTTCGCACTAGGAACTCCATCCCCAGGGACATTTGTTTTTTAATTATAGGGGAGATGGGCCACACTACCCCTCCCTGAGCATCTTTAGGCCCTGGAAGCACCATCTCCCAGGCCGTGTATTTGTTTAATGGGAGGGGACCATGCAGAGCCACTTCCAAGCTGTTAGCCCCTGGGCACCCATCACGCAGGATAACTTATTTAAATAAAGGGGAGAGGGCAACCTGAATCCCCACCCACTCTTGTTATTCCTTTATTTCGGCTCAAAAAGCCACAAAAGGCATAGAGAAACATATCTTACACAGAAGCAAAAAGAGACACATTCATATAAAAAACAACAATGAATCATTACAATATGTGAAAGACATTAAGAAACCTCCGGATAAAACAGTAAAGTGCAGCACAGATTAATAAATATTCTAGATGTTTGCACAAGTTCCTCTAAGGTAAAATCACGCTATACAAAGATAAAAAACCTGTAATATATATTCATTTTATACAAAACAATTTAAAATATTCCTTCATTTGGAAGGTTAGCAAAGGCCAATTCATTGACAGCAGTGCAATTTAATCATTCAGAGTAAGTGCCATTGACTCTATGATTCCTTAAGCCCAGTAGCCTTCATTCTAATGAACCATATTGAAAGCAAATCAAATATACGAGGCATTCTCTAGTGTCCTAGTGTCGATCTTACATAACCTTAAGGCATTGTGGTGCTCACTTAGGCCGAAGATGTGACAAAGTGCGCTAATCCAATTGGAGCACTGCTTCATGTAAGCACTGCAGAAAAATATTATATGTTCATAATTTTCAAATTCCTGGTAACCCAATGGACACTGTTTAGAGCAATCAATTTCCTTGTGCCAGGAACAAGTAAAGGAGGCCTATGTTAAAATGCCTAATCTGAATTACTGGCGACTAGGCGATATCCCCATTTGGCGATTACCACCGAGTGAGGAGATCGACGTGTGCACCGGAACCCAGAAACGGCAAACAACGGAGCCAGGAGGCCACCCTGGTCCGAAGGCCAGAGAGAAAAAAAAAAAAGAAGCGGACCATGAGCTGACTGGCACTGAAAAATGGAGCCAGGAGCCCACCCTGGTCCGAGATATGGAAACCGATCCGATCCGCTATGAAAGCGGTAAGTGATAAGCCAAATATAGTAGCAGGAGAGTAAAGGTGCATGAAGATAGCGCCAAAGAGTTGCAAGCGCAAAGTGAGGACAAGCGCGCACAAGCGCCTGAAAGCGAACGTACCTGCTGCCGAAATACAAAAGACGCGCGAAGCTTAAGGAAACTCTTGCAAGAGCAAGGCTGCAAGCAGGGAACAGAGGCACGAACAGGGAACAGGGAACAGAGGCACGAACAGGGAACAGAGGCACGAACAGGGAACAGAGGCACAAGCGGGGAACGGAGGCACAAGCAGGGAAGAGAGGCACAAAAACCGGGTCACAAGCAGGGAACAGAGGCACAAGCAGGGAACAGAGGCACAAGCAGGGAACAGAGGCACGAACAGGGAACAGAGGCATGAACAGGGAACAGAGTCACAAACAGGGAACAGAGGCACCAACCAGAGGTTCACTGGAGCATGCAGACAAAAATGAATCCATGCGATGGGCACTGCCAGGCCGGGCAACGACAAAAACCTACTTTTTACTTGCAACATTAGCATTTGGGGACTTCTACACGGGAACTGGTGCAGCAGGACAGGGTGGATTTTGTTTCCCTGCTATTTGTATTCGAGTGAGGATAGGAATAATACGCCGGCATCCGTGCCCTCGCAAAAAAATGCAGGGAACCATACCAATACAAAAATAATAATCTGTACACATGACTCCACGTTAGTCCCTTTGGAGGCAGCGAAAGAAGAGACTGTGTTTTGTTCTCGCACATCCGAGGTCCGGGCTTGATTTAAATGGTGTGTTTATCACACACAACAATTTTTTTTGTCACATTATTCCTCAAGTCACAAACTAACAAAACACACACCGCACTGAATTGTTACATAAAGGTGCCTGGTTTGTGCTTAAACTCTGGTGAAGTGTTTGCATGCCTTGGGGCCCGACGTGCTATTAAACAGGGTAATCAAAAAGTAAAGTTAACTACGGAATCCTAAATTTTACATTATGTTCTCGAATACCCCTCGTGCTTTATTTACATTCTGAAACCTGCAATTTCGGTTGTCAAATTATGAGTGGAGTACTACAAATCCCAGAATGCAACGTAAATACTCGGCTTGTTCTGCCAGTCACTATGATGTAACAGGTGGAACAGAGAGCGTGGCTGCTGTGCGCAGACAGACATGAATGACAAAGCAGGACCTTGCATGCAGGAGAAGCGGTGGGGGCCTGTGGCCCCGGGTGCTGGACATCCATATTGGTGTTTCTTACGAGAGACATTTTGTCGCCTTGAGCCCATCAACGCTCCCCTCCCCCCTTGGGCACGCATCTCTCGAACAGATTGACCGGTCTTGCCTTTGTATAGCAGAAGGATAATTTCCTGCCCGAGGGTGCAGGGCCAGGCTGTGGCGGAAGGGCAGTGTGCGCGTGTAGACAGTGCTTATTTAATCTGCCCTCCCAATCCATCAGACTGTCGACTGGGCCCTCTGAATCTGTAATGCGCCGCAGATTCACTTACACCTTATAAAGCCTGTTCTGTAAGCGACCTTATGCTTGAGGTATGCATGCCACCTGTGTCCTCGGTGCAAAAGCGCCTGAAAGCCACCAGTGCACATGGCTGTCCCATTGCGAGTACAGGCAGAGCCTGTGCACTGTCACTGGGCCACGCATGTGTAATGCACCATCTACGGGATGATTTACATATATTTGCGACCCATCTTATGCTGGAGGTACCCTCCTATACACTCCATGCATAGTCGCACGGACACTGAAAGCGTACCTGGCTGGGCCGCTAGGACCCCGTGCGAGTGACAGAGAGCACAAGGTGTCAGTGGGCCAGCGGCATCAGTAACATACCATCCGAGTATGAGATCCATGATAGAAATATCCTTCTGTGTACTCAATGCAAACGCGCCTTGAAGCAGTCAGTCCATGCACTTGGCTGGGTCTCCAGGGCCCCGCGCGAGTGACAGAGAGCACATGGTGTCAGTGGGCCAGCGGCATCAGCATGAATGAGCCCGAGAGCCATCTTATGCTGGAGAAATCCTGTGTACTGAATGTCAAAGCGCTTTGAAGCTGCCAGTGCACATGGCTGGGCCGAGAGGACCCTTTGAGAGTGCAGACCGAGTCTATGCACTGTGCGAGGGCCAGGCCTGTGTATTACACCATCTATGGTATGGTTTGAATGAAGCCATGGCCCTCCTTATAATGAAGGCATCCTCATGTACAGTCTATGCAAAAGCGCCCTGAATCCGCCAGCACAAGGGGCGGCCTATTAAATGCAACATGTGTGACGTGCTTAGTTATACTGTGCACGTCCATCAAAGGGAAACACATGAAGATGACGGGAGCCTCTGTTTTGCATGCGATTCGGTTTAAAAAAAGAACACACTGTCTAAACTCGCTTCGTGTCCTTTTCCCGCATCGGACATCTTCACAGAGGATGCCAATGCTCTTTTTTATAAGTCAGATACTGGAACACATTGTTTTAAATAATTTTGAATTATTTCATAGGTTTGCTGCTTACAACGTGAGGCCTGAACAAAACACACCTGCGGCGCGCGATCTGAATGTGTGTTGCACAAAAATTAGATCACAACGTTGTTAGTTAGTTAGTTAGTTTGTTTCCATCCGTAAAAAATAAGTCCTCCCCGCACCCCTTCTCCAAAACGGACCTCGTTGTAAGGAAAATAAGGACAACTCATTAAAATACAAGGAGCTTAAATTGCCGACACGGGTGCAGGAGACCCGGTATCGAGCCTCGTGGTCGCGTTCAGAGCCTGCATCGATGGGCCAATCGACAGCAAGCACAACGAACGTGGAGGGGGCAGCACAACGAATGAGGGAGCAGGACAGCAAGCACAACGAACACGTGGGGGGCAGCACAACGAACGAGGGAGCAGGACAACAAGCACAATGAATGCGGGGGGTGCAGCACAACGAAATAGGGGGGCAGCACAACAAACGAGGGATCAGTACAGCAAGCACAACGAACGTGGGGGGGCAGCACAACAAACGAGGGGGGGGGGCAGGGCAGCAAAGAGTACTCACCGGAGGACTTGGCAGCTTCTGGACTTCTTCCAGCGGCGGTCGGGCAGATATGCCGTCAGGAAAGCGGCGCCATTTTCGCATTCGGGGGCGTGTTTTTTGCGGTTAAGTGACGGATGACGTCACAGACTTAAAAACGGCTAAAAACACGCCCCCGAAGCCGAAAAAGACGAGGCTTGAACGGAGTGATGCCCCTCTCCTCCAATGGCTGGCCTCCGTTTAGGAAGGCAGCCAATGGAGAAGAGGGGCGTGTTCAAGCCCTCACACTGTGTTTACATAAAATCTCGGTTGCGCGAACACTGCTGCGCAGTGTAACGCTAGGCCGAGACCTAAAAAGGACAAAATAAACTTTAAAATAAGAGAGACAAGGCACCGAAAGGAGAACAAAGGAAGAATTGATGAAATAAAGGAAATAGAAGAGGAAGAAGAAAAGATTGCCAAGAGAAAAGGAGAATAAAAGCAAGCGGCAACGATGAGAAGCAAAGCACGCAAGCAATCTGGCGCAGACCACTACCATTCAGCCTATCGGAGCCACAAGCTGGGATCCGGTGGGAAAGATGGATAAAAAAATTTGAACGATACATGACTGCGAAAGACGTCCCTGACAGCAAACACTTGCACCTGCTTCTAAATCTCGCTGGGGACGAAATAGACGATCTATTGTTAACATTCCCTGCCGATCAAACAGCGGATTACAAGGGAGTGATGAAGTGTCTTACGCAGAAATTCGACCCTCAACACAATGTCGATTTTGAGAGGTACACGTTCAAGACGGCATGCCAACAAGGGGATGAGAGCCTAGACGACTTCTCGACGAGACTGAGAAAACTGGTCGCATACAGCGAGTTCGAAAAATTTGACAATGAGCAGGCAATAAGGCTCAGCATCATTGAAGGTTGTCAATCGGTGGAGTTCCGTACACGCGTCCTGAAGGAACGAACGACATTGGAGAAGATATTGACAATGGCCGGCACGGAAGCAACAGCACATGCCAAACAAATGGAGATAAGAAAGGAAAAGAGAGCAGCGGTAGCACATCGAGTCACTGGGAATAAAAAAAAAGAGTTCCAGGCGCCGGTCCCACCAAAGAAGGGTGAACAAACATGTTATCGATGTGGCCTCGAGTTCCCACATGTCGGTGCTTGCCCAGCAATGGGCTAGAAATGCAGGAAATGCAACAGGGACAATCACTTCTCCAGCACGTGCATGATCTGACAGTTTAGAAGTGAGAGAGGCAGAACAATGAGACCACGAATGACCAGTAACAGGTATGCACGTTACATAGAAACAGCAAATCGCAGATCCTCTGACGAGTCCAAAGAGACAGCAACACCCGCAAGGGAGTAGAGACTATATCTGATGACAGACGCACCCAAGGAAGATAAAAGGACAGAACTCATTTATCTCGTGGAGAAGCAGCAAATTAAGAAAACAGCCACTGTGGACATTGAGGTAGGGAGTCACCAAGCTAAGTTCGTACTTGACAGGGGAGCCACATACAGCATCATGTGCATGTCAGAATACAAGAAAATGAAAGTGAAACCAAAGCTATCACCTTAGACTGTGGAGGTGTTCATTTGGGGATCCAAGAGGCCAGTGGAAAACTTTGGAAAATTCACAGAGACATTGACATACAAAGGCAAGTCACACCAAAAAGAAATACACATACTGCAAGGCGACATCCCAGCAAAATGCCTGCTAAGCAATGTGACGGTGCAGGTGATGGGGCTACTAGCAATGACATACCACATGTCAGAAACAGAGAACATTCTACAAGAATACCCAGCCATACTGAAGGGCCTTGGAAAGCTAAAAGGAAAATAGATAACGCTACACATAGATGAATCAATCAAGCCAGTGGCCCAACATCATAGACGAGTGCCGATTCACCTACAACCACAGGTGGAAAAAGAAATAACAAACTTACTAGCACAAGAAATCATTGAATCGGCTGAAGGGCCAATGCCTTGGGTGTCTCCGATTATGGCCGTTCCGATGAAGAACACCTCAAAGATCCGCATCTGTGTGGACATGAGGATCCCAAACACCGCAATCACAAGGGAACGTCACCCGGGGCCACACCTTAATGACATGATCAGCTGTCTCAATGGGGCCTGCTGATTTTCGAAGCTGGATCTGTGCAAAGGGTACCATCAATTGGAACTAGACCACCAGTCTCGGTACATCATGACGTTCTCCACACACCTGGGTCTGTTCAGATACAAGTGGCTGAGCTTCGGAATGTCATCGGCTGCAGAGACATTCGAGGAGACAATAAGGCAGGTGATAAGACCGGTACAGAACAGCCTAAACTACAGCGATGACATTTTGGTGTTTGGACAAACAGATAAGAACATGACAGAGCTCTGCATCAAGTGTGCTCACTGCTGGAGCAAGCAGGTCTAACATTAAATGAAGACAAATACGAGCTGGGGAGAAGGGAATTGGTGTTTTTCGGACACATCTTCTCCAAGAAGGGGATGCGACCAGACCCGAGCAAAGTAGAAACGCTGAGGAGCGCAAAACCCCCGACGGATGTTGCGGAAGTGAGATCATTTCTAGTCTTGCCAGCTACTGTGCTCAATACATACGGGATTTCACCACGGTAAGCACACCGCTAAGAGAGCTGACCAGACAAGGACAGAAATTCATCTGGTCTCAGGAATGCTACGAGTCCTTCGAGGAAATCAGAAGAGCAGTAATGACGGTGGAACACCTCGCTTACTTTGACCCACAGCTGTGCACTGAACTGACAGTAGACACCAGCCCAGTAGGGTTAGGGGCCATACTAGTGCAACACCTGCCATGAAGAGATTCACCAAGGAGAGTTGTCGCATATGCTAGCAAAAGTTTAACAGACATTGAGAAGGCATACTCGCAACCAGAAAAAGAAAGCCTGACGGTGGTATGGGTGTGCGAGCACTACCACATGTTCATCTACGGGAAGCCATTCACCATCATAACTGACCTCCAGGCACAGGTAACGATCCATGGCAGCCCGGCAGCCAAAATGCCATCACAGATTAAGCGCTGGGGCATAAGGCTGATGGACTATGATTTCACAACTGTACACAAGCCAGGGAAAGAGCACAACCCGGCAGACTACATGTCGAGACACCCGCTGCCGCAGGCACAAGAGACGACATCAATGGCAGAATAATACCTAAATTTCATACTGCAGCAGAACACCCTGTCACTGATAACACTGATGGAGAAAGCCAAGGAAGATGCCACCATGCGACTGGCCGTCGAGACAATGAGGAGGCAGAGATGGAGACACGTCAACAATAACTACAAATGGGGCGAAGAAGTATGCCAGGAAGAAATACTGGCTCTAAAAAAGATACAGCAAGAACTTTCTGAAATGGATGCAGGAATACTGATGCGAGGGACAAGAATTGTGATACCAAGGTCACTCGGGCGGCACCTGGTCAGTCTGGCTCATGAATTGCACCGAGGCATAGTGGCAATGAAGAAACTGCTAAGGGAAAAAGTATGGTTCCCTGGCCTGGACAGAATGGTGGAAAGCACCATAATTCACAACATGCTACCTCTGCCAAGTAACGGGGTCACCAGCCAGGCATGAACCACTGCTGATGGCTGAACTGCCAAGAGTGGTGTGGACAATATTAGCTGCTGATTTCTTTGGGCCGCTGGTCACAGGCACTTATCTGTTCGTAGTCGTGGATTTGTACTCACGATTTCCTATAGTGCGACAGGTATCATCAACATCAGCAACAGCGACCGTACCAATCTTAGATGACATATTTGCAGAGTGGGGCTCGCCAGACACACTAAAAACAGACAATAGTCCTCCATTCTCAGGAGAAGAATTCCGCAGATTTATGGCCTCCCTAGGGATAAACCATAGGAGGATAACTTCGCTGTGGCCTCAGGCGAACGGAATGGTGGAGAGGTTCATGCAGAACATCAAAAAGGTAGTTCAAAGATCAAAGCTGACGCAGATATCACTTGGCCAAGCTCTGTGTCAGTTGTTAAGGGACTACAGAAACACACCTCACAGCACCACAAGAAGATGCCCGGCGGAGCTAGTACTGGGAAGAACGAGGACTACCACAAGTAGAAGCAGCCATGGCACCAGAGCGCAACAGCGTTGCAGAAAATGATAGAGAGGCAAAAGAAAAGATGAAAACGTATGCAGACGCCAGGCGACACGCCATCCCGTCCCACCTGAAGGAAGGGGACCAAGTGGAAGTGCGTCAACGACAACAAAGGAAATCTGACAGCATGTTCTCCAAAGACCCGCTGACAGTAACGAAAGTAAAAGGCTCAATGAAGAAGATCAACAAATAGGGGCCGCCCCGAGAAGAGTCTGTCGACGGCCCAAAAGATTAATAGAAGAAATGTAATGGTCAGAATAACACCGGCATGTGCCCAGACAGACCTGCACCTAGTTACATCTCTGGGTTTGTTTGGGTCATCATTTGTTGTGACGAAAGGGGGAGATGTAGTGACCTGGGGAAGGGCACTAGGACCCTTCCATGACCACATCCGGTCAGGAGGGTGCGGGGATGGGCATTCACAGGACAGAGGGGATAGGAAGCAGACGTACATGTGGCATCTGCGCATGTAGAACAAAGAATAAAGAAGATATGAAATGCCCTACCAGTGTCCTGTGTCCTCTGTGGGTTCGAGGGATGCGACAAATTCTCATACAGATGGGTTACTAACATATTTCATAAAAGGTTCAAAATCTGTTGCACATTAAAAAGATAGCTAGAAATATGTAAGGCTACCTGAGATTACAACAGATACTTTTTCTCCAAGATTGTAATTCCAGTAACACAATTTTAAATGTTCATGGGCACCTCAGGATATTCCTGTCTGGTGGAGCCAATAGTTTCTCAGGTCTATTATAGATAACAATATTTTTATTTGAGAGAGCCAGGAATCGTTCTAATTGTTTGCCCAACTAATAACTTTCTACGGCAGTCTCTATATAGGGCCAGATCTTTGGTGGTCCAAAGACTGAGCCAATGTAAAATAGGTTTCAAAGCAGCGATGTCATAAATTGACCTGTGATTAAGACTAAATCTCAGTGGAATCATTTGGGCACACATGAAGAGTCTCAGAAGTGACTTTATGAAAGTAAAATCTGGCTTTTCAAGTGACGCTATATTACAGTGACCCCATAGATCTGCCCCATACAATTCTGCCTTGCACGCTTGAATGTTATATATTTCTACATATCAAAGGTGGATGCTCTTTTGGCAAATCTTATAATAATCTCTGCTTTGTATGTTAGTGCCAGCTTGCTTTTCTCTATGTGGGGTGACAATTTATGAAAATGGCTAAGCCTCACTCCTATATAATCAAATTCAAAGACTCTGCCTAGTGCCTTTCCTTCTAGAGTGACCATCCCATTGATGCTTTTATGTGCGCTAAATATCATGAATTTTGTTTCAGTACTATTGATCTCTAGTCCATGGTTTTTGATAAATAGAATACATTTTTCTAAACGAAAAGATAGACCTCTAGCAGTTTTAGACAGCAGCATAGTGTTGTCTGCAAACAGCAGACCCGGTATTTTTTGGCCAGATATTTTGGGTGAGTCGTTTCACAATCTAGGAGGTAGTGGATGCACCCACTTATATATAGTAAGGAAAGAGTAGGGGCCAGCACACATCCTTAACAGACGCCTCTTCTAATGAATATATTTTCCATCTGTTTTTCCATTTGGACCCCACCTAAATTGTGTAAAATTATTTGCAGACAGCGCCTGAATTAAAGACAGTAGACCAACTGGGACCCCCAGCTTTCCTAAGACATCTCAAAGGTTAGCTCTCAGGACAAGTTCTAATGCAGCACGGAGGTCCATAAATGCTACAAATAGCAATCCTCGGACAACATACACTGTTTTCAATTTTATGAACAAGAATCGGAGAACTTGGTTGATTATACTTATATCAGGTCTGAATCCTGCCTGAAAATGAGTTTGCACTTTATCCGTAGATATCCAGTCCCCCAGCCCAATTAAAATTTGCATGCTAGAAACTTTTTGCACATTATCTATTAAGCTTTTAGGATGGTAATTTTCCGGAATTGATTTGTCCCCCTTTTCAAAGATTAGGATAATTTATGCGCCTTTCCAAGACCTTAGGATTGGCACTCCAGCTGGTTTGGCATTAGATATGCAGTTAATATACAATTCCTGGATCTAAGGTTCTGAGCGAGACAGGTATGTCAGGATTCTATCCAACCTTGGGGCTTCCCCTTTCTTCTGAGCCTGTATTGCCACTATGGTCTCTTCTAGAGTGTAGGAAACGAATTCTCCTTCATTAAATTTGTTACTAGTTGGAATGACAATATTTGATTTGTGCTCGCTGGAGGGTGTGTCTACATAGAGAGTTAAAATCTGCACCTCCCAAACCTTTGCTGTTATATATTATTCAGGGCATGCATATTTTCTAAGACCATCATGGGTAACTAGTTGCCAGAAGCGCCTAGAATCCAGTCTTTTTATTGTGGCTAATAAGTCTTACCAAATACTAATCTCCCACTGGGATTTATTGCTATTAACGATATTTGCATACTGTTTTTCCAGCTTCAAGGATCTCCGACCTCTGTTTGATTTCACCAAACAATGTTTTACGTTTTTACTGATTTATTAGACCATTCATTGGCTTTCATTTTTTGGGGATGTTTTCGCTACTGGCATCACCTCCTTTGCTCCTTGCATCTTATCCATGAAGTCAATGCAGAAACAAACCAAGGTACTGCTTTCAGCTGGTCAAAGCTGGTCCATCTATCCGATCCGAGCTCCATTGCGGTGGGATTCGACCCACCTAACGCTACACTACATTTAAATTAAGCTCTATTTTGCAAACCAGGTGTGGTATTTTTTTGTGCGGGGTTTTCACTGTTTTAGTATTTGAAGTGTTGCACAAATACTTTGCACATTGCCTCTTAAGTTAATCCTGCCTGTTCTGTACCAAGCTATCGGGGGCTGAGCATGGGTTAATTTAGGGTGTATTTGTGTCCTACCCTGACTTGGATTGTGGTTCCTGAGTGAGCAGGGTACATACCTCTGCCAACCAGAAACACAATTTCTAACACTGGTGGAAGAGGTGAGATTGGACTTGTGTTTGTGCAGTGCTAAGCAGTAATCTTGTGTACACTACCATTCCATCCCTAAGATGAACTCAAGTCAAATCCAAATGTATCCTCTCTCTGCACCTGTGTGTAAAAAGTGTGATTTCAGATGCAAAGATGCAGTCTGAGCTGGCCAGCCTGGAGAGTTACACAGTGCCCCAACTCCAGGTCTTTTGCCAGGATAAGGGATTGCCTGCCAAGTGGAGTATCAAAAAGGCAGAGCTTTAAGGCCATGAGCAGAGGCCCATCAAACTCCTACAGACAATGAGGAGGTGGAGGAGCTGGATGATAAGGAGGAATTGTACCAAGACTCACAAGAGGGTCTTGGGCTGCTGCCTGTGGAGGAGAGAGGTAACATCCTTCCACGATTAGAGATTCCACCCCAGGCAGAGAGCAGTGTGCCCTCCAGGGGTCTGTCTCCAGAGGAGCTGGAGGACAGGAGGGAGGAGAGAAAGCTTAAGTTGGAACTTGCTTAGTTAGAGAAATAGCAAGCTCTGGAAGAAAGGAGGCTGGCCATGGAGGAAAAGCAAATGGCCCATGAGCTGAGCCACAGCCAGCTGAACATTAAGGCCTTGCAAGTAGAGTGCAGCAGTAATGGTGGCAGCATACTGTGTTGTCCACTAGAGAAGGGAAGGTTTGCATCCCAAAAGATTTGGTGCCCAGTTATGTGGTGGGGATGACATTGATAAGTGGTTCTCCGGTTATGAAGTGGCTATAAGGGTGCACAAGTTTCTTGTGGAATACTGAGGGTGTAGCTTATGGAGGTACATGCCGACGATGGGGAGGGACACACTCCTGGGGCTAGAGTTAGAGGACCAGACACAGTACACTCCCATAAAGGCCATACACAATTTGGATTGAGACTTTAGAGGTTGTAATCAGAGCTTCAGTAGCAGCCACAAGCTTTACACACAGACCTGCGTGGACTTCTTAGATTATACCAGCAAGGCACAGCAGGGTTGGGTGATGGGAGCAAGGTAGTTGATTTCACTTGGCTGTACAACTTAATTATGAAGGAGCACATGCTCAATGTTTGTTTTTCCTAATGGAGAGCAAGCTGACTGTTCCCAGGAAGCTGGCTGAGGAGGGGAACATCTGGGTCAGCACCAGAGTGTCCAAGAAGGCATCTGAGGGGGACTCCAAAAAGGATGGTCGGGGTTCAATCAGAAGAAGGAGAGGTAGATAAAAAGAAGGAGTTCTCTTAAGGCCCACAAAACAGATGGAAAGGCACATCTTTTAATTTCCATTCTGGCTCCCATAAAAAACACTTCCCTGAGAAAAGACAGAAAAAACCCGAGTGGTATGAGTGCTATGAGTATGGACCCCAAATGCCCCAAAAGGGCACAGCCTACCCCTGTAGGTAAGACAACAAGGATGGCAAGTGTAGTGCTTGGGGAAATGTCTGTCCCAATCAGTGGTAGGGAGGAGTCAGTGAAGTTACCCTAGTTTCCCTGGCTTCCTCTAAAGCCCATATGCCTTCTGCAAAGTATGGAAAATGGGTCACCATTAATGGGTAAGGTGTTGAGGTTCTGAGGGACAGAGGAGCCAGCATGACTGAGGTAAGGAGTCAGCTGATGTTCCAGAGCAGGTTTTACCCAATATATTCCATGAGGTTGTAGTAGCCAAAAACCGTGAGGGTCGCTATCCAGTGGCCCTTATTCCATTTGAATTGGTTGGGTTACAGGTTGTCCAAAAGTTGCACTGAGCTCTGCCATGGAACCAACAGGTCCATGGCTATCCTGGAAGGTAGGCAAGAACGTCTGGAGCCTAGAATAATGGCCCAGACAGCTGCCACAAGAGGGAAGGACAAGGAGTGTTGGAATCCAGCCCCTGAATGTCTCCCGGCTGAGGTGGATGGGGTGCCAGAGGATGTTTCCCCAAGCCCGTTGTAGAGGACATTGCCTCCGTTGGTTACCTAATTGATCTTGCTGAATGGCAAGCAGAATGGAGAACCACCAAGAAGGAGTTCTGCAAGGCTAAGAAAGAGTGCCCAACCATGGAAGGTATGAGGCAGAAGGTATGAAGCAACAGCCCATAGCCCAGGCAGCCGGTGATGCTTCTAGTAATCACTGAATTTACTGGGAGGCAAACTTACTGCCTAAGGCACCTGTACATAGGGTAACAAGGGTACTGTTAGTTCACCAATGGACAGGGCCTTCCTACTGGACTCGCTCATGAGATACACATGGCAGGACAAGACCTTTGCCAGGCTTTTCACCTACTTTTACTTGCCCAGGATGAAGATTTCCTGGGATGCATTATGCAGGACTTGCTTGTCTTGCCTGGCCAGTGGGAATACAGAACAGAAGCACCCCTGAATCCTTTGCCTGATGTTGGCAAGCATATTGAAAGGGTAGGCATTGACATTGTAGGGCCTATGGAACCAGAGAACCAGATATATTCTGGTTCTGGTAGATAATGCCAAGAGGTACCCATAGTCCATCCCTCGGAGACCCACATTTGCATATGCAGTGGCTAGGGCCCCCAGGGGGATTTTTACCAAGGAATTGGTGTCTGGCAGAGGTACCAACTTCATGTATGCTCATATGCAGTCAATATGGAAGGAGAGTGGAGTCACCTATAGATTTTCTGCACCCTACCATCCACAAACTAATGAGCTTGTTGAGAGATTGAACATGGCCCTTAGAGACTTAAGTACCTATGCCCATGAGGCATAAGTGGGATGCCCTTTTACCATGCCTGCCATCTGCTTACAGAGAGGTACCACAAAAGGAGGTTGGCTTTAGCCCCTTTGAGCTTCTGTATGGTCATTCTATAAAGGGACGTCTCAGACTGGTTGAAGAGGGGTGTGAGTAAGCTCTCTGAAAGCCTACCCATGATGCTGTTTGCTACCTGCTATCCCTCTGAAGCCAGATGGGCAGGTTTTGGAAGCCAGCTTCGGAAAACTTGGAGGCCAGCCAGGAAATAATGAAGTAGTGGTATGGCAGGACGGCTAACCGTATGGAATTTCAGCCTGGGCAAAAAGTGTGGGTGATGAAGCCTGTGGATCCCGGAGCCCTCCAAGTCTGTTGGGCTTGGCCCTTTTGGATTGTTGAGAGAAAGGGGGAGGCCACTCACCTTGTGGCCCTCAAGACCCTCAGACACCGACTAAGATTTCTCCATGCCAACCATCTCAAACCACGCTTTCAGAAGTGTGAGGTCACCATGTTGTTGGTGACAGATGGTGGGGAGAAAGAGGACAATGCATTTCTCCCTGACCTCTTAGCCTCCAAAAACAAGGATGGGTCTGTGGAAGGGGTAAATCTTTTCCCTACTTTGACTTCAGAAAGAGCAGAGGGGCTGTCACCAGTTTTTGGGACAGTTATTCTCTCTGTTCTCTCTGTTTTCCCTCACTCCTGGGCTTACATATTTCTGTAACCATGACATTGACGCAGGAGGCAGACTCCCTGTCTAGAATAAAATCTATAGGCTGTCTGACAAAGGGAGGGTCTGCATCAAGGCTGAGGTATCCAAGATGTTGGAATTATGGGTGATTAAACCCTTCAGTAGCCTCTGGTCCAGCACTGTGATGTTGGTACCAAAAACTGCCCCACAGGGCCCTACACTATAACTTTGGTTCTGGGTAGATTATAGGGGTCTCAAGTCAGTCACCAGGACTGATGCTCAACCCATTCCCCGGGCTGATGAGCTGATTGACAGCTTATCGGCTGCCTATTTCCTGAGTCCTTTTGATTTTAGTTCAGAGTACAGGCAAATTGCCCTAACTAAAGGAGCCAATGAAAGCTCAGCCTTCTCCACTCCAGAAGGCCAGAAAGCCACAATCAATTTAAAGTGATGTCCTTTTTTGGCTCAAAAATGCCCCAGGCACTTTACAGAGGCTGGTGAACCTGGTGATGTCTGGTATGGAGGCCTCAGTGCTGCTTATTTGGATGACACAGCTGTCTTCTGTAGCAGCTGGAAGGACTACTTTTTTCACCTCCAGGAAGTGCTTCATGTCCTGTGAAATGCAGGCCTGACTATCAAGGCCAATGAGTGCCAGATAGTGCGCTTGGGACACTTGGTGGATGGGGTTAAGGTGCAGTTCCACTAGGTTAAGATACAACCATCATGACCTAGGAACCCCTAAAGACTCAAACGGTTGTGAGTGCCTTCCTAGGCCTCACATGTTATTACCGGAGGCATGTCAAGGGATATGGCACCTTTGTTGCCTCCCTGACTGAGCTGATTTCTAAGATTTGTAAGAAGCAGCCCAGAAATGTGATTTGGATAGAGTCATGCTGTCATGTATTCCTATAGGTCCTGAATCGATCCCCCTATTCCTGACCCTATTCTAGTTAAACAAACCAACAAGTTAACTAGCAGTCAGCCCATGAGGCAGAAAACCCCCATGATGCAGATACCGTTATCTGACGCAGTCACACTACGGCACAGGAACGTGTTATCTGATTAGGTCATAACGCTTGCGATCTAATTAGACAAGCGATATTCCTCCAGCCCCTGATAAGGCATACGGAGTTCTCATAACAAATCAAACCTATGACAACCTGGGCAAAACCCTGCGGCCCTTGTTTTGATTTCACCGAGAACTTTAGTAAAAGAATGTGCTAACGAGCAAGTCGTATGACATCTTTATTGACGTATCTATGTCCATCCTTACGTCAATCTCGGCACCTTAAAGGTATAAATATTACCGATCTTGCCATATGCAAACACACGTGTGGTGACGAGACGGAGCAGCCATACTTGCCGAAGCCAAGAGCAGAGCAGACCCCGCTGGCAGCAGCCCCGCCTTTCTGACGCGCTGAGAGACGCGCTGCTTTCTCCTGCCGAGAATCCAGCACCGGCGTTTCTGGGCAGCCCTCGCAGGCCGCCTGGAATATCGAGACCAGAGAGAGAGATACCATTCCTCATTCATCCTAACTTCCAGGTACAGAACTGAATAACCCCTCACAGAGAATTCTTAAGTTATTTCACTTGGCAAAAACAAACTTAACTTAAACTGTAACTTTCTATTCCCGCCCACGTATTAGACTTAGGTCAGGTACACGGGGTAGGCGTATCTAGAAACACCAGTTGAGTACGTTTAGTCAAATGTATATGTGTATGTAATATATTTTATTCATTTTAAAACATCTTATGGCTTAGAAACCATATCAATGTTTCTACAGTATTATTTTATACTATTGCTTTTAATGTATGCACTTTACTTAACTATAAGTATTGCAATAATATCGATCCATTTCTCTTGTATGAGAAAAGAGACTGATCAATAAATAACACCTTTTTATTGAACACGCCCGTCTCTTCCTTTTCTCTACATTCTGATGAGACTAAGAATGCACGTACTGACTGAGTAAAATAATTTGCCTTTTGTTCACACGACTCTCGAGATTGACTCTTGATTAGGGGAGAGCAAAGTTGTCATGTTCTATGGTTGTCAGAAACTAAATCCCTTCTTGTCTAATCAGGGAAGTTAAGTCCTCCTTGAACATTCGAGAAAGTTTCTAGTGAACTCTGAGCTAAGCTGGCAAACCCAAAACTTTAAGTCTAGTATCGACAGTAGTAGACCTAGTTAACGTCTGGCCTAGGCCTTTACTGCTGTAGGTATTATTCCAATGCGCAGAGCCTATTGGGAAGATAGGAACTACACTACATGGCGCCCAACGCGTTTGGAAAGGGCGATAAAACTAACGTAAGACATTTAGAGTAACTGAGTCGTGCTTTCTCACTCAGACCCCTTTTCCCAAATACTCCAAAGACGTCTGGAGTGGGTGAAAGGTTATATCCGCCAGACCTCGCAGGAGGGAACTCCTATGTATGGTTCTTGGTATAGTCAACGTTGAAGGATAAACAGTTCCAAAATATTGTGCATCTAATCTTTCTTTCCATAAGAAACCTGATCTGCAAACAAACAAAATAACCTTCAGGACAGTAAAATGTCAGACAATGAAGAAGAAAGAGAGGCAGTTAGATTAGCAACTGAACTCGCAGCAGCTGATGCTACCATGCAGGCAGCAGACCAGGATATAATACTCATCCCGGTCATCAAAAGGAGATCTATAACCCTGAAACTTATAGAAAATGGACTGACACCTAGAGGTGGCACAGTCATATTCGTAATTGAGGCACACGAATATCGGCAGACAGAGGTATATTATTCATGGATACATTTTCCAGCAGCAAATGCTGTAACAAAGTACTTCCACTATTACAAAATAGAGGAACCTCCTAATGAGTACACTCCTTTCGAGGAGGTGGAAGTACCACTCAAATTCCAAGATTATTTGCTCTTATTTGAAGGCGCCCTAAAACATAACAATCACATCACCAGGCTCGGTCCTTTAGGTAGACCAGGAGCAATGTGGCCGGTCCTAGCCGGATACACACCACACCCAGACATCAATGGGATGTCTGCAGCAGAGCTGTTAACACAGCTAAAACAATTAATAAAAATACATAGACAATTAGTCCAATATGTGATGCGGACTTCAACAATTCAGCCAGCGATTAAACTTCCACAGCTGACCCCTCACCAGGGGAACACAAATAAAATTACACCACAGAACATCCAGTCCTGTCTAGGGAAAGTACCGGCTAAACGGGAACAAATACCATTCTGGTTGGCACAGAAAATCACCCAAATAGAGGCGGTGTTTCCTGACACCACCCCATTAGAAAAACACAGGATTCTGACTATCTGTCTTCCTATGGGAATCGCACCACACATTGAGGACTGTGACACTTGGGGTACAGTCTTTGCTTCCATCTACACAAAAACGCACGGTGTTCCATCCATTTCGGTGATACCAGATGTGCTAAAACAAATTCAAGACGAATATGGTCCTGAACCCGCTTTAACTCTTGGTATGAAATTACTAAAAGACTTCAAGCAGGTCTCGGCTATACTATTAGCCAACATAAAAGGTGAAGCAGCAAACGTGGCGATCCGCCAGAGGTTAAAAGAGACAGATATAGCAGACCAACCAGCTGAAATTGCCAGAATCATAGAAAAATCCTATGAGGAACTAGGCAGAGATAGTTTAGGTGGAATACCAGTAAAACCGCAACTGACTGAAAGTCCAGAAAAAATATTTTTTAATAATAATTCACAAAAAAAGAACTGGGATGGAAACAAACAATCCAATCCTAAAGAGAAGAAAATCCAGTCCCGAGGAAGGTCTCCTAGGCGAAGAGAAAAATCTCCGAACCAAAGACACAGGTCACCTCAGAGTGACCCCTCTGGGAAAAGATATAACCTTAGAAATAGGGATAATATAAAAAAACCTGATAGATATCAAGACATTGATACACGTCCCTCTCAATCTTTTCAGAATTCCTCGCAGAAATCGGAAAGAAGAGGACGATCAGAACAGAGAGAAGAGCACGCCAAGTCCAAAGACAAGGAACCTGCTCAGCTAAAAAAGAAATTACAATTTCCAAAGAAGAAGGTAGCCAGTATCAAGGTAGTTAACAATGCCGAGAATACTGAGGACACAACTGAAAAACGGGGAATGGGCTCAGACAATGCTAGACAGCGCAGCAGAAGTGAGCATAGCTCGCAAAGTCCTTATGAATCATCTGGAGACAGTGGACACGAATGAATATCTTCAAGTGGAAACTGCAGACACCAGGGTTAGCAAACCTCACAAGATATACGAGATAACATTACGTATAGAGGGAGATAAGACTAGGAAAATAAGGGGACTATTTTGGGATAACCTCTCCAAGGGTTATGACATCCTTCTAGCTGAAAAAGACTGGCCACCAGAGTTTGTCAGGGAGTGCCCTCATGGCGAAGAAGTAATTATGCCTGCCTTCTCAAATCATATCCCAATTCATAAAAAATACACACTTGCCAGAAAGTGGGCAGTGGCTCTAGCCCCTGCTTTATATAAAAATCACGTAGGATGGGATGAGGACTCCCCTCCTCACAAAATCCAGTTAAAATCACAACCTACTGCACAAAGGCAGTACCCAATTAAGCAAGAAGCTAAAAACAGGTAAATGAAATACTAGATCAGCTAGAATACCAGGGGGTGATTGAAACTTGCACCTCACAAATGAACAACCCTTTGTTTCCGGTCTCCAAACCAGACAATTCATATCGTCTAGTTTTGGATTACCGACACCTTAACACATGTTGCAAAACTTTTGCAGTGCAAAACTCACACAGTGCTGCACTAATGAATAACATAGTGCGCAAAAAATACAAAACAACATTAGACATCTCTAATGGATTCTTTTGTCAAAACATAGCACCAGAGAGCAGATATTTAACTGCATTCTCAGTAAATGGCACTCAAAAACAATTCTGTCGGTTAGCCCAGGGGTACAAGAACAGCCCGGGGGTATTCTCAGCGAGAGTAACAGAATTACTACAACTATATGATGATGAAGCATTATCTTATGTCGATGACATTTACTTAACAGATGATGACTTGGAGACTCACTTGAAAAGAGTGAACACCATAATACTTGGGTTCGCTGCAGAGGGTTATAAATTAAACTTTAAAAAATCCAGAATTGCCCATCTGACAGTCCTATTCTTAGGATATGAGTTATCAAGTGAAGGCAAAAGCCTGCCTGACAATTTCCTAGAGAAATGTGCCGTACTCCAAGCACCTAGAACACTAAAAAACTTACAGTCGATTCTAGGCTTCCTAAATTTCGGAAGAACATACATTGCAAACTACGCAGAAAGGGTCAAACCCCTTTATGATCTAATTAAACCAGATTTTAAAAGATCCAATTGAGATCCTTACAAACAGACATGCTAATTAAAACAAAATTAGAAACACGTGATAACACACGCAATCTTGTGATTCGAGTCATCCCAGGGAGATGCGGATTCACATACCTGACCTCTAATGAGGGAGAAAAGGTACCAATTGCATTCAAATCACACTTGTACACAAAAGCTGAACAGAAATTCAGAAACAAAGAAAAAATTGTTCATGCAGTTCAAACCGCAATAGCTAGAGAAAAAGATCAAGCAGACGGTAGACATATCACAGTCAGAACAGCTGAATCAGCCTTTGAGGCATTAACAACACCGTGTAATTTACCAACAACAACATTGGTCCAGAATGGTTACAATGGGTGAATTCAATCACAACGGACAAAGTATACTACTACTTTGATCCAGAACTAGAAGAAATGAAAAATCTAGCATATGAAGAAACATATCCTCTGCCAATCGACATTCTGCCTTTACGACATTACGCCTGTGTAATCTATACAGACGGACATGCTCAACCCTCCGTTTGGGGAGAACAAGCATACAACCCCACATGTGAGATTACAAAAGAAGTGTGGCGCGGAGGTAAACTAAAACCTCTATTAACAAAGACACACTCAGTAGAAATTAATTCAGAACAACAAACTGAAATATTAGCTTTGAAAATGGCGCTAGATAATGCGGATCGCGAATTCCCGACACTTATAGTGTCAGATTCATATTACTGCGTCAAATCATATAACAGCGATTTGCAGACATGGATTCAAAACGGTTACAAAGATGACACAGATGCACCAATAAAGCAGAAACTGCTCTGGGAACAAATAGCTCTTTTACAAAAAGAACTACCAAAGACTCACTCACTGAGTCATCAGCGTGATGGCGGTCACGTTGTAGGGAATTCATTGGCTGAAACAGCCGCAGCGGCAGCCACTAAATCGGCTCCCGTAGTTCGAAAAAAGCGTACATTAAAATACATTGACGGTGAAACAGTGCTGGCGGTGAAAACGTCATCAAAAGGCGACTGCTCAGCGTTACCGATCAACTATCCACTCAATTATACATACATAATCGATGCAAACTCCGTCCCTTTTGCTCGAATCCCTGGAGTGGGGGATAGAGTGATTCCAAACATGGACAGGAGAAACTTGTTAATCGCAGACGCACACATGGGCGAGGGTCTTAGACACCTTAAACTGAAAGATTCTCTGGAAGAATTACAATCACGGTACTGGTGGCCAGGCATGAGCCTGCGTCACACCATGTTTGTAAAAAACTGCCCAAACTGCAACAGAGATCGCAGTGGGGAGAGAAACAGTTTAATACCTCGTCGTTCTACTCCAGGAAAAATCAGGAGTAAAAAGGAAGGGTTGCGATTAACATATACAGGCTAGTTTCCACTTATAATGTAGATCACCAGCACTCGGCTGACGTCCGGACTGTTATACAAAGATTTGCGGGTCTAAATGGCATATACGCTAAGCGCATGCTACGTTTGACTATTGTTTTCACTCAAGCCCTCCAGCCTGGGGGGAAACATGGCCAAATGAGCATAGTCCAGCGGGAATCTTCTCACTTCCTTCCTGAGGGTACGGGACGGTGTAAAGAAAAAACCAAGGCATAAAGCAATCTATAACGGAAAGGATATTAGGTTCGGGAGCTGGGTGGGTCAAACATCTAATAAGTGTCCAACGTAGTCTCAATAACTTGCCAAGAAATTCTCTGAAGGGATTCAGTGCGTATGAATTATTATTTGGAACTAGGATGATGATCTCTGACATTGATAGTCAGACTTCAGTGGTGAAAGAAAAAAGCTTTGATATCAAAGACCGTTTGGCTATTTTGCAGGACTTAAACAAAACAAGAAAAGACCTGAGCAACATAAAGTTGAAACAACAGCCAACAACCACTGAAGAACCACCACCTGTCCCAGCAAGACCTGTCTGGATTCCAAAAGTCGGGGATCTAGTCAGGGAAAAGATCGCGGTAAAGAAGGAATTTGGGCCTTCTTACAGAAAAGCAGTTCCTGTCTTGTCTGTCAACGGGACAAGATCAGTTGTACTACCGCCACTTGCTGGAAAAAAGGAGAACCGAGTTGTATCAATCGACCTGGTAAAACCACAACATGTGGCCGATAACAAACAGTAGGCCAAGTGGATTCCCAATAAGTAGCAGAACACCAAGGTTTGCTACCAGTACAGAGGTCCTAACGAAGAGGCTCATCACATTCAAAACGCCTACAGAAGAACAACAAGGACTATGCAGCAATGCAATAGAACTCAGACCTCTGAAAACCCAAATAAAAACATTTAGCAGAGACACACCAACCTATAATGAGGTACCCAGTGAAAATGCAAGAAACAGAAATCCTGAACCAATTGGAACAATTGACAGAACTGCATCTGGCTACTTCATAAACTTCGATGATTCCTCTGAAGGTTTCAGTGAATCAAAGGCACAGCCATCATCAAAATCCTTTAAAGACAAAGCTAAGGAACTTTTGAAACAACTGAAAGAAACATATCTGATTTCCCCATGGATTGAATTTTGGGTGGGGTTTGGTGCATTTATCCTCATACTTTGGCTCATCATGATACTAACATTGGGACGCTTCATTGAGGGAAAATATGCTAAAATGGACACAGCAAGTCAGAAAATCAACTTGATCCTCAAACCACACACATCTTCACACGTCGAGAAAAGAGAACTTTCTTCAGCCAACTTCACAGCCAATCCGATACCTGGTGGGGTAGCTTGGGACAACACTGACTATGAAATTTATGGTCCGGTCGAGATCCTGAAATATCCACACCAAATTAAGATCTCATTGAGTGACTTTGCAAAACCAAACTCATTTGCTGATGATTGGGACTTCGAAAGCATTAATAATATGATGTCTGACTTAGTAATGTCTGCTAAATTTACCAAACATGATTATTTGCAGGGTTCTACAAATTATGACAGTATGTATTGCTATAACCACTATGGTAACCACTTTTTACATAGATCTGCACAACCTAGAAATGTTTTAAATTATAATCAATGGGAACATTGTGCAACACCTCCAAAAGGGAGCTCAAGAACCGTTTACGACAAATATTCATATTTTTCAGGTTTTAACATAAGTAATGCTGAAGCATTTTATTTTAAATTGTCGAACAAGACAGGAACCAAAACCATGATAACCAACACAAAATTGCTATATTCAGACTCATTCTTTGAAAAAATGAATACTTTTGGTTTTGAATATTGGGACAAGAATGTTGAATTGAAAAGTGTTTGGGGTACAAAAGAATGGCAAGTACAGGGTATAGAAGCTTTGTTTAGAGCCTGCATGATCCCAGAACAAATGATATTTCTAAATGACACTGTTCAACAAACCACCTGTCTTGGCCTAGCCAAAATCAAAGATTTAAATAAACTGTCTACTCCAAAGCCAACAATGTTTAGCAACACTTCTACAGATGAAGAGATAGACGTAAACCATATATTAAACCAAAACAGAACACATCCTGATTGGAAACAGTGGTTGATCTGGCCCACAGATACTAATAACTGTCAAGACAGATTCCTGAACAAAACACAGGGGTTCAAAATGACCAGGCCAGACCCTAGATATCCTCAAAGACATCACCCAGGGATAATAACCACCTACAGTGTGGGCAAATTATGCCTTCAATGGCTACAAACTTCCACACTGGCAGAAATTAAGCAACACCTAACTTTACTTACTGATGGTGCTGACTTGCGTGATTTCACTTTGGGACCACGCAAACAGCGTCAAAAGCGTTTCATAGCAGCCTCTGTATATGCAGCATACAATGAGGCCTGGAAGGTTACTCAAATTGAAACAGCAGAGAGAATACGGGAAATTGACCGTATTAATTTGGAAAAATCACTTTCTGTAGTGGACAATGGGTTAATGACTCTGTCCTCCAGAATTTTTTCTTTGGACAGCATTGTGTCGTCAGCAATCGATATAATATCGCAAGACTTACTGTTATTACAACACGGTCAGTCACAATTGCGTTCTATTGTACAGCTTGGCTGGACGTTACAAAATCTGCGTTCAGGCTATGTGCCTTGGCGTTTAATCAACACAACGTCACTATTCCAAATCTTTAACCTTACTGATAGACAAATCGGTATGGCACAAAAGGGTGCTGATTATACAATCTTGAGCATTGAAAAACTAGAAAGATTACCAATGACAATGTCAGAACGACCTGTCAGTGAATGGATAATACATGGGATAATAAATATTCCAATCTCAACCTTCAGGTTTCAATACTGCCAAAAATATATACAGGCTGGCATGTACGAGAAATTGGGAAAGGGGTACCTTAAAACAACATGGAGCCTGCCCTATTCACATGCATGTGTCAGTAATAAAGGACAGAAAGTGTTTCTTAGTGGCAACAATTGTTCGATGTCAGTAAGTGGCACACTTCTGTGTAACGGAATTAGTTTGCATGGAGCCTGTGAAGGGAATTCATACAACCTTTCATGTCACCAGCAAGGCGCACCTGCAACAGAAATAGAACCATTCTTTCAAAGACTCTATAATGGGAGTTACATTCTTATTGTAGACCGCAGATGTTGTAGTCTTATGCCCGGGACTCCTTATCTAGTAACTACGACTGCGAAGGTCAAGTGCTGTGGACGCTCGTTGTTCCCCAGCTCCTTCCCAGACAGGGAGGCAAGGGCATGGCCCGATTTGAAAATTACTTCTATTCGAATAGATACTTTAAGCAGAATGAAAACAGTCCTTCTTCAGACGCCTACCAGGCTCTCGTCATCAAAAGAAACGTATGATCTACAAGTCGCAAGGACGACTACAGAGATACATACATTATTATCAACTAATTCCCCCGTACATTTCGCGGAAATCCTGAATGAAATCTTAAATATTTCTGATACCAATGGGGTCTCAAAGGTATTTAAGACAGTATTTTCGATGGCATTAACACCATTCAAAGCCATACTGGGTATTTTCCAGATTTCGTCCATTCGATTTTTGGCGGACTTCCCCTGATCTTGGGACTAATTGCAGGAATCCTATTCTTAGTCCTTATTTTTCGTTATGGCAACCCATGTCACAGACAAAACTCTTGCGACAAGGGAAGAAACAATCCTAGCCATTGGATACCGGGACCGGATATCAAAAATCCTGGGACTCTCCCGGCTTAGAGACCTGAATCATTTCGACCAATGTGGCAAAGATGTGTTTTACCTGTATTGAGGTGTCTGCTATGCGGAGAAGAATGCTTGTTAGACACCTGTCTGACGCTACAATCGGATGCGCCGATGGATGCAGAAACATTGTTGAGCCCGATCAAGGTTCATGCTTTGTGCTGCCCTCAAAGGCTACCAATCCTGATGACGGCATTCGTGGAAGCTTCACCACTGCGATTGATGGGTAGTGAAGTTCAAGATGAAAGCAGCATCGAACAGGTACGACCTTCTGTCAGCAATGTGAATCAGAATGTCAATGGAGACAATCATGCGCAAGAATGCATGATTACACCTATTTCCGAGTTAGTGGAACTTTCCCAGGAAGCTGTTGACAGTTTTTTCGAAAGCCTAAATGATATGATGTTCTCACCCGAACAGAAATAGAGACTTTTGAACAAGCCCGCACACGGCGTTCCCTGAATTCGGCCTTCAACTTTAAAGATAAAGTCACATGAACAATTTCGCTCCAGTTCACGGACAGCAATTTTTCAGCAGCCCCAAAATATTTTTGCATATTTTTCGGGACACTATCTTCTGCTTAAAGTAAGAACTATTCTTAGAGAACTAAGGTTTCTAAATTTTAGACAGCTTATAGACATTAGCTGCCCGCTGGCATGTTCATAAATATTTTATTCTGTGATGGAATGGTCTCGAAACTTTTTTCTGTATTTAAGAAACCATTTCATGTGTAATTCACATATACCATACAAGCAATAATGTATACAAATGCGATTGCTTTGGCATTATTCTACAGCTTGAGTGCATACAATATATATGTCTGCAATTTTTCAATGTATTTGAAAATTTCAAAATGCATTTATGTATTTTGGGGTGGTAAGGTATACACACTACTCTATAGTATGTTGTACTATGTTATACTATGCCTAGATTAGTAAATATGTCCATAGTTAGCGTGGAGTGGGTGTCATGTATTCCTATAGGTCCTGAATCGATCCCCCTATTCCTGACCCTATTCTAGTTAAACAAACCAACAAGTTAACTAGCAGTCAGCCCATGAGGCAGAAAACCCCCATGATGCAGATACCGTTATCTGACGCAGTCACACTACGGCACAGGAACGTGTTATCTGATTAGGTCATAACGCTTGCGATCTAATTAGACAAGCGATATTCCTCCAGCCCCTGATAAGGCATACGGAGTTCTCATAACAAATCAAACCTATGACAACCTGGGCAAAACCCTGCGGCCATTGTTTTGATTTCACTGAGAACTTTAGTAAAAGAATGTGCTAACGAGCAAGTCGTATGACATCTTTATTGACGTATCTATGTCCATCCTTACGTCAATCTCGGCACCTTAAAGGTATAAATATTACCGATCTTGCCATATGCAAACACACGCGTGGTGACGAGACGGAGCAGCCATACTTGCCGAAGCCAAGAGCAGAGCAGACCCCGCTGGCAGCAGCCCCGCCTTTCTGACGCGCTGAGAGACGCGCTGCTTTCTCCTGCCGAGAATCCAGCACCGGCGTTTCTGGGCAGCCCTCGCAGGCCGCCTGGAATATCGAGACCAGAGAGAGAGATACCATTCCTCATTCATCCTAACTTCCAGGTACAGAACTGAATAACCCCTCACAGAGAATTCTTAAGTTATTTCACTTGGCAAAAACAAACTTAACTTAAACTGTAACTTTCTATTCCCGCCCACGTATTAGACTTAGGTCAGGTACACGGGGTAGGCGTATCTAGAAACACCAGTTGAGTACGTTTAGTCAAATGTATATGTGTATGTAATATATTTTATTCATTTTAAAACATCTTATGGCTTAGAAACCATATCAATGTTTCTACAGTATTATTTTATACTATTGCTTTTAATGTATGCACTTTACTTAACTATAAGTATTGCAATAATATCGATCCATTTCTCTTGTATGAGAAAAGAGACTGATCAATAAATAACACCTTTTTATTGAACACGCCCGTCTCTTCCTTTTCTCTACATTCTGATGAGACTAAGAATGCACGTACTGACTGAGTAAAATAATTTGCCTTTTGTTCACACGACTCTCGAGATTGACTCTTGATTAGGGGAGAGCAAAGTTGTCATGTTCTATGGTTGTCAGAAACTAAATCCCTTCTTGTCTAATCAGGGAAGTTAAGTCCTCCTTGAACATTCGAGAAAGTTTCTAGTGAACTCTGAGCTAAGCTGGTAAACCCAAAACTTTAAGTCTAGTATCGACAGTAGTAGACCTAGTTAACGTCTGGCCTAGGCCTTTACTGCTGTAGGTATTATTCCAATGCGCAGAGCCTATTGGGAAGATAGGAACTACACTACAATGCCAGACAGCATTTGACTCCCTAAAGCAGGCAATATGTACAGCCCCTGTGCTCAAAGGCCTTGACTTCTGCCGGGAATTCATTGTTCAAACTGTTGCCTCAGGTCACAGCATAAGGACAGTACTTCCTGAGGGTCTAGAACAACCTGTAGCTTTCATCTCTAGGGGATAACTTCCTAAGGGACAGCGGTGGAGTGCTATTGAAAGGGAAGCCTCAGCTGTTTGGTACTCACTTATGGATTCAGACTGACCAGAGATCTGGCTAATGCAAATGAGGGGTGGGAATCCCAAATTGTTGATGTAGTCCATATCCTTAAAGGGAATGGACTTTACGGTGGAAGACAAACCTGAATCAGACCACGCCAATGCTGATGGTCTCTCCAGGATCTTAGGCCTTAACGATAAGAACTCCATGGAAGTTGGATAGTTCTCCCCACTTTCAGCTGGGGCGAAGACATGTGTTAGACATGTTAGCCTTAGGGAGGTCTTCCCCCAAAGTTTGCCTGATTGCCCCCAGTTTTTGGTGGTCTTGTTTTGTTGGATTTAGGACTCTGGACATTTTACCACTGCTAACTAGTGCTAAAGTGAATGTGCTCTCTCCTTAACCATGGTTTGATCAACTTATCCACAACTGGCATTTTAATGTAATTATAAGTATCTAGTAAAGTGCACTACATGTGCCCAGGGCCTGTAAATTAAATACTGCTAGTGGGCCTGCAGTACTGATTGGGCCACCCACTTAAGTAGTCCTGTAAAACATGTCTCAGGCCTGCCACTGCAGATCATGAGTGCGCAGTTTACAATGGGTATGTTGACTTGCCATTTAAAATCCCTTGCCAAGCTTTAGACTCCCCCTTTATTACATATAAGTCACCTATAAGGTAGGCCCTAGGTAGCTCATAGAGTAGGGTGCTGTGTAGCGAAAAGGTATGAAATATACTTGAAAGTTTTACATATCCTGGCAGCGGAAAAACCCCAAATTTGGTTTTCACTACTTTGAGGCCCAGCTGTCCCATTGGTTAGCATTGGGGATTCCTTGTTACATATAATAAGTGTAATTCCTAATTGGAAAGAGGTAGAGCTGTTGTGATTAGTACCTATGGAATTGTAATGATAAAGACTCTTTAATGGTAAAGTTTAATTTATCATTACAATTTTAAAAATATTACTTTTAGAAAGAGGAGCTTTTTCTGCTCTTAGCCCTGTGTGCCTGCAGCATATCTACACTACATGTCTGGGGTGGGTGACAGCTGGACGTTGTGCATTCCCTCTGGACAGCCACACACAAAGGGAGCTTAGGTGTAACTGATAGACCAACCTCAGTAGGATGGGAGGGAGGAGCTGGGCACAGCTTCACACCTGGATAGAATTGATGCCAACGACTCGCCTCATTTGCTCCTCGCATCTCATTCACAATGCTGATTAACTGCAAACCAAGGTACTGTTTCAATGGGCCAAGGCTAGCCCTGTCTCCATGCTCCATCGTAGTTGGCCTGAACGTTTGGATTCGACACAGTGTAGTGTGCTCAAATAGCACCAGTTGGTACTTTATGTTCTTAAGCACTACATTTCAAGATATAATTTTAAAATTCATAATTCTGGTTCCATGTATTGGATTTTTGTCATTTTGGTCTTGTTTTGTTCATTAAATTAAGCTCTATATTTCTAACCATATGTGGTATCTTTTTGTGTGGTGTTTTACTGGTTTACTGTTTAAAATGTGGCACAAACACTTTACACATTGCGTGTAAATTAAGCCTGACTGCTCTGTGCCAAGCTACTAGAGGGTGAGCACAGGTTAATTTAGGGGGTGTTAGTGACTTACCCTGATTAAGATTGTGATTCCTGCTTGGATAGGACGCATACCTCTGCCAACCAGAAAACCAGTTTCTAATAGCTACCCATCCCTGAACCCTAAAAATCTTTGTTATGTGTTAATGCTACTTGCCCCCAAACCCTACAAACCCATACTACCTGTTAACACTAATCATCCTTGAACCATAAGACCACTACTAACACTTAGCGCTACCCTGAACCATTAAAAGCATAACTGCCGCTTAATGCTAGACTCTTCTGACTCCCTAAACCCTAAAACTAGGCCTGGGTGGTGAACTCTACTCTGTTTGCTGAGTTTTACGCACTTTGTGCTCTGTGGAGCACGCATAGTTCGGAAAAACTCTTCTCCGTGAAGTGAAACTCAGTTTTTTCCTGGCTCACCAACATTAAGTGTGCAAGCGTGAGTGAGGAAAATCCACACTAGACCACCTTCCAGCAAGATTTCTCAACGCGGGTGGTCATGGATGGTTGCGACCGCTCGTGTTGAGAAACCATCCGTTCATGTTGAGGAAGTTGCAGCTTGAGTAGAAATTCTACTGGAGCCTCAATAAGAAGCAGCACCCTCTTGCGCTGCGCTTGGCCCAGCCCAAGACAAACACATGGTGCTAAAAATCAGCATGAACAGCATGACCTAACGCACTCTGCTGCTTGCAATTCACTCAGTTATATTAGAAAGTTCCCTTCAAACACAGAATCGCAGTGGTATGTATGAACGCAAAACCAACGCAGTTGGTTTTGCAACCAAATACAAAACATTCGCAATCTACCACTTATTTTAAGTAGGTGGTAACCCATTCAGAAAAGGGAAGGGGCCCTCAAGGGACCCTGTTCCCTTTGTGAATGGTGGAAAAAATGTTTTTTAAGAGCAGGCATGGGTCGGTAGTTCTTGATATTGATACATGTGGGCATTCATTCCTTAATGCTAACCATCACTGAACGCTAAAAACTCCTTATTACATCTTTACACTACCCATCCCTGAACCTTAAACTCCTTTTATAGCCCTTAACGCTACCCATCACCGAACCCTTAAAGCCCCTTGCTACCTCTTGATGCAACCATTCTTTTAACCCTACAAGCCCCCTAAGGTGACCCTTCCCTGAACTCCACAAACCCCATAATGTTACCGTTCCCTGAGCCCTACAAGCCCTTAGTGCTTCCCATCCATGAATCCTAACTACCCCTGACTGCTACCTTTCCTTGAATACTAAAAAACAACTCTACCCCTTCATCGAACCCTAGACATCTTTGCTAAGGACTGCTTCTCTGCTGGGCCGCTGCTCTGGACAATAAAAACTCCATCTTACATCTTAACACTATCCTTCCCTGAACCTTAAAAACCTTTAGTACCCCTTAACGCTGCCCCTTACAGGACCCTAAACACCCCCTGCTACCTCCTAATGCTACCCTTCCCTGTACCCTACAATTCCCTTGATGCTACCGTTCCAATATACCTGCACATACCTTCCTATCTACTAGTGATAGCTATCCCAGTATCCAAACTGCCACTGGCTGCTACCCTTTATTGAATCCTAAAATTCCATTCATACCCTTTAACTGAACCATCAAAAAGCTTTACTTTCCCCTAATGCTACCTTTCCCTGAACTCTACAATCACCTTAATGCTACCATGCCCTGAACCCTACAAACTTTTTACTTACTCTTTGTTCTACCCATCACTTCATTCTAAAAACTCTTACTACCACTTAAGGCTACCATTTCTTGTTCCACTATTCACTACACCTTAACTATGCCCATCCCTTAGACCCCCTAAAATCCATACTAACCCTTAATGCTACCCTTCTTTGAACCCTATTGCTATCCCTTAACGCTGCCCTTCCCTGAGGCCTAAAAAACATCTTACTAATTCTTGATGTTACCCTTCCCTGAATCCTAAAATCCCCTTACTATTCCTTATTACTTCCTTTCCTGAACCCATCAACCTACTTGCTACCCCTTAATGCTGCCCTTCCATGAAGTCTAAAAACGCTCATTACTCATTACTACCTCTTACAGCTACTCCTCTCTAACCACTCCTTAATGCTACCCTTCCCTAAACCTTACAAGCGCTTTTCTATCCCTGACTGCTACCCTTCCTTGGATTGTAAAATACCATAACTGCCTCTTAATGGAATCCTGAAAACCCTTAATAACCCTTAATGCTACCCTTCCCTGAACTCTACACCCCCCTTAATTCCACCCTTCCCTGCACCCTTCAAACCCTTTTCTATCTCTTACTGCTTAATGCTACCTTTCCGTATACTCTATCACTATCCCTTAACCATCCCGGATACTCTTAAGATCCTTACTACCCCCTAACACTGCCCTTCATTAAAACCTAAAGAGCTATTGCTATCCCTTTACCATGCCCTTCCCTAAATCATAAAAAGTCTTATTACTACTTGATGCTACCATACTGTGAACTCTAAAAAACCCTTACTACCCCTTAATACTACCCTTTTTGGAACCCTGCAATCTACTTGCTCTCCCTTCATGCTGCCCTTCCATGATTTCAAGTGATACCATTACCACAACAAACTATCATTAGCATATATTTAGAGATAAAGGTACAAGCTCTGTTTCTGTCTCATATTCTGCAATTATTTGTGCAAAATTATCACCAGCTATTTGCTTTCACTCTGGTACTTCCAGGCAGGGAATGCAGTACTTTTCTCTAAATGGAAAAATGGTGTTAAATGCATTGAAAACCATTTTCCACCCATTTCATCTGATTTCCTATCGCTTTCCACATATTCTAAATGACCCCTAAAAAAGTATGTCATGAATGATTAAAATAAACACCAACTATTAGTGCATGTCTATTTTTAAATTTTCATAATAATGGCCTATCTATGTAAGGTAAACCGCAATATTTAGGTCTGGCTTAAAGCGCATTTGTCTTAATGGCAAATTTGTAGCAATTCTTTAAACTAACCATAGAGTAGGCTTTGAATTGCTCCACCCAAAGGACTATTAATCTCTCACCGCATGCTATCATCTGGTGATTTATTATACCACCTTCCAGAAAGTGATTCCATCAGTTGTACTGAAACAATTTTTGAAGTGGGGATGCTGCTATCAATGTTGCATCACTGAAGTCATAGGGATTATATTACGCAAGAGTGACACAAAGAACAAGTGTAGCAAATGAACTGCACCAGTTCGGCGGGATAGTAGAAAGGGTGTGGTATGTAGCTAGTGGTGCATTTTGGGGCCCACTGGTTCAAGTATATTACTTAAGCATAACTTGGTAATGCACTGTCATTTACAGAAAGGGCCTTTTCCATTGAAATTGTAACAAAACTCCCACTTAGATGCATTTTTACGGATGGAACTATATTGTGCACAAGCGAAAAATGTGTAGTAAGTGAATTCCAGCAAATATGAATTTATATAAGAAAAGGGCTTCATTTTAGTTTTCCCAGCTGATATGTTTTGAATTCTTTGTACAAGTAATTTATAGGTATTTAAATGTTGTTGTGTGCTTTTACAGGCTGGCATCCTACATCCTTTCCTGTCCTACTCTGTGTCCCAGCTAGACTTTGAGATTATTTGCTTTATTAAACCCTATAGGTTTTTCAGCCAGATAAAGAAATGTATACACTAACCTACATTCCAAAAGCATTGAAGAAATTTCTCAGAAGACAGAGCTTGACATTTGACCTCTATCTTTGAACATAGCAAATGTGACAATGTATTGCTCATTCGCCTTCATAACTTCAGCATTTTAAATACCCCTATTTCCATAGCCTATGGCTTACATTAGAATGTTCTAAAGCTGAAAAATAAACTCAACTATGATGTTGGTCACAATCAGTTCTTTTGTCTTTAATACATTCTACACAGTGCATTCTACACAGAAAGCAATATTTTTGCTACCTCTCCCCAGCTTTGTTAAAGCCAGCAGGGCAGACTTCAGTGTGATAAACAAACTTTATTTGCATACGATCCATGAAAATACCATTTGTGAATGCCTGTGTTTTCATTAGTTAGTACAGACATATTGACTACACCAATGTGATATAGTTAAAATCATTGTATGAATATTTAATAAGGTGCACTGTAACAAAAAAAAGTATAATTTTGTCTTTGAAGATATAGTTTAGTGACCTGTTTGTAAGTCATATTTTTTGACAACCTTAAAGTACTGTAAAAGGGCCGTCCCTCGGAAATAAATACACCTATTTATCTTAGTCTGATGGGTGGGAAATGTTGGTTGGTTGAATAACCACCTGGAATTGGGCATGGTCCCAGCATGCTGGAAACATACGCTATTGCTCCTTCTGCTAAGTAAGACATTGGCCGATCCTAAGGTACTCTGGAATTTTAGGCCTATCTTTTGTCTTCCTAATGCTACCAAACTTTTAGAGAACAAGGTCAACAAGCAGCGGTCACACTTCCTAGAATCTAATCTCCTTCTGTATTACTCCCAATCAGGATTTCACTCAAGCTGTGGTACCAAATATGCCTAACATGAGGTATCTGAATTTAGTATTGAACAGTGGTCATCTGTGATGGCTCATGCTCCTGGATTTGTCTTTGGCCTTTGGTGCCGGTACCCATGTCATTCTACTTGACAGAATCGAGGGAGGTGATATCAGAGGCCAGGCTTCAAGCTGGCTGAAATCTTTTTTGTCTGATTGCTCTCAAACAGTCTTACATCCACCATTCCCCTCTTCTTCCAAATCTCTGGTTTGCAGCATCCCCCAGGGCTTGGGGCTCAGCCCCACTCTTTTTAATATCTACCTTGAGTCACTGGTGAAACTGATGGGGGTCTGGGTATGTGATGATCTCCTACATGGATGGCACCCAGCTCCTCTTGTCCTTCCATGAAAACATGCCTGCAACTCTGGGCTCCTTCATACTTTGCCTGAAAGCAGTGTTGGAATGGATTGGAGGGAAGCTATCTCAAATTGAAAAAACAGAGATCCTATTTTTGGCACTAAGTACTTCCCGAGGCAAGTCTCTGGTGGCCTCCTAGACTGGGTGCGCCCCCAACTCAGATGTCCAATTTAGTCCCTACCTGCTTACTTGTTTTGCTACATTGCAATCTATCAGAGGGATGGTCCACCTCATTCCTGTGGACTCCTGAAAAACAGTTGTCCACACTCTTGTTAGGGTAAACTGTATTATTCTAACAGTCTATACCTGGGCCTATCAACTTTTTAAATTCGACCACTCCAAATTATCAAAAACTCCGCCACACGCCTCATCTCAAAGATCTCCCACATTTGCAATGTGTCTCCTCTCTTGCAGCATCTTCACAGGCTCCCTGTCACTAAGAGGATCCAGTATAGGCACTTCATTTTTTTCTTGAAAGCCTTCATTTATAAAGGCCCTCTTTACCTGAGGAGAAGAATTAGGACCTGATTACGACTTTAGCAGTGTGGGACTGGGCCGCCACACCAGCGTCCCGCTTCCACACCACCAAAGTAGACCACCTGCTAGATTAAGAGTCATTTTGTGATCTGGCGGGCAGTCGGCATGGCAGTCCTGCAGCGGTGCAGTTCAAATGCTCATATTTAGGTTTGTCAGTCCTATGGACTGCCACACTCGTAATTAGGCCCTTAAGCCTTACCTCCATTACAGAGCTCTGAGATCTAATAACCTCAATTTTCTACGAGTTCCCAGCATTCATAAATCTAGAAGAGGCATGTATTTGACTTCCAATTAGTTGAATGCATTGCTGCTCAGTTTGCCCTGTAGCCCCTCGAAATTTGTCTTCAGTCAATCTCCAAACCCTTCTGTTTGATGCCTTTTTTAGGGGGGGGAAATCTTCAGTCTCCTCCCTCATTTACGAGAGCTTTCTGCTAGCACCAGGACACCACAGTGGAGGTAGCTGTGTGCTCTATAAATGCAGTGAATTGAATTGAATTGGGTGGGAGGCCTAGCTGCAGGGAATGCCGTAAAAAATGACACAAACCTTTGCCTCATGCCAAATTAGGGAACTTCGCACTTCAGAAGGGGCGATATTGTCCTTCACCCAGTTTCTCAGGCGTTGTCGCAGTTTCACTTTGCTGACCTCTGCTATTAGCTTCCCAATGAAGCTGTGCCAGGTGTAAAGGTGGGCGGAGTTTACTGAGTCCTACTACACGGAATACCGCAGAGTCGATATAAAAGTCTTCTGCTCTATGTGGAGTTCTGCTTTTGGGTGGAGTTTGCCAGCATGCCCGTTCGCGATGCGTTGGAAATACGGAGTGCGTCCGTGCGCTCCAAAATTACTTGTGAACGGCACTACACAGTTCTCAAGTGAGTTGTTGAGTTCTAAATTGGATACAAACAGCATCACACCGTCTGCATGGGTGTGGGTATCTTGTATTTATACTCTCTTTTATGTGCTGGGCCTAAATTTTAATCGGGCTTTCATCTTTGTAAACCTCCTACTTTATTAATTTTCTACCCCTAATTTGTTTTTTTTTATATTAGTGTGTGTCTTTCTTTTGTTTATTTTGCGTTTTTGGGAAACAATTTTTTTATTTTTCATGACTTTTTGACGTTGTTTCCCCTTACATCCTTATTTCTTTCTGCTCTCCTTTCCCTTCCTTTTCCTTCATTTTCGACCCCACCGAGCACCGTGGCAGGGAAACGACTTCCTTGCGGGTGGCATCACCACCCAAGTGTGTAGCCTTGGGCGATCTTTGTAGAGGAGGAGGTGGCAGCAATAGTGTTTTTTGTGCAGTGCCCTCCCCTCTATGCTGGCAGCAGGCGACAGCTTCAGTTGCGGCTTCCCTTTGCTCAAGCTTCAGCAGTGCTGGTGGATTGTGCGTTGGTGTGTGCGGCGCACCAGCCTTGTTCGGCACACCACCCAGCAGCTAAAGCACAGTTGGGCGGACATTCTGGACCGAGAACAGGACCTGCTCACCGTGCTAGGTATTGAGATTCCGGGGCTCTGAGAATTAATCATTTGGTGTGTTTGTGTTCTACAATGTTAAAACAAATCTGAATAGCATGCTGCTCACACTCAGAGGTAAGTCATGTTTAGTTTACGCTGGTAAATTATTGTGTGATCCAGGTTCTAGTTTCTGCAAGGCATGTGCTGCTACCTAAGTGCCCTTATCAGGCGCTCGCTTTGGCTGATTAATTTTAGAAGACATTGCAGACTGTTCTCCTGTCACTATATTGAATCACTGAGTAGCGCGTTCTCCCTGTGACTTTGCTTTTGTTGCTCATACAATTCCAGGTTATTTCATTGAATTCACAGTGATGATCTGAAGTATGCAACTATGCATTGAAATAAAGGGAGAATGAGTTGACTCATCAAGGATGTTGAGAATGTATTCACTGCAATACATTAGTTCCAAATGCAGTTTTTGTTAAGGAGATTTAGAATATGGATTTAACAACAGTCGATAGACTTAAGTCAAAACTAGTAGTACTATAGGTGATCTATCTGTTTTAGCAATTGCATTTGCTTTTCATAAAACATTTTGTGGAGATTATTTATTAATAAAATCACTAATCTATTTTTATTTATCTTCTTAATTTCTTTTATCAGTACCCAAGGGTAAGAAAAGGGATGATTCTTAGTGTCCGGGAGAAGCTGGTCAGCCGCCACCAACCACCAGCGCTGCTGCTAAGGGCTCTGCTGATCCCAGTAAGTCCTTTTATGATTGTTGTGGCCATCTCAGGGTAGAATCTTGGGGTATTGGAATGTTGGTGCTGTTTATCATGGAGATTCAGATAGCAGGCCCAGGTAGGCTAGTATTTAAAATAAAAATCACCATGTATGTTTGTTGAGAAGGCTTTCCTTTTCCTGCTTATGCCTAGCTCTAACACAGTTTAGTTCACGAGAGAGTGGTCATGGTCATCATCATGGACAGCCCCACATCCCCCAATATAGTTTGCTGCAGACTCGTACATTTATAGTTATAGTATACCAGGCAGTTTCCCATGACCGTGCAGTAAGGCTGGAAAAAAGTTATGAGGTCCCACTCCCATTGCATTTGCCAACAAACATCATATGTCTTTCATTAACCATTAATCCACGCCTGGCTTGTCGAACTTTATGAACCAATCAATCAAATTCCAAGAGTGATATTTGGAAGATACTAACGTGCTAACTGAACTGTAGTGCTGCATTGCAGTTGTATTTGGGGTTGCGAATCTGGGTTCTAAATTATGTGTAATGTTTTTCTCTAGCCACATAGAACATCGATGATGATGGATCTAGTGCCGCTGCAGGAGGCGGCGGATCAGTTGTAGGGGGACAAACTACAGCAGGGACAGGCACTGGTAAAGTCACATAATTTCTTGCAATTACTATGCTCACTAGCTATTGCCATGGCTTTGCTCGTCGTCACCAAAAATGACCATGAAATGAACCTTTTCCCCAGCTTTACCAGCCACAGTTGCAGTTGAGCTATTATTATAGCCTCTTCGATCAGCAATTCAGAAAAATCACCCACAATGAGCTTTGATGGCTTGAGGGAGATATAAAAGAACCAAAGGTAACTTAAAAGAAAGGAAATAGTATATTAGTGAAAGGGTGAGTAGATTTGTAGAAAGGGTTGCTATTGAATTGGTGGATAATGTATTGGACATTTTTGTGAAAAACTGGATGGGAGAAAGTAAAGCTTAATCACGGTGGTGATGGGTGAATTAGAATGAAAGGATGAATGAATATTTGGATTGTTTAGATGAATAAGCAAGACAGCTCTTCTTCTTACGAGGAGCATGTTTCTGCTCACCTACCCTGATTACTTGGCTTATGTAGGGTGATCACTATCATTCAAAGCTATAAGTGAGCAATATCTATCCCACCTGCCATTCATCATCCACCCCACCCATGGCATTTCTGTCAACTATGACCGAAGTACAGTATGGGTCAATCAATTTGTGACTCCAGTGTTGACTGTTTAATGTGCGCCTGTTCAGTTAATGCAGCCTTTACAATGTTTTCAATGCATTGCAAACCAAACACAGGGTGTGTTGGCCCCTTCGCCCACTCAGTCTCCTCTTAGTACTTTTCTCCTTTATTTTTTCCTAAGTTCTTCTGTCCCAGCGTGCCAAATTGGAAAATTCTTTTTTGGCGTGTGCCACATTTATTGGGATAACCATGTAAAGTGAGTCCAGAACATATTTCATGGTTTCCCGTAACAGATTTAATTTACACTCATTCAGATTTTTCCCTTTTGAATTGTACCATGATGGAATAAGCCAAAGATGAATAATTGATGGTCAGTGTAGTGGCCCCTCTATTATATATAAAAACGTTCCACCCTGCCTATCTAATCTCTCTACTCTAGGCAGTAAACCTTTCCTTGGTTACTGCTGAGCAAAAGACTTTTTTCAAATACGTTGTGGCGGGCGAGGTCACAGAGTAAAGTGGGAGTAAGTGCATGATTTGATGCAAAGTTTGACATATAGTATACACAGTGATAAATGTGCCAAATAAAATCTATATAATCCATTCCTTTACCTGTAGTGCAGTCCATTAGATTAATTTTCTTCAACATCTACTTACGGCAGACAGAATAATATATCAATACCTGCATTTTATCCATGAGGCGTGTGACTGATATAGTATCTTATTTATTATTTATCTGCCTCTTTGGAGACAGGGTAGAAAGAGAAATGCATTTGGCGGAGAGCAAGGCCATTGGAATTAAACAGATAAATGTCAACTACAGCTGCAGACAGTAGAAAACTAGCAGAGGCGCTGGCTAGCAATAAGCATGGCTTCATTATTTTAGCACGACACACAACTTGTACTCCATATAGTGCATAATGCCATACTCCTCAATGAGAAGTCATTCATTTTTTAACTCAAAGTGTCTGACTCTGTTTATAGTGACTTGAAAAGCCTTTAGAAGAAAAAAAATCAAATCACTGTTTTTTTCAATCCTGTAATGTTATTCTCTGCCTGGCAACATGTGTGGGTAAACATAAAATTGACCATGTGCCTCTCCTAACCATAATCACATAAAATACATTCCAATGGCCTTAGGGGACCAGCAATAAACTGCTACTGTGTCACCCAGTAATTTAAAACAACTGTTTGCACAGAGCATTATTTACAATTTGTCTTTTTTGTTTTTCTCAAAATAGCTCTAGGCGGACCACCCAGTAGGAACAAGAGAGCAGCCAGTTTGCGGCGGCAGAGGCTGGAGCATATCCAGCAGGAATACCAGCAGCTTGTTGTCCAGGATGAGGAGGAGGAAATTAATGCACAACAGCTGGGCACCAAAGTAGCCGGTCCCCCTCAGCCTCAAGCCTCTATGCCATCCCATCATTGGGGCTGCCGCCAGCTAACTGCTGCCACGCCCCACCACATTGGCAACAGGCCATTGCTGTGTTACATCCTGCAGCCGATGGACACCATTAAGGGCCGGCTCACCACGATGGACAAGAGCCTGGATCAGCTCCGGACAGACTTACATAATGCCCTCTTCTAGCTCTTTGAAAGAAAAATTTGAGGGGGGAGGGATTTGCTTTTTGTTTGATGGGGATGGGTGGAGAGGGTGGGAAGGAAGTTGAGACTGGAGAGACCTTTTCTTGGACATATTGAATTTTGGGTTTGGGTAAGTTTTGTTTAGAAGAGGGTCGGGCATGTTATTTGGGTAGAGAGGGTGGGTTTCTTTGTAAATAAATAAAGGAGGAAACTATTTTTTTCACTATAAATTTATGCCTGAAGTAGTTTCTTTTACTTTTACTTGGCACTGCAGCCTTCAAGTAATATTACACAGCCTGTTTATGTACTTGTAACTTAAGAAAAAGCATAGCACTTAGTTATAGAGTCCAGGCTTAGACTTCTCTAACTATCTTGACCATTATGGGGAATGCTGCCATGATTACCTATACTGTGTAGAACTATCTAGATAAAAAACAATAGAAGTCAATGTATTATTTACTAAGTAAAAATGCATCCATACTAGTAGTCTAATCTGAATGTACATGCTGAAATAGCAGGGGAGGCATCACAACTTCACAAGCGAGGCGCCACTTTAAGTTCCACCTAAGTGAGCTCCAACTGTAGTAGGATTGATGAGATTAATGGATTGATTATCCATCATAGGCAACTAAATAGAAGTAAAAAGAGTGGGTAAGTGGGTTATATATTTATCAAATATTTACAAAGAATTGACACCACCTCAGTACTACGTGATGATGACACAATGAGACTGCTTGATTGTGCTGAAATAGGAAAAATAGCAACGTGGAGCTAGCAGCATTATTTGTGAAATCTTCAAGCTATAAAAAATACACTCAAAGTCTGAACAGGACAAGCCTTGGTTAGGCATTTTTGGTTATGCAACACAAATCCTGAATAATGATGATGATGATGACTGATGTTCTTCCTTCTATATTTTAGAATAAATATGGATAACTTTTAATGTACGGGTTGATAATGGGGTGGTGTTGGCTACTTCTTAGAATATTCTACAGCAAGTTTGTGTTGCTTTCAACACATCCGCGCCGCTAAGTGTGTGATCCATTGGTGGTTTAATTTAAGCCACACCTCAATAAATCACAAAGCTCGGGGGAAGAGGGTTAGTGGTTTGATGAATGGATGGGTAATGGGATTTAGGGGAAAGATTTGACAAAGACAAACACTACAACATAAGGCCAACATTCATCTGGGCAACAAGCAGCATCACATCATTCACCATCAATCTGTTGTTAGAAGGAAACAAAGAAATGAGTGTGACAGAGTACAGATACATGCATTGCAAACATTTCTCCTGCCCGAGACCTAATTTATCATATATCTAAATGTTCTGTCTTCTATTTTTGCAAGTAAACCCACCCATCCACCTCTCTTAGTTCATATGACTGCTAAAGGAAAAATTATACTGCACTGCAAAATTGGGTGGTGCGTCTGCATTCTCCTCAGGAATGTCCACTCTTTGGGACCTATCTGCACTGGCCTGATAGGTAAGCAGGAGTGTTGTTGAGCTCAGCTAGACTTTGCCTTTCATTCGTGAAGGAGACTAGAAGAAGGCCTGCGGATTGTAAAAGATAAACTGTATTTTAGAGTCAAGGAGAAGGACAGAAGGAAGGTAAGCTTCATAAGGAGTGTACCAAGAAGACTCACAGGGAGAGCAAAAAAACAAAAGGGGGTCTCAGAGTATAACTTTTGCCATAAGTCCAACACGCACAAACACACACACAGTGCAGCATTTCACAAACGCGCCTCTCTCTATTTCACACAGTTAAGCAGTAGGCCTTAGAATCTTGGTTTACCTTTGAACTCAAGTCAAGACTCAATAACTTCTTGCTTCTAGATGGTGATGAGGTTGTCATGCAGCTCCTACCCTGAGTTCTTCCGTAATACTTTTCCAGTCCTGACTCCAAGTAACACTGTCCCTGACCAGTCATCATCATCATGAAACACGATGACTCTAGCAAGATAGACATGGAGTGCATTGCTGTTAAAGAACAAGTCAAGAAATAAAATTGCAGTATTTTGCATTGGTATTTGTTTTTTAACTAAAGTGACTGTTCTGGTTTCTGAAGAAGAACCTGAAAAAAAGAAAACACCCTGTAATTATATCTGGCTAAGTGTGAAGGGGCTGATCACCTAAATAGCAAAAAATGAGCACCCATCACTCAAGCCCCAAACAATTCATATCAATAATCATCTCAAGAAATTTCCCAAATTGCTTATTTTCATTGTAAAATAGGGAGCGGGTCATCTATCACAGGTGCAAAAATTGTAGCAAGTATAATATTTGCCTGGTTTATTTTTCCAAGGAGAAACGTTCATCTGCCTCCTGAATCTGAGTGCGATGCTTCAACGTGGAAGTGGACATGTTTGCCTAAAAATATGCCCACCCCCCTCTGGGCTGCACCTGATACAGATGCACAGTGAAAGCCCACCCAGTTTAAAAAAATTTTACTAGCATCAGATAGAGTTCGAAAGTGTGTCTCTTGCATAAAGACCACGTCAGGGTTATGGCATATAAGCCAACTTTCTATTGCAGAGGCTTTGCGTCTATTATTTAACCCATTGACCTTAATGGACAAAAGTGTCGATTTGTTCCTATTCATCATAGGTCTTTAAAAGCAGAGAGAGCTGATTTGCTTGGGTCCCCTATCACAATCTACAAAGACTAAAGTGCGACTTGTACTAAATGTGCAAAGTTACACATGTAAACAATAACTTCTGAATAATAACGATAGATATCTTTTCCTAATAACAGTGGACAGACCAAGAGAAAAAAAGTAAAGAAGCAGACTATGCTGCCAACAAGCGTACTAACCATTCATATTATGCAAATCACGCAAATAAGACCAATGTGCTATAGTGCAAATTTTGCAAATTTTGCAAAATATGCATTTAGCAGCCTATAATGGTGACCACAGTCCAATTTACGTTGGATGTACAAATTGCGCATGTAAACAATGACTCTAAATAGCATCCCAGTAAGTTCCTTTCCTAATAACAGTTGGCAGGTTAAAGAATTCTTGATAGTAATCTGATACTTCTTCTTAGTAGGAAAAAAACAGGCAGTATTGACGACTCGTATACAGCCCATTCTCGTTGTGCAAATCATGTGAACAGTAAACCAATATATTATGGTGCAAATTGTGCAAAATATAGAATGAGCAGCATACAATAATCAATAAATAAGTAAAACAGACATAGAAATTCCCCCCTGATCTTCCATGTATTAGTCATATTACACTGTAATTCATATCCAAACATATTAGAAAATGAAAATGCTCCATGTGCGTTTTCCTCTTAACTGATATTGTATGATCCTCATGTATAACTTCTCTTCTAACTTATTCTGGAACATTATGATTTAACCTATGAACTCTCTTTTTCCTACTGATTCACCCCCACCCCCATTCCCCATTCCCCCACCCCACCCTCAGAGGGAGGCAAGTCCCAACTAATCCTACTATTCCGTCCTTCTCCCTCTTTTTAGGTTTCGCTGAGTCAGTGCATTCGCTGCTCAGCGAGACATTTTGTAAGCGGCTTTTAAAAGTGCTGCTGACAAAGGCTTGGCCATCAGCTTGCGATTACGCGCAGAAGCGCGCACGCGCATCGCTCCACCTCTCCAATGCAGATTGCTGTGACTCATGCTGGTTTGCTCACACTACCCCCTCCCTTCTCCCCCTCTGTTTTCGTCACTTTCGTCACTCGCTCCACCCTTATCATACCACTTAGTCATCGAAAAACAACCAGTCCCCTCCCCTACTCCCTCCCTTCTCCCACTCCCTCCTTGTCAGCGTCATGTTAGTTTCACTTTCGCACTGCGCATGTCACACCCTCTGGCCATTTCCCCTTGTCTTACTTCATCACCTCCCCTTTGTCCGGCATGTCTGTTTTGTCGATGAAAATTCCTCTCTCTAGATCTCTTGATCCGTATTTCACCTCACACCCGGTTTCTCCGCCGTCTTTCCCCGTTTCTCTCTTTTCGTTGTGCCCTCCTAGTCCTATGCCCTCTCCACCACCACTCAGTTTTCCTTACCTTACACTGCACGCATACTGGCTCCACTGGATGTATTTAAATGGATAACAAAGTCCCCAGCCTTTAGTCCTAACCCCCTTCACGTAGCTCCTTCCCAAACTATTTTATTGGATCTCGTGCGCCTTTTCCGCCCACCCTTTCCTCCTGCCGTGCTTCCTCTTTTTTTTGTTTTACATTTATTTACGAGTCACTGCAAAGCACAGGTAAGTGTATGTACAAGGTGTAAAGGACTTTTGTAGCATGTAATCTGTGAGTCAGTAAACTTTTTTACACATACCACTTTTGCTTCCCTGTGGTAATAAACTGTAATTTGATTCGTGCATTGTAGTAATGTCAAGGTGCGTTTATTACTACCGTTTGTCTAATGATGTACAGGCATCATTTACTTTCACTGTCATGTCTCAACATTGGTTTTCACACAACACTGCTCACTCTTGCCAGTTACATTATCATACCACTTAGTCATCGAAAAACAATCTGTTCAGAGTACAAAACATTAGTTGCACGATATTCGCACTCACAACTCAATTACTGAACCCCATATTTGCCCACGGCAATTCCTACCTCAATTCAGTTTTTGGGAATGTAACTCTACAATATCACTTACTCACACATGCATCACTCACCAGCAACTCAAAACTCCTCAGTTGTAAATACCAATCTATTTTACAATATAACTGGTCTATAAAAGTCCCGTTCACCCCAAGCTGTTCACACCAGACACACTCCTGCATGCACCTGCTCAGCCACCCACATACCTATCCTCTTATAGCACAAATTGCATAACTCACATTAATCACTCATTCACTGTATAGTCACCCCTTCTACCAGTCATTCACTCACCACACTACTTGTACTAACTAAACACCACTCAGCCACCTGTAAAATTAGACACTTATCACAACAAACTGATAACATAACCCACAACCCTCAATTGTTTACACCATTCGCTCACCATCATTCACATACAGCACTCTGTTACAATACCAAACACACAGACCAGATGCAATAACACTCACCCATGTCATCACCCCTTCACTCGCTCCCACACATTCAGCTGCATGCAACACTGGTCATCCTCTGAGCAAACCACTATTCATCACACACAAACAGCACCACTTAAACCGCCAATCAATCATCCTCAGATTGTTAACATAACTTTTCTTATACAATATGTTGATCCTGAAATAATGGAATATTCTCATTGATATGCGTTAAATGTGAATGGTTACTGAAAGACGTTGTTAATGTCAAAAAGGAATGTTTATAATGGAAATAGGGATGTTTATAATGGAAATTGGAACTGGATACGATAGGAAAGCTACAGATATTATGTATATCGTGTTAACCACAATGTTGGATTAGTCATTGAAATATTAATAAAGATTGTTTAAAAAAACTTTACTTTTAAAACTAATCATTCCGTCATGTCTCACCCACAGCTACATGCCACCCCTTTTATTCTTTAACAGCTTAACCCTGTTGCTCACTTCTCAAACTTGCTGTAGCTGAGAACACTTACCTCACCTACTTGCTTTGTTCATTCACTACGTCATTTACTGAAGCAGCCCACTCCAACCGAAGCACAGCAGTTTACAGCTCTAACCCACAGCCATTCGGTGACACCTGTCCCATATATCTTCTCAAACACCTGTAATGTTCTCCATGGACATTCGCAACACCGCTCACTCACAAAACCATTTTCCCAATACTCTTAAACACCCTCTTCTGTTTGGTAATACTTATATCACTGCCATGTACATTATCTACACCATTCACTCACACTAGCAAGAAACACAAGCATTGGCATAGCCAATAGGTCTCGCCTTTGGGACCTTATAAGTGTTTAGTTATCCAGCATAATATCCTTGGTGCAACATCATCTGTTACACAGCAAAACACTTATAAGGTCCCGAAGGCGAGACCTATTGGCTATGGCAATTCTTGTTACTAGATGCCATCTTATTGCATCCTTTTGCGACTCCTGATTCCCCTCATATCCCCACTGGTTACTTTTAGAATAACTCATGGCTCCTTCTTAAACAAAACCTGTTATAATACAAAACCGCTTATAACTAAAGAGTCACTTTTTCCTATGTATCCTTTAGATCCTTCATGAGATTTTGGGCTTCTGATATGTCTGTGAAAATATTTTTTTTTCCTTTGGCTAGGACTTCAAGTTTAGACTGTTGAACGATCATAGCTTGTGCTCCAATGGCCTTAAAGTAGTAAATCATTTTAACAAAGTCCCTCCGTCTGTGGGCTGAGGCAGCTGACATATCAGAGAAGATTTTAAAATTCTTGATCTCAGCAGTTGAAAAATGATCTCTTTAGTGTTACTGCACTTAGGATTTTTTTCTTAATTCTATAGTCAGCCAAATTCATTAAAATTGTACCTGGATATTTAGTATTTAAAAGTTTATGTGCGGGAACCCTATGGGCTCTGGTGATTGTAAGATCCCCTTGCAACTCTGGAATTGCTTTCTTCAGTAAGACACAGTCCATTTTACCCCATCTGAATTCTCCTGGCCCTCAGGTATATCAACAAGCCTTAGATTAGACCACCTGTTATAATATTCCAGGACTTGAAGCTTTGATTCCATTAAGTTCCTACTCTTATTTAATGTACAGAGATCCTTTTGCATGATCGTAACATTATCCTCTAAGGCTGATACGCGAGTCTCTACTTGAGTGAGACTTTTAGGTAGATTTCTTAGATTTTCCTCAAGTTTAGTTAGTCTAGCATGCAGCTGTGAAATTTCAAGAGCTTGTGATGCCTTAAAGTCTCGTAATTCTTGCAGCATAGTTGTTAGCATTTTTTTGACTGAGTGGCCCTTCTTGGCTTTTCTTTTAGGGTTTTTATCAACTCCTGATAAGGGAAGATCTAGATCTGTTTCTTTATCTGCTTCTGCTACAGATGTAGATTCTGAATCCGACTCTGCAAGGCTCCCATCCAATGCCGCATGTTGCTGTCTGCTTTTTGTGTTATCTGTGAGGATAATTGGACCTCATGAGTAGCTGAGTGGTTGGCTGGATATGTTTCTGGAGGATCTGACATTGAGGTCTGAACTACTTGCGCTTGCAGTGCGGAAACAAGTTAAGATATTTGATCTTGACCATGACCTTGACTATCTTGAGACTGTTGCTCATTACACTGTTGCGCATTCTGTTGCTGCAGTTGGCCTATTTGGGCTATTTGCTCTTCGGTTCTCAGGTCCTCCTTAGATATTACAGAAGAAGAGCTGTTAATTTTATTCCGTGGAGCAAGAGGCTTGCTGAAAACGGGGTATTGCTTAGAGCTTACCCAGTTGTTAGCATCTACATCAGCCCCTGTAAGGTCACCTTCTCTCTGTCCCTCATCGTCCCCGTCATGCCTCCTAGAGCCAAAATACTTGCGTCTAATGAGTGCTCAGATAGAGTTTCCTCTTCCTCCGATAGTTCATCAGGGACGCTTTGTCCGGGCTGCTTGGTTTTCTCAGATGATGCCAGTGCTTTGGCCTTTAAATCCATTCTCTGCTGTGCTTTTCTTTGTCCCCCACGGAGTCCCTTAGGGGCATGCATAGATGTTAGTGGTGACGTTAATGATGATTGACCAGATTGACCAGAGGATTTTAAAAAGTCTTTTCCTGTACCAGCACCATCTTTAGTCTGTTTATTCCGCATATGTCTAGGCTCAAGCTCTCCAAGAGCTGGTGCGCTTGATTTATGCACAGACACAGGCTGTGCAGCAGCTTTCTCTCCCTCTGCAGCCAGCATTATCAGGTATACCCGGACAAATTATATAGGGAGGCGATTTTAAGTGTTTTACAGGACCCTGCTCTTGACTCAACAAAGACAGATCAAAGGCAAAATAAACCACAAGTTGCCATCGCTCTATCTAGTTGCAAGACAGATTTAGATGTAATAGATATCTGGTGCTTTAATAACTCAACCGAACGCAGGTACTCCTGCCATTCAGAAAAATATGACTTAGCATCAAGGTTAGACTTTTTTCTGACGTCACATAATCTTTTATTCAGTAAGTATGAACACATTTTTAATGCTTTTTCAGACCATGCGCTGATCAAACCTGAAATGATTGTAGGAAAGACAGATGAAGCAGTATCCCGAAGGTGGTATTTTAATAAACTTAATCTAGTAGAAGAACAATGGTGTACTGATATCGAGAAGGAGATTAGCTCCTTTTTTAATATAAACAAGGACTCTGCCCGAATAAATGTAACATGGGATGCTTTTAAAGCCACATTAAGAAGTATAATAACCTCAAAGATATCCCACAACAGAGGGCCAAAAAGGAGGAAAGAATCGCGATAGAAAACAAGCTGGCCTCTGCGAATCTAGAGTACTTTAGGAATAGGAGCTCAAGCACTAAGCAAGAAGTACTAAAAGCCAAAATGATAATGAGAGAGCTTTACTATGAACTAGGTGATATGGCAAGTAGGATTTACCTCCAGACAGGCTATAAAGATAGCGAATATACAGGAAGGCTCTTAGCCTGGCAAGCAAAGTGAAAGCAGGTGCAAAATAGAATCGTGAGCATTCGGAATGGAGCAACTAATAGGCATTCAAAGACAACGGCGCAGATAGGCAAAACCTTTCTCAAACATTATAAGGGTATTTATCAGACATGTCACCAGGTTCCCTTAGAAGCAGTCAATGACTTTTTACGGGAGTTGCCAATCCCAGTTTTGGATAAGCAATTTTGTGAAATATTACTAGCTGATTTTACAAAAGATGAACTAGATTTAGTTATCAGCTCCCTGCAAAGCTAGAGGAGAGGATGGTTTTCCCACAGAATTTTTAAAGAAATTTTCTACAACACTCAGCCCCGAGTTTTTAAGACTTGCAAACTATCTATTACATGGGGGTGATCCACAAGCATCCTTTCATATTGCAGTAGTGGTCAGTATTTTAAAAAAGGATAAAGATAGTGAGAATGTGAACTCCTACAGACCTATAAATCTTTTAAATACTGACTATAACATTATTACTAAACTTCTCGGCAATAGATTTAATAAAATGGTGGGCTCGCTTATAGAAATGGTTCAGAGAGGATTTATAGCGGGGAGATAGCTTCATACTAACACATATTTTTTATTTGAGACATTGTATTTTTTTTCTTATACAAACAAGATTAAGGCCCAGGTCTGGTTTTTAGACACTGAAAAAGCATTCAACCTGGTCTCTTGGAGTTGTCTGTTTTTAATTTTAGAAAAATTCGACTTCACAAATGAGTTTATATTTTTACTAAAGCAGCTTTATAAAAATTTTCAGGCGCAAACTTTAATCAATTCGGTAAATATAGGGACATGCCAAGTGAATAGAGGCACTAGACAGGGCTCTCCCCTATCCCCAATTGTATTTGCACTATTTATAGAGCCATTAGATATTGCAATCAGGAAAAAAAGGGCCAATATGGTTCCTGTTCAAGGGATTACAACCATAAAGCTTTATGCCGATGATATTGTTCTTTTTTTAGACTCGAAAACAGACACCCAAGTGGAAATCATGAAGATATTTTCAGATTTTCAAGAGATAGGAGGCTATAAAATGAATAAAACCAAAACAGAGATCATACTATGGAATTGTTGTGCTAATTCTCTATTACCAGAATTTAGGCAGGCATACATTACACGCCCAAAGAGTTACCTGGGGATCGATGTGACAGAAAGAGTGGAAGACTTATTCCACTTAAACTATACACCGCTGCTGAAAAAGGTGAAATCTCAGGTGGCATGATTGAACCAGCTCCCACTTTCAATAATAGGCCGAGTTGCGCTAATTCAAATGTCCATTCTTCCATTTTTCAGTTTTCTTTTTAGTGCAGCTCCTTGCTTATTATAGACTTCTTATTTTAAAGAGATAGATAGTATGTTCTCTTCCTTTTTTATGGTAAAAAAAACACCAAGACTTGCACTCAGCACTTTAAGTTATCCTGTTGCAGAGGGAGGACTTTCTCTTCCAAACATTAGAAATTATTATTATGCGACATTTGCACATTATAGTTTTAGATTTTTCTATTTAGATCCTCAACAGGCAGATCATTTTTTTAATAAAAAAAATGTTAAGGGAATATAATATCGTTGATCCTATAAGAATTACTAAGTACCGCAAGAAAGTGCATTATAAGATCATTCAATGGTTACTTAAGCAAAAATCTCAACTCCTAGCATACTATTGCATTGTAAGAGTTAATAACCCAACAAGGCTTTCCAATATATACACGGAGAAGAGATTCGTGTTAGAGACCAGCATTTTAAGGCTGTGGAAAGAAAATGAGTATGTTCAAATCCAGGATTTTCTCAATGGTAGCTGCTGGAAATCATGGTTAGTGATAGAAACGGGGCTCCAACACTTTAATACAATCTTAAAATGTTCATTCATTAAACTAAAACCTATGTTGGAGAAATTAGATAAGGAGAATCTAACCTACAATACTTGCCTAAGTGAAGCCCTGAATTCCCCGACACAAAGGAAGATCAGAACCTGGGTTAAGATCTTTGAGGATAACAAATCTGTTTCACTATACAAAAAAGCCAGGGAGAGATGGAAGAAAAGGGAGGATATACAGGTCTCTAAATCAACCTGGAATAGAATTAATATGTTTAATGCAGTGTTATTTAGAGGTGCAAATTTTAAACACATGCAATATTACTGAACATGGTTGATCTTGTTTCCTCCATAAGATATACCCACACATTGAAAATAAATGCTTCCGCTGTGCAAAAGAGGATGGAGGCACCTAGATGCATATCATTTGGGAGTGTCCTAAAATGTGCAGTCTATGGGAGGAAATTGAGATATATCTCAGATCCGTATTAGACTCCTCTATATTAATTGATGAATCTATTGCAGTTTTTGGTTGCTCTCCTGCTATCCTTACACATGAACAACATATTTTCATTGCAGCATTAGTAGCAAGATCTCTAATTTTACAGCTTTGGAGAACGGAAAAGGTACCTACCTTCCATCCATGGAGAGCAAAATTACGTAAAATCCAAGAATTTGAAAAAAAATACGTAATAAGATCAGGTGCAATAAGAAAGTACGACAAATATTTGAGTTTATTTGAGATATAGGGTAGGAATCAGGATGTATAGATAATACAATATTATTAAGGGGAATGTAAGGAGGAGCTATGCGGAAACCGGATTGCGTATAATAGAAAGGGGGGTTTTGCTTACTTGTTTACATGCACTTCGCACTTTTTTCTATCGCAACTCTCAACCAATGGATAATCCTAATGAATTTAGTTTTTATTTGTCAGATAGAGAAATGGCAGAGGTATTCTGATTTACTCATTGGTTGTATAAAAGTTGCGCTCTAATAATATATTTACGATCTAGATTACATCTGGTATAGAGCGATAGAACAGAGGGGGATTTATTTTTGCTAAATTATGTACTCTTTTAAGATGATCTTTTTAGCACCTCACATGAATGTACCAATTCTACTGTTGAATATTCTGGAACATATATTTATATTTGATAATGTGTAGCATTTTGTATCATAAATCTAGAATGATTTATTGTTCAATATCTTGGAACATATATTTAAAATTGATAATATTTAGCACACTGCACTTTAAGTTAAGATGATCTACTGTTTTTTGTAATATTTTAGATAATGAATTTATACACAACTATATTGTATGTTTACAATTCCTATGAACTCTCAATAAAAAAGAAGAAATTTCCCAAATTACAGTTCAACACACACCCTTCCACAGTGTCTGCCACCACATAAATCATCAATCAACTTAAATTATCACTCATGCAATCAGTCATTCACCATTGCAATAGCTGAAGTTACCTTATCCAATCCAAGCACGGGTAGTTGTGCTAGGTATATTTATGCAGGCAACACGTTGGAATTTAGTATTGGCAGGCAGTCTTGTAGGTAGCAAATATTGTTATGGGGAAGCCCTCCCAATGCTAAATGATACAAAAAGGAATAGGCATTAGGCAATGGGCATACGAGGGGGGCAGGCATTGTCCCCAATGTCATGTAAGAATTGTGGAGGCTTCTTCAATGCACACTGGTCCAACTGCAATCCAGCAATATACATCTGACTAATAAAAAAAGTGGGGCAGCACAAATATGGCACAAAAGCAATATTATTCCTCTAGCTAACCTTTTTTTTTTTTGCATAGAATGAACTCATTACAATGAAAATATTTTTTAAAGTTTTATGCCGGCAAGGGAATACTCGGACCCAGAAGTAGAGTTTTTCCTCAAACACAGGTGGATCACCCAGAAATTGGTCAGCTAACACATTTGATTCATTTTTTGGACCGATCACCCTCCTCTTCCTTCTGTGCTGTTGTTTCAGGAACGGTGTCAATGTTTGCTATAAAATGTTGGTTCATTTTGATCATAGTCAATCTCTTCATATTTTGAGGCAAGGGACTGGTCCTTCTCAATGTGACAAAAGCACCAGCTGCACTGAATACACGTTCAGCAGATACACTGGTGACAGGACAAGCAAGATACTTTATTGCCAGCCTGGTAAGGTCTGGCCTTTAGGGCATCTTGCCATACCAATACATCAATGGATTTTGATCCACATAGACCTCTTTTGGATCATCAATGCACTCCTGGAATGTCCTGTAGATGGTCATTGGTGCTGCCACTTGCTCAACCTGTTTTATATTGCCTCTGCACTGGACTTGAGTCCTGCAAATTAAAATCAGTACAATGCAGAGGTTGGGTCCTGTACTTCTGTTGCTGTTGTTGCCGGTGTTTGGTTGATGGTGTTGTTGGCTGCAGTGAGACAAGACTGCCCTCTCTGGAAGTTGAAGGCGGAACCCCAGAACTGGGGGTAGGACTCGAAATTCCAGCAGTTTTTCTTCCAAGTCTCTGTCTTGCTCTACAATCCACCTCTTGTATTTCAAAACATTACCTTCAGAAAAAGGAATGAAAGTGGGCAGAATTTTGTTGTACCCTGGATCAAGTAGTGGTTCGCAAACGCACTCTTTGGATCGAAGATGTCTTGTTGCAGTCTTATAAAAGAAGCCAAGTGAAGGACTAAGGTTTCCACCAAGACAAGCGCTTCTTTGTTTTCATTCCCACCTGTGGGGGTGAACCTTTCAGATGCCTTCTTTACATGGTCTTGTAGGAGATGCAACAATGGGATAGACTGGCCCATCCTACTGTCCTCCTTGCAAACTTCCCATGCGAAAACCTCAAAAGGAAGTAGCATCTGTGTCAGGCATTTGACTAGGCCCCATTAGTCCACTTCCATGATCATAGCTTTTACAACTGTGTCCCCTCCTCTTTGAATGACAAAGTCATTGATCTATTTGTACTGCTCAAACAGATGTTGCAGAATGTAAAAGGTGGAGTTCCAACATATTGGCACCTCCCATATCAGGGCTTTAAATGGGGCTCTATTATTATGCTGAATAATCCGCAGCTGATACCAGACTTTAAAAGAATGGCTCAAATTAGTTCAGATTCTTCTGCAGGTGGTCAGTATGCTGCTGACTATGTCTTCCTTTTTGAGGCAGTCTTCCACATCCAGGTTGATGCAATGGGCCAAACAAAGGACTCTGAAATAGCCTCTATCCTTTGTTTTATCCTTGCAAAAGAGATCCAGGGTGCAGTGATGTACATGTAATCAGTCACCTGACAACTGTTCCACATGTCTGTCATGAGTTGGATGGTGTGAATGATGCTTTGCTGCAGAGCGTGTCCAACCAACTGCAGCACATCATGATGCAGTGCAGGACCACCACTCTGGCAAAATAGGTCCTACTTTCATTTTGGCCAGATGGCTTCCATAAATTCGAGGAATCCCACCCCTTGCTCTAAAGAAAAAGGGAAGATGTCCAGCGCTAACATTTTTGCCAGTTTCCCCTTGTACAAGGATGCTGTTGGGTGGTTTAGCTTGTACAGCCCCTCCTGCCCAAACATGCCTTTAATAGTAGCCTGGATTTTCTTTTTTTCTTGGGGCACTGACACAGGCGTTTTTTGAGGAATAGATGCTATTGGTAGACTCAATGTGTGTTGTGGAGGTGGGGCAGACACTGTATGCCGTGGTGTCTCCATCATCTCACTCTGAGTGTTCCTATGCCATTGTAAAGACACTGGGGTGAGTAAATCTGGTGGCACACTACTGGGGACAGGGCTGCTTTGCACAAAGATTTCACCCTCATCATCACCTTCCACTGTGATTGGACTTGTAGCTAATGTTCCCTGGCACTTCCCACCTACATGACAACATTCAGTTCCTCCCAACTGATTGTGTGGTGTGTTTTTGTATGGGTCCTATGTTCTCCAGGACCATAATGTGTACCAGGCTTACCTCGACAAACATTTGTGTGGCAAATGGTGCTTACTGCACTGTGCTCCCCCTCTTAGCTAACGGTAAAAAACATCCCAAACTGGAGAGGAGTACTTTTTTACCAGGCCACTGACAATGCCTGAAGAAGAACTGGAGGTAGGTGGGAATATCATTGCTTGCCCCTCTGCCTCTCCCGAGGCAGGGTTGGTGCAGGTCTCACCTGGCGCTTAGCAAATATGGGATTTGGTAGCTTTGCTACCTGCGCCACATCGCTCTAAGCTGGGTAAATAGCAATGTCAGAATCCTCTGAGTCACCTTCCACCATGACTACCTCGGAATTGTCATATTCCTCTTCATCCCTTTCAATAAGTCTAAATCTTTTTTAAACTTTTCTTTTCCCTGGTCTCTCTTGTTGTCTCCTGGTCTCTGTGGGGGCCCGCCATGTTCGTATCATCATCATCAGAAGGGGTGCCTGGAAAAGACGATGCAGTAGTACCCTTCCTTTTGCTTGCTGGAGATCTGGGAGCCAATGATTCTAAAAGAGGAGGTTCAACTTTTTGCTCAGAAGGATACTCAAATGCCTTTTCTGCTACAACATCAGACAAATGTCTTATTGCTAGCTGCAGTTGCTGTCCACTTTGCTGACTTTCTTGAAACGATTGTGTACTACTTTACAAAAGGGTCAAATCCAATTCAACATCACTACTTGTCGGTGTTGACATGATTGCACTGGCTGCCTCACTGACAGACATGGAACTAGGCATCGGTTGGAGGTGGTGCTTTTGATGCAGGAGCGCTGCTCTCAGCTTGCTCGCAGGAGGTTAATGCGCCAGGCACAACTTTCATTACAAAAGTTGTGGTCGGCACGCCAGTGGTAAAAATCTGCTTCCTCTGCTCCAACTGGCCACTTTCTGGGCAGCACCTTTCTTTGGGCCCTCTTGAAGCAGTCAGTTGGCAGTGGCACTTAGCTTCAATACAAATGACAGTCATGAGTCACGTTGTGCACAGGCCTTCTTTCTGGCTGTATTGTCTCTTCTCTTGTGCACCTAAAAGCAAACAAGTAAGAAAAACATCTGTGAAATGTGGCATTGTTGCAAATCAAGTAGTAGTAGTATAAACTAACAATATAATTTCGTTTGGTAACTTGGCAACAATACAGTCTAACTATTCATTCGTAAAAACACACCAACAAACTTTCATTGTTTGCAGTACACTCAGGAAGGATCAGAAAGAGCAACAACAACAACATACAGATGCAACTTTTCGCTTTATGTGCATCACATTGGGATGTGGCACTTGGGGAGGTGCAGGTGACAAGGTAATCATCCTTAGACAATGAATGCTGCTGTGCCCATTTCAGGCTAGGCCACAAAGTAAATTAAATCAATATTGTCAATGTATTTAAAAGTGGGGAGAAAATGTAGTAAACTGTAAACATTTTTCCTTCACAAAAGAACAAAAAGTAAATGTTAAAAAAAACTAGATCCCTACTAAAACTACAGGCTACCCACCACAATGAATTTTAAAAATCGAACAAAAGTACAAATAAATTCAGGAGCAGGCTGCCAATCAAACAAATATCATCCTTACACACTAGTTTTTCAACGTACTTGCGATATCTCAGAAACAAAGTCCTTAAATCCAATGGTATTTATGCAGCAGACAAGGAGAGTGATCCCTCAATCTCCAAATCACATTGAAAAGTGACCAGGAGAGGGACAAAGCACTGGGAGGAGCAGGAAGTTGGAGTCTCTGGGGCACTTCCTTCTGGTTTGAATATATATATATTTTAAAGGCTTCTTACACAAAAAAACACAATTCCAACGGCCTGTTTGAGAAGAAAATCCACTCCAAATGCCTCTCAGCTGCGTTCTCAAGAAGAAAAACTGCTTGACCGCTGCATTTGCCATCATCAATAAGGATGCTAGATCGGTGCCTTTCGCGGACAGAGGCTGTAAGAGTGAGTGCGAAGTCTTGTGGCAGCTCGCTAGTGGTGTGAGAAGTCTCATGCACGTTCGCAAGCGGCCCAAGAGTTGTTATGATCCCCAATGTGTCCCAAAATAGGTCTAGGTAGTTGCATGACCTTTTACCTACATTTGTCCTACCTTGCTCTACATAGTAGCTCGGGTGCTGACCTTTAACCTAGTTAGGTGTCAAATAAATGTTGTGTGGTTTTCTTTGGAAGCTAGCCTCATTTAATATGCATTAGGATTCTTAGTATCAAAGCAGGATGATCATCTTCTGCATAATTACTCTGTACAAAGTCACTACTATTGTCATCCTTGGCCGACAAGCACACAGTACCATGACAAATCTAGGTAGAACCCCCTGAGGGTACCTTTTGGGTATATACCTCCCACAACTTCGCTGGACAAAACAGAAGAGAACAAGCTTCCATGCTGACATGCTGACATGCTGACGTGAGATGCTGAAGTCCCTGCACGCAGACACTCCAGCACGCAGTCGTCTGACATCCCTAGCTGGGTGTCCATTTTGAGACCAAGATGAGGTCCTTCATTCTCTCCCATAAGGTAATGGGGTTGGCTCTTTCCTAGGGGAATTCTTGGCTATCCACCTCCATACATGCTAGGTACACGTAGATACATCTAGTTAGGATTTGTATTTTAGGAGTAGTCATGATTACTGCCATGTATCTACTATATGCCTGTATATATTCATTGTTTCAGCACCATGGTAGAATTCTACCTTTCTCTCTTGGTGCTTATAACCGTATTCTTCTTTTAATCGCTAATGGCTGTTGCAGCAGAGTATTTTATTCTAGAATAAAGCTGGTTGCATAAATACTTATTGAAAACGTCCCCACCATTTAGTTTGTATATTTATCCGAGACCATGTGAGCACGAGTTTCTGAGCGAAAAGTACTTTACTGTTTCCATGAACCCTGAGGGGTCAGGGTTGTCATGTTAAATAGTTGCCAGAAACTATTCCCTCCTTGGTAAGGTTGTGGAGCTAGCTGGTCTACAGACTAACATATACTGTGGGGGTGTCTGGAATCAGTCTGGACACCAATCCCTTATTTTATGTTGTCTAAATGCGCAGATCCTATATAGATTTGTAGGAACTACACAACGGAGTCTTGGCCCTCGCGGATGAGTGCCAAAAGAAAACTTGAGTGTGAAATGCATGAATTCCGCAAACTCCGCAAGCAGAGTGGGGCTTACCATCCAGGCTTAGCGAGGTGCAAGGCAGCTCCGTCTGCTGTTGCTAGATACGAATCCCTGGTAGTGCCAAGCATACCTTCTTTCCTGCAGACGCCTTCATAACGCAACATCTCTCTGAGTTGGCATCGTCAAAATAAAATGGCACATATGATGGTTCCTACTTGCTGAGCTGACGTAAGAAATAGAAGTGTAGTTTCATATTCTACATTAATGTTTCAAAGACGCTGTTATCAATGGTGTAAAAGTTAAAGTGGTTGTTCCCTCCACAAATAAAATGCACAATTCTTCTCAGAATATTTTTGAAGAAAGGGGAAGGGTAGATTGCATTTTCGCTCTCATAGCACAAGTTTTCTCTACATCTCCTTACACAACCATTTTTTCCCCATCGTGTGCCCAATTTGCTCCTCTGTCCAGGCTTTTTCTATATTTTTCCCAATTTTTCCATCCTATTTTTGTTCCTCGATAGCACATTATTTTGTGCAGTCAGATGGGACCGAGGAGAGCAAAACACAACAATCACAATTGTAAATTGAACATTTAGAATTTGTGGAGTTTCTCAGTCGTGAATCGCATGTAGAACAGTGGGAAATCTGCTTATGTGATGGATTTTCCACCATTATAGATTTAGGTTAAGCAGTGTTTAATTTGTTAAAGTTTAAGTGCCAGGGTCCCAAGTTTTTCTCTGCATCCCAAAGCCGGTGCTTTAGACTGGCAGCATGCAATGCAAATCGTACCATGTCTGAGTGTCTTGATTCCACCTCATATGTTTCTAACCTACCACAAAACACTCCATGCTACTTTAACTCACTGTTGCAGGTTCCAGCCTTCTCTATTTGTTATGTTATGTTATGTTAAAATATGTTTATATAGCGCTCGGCTACTCTAAAAGAGTGTCCCGGCGCTTTCCACATGAAGCTACAGTGTATAACAGTGTATTTGTCATGTTTTCTCTATCTTTCTCTTCCCCTTTCTTTCCTTCTTGTATGATTTTCCGCTCTCTTGCTCTGGGTCAGTCGGATGACAGAAAATTACTGCTGTTTCCGAAAAACAAGTGTTGGTGGGACCCTCCTGCAACCACTGGCTCAAATTAAGCACTGAATTGGAGAGACTAATGTAGCATTACTGGAAGAAGGGAGAGACTATTACTAGAAAAAAACTGTGACCAGTTGCACCAGTGCAAACAGTAAATTTGGAGGGTTTTACATTTTACTGTTACCCTTCCCGGCTTGGAATCACGCACACAGGGGCATATTATCAAGGGATTTACCTCTACTTTTTTGGCTTTAAAAGCCAAGAAAGCAGAGATAAAATTATCTCCCTATCAGCAACAGGGTGCTAACATGCAAATTCACATGTTAGCACCCTTTTTCTCTATGCTTTCCCTTGCATCTCTAATGAGAAGCAAAGGGGGCGTTCCAGAGAAAAATAATAGGAGAAATGTTGTTAAGCGACATAACTCCTATTATCAAGGATTTCGCTAACCCTGTTAGTGATAACAAAAAGTAGCGGTAACCGCGGTTAGCGCTGCTTTTTTTACACCTGGTATTTTCCTGGCTTAGCCATGATATCCTATGGAAGGTGGATATCATGGCTAAGTTTGTGAGCCCCTATCATCAAGCTAACGCCAAACTTCGAGAGATTATCGTTGGTTTTCCAGCGATAATCTCTCATTTTGAAGTTAGCGCGAGGGTTTTTATCACTTCTGAGATAAACCTTGCCAATAGCAAGTTATCTCTGCGATAATTTCCGGCGATGCTTAGCGTTAAAAAATTTGTTGCTAAGTCTCGTTAGCGATAAATATCGCTAATCATTGGTAATATGCCCCACAATTACTTCTATGACAGGCATGAGTAAAGTCCTTTTTTTTGGTTGGAAAGGAAAGTGAGACAACCCCACATTTCTAGTGGATTTATGAGTGGGTTTATGAGTAGAAGTTTCTCGTTAGAAAAATATTTTTATTACAGTATAAAAGTTTAAAATGGGCCTGTGCAAATGCACATTGAATATTTACCCGGACATATTTTCAACATAGTGAAAAATCTGTTCAAATCCATTTTGTGAAATTGGAACACTACTACAAATCTCCAAGTGTAGTTTTGCAGAAGTACTCCTGAGATTTGTTGTGAACCCCAAAAAGTTAGAAATCTATGGCTGTACATTTGCTGTCAATGTTTCTTTCTCTGCATCTATCTGCCTTTCCATATCTCCCTCTGTCTCTTTCATTCTCTCTTTGTCTTGCTGTTCAAGTTGTCTTACAGTTATTGCTACTTTTTCTGAATCTGCTTCTTTTAAACTTGCTGCCTTGTATCTTAATTCCGTTTTAATGTGCTTTCATTCTTTTCCTTGTTCACATTAAACACTTTTATAGGATGATCAGACAGACAGTTTGTCTTTATTATTTATTATTACCAAGGAGTAAAATTGCCTTATGTTCTTACATTTTTTTAATTGAATTGAACTCAATAATTGTAATGCTTTGAAAGACAATGAATACTATATACATGTGTTTTTTGGGAATTCATAAAATCACATCTCTTACTGAAATGTATAAATGCCCTCCTAAATGAGTGCATATAGTAATGTCTCAAAAGTGTCAATAGATCTTAGGGGCATATTATCAGGTTTAGGGGCAGGAAACTGCTGCTAAGGCAGTGATAATGGTCTTGATAATATGTCCTTGTGAATTCCCATAGCAGCCCAGGTTCTGGTGTTAACCTGGGCTTCTTTGGGAATTCTATGGGAATTCACAAGGGCATATTATCAAGCCCATTATCGCCACTTTAGCTGCAGTTTCTTGCTGCTAAAGTGGCGATAATTTTATCGCCGTTCTTGATAATATGCCCCTTAATTTGTCCTGAGCAAAATCTTGTTTAAACCAGCACAAAGCCCTGGATGCCACATCGCGTAATAGAGGTTTTGGGGCATATTTACAAGGGCGTTATCTCTGCTTTTTTGGCCCTATTTACAAGAGGGTGCTAACATGCATAATCGCATGTTAGCAGCCTTTTTCCCAACGCCTCCCTTTCCATCTCTAATAAAATGTAAATCAGGCATCACTGGGCGTACCCTGGATGGACTACCTTGCAAATATTGCTGATGTTTACATTGTGATATTTACAAGGCAGCCCACAGGATTTTAGCACAGGTTAGATTTTGGCGAAACCCGCGTTTTTCACCAAAAACGAACGTCTGCTAAAATCCTTACTTACCTATGCTTAACATAGGGGGTGGATTATGCTGATACGACCACAGGGTCGTTATTAGCAAGGTTATCGCTATTTTGCAGGGAATATCGCTGGAAAACCAGCGATGTTCCCTGGAAAACTGCAATAACCTCGCTATCACTGGAATTTTTATTGCCCTGGAGAAACGCGTTGTTAATAACGCACTACCAGGGTGATAAATTCCAGAGATAGCCTGCGATAAAAAATTTATCGCCAAGCACGGCCAGCGATATTTATCGCTGGCCGTTGATGATATGCCCATTCGTCCGGGGAACTACGCTGTTTTAGGAGCACCATAACAACACAAACTATAAGTGAGCAGCTGTTGTGGTGTCATGTGGGGTTTCGCAAAATACATCCAAAATTGACGTAAGGCTGCATTTCATGCTAACAAAACCAACACAAAATGCCAGACCAGCATTTAGTGTCACTTCACTTAATTGTTTAGACATTTTGTTTTATTTCCACAAAGGAAATCAGCGAGGTGACTCAAGCCCAATCTTAATGAGACGGGATGAAGAACATGTATTATTGGCCTACCTCCATCTCCTTCTTTCATATCACCCTTTATTTAGCATTAATCAGATATCTATGATGTAGCTGTGACTTTGGAGCAGGAAGCATCCCCTACTACATTGTATATAAACTAAAGTTGTGTGTTCCTCTCCGGGGAAAGACATTGTGGTATCTCCTAGTGAAAGTTCCTCCATATCTTAGAGTTCCTCAATCTCTGGTGTGTTGTGACACCATTGAAAGTAAGAGGCAGGACCCCAGTCCTGATGCTAATATTGATTTGTTATTCCTTAAACCATTTGCACACCCACAGAAACGGAACGATCCATGCCCAGGCTGTTCAATGGAGAGAGTACCAAGTGGTGTCTCCTTTTAGAACTCAACTATGCGCAGAATTTTTTGAAAAACCTCATCTCCCCTATACCTTCTGCTAATTAGCTCCCACCTGCTAAGTATCCCATCATAATGCTCTACAAGGAAGGGACGTATATGCTTCTGCTACATACTACTTAAACATCTGAGTAAGACTTTGCATCAGAGGTTAAGCGATATCTATTTGCAAATATTAAAAAATAGGTGACAAGGCAAGAGTAGGGCCTTACAATTGTAGATTTCTGTAATGCTAACAATTATGGTCCCGTGCCCAACGTGTTACCACACAATAGGAGATTTAAAAGGAGAATCCTTGCCATCCTCGTCCTGGTTGATTCGCATGGAGGTCATTGTCACCGAGGATTTCTCTCTCTCTTTCATTTAGTCCTTTTTGTGGGCAGGACCAGTTGCACAGTTCTACATCAATCTTTAATCACGTTGCCTACATTTTTGTTTCAAGTGATCAATCTCACAATCTCATTTAGAGAGATGTATTTGTATTTGTTTGATACCGTTACGGAATAATAAAAACATTTCCAGGACGGTAGGTCGAAGACCTTTTGGGAGGTCTTCATTTTCATTTTCAATGAAGCTACATTGGTGTGTGTATGTTGAACGGATAGCATTTCTCTTAATATGTGGGGAACAGAGTGTGTATGTGTTTTTGTGTGTGTGTGCGTGTGTGTTTGTGTGTATGTGTGTGTGTGTGTGTGTGTGTATATGTGTGTAGTCGATTGTGGCCAGAGGACATCACTGCTTCAGGGTAAGACCTATGATGTCACAGTAGATTGTTAGGTGAAGCTGGCTGTTTGTGCTTAAAAGTAGCTATTGGGGAGAGGACTGGACACCAGCAGGAGGTGTTTCAGCTCTGTTAGGTACTCCATTGGGACCCCAGACAAGAGGATCTACCATGGTAGCACTTGCTAAAAGCCCTGCCCGATGTCCCTCTCCATGGTACTTGTGGCTATATAGGCTCCCAGTTCCAGGGCCAATAGTGGTTCAGTGACCCCATATTTTGTAAAGAATTCGATAAAAGTTAGTATCTGTCATTACATAATCACAGAAAAACTGCCAGCATTCATTGTGATGCTGCCGGAAGAATGTATTCAGTGTGCTAATAGTCCAGATAAAAATGTGATCATGTATAGTGAATGTTTTTTTTATGAGCCCACACACTCTCCGAGTGTCTTCGTAGGTTACAAATGTTAATGTTAAGGTTATGTTAATGTTAAAAGCGCTTTTCATGCTCAACTAATACCTAAAGGTGTCTTGGATTATTATCTGGAAAGTCTTCAATTCCTTCCTAAATGTCAAAAGGTGGTGTGGCTCTGATATGAAAAGAAAGTTGCTTCCATTCTTTTGCTGTATTGGTCACCAAACGTCTTCCACCCAAATGGTCCGTTTGAACCTGGGGACCATATGTTTCATGGCTCACAAGGGGTGCAGGTGTCTGCCAGGGTCATACAATTTGAAACAATGTTTCAGGAGTTCAGGACCTACACAATGAAGAGCCTTGTAGGCAAGACAGAGGAATTTAAATCTGATCGGCCGCCTTATATGATTTGCTAAAGTTTTTTACTTGGCTAACAGTCTGGGGGCAACATTCTGAAGTACTTGTAACCTGTTCAAATGTTGGTGTTGCATATTTAACAACAGTCAATTTTTGTAATCTAACTTCGCTTAAACCAAGGCAGTTACCACAGTTTTTTGTACCCCAGGGGAAAAAAAGGGTAAATCTTTTTTACATCCTCAGGATGTAAAAAGGTGAAGAACTGATTGCATTCACCTGCTGACCTAACCCAAGCCTATTGTCCATTATAATTCCCAGATTCCTCACCTTACTCAGTGGAGAGGGCAGCGTTCCTAGTCCCTCTGTCCACCATGAGGGAGACCAAAGGGAAGCGTTATTTCCAAATAGGATAGCCTCTGTTTTTTCGGAGTTGAGTTTTAAGCAATTCCTGTTCATCCACGACCCAATAGCTGACATACAATCATGAAACCTCCGTCCAGTACTATTGTCACCTGTGGACATGGATACCACAAATTGGGTGTCATCTGCATAGGAAGTAAGATCAAAGCCAAAAAACTTGATCAGGGCTGCCAGTGGCCTCACAAACAACATTTAAGAGAGAAGGACTCACTTAAGATCCCTGCAGAACCCCACACGGAAGTCAAAAGGGGTCAGACACAAATTGATCCAGGGCTATTGCTTGCTTTCTTTCTGAAAGAAATTATTTTAAAAGAGCACCAGCAGTCCTCTTGATACCAACAGCCCAGAAATGGTCGACCAATATGTTATGATCAACCGTATCAAGAGCTGCCAATAAATAAAGTAGGATCAAGGCCGCGCTGCCTCCTCCATCAAGGATTAATTTGACCTCATCTGTTGTCTTGATCAGGGCCATTTCGGTACTTTGACCGCTTCAGAGCCGAGACTGAATAGTATCTAGCAGCTAATTGACCTGTATAAGCAGAACAAGCTGCTGATTCATGACCTTTTCTAGGATCTTTGCTGGTAGAGGAAAGTGAGAAATGGGACGGTAACTGTTTCGTCTGAAGGATTTAAGTTTTTTTTTAGGAGAGGGATTATGGAGGCTTTCTTCCATTGTGTAGGAAAATACCCTGGCTCAAACATGGAATTGAAGATGCTTGTGAGATGACTAGCCACAAAATCCACAGCTAGTTTTGTAACAGCAGGGGCACAAGGGTCCATAGGAGAGCCTGACTTAGTTGCTGGGATTTGGGATATCAGTAGCGTGGATTTGGGCTATCACTTGATTGACAGAAATTGCGGAAAATACAGTATAGGTGGCCTGTCTCTGGATTAAAACAAAATGATCAGTTCCTTCATGCTTAGTACCGTTGTTTTGATCAAACTTATTAAAGATTGTAGAACCTTGTCAAGGAAGAAGATGGCATGCAAATTTCAAAAATCTTGACTGGAATTGGTAATGCTGTTACTGAGAACAGAGGACGGTTTAGCTACTACCTTAAAAAGTTCTTTTGAAGAGTTTTTTGCAGCTTTTATTTTCTGTTTAAAATATAATGCCCTTTCTTTCAACAGAAGATCTTTTTAATCAATCATACATATTTTGTAATTATCTTTCCCCTTTATTGTATTCCTTACTCTATTTCCACTCTTGTCACCTACAAGCTTGCTTCTGCACTCGAAGACTGCAAACCATGGAGCAGAGTATGCACTCTGCGAGTGAGAGATTCTAATCCGGGCAGTGATGGAAATGGCTGAATGTAGCCTCAATGAACAGTTTAAGGTGGCAAGTTCCAGGTTTTCTACCTGTTCCAGCTGTGAGTCATTTAGGATTTGATTGAAAGGACCTGCGTGTATCTTATTTCAGTAATCTTCAGAGAGACCTCTTTTCTGTAATGTGATATCAAACATGACTGCAACAGGATCGGTCCAGCTTAAAGGCAAGAGTCTTTTCCAATCACCTGAGGATTATTGGCGAGCACCCCATCAAGCGTATGGCCTGCAACATGAGTGGGGCCAAGAACTAATTGGGACACACCAACATCACCAATGGTCTCCATGAGGGCTATGGTGTCTGTATCAGAGTGATCTTCTAAATGGAAGTTGAAGTCACCCAGAACAGTAAAGTCCTTGGCACATGGACTTTACTGTTTTTTCTTTACTTTACTTTTGGATAGACAATAGGCACCCAAATGGGTGCCTATTGTCTATCTAAAAATGCTCACGAGGCCTGGAGGACGATAAATGAGCACTTTCTTAGAGGATTAGGATTTGGATAATACAATATTAAACTTCAGTGCTTCGCCAATATGCCAAATATCACTCAGAATAAAGTGGGATTTGTGAAATATATTTCTCTCCTATAGTCTGATATATATATCTTTGTCCTTAGAAAAGGAAGAATGACCTGTTTACTTGGTGGTGTATTTATTTCCTATTATTGCCTTGATGAAGGGGGTCGATGTATATTTTGATACACTGGAATCCTTTGCTATGTTCAATTGCAGTATCCCAGGAGGAAATACGAGGATTGTGAAGTGTTAAAGAGCCAACATGAACACACTAAAACATGTATACTACATGCGTGTCTGTGTGTGTTTGCATATATAGCCTCAAAGTTGATACCCTGAACTCAAGCCTATTGGCATTTGGCCTTGCCTTAATGCAATTCGGATGTCAGAGCTCATGGAAGTTGTTACTGGAGTTGTTGTACATTGCACACTGTTCCATGACTGGAAAGGTTTAGCCTCACATCCCTCTAACGCTGAGAACTGAAGAGGGTTCCTTTCTACTACACAGCATGTTTTTACATGTTAAATGTATTAACAAGTTCACAGTCAAATGTCAAATGTCAAAAGCTTTTATATAGCGCAATAATTCACCAAAAAGGTCTCAGGGCGCTTGGCAGAGAAACGGCAATTGACCATTGCAGGGAGCAAAAAGTGGGTGAGAGGGAGATTACTTAGGAAAGAGCCAGGTTTTCAGGCTCCTGCGGAACGCTAGATGGTTAGAGAGAGACAGCAAATGGGAAGGCAATTTATTCCATTGCTGCGGTGCCAGATAGGATCATTTGCATGGGGCTCGATGCATGTAGCATGCCTTGTTTGAGTTACTTTATTTTTATTCCTAATTGGATATTATAATTTGTTATTATCTGTTAAAAAATAGTTTACACAGGAATTGAGCAAGAGAAGATAATATGCCCTTCGAATCATGATTGAATAATGCTGCTACATAGTGCAATGTTGTCTGGTATTAGTATAGCATCAAATTAAAAAATGTTACCTATTCTGGTAACAATGATTAACTATTCCACTATGACGCTGACAAAACTCCAAGTGAAACCCTACTTGTATTGTCCTTTGTCTATGTTCATCCTCGAGCACTTTTACGTTTACGCTGTTCTTAGCTACCAGTAAAACCTCGTATCCCGTGAGCAAGGGAAAGTGTTCCCCAAAATGCTTCGGGAATTTGGCTGCAGCCGATAAAAATTCACTTGCAACCACCACATGGGCTTGTGGTTTTTCGTGCTCTGTCGATATCTAAGAACTCAGTCAGTTGCTGTATTTGTCTCAATATATATTATGAATGCCCCTAAATTGTCAGCACTGGTTCGTAGCGAGTTCATGAGAATATCTAATAGTCCTGGAAACTCTATGTGTACTTTTGAGCCAGGTCGTCAACCTGTGTCAATGATAGAAACCCATAGAGCCATACACATGCACATATCGAGGGCATATTATGAAATTAATGCACCTGAATACTACATGAATTATAAACGTGTGTATGAGAATTCCTATCTTTTTTAAGCATTGTGTATAGTTCCCAAATTTTTTTTTACATCAGTTTTCTTTTTTTCTTAGTGTTTTCATTTGTTTGTTACTCACTAATATGCACATGTACAGATTAGCACTTATACTTTGGTTTTAAGTATAACAAAATGTTAATAAGTCTTAAAATTTATGATGTACAAAATTTTATAATTTTAAATTTTGAATAAATATATAGGACAAAAGCTCGTGGGTAAACAGGGTGTTGCTTCACCACAAATATTCAGATTTTCACATGACTCAAATGATTCATGATTAGCATAATATTTTTTCAATCGCCAGTTCGCAACAAATAGTTCTAGTCACCTTATATACCTATTGGTATCTGCATTCATGCAGTTATGATAATTGTGGAGAAGGATGATAAGCAATATATTGAATATATTGTCATTTCGCAAAATATAGCACTAGTCACTTTATATACTTGTTGGTATCTGTATTTATGCAGTTAAGATATTTGTAAAAGATGGACGTCATTAAAATTTGTGCAATCTTGCAAATAAGGGAAAAAACAATTTTTAATGTGATTTTATAACATTATAAAATTATGGGACAGTCATTTTAAGTGATAATAATGCAATTTGTTCCATTTAGATATATGCATTTTTACAGGCAAATTTGTAAACTTGAATATAACGCGAGGGGTCGTTTAGCATATCCCATCTGCAATGTGCACTATCTCTATGTTCATGAATCAGGTCATGTGATGCACTTTAGGAGGTGTGGCCTATAGGAGGGGTCAGGGAAACACAGCATTAAAAAAGCAAGCTGACCGCTAATCAGGTGTGTGATCAAGAGTACTTGCTACTCGAAACGCGTTGTTTGAAAGGTTTCAAATAAAAAAACATCTTGCCTGAAGCCGTAGGGTCCGTCTCCTTCTTTCGCCACGGTGTGTGGAGGTTTGAGGATTGCTTGGATATATGTATATATATGCACATTGCAAAAAAGAAGTAGAGAACTCTTGGTAGTCCTCAAATTTATGTGTAAAGCAGCTCCTGTATAGAGCACTCTCAACACCAGCAACACTCTAGATCTACTCACCTCAAATGTCTGCTTTTCTATTAAAGTCTTTGAGCATAGGATTAGCACAGTGCCATCCAGCATAGGATTAGCACAGTGCCATCCACACCAAGATAGAAAGAAACAAAGGCTTTTGGCATTTTTACAGCAAAGTCTTTAAGCATAGGACTAGCACAGTGCAGTCCATGCCGAGTTGTAAAATGACAAAAGCCATTTACCACTCCAGGCACAGTATTACAGCTTTGAATTGGTAAACTACCACCCAAGTCAACTTGAAATGAGTAAAAGCAACCCCTGACAAAGGGTTTCTCTCTACTTAGAGCTCTTCAGAGAGGTATAGCTTTGCCCAAATACAAGGGAGCATCCAGTATAAGACAAAACAAAACCCTTTCAGGCATAGAGGGATGCATAAACTATGCAAAAAAGAAGCAGAGAACTCTGGGCAGTTCCAAGTTTTAGTGGAAAGCAGCTCCTGTACAGAGCACTCAACATCAGCGACACTATAGATCTGCTCAACTCAAATGTCTGCTTTTCTATCAAAGTCTTTTAAGCATAGGATTAGCACAGTGCCATTCACACCGAGATAGAAAGGGACAAAGCCTTTTGACATTTCTACAGCAAAGTCTTTAATTCTAGGACTAGCACATTGCTGTCCATGCCGAGCTGTAAAATGAAAAAAGCCATTTACCACTCCAGGCACAGTATTACAACTTTGAATTGGTAAAATACCCACCAAGCCACCCTGAAATGAGTAAAAGCAACCCCTGACACAGAGGTCCACTCTACTTGGAGCTTGTCAGAGAGGTATAGGTTTATCCAGACACAAGGGAGCACCCAGTATATGTCAAAACAATGCCCTTTCAGGCATAGAGTGATGCATAAATTATGCAAATGTCTGCTTTTCTATCAAAGTCTTTAAGCATAGGATTAGCACAGTGCCATCCACGCAGAGATAGAAAGGGAAAAAGTCTATTGCCATTTCTACAGCAAAGTCTTTAAGCATAGGACTAGCACAGTGCTGTCCTGCCGAGCTGTAAAATAACAAAAGCCATTTATATTTATGCAAAGTAAAATCCTAGTAAGCGTACACTCCAGGGATCATTTCTTGTGCCCAATATTTTTATTACCAGTAACGCGTTTCAACTGCCATATTTATATATATATATGTATATATATATACATATATATATATATTACCTACTGGCGGTCGCCAGTAGGTATATATAGTTAGGATTTTTTCTCTATGGGATTTTTGAAAATTCTATGTCTAATAACTTTGGCGTTTGTGGACGGAATTGGCTGAAATTTTCAGGAAAATGGCACATTTTGTTTCTGAGCAGCCCTTGAAAATTTGGGGGATCGTCGTCAAGGGGGGGCCGAGAAAAAAGGGGGGTCCCAAAACGTGTTTTTAACATTGAGTTTTCCATAGGGCGGTTGGCCTCACTTTTAGCCCGAACGGCTGAATGGATTTGCACGAAACTTGGCAAAATTGTAGGGACTGGTAGCCCGATGTGCCTTTTGTAGGTCTCAATATATGTGCTCCAGTGGATTTTGAGAAATTAACGTTTAAAAAAAGATATATATCTGTAACAGCGGACCAGGCAGCGTCCCAGGACGCGTACTTTTCGCGCAACGGAGCTTTGTGAAGCGAAGCTGATTGGTTCTCCGGCGTCTGTCAACATTCCAAACAGTCCGTAGCGGCCGCCATCTTGTCTCTCGGTAGGATCGAGAGACAAGAGGAGGCGAAAGCGAAGGGGCAAATGACCATAAGGGGGAATAGTAGATCCTCGCTGACCCCCTAGGTTTGATGTGGAGGTTTTAAAAGGGCCCCGCGGGGCAAAAAAAAAAATAATAATAATAATCGAACGGCTGAATGGATTTGCACGAAACTTGGTAAAATATTAGGGACTGGTAGCCCGATGTGCCTTTGCTAGGTCTCAATATATGTGCTCCAGTGGATTTTGAGAAATTAACGTTCAAAAAAAGATATATATCTGTAACAGCGCTCCGCTTCGCGTAACGGAGGTTTGCGAAGCTGATTGGTCATTCTGTCACTGGGCTATAGTTGGGCTACATCTGGCTGATATTTGGGCTACATTTGTTTTTTTGTGTGTCTGGCGGCCATCTTTGGGCTACATTGGGCTACATTGGGCTTCATTGGGCTACATTGGGCTACATTTGGGCTCCAACATATATATAGGCCAATGTAGCCCAATATATATTTTTCAAAGTTAATTTTCGTAAAAACCACTGGAGCATATATCTTGAGACATAGCAAAGGCACATCGGGCTACCAGTCCCTACAATTTTGCCAAGTTTCGTGGAAATCCATTCAGCCGTTCGAGCTAAAAGTGAGTCCAACCGCCCTATGGAAATGAAGGAAATGAATGGGTAATTTGTAATTAGCAAATAGCTAATCGCAAACTAGGAATGGTAAAGAATCGCTATTTATTCCTTAAAGTTCGCTATTTAGGAAATGCAAAAAACTTTGATGATACATATGGCGGTTCATCTCTAACAAGATAAGAAGCATAGGGATACATTTATGATGACTGGCGCATCACCAGGGATGTGTTAGTCATTCTGTGCCGCTGTTCCGTCACCTATGGTGTGCTGCATTTACAATGCGGCGCATCATGGGGCAAAAACAGCACAGATGCGTGATGTATCTGTGCCGTAAAGGTGGCGCATTGCTGGAGTTGTATCGCAAGTGTGATGAAGCTCCAGCAAGGGTCGGGGGTGCCCCTGTCGCAGGGTTTCTGTTCTCACACAGAACTGTGGACAGAGGATTGGAACCTCGGCGAATTAGGGTGTCCCAAAACTCACGTTAGTAATCAAAAACTTAGCAAGCTAGGTACAGTGTCACATTGGATATAACAAACTCTCAATGTTTAGACAATCCAGAATATGAACTTATAGTACCTCAGGATACGTGGAACTCATGAACAGTCGGTCGTTATATATTTCTTAGAAACCAGAACATGGAGTTAAGAAGAACACATGTGTATTTGAAATGTTTATTTACTAATGCCGTCTTCTCAGGCGTAGTACCTTAGATAATACAAGTACACATATTATCAGTAGCAAAATTACCAGCATAGTTACTAGTACATAAAAAGCGAATGGTGATAGTATGTTAACATGCTGTAAATGAATAAGAGTTAGCAACACTTATAAGCAGCCGCGGGCCGTGGAGGGAGTTACGGTGAGGCAGGGAGGCGGGGAGGGGGAGAAGCAGGGTGGAGAATACAAGTACACATATTATCAGTAGCAAAATTACCAGCATAGTTACTAGTACATAAAAAGCGAATGGTGACAGTATGTTAACATGCTGTAAATGAATAAGAGTTAGCAACACTTATAAGCAGCCGCGGGCCGTGGAGGGAGTTACGGTGGGACAGGGAGGCGGGGAGGGGGAGGGGCAGGGTAGAGAGGGCTCCACCCTGCTTCTCCCCCTCCCCGCCTCCCTGCCTCACCGTAACTCCCTCCACGGCCCGCGGCTGCTTATATCTCACCCTCCCTAATACACATATTATATTATTTGCTAAGAAGGTCTCTTTGTGTTGGTTTAGGGCGTGCCCATACTTTAGTGTCTTAGATTTGAAGGAATCACATCAGCATACACCAGCTCTCTCTTCATGTGAACCGCATCAACTGTTGTGTATGTGTGTTCGGCAAAGCAATATAAAACCCGCCTCATGCCCAGAATTGGCAGAAGTTGCACTTATGTTATGAGTATGAAGTCGTGGAGATCAGACCTCATAACAATTCTGTATCGTGTTGTTCTTGAAACTTTAGCACTCGCTGTACAGATATAGTTTAACAAGCAAAGCAGATAGTAGAGCAATAACATATTATTCTCATGTAAACCACGATGAACTACTAGGTGGAAAGCTAAAGCAACAACTAAGTGTCGTGTGCAGAAGTTGCAAAAAAGGAAAAATGGCGTTTAAACCGGTAATGAGCCCATGCTAACTTAACACGGTGTAAAGATATCCAGGACCTAGATGACACCTCCCCATGATCCGGAAACGAACTGAATAAGATAATAGAAGTGCCATCTCATGAGAGCAGATTGCAAGTTTATATGTGGACGGTCCGCAAGGTAAAGCATTAAAAACTAGGAAAATTTAATGCTAAAGAAAAATAAAACAGCCAAGTACTTTATCGAGTCTTAAGCCAATAGGCAAGGTAAATAATAAAAACTTGAAAAATAAGTCAATGAATTGTCAATGAAATGCTAGTACTCAGCATATCAAACATGAAAAAGGTCTATGACATAACTGTGTATGCAAAATAAGCTGCAACAGCCTCCAATAGGAAGTCACCGTCTTCATCCGAAAACAGTTCAGCCATCCAATTTAAAAGCGGAAAAGAACATACGTGCTCTCCCAGCACCGGATCCTCTATCACCATCAGAGGACAGCTCGGTGGGTTTTCAAGAAAGCTCTGTTCCAAGAAAGACTGTGCTGCCGCCAGTAAATTCCAGGGACCAAATAGTCCATGCATCAATGCCACAGCCATAATCCTTTCGCCAGGACAAACCAACTCGTGAGTAATGATAGGAGTCATCAGCTGATTAAAGTCGACGTCAGGAGAAACCGGTCCGCAGAGACACAAATCAATGGCCCAATCGAAATCACAGGTCAGGCAGTGAAATACAGGCTGGACACAGGTGAAGTAGGAGAATCGAAAAGATAATCCATATGCCGTGCTTAATATCGCCAACGGCATTGTGCCATAATATTCTAGCATGCGATTGCGGAACAGTGTCAGCAGCTGCAGGGTGGGAGGTTGCATAGGAGGGACATCCATATTTAAAAATGTAAAAAAGCACAAGAGCGTCCGCTGGTAATGCAAGTAAAAATGCCAATCCACGAAGCAGAGTGGAGAAAATACAATGAAAGAAAGCAGGGATGACTCCAAAGATTTTCTCAAATGAAGTCACGAGACCACTGGTAACAACTTTAAAAAAGTGCGCCAGGGCCTTTGTGGAGGATGCGTTAAAGATAGTCCGAACCATCTTGCTGAAATTGAAAGGCAAATGTGAATTGAAAAGGGTCTGCACCTCTGTACGGGTGTTCGCTATGTGAAGCACGAAAGTTTCACGGGCCGAACTCAAGGCCACCTCTCTCTGAGACAAAAGAGCTCTTATTCTTGCCATGCCGTTGAAATCTCTCCCAAGGTTGGTATTTGTGGCCAAATTGAAAACTCCCTATGTTCATGTGTGGGAGGAAATAGAACATTTCTGCAGCAAATAACCCGTTCACTTACTGTTACGATAAAAGGAATACTTTTAATTAACTCAGAACAATCTTCATTATTGAGCATCAAATAACTACCATTTTCCAACAACTTGAACGTGGGGATGATAGCAGGAACTGGCGTGCCTTGCAACACGCAAGCCATATTTGGTCGGTGTTTGTTGCATGAACCGTGTAACTGTATGTGCCTACACATTAGTGAATGATCTGGTGTCTCAGTGCATTCCTCTCTATTCAGATAAACTTCTTGATCATCTTTGAAACATCTGTATGTGTATGGAAGCGACCAGACCTCATGAAGAAAAGCACTACCTAAAGGTTCATAACGACCTATTGGTATATATTTCATACAATTTGAAAACTTATATAAAGCAAAAGGCAGCGTTATTAAACCGTGGATAAGGCACGTTGCCAAAAAACCCGCAATCCTCTGCTGATGATGTCACTGAGCATGTCATGAATGATGTAATATGTGACATCATCAGCAGTGGATTACGGGTAATAGTATCTCTAGTTTACTCCCCTATAGCTGTCTTTCTTTTAACATAAGTGTCTGTTTCCTTCCCTTATACTTACTGTTTTTGGTTCGCTTCCGGTTCGCGTACCGGCGAGCGAACTGGGAAGCGAACTAAGAGAAATAGAGGTTGGCACAGTTCCAAATATTGTACCAATTTTTTAATAACGGGGAGGTAGTTCTGAAAAGAACTTTATTTTTTATTTTTCTGAACATTTTTTTACTTTTTTTCAATTTTTCTGAACAGTTTTATATTTTTTTGGGTTTTTCTTGGAGGGGGCAATAAAAACGATTCATTGTAAAGGGCTCAACAGGAGCAACAAAACAAAAAAAAGTATTTATTATTTTGGGCGTTTCGTACAAACTTGCATATGATAGTCAATAGCTCTGTTGATCAGAGTGATGCTTCTTTCTCCGTAGCAAATGAATCCATCGCAAAATACGCAGATGTGTTTTACTTCACCAAATCTCATTTGTATATTTGGCACCATCTCCCTGCCCTCTGGTCCCGTTACTTCCGGTACAACAGATCTTCTGGCCATAATAGGGAGATTATCTAGGTCGTTCCGAAACTGTGCAGCACTGTAGTTGTTAGGATGCCACCTAGTCATATGGCGATGCATTGTGTAGTTTCCGAAACTGTATTTTTTCTCGGTTCCTCTGGACAGTCTATCTTGACATATAAGGCAAGTTACGTATCTTGCATTTACTTTTTTCTGACCTTTGGGAATTTAAAAAAATTGCCAAATGAAGTTTTCTTTCCGGTGAGACGTCCTGGGCTCCTCAGGCAAAAACTGCCTCTCTTCGTGCTCGTCGTTCTGTTCCTCTTCTTCCTCTTCTTGTTGAATTATAACTTGAGCAGGTGGTCCACTCTTCCTTGGAGGTGGTGGAGGTGGTGGGGAAGCACCAGCTGAAGCTACTAAAGAAGCCATTGCTCAGTGATCACAAAGGGTCTTTCTCTCACAATGATGAAAGTCAGAGTGACGAAAGAAGGAGGGATTTTCATCATTTGGGAAAAACAAGAGTTCTCAACCAATGAAAAGTGTTCATTTTAGATTATATGACCTAGTCTTACATCATTAGGAAACCAAAAGTGAAATGAATCAATGAAAAGTGTTATTACCAAGTCACATGACCTGCTGTGTTTACGTTAAGCGCTTTGCAGGGCCTCCCGGTTTGCTTCCAGAAACCTGCGCTTTGCGACTCGCTTCGCGTACCAGTTCGCTAACGTAGCACGTCATATGACGTATCACGCGACAACGTGAAACGTCATGCGGACGGGAGGCGTCACGATGTTGTTTTCTAACGCGGCACTTGCGGTAAAGAAACGTTTACCGGCTCGCGGTCTATTTCGCGGCATCAAGGTCAGCTAACGGGAAGCTTCCCGATTCGCGAAGCGGGAACGAAGAAAAAAATATATAAAAAAAAAAAATTATTCATAAACATATAAAATATATTTTTGGATTTAAAGAAGAATACATTTTACAGCTACAGATATTAGCTGTTAAAAAACCAATGAAATTCACTGAAAAAACCATAGGTTATAGACCATATATAGTTAGGAATTAGCATTTACAAAACCTTGAAAATTCACTGAAAAAACCATAGGTTATAGACCATATATAGTTAGGAATTAGCATTTAGAAAACCTTATTTTACTCACACAAAACCATTGAAATTCCATATATAGTTAGTTGCACTAACTATATATCGCGCATCCGCAATCCACTGCTGATGATGTCACATATTACATCATTCATGACATGGTCAGTGACATCACTGATGACATCACTGATGACATCTCAAATGACATCACTGATGACATCTCATTTGACATCAATGACCACATCACTGATGATATCATTCATGTGACAATACAATGCATCTCCTCACATTTTAATATAACCTCTGTTACAACCAGTGTTAAATACAGAGTATAATTTTTGAAACCATTGACACACCAATACTAGTTACTACATACGCACTCACTGATTCCTACGTCTACACACACATTCACTCATTCATCCATACAATCATTCATACATACAATCACTCATCTTTACAACACTATCATATGCACTCATACACCTATACAGACATTTACACTCTGTTGCTCATCCATGGAGTTACTCACACACCTAGTCAGTCATGCAAAGAATCAATCACACCTCCATTTTCTAATCTATACAGTTAAACATAGAGCACCTTACATTTTCAAACATATACTAACACATACTTACTCTCTTATACAATCACTGATACAAGTACACATTGATCTGCACAGAGTCACACACCTCCCAACCAGCCACACACACACTCAGTCTCCCATACAAATACTTGGCCAACCAATCAATAACCCATATAGCCACTCATATAGCTACTGATCAACACATGCAGCAGCTTGCACAACAACAGACATACTGATGCAAACTTTCACACAGTTTAGTCACTAACCTATGCATTCAGTAGGACGCATTTAATCACTCACTCATACAGTCAACCACGCACCTACTAAAACCTTCATTCAGACACTTATACATCTACTCATTCTTCAATATGTAAAACATATTTTAACTTTACAGAAACATACAGTCACTGGATGTTGTCATCAGTGATGTCATTTGAGATGTCATCAGTGATGTCATCAGTGATGTCACTGACCATGTCATGAATGATGTAATATGTGACATCATCAGCAGTGGATTGCGGATGCGCGATATATAGTTAGTGCAACTAACTATATATGGAATTTCAATGGTTTTGTGTGAGTAAAATAAGGTTTTCTAAATGCTAATTCCTAACTATATATGGTCTATAACCTATGGTTTTTTCAGTGAATTTTCAAGGTTTTGTAAATGCTAATTCCTAACTATATATGGTCTATAACCTATGGTTTTTTTCAGTGAATATATATATATATATAGAGAGAGAGATAGATAGATAGATAGATAGAAAGTTGATAGATAGATAGATAGATAGATAGATAGATAGATAGATAGATAGATAGATAGATAGATAGATAGATAGATAGATAGATAGATAGATAGATAGATAGATTCACTGAAAAAACCCATAGGTTTAAGGCTTGTTATAGTTTGGGATTATCATTTCAAAAACCATAGAAATTCATTCAAAAAACCATAGGTTTCAGAGGTGTAATAGTTAGCTGGACATTTCACTCATACAAAACCACTGAAATATCTCTGTTATAGTTAGTTGTACTAACTGTAACTCTTGCGCCTGCAGTCCACTGGTGATGATGTCACATATTATATCATTATTATTATATCTGCGATAGAGGGCGCACTGCAGAATGGCCGCCTAACGGTGAGGCTCCTGTAGCCTGGTACATAATCCGGCATTTATCTTGATCAACCGGTATCAGTATCGACTAAAACTGCGTACGATTGTGGAGTGTACTATTCCCTGCCCTCGGTGAAAGTTTCCTGCAGTTCTGACATCGGGAACTGGTACTTTAGACTCATCGGAGTTTGCTCCGGACTGGCGCTGGTGGTCGACGGATGGTTGGTGCCGGGGACGGCTGTCAGGCAAACACCGTGGCTGCACACGTGTGGTGCAGGCCGCACCACCTTGTAGACGGACTTGGAGTGCGGGAGGAACTCTGCACTGTCAAAGGAATACGTCGCCCCGGGACGGATGATTGCAGCTGGACCTGCCTAATGCCGGAATGTATTGTGCATTGCACAACGGACGCGACGACTGCCTGAAGACAGCTGGGTTCGTGCGGCTGTGATTTACACTAAGGCGCCATCTTTGGCAGCCGCGGTGACGTGCGGCCATTGACTGAGCACACTGAGGAATCCGCTCGCTAGGTCCCGGTAAGAGCGCGTTTGCTGCTGGCAGGCGTTAGCGGTGCATGTAGTGGCTGAGGAGGGCTACGATTGCTGCTGGATGTGGCGCATTGGACTGAGCACTGACCCCGGGCATAATCTGCATAGGAACATGGCGGACTGGCTCTACATGCATCGGGACCTGTACCTGATATAGTGAATTCCACATTGGTGGCGCAGACACTTGCATACTGAACTGATTGGAGGCACTGGTTGGCAGAGGAGAGAGGGCTGTAGTGTTTGATCACGAGGAGACATTACTGGCGACTTAACTGAGGGGACCTCAACGCGGCTGCTGGTTGAAGTCCCATTCTGAACTGACCGCTGTACGCTTGCACTCTGCAGCGGCGACTGCCCATAGCGAATACACAGAATACCTGGACAGGAGCACTGTGAGACGCTGCACGAGGTCCCCCCTCTACGACTTACACTGGAAAACCGCAAGGAGTGCCCTGTGACGTGCTGCTCTCTAGTGTGTTGTTATTCTCTGAGGCGGAAAGCCGGAGAACCGTATTTCAACTCTGTGTATTTTAAATATTTCACTTGTGTCACTTTACCTTGATCTTAAACCTCGCTGAGCTCACCTGCAAAAAAGCCCGATCTAAAGGCGCTTTACAGCCCGCCACGACCACTCCTGAGACAGCGACCCCGCGCTGAACAGGGACACGCCCAAAGGCGGTAGCCACGCCCTCTGCGAGGCCACGCCCCCTCCCAACGAGTACTAATGTGCCGCCGATACCAGCGCAGCGGACGAGCGCCGTTTGCGCGCCGAAGGCGCGCCCAAGGTAAGCCCGTCTGCGCCCGTCCGCGCTCGACCGGGCACAGGGCCAGAACCCCTGCCCAAAGCAGCCAATCCTAAAGTAAGGTACTCACGCAGAGAGCTCCTATGTCCCCCTTCACCCTCTTGCGAGTACACCCATGATCTAAATGGACCTTTTACCCGCTGCTCTCTATGTAAGCCAGTTCAGCTCTCGCTCCCTTCAAAACCTTACAAACCCGCAGCCCTCAAACTGGCCTCACTAAACTGTCGCTCACTTCCTAAACATTCAACACAAATCAACCATCTTATAGAAGACCTTGAGATAGATGTCCTCTTTCTCACGGAAACGTGGATTACCCCCCATTCACAATCTGACATGGCACTAGCAACCCCACCGGGCTACTGCATCCAGTCCCTACCCTGCCCGCTAGGCAGAGGCGGAGGTGTCGCCATTATCCATCGAGACTATCTCCACTGTAAATCCAGTGAGGCGCAGATCACGGACTCAGAAAGCCTCCACTTTAATATTAAACTGAACCCCACTAACTCACTAATAGGAATACTTGTGTACCGTCCTCCCGGTCCCCCAGGTCCCTTCGCTAGCTCCCTCCTGGACTCTGTCACAACCCAGGCTAACTCCCTATCCAACTTTATGATAGTAGGTGACCTGAATATACATCTGGAAGACCCGGTAGACACGATGGCGAACGACCTGATCCTTGATCTGGCGGCACTTGACATCCACCTACTCAACTCCGGAGCCACCCACATCAGGGGTCACCTACTGGACCCGGTGTTCACCAGCTCCCCCGCGATGCAAGCGAAGGAGGCCCTTCCCCTCCCCTGGACAGACCACTTCCTAGTCCTCTTCCAATTACCTGATACTCTCAGGAAACCCCAAAAACTCCCCACTTATAGCAAGGACAGGACCTGGTCCAGACTTTCCACGGAAAAATGGGCCAATATCCTCGAAAGGACTACCCCTACTTATACAGAAGACCCGGCCATCGCAGACAAAAAGTTCAGGGACTGGATTACTTCCTCCCTGGACCTAGTACTCCCACTTAGAACTAGGGAAAACAAAAATGGCAAACCTGGGTCAGCCCCATGGTTCACCGCGGACCTCCGCATACTACGCAAAAACTGCAAAAAAGCCGAGCGGCTCTGGAGGAGAAACTGGCAGCATGCCGACAAAAAAGTCTATCAGACCACAGTTAGACTCTACAAAGAGGCCATCAGACAAGCTAAAACCTCGCATTACGACACGCGGATACAGGAATCTGCTAACTCAGCCAGAGAATCCTTTTTAATTGTAAAGGAGCTGCTTAAAGTCCCCATCACACCCTCTCCCACTACCCCTATAGTCGACAGAAGTAATGAGCTAGCGAATTACTTTAATGACAAAATCACTCGTATCCTAACATCCCTCCCCCCCTCTGGTTCCACCAGTCACATGGAAAGCCGCCTACCCCTAGACCAGGCAGAAAGTAACCCTCGACCCATACTATCAACTTTCCGGCCAGTAACCAGCCTAGAAGTTGAACAAACCTTCACGAAAATAAAAAGCGGATCACCTCTGGACCCAGCACCACTCAGGTTCCTTAAAACCGTAACCTCAGTCATCATACCCACTGTCACGGAACTCATCAACAGCTCGCTCGCCCACGGATCTGTCCCTGACAACTGGAAGAAAGCTGTGGTAAAAGCACTTCTAAAAAAACCTCAGCTGGACCCAGCGGATATGTCCAACTACCGTCCAATATCCTTACTCCCGGGTATTAGCAAAATAACAGAGAAGCTGGTAAACACACAATTATCCCAGTTCCTTGAAACCAACAATCTGCTCAGACAATCCCAAACCGGTTTCCTCCCGGGCCATGGTACAGATACCGCACTTCTCGCCGTCATTGAAGAAACAAGGCGCATATTGGACTCAGGAGGATCAGTGGCAGTGATCCTCCTAGACCTAAGCGCAGCCTTCGACACGGTTAACCACCGTGTCCTTCTCAACAGACTGGCGGATGCAGGGCTCACCGGGATGGCACTCAGTTGGATTAAGTCCTTCCTTACAGGGCGCACATTCCAAGTGTGGGATGAAAACCACCACTCATCCATCCTTCCACTCACAAGCGGTGTCCCTCAGGGCTCCTCCCTGAGCCCGACGCTTTTCAATGTATACATGGCCCCTCTTGAGGATGTGGTAACACCATTCAACATAAAAATGGTAAACTATGCCGACGACACCCAGCTGGTCGTCTCTTTATCCCAACTGATCGACCACCCAGAAAACCTGACCAACTGTCTTACAGGAATCCATAACTGGATGAACCACTCATCCTTAAAACTAAATGGGTCAAAAACGGAGGTGATGCTCCTAGGAAAACAATGGACGACTATCCCTCCAGCACTTTGGCCAGACGTGTTTGGGGAAATCCCTCCCCCGAAACGTGAAATTAAGACACTTGGTGTGTGGCTCGAGCCAGAACTTACTATGATAACTCAAGCAACCAAAACCTCGGGTACCTGCTTCGGGCTGATGCGCACGACCCGCAAGATTCTCCCCCTACTGCCACCTACCTCCAGGAAACTACTTATCCAGGGACTGGTATTGTCCCGCCTGGACTATAGCAACCTGGTCTACCTGGGAGCCCCTGAGGCCACACTGACGAAGCTCCAGCGGACACAGAACGCGGCGGCGCGCCTGCTCACCAATACCCCCTCCAGAATGTCCGCCAAGCCGGCCCTCAAGGCCCTGCACTGGCTCCCTGTGCGCCAAAGGGTGCAATTTAAAGCAATGTGTACTACACATAAGCTGATCAACGGATCTGGCCCTGCGATCCTCAGTAAAATGATCACTCCCTATACAGCAGCCAGACCCTTACGATCCCAGAATGAAAACATGGCTAGCGTTCCTAGATTCAAACGATCTCGGACAGGACGACGACAATTTTCCGTCCAAGCTGCCGCTGGATGGAACGCACTTCCCCGCTCCCTGAGACTGGAACCCAACTACCTGCCATTTCGCAAGAAATTGAAGGCACATCTATTCCCTAAATAGAATCCCCCCTTAAATATCTCTCCCCTCGCCCTCCCCCTCATCAGGATCACAACCCTCACAGCGCGGGGATGCCCCTGGGTCACCAGGCGCTTTAGAAATCGCTAAATAAATAAATAAAATATGCAACTTGTGGCGCATACGCGAGATGTACGTATTACGCATGACGTCATATGAAGGAGACGTGGTGGGTGCCAGCTGCATGTGCGTACCGTGCCCAGACACCATGTGACAGTAAAAAAAAGAGATTTGATTGGTTCATTACACTTCCTGTTGTAAGTATTGAAGTACACCATGAAGTACCCCACCCATTTCAATCACTCTTGTTAGACCTTCCTGAGGGGAAGACATCTACTTGCAAGATCTGCTCTTTTTCAATTTTGCACACCTGTTTCTCAGCAAAGTTGGAGAAATGGCTACTAATGAAACATCTTCTGATTCAGAACACTCTGGAATTGAAGAATTTGTGCCTGAACCTCCCCCTTCCAGAGAAGTATACATCAATTTTCTGGGAGTTTTTTACTTTTCCTCTGATGCAGAAGAAGGTTAATGCCACCAAAGTCATTTGCAAAATCTGCAAGGCGGCGCTGTCCAGTGGTAAAAGTACAAAAAAAATACTCTTGTGGAACAGCAAGTATCAGGAGACATCTTCAGACAAATCATCCAGTAAATTTCGCAAGAGAGGAAATAAGGAGACTAAAAGACTACAGCTTTCGATCTACAGTTCAGTCAGTAGAGTTTACAACTTGATACCAGTGCTGCAGAAGCACTACAGACAACATTAAATTCAGTCTAGATTTATTTGAGGCAGACACAATTGTACTATGTCCTCATATTTTGTTAAAGTATGAACAGTAGGAAATTCAGCCTTGATTTATTTTTAATGCAGAGACATTTGTACTATAGGTCTTCAGATTTTGTTTAAATAAGTGACAAAAAGCATTCCTCGATGTCTGTGGCAATCCACACTGCACATAGCAGGGTTCACAACTTGAATTCAGCTTTCCATCTACACTACGGACAGCATTCAAGTTAGGCTTGATTTATATAAGGCAGAGACAATTTTGATAAATGATGCGACAAAAAACATTCCTCAATGACTGTACTGAGTACTGCCTACAAATGTACACTACGATCAACAGAGTTCAGCACTTGATACCAGTTCATGAGTCCCGTATGCAAAAGTCAATGTATGGAGTACATTACAGATAATGCAGTGCAACCTAAAATCTACATTGCGAACAGCAGGGTTCACAACTTAAATTCAGCTTTCCATGTACACTATGGACAGCATTCAAGTTATCTTTGATTTATGTAAGACAGAAACAATTTTGTTAAAGGATGCCACAAAAAACATTCCTCAATGAGTGTACTGAGTGCTGTTTTCAAATGTACACCCTGATCAACATAGTTTACCACTTGAGACCAGTGGCGCATCAGCTCTACAGACAACATTAAATTCAGTCTCGATTTCTTTAAGGCAGAGACAATTGTACAGTGTCCTCAGAATTTGTTAAAGTATGTGACAAAAAAAGCATTTCTCGATGTCTGTGTCAACTACTGCTTTCGATGTACACTGCCGACAACAAGGTATACAACTCAAAGTCAACTTTGCATGTATACTACGGACAGTAGGGAATTCAACCTTGATTTATTTAATGTAGAGACAATCGTACTGTATGTGTTCTCATTTTGTTAAAATAAGTGACAAAAATCATTCCTCAATATTTCTGCTGACTACTGCCTTCCATCTACAATGCAGACAGCAGGGTTAACATTTTGAATTCAGCTTTGAATCTATACTACGAACAGCATGAAATGTAGCCTTGTTTTTTGTAAGGTAGAGTTAATTGTACTTTGTGTTCTCAGATTTTGTTAAAAGATACGACAAAAATAATTTCTTGATGTCAGTGATAACTACTGCCTTCAATCCACATTGTGAGGGCTCACCATTCAGGTAGAAAGACGATTGTACATGACGCATTCTACTAGACAATAGATATTACACCACAGCGACCCCCCTCAACCATGAATCATTGCAGGGTACGCACACGCTGAGTTTCGGTTCCACTAACACACTGCACCACATATCATCTCCCCGTAGCCTTATTAAAGCAGAATTAACTGGGCAAAAAACATTGCTCCTACTGCAGCCTCCCTGCACTACGTATTATCGCAGGATACGTACAAGCTCAGCGCCAAAGATACTACTAACTCAGTTCACCATAATTCATCGCAAAAAAAACAGAGTGAACAGTTTTATGTCACAGTGAGACATACTGTCCCTTTTAAATGGAATTCATGCAAAATTCAATCAACAAAACACATTAGTCCTATTACTGTACCCCCCCGACCACGCATCATCGCAGGATACATACACGCTAAGCGCCAAAGGTACTAGTAACTCAGTGCACCAAAAATCATTATCATGTTGTCTTACTAAGGCAGAATTTACAAGACAAAAAACATTAGTATTAGTACGGCCTGCCCGGACCGCACATCATCGCAGGCTCCACAGAACCTTGTTGTTTCAGATACCACTAACTCAGTGCAAGCCAAACTAAGTAGAACACCTATCGAACCCTACATAATATCCCTTTAGTATGCTTCCTTCAAAAACTTCTTTTATATCACCTATAGATTTAGTTGAATTATAAAATTTACGCTGCATATATGTTCTATTTTCAACTTCAATCATGATTACAGATAATGCAGTCCACCCTAAGATCTACACTGTGGACAACAGGGTTTACAACTTCAATTCAGCTTTTCATCTACACTATAGACAGTAGGAAATTCAGCCTTGATTTATTTAATGCAGAGTCAATTATACTGTATGTATTCAGATTTTGTTAAAATAAGTGCCTTTTTATATAACTGTGCTGAATAGTAGCTTTGATGTACACTGCGGACAGTAGGATTCACAACTTGAATTCAGCTTTGTATCTACACTACAGACAGTAGGGAATTTAGCCTTGATTTATTTTAAGCACAGACACAAAGATACTCCTTTGGCACTGCTAGTATGTACAAGCACCTTTAATCCCTACATCCTGTGAACAATGTTTACAAAGAAAGTAGAACACAGCGCAAAAATGTACCTGGACCACCGGCAATACCAAGTACTTCTGGGATATCACCTTCAACATCGCAACCAGACATATGTCCCCATTTTGAGAACGTTAGAATGCACTGCGTGAAATGCAATTGTTTACTTTGTTATGGGGAGCAATCAGTAGACCTAGTTTGCAGAGCAATTGATGACTATTGATGGTAGTTTTTTTTAACCTCAAAATTCATGCAGACCAGTATGCAACACTCAACACACTTTGAGTACAGACCGCTCGAACCACGCATCAAGCGTAGGATGAGCACACGCTGAGAACCACATGTACCACTAACTCAGTACACCATAAATAATCGCCACCTGGCCTTATTAAGGCAAAATTCAGTTGCCAAAAGACATTCTTATCAGTGCGTTCTGGCTGAACCACGCATCATCGCAGGCTCTACACAAACCACCCCTATTTCAGTGCACCACAACTCATGAACCCTTTACGATAGAATCTTCTGTGTATTATTTCAGATAAAGTGCTCCTACCTTTGTACAGAAGAAGTCATAAACCATTTTTGATTGAATATCTGTGTATATCATAATTACTATTCTACTTGTAACCAACAGCAATGTAATAAAATGGAGTTGAGCACACAAGCCCATACCCACTTCAACTATCTATCTGTGTATGTTTACTTATTAAGTTTGTAAAATGCAGCTCCTGCGCCCTACCACCTTATATTGTGATATAAATAGCGAATGCAACCATCTTACCTCTGACAGTAAGTGTGGGCTATTCCTCCTTTTAAAATTTTTTTGTTTTAGTATATTTATATAGCGCAAAATCAACCCAAAACTATATTAGCAATTTACATGAGCACCGTATTTACAGTACATTTTTAGGCATGCGTAGACTACGTCATTACTCTACAATAACAGGATGTGGACGGAACTTTGAGCCTTGAACACTGATTTCCAGCACCAAGTTTGACAGTGTACCTGAATGACCACATATGTATATAAATTAGCTGCCCTTCCTGTGCCAAAAACTGCAACTTAAACCTATCACAGCCCTGTATTACTACAGCTACAACACTCCACTGAATGTACAACAAACATTCATGATCGCAGAAATATGTCATGCACACAATCTTTTATGTGTGCAACTATGGATGAATATAGAGTCAGAGATACCCCGTAACTTCCATGTTGGCCATGTTGTGAAAATTTACAGATATAATGATACATTGGCTTTTAAGACCCGGGTGTCGTCAGCACTACAGAATGGACACCCGAATAACTTGATTTCTCATATAGCTAATGACAGAACCACGCCCATAGCTCCGGAGTCATGGTTCAGAGCCTCAACGAGCACTGGCATTCGACAGTCCAGTCCACTCCATGTATTCTTCCAGGAACAAAAAAAAACGCAACATTGCCCAGATTTCCATTGTACTGATTCCTTAGTTCCAGGTCTAGTTGTCAGAACGGCACACATACACTCCCTCATGCCTTTTATACACCCACACCACACCCATCCAGCACATGTGTCACTACACACGTGACCCTGCCAATAAAAAAGAAGGGGCACACGTGCTCTAGACCATTTTAGAGTTGCTCCCATCACAAGCGCTGTGATGGCTCATCCTAGTGGTTCGGACGCCTCATGTAGGCCCGAACCACCGAGTACAACGGTCCACCACTACTTGCGTGGCCTCTTTGGTCACTGAGTTAGTGGTACCGCAAGGACTGAGCAGGTGAGAAACCTGCGATGATGGGAGCACGAGTATGTCCTTTCCTATAACCATATCAAGACTCAGCACTAAATGTGAGACTTCTTGGTGGCGGAGCGGGACTTCATCGTGTAGGAGGTGTCCTGTCCACGAAAAGGTGAGCAATGAGGCCTGGGTGCAGAGGGAGTCGATGGGGTGCACCAGACTGGATAAAAAAAGGTGACGCAGTGATTTAGGCATATGCAGTCCAATATACCGCATCTTATTGTATCTATATATTTTTTCAATTAGCAGGAACGTTTTTATAATCGGTCAAATGTCCGACGCATGTGATAATTGAAACCACGTGTATCACTTCGCACCATTTGCTTTCACAACCGCATAAAAACATTAGTACTATAGTATTTTTTCAAAAATCGAATCCTATCAAACAAGTTGGAAGTGTACAAATTGTTGTTTTTAAATGCAGGAGGGAAGGTGTCTGAAAAGATGATGTAATTCTACTCACATTAAGATAGTAACAAAAACCAATCATAACATCTTTCTTTGACTATCTTTTAGATGTAGAGCTTCAGGGTGCATTATGTCCCGGCACGTGTTGAAAAACACCAGTGACAGAAAGGTGAGCTGCGAATATTCTTTTCAGTCACTCTCTCACTTCCTCTCTCCTTAGATAATAAAATGACACTCAATGTTAACTTCATTTTTATCAGGTTGTTTTTCACAAATTGGCCTCCCCCTCCCCCAAACACCTCCAAAGCTCTACGTTCGTGCATTCTGCGATGATGCGTGGCCATCGTAACAACGTCTGAGAAGCCTGCTTCGACACCTGGTGCACCCTCTTTGAATCACGCCAATGAGCAAAGAAGCTTGTTTCCGAAGCAAAGAGAAGTCACTGGTGGGCCGAGAGTGGGTAATGTGCAGCAGCTTAACTGCGTAGGAATATACAGTTACCACTGGGGCAGTGAGAATAGATAGGTTAGACCAGTCGGAGGGGCAGATTTACAAGCCCTTAGCACCACTTTTGTGTCACTTCTAACATGGGAAAAGTGGCACAAGAAGCTTGTAAAACCGCCTCTGAGTTCGCTAGAAAAAGCCCTCTCCTCCAGACTCTGCGAATCAATGGGGTGCAACAGTCTAGGTACGCAGTATTGAGAACTCACTGCTATGCAGTGGGAGTGCATGGGATATACTACTTTAGAAGCAAAACAGCGCACAGACACCACCCACAGTGGAAGTTGATGAAATACATTACCCTGAGTGTACAAAGAAATAAACCAAAAATATACTTGTGCAGTTGTATGTACTATGCTATTACTAACTCTATATACTATCTTTCAGATCACTAAACTGAAGGGTGCACTATGAACCACCAAGTGCTTGGACACAAAACGGCGGGAAAAGGTGAGCTGCGAAGATTTTCTCAAGTATTAACTGCTCCATCTCTAACTTTCTCTCTCTCACAGTTTTAATGTCGTTTTTTCTCTCTTTCTATCTCTCACTCTCTCTCACATTGTTTCTCTTTCTCTTTTAAAGTTATGGACGCTGCTGTCTACAACCAAAGCTGAGTTCATGTTGTGAACTCTGTTGGTCACAATGTTTACACAAGTTAAGCAGAGTGGCCTTGATATACAATGCCTCCAATTAAATGCATTAGAAATAAAGGGGCTTATTTGCAAGCCCCATGCGCCACTTTTGCGTCACTTTTAACATGGGAAAAGTAACGCAAAAGTGGCGGAGGGGCTTGTAACTAAGCACCAAAGAATATTGTCCTGCATAATGACTTGATCTCTCACCTAATTCTACCTCATCTCTGAATCATTTTAAAGACCTGTTGGTCCATACTGTAAATCTGACACTATAGGCACTTCCGTACAGACACCTCTTGAACGCGGGCCTATAAGAGAGGTGGTTTGTATCAGGCACACTGCAGGCGTGCAAATCAAAAAATATTGCCAAGTATTACCTCAACTTGTAATGTTTGACCACTTTTAGTCATATCAATCTAATTTTAAACACTTATTTTCATTTTTGTTTGCAGATTACCTAACTTACTTCTATTGGAGTCAATATCACATTTTGTTTATTATATTGTTTTGTTAAAGTTATGTTTCTCATTATTTATTATATTGTTATCTTTAAGTTACGTTTCCAGTTATTTATTGTTGTTTCAATAAAAGTTAATAAAACATTTTTATATACGTCTTCTTTTTCTGACAACATTTCACTGTTATTTAGTGTGATAATAATACACTTAGAAAACATTTAAAAATAGAAATGATATTTATAAGTAGAAGTATAATAATGAGGCTATTATGTTACGGGTTTGTTGAGCGCGACAGCTGCCCCAGCAACGGGGCGTCCTGGCGCTAAGAACCATAGCACAACCTACTGGGGTGAGGGAGGGGAGAAGGGCCCCTGTGATTTGCCCCCCGGATGCTAATTATGAAAAAAGCTCTGTTTTCTTTCTTTATTTTTTTTACGGCAGAGTCCGCGCAGCCTACGCCACTTGCTGTTTTAAAAAAATAAAAAATAAAATGTAGTTGGCCCAGGGGGTCCTTCTGGGACCCCCTAATGAGGTCTAGAGGGTCAAAGTATTTCTACCCTGCCTCCTTCCTACGTTTTTCACACTTGTTCCACTGACTTCTTCAGCCTTGCTTCTATCGAGGCAGCAAATGGCTGCCAACAGTTCCTGGTTTCGAATGTTGACAACTACTTGACAGCCAATTATCATTCAGCGCGTGATCGGAAGGGTGCGCTTATCATATACTCATGGTGCGCTCAGAGTCTGCAGTTCCACCGTGCCCATAGATATATATATATGCATTTAACTGTAATTTTCTCAGGAACTACTGAACAGATTGACACAATTTAAGAAAAAGGCACAAGTCTGAACTGAGGACTACTTCTCTGCCAAATTTGGCGTAATTCCGTTCAGCAGTTCGGGCTGTAGCTGTGCCTAAAGGTCCTATGGGAAATTGCATTGGGAAAACACGTTTTGGGACCCCCTTTTTTCTCAGCCCCCGCTTGACCAATCACCCCCAAACTTTCAGGATAAGAGCGGACCAGAGCGCCCCACCAGTTTTGAAAATTTCGCACAGATTCTGTAACCAGCGCCAAAGTTATTCTAAATAGAATGTTGCGGATTTCCTATGGAAAATAGGTCCTCGCTATAACTACCTACTGGCGTCTGCCAGTAGGTAATATATATATATATATATATATATATATATATATCCCACACAAAAGAAAGATTGTGGCACACCTCTTGGTTAAGTTAAAGTTGATTTCTTTCAGATCGTGATAACCTCCTACGCGTTTTGAACCGTAGTACCTGTTCACGGCAGTATTACACAATTGTCCCTTTTTCCTTTCTCTATTTATATGCCTGCACTTAATGAGTGATGTGGTGCATTGTGGGCCATGTAGTGTATGTGTTTGATGTTTCAATAAAACTTTATTGAGTGGCTCGATTTTTACACTTATCTATTATTGGTGGTAGTTCAATACAACGGGGTTACTTGATTAGTCCTCTACACTTCGCGCTTTCCTAATGTTGGACAATTAGCGTGTTGTTCGATTCATAGGAATACCACGAATGCATGGATCAATATCGCGATTTATTGTTGATATTGATCGTGTGGGTGATATTTGACTGAGTGTCTGCGAATATCTAGGGCTGAGTGCCCTTGACCCCCGCTGTGCGTTACCCACTCTGTGAGTTTTCATCCATGTAATATGTGTGTTTAATATTTCAATAAAACTTTATTGAATGGCTCAATTTACGCGCTTATCTATTATCGGTGGTAATTCAATACAACGGGGTTAGTTGATAAATACTCTACACTTCCCGCTTTTCTAGTGTTGGACAGTTAACGTGTTTTTTGATTCATGGGAATACACGAATATATGGATCAATATAGTGGTTTATTATTGATATTGATCGTGTAGGTAGTGTTTGACTAAGTGTCTCAGAATATCTAGGGCTGAGTGTTCTTGACCCCCACTGTGCATTACCCACCCTGTACATTTTCATCAGTCTGTATTTGAGCTATTTTACAGACTGAGGGTACCTGGTGGGCCAACTAGCCCACCAGGTACATCTAGTAAGCGCCACAGAGCTGCATTGCAGAGAGGTGTAAAAAGGGACGTGGCCTATGAACACCTCTCTGCAACGCAGCTCCATGGCGCATACTGGAGGTACCTGGTGGGCTATTTGGACCCCAGGGACACTCAGGATTCAAGGGGACTTCATTCCCTAACTTAAAATGTGCTACAGGACGCGTTTTCACAGTGGTAAAGGGAGGGGGCGGGCCTGAGGTGACATGTGTGCAAACACGCCCTGTGGCACATTTTAAGTTGGAGAATTAATTCCTCTTCAATCCTCAGGGTCCCTGGGGCAAACTAGCCCACCAGGTACCTCCAGTAAGTGCCACTGCGCTGCGTTGCAGAGAGGTGGACCAGGCCACACCCCTTTGTACACCTCTCTGCAATGCAGCTTACTGGAGGTACTTGGTGGGCCAGTTGGACCCCAGAGACCCTCAGGATTGAAGAGGTATTAATTCCCCAACTTAAAACGCGTCACAGTGCTTTTTTGCACAGTGGTAAAGGGAGGGGTGGGGCCTGAGGTGACATGTGTGTAAACAAGCCTGTGGCACGTTTTAAGTTGGGAATTAATTTCCCTTCAATCTTGAGGCCCCTGGGGGCCAGCTAGCCCACCAGGTACCTCCAGTAAACACCACTGCGCTGCGTTGCTTAGAGGTGTCCCAGGCCACGCCCCTTTTTAAAACTCTCTGCAATGCAGCTCTCTGGGGATGGGGCCTGAGGTGACATGTGTGTAAACATACAACCATGGCACTTTTTAAGCAGGGAATTAATTCCCCTTCAATCCTGAGGCCCCTGGAGGCCAACTAGCCCACCTGGTACATCCAGTAAGCGCCACAGACCTGCGTTGCAGAGAGGTGCAAGGATGTCCTTGGGGGCCAACTACTCCTCCTGTTACCTCCAATAAGTCCCAGACAGTGGGATTGCTAAGACGTCTTCTGAGGCCATGGCGCCCTTTCTCTACCACTCTGCAAACATGCGTCATGGCAGAGTATGGGGTGGGGAGTGAAGTCCAATTTAGTCCTGCAGGAGTTTGGGGGCCAAGAGTCCCTACTGCTACCTCCTGTAAGTCCTAGGCAGTGGAATTCCTGAGCATTGGTTGGACACCCAGCACCCTTTCTCCACCACTCTGCAAACGAGACTACTAGTTAAAGTAGCATATTTCTGCACCTCTGACTTAGAGGTAGTTGTAATCCCCTTGCCCTATTATGTACTAGGGCCTTACAGAGGAGGTCATGTTAATCACAGGGTTACCCCAATGCATACTGTTTCCTATTGTATGTAGGTGTTTTCACTGTATTCTAAGTGTCTTTTAGCATAGCACTGGCTCTAGGCTTGGTTAATCAGAGTCAGTTACCACCAGAACCAGTCAGAAAAAGTTGTGGGCACAGGATGATTTTGCCACAAGGCCTCTTTCAGCTCCTCTGTTGGTTCTTTTTGCACATGTCTTGCTTCTTCCTGCACTTTTCTTCGTCTTTGTGGACTTCTGTTGCTTCTTTCTGCATTTCTTTTGCTTCTTTCTGTGCATTTTCTCTTCTTTTATCACATGTCCTACCTCTGTAGGCATAGTTAGAAACTAGCATTAAAACAACCTTTGAAATTCACTTAAAAAACCATAGGTTTCAGGTACGTTATAGTTAGACATTATCATTTAAAAAACCTTTGAAATTCACTGAAAAAACCATATGTTAAGGTACGTTATAGTTAGAAATGAGCATTTGAAAAACCTAAGAAATTCACTGAAAAGTGATGTCATCAGTGATATCATTTGAGATGTCATCAGTGATGTTACTGACCATGTCATGAGTGCTGTAATATGTGACGTATCAGCAGTACATTGCGGGGGCGCAATTTATAGTTAGCTGAACTAACTGTAACGGGGGAATTTCTATGGTTTTGTACGAGTGAAATTTCCAACTAATTATACCTTTCCCTAAAACATGTGCTTTTTTCAGTGAATATGTATATTTGTAGAGGGAGAGTTAGAGAGAGTGTGTGACATAATTAACAAAACACATTCACTAAAGTAATCTAAATATGAAAATACATTTTGGAGTCTAAGGATATTAAATGTACTATTCTACTCTAGTTTATGCAACAGTAGGGAACATGTTTGAGTTCATACTCCACTTACCGCAATAGTACGCAAAGTGTTGGACTTCAGAGGGGTTAGATTTACTATTCCTACTCTGATCTGTGCAACAATAGGGAAATCAATGGGCTACAGAGGAGTGGAATTTACAAATTCCACTCCTGTCTAAACAACAGTAGCGAAAGTACTGGACTTTGGATGAGGTAAATTTACTATTCCCATTCCAAACAGTGCCAAAGTAGGAAAAGTGTTGGATTTCAGAGGGTGAAATATACTACTCCCACCTGAAACAGAGCAACAGTAGGGAAAGTGTTGGCCTATGGAGGGGTAAAATTGACTATTTGCACTCCAAACAACAACACAGTAGGGAAAGAGTTGGACTTCAGAGAGGTAGGATTTGCTATTTCCAGTCTAATATGTGCAATACTAATGAAAGCATTATACTTCAGAGGGGTCAAATATATTCTCACTTTAAACAACACAACAGTAAATAAAGTGTTGGAGTTAATAAAGTGTTGGAGTTTGGAAGGGTTGCATTTACTATTCTCACTCCAAACAGGGCAACAGTAAGGAAAGCGGTGGATGTCAGAGGGGAAAGATTTACTATTACCACTCTAGTCTGTGCAATTCCCACCTCAATCAGTGCAACAGTAGGGAAAGTGTTGGATTTCGGAGGGGTAAAATGTACTATTTCCGCTCCAATATGTGCAATAGTAGGGAAAGCATTAGATTTCAGAGAGTTCATAGGGGTTTTAAGTTACTTTTCTCACTCCTCACAACACAACAGTAAAGAAACTGTTGGAGTTTGGAGGGGTTACATTGACTATTCCAACTCCAAACAGGGCAACAGTAGGGAACCTGTTGGAGTTCAGAGAGGTGAAAAGTGCTATTCCCACGCCAAACAGCGTAACAGTATAGAAAGTGTTGAATCGCGAAGAGGTTAATTTAACTATTCCTACTGCAGTCTAAACAAAAGTATGAAAATTACTTCACATCAAACACATTACAAAGGAACAAATGAGTAACCCCAAGAATGTAGAAAAAATATTAAACTCTTAATATGAAAATGTATTAATTAACATGAAATATATATATATTTATATATATATATATATATATATATATATGTATATATAATTTAATATATAATATCGATTTTTGTTATATTTAAGGTGTGGGCTGCTAGGTTTGTATGGGATTCATTTAAGTTATTTAATTAATAATTGAATATTAATATACCAATTACTTAGTAATTGATAATTATTTTATTGAATAGTAATTATGTATATTGAGTTATTTTAGTTATATATGTACTAAAAAATACAAACACTCAATTTACATAATTACTATTCAATAAAATAATGATCAATTACTACATAATTGATATTCAATTATTAAATAATTAACTGCCCACCATACCTATACAAACCTAGCAGCACACACCTAAAATATAGCAAAGAAATGTACTATCCCATAACTTACATATTGAAAATTAATTAAATGATTTAACAAAAAAAGTATTGTTTAGTAATCAATTCTTAATTAACTTTCAAAGCAAGGAATGACAAAAGTCTAACCCTGGGCGTAACAGGCGTAGTACATCTACGTGAATTTCCACGGAGTTTAAAAAAAATTCTTAGTGGAAATACGAAACGCTCCCTCCCCCGCCCAAATTCTTTAAAAATAAAAAAAGAAGCCACTTACCTGTGTGTTTGCCGTCTCCCCTGCCTGGCCAATCTTCTTCCTGCTCCGCGTGTCCTTCTGTAATTTAAAAAACACTATGTTGTACGTCTTGCATATCTTGTGGGTAGAATTTGGGAGGGGGAGAGCGGCTAACTCCGCTCAGCCATAAAGGTGGACTTTTGTTTACCTCTGCGTTCACAACGCAGCGTGGAGTAGGCATATCTCTGCAAATTCCGCCGGAGGAGTGGAGTTACCCGCCCAGGGTAACAAATGTCACAGTAAGTGTGAGGGCAGTTTATAGAAGTAAAGTAAAGTCCACATTTGTAAAGCGCACAATCACCCGTAAGGGTCTCTAGGCGCTGGGGGCCGTCGGGAAGATTAACCGAGCTATTGCCCAGAGTCACATGGTGCTGGGCTAATCTGCCGCCGGAGCCGGGGATCGAACCGTGATCCCCAGATTCCAGCATCAGTCGCCCTGGCCGCGGCGCCACACCTCTCCCCAATTTATAGCTAAGCTCAGATTTCTCTCATGCAAAACCAGTGAAATTCAGCATTATATTTACCTGAGCTAAGTATAACTTACATCCCCGCAATACACTGATTATGCCCTCACATATTACATCACTCATAAATTGGTCGAATGACATCTATGATTACATCATCCACAAAAGCACTTACACACCAAACTCACACCCCTATACAACGTCTCATACACCCACTCACACACCCACACTACTACTCACATATCAATTCATGGACCCATACAAGTGCTCACACAACCACTCACTCATCCACGGGCACACTCATGGGGTTGTGTCACAGGGCTAGGGATCGTAGCCAGCCTACCCAATGAAGAGCGTTTTTCACTAAGTAGGTCAAGTGAAAGGGGTTTTTCAACCATAGCGATTTCTTTTTCAAGTATACCTGTGGCACGAGAAATAAAAACATCCAATGGGCCCGAAACCACTCCTTTAGGAGTCTGAACTTGGACAATGCGTGTTTTGCCTGAGCGTAATGGCATATTTTCTAGAGTGAAACAGATATGGGAGATGGCAACTAAAACACGCTTATTTACACAATAATCTATACTAACATCAAAGTATTGACAGGCATTAAAATGTTTCTTATGTCCAAAAACGCTTGAGAATTATGAGTTTGTAGTAAAAGTCAATAGCGGATGAAAGTCCCGCCTACCTTGGTTGTTTGGGAATAACAGGACAGGGAATATGGGCCGGGGCCGTCCACTGCCGTCCTCGAACGGCCTCAAACGGCCCGCTCTTAGCCCGGTCTTGTCCCGGGCTGCGTCCCGCGCTGCGGGAGAAGTAACTTCAGTTATAGGAAGGTTAGAGGGCGGTGGGCGGGCCGGCAGGGAGAGCGGACCGGAAGTTGACACGGTCTGTCAGGGACTCCTGGGAATTGGAGTCCCTGTCACGCTCGCAGCCCTGCAGCCCTCCGCCGACGCTGTTTCTGTCTCACCAGGCTCTCCCAAACTGCTCCTCCTCACAAAGGTCCGTCGAAGCGGCACCCGCGGAGCGGGTGCGGCGAGGTGTGGGTAGGATGCGTGCAGGCCACGGGGTGTCCCAATAAGGTAAGCGCGTCCCAGCTAAGCGCTATGGCAAGGTTCAAGTGTTGTCCCAAAGAATACTGGGCAGCGTGGGGTTTTTAAAATCACTCCGGTGGGCGGGGGCGGGCCGGCAGGGAGAGCGGACCGGAAGTTGACACGGTCTGTCAGGGACTCCTGGGAATTGGAGTCCCTGTCACGCTCGCAGCCCTGCAGCCCTCCGCCGACGCTGTTTCTGTCTCACCAGGCTCTCCCAAACTGCTCCTCCTCACAAAGGTCCGTCGAAGCGGCACCCGCGGAGCGGGTGTGGCGAGGTGTGGGTAGGATGCGTGCAGGCCACGGGGTGTCCCAATAAGGTAAGCGCGTCCCAGCTAAGCGCTATGGCAAGGTTCAAGTGTTGTCCCAAAGAATACTGGGCAGCGTGGGGTTTTTAAAATCACTCCGGTGGGCGGGGGCGGGCCGGCAGGGAGAGCGGACCGGAAGTTGACACGGTCTGTCAGGGACTCCTGGGAATTGGAGTCCCTGTCACGCTCGCAGCCCTGCAGCCCTCCGCCGACGCTGTTTCTGTCTCACCAGGCTCTCCCAAACTGCTCCTCCTCACAAAGGTCCGTCGAAGCGGCACCCGCGGAGCGGGTGCGGCGAGGTGTGGGTAGGATGCGTGCAGGCCACGGGGTGTCCCAATAAGGTAAGCGCGTCCCAGCTAAGCGCTATGGCAAGGTTCAAGTGTTGTCCCAAAGAATACTGGGCAGCGTGGGGTTTTTAAAATCACTCCGGTGGGCGGGGGCGGGCCGGCAGGGAGAGCGGACCGGAGGTTGACACGGTCTGTCAGGGACTCCTGGGAATTGGAGTCCCTATCACGCTCGCAGCCCTGCAGCCCTCCGCCGACGCTGTTTCTGTCTCACCAGGCTCTCCCAAACTGCTCCTCCTCACAAAGGTCTGTCGAAGCGGCACCCGCGGAGCGGGTGCGGCGAGGTGTGGGTAGGATGCGTGCAGGCCACGGGGTGTCCCAATAAGGTAAGCGCGTCCCAGCTAAGCGCTATGGCAAGGTTCAAGTGTTGTCCCCGGGCACACTCACTCATACAGCTACTCATACAACCAGTCACTTACCCATACAGTCACTCACACAGCCACATACTCACCCATACAGCTACTGACATACCCACTTATTCACCCATATGGCCACTAACACACCCATTCACTATTCTATACCGTATCTCAACATAGCCACTTACTCACCCGTACAAACACTCACACACTCACTCACACACTCACACAACCACTTACATACCTATTCACACATCCATATAAGCACTCTCATTTCCGCTCACTTTCCCATACAGCAATTCACACAGATAGTCACTCTCCAATATAGCCATTCACAGACCAACTCACATAAACACCCACTCAACATTCACTCACTCACGCATACAGCCATTTACACTTATTCACTCACTCATAAATCCGTTCAAATACCCATTCACTCATCCATACAGTCACACACATCCACTCACCCACCCATACACCCACTCACTCACTCATGTAATATAGCCACTCGCACAGACACTCACGCACCCATACAGCTACTCACATACCCACTTATATACCCATACAGCCACTCACTCACCCACTCAACTACTCACACAGCCACTTATACACTGTTATAGCTGCTCACACACCCACTCACACACCCATACAGTCACTCAGACACCCACTAACACATGGACACACACAGTCAATCAGCCACTCATATTAGATATGCTAGAAGTAGTATCACTCATTAGTACTGCCCTAACTCATTGGATGATGTCATCACAGATGACATTGCAAATGACTTCACTGATGACATCATCCACAGAACCTCTCACACTCATTAACACCCTCTATAACCTTACATAAACACACTCCCACAGAACCACTCAAAAACCCATTCACAGACTCATACGAGTACTGACAGACCCACTCATTGATCCATAGAGCCACTCACACAACTACTCAATTAGACAGCCAATCACATAACCACTAACTCATCCATACAGACACTAATGCACCCACTCACTCACAATACAGCCACTCACATATCCAGCCATTCAGACAAATAGACACTAACACGCCAACTCATATACCGGCACGTCCACTCACACACCCATACAGTAACTCATACAGCCATTCACTCACCTACACACTTTCTCTCACACCCACTCACTTATTCATACAGATATTAACACATGTACTCACTCACCCGTACAGTCACTTTCACAAGCACAAAGTCACCTATACAGTCACTCACACACTCATCCATACAACACAAATGTACCCACTCCCTTGTTATGTTTCATAGGGTACCCCAATACAGGCGTGAGTAGTCCGCTAACCCTTCACCTACATTTACCGTACCATTACAATACATAACGGATTTTGGTATTAAACTTTTGCCAAATTAATTCATTAATTAATGTCATGTGATTTCCCCCAAAAACTACCCTTATTTATTATGTATGCAGGATTCTCAGAATCACAGCAGGATTATCATCCTCTGCATAATACCTATGTATTCAGTCCTCCTCGACCGACATGACACAGCTAGGTAAAATCCCCTGAGGGTACCTTTTGGGTATATATACATCATATCTTTGCTGGTGCAGGCAGAGGAGAAAGACTACCATGCTGACATACTGACACAAGACGCTGAGGATCCTGCATGCAGACACTCCAGCACGCATGTGGTCTGACATCCCGTGCTGGGTATCCATCTCGAGACCAAGACAGGATCCCACAGTCTCTCACTTCAGGTAATGGGGTTGGCTGCAACCTAGGGGGATTCTTGGCTTTACACCTACATGCATGCTAGGTACACTTAGGTACATCTAGTTACAGCATGCATTATTATTTTCATGTACTTATATGCTTGCATATATATACATTGTTTTAGCACTATGGTAGAAATCTACCATCCATTTACTCTGTTGGTGCTTATAATCATTTTGAGCTGTTTCTGTCTCATGGCTTTTTTAGCACACTTGTTTTACACTAGAGTAACGCTGGTACAATAAATGCTTATTGAAAACGTCCCCACCATTTATTCTATGTATCTCTCTGAGACAAAGTGAGCACGATTGACTTAGCAAAATGTACTGTACTGTTTCCACGATCCCTGATGGGACAGAGTTGTCATGTTCAATAGTTGCCAAGAACTATTCTCTCCTTGGTAAGAGGAGTTCACACTGGCACTGTGAACTAGGTGGTATACAGGCCAACATACATGGTAGGGGTGTCTGGAATCAGTCTGGACACAAATCCCACAGTCTATGTTGTCTAAACGCGCAGATGGTATATATGTTTATAGGAACTACACGACATGATGCCCAACGTTGGTTTGGTTCTTCTTCTTATTTAACTGTGAAATCTGAGTAGTTCAGTCATGCTATCTCAGAGACCCCTACTCACATCTACCCTGAGATGTCTGGAGTGGGAAGTGAAAAATCAGCCACAGTTGAGTAGGCATATCCAATTTTGACTGTAGGTTTATTCAAGCTTGAAGGATAAATAGTTCCTACTGTGCCTAAAACCTTATCTCAGTTTCCTTGAAATTCTTTCAACAATGACTGAAGAAGACAATGCTGCAGCACTATTACGTGCACAAGCAATGAGGGAAGAGGGGCAGGAATGAGCGATAAACATTTTAGAAAATGTTAGAACTGCCCTTATTTTAAATCTAGCAGCTTATGGAGTCACAGCTAGAGGTGAAATAGCAACTTTCATAATTGCGGCACACGAGCCATATAGGACAGAGGTATTCTATTCATGGGTCAAATCCTAGCAGATTGGCAGATGCACACACAAATACATTTCATTTATATACTGAGGATGAAGTGCCAGATGAATACTGTCCATATGAGGACATTAAAGTTCAGCTTACCTAGCAGGAGTACATAAACTGGTATAAAAGCGCACTCCCACATACAATAGGTAAATTAAGACTCGGTTCGCTCAGCAGGGATGAAGCGACTTGGCCAGTCCTAGTAGCTTACACACCGCATCCAGACATTGACATAATGCCCTTAGCAGACTTATGTCCACTACACACAGAATTAATAAAACTTTACAGAAATCTGACACAGTTCGTTATGAGAACACTCACACTTCAGCCAACAAGAGCTACACCGGCAGGACAAATTCAGGGGTCTGCAAATAAATAACTCCACAAACACTAAACGTAGTTGTGGGTAAAATTCCCACTAGACGTGAGCAAATGCCATTCTGGATAGCTAAGAAAATCAGACAATTAGAAGCAGTGTTTCCACACACAGGCCCTCAAGAAAAACACAGAATGCTAACAATCTGCTGGCCAATGGGGATAGCTCCCCAGATAGAGGATTGTATGTCTTGTGGTACAGTCTTTGCTGCCATCTATACCAGAACTCATGGTATCCCTAATAAAGCAGTAATACTGAATGTATTAAGACAAATAAAGAAAGAGTATGGAGCACAACCTGCTTTGAACTTAGGGATGAAATTGTTACGAAATTTTGCCAAGGTATCAACTATTATATTATCAAACGTAAAAGGGGAGGCAGCTGCAGTGGCAATACACCAACACCTGAGGGATTTCACTCAGTTACAACAGGAGCATGAATTACCTAAAATTATCGAGGAAAGATTTGCAGAATTAGGTAGATATAATTTGTGAGCTAGAGCAACAAAACTTCAACTCATGGGTGGTCCGAAAAAGGGCAACACCAAACAAGCACCTGATTCTTAGAAGAATAAATGGGACAACAAAAAATAGAAGAATAGATAGAATAGGTCACAATCCAGAGGTGGGTCTCAACAACAGAAGTCCTTCGAAAGGAGGTAAAACCTTAGGAATTGTGATAACATCAGGATACTGATATACTGTATAGACTACTGTATAGACTACACAATCCCCGTAAAATATCAGGGTCACAAGGGAATAGAAGTCACTGGCGCCGCGGTTACCCAAAGACAGCCCGGCGTACTCCGAGAATGCAACGGGCTTCCAAGAACAAATGTGCAACAAGGATCCGATAGCCACCGGACCCCAGGGACGACAAGACGAGGTGAGGAAAAGCAACGAGACTCCAGCGATCCCGGAAAACTCCAGCAGCTGCAAGAAACCTTCCAATCCTAATCCGGGCAAAAGGCGATGAGGAAATAAAACCAAGCAAGGCAGGAGAGGTAGGTGCTTCTCTTTATACGCGAGCAGATGCCTACTACTGACCAGGTGACCTGATTGTACATGGTCAGAGAAACAAGACTAGAGAATCGGCTAATTCCAAACATGCAACGGGAGGGAAATTGCAGGATAGCGGACAGATAAAAATGACTATTCCCACTCCAGTGAGCACAACAGTAGGGAAAGTACTAGATAGCAGAGACAAAAATACAATTCACACTCAAAACTTAGGGAAAAAAATCTGTGTTACAAATTGAAAATAATAATACAAATTAATAAACAAAATTTACAAAACAAAACAAACATATAAAACAAACACATATTATAATACTAATTACATATAACAAAAACCTACAAATATTATATAAAATATAAAAATAAATACATTTAGAAAATAATAATTATTTTAAACTAGAAAACACTTACAAACAAAAAAATGTATTAAAATATAAACGTATTTATTCTATTTCATACCCTACTCCAGTGAGTGCAACAGTAGGGAAAGTGTTGGATAGCGGAGGGGTAAAGATTACTCTTCCCATTCCAGTGAGTGCCACAGTAGGGAAAGTGTTGGATACCATAGGGGTATAAAATATAATTGGCACTGCAGTTAGTGAAACATTAGGGAAAGTGTAGGATAGTGGAGCGGTAAAAATTAATATTCCCACTCCAGTCAGTTCAAAATTAAAACCAAACAAAATATCACCAACACAAAATATTTTTAAAAAGATGAAAAATATATAAAAATATTTCCAAAATCTAAAAAATAGAAACATATTATAATGTTAAATAGATATGACAAATATCTAGAAATAATATATTAACTAAATTCAAGAATAATTCACAAACACATACCTAATTTTAATTGGAAAATATTTATAAACAAAAACATTAAACCAGGCATTGTAGTAGACCAGGGGCACACTCGGCGTCACCAGGTGAGCCCGATGATGAAGCATACCACCACTAGAGTGGTGGGTGAGGGCTTCATAAAAATATATTTTTTTACTTTTCATTACAAAAATCATACAGACCTTCATTATCAGGTACTCCAGACTAATTCCTCTTGATGATATATATTAACTTTGGGGATAAGGATTAGATCTCTAATCCTCTCTCTCCTCTTGATATTTAAATACAAACAAAGTGATAAGTAGCAAGGCCAGTGGCCAGTCCTTAGATCAAAGAAGGAACATGTGTGCACGAGGAGCTGCACAGGGAATGGGCAAACAAAGTGATAAACAGCAAGGTCAGTGGCTTGTTCATAGTTCAAAGTAGGCACATGTGTGCATGAGAAGTTGCACAGGGAATGGGCAACCAAAGTGATATTTATCATCAAGTGGAACTCGTCTGGGGGTATGTGATAACAAAAGAATGTATGATTTTTTTTTATGAAGCCCTCATCCACCAACTTAGTCATCGGGCTCACCTGGTGACACTGAGTGTGTCCCTGGTGTGCTACATAGCCTGGCTTAGAGCAAAGTAGGTATCTTTATTGAGTGTGCAGTGAGGTGAAGTGATAGTGAAGACTGTACAGTGGTCCCATACAGGTTTTGTTTTAATGTTTGGGCCACTGGCAGTAGTAAAAACAAGGCAGTGGATGTGCGTGGAGTGGTAATTAAGAACTCCTACATCCAAAAAACGGTCTACATGTTTCAGCCAGGCCTTGGCTGTGTGCTGGCTTTCCTCAGGACCTAGAAATATGTGTGAGATGTGAGATATAAACCAGGCTTATGTATTAGATCAAAAATGTGTTGCACGCTCTAAGGTGCACCATGTGTAAGAGGGGAGTTCCCTCTTAAGGCATTCACTTGTGATTAGCAGAAATGCCTCATGAGATTCCGGCAGGGTTTCTAGCTGGTTGTTAAAATTACATTTCAGCCATGGACCCGCTTGAAGACCTTGTTGGCTGCCACGGAATCGACGGAGATCCCAGCTAGAACCCCTGCCGGAATCTCATGAGACATTTCTGGCCTTGCCAGTGGCCAGTCCTTAGTTCAAAGTAGGCACATGTGTGCATGAGAAGCTATACAGGGAATGGGCAAACAAAGTGATGACCAGCAAGTTCAGTGGCCAGTTTATAGTTCAAAGTAGGCACATGTGTGCATTAGAAGCTGCACAGGGAATGGGCAAACAATGTGATAAACAGCAAAGCCAGTGGCTAGACCATAGTTCAAAGTAGGCACATGTGTTCATGAGAAGCTGCACAGAGAATGGGTGACACCATACACTGCCATAGGACGCAATACAGCTAGGGGGAAACAATGGGCAGTCCAGGTACCGCTGTGGGAGAGTAGGTGTGGGAGGGGGACTCGGCCTCAGACTCGGCTGTCAGTCAGACTGGGAGGTGGCTGATCTTCGGGGGGCAGTTGGAGGACTGTACCTTGTAGAGAGAGGACCAGCTGAAGTAGAGGCATCAATGGCTTTGTGAGCCAGGTGGTGTGGTGCACGTGGAGGCGGAGACATGCTGCTGTGAGACACAGTGTGGGAGAGAGAATGTGGAGGGATGCCTTTCTACTTCTTGGGTATTCGATAGGTAATGAGTGTCTTGGTAGGAGTGGGAAGTGTGGCGGGTACAACAGACTCACTCTCCACCACAGGTGCATCAGGTGCAGGTGGTGGCCTTCCCTCTGGGGATCGGCTAGATCGGGCGGTACAGTTGGCCTGGCCTTGCCTTTTGCCCTCCATCCCCTGTTGACCAGGTGAACCCCCTACAGTGCCCTCCTTTCCCAGCTTCACAGGGGTGTGGGTGGGAGTTAAGGTTGTGGTTGACTCTGCCTTATAGGGCTTCTTCTGAGGCCTCTTAGCAGGCACCAGCTACACAGCAGGCATGGCAACTGTATGTCTGTCTTTGGGAGACACTCGTAGGATGGGAATGTCCTTGGATGGGGCTGATTTTGAGCGCTGTCAGCCTGCGGCCTGCTTCTTGGCTTGGTGCCCCTGAGTGTCACCTGAAGGAATTTTGCCTTTGTGCTCCTGTGTCACTTTAGTTTGTTTGGGGGATGATGACCCACTTGGACTGCTGCTATTGTGTGCTGTGTGTGGTGTACCTGGAGCCTGTGGCCTGTGGTATGTGGTCACTCTCGTCAGATGTAGACACTGGCAGGGGGGTTGCCAAGGGGACCGGAGCTGGACTCTGAGCCTGTGACAGCTGAATGGCTGCCATCACTGTAGAGTACAAAGACTGGACAGTACTGTGTAGCCCACTCACATTCAAATGAATGCCCTCCATGAAGGCAACTAGCTATCCCAACTGCTTGTCATGTTCTTGGAAGGCATTCAGGAGAGTTTTCTGACCTACACACAGCTGGCACAAAAGGTCCACCACCTCAATACTGAGGGCAGCAGGGGAGACAGAGGCAGGGGCATTGGTGTCTGGGAGGAAGAACACTCTTCCCTTCTTACTGGTGAGAGCATGTGCAGCACTAGCGGAAGTTGCAGGGAGGGTGGGCACTGGACGATGTGTGGTGGAAGAGGAGGCAGATTTCCAACTTCCTGTGCCCGCCAACATCAAGGAGTCACCGCTGGTGTCAGATGATGTAGAGGTTGTTGTTTCCGGGTGGGATTCCTCAATGACACTCTTGACCCCCACCGAGGCGCTGGTCACATCACTGTCAGTGAGATCATGTGTAGTAGTCATGCAAGATGCCTCACCACTGGTGTCCATCCCATGTTCTCTGTGCCCTCTGTAGATGCTGCAAGAGACAAAGACGTAGTTTCAGTTTAGTACCATACACACAAACATCATATGCAAGCACAGCACAAAACAAGATGATGATACCCCCAAGTTGAACAACACCCTGAGCAGTAACATTCTGCAACCTTAATTCAAAACTCAAAAGATGCCTGGTAGCATACACACTTGGAATTATTTACTAAATAGCTTTCCCATGCCTCTGTGTAATCTGACAAACAAATCACTGTGAGCATACCTAGGTCCCTGTGGCTGAAAAATATGCACATCCCAACATGTTGTCACAGTCACATATGGAGTCAACATAAAAGGACCACACAGATACAGACCCCAAAATGTAATTTAGCAATGGCCATGAGCTCCTGCTATCCACCATGTCATGCTTTGGTGCACAACTACAGTTGCACATTGGTGTCAGATGTGTAGTTCTCACAATTTAGAGCTCATGCACTGCACAGATTAACGAAGCACACTCAGATGAGGCACACTGTCGTTCACTGCCATGGGATGTCCCTGACTCCCCTAATGCAGCCAATGCCATAAGGCCACAACTCAGAATGCAACGTCAAGGGCCATTACATCAATGACATTAAAAAGGACATGTAGCGAAAATGCATGCCAGCTGCACCCAACACAGAGGCCACTTACAAGCCATTGCATCACACTAGCAACATCACAGACCTCATCACTGGCTCAGGGTTGGAATACATGCAGTCACTCCCACCCAAAGTCACCCTTTGCAGAATACTCACCGCCAGATTGCTGCTGATGGGCCCTCAAATGTTCAACCAGCTCAGGCTGTGTCACAACTAAGATGTGGGCCATTAGTGGTGTATTGCTCCTGCGCGCCAACCTGCCAGTCCGAGGGAGCAGTCACAGCATCATCTCTGCCAAGGTTTTTGCTCAGCAGGCAGATGTCATCCCACCTCTTGTGACAGTTTGTGTGCCATCGGTTGGAGACACCCAGAGCCCGCACCTTGTGTGCAATAGCCCTTCATACAACCTTATACTGGTGGAATTTGAGCTGCAGGCATGGGAGACAAGGAGAGCAAATTTCAAGGACACTGGGTTATGTACCACTGTGTCTCGGTACAGGAGCAAGCACACACGCAGCACAGCTATTCAGATATGTTTATGATAGACAATACAGCATGACACATAGTAGATTAGCATGAGATAATCATACCTAGATGCATGCAGGTATGAGGATGGACACAGTACCTCGCCATCACATACACATGCAGAATGCCAGCAGAGAAACCAAGGTGAAGATGGCCCATATCTGCAATGCAGTATGTGAGGGAGCAAGACATACATTACATTGCCAAGGTTGTTTTGTGGCAGACTCACTGTGTCCAATACTGCACACCCATCAATGTCCTTGGCCTGAGAATGGCTACATGGACCGGCCCTCAAAGAAAAAAGGCAGTGGCATTGCCTGTATATACTGTTCTAACCTCCTTGTTACAGAACTGCCATTGGACCTCTCGGACTCCTGCGAATACCTCGCACCGGCCCTCTCCAATAACACCTCACAGCTGTGCAAACTTCACATCTTTTACCACCCCCCTGGCAAGAATGACACCTTTACAGACCTTCTCATGGACATCATCACAGCCAAGGTGTCCCCAAACTCTAACAACATTTTCCTTGGCGATTTTAACTTGCATTGGAAAGATCCTAAGGAACCTCAGGTCAATGCCATCAGAGACTTCTTGGCCGACCAAGCCCTTACCCAAGCCTGCTCCCTCCCTACTCATTCAAAAGGTGCCATCCTAGAATGGATCATTGCTAAGGAATCAGCGGTCAAACTTATCTCCATTTTTCCTTGTGATTGGTCTGATCACCACGCCATCACCTTCCTCCTGTCCAGCACCCATATATCATGGTCAACCTGTGATTCCCAAACTATGGGTTAGGGACACCAAGAACCTTGACCCAGAGAAACTGGCAGCACGTTGTAAGTCTGACCCCCCCCTCCCCAAAGTGCACATCGGCCACTAACCTAGCAAACCATTACTCCTCCACCATAACTGACATTCTAGATGACCTGGCACCTCTAAAATTAAAAAGAACCCAGATCTAGGACCGAAATCCCTGGTTCAACGGATCCCTTAACAAGGAGAGGAGATCCCTTCGACAGACGGATTAAATCTGGAAACAACACCCATCTCCTGCACATCTAAAACTTCTTCGAAAGGCCAGAAATGTCTACAATAAGAAAATCCTTAACACAAAAAAATAATTTTTCAAAACTGAACTGGAGAATGCTAAAAATCGACCACGCAAGCTGTTCGACTTGGTCAAACACCAATCCAACAAACTAGCGAAAACCGTCAAAGAAACACCTAAACCCCTAATATCAAGCGAGGAATTCTCTACCTTCTTCTGTAAAAAAATCTCTGTTCTAGGAAATGAACTTAAATCCGCAACCCACCACCGAAATCAAAATCAGCCAGCTCCACCTCTTCTCTACGCATTGTCCTCCCAAACCTCACCAAAAAACAGAGCGCACTGGTCCAACTTTAAAATCTATGACGATCACTCTATCATGAGAATTCTTGCCTCCTTCAATCCGAACAATCACTTTAATGATCCTCTCCCCTCTAACTGCCTAGCTGTCACATCTCAAGCTATCAATCCCTTCCTGGACCGCAATAATCAACGCCTCCCCCCTACAGGGCTCAAATCCTGATTCGCTCAAGACTGGCAAAGATGTCCCCATCCTAAAATAAAACACGCTGGACCCTGCCTCCGCTGAGAACTATAGACCCATATCTAACATCCCACTCCTTTACAAAGTTCTGGAAAAATGTGTGCAACAGCAGCTAAGCGTACACATCAACAACTTTCACCTGCTAGACAACTTACAATCAGGGTTCAGACCTGGGCACAGCATGGAAACTACCCTCCTCCACATTGTGGATGACGCCCTCCAAGCCCTAGACCTAAGCAAAACCTGTCTCCTAATCCTTCTAGAAATTTCATCCGCCTTTGATACGGTGAACTATGAAATTCTCCTATAACGCCTCAAACTCAGGATGGGATTGGACGGCACCGTCCTTGAATGGTTTAGATCCTTCCTCCATAACCGCTCACAGAGAGTCCTCATCATAGGTGATCTATCCGCCCCCTTGCCGGTTTCTGTTTGAGTCCCCCAAGGATCAACCCTCTCCCCCACCCTCATCAACCTTTACCTTGAACCTCTCACTGAGGTGCTACGTGCCACCAACATCTCCTACCTTATGTATGCTGACGATACACAGGTCTACATAAAAATCTCTTCGCCATAGGACCATCTCTCCCTTAACGAGGCCCTGAAGCTGACAATCCATTGGCTCACTGCCAACCAGCTGAAACTCAACGCAAATAAAACCGAATTTCTTCTGATCTCCCCACCCAAACCCAATCCAGACATCCAGGAATGGATCAAGACCATCACAGAACTAAACTGCCCTCCTACCATTGTTGACTCAGCAAAATCCCTTGGAATAACCCTTGATGGCAGCTTGAATATGCAAGGCCATATAAACTCTATGGCCAAAACGGCTAGGTTCCACCTGAGCTACCTAAGAAACCTAAAACCCTTCCTCGATGCGTCCGACCTCAAAATGGCAACCCAGGCCCTAGTCATTTCCAGACTTGAATATGGATGCTCTACTCTTGCAGGGCTACACAAGAACTCTCTGGCCCCATTGAAAGTCTGCTTTAACTCCGCTGCCAGACTCCTAACTGGCTCAAAAATTTGACCACATCTCTCCCCACCTCAAAGCGCTGAACTGGCTTCCCCTTGAGGCCAGAATACAATTTAAACTGGCCTGCATTACTCACAAAGCTCTGTACTTGAATTCCCCTTCATTTCTCGCACAAAAGCTCGTGATATCTGGAGGAGCCAGAAACTCCCAATCTGCCAAAGACCTGCTGCTGCAACCAGCATGCTTCCGGAAGAAAAAACCTACAACCGGGCCTTCTCTGGGGCCGCACCAAGAATCTGGAACCCTCTCCCACCCTCCATCAGAAGACATCCGTCCTTAGCACACTTTAAGAAGGTGACCAAAACGTTCTTAATGGGAAAATACCGCATCTAATGAATACCTTTCAATCACCTCATCGACATGGTCCACCCTCCACCTCGGCATTATCCAAGGCCTCCATGGATGAATCATTTTCCTGCACTCCGGGGCATCCCCTCATGAGCTGAGAATGCGTGTATATTATACCTACCTGCTTTAATTTTTAACTACTTTAATATTGATCCATTGATCTCACATGTAGCTTGGACCTTTGATGGTGTGCACCTCCTGTATAATGCAGCCCCTTGTATTTTCTATCTACTTGCTTTAATTTTTCCCACATGTAGCTTGAACTATATACTGTGTGCTCCTCCCGTCAATGTATCACTAGCTTTCCCAATGTGATCCCTGCCATCCTTACGCTTTGTATTCCTTCCCCTCAATCCTGTAAAGCGCTCTGATACCCCCACGGGTCTGGTTTGTGTTCTATAAAATTATAAAATAATAAAATAAATAAATAAATATGGGGACATGATCTTACAATTTCACACCCTTATCACAAGGTCTGTCTTGTGCAATTCACAGGTCTAAGAAAGCTCATTGAGGAATGGGGTAGCAGACCAGACAACCTATATGTCTCCCTCTGTCATTTCAGTGATGGGTATCTGACAAATTGGGCAGTAACTGTGCAAGCCAGGGGGGCTCACACTGCGGTCTAACGTGTGCTATCAGAACTGTCCCATGCATGTACAATATGAGAGAGCAAACAGTCGCTACACATGCGAGTCAGTACACAATATGATGAAAATGGAAGGGATGTTTCAAAAGTGCAACAATATGCTGTGTCATGGGTGACTTTCCACCAAGAGTGTCACCCTCTGGTACTTCACTCTGGTGCATACTGCTGACATATCCATGGTGGCAATATTAAGTCAGACACACTTCCAACAGTACCCTCTGGATGGAAACCCATTGTAATGTCACAGATGAGCCTGTGAAGAACCTCATGGAGCCAAACATCCATTAGCACAGGCAATTTCAGTCCTGACTCCCACTTACCAAAAATGTTTGCTTTGCACTCTGGGAGTTGGTGTAATTTCAGGCTCACGGAGGAGTTTTTAACAGGCTACATGTGGTGATTACACTCGCAGCAAGTGGGAAGGTAATGGGAGGAGGGGCGAAAGCCTAGTTTTCACCTAATTGGGTGGTCGGAAAGGAAAGGTCATTTCGCTTTCTGATGGAGGGAGAACGAAGTTAGCTAGTTAGCAGGTAAACAGATCACTGCTTTAGAAAGTTATAGAACGGGAGTTAGGGGGAAAATAATGTCATGGTGGGATGGTGGTGGAGAGATGCTGTGAAAGTGAGTGAAAAAAAGCCTATGGTGAGTTGTTTATGTAGGTAAAGTATATGGGTTACGGACTTTGTTCAGGAAGTTTTGTTAGACTGATTGGCCTATAGCTTATGCGTGAGTTATTTAAATGGCATTAACATCAACAATTATAATCATGTGCATAAACATTGTGTTTTTTTAAACTGGCGTATGAAGTTTTAATGTATATATTTTCACTTACAGTTACCCCTGACGAAAGGTCCCAGAAGCCAGAAATTCATTGGGTTACAATTAAAACTGCTTTTTAATGGATTTGCCTTCAGTCGTGTCTTTGTTAAGAGGTTCGGATGGCCCTACACAGATATGAAAAACTTGGTAAATAGTGTTTCCTGGCTTGTGGATGTAAAAAGCGACTAATGGTCGAGTGGAAAAAGCATTTAAAAAGGAGTAAAGTGCTGAAATAGAAATGAAGTATGAAATTTGGCTGCAAATGCAATTGAGCAACGCTGTGCCACTGGTTGGAGCCTGAAGGTGTTCCATTATGATGTAGTTCAGTTTGTTAACATGCTGCACGGGCTGGGCACGTCTTCAATGAGCAAGCAACAGTTTACATTGAGGATTGGAAAACATTGTGCAAACAACGGTGTGCTACCCCACAATATACACTTACTATGACATCAGGAGCACCATATAGCCTCCTATACTGTGTGAGCACCTCCTCCACCAGGACCTCCAGCTCCTCTGTGGTGAAGGGACGGGCCCTGATGTTCTCAGTCATTGCCATCCTTGGGTCCATAAGCCAGGAACAGCAGCAGGTGGTGGTGAAGGGTGTCAGTCAGCAGTGTCTGGAAGCAGTTGAAATGTGTGGCTCCCTCCCACACATATATAGCCCCCTGAGGTTGTATTAGTGGTACTAAGCTGCTGCAATTGGTGTTCCAGGTCAGCTTTTTTCAAATGACTGGACCGCAGTGGCGGAGCACGCCTACTGCTATTTTCAAAAATGCATTTGGCTACCGCGAATGCGTTTCCCATTGGCTCTAAGGGCATGGGCATTGGCGGTGACCACCCAGGTGGTTGCTACCGCAATCGTGCATCTTACAATTGCATCCAATGACCGGCCCGTGGTAGCGGAGCACGCCTACCGCTATTTTCAAAAATGCATTTGGCTACCACAATTGCGTTTCCCATTGGCTGTAAGGGCATGAGCATTGGCGGAGAGACACGGCAGGGGCCAGGCGGTTGCTACCGTGATCGTGAATCTTACAGTTGCTTTCAATGACCTGGCCTGCGGTAGTGGAGCACACCTACCACTATTTTCAAAAATGCATTTGGTTACCGCGATTGCCTTTCCCATTAGCTGTAAGGGCATGGGCAATGAAGGTGGCACAACGCAGGGGCCAGGCGGTCACTAACCGTGATTTGGCCACCTGATATTGGGGCCCATGGCCGTGGTTGTGTTGGCAGAGCACACCAACCGCCATTTTATAATATGTATATCACTACCGCGATTGCAGTGGGCATTGGCTGTGGCACACCATTGGGGCCAGGTGGTTGCTACCATGATTTGGCCTCTTGGGATTGGTGCCCATGGCCGCGATTGTGTTGGCGGAGCACACCAACCACCATTTTAATTGGATGTGGGTAGAATCACAATGCTTGCACCTACCCTCATGCTTATTCTTTTTGGAGATGGTCTTGCCCGGGCATCTAGTAAAATAGGGCACACCATTGTGTACGCTCCCTGCCTTTATCCGGTACCTATAAACAAACTTTTGGTCCTCTGTTATTTACTGCCCATAAAATATGGTTTCAACTAGCAGTCAATTTCCTAATTACATCAAAGTGGTGAGTATTGAGTATAAAAGTGCATTGCAGTGAACAGTGCAGATATCCAAAATGTAGATATTGCTAACAAATTCATGAACAAATAATAATAAAACCGGGACAGCTCCTTTTAAACATAGAAATGAAGGTGACTCCTATGACATCACAAACATAGTTTTGATTGTTGGGATCTTTTTAATATTCTCCCACATGAATCCATAATTCCTCTTCTGTATTTAATCCAATAGGAATTCTAGTATGGAGATCAACTATATATCTAGATTCCATTTGTCTCATGCCTCTCACACTATGGCCTCCTCTCTCCTTAAGTTGTACCTAGTCAATGCAGGAGAATGTATATATATATAACCTATGTTCCAGCCGAAAAGTGTTGTTTTTGCTCAAGAAATCACCCGTGGATTGAATTGGTGTGACATCTCGTTTCTGATTTGAATTTGGACTGTTTTTGAAATATATATATATATATATATATATATATATATATATATATATATATATATATATATATATATATATATATATATAATTCAGATGAGCAGGGTCTCAGTAAACTTCCTAGATGTGGAAGTTTACATTGAGGAAAACAAACTGGAGACAAGATAACACCGCAAGAATACAGCAGGGAATACAGTCCTGCATGCCACCAGCCACCACCAGGATCATCTAGTTCGCAGCATCCCTTATTATCATCTGTAGTACAGACCATGAGTGTAGGTAGGCTCAACAGAGGAGCGAGATTAGATTTCTGGCCAGAGGCTATTCCGCCACTGTACTAGACAAAGCCATTTCCAAAGCCAATTTGACACCTCACTTGTCAGCACAGGGCGATCGCACTGCCATACCATCTGTTATTGACAGCCCAATCCTGGATCAACCCAGGCTTATTACAACTTATAGCAGACAACATAAACAATTGCGCAGCATCATTCGCAAGTACTGGCCAATTGTACAAGGTGATCCAGTTATTGGTGGCACGCTATCCAAAACTCCAGCTATCACATTCCGCAGGGCACGCTCCATGAGCGGCATGCTCGTGAAAAGCAGCCCGGAGGTTTGCACCAGTAGTTTGTGGTTGAAAACCGTCAGTGGATTCATCAAATGTGCTTCCTGCAAAGCATGTAAATTGGGCAGGAATAAAATTTCTTACATCACACCTTTTAGTGATGTACCTGTACCCATAACTTAAAAACTGACATGCAAGTCTGACTATGCGGTGTATGTGCTGGAGTGTACGTGTGGCCTGCAATATGCTGGGAGCACCAAGTTGCAGGTTCACAACCGTATACTTCAGCACATGCGGGCAATCAGCAACCAGGACGAGGCATACCCGTTGCCAGGCATTTCAAAATGACCCATGGGAGTAGTCTGGAATTTCTAAGTTATTTTGTAGTAGGCATGGTTCCAGAATTGCGCCGGGGAGGTGACCGAGAGACCCACCTTAGAACACTTGATACAAGGTACATCCTTGAGCTAGATTCCAAGACACCTAATGGTTTAAACGCTAGTGAGGATTTGCATACCTGTTAATGATTATTTTAATGTTCTAGCTGCGTGGCCAGTATCGGTATGTCAGGTCTATGTACATCAAGGTCTAAGTTGCATGCGTAATTTCAATTGTGAATCAATCTCTGTACGGCTGTACGCGAGAGAAGTTTTAAAATTCATGTTTAGACACATTTCACTCATTCACACGAGGGATGGTCCTTATGACCCACACGCACAGGAGAGTTTCTCATTTCCTCTTTTAGATATCTATACACATTTTCTCAGACCACGTTCCTAAGGCAGTTTGGACGCAAGGCAGTTACCGCATCACTTGTTGCCCACAGGGGCTTTATTGCTTTAGTTTGGTTTCACACCAATAGGTTTAAACTAAGTATGGGCCGAAAATTCGTTCCACTTGTTGAATTTGCAGATTTTCCGCAATTTCGCGAACCGCGAATCTCGCGAAATTGCGGAAAAATCCGCATATATGCGAGCGGGAGAAATTCTTTCCAGGAAGCACTTACAGGGTTACAGCAGGTGCCCAAGTTGAAGCTAATTTCTTTGTAACCATTTACAAAATGGTTACAAAGAAATTAACTTCAACTTGGGCACCTGCTGTAACCCTGTAAGTGCTTCCTGAGTGGCGCCTCCAGAGTTCGTTGCCTACTTGCAACTATTCTCTGACCCTGCTCTGACCCTCCAAGCAGGGTCAGAGAATAGTTACAATTATGGCACAACAGGAAGCACTTACAGATAAGGAAGCAGGTGCCGGACTTGAAGCTCAAATTTAGTAACACATTAACCAGCCCCAAATTAATTAGTCTCGGTTGAGGCTGGCTGGGCAGGTGTGCTTTCTCCCCATAATCTACATTGGTGAACTAGAGGGTGCTGTGATGAACCAAAAGGTGCAGTGGTGAACCAGAGGGTGGCAGTGGTGAACCAGAGGGTGGCAGTGATGAACCAGAGGGTGGCAGTGGTGAACCAGAGGGTGGCAGTGGTGAACCAGAGGGTGGCAGTGATGAACCAGAGGGTGGCAGTGGTGAACCAGGGGGTGACAGTGGTGAACCAGAGGGTGGCAGTGGTGAACCAGAGGGTGGCAGTGATGAACCAGAAGGTGGCAGTGATGAACCAGAGGGTGGAAATGGTGAACCAGAGGGTGGCAGTGATGAAACAGAGGGTGGCAGTGGTGAACCAGAGGGTGTTGTGATGAACCAGAGGGTGGCAGTGATGAACCAGAGGGTGACAGTGGTGAAGCAGTGGTGAACCAGAGGGTGTTTTGATGAACCAGAGGGTGGCAGTGATGAACCAGAGGGTGACAGTGATGAACCAGAGGGTGGCAGTGATTAACCAGAGGGTGGCAGTGGTGAACCAGAGGGTGCAGTGATGAACCAGAGGGTGGCAGTGATGAACCAGAGGGTGACAGTGATGAACCAGAGAGTGGCAGTAGTGAACCAGAGGGTGTTGTGATGAACCAGAGGGTGGCAGTGATGAACCAGAGGGTGACAGTGATGAAACAGAGGGTGACAGCTGTGAACCAGAGGGTGGCAGTGGTGAACCAGTGGGTGTCAGTGATAAACAAGAGGGTGGCAGTGGTGAACCAGAGGGTGGAAGTGATGTACCAGAGGGTGGTGCTGCTAAAATGCCTGGGAGCCCTGTGGGTGTGAGCCCCCGCGCTGCTGAGCTGCCCAGGGGTTGTGAGCCCCAGCGCTACTGAACTGCCCCAGTGCCCAGTGGGTGTGAGCCCCTGTGCTGCTGAACTGCACCGGAGCCCTCTCAGTGTGAAAATCATTTGTGCTCAATTGCCTGGGAGCCCTCTGGGTGCGAGCACACATTGTGCTAAGTGCCCCTTTGCCCCCAGTACATTTATACCTGTACCGCACAGCACCATTATGCTCTTGCACCATGAAGTCTGGTGCCTGGATGATCCTGATCCGTGTAGGTGGTACCACCGTCTGGTGCAGTCAAAATGTAAAGTCATAACTTGCTACACAGCACCAATAAACACGTGTCCCCCCTGGCACCGGTATGCACATGTACCAGGCGTGCAGCACCCTCATGCCACTGCACCCTACTGCCCAGCGCCAGCATATGCCTGTACGGGGCTGTTTAGTATGAGATGGGACATTGTCCAGCAGCAGCTGCATGCGCCTGAACCCACTGAGCAGGATCAGAATGGCTTTGTACCAACATGCGCAGCAGAGCTATGTTGGACATCTGAAGGATTCTGGGGTCCGGTGCCAAACGTATTTTTGCATCCATGAGTTTCCTGAGCGCCATCCCTGTGTAGCTCCTGTGATCAGGAGGCTGCTTTCTCCACATCTTCTGCTCTGCTCAGTTTCTGACCCTTTATAAACAAGATGCATGTGAACTCGCATAGAAGCCCCGCCTATTGGGCCCCATCCACTAGCGGTATGAAACGTCTTCCCGCCCGTCCCTACTATAATGGCCAGCTCAATCAAGGGACCTCGGCGCCTTTTGGCGCGCTGGCAAAGTTACAGGCACATGTGGTCACATATTTGTGCAACTGGCAAAAAAATCTGCGAGTTTGCGGGAAAATTTGCAAACTTGCGGATTTTTTTGCCGTTTCGCGCGAATTGGCAAATTTTGCCCATACTTAGTTTAAACATCTAACCTTTGGGTGACAGCAGGACAACAAGGTTACATTAAAGCATGTAACCCTATTTGAGGGACCACTTTGATTGCATCAATGATATAACGTGCTCCTTCATTGCAGTATTTTGTACATATTCAGCGTATTTTGCACATTTAGAAGCAGTTTGCACATGTACAATGATATTTTACATTGCTTTGCATAAATTGTAGTGTATTTTTCACATACCTGAAATACTTTGCACTTTACTGTTTTCTACTGGTAAATCTTGATTTTAACAATGAATTTAATGTGGGGCCAACATCACAACGATTTTATACAATTTTTCAACGAAATGTGAAATGTTTGGGCGGTAATCTGTTTTCTATGTCCTTAGGCCTTGTGGTCATGTGATATGCGCTTTTAGCACTTTAAAAGGTGTGGCTTGCCTGCACAACGTTATGTGTTCAAGGGCTCATCAGGCCCGAAACGTGTCATGGCGGTCATTGGTATGCACATGAAATAAAAAAGACTGCAAAGTATCTACACAGGTGCGTTTTCGTTTTTCCTGCATGTTGGATGAGGAAACAAAGTTCTGTATATGATAAAGCAAAATGAGAGAGGGGGAACAGAATTCAGAGCCTGCGGCGCCTTGAATCAAGGCTCATCATACAGTACAGAACCATGACACCGAGAGGGCACAATTGTGACGAGGAGTTAGAAGTACATCTGGGGTAGGAGGAGTCAGGGACTACAAAAACATGGATACAAACCTACTGTGAAATCTATATACTACTCTGAGCTGAAAGGGTTAAATAAGTAAAATGAATAAAAAGAACCAGTGTAAGAGTGTAAGTTTACCAGCTTGCAGAACCAGCTTGTTTTTAATCTTTTTACTGTTAGTGGAAAAGTTGATTTAATTTAAGTTATTTATGTTTTTGTAGGATAGAAACTAATAACTGACCTGCTCTCTGTGCCATAAACGAGGAACTGCTTATCTGCCCAAATCTTGACCCGCACTCCCTGGAGCTGAGGTCGGCTGGTGGGAGCGTTACTGCAATCGGCAGTTCACCATCTCGCTCTCAGCGCGACCCGCCCAGGTAGCAGTGCATTGGCTGTGTCCACGAACAGCCCACCGGGGGACTGCGAGGCCCAGAAACCACCGCTCCTTGAAGCCGGCGCCTCTTCCCCCGGCGGCCACGCCCACTGATTGGATCCCTGCCTTATAACCTTTCGCGACACCCGCTGCGCGGGTGCCACTCACTGACCTGCTCTCTGTGCCATAAACGAGGAACTGCTTATCTGCCCAAATCTTGACCCGCACTCCCTGGAGCTGAGGTCGGCTGGTGGGAGCGTTACTGCAATCGGCAGTTCACCATCTCGCTCTCAGCGCGACCCGCCCAGGTAGCAGTGCATTGGCTGTGTCCACGAACAGCCCACCGGGGGACTGCGAGGCCCAGAAACCACCGCTCCTTGAAGCCGGTGCCTCTTCCCCCGGCGGCCACGCCCCCCTTCCGTCCTCCATATCTAGCCAGTCCCTAACGCGCCGCGGGTCGCAGCCCGGGGCGAAGACCCGGGCAAAGACTGGGCCGTTTTAGGCCGTTAGAGGCTGGTAGAGACTGGACTGGGCCATCCCCCTTGACCCCAATATTATTCTTCGATCCACTGTTATTAATAGTAATATTCTTATGACTTGCCTTATCCCCACAACCTAAATTGAATAGCAATGGTTCTTACGAGAGGGAATAAATCTAAAGCTAAAGTCCCCAGCGCTGCAGGTAAACTGCTTGGTCCCATGGATGACTTCCTAGCAAAGGCAAACACGCTCATAGACGAAAGCATAACACTCATTGAAGAAAGGGTCTCTCTAGATCTGGCATTCGCTAAAAGATCCTCATTAGGATCTCTGGCGGAAGCCAGATCTCCAAGGCGAGGAGCCCCAAACGCTGAGTTGGTTCCAACTAGAGAGAGACGCAGTCTACCAAATACAGTAGATCTGTCGGTATCTCAGCTAGCGGACTCCCAACTCAGCTTCGACCTAGAAAAAACCCCCGAACTGCTTCCAACAACTCCTCCAGAAATCTCTTCGTCAGAAAAAAGATTAGAAAGGGGTAGGAGGGAGGGAGCAATTAGTAAGAAAAGGGTACTAAGAAACTCACCTACCCCAGAAAACCTGGTAATAACATCAAGTATTCCACAAATCCAGGATGATAGTCCGACACATGTCGAGATCCTAGCGTCAGTCCATCAGGTAGAGAAGGACCCATCCTCCCTGATAGTTTTGGACCCTTACGCCACAAAACAAACCCCAGTGGATCTGAACGCTGTTGAGGCTCAGGAACTAACACTCTCCAGCATAGCTAATGTAGTAAAACATGCGCTACAACCTTTAGAACATCGGTTAGCAACCCTAGAACTACAAATTTCCAAGCTTCTAAAAAATAATCAGTCATTTCTACCATCATGTCCCCAAAATCCATCACAAAACAATAGCAAAAAACCAATAAGCTCCAATGCATCAATCACCAATTCACCTTTACCCAATCCACAACATAAGACCCTCAGGATAACTACTTCAAATATGTTGACTAATAATAATACCTCAAACTCAACCAAAACAACTAAAACTGTAGTAGCTCAAAGCTCTACTAGCAACCTACAGCAGACCACCGTTTTGATTTCCCCAGCTGTGCCTGTGACAACTGTGCCTGCTATTACTGCCGCCACTCCAAAGGTACCGAGCAGTATAGCCAACCAAACCTCAGGGAAAACCACGCATAATGCAACAACAAAAACCATACCCCCCCCGCCTGCACCACCAAAAACACCTGCGGGCAGGCCCAAGAGAAACACTGCGGGGAATCCTGGTCCACCAAGATTCTCAGCAGATTTCCCTCCAGAGGCCTCACCCTATGTGGCAGTCATGGCTGGAGTGCCAGAACTAATAGATCTTACCCCAGAACCGGTCTGGTCCCTGAAAAATAAAGTTCAGCACTGGCTCCAGACCAACGGCCCAATTCCATCCTCCTGGCGCGGTAGAATCAGATCCGTAGCCAGGGTACCATGGGTGGGCAATACCCGAAAAACCATTCCCGGTGACTGCATTACAATCACTTTCGAGGACTCTCGAACAGCGGATTATGTCTGTGCCTGGGAAGACATCACACCAAATGGAGGAATCAAGATCAAGTCCCTCCCCTTTTTCTATCCCTTCAGGCAAATAGACACCTATATACAGGAGCAAGAGCCCCCTTGGTCCGTCCCATTTCCCAGGCAGGTTGACTTTCCAAATTCTACTTATAATGGCCCCCATAACCAATACGACCCAGACTACTCCTGGCACCCAGTGAGACAGCGCCGCCAGGGAGGAAGGTGGGACGACAGAAGACCTTATACACATTGGCCCCCACATAGAGATCAAACACGATGGGACCCATGGCAAAACATCCCACTAAGTAATAGGTTCAGCGGCCTTGAAATGGTCGACTGACCACTAATAGAAATTCCTCCCATTGATATCGAATTATCTCCCCCTTTGCAGCCCAATTTCACCGTCTCGCCTACTAGTAGCAATAACACAATAATTTCAGAAGCAGAATTTATCGATGACCCTTCATTTCTCATAGCTTCTTATTGGAACATCGCGGGCCTCCGAAATAAAATCGAGGATGGCTCTGCGCAGAAGTTTTTAGCCCCATGTCAAATAATTTGTCTCCAGGAGACATGGTCCGTAGAAGAACTCCATCTACAAGGTTATAAAACTTATAATGTTCCAGCCCTACCTAGTACAATGGGCAGACCAAAAGGTGGGTTAGCCATCTATATCTCAAATTCCTTATCTCTTAATAAACTGGCCACACTTTCTCAGGACACTAACCATCAAATCTTATCACTCACTTTTCCTAACAAAGACACTATTATCCTGACTAACATATATAATAATCTATCGGAAGAAAACTTTATAACTCTTCTTACTACCATAACCGATAAACTAAAACAAGTACTCCATCAGAGCCCTGCAAATAAAGCAACCCATTTAATGTGGGGAGGCGATTTCAATCTTCATCCTTGCACAGCCCCCAATTTACTGTGTTGTGGAATCGTGGACGACTTTAATGTTCCACTAGCACACCTCGCACACTCTAAACTGGGAAATATAATTAACATCGCCCTATCAGATCTGGATCTCCAGATTGCAAATCATGTAAAAGCAGATCCAAACGAATTCATACCGACCTATGTGGGTAGAGGACATAGGACAACAGTAGACTTCATATTTCTCTCCCAAACCCTAATGTCGACATTTAAAGATTTTGAAGTCATTGTTACCCCCCTTAGCGATCACGCAGCTTTAAGACTAACCATGCCCATGCCTGCCAACCTTTCACGTAAATCAGAGATGGCGACCACTCTCAGGCAGAACAAGATAGAGGTCGGTAAACGTAATGGACTAACAATCAGATGGGCTAAAATTAACCCATCTGACATAATGAAAAAATTAGTAACGCAGTCCTACTCAAACATAATGAAATGCCTGGATCTCACAACTAGCCACAAAGAAGTCTTGAGAAATTTTAATCTAATATTAGAAGCTATAAAAAATCTGCTTACTACAAAACCTAAAATAAACCGCCCCTCAAAACCAAAGTGGTTTAATCATAACTGCACAGCGGCCCTATCAAAGCTGAAAACCGCTCTCAAAAATAATCCACGTGATGCGGCTCAGATCCACTTGCTCAGGCGCCAATATACAAGGGAAAGAAAGCTGCGAACTGCACAATTAAAGCAAAAGCTATGGGATGATCTTCACCATGGTGCAGTCTCACAAAACAGTGAGCTTTTCTGGCGCACGGTTAGAACCCCATACCTCACAGATAGAGAGACCCCAAAAATAGAAGTCGCTATCGACGAAAACACCTGGGTCTCCCACTTTGAGGAAATTTTTAAGAATACCCATCCAACAGAATCCCCCCTCCCCAAGGTAAATTACCCAATCCTGGTCCCTTTTGATATCTCAGACCTTTTAGACGCTCTGCAGAGTAGTAAAACAGGCAAGGCACCAGGACCCGATGGGGTCCCGGTGGACCTTTTTAAAAGTAATCAAGATCTCTGGGCCCCCATTTTACCTAGAGTATGTACAGCAGCAGCAAGTGAGGGAATCCTAACATCCTGGACAAAATCAATAATGGTCCCCATTTTTAAAAAGGGGGACCGACAAGATGCAAAATGCTACCGGCCCATTTCACTGCTGGATTCTCTCGGGAAAGTGGTGGGGAGAGTGATTCTCGAGCGCCTCCAGCAGTGGACTGAGGACCGGGGCATAATTTCGGATATCCAATTCGGTTTCCGGGAAGGTTTTGGTACCCTAGAGCAGGTCCTTAACCTTACCCTAATAATGGGGAAATATACACAGGCCATCCCTACTAAGATATACATGGTCTTTGTCGACCTCTCCGCAGCTTTCGACTGCGTCTCGCACAGAAAGCTGTGGAGGGTCTTGGCTGAATTGGGAGTAGATCCACCCCTTTTAGATTTTCTCAAAGAGCTTTACACTGGGGCCACAGCCAGAGTACGCTTCGGCGTCAATGGTGAGCTGACGTCCCCGTTTAGCGTAGGGCGTGGGGTCAGGCAGGGATGCGTCCTGGCCCCCTTCCTCTTCTCACTCTATACCAACGGCTTGGAGGAGGAGATGTTGAGGGGGGCCCAGGACCTCCCACGCATAAATCGCCGCCTGATCCCAGCCCTGCTCTACGCGGATGACGCTGTCATCTTAGCGCGAACACCCAAAGAACTTCAGAACGCAGTGAACAGATACACGTCCTTTATGGGCAACTTAGATCTAAAAGTGAACGTAAAAAAAACGTTCGTAATGACTGTTGGCAGACACAAAAAAAGAACTTATCCAATAATCCTCAACAACCAAAAACTTGAACCTACCTCACACTATCCCTACTTGGGGGTTATGATAGATGACCAACTCGGCTGGAAGCAAGCAGTGAGCACAAGGGCACTTTTATTTAGGAGATCAATTGCAGCATTAATAACTTTCTCCCAGAAATTAGGCAAGAGGCCTCCAGTAGAGCTCCTTAAGATTTACCACGCCAAATGTCAGGCAATAGCAACATATGGTGCAGGAGTCTGGGGGTATACTGATGTGAGCCCTATTCAGAGGGCGGAAAACACCTTTTTAAGATTCTTGTTAGCCACCCCCAAAGGCACCTCAATTTACGCAATGCACCTAGAATTAGCCATACCATATCTAGAGGATTTAATTAAAATCGAACCTCTGATGCTGTGGCGCCGCATTTGGAAATCAACCAAAAACGCTCTGACTCAAGCCATCATCACTGATTCAATGAATATGGACAATTCTGTAAAAATAAAGTGGCTCCTATATGTTAGGAACTTTTTTACTGATTTAGGCCTTGAGAACTACTATTCAGACCCGACATCTATAACGGACATCCCAAAAAAAGTTCTTAAACGACAAGCATTATGCCATTTGGAGTCGTTAAGACTCGCTTCCAACTCGACAAAAACGGCAGTGATCCATTCAAATATGATCCAAGTAGCCTTTGTCATTCATCCGTACTTAGAACTTCAAATGCCAACATACGAGAGAATGCTCATTACAAGATTCAGGCTAAATATATTCTTTAGGATGGTCACTTTTCCGTCACAAAACTGCTGGGAGGCCATACTCCCGCCTTGTCCGTGTGACGGTATATCACAGCAGTCAAATTTGCACGTGATCTTGCTTTGTAAATACCACCAAGCCCACAGAAAGATCTGGCTTTTACCGATTTTAAAATCTTGGGGATTGCGACAATGCAGACCTGCTCTTTTAAGACTGCAAATGTTGGAAACACCAAATGTCTGTTATTTTATTAGTAGTTTCTTAAAGTGTATCATGAAACACAGAATGAATCTTTAAAAATCTTGTCAGTGTGAGAATAAGCGGTACTTTGCACATTTTTGATCAACTTTTCTGCTTTTAATAATGAAATGAATTTTTTCAGAAATATATGTAACAAGTGTATTTTTACTGTGTTTGCTATTTTGTGTACTTTTATGGTTTTTCCACTGTGAACAAGCCGAATAAAGATTTTATATATATATATAATAAGGTTTATTATTTTTTCTTTCTTTGACAGACTTCACAATTCATGGGAATGGAAGATAAAATGAGGAGGATGAGAATATCCACTAGAACTAAAATAAAACGATGTGCCTTACAGTTGGGATCTAATTTTGATATTTGAGTGCCCACTAGGGCGGTATAAAAGTGTGGTTTATTTGCAAATATTTATAATGGGTAAAGGGACTGTGGAAATGGCAACTGTTGAGATGATGACATGAATAATGTTTATTAAAAAAAAACGAAAAAGAAAAAAGCCCACTTGGGCATTATTGCTACAAAACACACACCCCTGCATAAAAACCTTGATAGGTAATGGTAATTGAGAAGATTCCTAAGAATCATGCTATATTTACAACTTATCACTAAATTAATGGTACATGTAAATTATAATAACTATGATTGAGAAAGTGATGTGAAATTTTTAACAAACACTGCTCAAAGGTTATTATATTACAAATGTTTTCCACGAATGATACAATGAAGTCTGTTTTCTATGGCACTTGAAAACGAATCACATGTTTATTTAAAAACGGCTTGCACTTTACTGACGGTACTCGTGACCAAGAGACAGGGTCTCGAAATGCGTCGAGTGAGTTTTGCTTTTCTGAAAATAAAACACTGCTAAATGCATTTTGAGTCCGTGGTGGTTGTTTCCAAGGAGTTTTGGATTAAAGACAACGCTGCAAAATTAATTTCCAACCGTATACCCGACAAACCTAGCCGCCCACACCCTAAAAATTGAAAATCAATTCAATAATGAACAATTAATAATTAATTCATCAATACTTAATTAACCTTCCCCCGTAGAGCCGTACAAACGTCGCAGCCTGCAACTAAAATATAATTGAAAAGTATTCCCAATTGAATAATTAATTTCCAAATAATAATTAATTGTTAGTTATTAATTAAATAACTTCCCACCCTGTATGCCTACAAACTTAGGAACCTTTAAGTGAAATATATGTGAAATAACTAAGTATTCCATAAAGCACATAATTAAAAGAAATCAAATAACCAACAATTAATAATTAATAATTAATTATGTATTACTTAATTAACTTCCCAAATCAGTTATAAATAATTTACATAAGAAATATCAAACATGTAATTACATGACATGTATTAAATAATTCATAATGAATTTCTATCTAATTAATGTCTCACCCTACAAACCTAACAACCCACTACAACACTGTAGATCACTGTAATAATTAAATGAAAAAACGTGACATCCCTGACCCCTCAGGGATCGTGGAAATAGATCAGAACCTCTTGCTCAGTCAATTGTGCTTTATTGTGCTCACAGAAGTATATAGAATACACAGTGGAGCGTTTTAATATATTTATTGAACCAATGTTATACTGCTATAGAATACATGTGCTTCGATTATGAGTGGACATTAGCAGATGAAATTGATTACAAGCACCAAAAGCATAAATAGAAGATATAGTTCTATCATGGTGCTAAAACAGTATATATATGCAGGCATATAAACAAGGCATAATCAGGCATACTCCTATTATACGACCCCTACTCTGTGTATCTAGAGTGTGCGTAGGTGTGAAGCCAAGAATCCCCTCAAAGGACAATCCACCCCACAGAGATGTCAGACCACTGCATGGTAAAGTGTCAGCATGCAGGAACCCTCATTGTCAGCTGAAGTGCCTCCTTTACTAATCTTTTTGTTATTGTTATTGTTATTGTTATTTCCGGCTTATATAGCGCCATCTCACCGGCAGGTCTCAAGGCGCTTATGACCAAAAAGGCACAACTACTTATTTAGCAGAATGAAAGATATACCCAAAGTCGAGCTAAACTGGGCTCAACGCCTCCCTGAATAGGGTTGTTTTTAGAATTTTCCTGAAACGAAGGACATTACCTTCTTTACGAAGCGATTCAGGGAGTTTATTCCAAATTTTTGGATGCTCTTCATTTATTACATAAAGCAGCAATGCAATCTGAGTATAGATTAGCGATGCTATGGATATGTAGAAGCCCTGTCGCCCCGTGGATGAAGATAGAACGGCATTTGTGCATAGTGTGTAGAAGGGCCTTGTACATGATGTTCAAGACATCATGATAATGTTGTGCTAAGCTAGATGTGTAAACAAAAGTAGCTTCAGAGAAACTAATCCAACATTGTTGTGTACACAAATATGTGCAAAGGTTCACAGCCAAAATGTTGTTGTGAAAAATAGGACAATGTAATAAATGAGCTGCTTCTCTACATGGGCCTAACATTACTGAAAACGATATTAAAAACATGAATATTCCTTAAAACCATATTGCTTACCTCAAAAAACAATGGGGTTTATTATCAAGACTCGGCAATAAAATTATTGCCGCTTTATCGGCCGGAAACTGCCGATAAAGTGGCGATAATGGGCTTGATTATATGCTCTATGGAATTCCAATCGAAGCTCATGTTCATATCTAACATGAGCTTCGATTGGAATTCCATAGAGCATATTATCAAGCCCAGTATCGCCACTTTATCGGCAGTTTCCTGCTGATAAAGCGGCGATAATTTTATTGCCTAGTCTTGATAATATGCCCCAATATTCTAGTCAGCGATCTTTAATTTCCAATATTTATGTCTTTTAAACTCGCTATCTTTTGTCTACATACCTCTCAAGGAGTATATATCTAACAATCACATACATATTGTGGTAGGTGAGTGTTGCAGGGGGGCACTAGAATTATAAAATTCCACAGTTTTTTATTGCTGCACATTCCACAGTATCCATCAACAGCAGCCGAAATTCCATACTGAACAACGTTTCTTTCTGAAAAAGATTAAATATTACAAAAACATCTGCACATGAAGTGCAATACACAGCTCAAGATGTTTAGCAAAAGTAAATTATCACCGTTCAACTGATCTCTTTTCATACATGCGTTACAGAGGGTATTATTTTTCAAAGATTGTTGATATCCTCTTCTGAAGAACTAGGTCATTTTCTACAGCAGGAAATATACGCTTTACATACTTAAATTAAATTCAAAAACTATGGGGCATATTACCAACAAAGTGGAGAAGAGAGGTGTTAGCCGCCTTGGCTTAACGCCTCTCTTCACCACTTCGGAAACGCTAGGCTGCACCATATTACCAAGGATATGGTGCAGCCAAGAGTTTCCCCCTGCGATGGCGATACGTTATACAACTTAACGCCAACGCAGGCAGGGAAGGTCTGTTTATGTACAGGAAGGTGTTCCTTCCTGCACATAAACAAAGCTTAAATGCCATTTTGTAACATACATGTGTGCTGCTTCATGCAGCACACATGTAAGTTAAAAATTCGCATTTTTAAAAGAGGTTTGTTTATGTACAGAAAGACACCTTCCTGTACATAAACCTTGGCATTTAGCTTTTTCCATGTGTGCCAAAAACGAGGAGCATTTCTCCTCGTTTCACCACCTTAAGAACAGGTCTTTCCTGTTCTTAAATTTGGCGCTGCCACCTATTATCGCCTCTCTTGATAATAGGTGGCAGCGTCGAAGTGAATGGGTGTTGCCCACCACAACACCCACTGCACCCCCCCTTTCACGATGAGTTTATCGTGAAAGGGGCCTATTACCAAGGCAGTGTTAAGTCAATTAACATGGCTTTAAGCCATGGTAATTGACTTAACGCTGCCTTGATAATAGGGCGATGCAAACATCGCCAAGTTATCGACAGAAAAGTGCCAATGACGCGGCGATAAGGGGCTTGATAATATGCCTCTATTTTCTTTTTCCTGAAATAGTTTTGCTTACATTTTATGCGAGGTCATTTCTACATCTCAGACACAATTTTCAAACTGAAGTTATTTCAAAACAGCACAAATGTTTTAGATTAATAAAGTGCCTTATGGTGACACGCTAACATAATAAAGATACAGTATACAACATACTTCTGTAGGGATGTTCATTATTGGAAAGATGTGGAAGTTAACAGTCATGATGAAAACAATGAATAGGCCTTTTGTGACAGTTAAAGAAGGACGCACGAAAATGGGTACAACCTTTCCACATTTTTTAACTGGGCATCATTCTGCCCTGTTTATCACAACATGCGTAACCATCATCCTAAATCTTCTCTAACTACAACTCCCTGTGTCATCCAAACAGGTATCCTGTAGGCAGACATACAATAATGGCTGGGTACTATTTTAGAACGTAAGAACCTGAAATACACTTTCCAGGGCCATGGTCTTGTTATAATCTCTTTCTAACACAGTTTTCAAATGTTTTTTGGTGCAAGCTCTTGACCGTTGTCTGTGCGAATGCACTTTGTGGTTTCCTTCAGGCAAACAATCTTGGCAGAAATGAAGAATGCCAGAATGTTAAGTGATAGGGAGAGGCTGAAGACAAGGAGAAGATTCCTTCATGTCCTAAAGATCCTGCTCAGATGTACCTCCTGAAGAAAAGGAAATGTTTATTTCACCTCCCGAAGCGTATTTTTAGATGTTGTTTCCGGATAGATTTTTTTTAAATTATGGGACTCCCTTCATACCTAGAGCCTGATTTTCTGTTCCAATGCAAGTGGGCCACCCCTAGCCGCCTTAATATAGTATGGCATTAAAGGATAAGATCCCAGGATAGTGGATAAGCCACTAAAATCCCAGGTTCAATGCATCAATGGTAGGTTTAGCCACCTAGACATTGATATTTGATACTTAACACTAAAGTCAGATAGTTGTACAAAATATATATGGTTTTACTACATATTATCATAAAACATTGGCTTTTTGTCCTTTCTTCTTCACAAATTACATTTATAGTCTAAACATAATTCTTGGTGTAAACAATTCCGCGCTAATGTCGCTTTTCAGCACAGTAACACACTACAAAGGGTTTTTTTTAGATAATGAGTGTCCATCAAAGTTTGAATATGTAAACAAACTAGCCCCCATTCGAGTAATTGCGACACCTAACAGTCACAACACACTATTTTGAAATTCTAAAATGGCAGGTGCCTGACATCAACGATAGGACATTTGTAATCAGATGGGCATGGTAGAAGTTGACTGCGTAGTGGGCGGCAAACTCCACGACAGGCACAGCCATAGGCTAATGGGGAAGGTAACGTATAAAGGCCAATGGCTGTGTCTGTCTACGCTGACAATAATGTATGTTGCGTACATATATGTGGCAGGTGGGAAACAAGTTCATTAGCCTCCTAACACTGCTACCATCAAGACCTCGTCCACTTTTGCTGCTCTCAGGGAGCAATGATGGCTGCTCGAAAAAGTGAGAGGGCCCCTGCCTTCAAGCCAGCTGAACTTGCTGCCACAGGAGGTCCTCTCCCTCGATGGCCAGCTCTATGGCTCACCAAATGAATAGGTTCAAGCCTGACATGTATATGGGAATCTGTCTAACTGGTATTTTTCCATTTACACTGTATAAAATGTCCCTTTGAGTTCCTGAGTGAAGTGTAGTTAGTGATGTGAAGTGTCATATAATGTTGTACCTTGCAGAGAACAATGATGGGGATTTCTAAGCACTTTACAAAGTGAAAATTACAACATTCGTATGTGCTGTGTGTTTAAAGTGTTAGATTATAGTTGCTGTGCATTTAGAGCTATATCTATATATATGTCTGAATTGCACGTGCTATGTTTAAATCTCACATAATGGAAATTAAACAACACATTAAAGACTCTCTCCAATTGTACATAAAATGTTTACTACACATACCAAATGAAACTGACGTTAGCTTTGTAGATGGTCCCAAAAATCACTCAGCCTAGGTCAGGGTTCTTCAAACAGTTGTATTAGAGCTAGCAGTAGCGTCCAGACCCCAACAAGTACCACACAGTCTTGAGAGTGAAAAGCCATATCTACTAGGAGTGGCCTGCAATTCCTGTAATCTGCTCTGTTGGTGTACAAACTGGTTGTCTTGTAAGATGCACAGGCTTGTACCTGAGTGTGTACTATCTGGCATAGCATTCTTATCAGTATGAATGAATGAATGACTACTCATTTGTATAGCGCATGGTTACCCGGGGGCATCCCAGCGCTTCAGTGAACCAATTCATCCCCAGAGATTTAGGGAAATAGGAAGGTTTTCAGCATGTTCCTAAATCTAAGATGGTTCTCCTCCAACCGAATAGAGTCAGGCAGGCTGTTCCAAAGTTTTGCTGACTGAACAGCAAAACGCCTGCCACCCATACGGCTTCTCCTTATTCTGGGAACTGCAAGAAAGTTTTTATTGCTGGATCTGAGGGTCCTGTTGGTTTGATGGGGACAAAACAAAGGTTGAATAAGATCAGGTCCTGTTTTGGTTAGAGCTTTGTGGACAATGGTCATAGCCTTAAATTCAATCCTTTGTTGAACCGGCAGCCAGTGAAGATTCCGGAGCGCTGGTTTGGCCGAGGTTCTACGAGGAATCTGTAGTAGCATCCGGGCTGCACAGTTCTGTACAGTCTGCAGGATCCTAGGTGTCCCCTGTGGGGCCCCTAGGTAAACTGCGTTGGAGTAGTCAAGGCGCGTTAGAATCAGGGCCTGGCCAAAAAACTGCCTTGCTTCAAACGGGAGCAACCCAATGATTTTCCTGAGTGATCTCATCAAAGCGTAGCAAGTAGCTGCTACTTTCTGTGCTTGAGCCCGAAAATTAAGCGCTGGGTCCAGCCATACTCCCAGACTCTTGATTTTCACTCTTGGGGGGGGAGGTGGGGGAGGCTGGCCCAACGTGTTAGGCCACCAGCCATCCACCGAGGAGGGTGCGTTATGCCCTAGCATCATGATCTCCGTCTTTGCTCCGTTAAGTTTTAGGAAGGAGTTATCCATCCATTCACGGACTCTGCTAAGGCAGGAGGAAAGTCTGTCATAGGTCGACATCTGCCCGGAGAGCGTAATGATAAGCTGAGTATCATCAGCGTATGTCACTAGTTGCACCCCCCAGGGCAACACCACCTCAGCCAATGGTCTCATATATATATTAAATAAGGTTGGGCTGAGGGATGAACCCTGTGGGACGCCACAGTGTAAATGCATAGGAGGGGAAGAGATGTCGTCCTCAAATACCGAGAAAGTACGCCCAGAGAGGAAGGACTGCAGCCACCCCAGTGCGGTCCCAGTGACACCAACACCACTCATCCTCTGGATAAGAATAGAATGGTTAACGTAAGTAGCATACACTTCCAGTAAAAACTCCTATGCCTAGATAAACTCAGACGATCACCCATACTGGATGTGTGTTGTGCACTGCAGCAAACGTGCAATGCATGGGTTTTTGAGAAATAAACATATTTCCCCTTGTTAACATGTGCCTCAAAGAGGCGTTTTTGATGCATAGTCCAGTCTTGCTATAGTATAAGATTGAGACTTGCATCAAAACTAAGGGTCTGTTAAATTAACACAATATCTAATTATGCAAGATTTAGCTGTAATTACACAAAAGGCAAATTTATAACTTTACACCATCGCAAGACATTGGGTTGTTGGTTGATTGGGGTGTGATCCCTGGTCAAGGAGCACCCACAATCCTTGTTAGGGGGACAGGCATAAGCCAGCACCAAAGTAACCTTCTGATCAACTCTCGGGTGCTCAGAATCCTAAAGTCAGCAAGAAAAATAAAATCAACAAACAGGAGGTCGGAAGGTAAAAAGTTAGGGGGAGAACTAAACCAAGGATGCCAGGTCTAACATATATTTTGGCATGAAATGCACCCTCACATCAATTTTTGGAGTACTGATATGTTTATACAAAGCACCACAAACAGCGTCTCACATTCTGTTGTTCCTCATGCATTTGCAAGACATTTTTACCAAGAATGGTGGCATTTGCGATAACTTATATCACAAATGGTGGGTATATATTATATAAAGTGTGAAATTCACAAAATTAAGTGCATTTTGCCGGCATAATTTAAATTTCACCCAACCCTAGTCCAAAACATATAAATATTTGCACTTTTCCACCCCAGTAATGTCTACTCAGTGCAAAACGACTCAGGCAGCAGAAAGGGGCTTTTCAACTAAGAGAAGAAACGTAAATATTCTAGCACAACAAGATTTTTTGATACTTTGTGTTGATTTGTGTCACTGTTTCCCCGTTCAAACCTTAAGAAATCTGGGATTGTTAGTCAATATTTGTTCTAGCAGGATATCATCCCTGTGACTAGACATGACAGGAATCAGTGACAGGCTGACTAAAGTCCTCTGCTATTATGAAAAACCATCTGCCTGACAACTGCTATCTGAGTGTTTGATGCCTGGTTCTATAACGCCTCCGTTATACTTACATTGTGGAAGGCTAACATGCTGTTTGTCTGATGACTATTTGGCTGTTTGTAAGGTGCCCAGTGGAGCCATTTATGTGTTCTTTTGCTAAAATGCCTACTTCCTCCTCACCATACCAAGCCTTCTCAGCTGTTTGACTTTCAGTTCCAGATCCTCTACCCTTATACTCCGATGTTCTGCTGCTACACCTTGTAACCTACTACTGGAAAGTATGCTTCTACTATGCTTCTCTGGACTTCTTGCGACAAGCCAAGGAGACTCTCAGACCCCTATTTACCGAACTAGGGCCCCCTGAGCATGCTGCAGTGGCAACCCAGAATGCATCCATTAAAGATCACCTTTAAGAGCTTTACATTTTCTACTGCTTCACCAAGAAGGACCCAGAATGAAACTCTTGAACATAAGTCTGAGAGGAGCAGGTGAGTCCTATCACCTGCTATCCTCATACCAAAGGTCACAGGAGAGAGATCCCCAGACCCCAGAGATTAACAAACTATTGAATTTTCCTCCAAAGCATACTCTGGAAGGTTGGGGGACTCTTCATATTGTTATGATGGGTTGCCTTTGTTCTTGAACTCCAGCCCACTTCCAGACCCCAATTGCAGTTCTCTCTTTCCATCTTGTAGATGTGAGCCTAGATTCTTTTTCACCTCTGCCTACTGGCATCAGCTGCCATCTCTTATTACCCTATGTTCCAGGGTCATTCACCAACATCAGCAGCTTATGGCTTTCAATTGGTATGGTAAAGACCTTAAAAATTCAACATTTGCTTACTCTTGCAGGATATAATCACCTACATCCAGTGTCACAACAGCATGTCACTTGACTAATAGATTAGGGTGGTAGCATGCTCTGGGGTAGGACTAACCTCAGTGGACCACTGGGTGACATTGTACATAGTTTCTGTAGTCGATATTGATATACACACTGAAAAAGTAGAGGGTGGAAATTCATATCTCACCGGAGTGTCTTTTTCTATTTTTTACAATTCACAAAAATTTCCAGAAGTAGAACTGAAAATATGCACCAGATCCAGGTTTTCAAGCATACTTTTCAGAATGTCTTGTGACGTTTTAAAAAGCCACTTGTTCTCTTTGGGCAGAGCCCTCTGTGCAACAGCACACTATTCTTTTCCATGTGGAAACGCTTTTCGACACCAAATATGGGTTTGTGGGGGGGCGGGTGAATGTGTTCTTCCACCAGGAAGGAGAGTTATGCCAACTCTATGCTGAAGTAACTCTCAACCTTTTCCTTTTTTTCTTAAATAGTCTTTATTAATTTTCATCCATAAACATTTCCACCTTCCCCACCCCTCCATCCACCCCCGACCCCCAAGGCTGATGACATTTCTTCGTTAATAAATAAGTCAAACGGAATTTCATGTTGGTATAGATAGACATCTCCAATAATCGATTTCAATTCTATAACAAATCCTAGCTAAATCTATCTATATTCTAAAGTGTAATCTACTTCATTACAAAGCAACCTAACAGCCACAAGGACCAGTAAGATCATAAACTCTCAAATCTATCAGGGTCTGCTTTGATCTCGTATCCACTCAGTTATGGGGGCCGAGATTCTTAAGGCTTTACATCGTATGCGACTTCCTTTCCGCCTAAATATGGCTTTTTCCAAGTTATAGATCGTTAACAGCCTGGCCAGCCATTGTTGGAATCCGGGAGATCTGGGGTCCAGGCAGGCTGAAGTGATAGAAAGTAGTGTGGCTCACTGGTTAGAGGCAGCAGGCCTGAGAGCAGAAGTCAGCCCGGGACCAGGGTTCAATTCCCGACGCGGCAGGGTTGTGGACCTTGGTCAGCGGACTCGATAATTCTCGCTTCGGTGCTTACTCTAATCAGGGGTTCCACTCGGCAACTCTGGGCATTAGCTTGCCTAATCTCCACAACGGCCCCACCAATTCCGGGGATGCCTGGCTCCACCTTGGGGACTCCCAGCAAGGGACCATCCCACAGGGAAAGCCAGGACGGGTTCCCCAGAGTTATACAGCGCCGGGACGTCCCGTTGCTGGGGCAGCTGTGCGCTTTACAAGTGTACTACATAGAAAGCCTTAAAATTGCCATTGCAATAAAAGAAATTCATGACCACTTCCCATCTGATTTGTCTTGGATATTCCTCACAGGATTACATCTGTGAACAGAGTTACCTCGGTTTTAAAACCTCTGTTAGAAATCTATATAATTTTTTTTTTTTTTTTTAACTCATCACAGGTAGCAAAGATATGGGCAACATCTACATTATATAAGGCACATCGTGGATAGAATGTCCCCTTCCCACCGCCCAATTTAGCTATCTGATCAAGAGTGTAATATAAGAAAAACTGTGCCCGTAAATGAGATGACATTAAAATGCATTGTGCCAAGTCACACACATAGATAAATGTGTTATCAGATATCCCCACCTTCATTTGCCATTTTTGGGAGTCTTTATCCATATCATCAGGCATAACAGAATTAAAATGGCTGTAAATTCCACCAATTGAGATTGCTCCTCCTTTGAAAATTCTTTCAATTGCTTCCATTCTTTTAAACCCGGCCCATCCACTCCCTTTCCGGAACAGGAAATCTCTTGCTTGCAGGGTATAAAAAAAGTCCTTCTGACCAAGAATAAATACATTTTCATCTAATCAAAAGAATGAAAGTCCGGAGGGGGCAAAAAAAAAAAAACACCCGATCAATCCCGTCACTAATCAATTTTTTCATATGGAAGTCTCTAAACAGCTCTGGTAGTTTAAAATTATTAGACAGACGTGCATAAAAAGATAATCTTCCAATTCCTAAAACTCTGTGTTGCCCTCCATACCTTAAGTAAAATATAGAGGGTCTTAAAACATACTTTTTTAAATAGCTGTCATTCAGTTGTCGCCAACGACATCCCCAAGCCTCTTTCCTCATCATAAGCCCGAATGGTGAAGGCACCACTAAAGTTCCTATACTGTAATTGTTCTCACATCGAAACTCTTGACTAAATATCCATGTAGTAGACCAGTTATATAGTTACAAATTTGGTAATGCCCATCTCCCTCACTCCTTAGGTAGAGAGAGAAACTTAAAGGCTCGTCTAGGTCTAGAGTATGCCCAGATGAACAGAGAAAATACGTTTTCCATTATTTTCAACCATTGTGGATAAAACCTTAGAGAAAAAGCCCAAAAGAAATATACAAATTTAGGGCAAAAATACCGCCTATTAATAGATGTAAATTGTTTAACCTGGCAAGACCTTCTTTGGTTTTACACAACAAGGCTTCCAAATTATCCCTGACAACATTATCTAGATAAGCATATAGGCGAACACCAAGGTGTATTGCCTTCTCCACAACCCAGCTATCTGATATCTAGATTTTTTCATTAATAATGATCTGGGTCTTATCTTTATACAGGGCATAGCTGGAGACGTGCGTTAAGTGTCTGTCTTCTTCTTTATTTGCCTTAATGACAGAGATTGAATCCAGTGCAACAAGGGCAGTATCATCTGCATAAGCAAGAGTCTTAGGGGGGGTCATTACGATTGCGGCAAGACTGCCACCAACAGGCTGTTGATGGCAGTTTCACCGCATGAGTGACCACCTTCACCGCCCGCTATGACGGGTGGTGTGTGTGATGGCGGTCAGAAACACTGACTGCCATGCATGCAACGGGCTCCTTGAGCCTGCAGGTGCAGAGGTGGGCCACGCAATCCCTCCATTGGTGGAGGTGCTTACCTATCACCACCGTAGGGATTACGATGTGCCTCTTCGTCAACCTTTCCATGGCAGTTCACCCACCATGGAAAAGCTGCAGAATGGGACATTGTAGACCCATAGCGGGACCCCCTTACCCCCTGAACCCCTGGGCCTTGTAGGCAGGCGGTCCTAAATCAGAAACGATGGCGGATAAACTGAAGTCCTCAGTCCATCGTAATTAGGCCCTCAGTTGCCCAAATTTGGGACCATATTGCTAGTATTTTATCATTGCATTCCAATCTCAAATAGCAGAGACTAGCAAGGACAACCTTGCCTAGTTCCTTGCAAGATTGAAAGTCTTTCCGAAAGTATACCATTCACCATACTCTGGTTGTTGGTTCAACAAAAAGCATTTTAGCCATCTGAATGAAACCATCGCCAAGTCTAATTCTTGCCGTTGCGATCCATTGATACTGCCAGGAGACCCTATCAAAGGTTTTCTCTGCATCCAGCAGAATAAGAGCATAGGGTCCCCTGTTGAATTAGTATTATCAAGCAATGATAAAACTCTCCGAATATGATCAGTCTTAGATCTACCAGGGATAAACCCATGCTGCCGCACCAAAATGATCTTATGAATTACAGGGGCTAGTCGCATTACCAGGTCTTTTGAATAGATTTTGCAATCACCATTTATCAAAGTTATCGGGCGAAATGTGCCAAAATAGTGTTTTCTAAAAACACTATTTTGGCTGAAGACCATGAGCATGGGGGTCTCACACCACTAAAAATATGTATAAATAATTTACTAATAATCTCCTTTAGTTGAGAGTAAAATACGTGGTAAATTCCGTTGGGATACAATCTGTCCCAGTTGCTTTCCCCGTTGCCAAACTATTAAGGGACTATAAGATCTCGAGTCGACCCATCGGGCGGGATTCCTCCTGATCCTCAATAGTAAACTTCACATATGGGGCTGAATCAAGATAATCCCCAATAAGGCTCTATTCTATCCCACTATCTTCCATATAGAGAATTTGATAGCTCCGCTTAAACGCTTCCCTGGTCGACTCTGGGTCAGTTATTTGACCTAGAACGGGTTCTTTAATCTACCGGATTTAGTTGGACATTTTTTATTGCTTAGTCCGGATTGCTAGATCATGCCTAATCTGCTCATTAAATTCATAGGCGTCTTCCCTCTGAGTTGTTAACTTATCCATAGCTTTATTCACTGGGATTTCTGCAATAGCAGACTTGGCAACAGCCACCCACCTGTGCTTCACCTCCACATCCTCTCTCCCCTGTACAACCGTTACCAGACCCTCTTCAGCCACTGTCAGATTGTCCTGTAAGTTCTTCATTATTTGTCTTGCACATTTATAATAGTTTAGTGAGAATCTCAGTATTTCCCTCTTAATACCAACCTTCATGGCATCCCAGCCCATCTCAATTGTGGTACTCCCTAAATTATCACCCAAAAATAAGAGGCTCCATTGCCTCCTATGTACGCAATAGTCTTCTTTTAATAATAACGTGGCATATTACCAAGCTATAGCGATAATTATCGCTAAGCTTGGTTAGCGGTCATTAAAATATCGCCGCGCTCCGACGATTTTTACCGCTGAGATACCTTGATATTAACAAGGTTTATCTCAAAAGCGGTAAAAATCGTGGCAAATCATGAATATCGCTGTAAAATCAGCGATATTCATGCATTATCGTGACAATGCTCTTAGCCATGTTATCCACCTTCCATTGGATAACATGGCTAAGAACTGCTCTGGGCAGGCGTTAGCTTTTGGAGTTTCCACTAGCAGGCTAATGCTTGCTGTGGCCAGGAGTGCATCCAAAATGGTAACTTCGTTGTGTAATGACCAGGAACTATTGATCCTTACTATCAGGTTCTCAGGCTCTTCCCCTTGGTTTATAGGTATTAGATTACCACCCCCAGCATCCTCGTCTGCTTGACCGATAGTTTCTATTTGATCTTGTTTGCCAACTTTGAGCACATCCCTGGCTCCCAGGGGGAAAATGTATTTCAAATAGATGTTTCTGACCCTCCAGGCTCCTGGGTAACCCATACTTAGGTTTTCTTTCCCTGCTCCAATTTTTCAGCTTTTCCCCCCTTACCAGACCGCAGCTCTCCTTTCTTGCTACCAGATTTGGTGTCAGTAGCCTCTCGCCGTGGTTGGAGAATCACAGCAGCAGGAGCTTCGCTCGTTGTTTCCCACCATTACCCCTGGGTGGCCTTCGTTATCACTCCTGTGGTCTCCAGTCTGATTTCCGATCCAGCAGTTAGGCAGTACAGATTCTCCACGGTCGTGGCAGCTGCCACCGCAGATAATATCAGCCGACCGAGAGATTCCCAACGGCCATAGCCAATTCCAGGTTGGAAACGACTTTGGCGTACTGCTTCCTTAGTGATTGCACTGAGGTAATCCAGGCACCGAGTATTCATGGGTACTTCACTTCCATAATGCGGTGAATTACGTCGCGAGTGGAGCGTGGTAAGCGGTGGCCTCACTCAGATGCTATCCTGCCTCAATCTGTCTCCAACCTTTTCCAGAGTTGATAGAGATCAGATCAAAGTTGAACTGGAAAGAACAACAGCTGCAAGTCTGTGGGTGTTCCTAAACTTCCAAGGTAACCCATGCCTTGGAATAACCACTTTGCAACCTTTGAATGTGATTTACTAGTGTGGATTTCTCAGCACTTCTGATGGGGAAATTCGCACCCTGTCTGTCAGGAATCCCTTTAAGAATACCAGATAGATGTGAAAAAGATACATTCAGTTGTAAACTTATGTTTATGACCAATTTACCCTGTAAAGAGGCCCCTATGTGAATCATTAATACAACCTTAATGTCTCAGGGAAGGAATGCAAACATCTTGTTTATGTTACTTGATTCAAAATACAGAGCTGTATTAGTATTTTTAATGATGTAGGCAATCTTCCCTGTGAATGTGAGGGGCTGCAAAGTCTAGCCTGCTTGAGACCCCATCAGACAAGCTTCTAGCCCTGCTTTGTCTCTTCACATCTTCCCCTGCAATGTTACACTGCCAAAGTCATTGTACCTAAACCCTACTCGCATACCTCGGTGCATTGTCCTGTAGTCCAACCCCCTCTGAAGCCCAACTTGCGTCTTTGCTCTCTTTCTGCTTTATCACACTACCCTCTTTAACTCATCTCTGGTTCTCTAAAGCTTCCTATTCTTTCAATCCTTCTGTTCTAGCTAATTTCTTCCCAGCTTGCCTTTTAATCTAAACTCTTGGGATAACGATGATTAGTAGAGATTGAAAAGCGTGACAGATGCTCCAACGAGTGTCCCTACACTGGAACTCATGGGCAAGAAGTTAAGCTGGAACAAAATGCCATGTTTTCAACTTTTTCTACAAATATGTTTAGACCCTACAAGGTGAGAGTCAAGAGGAAGTTAATTTCATGCAGAGGGCTCCAGAAAGGAGAAGGAGCGGCCACCTTTCCTGGAGTGACTGATCCATGGTGCCATTGCCAAGGTCAGATTGAGGGAGTAGAGTCCCCGAGTGGGAGTAGAGTCCCCTAGTGGGAGAGTAAAAGAGATGGTTCTACAGTCTTTTAGTCTGAACTCTGATTTTCTCCAGTCTGCACTTTAGTATTTAACATTCAGCCTTTTTTATAAACACTACCACCTTTGAGTCACTAACTTTTGTTTTCCTTCTGCTCATCATGCTAAACGCTCATATTTTCCTGACTTTTAAGCCTCTCTTCATAGAGTGGACCACTTGATCCACAGCTCCTTTTTTCTCATACTTTGGGTGTTGCAGCTGGTACACCAAAATGTTAGGTATTTCATCTTTCTTTTCATACTTATTCGGTCACGCTGACTGACCAATCTTCTACTTCTTTACCTCTGTATCTGATTTCTCTATCATAGGCATGGGAGGGTCGATCTAGGCAGGTTTAGTGTGACACAGGCAATAGTGCACATGTACCAGTAAAATGGTTTTGGTCTCAGCCAGACCTGAATAACAAGCACATTATGCCAGGTTGAGATGATGCGAGCCCAGGCCTGCAACACGTGGGCATCCCCAGAAGCCACCAACTAATGACACAAAGTAGCGGCACATTTTAAAGCAGCAAAATGTGGGCACTGACTGGCAAATACCTGACTAGATTGCCTCCTCCCCTTCTCTAGGAGTGGGTGGAAATCGCTAAGTTTTACTCCGCAGAATTTCAAGGAGATATATAAAGCTCTGTTAGATTTTATGGAGTTCCACCAACGGGCAGAAAGTATGCAACCTGTGCTGCAATTTAGTGCTGGCATTGCGCAAGAGCGTGCAACCATTCTAAATGATTTTGCTGCCGCTCGAGTAGAAAATCTACTTGAGCAGCAGCAAATCTTCTCGAACGGCAGCCATTTGACCATGACCGCCCCGTTAGAAAGTCGTGCTGGGGGGCATCAAATCTGGCTCATGTGCTCCAGTTCTCATTTTCTGGGGCCTCATGGGAGAAACATTCTGCCACACATGATAAGCGGAATTTTGCCAAAACTCTGTTGTAAAGAGTGACGCAGAGTGAAAAGAATTCCACCAATTCTGCAGATGGAACAAAACATGTTGTCCGCTCTTACCCATGTCCTCATGTTGGTTCCACCTCCGTCATCACCAGCCCTGCTCGTCACTAACACATGTTGCAGGAACTGAAGGTGAAAGAGAAAATACGGTGCGGAGGAAGAGAACGGAGGAGACTGCACCCTTAGAGCAGAAGAGATGTGGCCACTGCCAGCACTGGACTGTGATCTCTGAACACATGCATCCTCAGAACGCAGTCACAGGGGCACCACCCATATCTGCACAACCACTAGGGACCCCAGAGCCACTAGTATTTGAGGTCGATGGAGCAGTTCAGAGTGGCGGGATGCCCGGAAGTGATAAAGGCTTGAGGTGTACCGGGCTTACTCGGTCAACAACAGGCATTAGTGGGGCAAATGCAGGGCAAGGAGTGGAGCCGACTGGTGCTCACATGAGCAAGAAGATCCAAAAACCTTGCAAACTTAACTCCCACAGAAAACCTTTTTTTCCAATGAATTGCCTTTCTCTGTTTAAATATGGTATGTTCACTTGACTCCTTATGATTGTGGTCTTGTGTGGGTACTGCATTGTCCATTGTGATGTAGTACCCCCAAAATAATCATCCTGAAGGTCAGAAGGTGGATGAGCAATAAAGACTCCTTATATTTTTTTTATCTTGTAACATTTGCTGTGCCTTCAAAATCAGTGTTCAAATGTCAGACTATGTCTTTGTCGCAGCGCGGCTTTCAAACAACCCTCATAACCGTCTCATTTACCCCAGGAGCAACTTGTTTTACTCGGCGGTGGGGCCCATAGCACCGCGAGTCACACACTCACACACAAAAGCCACTCTGCTCCTGAATCAGTGAAAAGTAGACAAGCTGCTGGATAAGCGGGGGTACCTTATTAACCTATACATTACCTTTATACATTATATACATCCTAATTTCATATACTTAATAGTCATAAGGAAATAGAACATCAAGGTACTCCGCTATTTAGTCGATGGAACAACTAGTGGGAATCAGTTGATGGAGATCAAGTCTGGCTTAATTACTATATTCCCATAACTTCTTAACATTTGATTTGTCATGACTTTTAATTTAAATAAAAAATAGACTTGAGTTCATATGTGGTTTACAGATTTGTATCTAGATTCATTAGGAAGAACTTTTTATATTGCAAATTCTTATTAGACAAGCACAATTTAAAACATTATTGAATACATTTACGAAATAAAAAATTAGAAGAACACATTACCAATCTGCCATAGGAAGATGTCAGAACGGCATAGAACAGGTTCCCAAGCTGACTGTCTTTCTAGCATCCTCAATGTCTCCCTCACAAGATAGAATCTTCGCGACAGATCTCGTTTCTTTTCCCCATCAAAGTTTAAAGTCCAAAGTTTTCAAAGTCTCTAGCACCATAAAATTGTTCAATCCAACAGCATGTCGTGGTGCAAAATCAACGGAACTCAAAACTCTCTTTCAGCTTTTTTGCACAGGCTCTTTTCACTAACTATCTAAACACAAATTGAAACTTTCAGGGTCTGCACTAATTTCTCATTGGTCCATTAGAGTGGTGGTGATGATCACCTCATGTCCTCCTTGTTTAAACCAGTTTATGATTTTGCGTGGTCACTCTCAAGGTTTTCTCATGACTTAATGGTCACATTTGTACTTGTCTTTTATTTATTGTATCCAACCAAAACATTCAAGTTACAACTTCTTCCTTTCCCAGGCTTTTAAATGCAGTCAACCTTTTGGCATAAATCCTGTTCATAGGCCTGGCTGGCCTTGCCATCTCTTACTACGGGCATAGGCCATGCACTTGTAACGTGTTATTTTGATCATGCATGCGTGGGGGCCATCTTTGGATTCTATTCCACATCACGTTTAAACAGCAACCTTCAGACTAGACCGCACAGGCCGCAATGGAAATTAGATATAGAAATTTAACCCTTCTGTTTTCATTCTACCTGTCTAATTTTCCAGCGTTAAGTGTTACCTAGCGAAAGCAAACACATAGGCGTTATTTACTTTCCATCTGCATTCTTTGGTCACAAAACTTCTAACATAAGCACAAAAACACATTATACAATTACATGTATAATATCACAGCTCTGTATTAGTATGACTTATTGTTTTTTATTAGCAAATTTAAATGTTATGCAAAACAGCAGTTCGTTTCAGACGTGTTGTGTAAACTTCAGGTGCACTCGGTTGATTAATTTACATGCTTCACTCAATTAATATTATTATGGTTATGACAGAGTGGCTTTACAAGGGGTACAAAAAAATGTGTCTCTCCCCTGCTCCATCATCTTCTGACAAATTGCCACTTATTCTTTTAACACAGAGCTTGGTGTTTACTTGTGTCTCGGTCTGCCGTATTAGATGATTTTGTACTCTCTAGCAATCTTACTGAGGTACAGAGAGTGTGAAAAGAAAAGATGCAAGATGTCTGTTTTTTCACACACAGCACGTTTATATACCTGTAAATTAACGCTGTAAATATTTTTACATATATATAAACAGTTAGGAAAACACAAATTAAGCACATTTTTTAATTTCTGAAGTGCGATACGCATCACTATTTAATCGCATCAAAACAAATCAAACAAGTAAACTGGTGATGTGCAACTGATAAATATTTGCTGAAACCCGATTTCCACACCTAATTAGTTGTGTGCTATAGAGTGTTGTCAGTAAAACAGGCAGCATTCGAATTTTTTGGACATTTTGATGGAAAATGTACTGTCTGTAAACATCACTGCGCTACCACACCATGCTTTAGTAACATATTTGTGGCAGTGTACTCCAAAATGCACCGGCACCAGCTGCTCCAAACCACATCCTCACCACCTTCTGGCCCTGGTTCATTTATGGGTTTTTTATCGCGCTCTTGGGTTTTTCACAATCCCAAGACTTCGATGATGGAACCTTGAAGGCAGCACCCCCGCTCTGAAAATTATTCAATTTCCACTGTGGGTAGGTCCATATTTGCTTTTCTGAATGCATATTAAGTAGTGCAAGTGTACATTGCTGGGACAAAATGTGTGCTGGTTGGGAGGGCCAGCTGAAGATAAAATGGGGTTTATATCATGTCAGACCACGGGGCACCCGGAATTACTGGGCCACATTCCAATGCCAGGCGTGGCCTTCACACAGACAATTGCAATAATATTACAAAACATTAATGTACATTTTTCAGTTCGGGCTCATTTGCAGCTATGGCCCACGCACTTTTTAACAGCTTTCCAATTTCTGTGCCAGCACATTTAAAATTCACGCGCCACCGCTTTTCCCCACTCGCTTTGAATTCGTCTAAAATACTGATTTGGGGGACTTTAATGTAAAGGCAGAGGATCCCAACCTCTGCGCAGTTAGAAGCCACAAATGTTTCCAATTCTTCTTACACAGTGGGACAGGGTATAGACTTTCTCATCATCCAATCAGGTTTCGAAGCTGGGCTTCCTTAGGTTGACTGACCATGGAGTAAGTACTTTTTCTTTGGCTTTTATTAAGACTTGCATGCAACGCCTTGCCCAGGTCAATTACAGCAATTCCTGCAAAGTAAGACAAATAAAAAAAGAGAATAGGCAGGTAATCTTTCTCCAGTTTTGGGCAGTTGCTCTGTTTCGAATCCTCTGATGTGAATAATGGCTATAACAATGTTGATTCTTGGCTCTCTGAAACCCTTCTTTTTGCACCAGCGATCACCCAACACCACTCCCCGTTTCGTAGATGGAGCTCAGGCTATTAAAGCTAAAGCTAGCAAGCACTTGGCACATCAATGTCTCTCGCGCTGCCAAGCTATGCTAAATGACAACCCTTACAATGTAAAAAAGATGTCAGTCGTTCTCGGATACATTTTCATGTCTCAGGGTTAAAACCTCTCATACTTCTGCTAGGGAAATAATTCATATTTTTTAGGAATGTTCTTCCCCAGGTTTGATAGTCATTTTCCATTGCTATCTAATGAACTATGCTACTCTTTTGTCCAGAAGGATTCAATGCACTCAAAACGTGTTCGTGAAACTTCAGGATTCTGCATCTCCCTTGGTGACACCGGATGAAAGTCAGCGTCTCACTTAAGATTTCAGGGTAAATATCATGACCGTTGTCTTGTTCACCATCTGATCCTTGTTCAGACCATTATCTTAACATGGGCATGGATTCCATTACCCTCAGACGCTGTAATATTAGTAATCTATTTATTCAGAAAGGGGGTTTTAGAAATGGGGCTTCAGCTTGGCTAGAATATGCACCTACCATGGCAGAACACACCTGTCTAAACAGGGTAAGGGAGTTACACACCCAAGATAACCACTGCTCACCCCCTTAGGAGCTTGGCAGAGCAGTCAGGCTTAACCCAGGGGCCATGTGTAAAGCATTTGTCCAACACACAAACATCAGTGACACACTAGCCACGCCACAAAAAGAGACTTTCGTCCATTTAGCAAGGAGTGTAATGAGGGGAGATCCGAGCCTGAAGCAGTATGTGCGGTCGTGCCTCATAAGCTCCCGGACTAGAGTTAGGCCACAGCTCCCTGTGCCACGGTAGACACCTAGACCCTCAACGCAATCAGCTTGTCTGCGGAACAAGGTCTGTAGGTGCATTAATACAACACCTGCTGGACGGAGGGGGACCTGAGGCCTCTTCTGTGTGTGTGTAAATTGGGCCTCATGGGACTGCGACCAGCAGGCAGAGGCCTGAACACTCAGAGGCTGGATGAGGCAATATAGTAGACTGTTAGAGCATGCCTCTCGATGGACTCTAGTCAAAAGAGGAGCATTGAGGACCGCGGGAGGGACAACAGGCGTTGGATGGCTGCGAGGTGACTGACCATAGTAACAGGTGGAACTACGAGAGATGACTGGAGGCGCTAACCCTCTGAGGAGAAATAATGATTTGTGGCAGTAAGGGGAGGGGAGGTTATGTCTATGCACTCCAAGAGTGTAATGTGCTGTATCAATACAGTGTCACCTGGGTACAGTAACGCTTTCGGAAGCCATTGTCACTCATTTAGCAATTTCTCAATGTGACACCCCTAATCAGTGCAAATATATATCTATCTTTTATCTGAAGAAATCAACGCTCTGACACAGTTAAGAGTTACCAATACACCTAGGTCACAGGAGTTACGGGACCTTCACAATTAACGTTTTTGTTTTTCATTCCTTTATGTCTGCTGCAGAAAGTAGCTATAACCGGCATGTGAAAGTTTAGAAGAAAACAAGTAGGAATCAGTCTGGAAAAAGACTTCCACATGTTATTCCTTTAATACTTACTCATCTTTATTTCTGTTCCCCCAACAACAAAACAGCAATGAAATTGGTCACTTCAGCCCTGTGGTGTCATCGTGTTAAAATCTTAGATCCCAGCTCCTCCATGCAGAGTGACCGTTTTTGCACATCACTCCTCGCAGGGAGGCGGAGGTTATCCCAGGTCACATCACCCACTTCAGAGCTCCGGTTCCCTTCTCAAGCCCTTAGCTCCCGTCAGGAACCAGTCCTTGCATATGTCGCACTCGAAACGGCTGACATCGTAGGGCTGACGGTGCGTGGTGTGCGCCTACAATATATCCTTGCGAGACCTACCTTTATGGACATACTAGGGAAATAGGGCAAAATGTTGTGGGCAAAGAAAAGGGCCCTTCATTACAGGACTACCACACAGGCAGCTGTACTGATTAACGAAATTTACCGCATCGCGTTTAGGAAACAGGGGAAGCACCAGAAAACAGACGGTGGCCACCTGGAAATAATACTACACCAGCATTGATTAGCAGCACTACTACCCGAGGAGGTGAGATGCCTGTTATGCATGATTTTGCATTTTAGTGCGGTGATGTGGATCACCACACTTAAATGCGCTAGTCTAATGCCAGATGCGTGGTACTTGGCAGGGCTGAATTAGTAGGCGCGGATTTGGACAAGCTGTGCTCGCTAAGGCTTTTATGTCATGTGGTATAAGGGGACGTTTGTCTATTTTTCTTTGCAAAAATAATATGGGCTATTTTTTTAACCTTTCGGTACATTTCTCAACAATTTGTTAAGCTAAATTGTATTGTTGCATTGTGTGCGCCTGCAAGTAAGAACTACTGTCTGGCAGACATGCAAAAAATCATCCTACGTCTCAGTATTAACTTCCACACTTCTAAGCAGTAATTCCGATCCTAGAATGAGTTACCTGTTTGCTTTACAACAACAGTTAGTAAAACAAATAGGTGCTTTGCAAGCCTGTGTAAGTAGCAAAGGTTTTAAAGGGACTTGTTTTCGTGCAAGGTATTGCTTTTCTCAGTTCACGTAAGGGATAAGAAAAATCTCCAGATAATGATAGGGTTGACAGGAAGGTGCGATAGCAGAATATTGATACGTGTGGATCTGGTGAGGACTTTGGGCAGCAAGTGCTTGATAAGCTATTTGCATAAGAAAATACTATATATGTTTTACATTATCCTCCATTAGTTATTAGTAAGGAAGGGGTAAGAGAAGCGTTCACCGACAGCATTCAGTTAGTCTTACGCCCAGCAGTCATAGGTATATGTATCAGGAGCTGCCATTGAAAAGAAGTGGAAAAATGCGCTTTAGATGTATGTATTGCGACTTATATAGCACACGTATCACCCGAAGGTATCAAGGCGCTTGCTTAGGGAACCCGTCCTGGTATTCCCCTGTGAGATACCCCGGCAGGGTATCCACAAGGTGAAAGCCAGGCATCCCGCCGCGAGGGGCCGTAGTGGAGATTAAGCAAGCTATTGCCCAGAGTCCCAGAGTGTGACCCCGTGAGTCGAGTAGGCACCGGAGCGAGAATTGTCGAGTCCGTGGAATTTTTGGGCCCGAGACCCGCCAAGGCGGGGAATCGAACCCTGGTCCACGGCCGATCTCAGCTTCCGGGTCTGCCGCCTCTAACCACTGAGCCACGCTTCTCCAATTGCCATGTTGCCGGTATTGATGGCTACTGTGCTGTTGCAGTCTTTGCTGGGCTGACAGTGGGTGGGGAAATGCTATCTTGTCACTATAGGTTTAATTATATGAATCGCGCATTCTCTCATGGGTTTGTCCTTGGGGTACTTGCTGACTGGTGCTACACATGGGATCAGGGTTGCCTTTCAAAGGAGGTAAGGTTTAGTGGGGTACATAGTGTAAATTAATGTTGGCATGAGGAAACAAAAATTGGACCCCTTGTACATTTAATATTATTGTGTGCATCATGGAGAGGATGAAAAGTAGCAGGAACAGCTTTGATGCTGTAGAGGCTAGCAGGAAGAATTGTTTTGAGGTGGTAAGTTGAAGAGATTGTTTAACGTGTTTTAAACTACTACAGTGGCATTGGGGAGGGCAGCAACTGAAAGGCTCTGTCTTTACTGGTAGTCAGTGGTTAGATGGGGACCGGCCATCAGTCTTTCTGTCGGTGGTGGACAGGGGAGAAGTGGGCGGCGGTCACAAGTTCGCAGTGACATCCAGGGGGTGGTTTTAAAGGCGGGCGGAAAAGCATAACTGCAGGTTTCGTAGGGGTGAGAATAGAGTTAATGGATGCGGTAGTAGCAGGCACGAAGGCAGTGGTCTGTGTTTGGAGGTAGTTAACTGAGCGGGCTTCGCTTGAAGGTGGGTCATCGAGTAGGAGGATGTGTTTGGTGGGCTGGCTGGAGGCAGTGTTATGTAACTTTGCTGGAGGGCGCAGCAACAGTATTTACTAATATATGTAAATCGCCCAATGAAAGAGCGGATGTGACCAATGGAGGAACCAGGATCCTTTTTTTATGGCTGGGGTGAGCCCCAGCAGTATGGGGGGTCGCTGGCCTGAGAGCTTTTGACAGACGTGGAGAATGGGGGTCCCCGCCATTTACTTGCAGGGGGGCCCACTCAATTTTTGTTACGCCACTGGCTCCACAACTTCATATAGCTGCTAGACGAGATCCTGATTAAGCCATTGACTTTTGTCAGGAATGATTTGAGCGTGATAAATTTGAATTTTGCACCTAAGGAAAGTCCCTCACTGGCCACATACTTTTGGCGCCTTCACCCCATCAAAATTTCTACTTTCCTACTAAGGGCCTGATTTAGATCTCGGCAGATGGGATACTCTGTCACAACAGGGACTGATATCCCATCTACCATAATCTAAATCCCATAGGATATTTTGGGATTTACATTTCAGCGGACAAGATATTCATCCCCGTTGTGACGGAGTAACCCGTCCACCAATATCTAAATCAGGCCCTAAGTCACACTTTTGAAGCTTGGATTCCTTCCAGCAGGGCAAGTCTGCAGGCTGTAGGATACCTACACGAAGCAGGATACCTTCTCCACGAGGTCATACTGAACCGGATTCACTACTGTGGAAAAGCTCCGAACTGGAGCAAGTTGAATCTTTGGCCTAACTGCAACACATCTTTGTCATGTTAGTTTGGCGGTTCTGCCCTGGTCCTCCAGAGGTTCTTGAAGCCAAAGAGATTCTAAGTCCCAGGCTTCATGAAATGTTAGGAGGTATACATTTTGACACCAGCCAAGGATTCAGTACCTTGGGGACAGTACATAGGGGTCTGGACTCACTATAGCAAGAGTCCAGCAGCGGGGTCCAGAGCAGTTCCAGTTGGAAATTGTCAGATGGGAAGTTGTAGAAAAAGGCCTCTTGTGGCTTGTTGAGTCCCTGTAGTTTGCTTGAGCAGAAGGTCAGTCTTTTATCCCTTGGCGTCCACATTGTTGTCCTAGGTACAAGAGGGAGAGCATGTACCAACCTTTAGGCTCTTCTTAGTTTACAGACAGCAGGTCCAGTCATCTTCTGTTTCTCCACAGTCCAGAAAGTGTTATGACTAGGGTACTGTGGTTGCCATCTTTGTGCCTGGCATGGCACCATCCTGGGGTGAGGGTGAATCCTGGCTGCTCAACCAGGTTGGGGAAAAGTTCTCATGGGTAACCCTATACACTTTTGCTGCATTTCCTATATGCTCTACTGCAAATAATCCTACATTCCCTTTCTCTACCTATAACTAAGATGGCATAATCCTGCTCCCCTGTGCAGAATTTGTGTGTTCACCTCAGAGGTGTGGTCAGGGAAATGAGCAACCCCTCATCTGCTTTACTCTAAACTAGTACATGGGACATCTTCTCTCCTTTTGAAATCTGTGCCTGCCTGCCTGCCTGACTGTGGGGGTCAGGGGAGGATCTTGCCTATGTGTCAGTTAACATTTGTCTGTGACAGGGTAGGCCTCTTTGAAGGTAATCAAATTTCTAGGCACAGCCCAAGTGGGTATTACACCAGGGGAACAGACACACTTCGCCACAAGCTTTTGTCCTGCTTTAGGAGCAGTTTTCACATCTCATCAAGGCTATTTAGCTGCCAGGTATGAGTTGGAACTCATGCAAATGGGACTCCAGAGGTTTCAGACATGAAAAAGGTAACTTTTTCAAATTACTTTTTTCAAAATATTTATTTAAAATCAGTATTCATTTGGGTTTTATGAAATATTTTAAAAAGTCAAAGAATGGAATTTGTAGCTGTTTTCTAGCTGTAAATAACATTATCAAATGTAATATTACATCCCAATGTTCTCCCATGCAACAGCCAGCCTTGCTACAGTAAAAATATTTTTGGGGCTTTTTCAGCATATTGACATGTTTAACATTAAACTTTTACATGTTCTACTTTTAAAAACATGCCTTATGGGTAATGCGGCCTACTTAGGGGTGATCTATTACAAATTGTAGGCCTGTGGTCATGTTTGCATTGTCAATTGAATTCAATTCAATGAATCTTTATTCGGCATAACTGTGGCCATAAAAGACGCAAAGCAATCAAACATTATTCAGCATTTTAAATGGTAAAAAACATAAAATACAGAATTTGATGATAATGAAAACCAGCAAGCAGATAAATATTATTTAATTAAGGCGAACCCTCCATAGTTTTTCTAGTTCTAACTGAAGCTTTCAAAAAGAAGCACACCTATAGCAAATGGTGGTTGTTGCAGATGGAACAAAGCCTCTCTACATTTGCGGTAGCCAAATGATTTTAACAGAGGTTTGAGCAGAAGCCTACAACCGTATCTAAAAAAGTTACAGAAAAACATGTAGTGTAACTGAGAGACCCTGTCGCAGGAGCAAATTGAGATAATTCCTCCCAACATATCAGTTGGGTTACCTGGGCTCAGGAGGTGCCAAACCGTACCAGCCATAAAACGAAAAAGGAGAGACCTGTCCCATAGAGTAAGGCTAATTGTCAAGTAAAGGACAGGCTCAGCACTTGTAAAATGTCTGTAGAAGAACAGCACCATGTTTTTCATTAACTCAGTTTGTAGCCTTTTGGCTTCACAGAAATACCAAAAATAGCTCTTGACCAATGTTTCATCATATTTTTTAACACTCTTTTTGGACAGAAAAAGGGAAGCTAGCCCCAGCTCATGAAATGTGCCCAAGATATAATTTAACCAAGGAATGGTACTCCATTTGTCCAAGCCAAGACAGTCCGAAATGATATCTCTGTAGAGTTGGGCCTGCGGATGAGCCCACACACTGACCTATAATATTAGTGGAGCTAACTGAACCCTGTTGGCTATACACAGCTGGGTTAGCTCCAGGTGCATAATATGATTGGAGGCTGTTGGTGGCACTTGAAGCCTGTGGAATATTCGGCTTTCCTGTAACTGGAGAAGTGCGCTCTTGTGGCATCCACATAACCCCACCAAGTACATGGCCCCTGGGACATACTGTGTGTTATATAATTTCATCAGTGGTCAGATGGTTCACCTTCCCCTCGTGCACGGCAGGTTGAAAATTGTCCAGGCTGATCTACTAAGCTTAAGTCATGAACTGTTCAACTAGGGCTGCTAGGATCCCATGGTATTAAAGATGACTCCCACGTAGCTATGGCTGTGCTACGCTGTGTAATGATGGTATACAATGTTTACAACGCAACTTTTACAACGCACTACCATTACAACTAAACTTTTACAACGCAACATCCATTACAACGCATACATTTACAACGCAGTCATTACAACGCATGACACTACAACGCACACCACTACAACGCATACCATTACAACGCAGTCATTACAACGCATACCATTACAACGCAAAACTTACCATCCAACACTTACCCTACTGTTGCACCCCCTGGAGTTAGAATAGTAATTTTAACCCCTACACTATCCAAAACTTTCCCTACTGTTGCACCTCCTGGAGTTAGAATAGTAATTTTAACCCCTACACTATCCAACACTTACCTTATATGCAATGTAAAGTAATGCGTTGTAATGGTATGCGTTGTAAATGTAGTATGCGTTGTAGTGGAATGCGTTGTAAAGGTATTTTTTAAGAATTCGTTGTAATGGTATGCGTTGTAATGGTGTGCGTTGTAATGGATGTTGCGGTGTAAAAAATGCGTTGTAAAGGTATGCGTTGTAAAAGTGTGCGTTGTAACATCATACATCCGTAATGATTGACCCCTGATAGCGAGTCTGTGGGTGTCAATGCTACCTGGACCACAGGCCATGATCTGGAATTTGCCATAGTTGGTGGCCAAGTCAAGACTATCCATGAAATGGATAAAGTGATCCTCCAACGCCCGAAGGGCCTTTGGTGTCCGGGCCAGCAGAACAGTGCCATCCACATAGAGCAATGCTAGTACCTGGGTTGTAGCAACTCTAGGAATGTTGACTGGGGATAGTGTCTGGTGCCGGCAGAGGTCATTGATATATAGTATGAAAAGTAGTGGAGCCAGAATACAGCCCTGGCGCACTCCATGCTTCAAAAAGATTTCCAGGGACATCGCTTCATTCAGACTCACCCAAGCCTTGGCTGTCGAGTCAGAGTGCAGATTGTGTAAGAAATTCACCAGGGATTCATTGGCTTCCATTTCCAGCAGCCTCAACCACAGCTTAGTCCAGTTAACCGAGCAAAAGCCATGGAGAGGTCCATAAAAGCCAGGTACAGCGGGCAGCGCCTGAGGTCGATGTATTTGTTGACAATAAGGCTCAACTTTAGGCCCTGTGCTCCCGTACCCTGCCCTTAACAGAATCTAAACTGTAAGGGAGATCATATATCTAGCTCTTTGGCCAACTCCACTAGGCGATTGTATATCACCCTGCCAATAATCTTTACTGTACTTTCTAACAAAGAGATAGGTCTACAGCACTTCTGCGACATACGGTCGCCTTTTATAAAGATAGGCACAATGGTACTAAGTTTTCATGAGCGTGGGAAGTGCACGTTTAAAGAACAGTTAAAAGAATTGGTTATCAGGGGGTCCCAAAGCGTAACTTTGCTTCTAATGAGATCGATTGGTTTCCCATCTGGCCTAGTACCTTACCTCCAGTACCTTAGCAAATGGCCTGATCTACTTTGGTTAAGTTTACTACTACAGAGGAGAGTTGAGCAAACAAAGAATTAAATAGTTGGTCAACGTTATGTTCTCTTCAAATTAATAAATAGAGGAGAAATTTGTTGCCCAATTGGTGCGCAAGATATTACATTGTCATGAAGGGCTTTCAGGAGAGCTTATGGATTTAAGTCTTCTGACTGCATCCCAGAACTATTTGCTGTTCTTGCCTAATGCAGCATATTCCCCAATGTCCCAGTCCACTTTGCTCAAGGCCTCCCTCCTAACTTTAATGGTGTGCTTATAGGCTATGAATAACAAAAGAAAGCCTACCTGTACTTCTGTTATAACTATCCTTCCAGTATTATTATTTAAGGAAAACACCCACAAAAAAGGTCCCTGGTGGCATGCTTCATCATCAGGTTCTTCCTGCGCCACTGCGGGATGGGCGTTCAAGGACGACGAAGATATGGAAGCACTTTGAACGGTGTGGGCTATATATTGATGTGACAGTGAAAAGGTAAAAAAACAAATGTGAATTTAAAAAATACCTCGCCACGTGGACCCTAACCTTTATTAAATCCTGTAGCTGGTATTGTTAAAGGGTAGATGGAGAAATACAATATAATGGGTGTCTGGTCAACATGTTTCTAGCCTATCACCTAAGTTTTTTCTTCAGGACCAGACTAAATGGTCTCTTGTACGTTCTTTTAGAATTTTTCATGCGAATACGATACCTAGTTGTTACATTTCTTCGAAAAAGATCTGGAAAGATAGGATTTTCCCGCATTGTTAATTTAGTCAATAAATTTGTATTGTGGTAAATAACATCACCTAATGTGGAAACTGTAGTGATATAAATTTTTCACTTGTGCATAATAATCCTTAAAATTAGATTGTGTTGTGCTGCCCTTTCAGGAAACGAACAAGACAATACAAAACACATAACATAATTCACACACTCTATGTGGTGTCCTTCCTTAGCTGAAGGAAAACACTCCTTAAATGCATGCATCAATGGTCTAAGCTTTTGCGATTCAATTAGCATAAATACCACATTTTGCGAAGAATGATTATATGTATACATTACGTGTAACATACATAATTAATATCTCGTTTTGACACCATAAGCTCTTCACGGGAGGGGAGTGACACCTGTAGTCACACACTGAAAAACAGAGAAAATATGTAAGTACAATTGAGACTTTTTAGAAAAAGTGAGATCGAGTGATTTTCATAGTTAATCCTTCTGGGGAATGCACGTTGTCAAGGGGGGGAGGGAACCAGCTATGCCGTACTCACTTCGTCAAGGCTGCACCCTTGCCTGCATACTTAGCCTGCCCGCAGCTTCGAAGACAGCTGACATGTCAGAACAGTCCTGTTAAATATCAGACGGTTCCACTGTTCGCTTCCTCGTGTCTGCGGTGTCTAGACTGCTGACTTCTACAAGATGGCCGTCCATTGGAGGCGCGGCTTCCTGGTTGGGAAGTTTACCATTCCTGCCCCGGTTCAGGTCTCCCGGCCAGACAAATCTTTTCATAAAAAAAGGAGTGGTACTTATAAAAAAAATCTGGAAAGCATCATTTATTGGGGTATATCATTTCCGTTTTGATATTGTGGTATTACGCCTGTTTTGATCAATATAAAAATTGAAAGGATGAAAAATACATTGGAAAATAAATATAATGGGGTTGATTCCGATTCGGGAAAAACCTCTCCGAATAGCCGTTCGGAGCGTTTTTCCCATACGAATCGTACCCTGCAACGTCCCCCGTACGTACGACGAAGTACGATTCGTACCAGGAGCTCGACTCTGTATGAATCGTACAGAGACCGTACGACTCAAATCTCCGTACGATTCTCCCTCGGAACCCGCTGTACGCGACATCTGTACGGTTCGCGTCTAGTTTTTACAACAGAGCAAGTATGATACGTGTCGGGTACGCACCGTACGACCCTTTTTCTACGGCAGCTGAAAACACACGTAAAAGCAGAGTTCGCGCTGAAACAGGTACGCAACGGCCCCCCTCGGGTATGATGCGTATCCCCCATGATCGCAGGGGTACGCACCGTAACCCTGCGATCATGGGGCGTACGCACCGTACCCCGCGATCATGGGGTGTACGCACCGTACCCCATGTTTGCTGGGTGTACGGTGCGTACACCCGATGATCGCGGCATACGGTGCGTACCCCAATGATCGCAGGGGTACGGTGCATACCCCTGCGATCATGGGGGGTTCGCACCGTACGGTGTGTATGTGAATGTGTGCTTTTCCGTACGAATCGCACTTGCCTGACATGGACCGTACGAATCGCGTCCTGCTACCCCGGTCCGGATCCTACTCGTCGGGTCGTACGGCGTCTGTACGAGTCATACAGAGAGGCTCCGGATACGAATCGTACGGACGGATTTTCTCCAGAATCGGAATCGACCCCTATATATTTGGAAAAAACTCTTTAGGATTTTACAGCTTCTCGGACAGGTATAGTAAATGCTGGGCACTTGCTGTTCCCCATTTTCAAGATATTGCAATGAAAAATAAAAATGAAAATAATAATATTCGCTTAGTGGTTTTGTATTGAATTTTAACAAAAAAAACAGCGATCCTTGCCCTCTTGAACCACTGTGTGGGCCCGTATAATTGGAATGTTTTACATTTACATACTCAAAAAAAATTGAAGAAAAAGGTGTGAGAGATTCAGTAGTGATCTGCCTTAAGTTGTGTCTGCAAAGACACCCTACAAAGTGCTTTCGCCAGTCATAGCACGCCCTGTCCGGCAGTGGGGCGGGAAGAACCCGATGATGAAGCATGCCACCAAGGGACCTTTTCTTGGGTGAAGGTTATTTTAAGAAAATGGATTGTTTTCCTTAAATAATAGTACTGGAAGGATAGTTATAACTGAAGTTCAGGTAGACTTTCTTTGGTTATTAATTTTTAGACAGGAGGCTAAGTCCACAGTAAACCTTACCTCTTTCTCCCCCCTTCATTTGATTTGTGCTTGTAGACTAGACACACAGACCAGGTTTCAGCGGGATCTTGAGTGGATGTGAACAAAGCTAATCTTAATTGCCGGTTAGGTACCAAGCAGTGCATGTCGAACCAGTGTAAATCCCCATATCTGCCTTCAAGGGTCTAAGAGGTTGTTGTTTAATTGACTGGGTTAGCACTTCACAATAAACCAATAAGATGTTCCCCTGCATCTATCGGGCAGTTTATAAACAGCCTGTGATATTGTACCAGTAGTGAACACAGAACATTTGTTTGGTCTTTTATGCGCCATATAAGCCTAAGACCGTTGGTGGAGTGCTGGGTGGGAATAACACCAATGGTAGGTTACAACCTGCTAATGGGTAACTGCATTACGGTTCCTATGGCATTGTGGTCATCCCAGTCAGTCAGCACAACTTCCCCTTCAAGGAAATAATTAATAAAATGTCTTGTCACATAGATGAAAGCGATGGTGAATGGCTGACCATGCCCCCTAAAAGCTGGTAGGGGAGGCTCGTTCCCACTGAAGTTGTCAGGCAAATTAGTCAAATCTATTTCAGTCAGTTGACTAGCCAACTCAAATCTTCTTGTTTCACTAAGATCACCGTGAGACACTCCCACATGGCTCCTTCCCTAACTCAATTGACCATCATGCTGGATGTTAAAAAACCTGCACAAAAGGTAGGAGTGCTGCGTCATAGTATTACCATTGGAGGCCTGAATCTTTAAAAGAAAAATGAACACCTGAGTGAAGTGAACAAATGTGAGGTTAACAAAATCATTGTTATAAAAATTGATCAGATAAAAAAGAAATCTAGAAAAACTGTCTTTTAGCTGCAATATTTGAAATGCTAGGGATCCTGACTCAATAGGTGTGACTTTCACACAAAGATTTACGCGGATCCAGATTACATGGCCCTTCATGGGAAGAGGGAATAGCTTGGCAGGTATAGCAGACATGGCCATCAAAAAGGGTAGGTGTAATGGCCCAGGTCTCTTGGAGAGCACCAATGTCAAACCTATTTATGAAGGCCCTCTGGGCTTGGTTTTCTAACTCCTCTGAGCACTATGACGTTCCAACTCAGAAAAGTGAGGTTACAAGCAGCACTGGGACCACCAAGCTGAACAAGCTGATGTTGGTGGTGACTGAAGGTGTTGTAGTTATCATTCAATGCTTGCAAGGATGTCAACTCTTTTAGATGTAGGGATTGAATAGCAGACAGTTGTACGTCCTGGGACAACGTCAGCATGTTGCAAGGAACCCTTTAGTATTTTGCTTGATGGCTAATGGGCTGAATGGAGAAATGGAAATGCTGTTGGTGTTTGTAAAAAGCTTTGGATAGATCAGTTGAGGTACTCTCTTGGCTAATGTTTCTATGGGTATAGCATCTTGAAGGTTTGTAGAAACAACTCAGGGGCACCAGAGTAGCAGGACTTCTCCATGCTGTGATGGAGTATAGGCCAAACAGTTGGTTGCAAAATAAATGCGGTGATCTAAAATGTATAATAACACAATCACTAGCTGGGTCTCTGGGGTCGGGCTCAATCCAAGTGCATTGTCACTGCGGTTGGTGGATCAGTGGGTGCTGCAGCCGACTGGTTTACTTAGCTTGCAGGCCCTGGTTTCTCTTTTGTATTATATACTAGAGACTTATAGATAATTTAAATACACCAATCAGGAGTATGTCATTTTCATCATATTGAAAGGTGGAGCATAGACACATTACTACTGGCTAGCACTGGCAGGGGATAACGTGCATAGTGTTCTACTGCCAGTAAAAATAGTCAGGGCAAAAATCTGGGATACACCTTTGAAAAGATGGTCATTTTCAATACCATGTAAAAATATCAAGGAAAAATTCCCTATAATATACTTAAAAGCTAAATTACAGGCCCTATCCATGTTCTATACCATGTTAAAGGAAATACAGCCTGATTCATCAAGCCGAAATCGGCTCGCAAAGGGCCAGATTCTGAGAATCTGGCCCTTTGCGAGCGCCATTTTTGCATTTGGGATTCATCATCCCAAAGAAAGATTCCTTAAATGCAATTCATCATCCATTTAAAAATTGCGAATTCGCAATTTCGGCCCGCTATTTACCGCGAGGTCAAACCTCGTGGTAAATAGCGAAAACTTAGAAAAATGCTTTTAAAAGCATTTTTCTAAGTTGCATGTTGCACACACACATGTCCTTTGGACATGTGTGTGCGCAACACCTGTTTCAATTTGCATTTAAGGGGTGCTACAGGGTGTCCTTTGGACACCCCTGGCACCCTTTAAATCGCTATCTTATTTGCGATTAGCTAATTGCTAATCGCAAATAAGGAATACTCCAAAAGGCCCATAGGAATGAATGGGGAGTTTTTCCTTATTTGCGATTAGCAATTTGCTAATCGCAAATAAGGAATGTGTATGAATCGCATTTCTTCATGCAATTTCTACATGAATCCCGTTTTGCAAGTCCTTAATAGCGATTCCTTATGAATCGCTATTAGGGGCTCGCAAAACGGGAGAATGATAAATCAGGCTGATAGTCTTTTGGCTTCATTCCTTTAAAGGGTCATCACACCACTATGTGTTTCACAATATTCTCATAATGTGAAGTATACCAATACGTTATCCCACCTTAATGGAACAGGCATGTAAGTTCCCTAGAACAGTCATAACAGCATGTTCTGAATGGAAATACCCATGTAATGCTTGGGACCTCACTCTAGATGATAACTGGGTATGTCTGTGACTCCCTCCCGTTCACTGCTATCCTTCTCTCCATACTCACAACCAATGTATAACTGGGGGGAAGTTGCTTCAACTGACCTTTGAAGTGTTGATTTCTGTTCTGATTGATAAGAAAAGACCATATTTAATTTACTTATTTTTATGCCATGCAAGAGCACTTATTTCAAGTGACATCACTAGATCTCTCATTATCCATCTGCACAGGAAGTGGCATCACTGGATTTCCCTTCATCCATCAGCACAGGAAGTGATATCACTCCTCCCTATTGCAAGACATCTCTAGTGGGGGCTGCAGCAGGACTCCCAGTGTGCATGGTGAAGGTACACCAAATGCAAGCCCATCTGTGCATGTCCATGCCAGGAACGCATCCAGTGCCAGGAGCCCTGAACCTCCTTCTTTCCCATTGCTAACCCGCTATGACCCTACACACCATTAACCCTGTCCACTTCCTCACTGCACCACCGACCACCAAGGAAGTGTTCCACTGTTCTTCCCACAAGTTTTCATGCACTTACCCACACCCAAAACTCACACTGGCACAGGGGGCACCCAACACCCTACTTTCACACCCACATAGTTCTGCAACCACCCATACAATACTCTGCATTCAAATACATGCTCCTCACCACCTGTTCACACACCACACATATGGAAGGGATATGGGACTTGATGCATGATAAAGCCCTAGACCTACTTTTCCTCACAGAAACCTTACTGAACTCTGCAGCTGACATTCCCACAGCCATCTCCCGGCTACAAGATCACTAAGAAGGACAGATTTGATGAGCCTGGAAGCGGAATAAACATCATCTACAGGACTCCACCACATGCACCACAGCCACAGACACAACATCCTCCAAATTCGTTCAAGCTCCATGTCACAGCTAACTTTACTCTGAGCAGCACTCTCATTTTACAGGCCACCTAGACTGCGCTTTAACTTCACAAACATCTTCATGGATTTCATCACAACACTCACCCTCTATGCTAGCAATTACTAGGGGTGGGCAGATTCCGCAGTACTCCGCAAAGTGGTTAAAAACTCTGCAAGCGAGGGGTGTGGCTAGCAGCCGATGAGTATGGCCGCTGCCTAAGTGAGCTCCCACATTCCCGCTCACTATCATTAAAAATCCTGTGCCATCCATTGTAGTTAACCCGTTCCAACTGTGTTGCAAGACCTGCAGAACCCATGGAGAGCGTACGAATGGGAGAGGAGCCTTAACAGATGCGATTTGAAGAGTTCAAACGAACAAGAACGTGGCTCCATCATGGCGGCATCCAGGCCCACGGTGATGGTGGTCCGCGTCCTGTAAGGGTAGTTGTGCTTTCACCCCACCGGGACGAGCTACGGTGCAGTACACAGACCTGGGAGAGCGGTGGACCCGGTGGAACAGGAGTGCGAGATCCGAAGTAAGGCAACGACGGCTGACGAGGCGGGTGTCCTGGGGCTGCTCTCCCAAATCGAGGCCCCAGCTTTGACAACCTGCTGGGACTGGACAGGACCCGGGTGGAATCAGGACTCACCAGTGAAAGCGACATTGGAGGAGGGGCTCGAGGTTGCCTGGTGACATTGGCGCAGGCTAGCAGACATAGAAGAAAGCATCCAGATGTAACAGCCTGCTTTCCAGAGGTGTACAAGAACCGGCGCATGGCAACAGACATCCGGAGGTAAAGAGAGGGGCGTCCTGGGGCGGCCCTCATCAATCGAGGCCCTGGCTTGAGAGGCCTGCGAGGCCCGGATCGGACCTTGGGAATATTGGGACTTTGCAGTGGGGGAGGCAGCGGAGGAGGGGCGTGAAAGTACCTGGGAACTACAGTGCAGATTGGCGGATATAGGACAAGATAGTCAGGGATAGCGGCCTGCTTGCCCTTACCCCCCACGCACCCAGGGCCCCCCTCTCTCACTGTGGATAGCAATGAAGACCGGACCAGTACGCCATACTAGGCAAGCCTTCCTACACGTGACTGAGGCAGTGAGTAACAGGCTTCAAGGTCAAAGACAGCCCACCTCCATAGAGATTCAGCTACATACTGGGGACATACTGCGAAGAAAGACAGCCCCAGCTGCGACTGTGCCCACGCTTGTGTACTTCAGGAAGGGTAAGAAAGGCAGGTGCACCAACATACAGCGCGATCATAGAGGCTGAGACGATTCTACCAATGGACAAAAGGCACTGAGAGGACCGGGGTCCCGGGGGGTGTAGGAGAAAGTGGAAAAACAGCACCACATGTAAAAATACGCGCATTGAATATAAGGCGCAACTATTTTCGCACCCTCAATTCTCCGGTTGAGCCAGTAACCTCCAAAGAGAAGTGGAGACCATACGTAGACAATTCAGTGATAATTGACGCTGGAGTGGCGGAAGCAGTGCTTGAGACACGCCACCTGGCCCACCATAGAAGTTATGACAAAAGGCTCCTAACATGCAGTCTCCTGAGCCTCCCTCTGTCGAGAAGAGTGCACACACAGCCAGAACCATCGGACGGACCACAAACCTGATTTCGGAGAATCAGGGTGGTAGACCCGAGGGAAACCTGACAGGCCAATGGCGAGAATACCAGGCTCGCTGAGTAGGCGGTGTGGAATACCCGGGGCAGCTCTGGATTCTTCCATGGACCTGCGAGAAGTCACAGTGCACACATGGCAACAGGCAGAGGCCCCAGGGCTTACGCACAGAATAAACTAGCCAAATTTGCCTGGAACAAAACGGGAGAGGACACACCAAATGGAAAAAGTTGAGGCACAGACTGTCCCTAAGCAAGGGTCAGAGCCAACACTCCACGACATCATGGTGCACCTCGTTGGACTCAGTTACCATGGAGGTTTCTCTCATCAGAACAGACTTTCGTAAAATGGACGAGAGGGTAAAGGAACTCAAAATCGTTACTACGGCACTGCAAACTGACACTTCCCAGCTCCAAACACAGGTGGCTGACTTACAGAATAAGCAGGAGTGAACGGCACAGCAACTTGACGACTATAAAGGTCGGGCGCGTCGCAACAATATACAAATTTTAGGCGTACCGGAGTGAGCTGAAGGGCCTGCAGCTGACCTGTATGTGGAGGAATTAATAACCACTCACCTGCAACCTAAGACCCTGTCGCGCTATTTCTCGATAGAGAGGGCACATAGGGGGCCAGCAGGTAGTCCAAAACCTGCCCCCCCTCCCCCGAGAGCCCTAATAGCCCGGGTCTTTAACTATTGGGACAGAGATATCATACTACAGACTGCACGATCCAGCCCGTCTCTTAAGATTAACAACAGCCAAGTTGCATTCTTTCCGGATTTCACAGCTAAGGTTCAGGCCCAGCGTCACAGCTTCCAGGCAGTGGAAAAAGAGCTTTGAGATCGAGAAGTAAAATATGCCATGCTCTTTCTGGCAAAACTTAGTGTAGAGTCTGACGGCAAAACATGGTTCTTCGCATCGCCAGAGGAAACATGGGACCGGCTGGAGGGGTGGCGTAGGGTAGGGGGCCAGAGAAGAGATCGTACTGGCAGACCCGGGCAGCTGAGAGGGAACTTGGATGAGATATCCGAGAGTGGCCCTGCCGAATGAAGTGAGAAGACGACAGAACCTGAATAGACATTAGAGCTTTAGAATGCCGGCCGATGGATTTACTGAAGTGCCAGTATTGTTGGGATGGGGAGGCTGCTCTTAAGTCTAGCACTTACCTGTGGCCGATTAAAGAAGTGCCTACCGTCTGCTTAATAAATTTAATAAATGTGAGTCTCACTGGGGGAGGTCCTCCCGGGACTTTAGTGGACACGGACAGTGGATAGACAGTAACAAGCAAGATGTAACATACAACTAGCGAGTATGGGGACTGACTACGCCTGCGCTTTTTCAGCATTTCATTGGGGGAGAGAGGCACTCTGCCTAGTTGGGGAGTGGGTAATATAAAATCCACTGGCAGAGGGGCAGGGCGGAGGGGGGGAAGGGAGGAGGGGTGTTCATCTTTTCACTGTTTGGTTGATTTGAACCGTGACTGTTGTATATTGCTATGTACTGATGTCCAAGCACAGAGGAGATTTACTCAGAATCAGCTAGTATTTCATGACACTTATACATTAGCATTGATCTACTATATTGCGAATATCATTATGATATGTGATGGGGGTGAAAGAGACCGAACGCTGTCTGTTTTAACCTGGAATGGGAACGATATGGGCAACAAAATTAAAAGGGGAATAGTCCAACAGTACCTGAAGACACATTCCACGGACCTTGTACTATTCCAAGAAACTCACCTGGTTGGACAAAAAAGCAAGGCCTCACTAGGTGGGGATACAAACTCCTAGTACACGCGGACTACACCACTGGCTCCAGGGGGACTGGTATCCTGGTGAAAAGGAGTACACCCCTTATTGTGCATAAGGCATGGGCAGACCCGGGGGGAAGATTTGCAGTGTTGGAGGCTCGTGGTAGTGAAGAGCGCTTAACGTCATCTCTTTATACCTGCCGTCGGCATTAAGTAAGACAGCCCTGGCTGACCTCGGTACTATATTGACAGGGCTCCCGGTGGGCTCCTTAATTATGGGTGGCGATCATAACAAGACAATGGATGATACAACAGTCAGACACCCATAGCGGCCGGGAGCGAGACCGAAAGGGCCCAGTGCAGAATTCACTACAGCAATGGGGATAACAGACGTAGGGCGAGCGCTACAACTGATGGACACACTATACACGTATTTCTCCAATGTCCATAAAAGTCTTTCCCGTATTGATTATTTTTTAACATATGCAGCCTCGCTTGGTAATTTTAAAAATCCCCAGGTCTTGCCTAGAGGCATTTCAGATCGCTCCCCAGTCAGGATTGAATTCACACATTGGGAGCGACAGGTGTGCACTACTATCGTCCTCAATCCGTGGCTCCTGACCATACCCAACATAAAAGAGGAACTATGAACTTAAACAGGGAACTACTTTAAAGAAAATCTGGGCTCGTTGACTCAGCACAAACCTTATGGGAGGCAAACAAAGTGGTCTTGAAGGGGCAAGCCCTGTCCTTTAAAACTGGGTATGTTCGAAAGAAGCACCGGTTACCAGTCCAGGTGGAAGAGGAACTTCAAGAGCTGGATTTAGAACATGTAAATGATCCATCAGGCAACACTTATCAAAGACTGACATTAAAACAGGACAAATACCGAATTAAAACTAGAGAGCACATGTTGGCCAAACAACACAGTACCCAACACGGACTATACGAATCGGGAGACAGAGCTGGCAGAACCCTGGCGTGGCTGGAGAGACGGGAACAGGGTATGAGGTGGGGGCTTAATCTGACACTACCAGGGGGCGAGATAATTACCCATCCCAGGGACATAGGCAGAGGCGTTCGCAAACCACTTAGAGAAGATATATTCTCTTTCTACCACGGCAGAAGACTCAGGCCAGCTCCTCTTAGACAGCGATGTGCCGACCCTCTCAGACCTAGACTGGGACACCCTGGATGCAGACCTGACAGATGAGGAGATTGAAAAGGCCATTGCTCAGATTTTATCAGGGAAGGCGATGGGGCCAAATGGGACTCCCATTGAGTTTCTAAAAGCCATGGCCTCACAGGTAGCCCCACATTTGAGAGCTATGTATGAGAAAAGCTATGAGAAGGGACGGTTGCCGGCAGACCAACATCTGGCTACCACTGGGATTATCTGCAAGCCAGGGAAACCTACAGGCAAGTGTGGCTCGTATAGGCCTATTTCGTTGATCAATGTGGAAGCTAAAATCCTAGCGAAAGTTCTTGCCTGTCGGCTTGTGGCAATAATCTCTTCCCTACACCCTGATCAATCTGGGTTTATGCCGGGGAGAAACACGGCTCTTAACATACGTCGTCTCCATAACGTGATGGCGCGTAGGGAAATCCTGGAGGAAGATGCAGTGGTGTTGTCCTCAGATGCTTCTATGGCATTCGACTCTATGGATTGGCCATATCTATTTGTGGTTCTTAGCCAGGTGCGATTGGTCCCAAAGCTCATTGGTTGGGTAAAATTATTATATACCGATATACAGGGACAAGTGAGAGTTGATAATTACACGTCACGGGCGTTCACGCTGAGAAGGGACACTAGACAGGGGTGTCCTTTGTCCGCATTGATATACTCTCATATTGGAGCCCGTTGCGGTGTGGGTGCATCGGGACATTATGGTGCGAGGGTTGTGGTGGGCGGATGATCTGGAAGATTGAATATCCTTATATGCCGACAACATACTATTATATCTCGCTTCCACTTATGAAATCCATACAAAGAGTCTTAAACAAATTTCGGGAAATATTCTGGATATGCGATCAACTGGAGCAATTCAGTGTTGTTTGTGCTCTGGGGACAGGTACCTCGACTTCCAGTAAACTGTACGATAGAAGTTTTCAGAGAAGGATTCAGATATTTGGGAGTCTTTGTCATGTCAGACCTGGCTCTTTTTATAACTTCAACCTGGTACCCCCACTTTTGATAGGCTACGAATATATGCGAAACACTGGCGGACCTTACTTCTCTCCCTAGTAGGCCGTGCTGCCCTCTTCAAATTGTTGTCTCTCCCGTGCTTTCTGTATATTCCTCAGAATAGTCCAATCTGAATCCCAGATACATATTTTGCAGCAGTGGAGAGTGAGGTCCGAACACTGCTGTGGGATGGTAGGGTTCCCAGAGCGGCAATGAAGAAGCTGACAAAGAGTTGGTATGACGGAGGCATAGCACTACCGGACCTCCAGCTCTATTACTGGGCCTCACAACTGGTCGCTGTACATCATTGGATATATCACCCACCTACCGACCCGGCCTATGCTCTGAACAGGTACCAAACAGACCGCTCCCGTTATCTAGGGGCCATATACTCGCACAATAGGTAAAATAGATATTTTGTGCCCACCTCACACGCACTGGGAATCTGGCACCAAGTTACGTCTCGCATGGGATTGACTGTCACCCTTACCAAGATAACGCCACTGTGGTACCCCCAGAAACTGGGCATGCTGTGTAACCAACATGGGTACGATAAATGGGACATGATCAGAATTTTGGTAGTGAAGGATTTGGTTAAAAAGGGCCTCGATACTTACGTTTGAGGAACTCCAGAAACAATACCAAATGACTCAAGTGGAAGTATTCAGATACCTGCAAATATGACAAGCATTAGAGGCGGCCTTTCCAAACTTTACAGACATACCGGAATCATCACCATTAGAGGATCGCTTGCTAGATGGGCCACTGCACTGCAAAGCCATATCTTTAACATATAAAAAACTAAGCAATAATCTGCCTGATACCTTTAGTAAACTTAGGGAGCAGTGGCAGGGAGACAAGGGACTGATTGATGATGAAGACTGGTGACTGGCTGTTATGTCCCCTAGAGAAGCAGCCATCACACTTCAACTTAGACTAGTACAGCTAAGGATTCTCCACCGGTCATATATGACAGGGAAAACCTTGGCTAAAATAGGAGCTAGATCTGATGACCTTTGCTTGAGAGGTTGCTAATAACAAGCCACCTTCTACCACACTATTTGGGGTTGCCCGGAAATCCGTGATTTATGGGTGGGAGCCACAGAGCACATAGAGACAGCATTGGGAAAGGAGGTGGACCTGACACCGCAATTGGGGCTACTTCACATCTGGGCCACAACAGACCTTACTGACATCGAACAACAACTAGTGACACTTTGGTACACGGTGGTCAAGCGGGAGCTAGTGAGGGGATGGGGGGCGTCTCCACCCTCCACTTCCGTATGGGTGAAAGAAATGGATAGATGTATGATGGCGGAGACGGAGGTCTTCATAGCCCGGGCTGCCCTAAAAAATGAGACAGGAAATGGTCCAAATGGAATGCGTATCGTGGAGACATATGCGTATCCCCGATGGTGGAGTTAGAAATGAGCAGAAATAACAACAGAGATGTGATCGATTGATGTATATGTGATACTGACCCTTATGTAATATGTAATGGTATGAGTAACTTGTTAATTAATCATTCGGTACTGTATGTATGGCTGTCACTAAAATCAATAAAAAATTCAACAAAAAAACTCTGCAAGCTACACGAAGTTCTGGGCGTGTGCGGCGTTGCTTGCCGCACTCGTTTGTGTTACGTTTTCCTTCAAACTTAATGCGATGTGCATTCTGGCATTGGATTTTGCACACTTATGGCACAACGCGGTTCGCATGGCCGCAGTCCTCTAGTTGTTGCTCTGTTTATGGTGCTGGGCCTATTTTTCAATTTCTTCCTAATCTCCTTAATCCTACATTTACTTCTAATTGTTTTGTGTTTTTGCTTGACTTTTTGTACATTATTTTTCACATTACTTTCTTTTTGCTCCCTTTCTTCTTTTTCATTCTTCGACTTTTTTCTGTTCCCTGGTCCCCACCCAGCAGCATGGCAGAGCAAGGGAACGGCGGTGCCAGGTTCCCCGGAACCACCAGCAGCAGCCGCCTACCTTTCTGTAGGCTGCGCAGGAAAGGGATGCATCACGCGCACTGTTCTCCAAGGTGGAGGTGGCAGCACTGGGTTTTTGCATGCAGCACCACGTCCCCTTCACTTTGGCAGCAGCGGCAGTCCTGGCATTGCCTATGTCCTACGGGATCAGAAGCAATGCAGGGGGAGGGTGCTCCAGGCGGCTTGGGAGTAATAATTATTTATTTATTTAATTTGTTCTTCTAATGATAATATTTTTTCCCAATTAGCAAGCATGCTGCTAACACCCAGGTAAGTTAAGTTTATGTTACAAATATTATATGAACATCCTAGAGTAGACAGGTGCTTGGCAGTGCTACCTAAGCCTACTTGTGTCCTTGGTGTTTGCTTGGTCTGTTTGTTTAAGAAGTCATCCAGAGACTCCTCTGTCCTGTCACTGAGACAGTGGTGATATGGACAGTGAGTTAGCACGTTCTTCTTTCACTTCTCTGTGACTTTATTTTTTGTAGCTGATAAAGTCCCATCTCCCAACCCCAAGTAATTTCCCAATGATGTGTAGAAAGTATTGGTAACTAGTAACTATGCATGCATCAGCATGTATGCATTGAAAAAAAATGCACACTGAGGTGACCCGTCAAAGGGTGAGACTGAGATTCATTCCTAATGAGATGTTTTGTTTTGTGGTTATATTTTGCTTAAAACAAACCAGGGAAGGCGTATCTGGCATCTAAAATTATAAATGTGTAATGTTTTTTTAGCCACTCAGATCACCAGTGCTGAAGACGACGGGGCCAGCGGAGGGGACCCGGCTACAGTGGTCACAAGTGAAGGGGGAGAAACAGATGCAGCAGGGTTGGGCATGTTAAGTCACATTGCTTACTTATAGAGAAATAGTAATACACTCACTGCAAGGGTTTTGACTGACTCATGATCATGAACAACACTCCGATTTAGCAGATACAGTGGGACTTGAGTAGTTAATATGTCCTATTCTATCTGAAACTCAGCAGACAAAAGTTCATACACTAACTTTAAGAATGAAAGGGGTTGATGGTAAAGACAAAACAGGATGGAAGGAGAAGGGATGTGTGACATGATGTATGTAATATATATGTGAAACGAATGATGCTAGGTGGTTGATGATGATATGAATCAATCATGCATGGAGGGGTGAGGGATGGTTGAAACTAAGAAATGCTTGGTGGGTTAAGGCAAAGCTGAATGGGTGAATGGGATGGGTGAAAGCAAGGATGCATAGCTGGGTAAATGGATGTTGGTGAAAGGTTTGTTCGGAGTTACGCTTGGATAGAGGGATTGATTGGATAATGATGAGTAGTTTTCTGTGCGAAACAGTGGATGGGAGAATGTAAAGCTGAAATGACACATATCAGCGCAAAGGGATAAGATTAAGATTACTAGAAGATCAATAAAATGCTGCATTAAAGGTTAAATTAGCCTGAGCTGATAACAAAATTATCATGCATATTGCAGCACAAGGATTCTTGGTTGGCAATCCTTATTGATAGCTTGTATGTTATTAAGATAAAATCTAAATACCTTGACCCAAGATATAACAGGCTTTCCGTACCTCCCAGAGTGAGACAAAATTCCGATCACTTTGGGCAGTTTGCGGTAGACTGATCTCCTATGTAAAATATGTAAATGGAAAAGGTCAGACTAGAGATGCTAAAAGAAAACTCAAGTCTAATCATATCAGAGTCGTCATTGTAGCTAACTAGACATATTCATTAGTAAATGGGACTCATTTCTAATTCTTGAAGCCTCAAACCATCTAAGCAGTTTGCTAGGAAATTCTTCAAAAGAAAAAATATAGCGGTTTGATCAAACTGGTGTGTTGCTGTGTTTTTTTTGCCCTAATTCCTTTGTGACAGTTAGAGCTTTTGACATTTGCCTTTAGTTTTATGAGAGTGGGTGATGGTGGCTGTGACTCTAATCACATCAAATCTAATGGCCCAAAGGGACGAACAACATTCTACTACTGTGCCACCCATTCCATAAATTTAAATACGTTTTTGACACAGAGTGACATATCATTCTTTATAATTTGTCTTTTTTTTCTTTCTATCTGATCCTGGTCACCAGGGATCAGGGCGCCAGGATGCAGCAGCCAGGAAGCAGCAGCAGAAGCTGGAGGCAATGCAGGCTGAATACAAGCGGCTGGTGACCCCAGGAGGAGGAGGCGGCAGGGAATGGCCCAGGATCCCAGCACCTCCGGCTTCCCAACCCCAACATCGGTGCCGCAGTCTGATGGGAGCAGACTGCCAAACAAAACCACACAATGCTGCCTCCCTCTCTGTCTACGACAGCATCCTGCAAAGGCTGGCATGCATGGAGGCTTGGCAGAAAAGAATGGACTGGCACCAGAGGAGATTCTGTGCTGTGTTTAGATCCCTCTGCCTCTTTTTTAACTTTTATTTTGTTGGTGGGACTTGTTTGTTGTTGTGGGTAGGTAGGGTGGGACTGCGGGATTTACGACTGGGGTGTCTGGACTTCTTATTCACAGACAATAGTAGGGGATAGGGATATTTCCTTTGTTTGGGAAGAGGGGTGGGCCAGTTCTTGTTGGGGGTGAGTTTTTTGTTTGTTTAGAAAAATAAATATTTAAATATCTTTACTTATGTCTAATATCTAAACAAGGTATTTGCAGGTGTTTTACTTTTTAAATCTGCTTTTTAGTACAGCGTATTTTTAAAATTTGCTGATAGTGTGTAACAACAATTAGGTATGTGCTATGCCTATGTGGTACTTTTGGCCTACTACTCTCCTAGTCTCTGCAGTCTGCAACTATTTTGACCACCAAAGGAGGAGTGGGGGTTTGCCAATGCCTTTCCTACAGCAACTTAGTAGAACAGCGAACTATAGTTCTCTTACCGAACAAAAGAAGAAGCGAGAGCTTCAGGGTATCCCAAGGTGCTGTGGTGATAGTAGTAGTAGGGTAGCACACTTACAACAGTACAGTAATCAGAAGTCAGGTTCCACTCCCTTGTAGGTGAACTCCAACTGTAGGATTTTAATCAGAAGGACGATTCATCGCAGGCAACTATATGGAAATTTAAAAACTGAGTTAGTGTGTTATGCTGTTGTAGTTCTATCTTGGACCCTAAATTCGATAGTCCTGATTTATGCCCTTATGTGGTTACAATAAATAATATCCTTATAAAGGCATAAGAATCATATCCATATTTAGTCATAGCCCATGCTGCCCAAATTAAGCACGGCTACTTCCCCAGGCTCCTAGAAAGTACAACAAGTTCTGTAAACAAACCAAACCTCCAGCAACCTGGGAATTCCCCATTGCTTTTGTTTTGATTTCGTCCTAGAACTCCTGTGAGCACTCTAAGAACGGCCAGTTCTTAGTGACATCTTCATTGACGTCTTATGTCCAACCTTACGTCAAAACCCGGCACCTTTCAGGTATAAATATACCAACGTTGCCTTAAGCAAACACACGGTGGTGGTTTTGGAGCAGAGCGGCTATCTACTTGCCCGAGAACCCAGCTGATGCGAAAGTCCACGGACGCCGCCCCTCCTCTTTGACGCACTGAGAGAGACGCTGTCTTTACTCCTGCTGAGAAATCCAGCTCCGGTGTTTCCAGATACCCTCGCGGGTTACTGGGATATCGAGTCCTGAGAGAGAGATACCAGACCTCCTGCTTTCTAATACCCAGGTACGGAGCTGACTAAACCCTTAAAGAGAATTCTTGATTCAGATTCCTTGGCAAAACCAACTTAACTTAAACTGCTACTTACTTACTCCTTCCCACGTATTAGGCTTAGGCCAGGTACACCGGGGTAGGCGTATTTAGAAGCACCAGTTGAGTACGTTAGTCAATGTATATTTGTATGTATATATTTTATCTATTTTAAAGAAACATATGGCTAAGAAACCATATCAATGCTTTTACAGTATTATTTCATAATACTCCTTTTACTGTACGCACTTTACTTTATGCTAAGTATTGCAATTGTGGCAATTCATTTCTCTTGTATGAGAAAGAAGACTGCTCAATAAATAACACCTTTTATTGAAAACGCCCGTCTCTCTTTTCTCTGCACTCTGGTGAAACTAAGTATGCACACTTGACTGAGTGAAATAGCTGTCTATTGTTTTCACACGACTCTAGAGATACACTCTTATTCTGAGGGAGCAAAATTGTCATGTTTTATGGCCGTCAGAAGCTAATCCCTTCTTGTCTATCCAGGGAGGTTAAACTCCTCCTCGTTTATTCGACAAAGTTTCTAGTGACCTCTGAGCTAGCTGGCAAACCTTAAGTCTAATATAGTCAGTAGAGACCTAGTCGACCTCAATCCTACGTCTACACTGCTGAATATATTATTCCAATGCGCAGAGCCTATTGGGAATATAGGAACTAGACTACAATGCATTATATTAGCTTTACAAACACTTGAGACCAGACCAGCACACAACAAAGAATACCTGATGCTGAATAACAAGTAAATTAGTCAGAGCAATGGTTGGTGACAAAAGTTACTCTTATTCTTACATTGTGATTCGTTAGGACGAAGACTTAAAGTCTGGATGACATGGTTGTTGTTGGTTAAGGATTTAGCGCAACACACAATGCCTGAATGAAGATACTGATGAATTATATTCTTCTTTAAGTAAAATATTGACCACTTTTATGCATGAGTGGGTAACTGCAGCCAGTGTAGATGAATGTTTCAGTAATAGGAGTAAAACTGAAGATCCTGCACTCAGTTGGTGTTGCTTTCAACACATCCGCCCCACCAAGTGTGTGATCTATTGATGGTGTAATTTAAGCCACACCTCAATAAATCACACAGCCCGGGGGAAGAGGGTACTTGCAGTTTTTTATGAAAGGATGGGAATTGAGATGTGGGGAAAGGTTTGACAAAGGCAAACAGTATACAAGGACATAATTCAGCTGGGCAGTGAGCAGCCAAGCATCATAAATCTGTAATGGGAGGAAAAGGAAACGAAGGATTGAGTACAGGTAACTTAAATGCAAACCAAACCAAATTGTCCATCTGCCCCCAGAGAGACCCTATTTATTTATTTTGAAAGTTTAATATAGCTTGAACATGCCCACCGAGGGTATCAAAGCGCTTTCCAGATTGTGCAGTAGGACGAGTACATGGAAACACAAATAATCGACAGGTATTTAGACTTAGAGTTTTCCAACATTCTCAAGAGTCAAGTGAGGAAGGAAGACTGAGGCATACATTTCTTCATCAAGAGCTCTTTAACTTCTAATTTGAAGAGGGCAGAGGAAGGGATCACCCTGACTTCCGGGGGAAGAGAGTTCTAGATCCTTGGCGCCAAACCAGAAAATGTTCCATTATAGGTCTTTATTTTCTTGAATTTTTGTGGTTTGAGTAAAAGGGTGCTGGCACTTATAGAGGCTCTTGAACCACATGAGAGCTCCAGTTTCTGAGCGAGGTACATTGGGGTCTTGAGGTTATTGTTATTGATAATTGAGATTTCTTGAGCGCATTATTGCCAGCAGGTCTCTAAGCGCTGTCAGAGAGATCCTAGCCTAGCCAGAGGGGTAATGGCTTTGTGTGTCATGCATGCAATTTTCAGCTGAATCCGGGCTTCATAGGGGAGCCATTTCAGCGCGAGCAGGTCCGGAGAGATGTGGTTGTATATTTTTGTGCCCATAACGAGCCTGGCCGCAGCATTGAATGTCACCCTAAGGGGAGGTGTTTTCACTCTGGGCAGGCCACATTCTCCGGAGGCTGGGTAGGAAAGGAGAGGAGGGGAATTATGTATAAAGACCACTGGAGGCTGCTGGGAGCCCGTGGGAGTGTGAATTGGGCTGGAGGAAGGCGACTTGGGGGGAGTCGCGGCAGTGTTGTATGCAATGGGGCTCAGAGGGTTAGAGCTAGCTAACCATAAGGGGGGAGCAGGAGGGTTCGCAAGATGACTGTACTGGCGTAGCTCGTACAATGCGGGCATTGTGAGAGAGTTGTTATTAGGAGTTAGGGTAGGAAGTGGGAGGTCCATCGTGGCAGGTGTGTGATCAGCGGGCGGTGGTGTCAAGATAGGGGATAGGGTCTGTGAGTGCTGGGGGACCGCTGGGGGTCCCGCTCTTGTGCTGTGTGCAGGATTACAGCTAGCCACTGTATTTAAGATGGTCGGAAAGAATGTGTGAAGTAGCATTAGTTTGTGGTCGGAGGCTTGTATAAGAATGATTCAATTTTTCTACTGGAAGATGGTGGCTACAGCTCTGTAATCCGCAGAGGGCACCACTATCAATCTAAGACCATGTGGCGTTTTCAGGGAGGTGGAGATCTTGAGCAGACAGTGGATGGCCTTCCACCCCTTGAGCATGACAATAAGTGTAGAAGTTGAGGTCATTTATGGTAGCACACTTTCTGGTAGAGAAGTAGGGTTCTGAGATGAGGGTTCCCGGTTGTGATTTAAGTAGACTAGGTTCAAAGTTTTTTGCCGCATTTTTAAATAGGTTCGGGGGGGTATCTGATTCGGCAACTGTTGTGGCCAGTCAATTCCAGATTGGGTGAGCAGAGAATCGGAAGTTTAGGCTCCATATTGGCAAACGTCCTCTCAGCTCACAAGTGTGGGTAAGCAGGCAGCTGGGCAAAGTTCGGGCCTCACATCAGAAGCGTAAGAATACCAAGTGACATGAGCATCTGAATCTCTCTAATTGCTAGAAACGCCCTCGGGATCCTTAGGGTCGACTAGTTTCAGAGATGCCAGATAATCTAGGGCTAAGAGACCAGGGGCTGGACCAAGATGAATAGAAGCAGTCTCTAGAATGGCATTAACACTTTATCTGGGAAGCAGGCAAGGCAGGCAGTTTGTGAACCAACACATGGGATGTGAAAACCACCTCATAATGTGTGGTATTGGGGCACATATAGCAGGACCAGGTGTGGTCTTATATGACGATTGAGTGACCTACCCGAAGATGGCCACCATAAGTGAGTGTGGGAACATAGGTAGTGAGTGCCCATACCAAAACGGCCATCATAAGTTGGGAGAGGGGCAGGCCCCTTTCTATATCCATGCCCTGCAGAGAATCAAGTCCAGGGAGGGGGCACCATCTTTAGATCCAAAGGTAGGTGGACAGCAAGTCAGTTCAAACAACCACACCAAACAGGCCAAAAACAAAATGGGTGACCAAGCATGTGCAACAACAGCACAAAACGAGTCCCCAAATAGGCCAGGCTCGTTTGGCAGCCACAAATCGCACTATGCAGAATCCAGAAGAGCCAGCAGTTTTTCACTCTGCAGTGCCTCGCAGAGTTCGAAGCCCCCACCCCCCTGACTCCTGGCAGCATCAGGAATCAAGGCACAGAGAGGCGGGGGAGGAGGAGATTAATGAGAGCCACTGTACCTCGTCAAGTTGGGTCCGCAGCTGCACGAAGATCCGGTGTGACGCTCCGATCTAAGGACACTCGTATGAAAGTAAGCCACACGGAGCAGTGACGGGTCAGACACCAGCGCTGCACAAAACGCTGTGAAAAATGGCCCCAGAGCGCAGTGGGTCAGCCTTCAATCCAGCCCAGCATCCAGGATCACAGCGGCCGGGAGGGCGCAGATGAGCTCTCAACTCTGCAACCCATGCTCAGCTCTTGCGTTCCAGGGAGCTCGGAGCTACGTCCAGCAAGCTGGAGACTCACCTCTCAGCTGCAGCATCGGAGCTTCGCGTGCACGCTCAGTGGGCAGCAGAACAGATCCACGCGCCAACTCTAGTTACATTATATATAGGGCTCCCGGTTATATGGTATTTATTTTTTTGCCATTTCCGTCTGTATGTATCTGTATTTTTTTTGGGCCATTTTTTCTGTATTTATCCACATTTATTTTTGCCCCATGCAAAAGGCGACGCTACAGCTAGTATTTTTCCACATTAATTTAAATTGAAAACAAAGCAAAAGTAAAATGCCTTTCTACACTTGAAGTTGAAGGCATTGAGTAAACTAAGTGCTGCACTACTTCTATAATATATAAGAAATGCATTGCATGTCCCTCTCTTGCTCTGGATTAAAGTAAGTCCAGGCCCCCAAAAATGTGTTCTGGATGACAACACCTTCACAGACGAGGTGCTGCAAGTACTGCAGGAGTGAGGGTGAAACAGGTCGAGACCTTAGTTCAACAGGTGCATTGTGCTCTTGTGCAGATGTGTACACGTTTCCCATGGACCTGAAAGTAATGGGGAGCTTATGAGGAGCTTTAGTGCTTGAGCCTGTGAACCTCTATTTGAAAAGAGGTGGATGGAAGATAAAAGCGGTGCTTTGTGAGGCTCTGTGTTTGCCGTGCATTGAGCCCACTTGTTAGGCTCAATGTTTGCTGCCAGGATCAAAAGTGCTGCTGCGTCCTATAACACTGGACGGGGGCTGCTCAGTCTCAGGATGTGCCATGTATGTATATACCACGGAGCAAGACATGGCTTTCTCATTATATGATTGTCATTCTGCACATTAAGTAGAGAACATGATATAACATAGGTTGTCAAGTCGGCAGCTGCTTCTATTGCAAAGTGGTGTAAAGGAGCAGACTGGTGCGCCGTAGAAGAACAAGCATTTGCAATGCATTAGGTCTCACATTTACGCAAGTTTAAGCTATTGGCATTGTAATTAACAATGCCTTTTGTTAATGTTTTAAAAACAAAAAAAAGGCATGGTCATTTACACTGCCAATAGCTTAAACGCTCGTCAATGCGAGACGTATTGCATTGTAAATGCTTGTTTTACATGTATTTCTACCCCGTCCCTTTTGGCAGTGTAGGGTGTTTCACCCCGTTATGTGTGTGTTTGGGGGGGCAGATCCTCCCATTAATTAAAGTGTCATGTGAGCTCTGCTCCCACAAATCACCGCTTTCACAGCGGGCGGCAATAATACTGGAGACAAACTTAAAATCAGAAACGCATCTAATTTGACTAAGTCGCCCCCGAAGTTACCCCCTTAGCACCGTCAGACCCTTCAATCGCCCACGTCGACTCTGAGGGCCAAACGTGGGGCCCCACCGCGGACCTTCCCCCAGAGTAGCTTTGAGTTGTCTTCGTACCGCACAAAAGTCTGTTTGCCAAATCCCAAATATGTGTGCAGAAATCGCGGCATGTTTGTCAGAGCCTGTTTCAGCCGTCTTTCTGTGCCAACTAGCCTGTACTTTGTTTTTAATTGTTCCACTTATTTTTTGTGCTCATGAAAAACAACGCAAAAATGTATTTCCCCTAATTTTAATTGTGCGCGTTTTTAAATGTGTGACCAGTTTGACTGCGTGCTTTGAGAGGTCAGAAACGAACACACAGGGTTCATGCCACCCCGAAACGAACAATTGCATGGCACCAAGCAATTCATAAAACAAGTGAAAATGATGCCCCTGGGAGTCATCGGGAGCCCCTCTACGGCAGGAGCTTCAGGGCACATTGGATAGAGGAAGGGGTACTAGCCCCCCACAGTAAGTAATGCCATGTACATGACACCATCCTTAACAGGGGGCACCCCACACTAAGATTTAACATACACACAGTACCCCCCTCCCAAGTAAGATCTAACATGTACACAACAGCACCTTAATGGTGGGCGCCTGCCCCACCCCTCAGTAAGGTTGACCCAGGGTGAAACAGACCGTAGTCAGAAGGCAACTTCTGATCTAGAGGACGGGATGATCGCTTCCTCTCCCAATCAATTGGTGCAGAGCAGTGTGTGTGAGTGTGTGTCTGTGAGTGTGTGTGTGTGTCTGTGGGGGTGAGAACACCAAGAGAATGAATACATTGTTGTCACTTTACAACGGGTGGAAAAGAGAACGTCGCACTCTCTCTATCTTGATCCAGCCCAGGGGTACCTTTCTTCATGAGGAGGAAACGCCGTGCTTCCTCACTGCTGATTAGCACATGCCAGAAGGTGACCTCATCCATGCACAGTTTTACTTGAATTTTTCCGTTTCTAAATATAAATACAGACAGTGCAAAAATAGTTTTCAATCTGTATTTATGTGTATAAATCCATAAAAACAGAAAACCGGGAGCCCTAATTATATATCTAAATGTCCTGTGTTACCAAGATTTGAAAGACAGCAAATATACTACAAATTATGTAGGAGTCAAGTGAAAAACAACACACAGTTCTAATTATTATGAAAACAAAAAATTATACTGTATTGCCAAATTTGGAGTTGCACCTGCATTCCTCTTGGACTGTCCGTCAATCTTGAGTTCCTGGTGGATGCGCTACGGTAAGGTAAGCATGAGTGTTATGTTGCCTCTCCAGTATGGCTCAGGGTAAGAGGGTCTAAGGATTGAAAAACAAAAATGATATTGTAGAATCAAGGAGAAAGAAAGAGGTTAAGCTTCATAAAGAATGCACTGAAAAGACTCAGAGGCAGCCAAGAGAAAAGAGAGGAATAGTACTTTTAGCACCCATTCATTTATGTCTGGTGTATGAACAATTAAGTGAGGGCAATTTTACATGAAACAAAAATCACAAAAAAGTGGCTGAATGTAACTATCGGTATTGGGCTGATCAAAGATGCAACTGTCATCATGATTATCAGTTCATCATTACGAATCATAACAATAATATGAAGCCTAACAGCGCCTGCATAATGGGATGATCATTCTTGACTAAATGTCTGTCTCCTGTTACATGCCCCCACACAACCACTACTTAGGATCAAATATGAGCCAGACAACACTGAGCACACACCCCTAGCAACATTGTATTTTCCACATTAAGTAAACTCAATGCACCACTGTCACCACTCACCACCACTCCACAGAGTAGGGTAGGCAACTTTAGAGTCATCACCAAATCGGTTGGTTACAGGGGAGTTAAAAACGTCCTTCTTCTGGTGGCAGTTCTCGTAGTAGTCACGTTCATGCCCTGAGTCTTTCCATCATCCCGGATCCTCCTGGTTCCGAGTAAGGTGTCCAACTTTGTACCAACTGTGTCCTGACTCAAATGCAATTGATCTACCAGTAGTAGTCGAATGCTGTTGTTGCACAAGAGAAACATTGAGTCGTTTTTTTGTGTTGACTAGATTTTTGTTTGTGCCATCTAGTCTAACGGGACTGATCGGGTCTGACTGTATGAGAAGTATAAAGCAGAAAAAAGCAGTGTGGAGTGGATCCAGCCTCGGCGAACACATCTTGCTAACTCTCAAAGGGGAAGGAAAATATCACCTTAAGGGAAAAAATATGAGTCGACAGTAGGCCACCAACATTGTAAATCATCACAAACACATTTAGGCGTAATAGTTACAGATAAACAAACATCCAGTGTCACTGCCTGTCACCACGTGAATCATCTCAACAGACTCACAAACAACAATTGCTCAGCATGCAATGCATGCCATTTACCTGTTCTTTCTAATTCAGGTGTGGTCACTGTGGTACATTCACTGCTGATCCATTGATAATGAAACAGACTTTCACCGGTCTAAATCCCGCTAGGGGAATATTAAACTAGGAAAGAATAGATAGTCATTGGACTCAGTCACCATCCAGGGTTGGAGACAGGCACAAACTTGTTTATATCTCCAATGTCCTCTAGGGAAATGGGTGTGGGGGGGAATTCTTCAATGCACGCTGTTACAACTCCAATCCAGCAATTAATGTGTCTATGAGTAAGACGGTGGGGCTGAATTAGTCAACCAGACACAAACAAATACAATTAAATAAAGTTCCCCTAGCTATATCTATTATTGGGGGGGTCGAAGAAAGCTGATCAATGATAGAGAGAGAAAGCTCTAAGATATGTTGCCCAGGCCTAATAGTCAAGGAAGTATAGATCAACCTCAAAGCCAGGTGGTTTGCCTAGCCATATAACACCCAATTTCCATAACCTGAGTCTACCTCATCTTCCTCCTGTCGTACTTCAGGTATGGAGTAATCCGATGGTATAAAGTGCTGATTCATTTTAATCATGGTTAATCTCTCCATGTTTTGGGGCAAGAGACTGGTCTTTCTCACTGTGACAACGACACCAGCAGCACTGAAAACATGCTCAGTGGAGACACTGGGTACCGGGCAAGCCAGATAGCTTATTGCCAGCCTTCTGAGCACAGGCCATTGGCGACTCTTCCCAAACCAATACACCAACATGTTTTGATCAAAATAGGCCTCTGTTGCATCATCCAGATAGGCCTGGACCATCCTCTAAATGGTCATTTGTGCTCCACCTTGCTCGACCTCTTTTACCTTCACCTCTGCACTGGACTTAAGCCCTGTCAGTAGAAACTAGTCAGTTGCAGATTTTTGGACTGATGCCCCTGTTCTTGTTGTTGATGGTGTTCTTGTTGTTGGTTTTGGATTCTGTAAGCCATCAGCACTGCCCTCAAGCTCTGAACTTGAAGGCTGCCCTCCAGAACTTACGCCCTGGAGGAGTGGGCCTCTAATTCCCTGCCATTCTTTTTCAAGCTCTCTGGACTGTTCAGCTATTCATGTGTTGTATTTTGCAACACCGCCATCTGAAAAAGGAATGAAAGTGGACAATAATGGTTTGTACTGTGCATCAAGAATTGTGGCACAGATGTGATGTTTGGCACTAACAGATAACCGAAGGACTGAGCTCTCCACCAAGTCATACCCATCTTACTTTCCCTCCACCCCTGCATACATTAAAGACACTTCCTTTAGCGGTTTCTGTAGTACGTGCAACAATGGGATAGCTTGGCCCATGGTACTGTCCTCCTTGCTGACTTCCAGTGTGAATACCTCAATAGGAAGCGGCATCTCTGTCAGGCATTTGACTAGGCCCCATTTGTCTATCTCAATGATCACGTGTTTCACAGTTGCATCATCTCTTTGCATGACATATTCATTGATCGGTCTGTACTGCAGACATTCAAGCATGTAATAAGTCAAGTTCCAACATGCTGGCACCTCCTGTATAAGTGCTTTAACTGGCATGACCCTCAGCTGTTTCTGGGCTTTAAATGAATGGCTGAAATGAGTGCCGATTCTTCTGGAGATGGACAGTAATTTGCATACATGGTCTTCATATTTGAGAAGGTCCTGTACAATTATGCTGGTGCAGTGCGCCAAACGCAGGACCCTGAAATAGCCACCATCGGCCATGGCCTAAACTATATTACTGCCATTGTCGGTGGCAACAAATCCAATGTTAAGCCCTCTTGGTCACAGCCATTCAATAGCCTTGTGTTTAAAGTCTTCCAAAATGTTTGCAGCACTATGGGATTTCTCCATGGCGAACATGGTTACTGTTGCATGCCTCAAGAGCCGTTAGAAATCTCAGCAGTGTCAGATTGAGATTATGATGTCAGTTTCACACAGCCTTGGAAGCCAGGGCCTCACCCTATAATTAACACCTGCAGATATCTTTTCTCTAACCCTCACAAAAGAGATCCAGTGTGCAACGATGCACATGTAATCAGTGGCTTGGCAACTGGTTCACTAGTCTGTCATCAGGTGGATAGTGTTCACAGCACTCCACTAAAAAAAGCTTGTCCAAGCAATCCCAGCACATCATACAACTCTGAGGAAATAGGACTAGCTGGGAACCTTCCATTTTATGCAGATGGCTGCCACAAATTCAGGAAATCTGACCCTTTCGACAGAAGAAAAAGGGAGGAGGTCCAGTGCTAACATTTTAGCCAGCTTAACGTTGTACAAATGTGTAGTTGGGTGGTTGCGTTGATACTTCCCCTCTTGCCTAAACATGCCAGGAATATTAGTTTGGATTTTTTTTCTTTTCTGGTACCACTGATGCAGGTGACTTCTTGAGAGCAGACGTTGGTAGGCTCAATGTGCGTTTCAGTGGGGAAGTCATTGTCCTCTCTTGCCTTGGTGTCTCGACTTGAGTCTTGTTCCATTGCAATGTTGCTTATGTGGGATATACTACTGGACTGCTGGGGAGAGCTCTGCTTTGCAAGAGGAAAATTACTTCCTTTTCTTCACCTTCCACCCTGATCGGATCGGATTCCCTGCTCAGCCTTTCACCCGCTTTACCAACAACACTTGCAGTCTTTTGGCCGCTAAGGTGTACCGCCCATTAGATCATATGGTGCATTCTAGTACGGGCTTTTTGGCCCTTGGTACTATAGTTTGTACCAAGCTTACCCCGACTAACACTTGCTCCACAAATGGAGCACATGGCAATATTCACCTCCTCCTTGCTAACCGTAAAGAAGTCCCCACTGGGGAGGTCAACTTTCTGATGCTGGTGCCACTACCAGTGTCAGGTGAACTGGCGGTAGGTGGGCCCTTTGACATTTGACTCTGCAATACCTCCTTCTACTGAGGTGGTTGTGAATGTAAGTCACTGCCAGAAATTTGCAAATATGGCAGGTGGCAGTGGTGGTATCTGTGGTGGCTTCCTCCCAGCAAGTTTGGATGGGCTAAAGTCAGTCTCCACTGGGGCTGGGTTAACATACATTATGACTGGCTACAGGTGTGGCCGATACAGGTAAGAGTGGTGGGGTGGGGTTTGGGGGAAGTCAACAGACAACGGGATAGGGAACAATAAATAAAAATTGTAATAAAACTACTTCCATGCACTCGCCACATCATCAACTCGGATCTTCTGAAATAGCAGCTTCCTCTACTTCCTCATTTACAACAAGGGGTGGTGATGGACAGCGTTTCTGAATTAAGCAGAGTACTCTCACCCAGTCAAGAGATCAGGGCTAGATCCAACACCGTTTTTTAGCTCATTGCACCATCCCAGTTTCAGAACCTGGCTGTATGCAAATTAGTCTGTCCCTGGCCCAGTGCATCATGGGAACAGGGCAGACCAGACTACAAAAGCCAATTCTTACACTGGGAAGGAAACAAGCTTCCGGGGACCGGTTTCTGGCATTTCAGCCGTCTTCGGCCCGGCTTGCTTGAATCCTGATGGTGCAATGAGCAAGGGACTCACATCTGAGTATACCCTTCCACGCTTAGGGTGGACAAAATAATTTACAACAAGGGGTGGTGATGGACAGAGTCTCTGAATTAAGCAGAGTACTCTCACCCAGTCAAGAGATCAGGGCTAGATCCAACACCGTTTTTTAGCTCATTGCACCATCCCAGTTTCAGAACCTGGCTGTATGCAAATTAGTCTGTCCCTGGCCCAGTGCATCATGGGATAATTTACAACAAGGGGTGGTGATGGACAGAGTCTCTGAATTAAGCAGAGTACTCTCACCCAGTCAAGAGATCAGGGCTAGATCCAACACCGTTTTTTAGCTCATTGCACCATCCCAGTTTCAGAACCTGGCTGTATGCAAATTAGTCTGTCCCTGGCCCAGTGCATCATGGGAACAGGGCAGACCAGACTACAAAAGCCAATTCTTACACTGGGAAGGAAACAAGCTTCCGGGGACCCTAAGCGTGGAAGGGTATACTCAGACATGAGTCCCTTGCTCATTGCACCATCAGGATTCAAGCAAGCCGGGCCGAAGACGGCTGTAATGCCAGAAACCGGTCCTCGGAAGCTTGTTTCCTTCCCAGTGTAAGAATTGGCTTTTGTAATTTGGTTTGCCCTGTTCCCATCATGCACTGGGACAGGAACAGACTAATTTGCATACAGCCAGGTTCTGAAACTGGGATGGTGCAATGAGCTAAAAAACGGTGTTGGATCTAGCCCTGATCTCTTGACTGGGTGAGAGTATTCTGCTTAATTCAGAGACTCTGTCCCTCACCACCCCTTGTTGTAAATAATTTTGTCCACCCTAAGCGTGGAAGGGTATACTCAGACATGAGTCCCTTGCTCATTGCACCATCAGGATTCAAGCAAGCCGGGCCGAAGACGGCTGTAATGCCAGAAACCGGTCCCCGGAAGCTTGTTTCCTTCCCAGTGTAAGAATTGGCTTTTGTAGTTTGGTTTGCCCTGTTCCCATCATGCACTGGGACAGGAACAGACTAATTTGCATACAGCCAGGTTCTGAAACTGGGATGGTGCAATGAGCTAAAAAACGGTGTTGGATCTAGCCCTGATCTCTTGACTGGGTGAGAGTATTCTGCTTAATTCAGAGACTCTGTCCCTCATCACCCTTTGTTGTAAATAATTTTGTCCACCCTAAGCGTGGAAGGGTATACTCAGACATGAGTCCCTTGCTCATTGCACCATCAGGATTCAAGCAAGCCGGGCGGAAGACGGCTGTAATGCCAGAAACCGGTCCCCGGAAGCTTGTTTCCTTCCCAGTGTAAGAATTGGCTTTTGTAGTTTGGTTTGCCCTGTTCCCATCATGCACTGGGACAGGAACAGACTAATTTGCATACAGCCAGGTTCTGAAACTGGGATGGTGCAATGAGCTAAAAAACGGTGTTGGATCTAGCCCTGATCTCTTGACTGGGTGAGAGTATTCTGCTTAATTCAGAGACTCTGTCCCTCACCACCCCTTGTTGTAAATAATTTTGTCCACCCTAAGCGTGGAAGGGTATACTCAGACATGAGTCCCTTGCTCATTGCACCATCAGGATTCAAGCAAGCCGGGCCGAAGACGGCTGTATTGCCAGAAACCGGTCCCCGGAAGCTTGTTTCCTTCCCAGTGTAAGAATTGGCTTTTGTAGTTTGGTTTGCCCTGTTCCCATCATGCACTGGGACAGGAACAGACTAATTTGCATACAGCCAGGTTCTGAAACTGGGATGGTGCAATGAGCTAAAAAACGGTGTTGGATCTAGCCCTGATCTCTTGACTGGGTGAGAGTATTCTGATTAATTCAGAGACTCTGTCCCTCACCACCCCTTGTTGTAAATAATTTTGTCCACCCTAAGCGTGGATGGGTATACTCAGACATGAGTCCCTTGCTCATTGCACCATCAGGATTCAAGCAAGCCGGGCCGAAGACGGCTGTAATGCCAGAAACCGGTCCCGGAAGCTTGTTTCCTTCCCAGTGTAAGAATTGGCTTTTGTAGTTTGGTTTGCCCTGTTCCCATCATGCACTGGGACAGGAACAGACTAATTTGCATACAGCCAGGTTCTGAAACTGGGATGGTGCAATGAGCTAAAAAACGGTGTTGGATCTAGCCCTGATCTCTTGACTGGGTGAGAGTATTCTGCTTAATTCAGAGACTCTGTCCCTCACCACCCCTTGTTGTAAATAATTTTGTCCACCCTAAGCGTGGAAGGGTATACTCAGACATGAGTTCCTTGCTCATTGCACCATCAGGATTCAAGCAAGCCGGGCCGAAGACAGCTGTAATGCCAGAAACCGGTCCCCGGAAGCTTGTTTCCTTCCCAGTGTAAGAATTGGCTTTTGTAGTTTGGTTTGCCCTGTTCCCATCATGCACTGGGACAGGAACAGACTAATTTGCATACAGCCAGGTTCTGAAACTGGGATGGTGCAATGAGCTAAAAAACGGTGTTGGATCTAGCCCTGATCTCTTGACTGGGTGAGAGTTTTCTGCTTAATTCAGAGACTCTGTCCCTCACCACCCCTTGTTGTAAATAATTTTGTCCACCCTAAGCGTGGAAGGGTATACTCAGACATGAGTCCCTTGCTCATTGCACCATCAGGATTCAAGCAAGCCGGGCCGAAGACGGCTGTAATGCCAGAAACCGGTCCCCGGAAGCTTGTTTCCTTCCCAGTGTAAGAATTGGCTTTTGTAGTTTGGTTTGCCCTGTTCCCATCATGCACTGGGACAGGAACAGACTAATTTGCATACAGCCAGGTTCTGAAACTGGGATGGTGCAATGAGCTAAAAAACGGTGTTGGATCTAGCCCTGATCTCTTGACTGGGTGAGAGTATTCTGCTTAATTCAGAGACTCTGTCCCTCACCACCCCTTGTTGTAAATAATTTTGTCCACCCTAAGCGTGGAAGGGTATACTCAGACATGAGTCCCTTGCTCATTGCACCATCAGGATTCAAGCAAGCCGGGCCGAAGACGGCTGTAATGCCAGAAACCGGTCCCCGGAAGCTTGTTTCCTTCCCAGTGTAAGAATTGGCTTTTGTAGTTTGGTTTGCCCTGTTCCCATCATGCACTGGGACAGGAACAGACTAATTTGCATACAGCCAGGTTCTGAAACTGGGATGGTGCAATGAGCTAAAAAACGGTGTTGGATCTAGCCCTGATCTCTTGACTGGGTGAGAGTATTCTGCTTAATTCAGAGACTCTGTCCCTCACCACCCCTTGTTGTAAATAATTTTGTCCACCCTAAGCGTGGAAGGGTATACTCAGACATGAGTCCCTTGCTCATTGCACCATCAGGATTCAAGCAAGCCGGGCCGAAGACGGCTGTAATGCCAGAAACCGGTCCCCGGAAGCTTGTTTCCTTCCCAGTGTAAGAATTGGCTTTTGTAGTTTGGTTTGCCCTGTTCCCATCATGCACTGGGACAGGAACAGACTAATTTGCATACAGCCAGATTCTGAAACTGGGATGGTGCAATGAGCTAAAAAACGGTGTTGGATCTAGCCCTGATCTCTTGACTGGGTGAGAGTATTCTGCTTAATTCAGAGACTCTGTCCCTCACCACCCCTTGTTGTAAATAATTTTGTCCACCCTAAGCGTGGAAGGGTATACTCAGACATGAGTCCCTTGCTCATTGCACCATCAGGATTCAAGCAAGCCGGGCCGAAGACGGCTGTAATGCCAGAAACCGGTCCCCGGAAGCTTGTTTCCTTCCCAGTGTAAGAATTGGCTTTTGTAGTTTGGTTTGCCCTGTTCCCATCATGCACTGGGACAGGAACAGACTAATTTGCATACAGCCAGGTTCTAAAACTGGGATGGTGCAATGAGCTAAAAAACGGTGTTGGATCTAGCCCTGATCTCTTGACTGGGTGAGAGTATTCTGCTTAATTCAGAGACTCTGTCCCTCACCACCCCTTGTTGTAAATAATCCTCTACTTCCTCAGCATGAAGCTCAATCTCCTGAACTGCTCCTAGGTTGGGAGTAATTACTGTTGTTGGTTGCAGCTGTTGTTTTTGTCCACTTATCTGTGATTCCTGCAACAATTGGGTACTACTTTGCTAAAGAGATAAGTCAACGTCACTGCTTATTGGCATTCCAGTGATTAGACTGGCTGCCTCTGTGACAAACATGGGCTTTGGCCAAGGTTGGGGTGGGTCCAATGATGCGTGGGTGCTGCTCCCAGCTATTTAGCCAAAGGCCAGTGTGGCAAGCACAGTTTTGTTTCCTCAAAAGGGTCTGGGTCAACATGCAAGTGGTGGTAAGCTTCTTCTTCTTCTCACTGGCCACTTTCTTGGTAGCACCTTTCTTTGGGGCTTTTTGAAGCTTTCAATCAGCAGTGGCACTTAGCTTCACAAGTTGAAGCGATGTCTGCATGATGTGTGGGTCAGGAGTCATGTTGTTCACAAGCCTTCTGTCTGGCGGTGCTCTCTGTGATGTTGTCTCTTGTGTATCTGAAAGAAAAGAAGCAAGAAGAACGTAAGTGAAACATGGTATTCTTGCAGTTCAATTAGTAGCACAAACAAACAATATCATTCAGTGTGGTCACTGGTTTCTCTCTTTATAAATAATTAACAATACACTATATCCATTTGTACAATGGAAAACAACGTCAACATAAACTTTCATGATGTATACTCAGAAGGTGAAGAAAGAACAACAACAAACCCGGATGTTACCGTTTGCTGACAAATGGCAAAATAATAATCCTTAGACAATGAATTCTGTTGTGCACCTATAGCAGACATGGGGTTGATTCATTGATGCCAAATGTTATGAAAATGGTAAAAAAAAATGAAAAAATGTACATTAAAAAAAACATTTCAAATTGTAAAACGATACAAAATTTAAATAAAAAATATCAAAATTAACAGATCATTAAAATAATACTTTAATAAAATTCTATCTCATTAATCAACCATCCATTCAAGCAGATAGCAATGGGCCACTGGCTTGTTGCACAAAATGGCTGCCTGCCATTGCCACAAGGTCAGCAACAGCAACACTGAGCAAGAAGGCATTGGGACAAAGGACAAGATATGCAGGTCTATGGCCAAAGCACACTGGCTTGCTATGCAAAATGGCCACAAGCTATATGGTCACAACAAAAAAACAAGCAAGAGGTTATGGGGAACAAACTAAGAAGTAACAAGAGTGTTCTGAGCACACCAGGTTTCTCAAAATTAAACGTGTTAATCTGTTTCTGCTGATGTGCTGCACCTAATAGAGTATACCCTAATACTCAAATTTAAACAATGAAAAAGTGGCTGGTCAACGGGACTGTCGATGGGCTTTACTGGGGCTCCAGTATATGCCAATACTTACATGGCAAAATTTGAGGAAGATCATATTTTCAGTCACAAGGAGTGGACTGACAACTTGGAATTTTTTTGTCGTTTCATCGATGACATTTTTTTAATATGGTCCGGTTCGGAAACACAACTGGTGAATAACATATTGAACTTGAACATGAAGAATCCACGAATTCAAGTGACATATACCACAAGCAGAACAAGAATAGCATATCTAGATGTAAATGTAGAACTAGAAGGAGAACATATTACAACCACACTTCATCGAAAAGCAACAGATAAAAACAGTATGCTACATTTCCAAAGTTTCCACCCTCAAAATCTGCTAAGAAATCTACCATATTCACAATTTTTAAGACTGAGGAGAATAGTGACAAAACAAGAAAAATGTATAGAATACATCAATGAGTACAAGGGGAATTACAAAAGGAGAGGATATCCTGAAAGATTATTGGAAGAAGCACAGACTAAAGCACTAAAAGAGGATCGAAGTATTTTATTGCTGAACAAAGAAAAGATTGAACAAAAACGTAACGTGTTTGTCTCCAAATATTCGATCAACTCCCAGAAAATCAAGAATATCATAAATAAAAGATGGGAACTGTTGCAACAGGAAGTTGATTTTCACGATATTTTCTTGGACAAACCTTTATTTGCCTATACTCGCTCTAAAAACATCAAAGAAATACTCAGAGAAACAGAAATACAAAAAAAGAAGGTCCATAAAGGAATGCGCAGATGTGCAAATTGCGTGCATTGTAATAATGCAATCACAGGAAATGTGATTTCTCATACACAGACAGGAAAATCCATTAGATTGAAGTTCGAAGGTGATTGTAATACAAACCAAGTCATATATACCATCAAGTGTCCATGTGGGCTACTTTATGTAGGAAAAACAGAGCGCAAAATAAAAATTCGAATCTCTGAGCATAAAAGCAGTATACGTAACAAGTCGACAACATCCCCTTTAGCAATACATTGGCAAGAAAAACACCACACTATAGCGCAGCTGAGATTCCAAATACATGAGGTAGTGTCATCTCAAGAAGGCATTCATATGAATAAAAAACTATTGCAGAGAGAAATTTATTGGGTTAAAATGCTTGATACTCTGACCCCAGGGGGGCTTAATGATCGTATTGAACTCAGTAGCTATTTGTGAATATGTTGAGTAACTATGTTTCACTGAGAGTCTGAAGTGGTAACAATGACATGTTTTATCAATTCATTTCTTATAAATTTATTTCTGTTTTCATTCATCTTGACCCACATATTTCACTTTTTGTTTTCATCACGTTATTTTGGTTTTTTTCGATTGAAAAGTGTGCCTTCTTGATAGCAGCTTGACTGATAAATGTTTTGACTCTGCATTACTTTGCACATGGCTTCTGTTTGCACAGTGTGTTGGATAAAGTTACCATTGATTTATTACGTAGCGAGTGGAAATAGTCAGAGGAGTTTAGATTGGCTGACACTCTGGGCGAGGAACCAATAGGTAGGTCTGTAAGTCCGGTTAAATCCGGAAGTGTTTTCTGCAACTGAGCGCGTTCACTGGATTGTCAACATCGGAACAAAGGGAGAAAGCGGGTGATTTGGACGAGAGAAAGCGGAGTTCATAAGGAGGTGAGAATATAGGAGCCAAATCCACATATACAGTTGTTTACCCGTGATTTAAACACTTCATAGTGATTGGTTCTTGTTGGTAATCTTGACAGTGCACGCCAGCGTCGTGTACTAGGAAGGAGGAGTTGTTTGTTGATAAACATTCAGAGTGGAAACGGATAGAGGTCATGAGAAGATCTTGAACAGCAGATATTGAAGTTGTCTCGTTATTTTTCACCAGGTATGATTTGTCTAGAGCTTAGTAGTGTTTCATTTTGAAGCATTTAGTTTACGATTTTTACAAGCCAACTTGGAAAATATTTATATTACAGAACTCGGATACCGCCTAGTGTTGACTATAGAAGTTACGGATCATTCAGAGGGTGTGGCCCTCAACCAATGGTGTGAGTGATTACACGATCTTTTTTACACACTGCACTAACGGTGTTTTTTTGGTGAAGGATATTCTTTCAGTACACCTATTTTTTAACATGTTATATTGTTACCATTGTTTTTAACTTACTGATGTGCCTGTATATATTTATTTATTTACAGTGTTGCCCCTGACGAAGGGACCTACAAGTCGTCCCGAAATGCATTGGGCTATTGACAACTGAACCTAGGGCTGATTGTTTCATTTATATATTGAATGATGTATTTTTGAAAAATGTTTTTGAATAATGCTCTTACAAATATAGATTTGTGTAAAAAAACGAATTGTATTTCATTGTATATGATGAAAATGACTGTGAATTAACAGGAATAAATAGTACCAGAAAAAGTTGTAGATCATTATAAATTCTTTTTGGTTGTGCGCAGCTAAGTCTGAGTCAACAGTCCTGTTGACCAGCCACTTTTTCATTGAACAAACTAAGAAGAACACATTCAGGCCTATGGGGAAAGCTCATTGTCTGGCTACACAAAATGGCGCCAAGCCACAAGGCCATTGGTTTTTATTTTAATCCAATGCCATCCATGGCCTAGATGATATTTCAAATTAACAGACACCGGAGAGGCTAGCACTGGGCCTACTGGCTAGCAGTCCTATTCCATTGGCAGATTAGTCCACATAGTGCAGTGGTTCCCAAACTTTTTTGACCCATGGCTCCCTGGACCTATTTGTCAGTTGGCCGTGGCTCCCCACCATTTTTTTCACCATTCTGTGAGCCTGTTGCACAGCAGCAAGGCCGGCTTTAGCACTGGTGGCGCCAAGTGCGGCAATGTTTTTTGGCACCCCTCCTCCCAATGACCACTTCCGCCATGGATTCCCTCCCTACTACCCTTTAACAGTCTCCATAACCACTCTCTCTCAGATGCATTCAATACATTTTATAGTGTCACTCATAAAAGTTGTTACATTTTAAATTCAGAGTTTGTGCTTCTCCAGACCAAGTACTCTTCAACTGTCCTGCCTACCAATATGGATGACATGTACATTCACCCCTTGTTATCCTTTGTCTTATGTTACATGTCCTATACACTGATTTGCACACCTATGATTGAAAGCCTCACAAGAGTATGGTTATGAGCTCAGGCTTTGGTTATGAGCTCAGGCTATGGTTATACCACAAGGAAACTAGCTGTGCGGCTGGATTGCATAAGGAATGAGCTATTAAGGCGCACCTTACAATGACAGTCTGTGAAGACTTGACCTCATTGCTTGTGCCCCATTACAACCCTTAGCACGACTGGCGCTGCACTTGTGCTGATGATAACACTCATCAATAGCACTTTGTGTAAATGGCCTTCCCCACTCTAACGTGCTCCGTTTTTACAGTAAAAATAATGCTGGTGATACGTGTGTAAATGCCAAACTTTCGTTTTACACCCATATCACCAGCATTATGTTTACTGTAAAAACGGAGCACGTTAGAAATCCGACATAAAACATAACCCAAGTCAAGGCCTTCCTCTCGCTGAGAGAAGGCCTTGGCTTGGCTTATATTTTATATCAGATTTCTAATGTGCTCCGTTTTTACAGTAAAAATAATGCTGGTGATATGGGGGTAAATGCCCAACCTTCGTTTTACACACGTATCACCAACATTATGTTTACTCTTAAAACAGAGCACTTAGAAATCAGAGACGCACGTCCAGCGGAAGTGCGCTCTTGGGACAAACCATGTCCCAGATTTTTGCAGGTGGGACATATTTTGACTGCAGAACCTTCCACATTGTGGTCGCGGCGCCCCTGGCTCCTCATTACAGCGCACCGGGGTGCCGCGGCGCACAGTTTGGGAACCACGGACATAGTGTATTAAAATAATACAGCAAATGTATTAAAAAAACGCATAGAAAATTTACTATCCTATGCAACATTTTTCCTTCTCAAAAGAAGAAAAATCACATGCAAAAAAACAACGAACAGAAAGAAGGCATGGTCACAAACAAAGAACACATGCAGGCGTTTGGCAAAAGCACATTGTCTTCCTACCTTAAATGTCCCCCAACCAAATGATCAGAACAACAACAACCAGGAAGAAGGTATGGCCATAACAAAGAAGACATGTAGGCCTATGGCGAAAAGTATACTGGCTAGATACACATATTGTCTGCCGACCACATGGTAACAACAACAAGCAGGAGACCGGGAAAACAAAGAACACATGCAGGCCTATTAACACTGGCTATACAAAATGGCCTCTGGCCACATGGGGGGAAAAAGCCAAACAGTGGCCTATTGCAAACCATTTGGCTCACCGGCCAGACAAAGGAGGCATTGGTCACACAGGGAACACAGAATTAATTCAGAAGTGCCAGAAATGAAAATTAAGACGGCTAAAAATGGTTACAACAACACACATCCTTAAAAGTCATTGCCCCACCTAAACACTGTTTGCAGGAAGAAAAGAAAATGAAATACCATAAAAACACGTTTTATATTTGAATCCAACCCCATCCATGGCCTAAATGTTGTTTCCATTCAACAGACACCAGTGAAACAGTTGTTTTATGCACCCATGATCACACCCATTCTGAATGCCTCCACCTCTTATGCAACCTTCCCAAATGCTTGAAAATGCGCAACTGTTCACCCATTGCTGAAGAAACACTCCATGGACCCTTCAACTTTCGTTAAGTACAGATTGATTTCTTGGCTACTGCTTCTGGCCAAGGTCTTAGAGAAAATCCGCAATAGATGCCTCACTGAATATCTCACTGACCACCGACGACTCAACACTACAGATGATGTTCACATGATTTTGGGTGGAGGAGACACGGCTGCCTTCATCCACCTGGACCTTTGCTCAGCTTTTGACACATTCTTCCACTACATCCTCATCCAACACCTACAGAACAGTAGAATCCAAAGATAAATACTGCCATAATGACAATACCGGCGAAGGAAAGGTAAGTTGTCTATATGTATTTATAGCTCCATGGTAGACAAGTACTTCCTCAGCCAACACAAACCGTTGTCTGAATGCCTCCGTCCTACAAACCATAACATTCCATAACCTCACCTCATTACATAGAAACAACAGAATCCCTGGGAGAGAATGATGCCAAGGAAACAACAGCCACCACATTCTACTCCCAGTCCTCCATTTCTTTCTTTCTTCTCAAACAAAAAATAAAAAAACACGTAAAAAACACAACACTTCCCAACATAAAAATGCAAATATGTAGTAAATAGAAAATTATTCGCTAAATTTACAAGGAATACCTCTGGTTCTTGAGCTCCTCCTGAGAACATTACCATTGGACACACGCCTTCCCTCATCACCACTGTGACTGGGTACAAAATCACCCCAACACCATCAGACACCCCCCTTCCTCATTCGATACTCTGACAATTTTTCTGAGATTCCACCAATGCCCTCCAATAACTTGAACAGCATTGTTTCCCATTTTTATGACAGTGGTGGGTGTACCAAACTTTTTTGGGCCCTTTTTCACATGAACAGGTGACTTGATGCGAACTATGTCACCCTCAGCAAAAAGAACCAACTTAGTTAACTTTTATGATCATACCAGTTTTTCTGTATGACTTGAGTTTTCCGCACATTATCCTTCACAATTTCCATAAGACTCAAAACATCATAATCAGATTTGAGCCACGCTGGTCTAAAGCTGGTATTCACTCTCCTACCTCTCAACAACTCGAAGGGAGATACCTTGGTGGTAGAGTGTGGCATAGTTATATAAAACCACAGCATGCTGTCCAAGGACTTACTAACATCATGATTACCTGACTTAGCCCACTTCAAACACTCACCCACAACTCTGTTTATCTTCTCCATGAGACCATTGGTTTGCGGGTGTTAAAGGTAGCTCCTCACATGTGGAGGAGTGTGGCTTAATGGTTAGAGCGGCAGACCCTGATGCAGAGTTCTGGCCAGGGGACCAGGGTTCGATTCCCGCCTCGGCGGGTCTCGGGCTCAATTTCCTCGGACCTGTTAATTCTCGCCTCGGTGCCTATTCTAATCACGGGCCCCACGCTGAAACTCTGGGCAATAGCTTGCTTAGCCTCCACACCGGCCCCAACAGCGGTAAGGATGCCTGGCTTCACACTGGGGGTGCCCAGGAGTGGACACTTCACAGGGAAAGCCAGGAGGGGTTCCACAGCGGTATGAGTATCAGCGCCAGGAAGCCAAATAGGCGACACCGCAAGGTGACCGTCTGGTGACAGTGCGCTCTATAAATACCATGACATTTACATTACATTTACATGCTTTACCCCATACACATCCACAAAAATCTGAAATTCTTTGCTCAAGAATTGAGTCCTATTATCAGAGACAAGAGCTTCTGGAAATCCTTTCCTCATATATATTTCTTTAAGGAACAACACATCACTCAATGCACTAGGTTATTTGACTAGCTTGATCTCTGGCCACTTGGATGCATTGTCTACCAAAACTAAAATATACCTGAACCACCTGTCAAGACCCAGTGACCAGAAGGACAGGTAGTAGAGGAGGAGTTACTATTTTCAAGTTTTTGTCTGCACATCCGCACACCACACAATTTTCAACTACATCTTCAGTGACTTTAGTGTCCATACCAGGCCACCAGAATCCTTCACAGCTGCGTTGTTTAGTGAGCGTCACACCAATTTGACCCTCATGAGCATTTGATATGATGATCTGGCTTGTTGAATGAGGGGGAATACGTTTGTCAGAGCATAACAACACTCCATCTTCCAAAGATATCTCAGATTCAACATAACAATAAAGCTGTACAATAAGGGACAATACTCTCTCTCTAGGCCAAGACTTTTTGGACAAATCATAAACTTGTAACAACGCGTCTTTCTTCAAAGTATTCTTACAGTCTTGTTCTGAACCTACGCTGAGCACAGGTATCTCTAACGCAGCAACAAAACAGTCTTCCGTGTCCTCATCACACAGTTCATGAAACTCCAAAGCCTCACTTTCGTCACATCTCAGAGGAAAGCGGGAAAGAAAATCGTCTAATCCATTCTTCCCACCAGAGATGTGTGACACATCAAATTGATTTTGCATCAACCTAGAAACCATCCTTACAATCCTAGGAGTGCAGCATTTGATAGCACCAGCACCAAATATGCTAACTAGGCTTATGATCTGTCCGTAGACAGAACCATCTACCCCACACATATGGGCCAAGCTTCACCACTGCCCACAAACAAGCTAGTAGCTCCTTCTCAATGATGAGGTACTATAGTTCTGCATCTCTAGGTCCTCTTGAAGCAAAACCTACAGTATTTTCTTCTTCCCCATTACCTTGGGTCAAAACGGCACCCAACCAACCTGCCTGGTATCAACAGTAATACAGCAGGATAGCTCAGGATCGAAAGGCTTAAGATTTCTACTCTTGCTCAGACATATTTTGACTAGTTCAAAAGGAGAGGCACATTTCTGAGCAAATTACTGATAGGACTCACAATGGTTGCAATATCAGGTACAAAGCGTGAGTAATACTTAAAGAGTTCCAGCAAGATTTGACATCTAGGGCCAGATGTAGGTAAATTCTGTTTTCTGACTCTTAAATACCGACTCATACCGAATCGGTATTTCAGAATCGGAATGTAGGTAAAAATTCGGAAAAAATTACCGATTTGGAAACACTCGGAATATGTAATCGGTATTTACCGAATCCTTTTTTTCCGAATCGGTAAATACCGAATCGGTAATACCCATTCATTCCTATGGTCCTCCTGGCCCATAGGAATGAATGTGAATTACCGAATCGGTATTTACCAAATCGGTAAATACCGATTCGGTAAATACCGATTCGGTAATTTTAAAAATAACCCATGTGAGCCTGTGAACCAATCAGGAACACCCACCACACCCCACAACAAAGCCACAGAGGAACCAACCAATCAGATGCAACCACCCCTCCCCAGTACCTGGGAGTGGCCACACCCATGCAGGTGCAGAGCAACTGAACTGTTTGGAAAGCAGGAGGAAACAGAGAGGAGCAGGCTTCCCTGAGCATACCTGATTAGCAGAATGGAGTCCCAGGATGGCCAGAAGGATGCAGCTGAGCACAGGAGGAAAATCAAATTCAGCCCAGCAGAACTGCAGGTGTTGGTTGAGGAGGTGGTTAAACACCACACCCAAATCTTTGGAAAACAGTGTCTGCATGTTGCAGAGTCTGTCAAACGTAACACCTGGCTTGACATCCAGTCCAAGGTCAATGCCATTGGGGTCATAAACAGGGACATAGATGACCTCAAAAAAAGATGGTACGATCTGCGGATCATCACCAAGAAAAAACTTGCAGCACAGAGAAAAGAAGCTGGAGCCACAGGTGGAGGGAAAAACAGAGCACCAAGACTGACAGACCGTGAGGTGCTGGTAGAATCCACCCTGGAGACGGAAAGTATACATGGGATTGGGGACGCTGACAGCTCTGCCAGAGCTGCAAAGAAACAAGGTAAGATGCATGAACATTAATCCCCACCCATTTCCCTGTCCCCCTTCCCCACTGTGTGTGTCATCATCACACTCCAGAACAGGTGTCACTTACGTCCAGCAATGCATCATGGTAGACGTAGTCATAGGTACATACATCAATGCAGTCACCATAGTATTCAGCAAGGCATGCCACACACTACTACCAGAAGCTGATGAAGACTAGACAATTGTGTGATAGAAATGTGATTTAATTATTACACACAGGTGAACTACACCACTGACCCAATGTCCATATCTGTCCACAGGAGAGTCATCGCGCAGTAAAGCACAGGAAAGGGAGGAGAGGGCACTGACAACTAAGAAGTGGTAGAAGACAAAAGAAAGAGCAGGTCATAGCGCTGTTCAGAAAGACAACACCACAGCGCAGGAAGCCACTACACCTGAGCGACCCACCTCACCACAGCCTCAGTCACCTCTGTTGTTTGGGACACAAGAGTTGGAACCAGCAGCACTTTCACCAACACCAACATCACAGTCATCTGTGCAGGGAAGGGCAAGGAGGCTTGATGTGCCCCCTCTCAGGATTCTGCAAAAGTCAGATGAGGAAGATGAGGAGGGTGTCATTCCAAGTAATCCACCTGTGGCTGACAACGCTGGGCAGCAGACTGCCTCAGCAGCTGTGCGGGCCAGTGTCCGAGGCCACAGGAGAGAGGTGAAGGCCAGGATGGAGAGGGGGTCTTCTGTGGTCTTGAGGCCACCATGATAAAAGTCCAGCGCCTGCAGGCAAAGGCACTGTTAGCAGTTCACATGCAGGTGCGCAGTATAAATTGCAAGATGTCAAACATAGACCAGGGCATTGGCAACATGACTGAGAGCATGCAGTCCATGGCAAAGGGGATGACAGACATGACACAGTGCATGAGTGCTCTCTGCGACAAATTAGATAGAGACCACCACGAGAGGCGCAGGGATCATCAGTGTATGCGGCAACAGTCAAAAGCCTTGAACCGCTTTGCTACAGCAACCTCCCTGCTGTGCCGGCGTTCCGTCGCCATGCTGGATGGAATTGTGCACTGCTGCACGGATTTGTCAAGGGGGATGGGGAGAGTCACCTCTGCCATGGAACTGATGCTCACAAACCAGGCAGCCACTGCTGGAGACACAGGTGTCCGGGAAACAGAAGACTCCACCAGCAGGAGTGGCTCTAGCACTCCTGTCTCAGACATGCGTAGGAGCAGCAGGCGCCAATCTGCTGATGTTGAGACCCAGCCTCGTGCATCCTGCTCTGTAGTGCGTGGGCGCAAATGTTGAAAATGCCCTCAACCCACAGGACAGGTCACGGTGAGGTTAACTGTGACCACCCAGTCAGAAAAATAGACATTGTAGTGGCATGGTGTGGTATCATTTAAATGCCGTAGTGACAATTAAACTACGTACTTCAAATACTAAGCCTGTCTGTGTCTCCTTACTTACTTAGAAATTTCGGTGTGCGATCTCTGCCCGTCTCAGTCTCCCATCTGTTGCTGGTGCTGCTCCTGTTGCATAGGGATTTGCTTGTTCTGTGTCATCATCAATGTCCTCATGATGTGTGATCTCCACCTCTGTGCCTTCCATGCTGGCAAGATTGTGCAACATGGCACAGGTCGCTATCCTTTTTTGCAGCACAGGATTGGAGTATACTGGCATGCACCTCCACTCTTGTGGAGGCAGCGGAATCTGCTTTTGATGAGTCCAAATGTGCGTTCAACAACGTTGCGAGTCGATCTGTGAGCCACATTGTAACGCCTCTCACTCCTGGTAGATGGATTGAGGTAGGGGGGGAGCACAAAGGACCGCAGGGCATATGCGCAATCGCCTAGGTGGAAAAGAGAGTGCCATTAGTTACATACTCATGATACATTCATCTGCTATAACTATCAGGGTGTGTCACAGTCATTTACGTAGCAGGTATCCTTCCTCAGACTATCCAGCAACAAGGCATGTGTATATTCCACTGTTCTAGAATATGTAGGAATCGTGGGTACTCCCAGGGAATTTAGCCACAATGTCTGTAATGATGTTGCCAGCGTTGCATATCACCTGCACATTGATGGAGTGCGTTGACTTCCGGTTCCTGTATATGTGTTCTGTGGTTGCAGGTGGGCAGAGTGGGATGTTGGTGCCATCTATGCAGCCTATCACGTGAGGGAAGTGTGCCAGTTGATATAAATCTGTTTTTGTATTCGCAAGTTCCGCAGGTGTGTCAGGGAACCGAATATAATATTGCATTCTGTGCATCATGGCCTCAAGGAACTTCCTAAAGAAACGGGACAGGCAGCTCTGGGACACACCACCTACTGCAGCAATCACGCTCTGGTAACTTCCGGAGGCAAGCAGGTGTAGGCTACACAGCACCTGAACATGGGGTAGGATGGTGTGTGCCCTTGGTGTTGGGTGATCCAGGAGTGGGTGCAGGTCCCTAATCAAGTCCAGGATGGTTCTGGGGTGTAGCCTGTACCTTTGCAGTATCTCTGGGTCAGTCAATTGGAAGAGTGTTATCCCCTGCCTGTACACTTGCTCCTCCCTTCTCCATACCGTCTCTCCTGCTGCCTGTAGCCGTAGCCACCTTGCTATGACGTAGAATGCCGCCATTCTGGTTACACTGTTGCATTTTGGGTCCTTATATTATAGCCTGCACCTGGTTACCACCTGCTTTCAATCCATGGTAAATACCGACTCTTAAATACCGAATTTCATGGAATACGGTATTTTTTTGGTTTCCTACATCTCCATAGACATTTTTTACCATTTCTTATTTACCTATTCGGTAAATAAGAAATCGGTAACTAAGAATTCAGTATATTCTGATTCGGTAAAATACCGACTCATATTTTCCGAATCAGTAGATTTTTGACTCCTATATCTCCTTTTCCAACTACTGGTCGGTAACGGCCAAAATTACCGAATTTCGGCCGTTACCGACCGGTATTGGGCTACCTACATCGGGATGTAGTTCATTTTGATGATAGGAACTGGCCAAGTCAAGTTTTGAGAAAAATCTAGCTCCCAGATTTCTTTTTTGAGAGACCTCAAATCAACACACACATGTAACCGCCCACACCTCTTATGTGCCACAACAAGGGGAGACAACCGCAAGGATGACTCAGTAGGTTCAATAAGAAGAGAGACAATACTAAAAGGAATTTCCCCTTAACTTGTGTTTTACAGGAACGGCACCCTTCTTCACTATAATTTTATGTTTGAATCCACAAATTTTTCCTGATGCAGAGTAAAAACATTTTTCCAGTTATGCCCTGCTTCATAACAATCAACCACCAAGACCTGTTCTTTGGCACCAGGACTTAGTACCATCCCAAACAACCCCTGATTGAACGAAACTAAAATATTTAGAACTTAGACCACAACATAGACCTTACCCTTGATCATTCTCCCTTTGAACACGAGTATGTCTTCTATATAACCCGGGAGATCAATCTTGCATCCATCATAAGAAACTGGAGATCGGACTGGAGGGCTCAATTATTTTATTTATTTATTTATTCTCGATCACACGATGTTTCCTCAAACACTTTTTTCGTGATTATCATTATTCTGGCACCCAAATCCACTAATAATTTGAGAACGTTCCCTCCAACACTCACTTTGACAATGGGATCAACACCGCATGAAGGGTCACCCACAACAGGTTCACTTTCCTCAGATGAGGTGACCATCTGCAGATCCGTGACCCCAGAAATGACTTCTGAATCTGACTGCTCATCAGACTCAACCACACACGTCACCGTTTTCTTTTTACCCTTTTTTAAGCACACTGGCAAAATGCCCTGTTTTCCTGCAAAAATTCCACACCACATTGTCAGTGGGACATCTGCTCCCTTTAGGATGTGGAGCATTTCCACACTGAAAACACATGCTGTCGGAGGTGAGATTCACATGATTACTCTTGACTTTGCTATTAATTACAGTGTTGTTGCGAAAGTTCCTTGGTCTAGATCTGCTACTCCCTACAGCATTTATAGCTTCAGTGGGTTTGTCATCTAACTCCTATGGTTTCCTCCAATGAGGGATTTCCCATTGCTAAATGTTTTTGTCTAATTTGCTGGTCCTTGCACTGGCATACAAGCCAATCCCTTATAAGGTGGTCCGTATAAAATTCTCGAGTAAGCAAACAGATGCCAGTCTACGTAACACAGATATATACAAGTCCACATCCTCACTGTCCAATTGTCTTCTCTTGAAAAACTTGTGTCTTAAGTCCAAGAGACTCTGTTGTTTGTCATATTTATTCCTAAGCTTGAGAACTGCAACCTGATATTCATCAACATTGCTACCTTCCCTATGCGTCAATTCTGGTAAATGTTTAAATATAGACCTTCCTTTAAATCCAAGGAATGAAGCCGTAAGCACTTTTTCCATTCAGCACCAAATCTCAAAGCGCCTATAGCACCAAGATGCATTTTCAACCGCACCTCCCATTTAACAGGGGGTCACTAGGATTATCTAAAAATTAATGTGGAGGGTGTGACCGCTTGCGTGGTGCACATCAGGTGAATTGTAGGAATGTTTACAAATAAATGCTTTAAGGAAAAGAGAAAACAAATTTGGCTGTTCACAGTTAAGGCAGTCAGATTAATCTATCACAATGTAAATAACAGGTAAAGTATGTAAAACATTATGGTTTAATAAATAACTTGAAACATTTGTACTCAATACTGACACAAGGCTGAAATTGAAAGATATGCGAATCACCGCAATCCACACTGCAGAAAATGAAGGTAGGTAAAAAATCCTTCACAATACAATCTTGAAAGAAGAGAATGAAAAAGGAAAAAAAAATAGGTGTGCGAATCACCGTAATCCGCTTGTAAATGAAGGATGTGTTGACAGATGTTACACTTAACTAAGTGGATTGTATTGACCAAAGTATCTCCAAATAAATGTACGATTTTCCTTTGCAGGTAAGGGCACTGTACAGCCGTTGTGTAACTCTGGACACACCCCAGAGCTTGGCACAGAGTGCAGTAGTCTTGGAAATTAAGTTACACTATGTGCAAGAAGAGCATGTCTTGGTGCCCAGCAGGTACGAGACGATGCTGACGTTGCTATGGAAGATATCAAATTATGGGGAACGATTCAGTTTAGGTTATCAGGGACCAGAATTATATTCAAAATAGTCTAACAAAAAATATGCCCCTGCACCATAAATTATACACTATTTTTTATTTTTATTTTTTATAGCAGAAGTCCCGTTTATTGACTCTACTTATCTCTTATTTTTTTGTTTGTTCTTTATATACAGTTTTTGGTTAGATATGTTTACAGTCCCTACACATAAATTTGTTTACATTCCATGTCTTAGTAATTTACACATGAATATATACACCATACACTATTTACAATTGGCAACGTAAGTACAAATCTATACAAATAATTGAATTTTCAAATTACCAACAAAAAACATATTTCTCCGGGTATTCACCCAATACCAGTTCATTTGGTTAAGGTCCTACTTGAGTGCCAATACTTCCTGATTTATTGATTGGCAAGATCTAAATTGTTGTCCTGTTAGAGTTAAGAGTCTCTTCCTTGTAGGGATAAATGTGGGAACGGGTAATCCGTCTCCACCTGTTTATTACAACATCATCCTTCCAATTTTGCTCTAGTTCTCTAAATTATAATGCCAACGCGTTTCGACCTCTGTGATAGTGGACCCCTTGAATTATGTGAGGTCTTCCTCAGGGCGCAGTCAGGAAAGCGTAGGAGAGATTTCAGTTTCACTTGTCATCTGTGGTGAAAGTATTGCACATTCTTGTGTTGTGTTGTCTTTACACGGGTGTGGCTCCTATTCAGGTTGAGGGGAATGAAAATGTCCTTATGTTCCTCTTGGTTGTGTATTTCGTACTTCTTGTATCTATGTGGGTTCAGGTATCTTTGTATAGCGGTCTTCCGACTTTCGTTTTTAATCCCGATCAGTCTTCGTCCTGGAAACGGTCTTATTTTCTTCCTTCCGCCAGCCGGTCCGCGTCTTGCGTCAATGCAATGCGCTATCACGCGAACCGGCTGGCGGAAGGAAGAAAATCGCTCTAGCCAGCCTCATCCACTCAACTCAACAACATCAATATCATTTGCTATGCCATCTAGCTCATTCTCTTCCTCATGGGCAAGATGCCCAGTACCAAGATTAAGTTCAATGCCTGCATGAATACATTTGCTAACTGTCTGAACCTGAACACTGACAAGACTAAAATTGTGATCTTTGGGAAGAGTACATCAACGTAGGACTCTACCAGAGCTACGACGCCCCCCCATCCCTACAACCCACGCTAAGAACCTCAGGATTGTCATTGACAGTAATCTAGACAGGTTTGCCCAAGTCACTGCCATCACCACCTCATCCTTTCATACCCTGAAGATGCAGAGGAAGATTTTCAAATACCCCCCCAAATCAGCACCTGGAATAACGTCACACATGCCCTTGTCATAAGCAAGTAATACTCATGCTAACAGTAATCCTATTACCTGTAGAAGCATCTAGTTTTAATATATGTTTAGTGACGTATATATGTGGGTACAATGCTGCAATTTGTGGCAAAATATGTAAGATTTTGATCTTTAGGTTTTGTTTTAGACAGAAGGTATTTATAGCTTTTAGCAACCCCTTATGTTTAGCTTGATTTTCTTTTTATTTGAAATATACTCAGTGGAATTATATATGATGAAACCTTACCAGCAAGTGCTGATCTTTTTAAAACATATCTTGGGAAGGAAAAGAGGCATAGCATTTAAAAATATAGTTTCAGGACAGAATAATTTTAATATGGTAACATCGGCTGATGAGACCCAGACGAAGTCAATCCCACTTTCTCATAAGCTCAAGGGACTTCTTGATTAAAATGTCATAGTTCATGTTGACAATCTCCTGCATGCAAGCATAGACATGGACTAGATAGGCAGCTGTTGATTCCAAAAGCATATCAGCCTTTTCTGAAACAAGATTGCTCAAAATCTAGCCTCTACTGGTATTTAGCTTGTATCCAGACATTTAGCCAAATTCTTTAGCTGTGTACTCAACAGCATCAATAGTTTTGAACAGATCCAATGACAAGATCATTGGCCCATGCCCATGAATCAATAAAATTAAAAAGTTTGCACATGAATGATGCAAGGCTGTTAGAAAAAGTCTTACATAATTCTGCTTGCTTGCTGCCTCCCCCGATGCAGGTCAGGCGATTTCTATTTTCAATTGATCAATAGAAGAATCCATAGCTGTTTTTTTTGTTCCGTTAATAATTCAGAATACAACAATTGAAAAGCTTGCAAAGTTGCTTATTTTCCAGCCACTACATGGCCCTCCTGATTCCTGATAATGGAAAAATTGTTTCTGCTAGTTCTATCTCTACCCTGTAAACCTAGAATGTACCCGAAATCTCCCTGTTCTCACAAAAGTTGCTCTTACTCTGATACGGGCTACAACTTGCCTTATCTCCAATCTTCTTTCTTAAAAACCGTCTGTAGGTAAATAAATAAGTGCCCCGAAAATAGTTTTTTTCACCAAGCACCCACCAGCTTTCTTTCATTCTTTGAGCTTGAAATATGGAAAAGGAATTTTAGTAAAGAGGCTTAAACAGCAGTAGATATGCACAACCTTAATTCTAAAAAATTTTATGTTTTCATACTAGTGCATTGATTATCATCTGTAGGTGGTCCTGTCATTGGAACCTATCAGGCTATGTGGAAATATACTAGTTTCAACTGAATTTTTTCACAGAACCTAAAATAAATATGGATAAATACAGATAACATTAGCAAAAATAAGTATGAATAAATACAGATAACATTAGCAAAAATAAGTATGGATAAATACAGACGGAAATTAAAAATAAATAAATACCATAACACCGGGTGCCCTATTTGTTGAATAGTGTAGATCAGAGTGAACCTGAGAGAGGCATTCTTCATTGCACCACAAGTAACCGAAATTGGAGCTGAACCTTCATTGTTTTCTATTAATTATTTGAGGTCCTTGCTTACAATATTTCGATACTTAAGATCCAATAATAGTTTTGGGGCGTACAGCACGTGTGTGCAGTTGATCTGTAATAACCTTCCTTGATGAAAAGAGAAATATTATTTTTTTGTTCAAATCTGTTTTTTATTAATTTTTATGTAGCAGTATATAAGGAAACAATTATTTGTAACACTTTTTTCATACAGTTAAGATTTCTGAAGAAATGCATACATATATGGTACTCATGACTTTGGTATAACATCAGACGTTATCTACACCTTTTGCAACATGAATGCCTAGCAAGTCGCGACAGTTGCTCCTTCCGAAGAAAATAAACATATACATTTCCTGACTTAAAGTTATCTCTAGGCACTATGCAGAGCTACAATACTGTATAATGAGTTATAAATTAAACAAATTAAGTGCTTTGTAAGAGTCCTTCCAGGTCTGATACATTGGGCCTATTAACAGATGAAGCAAGCATGAACAAGAACAACAAAAACAATTACCTGCCCACAGTAACTTAGTTTTCCATTTTCGCGCATGCTTGCATAGTGCGTCCTTGCTGGTGTAGTGCCCATGTTTATTCACAATCTTAATTGGTCTGTGTGTAACCATGGAATATCATGGCGTGCCCGTTAGCGCTATGTATCACTCACTACTTCTATTCACCCACGTCTCTGCTATGCGGATCCTCAGGGTCTCCCTCCTGTATATGTTGCAGTTCGTCTAAGAGGTTGTCCCTATTAGCTGCTATGGGTTCTCGATGCAATCACGTTTGATAGAGATGCTTTCTGCCTTAGCCCATGCTGACAATGAGTGTTGCTACGCCTGTGCATGTGGTGGTCCACTGCCTTCTACCGTCTAGTTAGGAGCCTTTTAGCTACTATTATCCCCAAGTCTAGGAACCTAAACACTACTTTGGTGGTAGGCAGCCTCCTGAATTGATGTAGTAGGTATACTGACCATTCAAAAGGTGGCTCATGTGGACTAGTTCAACTCCTGGTGAAGCACATCTTGGGCATGCCGCGTCTGTGCTGTTAAAATATCGATGGATCATGGCAGGCGTGAGGTAGGCACTGTGAAGGATGTACAATTGAGTTTGCCTAAACCTCATATTTTGGGGTATTCGTATAGGGGCTCTCAAGTATCTGTGTCCACTCCTTATCTACTAGTTGTCGCCCCAGGTCTAGCTCCCATTTGCGATGAAGAGGGTCAAGATTTATCGCTGCATGTGTCCTGGGAAAGGCGGCAAACCATCGTATAAGGTGCCTGCCACGCCCTATGACATGAAAAGAGAAATATTATTATGATTAGAAATAACTCTCGGATTTAATTTTACAGTGACATGCGGTCTGAAAATATAAACAAAAACATGTTTCTATGATTATTCAAGGCAACAGAATCACCATGAATCTGTAAGAGCATTACCTAAAAATATGATTGAGAACTTCTTTAGAGTTTTTGCATTTGTAAGGCAGTGTCTAATCCTGATGAATCCATTATTAGCTCCAGTGGTAAATTGAAATCCTCAAAAACTAGATCAGCTCTGGCCATTGATTACACTCCCTCAAAATAAAACAAGCATTTGCAATGCAATAGGTCTCGCATTTACGAGAGTTTGAGCTTTTGGCATTGTAAATGACAATGCCTTTTGTTTATGTGTTTTGAAAACCTGCAAGCATTGTGTAAACACTCACCTTGAACTTTTCTTCAACAAGCAAGTCTGGCAGTAACTGTGCCTTTTTGTACTTGTAATCCATCCTTACCGGAAGCAAGGCTGGCAGTAAAAGAGAACCAGTTACTGCCAGCCTTGTCCCTCGTAAAAGTTAAGCTTTGGAATTATTAAAAATTCTGTAGACTTTTAGGCACATGTCATATGGAATACCTACGGATTAAGAAGGGAGCTGATGTTTAGGAGGACTAGGTGACCATACGTATATTCAAATACCAGATAACAGTTTAAATAAATAATAAAAAATGCTTTTGAGATATCGGTCAGGACATAATTTCTCTAGCAAGGCGTAAATCAGGGGATGTCCATACACACAAACACAGCGTATCCAATCATTCCATATTTGTCTGTCAGGAAAAACATCCTTACTGTCACTTAAAGAGGAAACTTTCCCTGAAGTTGGAGACCTGCAGGAAAATTTGATGAGATTGTATTTATTGGATGCAGAAAGCATGGGGATCATGTTGCCCTCGCCAGGACTCAAATTTAAAACCTGGCTGCAAATCACTGCAGATGTCAGAAAACAAGTGTTTAAGGTGTACCTGGAAAGGGCGTTTCTCTGGAACTGTTTTTTATCAGATGATGCCCATGGAACGTGCTCCCGATGGGATATTGCAGAGAATCAGGTGCTCACGAGTAACAGTTAAATTGTTTCTTGAGTGCAAAATTAATTATTTATTCTTTATCGTGACTACATTGTACACAAAAAAACACGTAACTTTGGTGGTATATGATAATAGTTAAAAATACACACTAATGGATGGTTGATCCAAAAAAGTTGGGTACATGTATAGGGTCATTTAACTTTTGCAAACCGAGCCAGCATGCTGAAGAGAGGAGGATGCATCACATTTTACAGTTTGAAATTGATATCTTTTGCTCTTTTTTTCCTCCTTAGTCCAACTCATCTTGTGGTTGTGTCTTTCTTCTCTATCTGTGAAGTCTGCAGCTCACCTTGATGCAAACGTGCTCCGACAGCAAATTAAAGAACCACAGAGGTTTTTTGGCAGGCAGGAGTGGATTCCTTGTGACGTGCACAAAATTGTGGTGTTACTGTTTGCAGCTCTTTATCCTAATCTATGCGCCTGAATGAGGGGCCTCTGGCACCTGTGTTCATGTAGCATCTATGCAGGGTCAGTCCTAGAACTTCTGGGGCTCCGGGCGACAGGGAAAATGTGAGGCTCCTCTAATTTGCATGTAAAATCCAGTCGTGGCCAGCATGACTCACGGGTGGGAGGTCACGCGGGGGTTCGCGCGCGCGCGGGGGGTAATTTAAAAATAAAATAAACGTACCTTCCCAGGTCTCGCATCATCTCTGCTCCTACCTTGCTCTCCTTCTCTCCTGCCTATGGCATGAACAGGAAGCAGGCAGCCTCCCTCCCCTAAGCCAATCATAATGCTGCAATGGCAGCATTGTGATTGGTTGGGACGCCGATCAGCCAGGTGCCTATGGGGAGGCCATTTTCTCCATGTAGGGTGCATTGGTGCCTACATGGAGAAAGGCCAGAGTGTGCATGACTGGTTTGGTCTGCCCCGGAGGGCCGACCAAACAGTCAGGGCCCTTAGCAGTGGGCAAGGCACTCCTCCCCTGCCCTAAAGCAGACTTGCAGCCCCCAATCAAACACTTCTGCTTTCTTGGAGTGCGAGTAGCATGGTAGTTTTAGCATTTTGTGGTTCTGCTTCTCGCACTGCGAGAAAATAGTGGGGCAACGCTCCTCCGCCCTAGTGGAGGAGCGTTGAAAGTGACATCGCAGGACTATTGATCTTATTTGGCATCCCTGAAGAGACCTAACATGGATATCAGTAACATGGACAAAAAGATAAATATACAAATGAAATAAGTCCATATATTTTGAAACTGTATTAAATGGATTACATTTGTCACGTTGGATGGAAAAGCTAGGTGCAGGTCTCACAAAGACGTTTATTATTTACACCTCGTTAACTGATTGTTTCCAGATGAGTGCATGACACAATTTCCAGTTCTGCCTCATAAAGGGGGGAGATTCTGTGAGGTAATGAGGGGCGGGATCATTCAAAATATAAAATGAACAAAGAGAAAAAGTCTTGCACCATGGACATATATGCAAATTTCAAAAGGCTCCCTTATCTTTCTGTGCCATGATTGTGCTACCTTAGGATGACATTAATACTTCGTAATTTGTTTTAACATAAATCCTCTCACCAGTATCCCACATGCACATGCTAAGAGATGTAGGACAATCTTTTTTGTGTGTAGGTTCTTTACTCACCAGAATTAAGTTAAGTGTAAAACACAACACATATAGTAAAAACATAAGGTACAAGAGAGAGAATGACATTTGGACATCGCAGAACAGGATTGTGGCTGCAAGATGTAGGAGAGCAGGCCAGCCATCGTGCAAGCAAGGCAAATTGCTACTCCCCACTACCCTCTGGTCACTGACTGGACAGTAAAATACAGCCATCATTTGGGTGCATTGGACACATAACCCCACAAGACCATGGTCCCATTGCACTTTCTACACTATTGATAGCTATGCCCTGCAGATATTGCCTCTTGCCCTAAGCTTGGAATTCATGAATCTGTGCTGCCTCTGAGCATTGGACGATGACAGTGAGGCCTAGGGGAGGGTGGGCCTTGTGTGAGCTGCACAGCAGTTCTGGATCATGGCTGTGCAGTGCATGGGAGAAGGAACCAGTGACATAGTAATGTTGCCATGAGCCGTGATGCAAGAAAGAGCCCTGGTGCCATTGCAACTGCTGCACTATTATTAACTACACCCCCTGAGACAGGACCCAGGGGCCTCCTAGCCATGTTCCAGTGCTGCTCATCTCATAGGAGGGTGCCTCCTCTTGTGAGTGTCCAACCATGGCTGTGATTCCCATGGGAGGGAGGGCCTCTCACAGGCCTCACAGCTCTGTAAAATGGCTGTGAGGCCTATGAAATAGAGGGCTGTAGCACACCAGTGGTGCCATGGTGCAAAGTGAAAGTATCTCCCACCCTCGTCCACTAGCTGCACTGTACAGTAAAGCATAATAATGGAATATTGAGCTCTTAATATGCCTGAGCCTGGTGCCACGCCACCTGCTGCACTACCAATTGCTATTCCTCTGTTAGAGACACATGCACAGGGCCAGGGTCCAGAACTGTGAGAAAAATGTAATTGGAGCCAGGGGTGGGGCCCCCACAATGCGCGCCCCACTCCTGTGCCTCTCAGCCATGGTGTAGCATTGAGAGGATTAGGATAGACGCATGGGCCTATCAGCACTCAACCATGGCTATGACCCCCCAGGGGAGAGGGGCCCTCTGCAAGGCCTTTCAGTGCTGCACCATGGCTTCAAGGTGTGGACCCCCCCACCATGAGCCCGAGCTGTAAGGCCCAGGGGAGAGTGGTTCCATCCCCTTGGCCTTTCAGCTATTGTCTAGTGCTGCAATGGGATGGGATTTGGTCTACTGCTCCTGACATGCAATCTGTGGTTTGGTGCTGCAAGGCCCAGAAGAGGAGAGTCCCTTTTCCGGGGCCTCACAGTCTTAGTCCCCAGCCATCGCTGTGAGGGCCAAGTAAGGTGATCAATTTTCCATTATCACTTCACAGTTCAGTTTTTTCTTTTGGAGACACATTGCAGGTATGGAGGCATATTGCGAGTGTAGAGGCATCAGCCGATGTGCACTGGAAAATAGGAGCACTATGAGTCACATAGTGTTTTTTTTAAAATTCTAAATCCCTCCCTTTAAAGCAGCCCATTTTAAAAGATAATGCAGCTGGAGATTGAGTTTATCAAGCTTGATTATTTTCATACTATACTTGTGATTGTATCCCTTTACCACCTCTTTGGAGTGAGCCTTGACTGCTTGCTGTTGCACATTTTGAGTTTAGAAAATAACCTCTGGTCTCTCAGCATGGATTTCGGAAGGCGCATAGCCCAGAGTCAGCCCTTACAGTGGTGGTCAATAACATCCGCGCTAAGGTCGACAGTGGTCAGACCACCCTTCTGATCCTGCTCGACCTTACAACTGCCTTTGACACCCTGTCTCCCACCATTCTGGCCACCCGTCTTAGTGAGATGGGAGTGGATGGGTCGGCTCTGAGCCTCCTGACATCTTTCCTCAACCAGCATGAACAAAGGGTCAAACTGGACGACTTCCTCTCTTCCGCCAAGCCTCTGCAGTGTGGGGTCCCTCAGGGCTCCTCCCTGAGCCCTACACTCTTTAACATATATGTGGTCCCACTTGCCAGACTTGTAAGATCCTTCGGACTGGAAGTATTGTCGTACGCTGACGACACCCAGATTATGGTCTCCCTCTCTCAATCTGTGGAGAACACGGCCTCAAACTTTAGGAACTGCATGGAAGCAGTGGCAGGCTGGATGACCTAAAATTTCCTCAAACTAAATGGGGATAAGACCGAGGTCCTCATCTTTGGAGGTAAACAAGATGTCTGGTCGGCTGACTGATGGCCGCCTGCCCTTGGAATGTGTCCCAAGCCCTCTCTAGTCGCCCGTAATCTGGGTGTTATTCTCGACACCACACTTGCCTTTGACAAGCAAATCAACAGGACTGTCTCCACCTGTTGTGGTGTCTTAAGGATCCTGCGAAAACTCACACACTATCTTTCCCCGGACACCCGGAAACAAGTCTCGGTGGCTCTCATCTCTCTTCGCCTGGACTATTGTAACGCCCTCTATTTAGGTATGAGCAAAAAGCTGGCCCATCGTTTACAAGTTGTCCAGAATGCAGCAGCAAGGTTTGTTGTTGATGCCCCCAGACGTTCTTCAGGATCCTTGATCAGAAAACACCTTCACTGGCTTCATGTGCAGGCCAGGATACATTTCAAGGTACTAATTCTTACCTATCGTGCTCTTCACGGATCTGGTGCAGAAGACATTAGGTCTCTTGTGTCCTTTTACACCAAAAACCTTCTGACTGCCCCTCGAACCGCCAAGGCCAGATGAGGAGGGAAGGCCTTTTTCTCCCTTGCCCTGAAACTTTGGAACATGCTTCCAGCTGAACTTAAGGGCCAGGCTTCGCTCGCCCTTTTCCGCAAAAGGTCTAAAAACTTAGCTTTTCGCAGAAGCCTACCTGTAACTCGTCATCTGTTCTCAGCCATCAATCAGCTGTTTCCATCTGATGCGCCTTGATGCCTCCGGGCAAAGTTGCGCAATACAAATCCTAAATTCATTCATTCATTCATTCTCCAATTAGAATAAAATAGTCTCTAGTTTTGAAACACCAGTGGTAAATAGCTACCACAAAGTCCAGTAAGTACCCTCTGCCACAGGACCTGGTCCGGTGGTTACACTGGACCAGGATATTAGACATGGATATTTGACAACTAATCTCAGCTTTATGATAGAAATAAACACTGTGTTCTAAAGCTAGGCTGGGCTCACAACAAAGTAACAATTCCCTGGTAGGGGCAGCCCCTTTGTCTTGCCTTCAGAATCACTGACACCCCAGTTGTGGCCTGGTTGACTAGTTGGAAATGTGGAACCAGCAGGAGAAGTTTTTAATCCCGGCCCCAAATTGCATGCTCTTGGGCAATCACTTTTCTGAATTTATTGCTCTGCTGCTCCCTTTATGGGAAGATTGGGAGTATTTTGAGTCTGTGTAAAAACTACTAGTCAGTGTGATTTAATAAATAGACTGAATATTACCTTGGAGCAGTGACGTTCCCGGTCACATGGCATAGTCACCTAAATGCAGTACAGTAGAAAATACATAGGCTTTGCTACAAGTAGGAGTGCACTGCAGTCTTGGCTCTACTGATTTAGCCAACTGTTTGATTCTGGGCAAATGATTTTTTCTCTGTGCCCCGTCTACCGATTTAACAGCAGGGGAGCACTTTGAAACAGCTTTCATGTGAGAAATAGACATTAAGATATTACTCCCCGGAGAGGCAGAGGTTGGGAGAAGATGTGGCGTTACTTCAGAGCTGCTGACTTTGGAACTGAAGAATCAGGCTCGAGTTTTGACCGTGTCTCATCCTGTGATTCTCGCAAATCACTTAATCACACTGTGCCTAAAAAAAGGAATATGTCCATGTTTAACGTAACTGGTGCTCATGTAAAGCACTCCAATACTTCTCGGTCAAGTTTGCGCTATATAAAAAGAGCAGAAGAAAACGGGTTTCATTTACACATTGAAAGCTATTTACATCTAAATTACGGAAGGTGCTCCCGACCCTGCATGGTGCATGCCCCCTTCGTCTGCTACAACGCCTTCTTTTCTGCCATTGACCAGCATCTCTTTCGCAGCTCATCAGCATCTGAAAGAGTGCCAGTTGCTTGTCTTTATAAATCGTTAAAACTGTCAGGCCCCAAAATGCGGGCTAATTGGCATTGGAGTGAGAAGTGGACAGCAGCCCCAATCACAGGCAAATGCAGACGAACCTCGAAAAACATGTGGGGCTGCGAGGCCCAGGGGAAGGCCCCCCCCTCCCTGGGGGTTAACAGCCATTACCAAGTGCTGCGATGCACTGGGGAGGGGGGCCTCTTCCACTATTGCTACACATGCTTGCGAAACCCAGGGGAGAGGCAGCCCTTCACAGAGCCACGCAGTGCTCACTAAAGGCGCGAGGCCTAAGATGTGGTGGGGAAACACTTTTGTTAGGCCCCTTGTTGATGGGCTGAGCGCGGGGCCCTGGGCAGCTGCCCATGCTGCCCATGCCTAGCACCGGCCCTGCATCTATGATACCTCAAGTAGCCAAACTGTTTTCCAAAAAATTAAAAGACCGGAAAACACAAAAAATCGAAAGAGCTTGCTTTCTGTAAAAAACGTTAACAGCTAGCTCGCCGTATTGCGCTCCATGCCCTGCTTTTACTCTACCGGCGGCTGCGACCATTCTTTAGCCAAGCTGCATGTGAAGAAAGGGGCAGGGCTGCCATTAAAGTGATAGTGCAGCATGGGGCACTTTTACAAAAACAAATTAAAATAAAGCATTTGTTTATGAACTTCAAAAACCATTTTCGTTTTGGTAAAGCGCCCCATATGCGCTTTCACTTTAATAATGAAAGGCCCCTTTCTTTACATGTAGCTCGGCTAAAGACAGGGGCGCGACCGCAGGTAAAGTAACAATGTAATACAGCATAGAGGTTTGATCCTATGGTTCACAGGTATCCATTTAAAATAGTTAATAATGTATTATGTTCTGAAATACATTTGATTGATATAGTCAGCCAGTTTTCAAGATCTGAACGCTGCGCCATTACCGGGAAACGGCTTGTGTTAAGTTTTTCAGTTACTGATTTCCAATTAGACGTGCAGGATATGCTTTTATTTTGAAGTCCAACTTTTAGGGCAGGGCAGAGAACGAATTCCAGAGTCCACAAGAGTGGCGCATTAGGGTTGTGATTGACGTGCAAGACTACGGCACGAATACATCACGGAAGTTACCGCGAGCAAATGATGGTGGTAGCAAAGCACGTGGGGTCTAAAGAATTGCATATAGTGCCCAAAAAACCCTGGGGTATCTGTGCGCCACACGAGCCACGCATCTTAAAAATCCGCGTGATAATCAAATGGTATTTGTTTACTTTTGCTACAATGTCGGCTGCCACTTTAAATCTTAAAATATTTAAAGCGCGGGTGCCGCTATTGCAAGCAAAAGTAAATAAAAAGAAAAAAAGGCATGCAGCTGTGGTAGGCGATCGCAAGTTACAAAAGAACAGCATGGCACCCATTAGTGCTGAGGCTGCCACACTGTTAAAAAGGGTATGCTCAGACTTGAGTCCTTTGCTCACTTTGCCACTGGATTCAAGCAAGCCTGGCTGCAGACGGCTGAAATGCCAGAAACCGGCCCTAGGAAACTTGATTCCGGTCCAGGGAAGGCATGGCTTGGCAGTTCGGGCTGGACTGTTCCCATGAGGCACAGGGTCAGACTGATTTGCATATGGCCATGTCTGAACTGAGGTGGCAGAGTGGGCTAAAGAACGGTGATGGATTAAACCCAGATCTGTTGACTGGGTGTGAGTGTTAGATTGGTTAAGATACTCTGTCCATCACCAACCCCTTTTGTACTGGTTTGTTCGCCATAAGTAGGCGGGGTTCTCAGACGTGTGTCCCTTGCTCACCTTGCCACTGGATTCAAACAAGCCTGGCTGAAGACGGCTGAAATGCCAGAAACCGGTCCTAGGAAGCTTGATTCCGGTCCAGGGAAGGCATGGCTTGGCAGTTTGGGCTGGACTGTTCCCATGGGGCACAGGGTCAGACTGATTTAGATATGGCCATGTCTGAACTGGGGTGGCAGAGTGGACAAAAGAATGGTGATGGATTAAACCCCGATCTGTTGACTGGGTGTGAGTGTTTGATTGGTTCAGATACTCCGTCCATCACCACCCCCTTTTGTACCGCACTGTTAAACAAGCAGTGGCCATTGCGCACATGAAAAAAATAAGTGCTCACCCACTAATTAAAGGAGACTGTGTAACGCCGCAAGTAGACGATCCAGTCCGGATAGGCGGTCCCAAAAGGAGACTGGGTGGTAACAAATAAACCTAATTTTCAATTACAAGCCAGCGTTTACCATGTAGTATGATTTCAGCAAATCAAAATGATGGGCGGGGCTTCAAATCCACTTCTAAAATCTCCTCTACTACAATATGCCTTGCAGAGCAACCAGCGCATGCACGCGGTACCGCTAGGGGATACCTAAAAAGAAAATACTTCTGAATTATCTCTACGAGAGGCGTTTACAGACCAGATTCTAAAACACCTTTCTGCTTTTTCAGCCCTTTTAGTGAGATATCTCCCTGAACTGTCAGTGTAAACCCTGGTGATGGTCCAGGTCCATTTACTCGCTAGTAATGCCATGCCACAGTGAGGTGTATCAGAATAGGATATGGCTAATATTTTAAAGCCAGACCCTTCAATTCGGTTCTTTCATTATTAAAAAGTGTCTTTTGACGACAAACAATTTAAGGCCTCAACGTTTGCAATTTCTCAGATATATACCTAAGCTTTGCTGGAGATTCCTGGCATATAGATATATGTCCTAAGTTCCTTTGTTGATATCAGTCAGTACTATGCATTATTGAAAATATTGCCTGAATTATCGATGCTGCTTATAATACTGGGATATAGCTTCTTGCAAATTTTTGTCTTTTTCCTTGCTACCCAGTGGTTGATCAGCAACTCACATTCACCAAATACACCCCCGTAATTAACACCCATCTGACTCCCCCACCGCACATCCCTTGAGGGATTGATAGGATTTGGACTTCGCTCCTAGCCTCTTAATATTAGAGAGACTCACAGCGTAATGTCCAGAATATTCAGTGGTTCACCATGAACTGGATGACCTCTCACTCCCTGAAGGTGAACCCAGACAAAACCACAGTACTGATTCTTACCTCAGGGGTCTCTCCCTGGTCCAGCCTTTCCTGGCCCCAAGAGCTGGGTACCACTCCAATACTTGTGCCAGCCGTGAAGAGCTTGGGCATTAGGCTGGACACTGGACTGAGCCTAAAAACCCAGGTGTCTGCCGTAGTGGAAAGCTGCATTGGACTGATGCGGCAACTTCGGAAATTGTCAATCCTGTTGTCACCCGCTACCATGCATGACGGCGGTGACTGCATTAATCTTCCCACCTTGATTACGGCTTTGCAGTCTACATTGGTCTCCCTGGTAAACTCTTGGTGAAACTCCAAGTGGTCATGAATGATGCAGCGAGGTTGATCTAGAAATTTCCTCGAAGAAAGCATGCCATCCCCCTGTTGCAATAATTGCATTGGTTACCCATTAACCAAAGTGTTAACTTTAAGGGTCTGTGCAATGCACATAAATCCCAGTTCGGTGAAGCACCCAAATACATTAAAGACCACTTGAAGCGCTATGAACCTGGATGTCACCTTTGCAGCCAGCTCATTCATTACTTCTTGCTCCTTTACAATTGCTTGCAAAAGCTCACCATATACTGTTTTTGAGTGAAAGAGCATCAAAGTTGTCTCAATGTAGGACATTATTGCCAGCAGTTTCTTTGACAAAAAAAGTTGGGCTAACCTATAATACTCTCAGGAATTTTCACTAATGTTTCAGTTGTCACAGTTCTATTCAATTCAATTCAATTCAATATTTATTAAAGATTTGGATCTCCAATGATGTTCACATAAAATATACATACGATTAATAAATAGTAAAATATAATAAAACATAAGGACAATTCATTTCTCAATCCATTAATAATTATTGAAACCCTACATAGCTGGTCTTAGATTGTCCCTAACATAGCACAACAATACATACATAACAATACAGTTTCCTTTGACCATAGAACCTAAAAACTACATGTATTCTAATTTTCTGCAAAACGCGCATTAAATAGCAGCAACTACATCTGCAAATTTCTAAAACATTAAACAGCGATGTAAAGTAACAGCTTCTTTAGAGATCAAGATAAAAGTAGCAGCAAGAGTGTGGGAGTACAACATACCCCAATTGTGCAAAGAGCAGTTGAATGGCAGCCAATACATGTGCTAAATACAATCCAAAAGGTGAAAAAGAATATTAAAAATCCTTCAAAAGACACCAAGGCCCAGGAATTAACAACAGAATTAACAAGCTAGCCAAGTGTCTAAAAGCAGAACCCGAGTTAAAGGGTATGTTAAAAGTTTAAATATTTTTATAAACTCCTTACAAAAATTGTATAGTTTTACACAGACTGCTTCGTTCTTCGGGCAGAAGGGAAATCACGGGCAGAAGTTACATTTTTAATACAGTTTTATAAAAACATTGGACGCAGCCAACTACTCCAAACCAATGTTGGGCATTCAAAGGAGACATGATTCAGGTTCTGAATGCTCGTTTCACAGAAGTTAGAGATTTTTCCATTTTCCGTGCAATGTGAATAGTTTGCTGTTAGGTCATTTAAAGGTAAAGCTTCACGCGACATTGGGAATGCCATCGTTGTATTTCATGATCTAGGTTCCAAGATAAATATTTCTGAGATATTCTCTGTGAATTCGACCTGGTTATAAATTTTAAAATCTTTTTAGAATTACAAAATGTAATATCTCTATTATAGCTGAACTTACCACTTGTATTTTGTTTAAAACATTTAAATTCTGAAAGAGAGAGGGCGATCACTGATTCTGCTTGTACACAGAAGATGTTTAGTGCTAGGGAAAAGTCACAAGAAAGGGAGGGGCAGATTTACAAGCTCCTTGCGCCGCCGTTGCATTGCTCCTGTGACGCAGCGGTGGCGTAAAGCTAGCGCCATGCTGTGATGGAATTACAACATGCCGCATCTAGGGAGATGTATCACGTTGTAAAGCCCTGCGCCACATGAAACCTGCATCAGGTTTCATGTGGGTGTTCCAGCGCAGGGTGGGCGTTCCGTCACCGGTACGCCTCGGAAAAGTGACACCGTGAAATCTACAAGATTTCACTCAGTCACTTCCGATGCCGCTGCGTCAAAACCTTACGCCTGCTTGAAGCAGGCGTAAGGCTTGATGCACCATGCGGCAGAATGGCTCGGTTGGAACAGTGCCGGAGTTGCATCGCGTCCGCAGTACGACTCCAGCACTGCACCAACCTTACGTCGGCAGATGCGACGTGCATCTATATTTCCTTGCACCATGGCATGTAAAGGCGGCATAAAGATTGTAATGCGTGTTGCAAGTTTCCTGGTGCATCCCTGTTGATTTGCAGGGATGCACCAGGAATTGTAAATCTGTCCCGGAATATTTACCTACTACACCACCAAAATCTCCTGCCTCATGAAACCTCCTAATGTGTATGACTCACTATTTTTTAACTGATATCCCCAACGCAGAATCCTGGATAAACCTTGGATATAGAAGCTTATCAAGCCAAATTCTAATCTGAGCAGCAATTGGAAATCTGGCCTTCAATCATATCTAAAATTACTCCAGTCCTTTACAGGAATTGATTCAATAGCATAAAGCAAAGTTGGAGGGATTGTTGCTTTAAAAACAGTGAGCAAATGTAAAAAATGCTTTTCACCCATTGCACTATAAAAAATACGTAAGCCATTTGCGTGAGATGCCACTTTATAAGAGCTGTGCTCGATATGAAGATTATTCTTTGTATTACCTGCTATTAATTTCCCTAAATAGAGAAAGGAATTTACCACCTCCAACTTTTCATGACCAACTTTCCACTTAAAATTACAAAATGTTCTACTTCTGTTACATTTCAAAATAAAATTTTGCGTTTTGAAACATTAATCTTCAAGAAGTGTGCCACTGTGTATTTCTGTAATGATCATAGCTTTTTATTCAGCCCAATAGGGGTTAAGTCCATCACTGCTACATCAACAGCATACAGGAGGCATGCAAAAGAGCAGTTGCCTTTCTTTGGTCCAACTCCCTCTAAATGAAAAAACATTCCGGTAAATCTGCTATATATAAACATCCTTGTTAAGACCATTTTTTATAGGTATTGCCAAATATAAGCCTTGATTTCCTCTCATTGATACTTGGCTCCATGTTTGAGAATGTATTTGAGAATACAGGGCAATAATTAAAGATAGCAGAGGAGAAGGCACTCCCATATTGTGCAATTTTCTCCATATTAGTGGGCGGTCTACCTTATCAAAGGCCGATGAAAAATCTATAAAGGCCATATAAACATTTGACCTAAGAAGAATAGTGTATTTCTCCTCAATTATTTTTAACATGGAGATGTTATCCAGGGTGGGGTGATTTTTCCTAAAACCTGCTTGTTCTATAGGGAGGACCTTCATCTCCACCACCCATTCTGTGAGGTGATCAGGAATACTACGAGGAAATATTTTCCCCACCGCATTTAATAGAGCTATTTGCCGGTAGTTACCCAGATGATGTCTATGGCCTTTTTTGAACAGAGGTATGTAAATGTAAATGTGTTGGACTTGTAAAGCGCACAGCTGCCCGTAAGCGTCCCGGCGCTTGCTTAGGGAACCCGTCCTGGTATTCCCCTGTGAGAAACCCCGGCAGGGTGTCCACAAGGTGAAAGCCAGGCATCCCGCCGCGAGGGGCCGTAGTGGAGATTAAGCAAGCTATTGCCCAGAGTCGCAGAGTGTGACCCCATGAGTTGAGCTAGAATTGTCGAATCCGTGGAATTTTGGGCCCGAGACCCGCCGAGGCGGGGAATCGAACCCTGGTCCACAGTTGATCTCAGCTTCCGGGTCTGCCGCCTCTAACCACTGAGCCACGCTTCTCCACAAGCAGTATTAAAATACTGCCAGAACAAGATGAGGCATCTTCACCTGGGAATAGCTGAAATCAAACAGTGGAGTTAGGTAAGTAGCCCACAACAGAGGTTCCTTTTTATTTACTGTCATGGGAATTTCATCAGGACCTATTGCTCCTGAGGCTCTAATGTTTTTAATAAGTTCTACCACTTCACTCACGTAGGGTGCATAGCTGAATAAAGTAAGTTCAGACGAGTAGGGTAAGGTGATGGCAGAGCTGGAAGGATTCAAATTTGCATAGTAGAGTTCACTCAGATGGAATTTCCATTCTTCTTCTTTAATAGAATGGGGAGGGATTTCACTCTTGTGCCACAACATGCAGCTATTTTTCCCCAGTATCTTTTAGAGCCGCCTCTTTTAAGTGTACCCATAAGCGATCTTCGTTTATGTGCTTTAAGGACTTTTTTTCCTCCGTCTTTTCCTCTTTAATAGATTTATTAAATTACTTTGTTCGAGAGAGAAATTCAGGAACTGGGCCCTCATTAGTTTATTTATTTCCCTATTTATAGAAAGCATTGGGTTAAAATGCGATCTCCGTTTAGCTGAAACATACGATGATTTACATGATATAGCCAGAGAACCTGTATTACGAGAAAAGATTTCAAGTAAGTCGGATTGAGGAGAATAACACTCAGTCATTACTAAATTCTGCTGGTCTCTTGTCAAAACTGTTAAATTATCTATCAATGTAACGCTCGCTAGGGTATTCCAATGGATTCTATCTTTGTTGTATTAAACCCCACTGTGCTATCTTTAAAGTTCCAAGGGCCTACTCTAGGACAAGTAGATTCAAATTTAGAGGAGATCAGCATATGGTTGCTAAAATCATTTTCCAAAACTTCCATACTTATGAGTTTGCAAAAACAATCCGTAGAAATAATTAAATAATCTGTAATAGATCTCCCAGTAGGCGCCTTATGGGTATAGTCTGCTGGAATATCATTTTCTAACCTCCCATTGGAAATTATGAGGTTGAAGCTTCACAGACCTCTTTTATCTGTCCTGCTTTTATTCAGGAACTGAGCAGGATGGATGTTTAAGACTTAATTTTTTGGAGCGTTAGTGAATACCCTTATACTATGAGAAGTAACTTTAGAATTCAAATCTCCAACTAACATTAGAAACCTGCAATCTTCACTTTCCAAAGTAGTAGAGTTGAAGGCAAAGAGATCCTCTAATAGATAAGAGTAAGATACATTGAGAGGTAAATATGCATTTACGAACAGCATAGAATTCGAGTGATCTTGGACATCCTTAAGATCTAGCTTGATTGCCAGAATTAAGTTAGATGGTATAATTCTAACAAAGTTCCAAGTCTAACATTTATATATTCAAAACATATATCAAAAAGAGAAATAAACCAATATTATTAAAAAACGAATAAGTCAAAGGATGAAAAAGAATATACATAGATACGGTGAAAAACGCAAATTACAAAAAGCAAATCACAAAAAGCCATGTATAATTCAGTTCATACAAAAGTTATTAATAAATAAATAATTAGATTTCTAAGACATTCAAAAACATTGGCGCTCAACACAGCACACACACAAAAAGTAAACAACACAATGTGTAATCACAAAGTGGCACCACACATCACTAGGGATAATAGTTTAGCGGGCAAGATGGCCGCCGGGAGGTTGTGGTGAGAAGTCGCTCCCGACCTCTCTCCTCACGCTACCCAGATTGATGGGATAAAAGATATTTACTACCCCCTGATCGACCCTCACATATGGAGTTGGCTGCTTGGGTACATACGCGGTGGGCCAACATCTGGAAAGGACACCCGATATCTAAAGCCGGAGTCAGCTGGCTGTGGTTAAGAATATACTGTTTGACAGCGGCGGTCCGGATACTGATTGCGAGAATGCCGGCGCGTCAAGCTAAAATCGATAAGGAAAAGGAGAAGGCACCCTGTACTGCGAGGCAACAAGTTGTGAATGCTGGAAGCAGTGCTAATGCAAACGTGAAAAAAAATAATGATATTGGGACTCCTGGTTTGCAGCAGCGAGGACTCGGCGCTGTCAGAAAGACTACGGCCCCAGCACAAAAAGGAAAGAAAACAGAAAGCCGCTCGAAGCCAGTGACCGCGTTGAATGCAAACCCGGTATGGGCTGAGCCGCTCGAGCGGGACCTGGCAAATCTTACCACAGCGGATCCATCGGATAGACAGAAAAGCGGGCCAAGTACGGGAAAAGAATCAGCCCTGAGGCAGCCTACCTTGATGGAGTCCTTCAGCCCTAGGACAAACATGCAGCCGGGAGAAGCACAGGTAGAACACAGGAACGTCCTCGAGGACGCTGCGATAGACGCTACCGGCGCAGAGGGAGTGGTTGCTAGGCAACACCAGGTTTCAGCCACGGCAGCCGAGGCAGCTAACAGCGGCGATAATGGAGTATGCAGTACAGCCATAGGAGCTCCTTGGGTGGATACTAACAGAAGTATGGTGAAGAATCCTGGGGCCCCCGAAAATGACGAAAATGACGGTCAAAGACAAGGGATGCCCACACCCATAATCAGCGGGACCGCGGGAAGTGCGGACATGTTGGAGGCACTAATGCAGGTAGAGGCTGAGATGGGGAAAAAGCAAAAGGTTGGAAACAGTTGGGGGAGTAATACCAGTCTAGCAGCTAGAGAAAAGCCCATGGATGGTAGCAATCGGTCTGCAGGGCCGGAGAGGAAAGATGGAGGATCATTGGAAGGTGATCTTTTCTACTCAGTTGATGAGGATACTGACATTACCCAGACAAGCGAAGGTGACTCAGAAGGGAGCGAGGAGGTGGATGATGAGTCAGATTCTGGATCAAGCACTTTTAGGAAAGAGAGCACGCAAAAAAAGAAGTGTCTTAAGGGGAGAAGGCGTGGTATGGATATAGGATTGCCCATAGCGGGGGGAGAGAAATTAACATGGGATTATTCTGCTACCTCGCAGACTTACCCGGATGACAACAAATCCCCCAACGATGCAAATACTCCTACCCCCCTGCAGAGCCAGGCCCCTTTTGAAATTATTTTCAATACTCTTAAACAGATGCAAGGGGAGGCTAGAACAGAAAGCCGCAGGGCAAGACAAACGTCAAAAAAAATCCAGAACTCTCTTAGGAAAATAAATAAACTATACGATGGGTTAGCAGAAAGAGTCACCGAGGTGGAGGAGAGGACTGGAAAACTCGAAGACGACGTGGGGGCATGGCAAGACTTTAAGGGGGAACAAGAGAAGCTGGCAAGTGACCTACAATGGAAGATCGAGGATTACGAAAATAGACAAAGGAGGAATAACATTCGCATTTTGGGGGTGGCCGAAGGGGCAGAAGGGGAGGACATTATGCGATTTGTGACTAATCTGTTAAGAGGAGCCTTCCCAGAGTCTGAGTGGGAGTGGGAGAAAGAAATCCAACGGGCACATAGATTCCCCTTTACTATCAGGAAAGATCGGGGCGGTGGGGGCCAAACAGGACAGCCTGGGCTTCCCAGGGCTATCTTGATATACGTAGGAAATTTCCTTCTTAGAGAAGAGGTAATGGTTAAGGCCAGACCAGACAGAAAAAGAACATTTGAGGGGACCACCTTTTTTTGCTAGGCCCGATTTTTGCCATGTTACCGTCGAGAGAAGATGGCAGCTCAGGCAATTTATTAAACCCTTCCAGTCAGCAGGCGCAGAGGCATTTTTGTTATTCCCGGCTAGGCTGAAGATAGTCATAAAAGGGAGAACAAGAATTTTCTTATCTGAGATTAAGGCTCAACAATTCTTGGAGGAGATTAAGAGTCAGAAGGGTGGTTGAGACACTTTAGTACACCCTATGTACACCCTATATACTATGTGAAATATTGCTAGATCTTGTAAAGTGTGCACAATAACGAGTAGGAAGTATATTTGGGTTCTTTTTCTTGTTTGTTTAAAGCAATCACCTCTGTAGATATGAATGGTTAGATACGTAATTTGAAGGTGGGGGGGTTACGATTAAGGGAAGATATACGAGATATAGGTAAAATTTGGGTGGAGGGGGAGAGAGGAGCGATCACCACAAACCAGAGCGGCTACACATAGGTCTCACTCTCATTGACCTATTTGCCAGTAAATGGGGGGGAGGGGGAGGGGAGACTGCGACAGGATGGGTGGGTTGGGCGGGCTGGGGGGGATAGGGGGGACAAGGGGGAAAAAAGGCAAAAAAAAGGTACAGGATATTCGAGACAGCACAGAGGGGCTCACAACACCGTACAAAGAGCACGATCAACGCAATCAACACAGAATGCAGAAAAATGTTGGGAGACTTTGGATCAACCTCAGATACATAGTCTGTACTATAGTATGGGAAAACCTTTCCAGGTATTTTAATGAGTTGTAGGATAGCTACTATTAATGTATGTGGCCTTAATGACGTGGGAAAGAGGCTGAGAGTGGCGGCTTTACTTAGGACACTACGGCTCGATCTGGTTTGCCTCCAGGAAACACATGTAGAAGATTTCAAGGGGTATCTCCTGGCCCAATTAGGGTTTGATGTTTTAGCAAAAACTAAGCATGCTACTAAACACAGGGAGTGGCAGTATTAGGAAGATTAAGGGAGGTAGAGGTGTTAAAGAAAAAAGAGGATCAATGGGGTAGGTGGGTAATTCTGGAGATAAAATTTAAGGGAGAAAAATGTACAGTAGTGTCCGTGTATGGTTCCACAGAAGATGACCCTGAGATATTCCAATATTTAGATACAGAATTGGCGTTGTGGTGCGAACCAATTATTTGCTGTGGGGATTTTAACATTCATGACTCCAGTAGTTCATTTTTACAGAGAGGAGGGCAATATATAGGTAGGAAGAAGAGAGTATATAGGGCACTGACCGATATGGCCTTACACAACTCTTTAGGGGATCCATGGGTTAAGTTGAGACCAGGCGTGGATGGTAGCACATTTTATTCAGCGCCTCATAAGATATTGGTTAAGCTGGATTATTTTTTGATATCCACCCCCCTGATGGTAGGGGAACAAATCGAAAAACAGCCTAGAATCGTGTCGGATCACAGTCCTCTGATTTTAACCATTAGAATAGGCCAGACACAGCGGAAGGATATACAATGGTCATTCGATAGAGCTTTATTGAAGGATGAAGCATATCGGGTACATATGACAGACTGGATTAGGATGTATTGGGATATCAATAGAGGCACAGCCCCCTCGGGAGTAGTTTGGGATGCCTTTAAGGCCGGGGTGAGGGGAGAGACAATGAGCTATGTACTCTATAACCAGAAAAAAATAAGAGATAAAATTAGTGAACTTTATCATAGTTTGTTGAATGAAGAGGAGGAATTGGCGAGAAAATTGCGTTTGAATGTACCAATTGAAGAGCACCTCCTTAAAATCATTGCTCTTAGGGCAGAAGCTACAGAAAATATCTAAAAAAAAACTGCAGAGAATTACTTAACCAAGAGAGAAGCTGCGTACGAACTAAGCGAAAAGGTGGGACACATTAGCGGTCCGCACTAGGCAAAGATCAGCAGCTTCGGATATTTCGGAGATTAGGGATGGGAGCGGGATCTTAGTTTCTGAAACAGCAAAAATTAGGGAGGTTTTCAGACAATTTTATGAAGAGTTGTATTCTGGGGGTAGAACAGGGACTCAAAGAGAGATATAATGTTATCTTAAAGATATAACCCCTTCAAGAATAACTATGGATGAAAGGGAGATGCTGGACTCGCCCTTTAGATTAGAGGAATTCCTCATGGCGTTGAAGATATTACCCTCAGGCAAAGCAGCGGGCCCTGATCAATTGCCAATCGAGTTTTATAAAGTATTCCATCAAGCGATAGGCCAGGATATGTTCAATGTCATGCTGAGAGCACAGAGGGGGGAATTTATACCCAAATCTTGGGGGGAGGCGGATATCATTGTTATTCTAAAAAAAGGCAAAATACCATCACTGCCAGGGTCTTATAGACCCATTACTTTGATGAACGCAGACACAAAACTGTACTCCAAGATACTGGCAAGAAGATTAGCGGATGTAATAGAGGGGATAGTCAGTCACACCCAGCATGGGTTTATCCCAGGTAAAAGTACCACTCAACACATTAGACAGGTAGTTACAATGTTTGATGCGGCAGGAACCCTGGGGGACCCTATGGCGGCGCTTTTTTTGGATGCCAAGAAGGCGTTCGATAGGGTCTCCTGGGAGTACCTCTGGCACACGCTAAGGTGGAGTGGAATCGGGGAAGACTTTATAACAGCAATGCAGACTCTCTATAAAAATCCGTCAGGAAGGATTAGAGTTAACAGGGGTTATTCAACATCAGTTAGTATTAGAAGCGGGACCAGACAGGGATGCCCATCATCTCCACTCCTGTTCGCACTTTATTTAGACCCATTGATACGTAAGCTGGAGAGTAACTACAAGATCCCACCTATTAGGTCAAATGGCTACGAGGCAAAGACGTTAGCCTACGCAGACGATGTGGCCATTTTGACATCCAATCCCACCGAGGCAATAAGGGAAATTGAGACTGAGACACATACATTTGGACAGGTGGCGGGATATAGCCTAAATAGCTCTAAAACACAAATTGTGTGTAATCAATATGTTGTTTGTAATGATCAAAGGGTGGTGGATTCAGCAATTTACCTAGGGGTGGCAATTACAGCGGATCTAGATGTTGTTGTTCAGAATAACCTTGCGCCCCTGATTATTAGGATAAAAACAGATTTAGAACGCATGAACAATTTACACCTTTCACTAGTTGGATGCACTAATGTGATAAAGATGCTGGTACTGCCCAAATTTTTATACTTTTTCAGGGCAATACCTATGTTCTTTGAGGCAAAGGGCCAGATGTAGGTAGGCTTTTACCGGTCGGTAACAGCCGAATTCGGCCGTTACCGACCGGTAAAAGGAATTTGAGATGTAGGGGGCAAATTATCTGTAAATTACCGAATCGGTATTTTTACCGATTCGGTAATTTTGAGATGTAGGTGGGACTCTACTGAGTCCCACAAGCCTTACAGAATCGGTATTTTACCATCAAATTCAATTTGATGGTAAAATAACGATTCCGGTGTGCATGCACATGTGTGCATGCACACCTATGCCATATGACAGGCAGACCTGCCCTTAGGGCAGGTATGCCTGCCACATGGCACCCGAGCCTCTTTTGGGGGTGCCAGAGGGTGTCAAAGTGACACCCCCTGCACCCTTGTGACATTCGGTATTTACCGATTCGGTAAATACCGAATCGGTAATGCCCATGCATTCCTATGGGCTTCAAAGCCCATAGGAATGAATGGGCATTACTGGTCGGTATTTACCGAATCGGTAAATACCAATTTTTACTGATTCGGTAAAAAAACATCTGGATGTACCTACATCTCCCTGCTTCTATTCTATTTTACCGATTCATAAATACCGAATCGGTAAAATTCGGTATTTATGAGTCGGTAAAATAGATTTACCTACATCTGGCCCAAAATGGTTTAAAGAACTAGAGAATATACTGAATAGGTTTATCTGGGCTCACGGCAAGACACGCAGGGCCTACAGATTTATGTCACTACCGAGAGAAAGAGGAGGGTGAGGGGCGCCTGATTTCAAGTTATACTACTGGGCAGCCATAATGCAGTACATGAGGGGTTTAATTAGAGCGGGCGGGTTAGATCAGAAAACCACAAATGATTCAGCTAGGATATACTCTGTGGTGTTAGGGCCAGAGGTGGATAACTGCTTCCTTAATTGTACTGACTTTGGATATTATAAAAGGACAAGGTTTAAAACAGTCCAAGCCGCAGTTAAGATCTGGAATGCTGTAATGAAGAAAGTGGGAATTGGCCGATACAATTATTATACCAGGATGTATAAAAATGTTTCATTTCCATCACAAATTTTTGGGGATACTATAATTGCGGGGTGGGCAGATAAGGGGATAATTCAAATTGGGGATGTAAGGAATACGGAGGGAATGGTACACTTTTCAGATTTAATGTGTAAATATGGTTTGGATAGGAGGGATTTTTTTAAATTTTTGCAAATAAGAAGTTTTCTCGGGGTAAGCAGGGGGGGTCAGTGGGTTTCAGTAAGGTTGAAATTATGGAGATGATAATATTAGGCGGAGATTGCTCCATTCGAAGCTTCTATGCAAGTCTTACAGCAGCAAAACCAGATGATTTGGATAAGCATAGTGCCAAGTGGGCAGAGAAACTGGCTGGGGAAGCTTGCTGGTTTCAAGAGTCATTGGACCTAGGACGTACCCTATTATGCTCAGCACCATTGCAGTCTCAACAATATAAAACCTTGTACTCGTTGTATTTCACACCCGCGAAGATAGCAAAGTGGGAGGGCAGTACAGGTATTACATGTCCAAGGTGTAGCTCGGCCGATGCGGATTTGATACACATATTTGCTGTATGTCCACAGTTGCATACCCTACTGAAAGAGATTGAGAACTTTTTGGATTCCTCTTTAGGCATTCAAATTACTTTAAACCCTCCACAAATATTGATAGGGTTAGTCATAGATAGCAGCATTATCCATAGAGAATTTATTTTTGTAGCTATGGCGGTTTATAGACTCTGTATTGCCAGAGCTTGGTTAGATAAATATCCACCAGCAATGCATGTCTGGTTGGCTAACCTTCTGGCAACTTATAATTTGGAAAAGAATATATACGCGCGAAAAGGCAGGAAAGGGAAGCGTTTAGGATTAAGAATTTGGGATCCGGTCAGAAGATGGAGAGAGGGTTTGGGGTTATCGTGAATAGGATAAAGTAGGTGTTGATGAAGCTAATATATGAGCTGAAAGGAAATGTATTGTATTAGTAGAATGAAATTCAGGCTATGAAGTAACTGTATCATGATTTTTTTTTTTTATATATGTGTTGATCTGAGCTGAAAGGAAAAGTACTGTTATAATGTATGGAAATGAATATATTTGACGAAGTGCGCTGTAAACCTGTTAACTGTGCAAAGTAAGAATAATAAAAAAAATAATAAAAAAAACAAAGTGGCTGAGGGAATAATTATACACCATAGGAAGTTCAGAACAAGACAAAAAACTGCACAAAGCAATAAAAGCGTCCTCTTCCGTTTGGGCCACATATAGGCGTCAACGGCGTTTCGACCATAGTATAATTAATTGGTCATCACCAGGACAGAACCACAACTACAGGAGCATCCAAGTTAATTAATTAAAAACATCTATTCATAAGGTAGAACCAACCATAAGTACCACAAACGTACGAAATCCCCAATATTGAACACTCAAGATCCGGATAATCAAAAATGGAATATAATAAATCCATGGGCATGATATGCAAGGAATGGTGAAGCTCAATAAATGGAACAATAGTTCAACCTACTTCTTCGGGCTATAGATGCAAAGTCAAACAAATGACATAGAATGGGTATAGAACTATCTACTGCCTTAGAAATTCCAAGACTTTTCATACATCGTCCAGCGAGATATAGAGTCACCATCAAATTGAACACTTAATTGCCAATGAACTTGTTGAAAAAGGGTCAGGCAGATCAGGTCGATTACCCCTTTTCAAGGTTTGCCCGGCGTTAGCCGCCTCTCATACCATTCGAGATTTACCAAACAAAGAGGCAGGCGCTGGAGACAGAAGGCAGGAAACAGGAGTTTATTCCGACGGAGCAGAACACGTCAAATCAGACAACAGGGTATCTTCTCGAGGTGCTCTAAACGCATCCTTGAGGCCTGGCCTCTTATACACAGGTTTATGGCTTTATTACATTTATGACATCAGTAATGTTTCTTTGAAGGACAGAAAAGACATCCTCGGAATCCCTGGTCCAGGCCCGTTCCCACACATATCTACAGTAGAGTTCCCACCCCGATCTCAGCATGTGGTGGTTATCGCGCAGCTGGGCATTCCGCTGGGAACGGGGGTGTGTGTGATCAGTCGGATCTTCGGGGTGCGAAAGCATTGATTAATCCCTGTTCCTTTGATGTAAGGCGAGGTCCTACTGTAGGGGTAATAAAACTGCATCTGTTGGGCTAGGTGATGGCCTGGGATCAGGCCGGAAAATCAGGCAGGGAGGAAGGGGTTATCAAATGGGCCTGTTCTTTGAATGAGATAAAAGAGCGAGGGGGTTCAGCACGGGATGTGGCTCGGAGACAGGGTCACGTTAGAGGTGCGTTCATGGCCCAAGCAGGAGAGACCGGGGGCTGTCGGGCGCGGGGGAATGCTTGCAAAGCCGAGGAGTGAGGGGGAGAGATGTGCAGGCTATTGGTAATGGGCAGAGAGACCATGGTTTTCAAAATGGCTGCCACTTACGCGCACGAAGGGGCCTAAAGAGGGACAAGATGGTGTGGCCAATGTTTCACGATTTTCACTTTACGCTCAACAGTGGCTATGGTGAACATAAATGAACGCCGCTTATGTATACCGATTTTAGTAATTTTCCACAAACTAATCAGGCAAAAGATGATTTTGGCTATGTACAATGAACAAATCCCACAAAGTGGGCTTTTCAAAATCCCAAGAGGTACATCCGATCACGAGCTGATCGGATGTACTTCTCTGGACTTTTTGATGTATGTTTTGTATATATAAATGTTAGGCTTGAACCTTTGTTAGGATCATACCATTGTTTGCCCCTGGTTCAGGTCTCAGGGTGGTCCCTGTTGTTGATAACCCTGAATTAAGTTATAGACATGAAAGAATACTTTATATGACCATCTAAGGCTAGTAATTAATAATATAGCAATACCTCCTTTAGCAAGTCCTCTATTCACTGGGAGAGTTGGCCGGCTCAGCACTATATAGTCTTCAGTGGACCAGTTCTTTATGATCCAAGACTCTTGTATACATTTATGTCCGCGTTCTGCTCTTTCAAAAATAAGAGTTTATTTTTGTTGGTTCTTAAGCCGGCTGCGTTCTAAAAGATTAAGTTAATACCCTTTCTAGGAAGAATTCCCGTATTTTAAGCCTGAAGATTTATTTGTGTTAAGGGCGTCTGCTACCCAACTCAATTTCTTATCTTCCTCATCTGCAGGAAGTATATTGTGGTTCTTTTTCACTGGGAGAAGAGAAACCCTCCTTCCCTCTTTACCAAGGGAGACCTGCAATATGCTCTAGCTCTCCAAGAAAGGCAATCCCTCCGTAGGGATTTCTGGATAAGTATTAATCTGCTGATTGTGGTTCACTTTTTTGAGGCTAGCTCCTTTTCAGTTACAAGAGCATCAATACCACAGTATCATAATTTATCACTGTTTGACATTATCAGATCGAAGATAACTTTAGATTTAAATGTTACTCTTGCTCCACTAGGAATATTATAATTTTGAAACTGAACTAGGGCAAGATCATTACTTTGGATCATTTGGAGGCCAGGAATTACGGCAAAACAACTCAATAGGAAGGACCTATTCATATATGGTTCATGATCAAAAATAAAAGAAAAATCTTAGATATAAGGTACAAAATGCGAGTGATTGACTATAGGATTGTAAATAACATTGGTATCTAAAGAGGATGCAAATAGTGAGGCATTGGGATTCAATTACACTGAACAATAGAAAAAACGCTTAGATCTAATACAATTGCGTCTTGGGACGACAGATTTAGTATTAGATTAGGGTCAACACGTAGCCGTTTTGCCCTTTTTTCTTTCTTCTTCATACAAAACTGTTACTTTTGTTCTTGATATCTTTTCCAACTTTTTTTCCCCCTCTATGGGAAATTTGGCACCTGTTTTTAGGAAAATAGGGAAAACCTTTCAAGTTATACTTAATTGTTCCTTCTTAGCTTGATGGCAGGACACAGATACAGTTACTGATGCTGAATTCTCAGGTTCGAAGAGCTGTTGCAGAGCAGGAGGGTGTAATTCATCAAATATTCTACATTTTCTTTATCTTTCAATTTATTTTGATTGTTCCTACTAGAAGAGGGCTTACCAGCCTGAAAGCGAAAGTCCTGGCCTTTAGCATGGGAGAGAGATCTTGTTTGAGTAGATTTGAATTGATTGGAGTTATCTTCTTAGGATAGCAGGAGGGGGTCCCCTTACCAGGATTAGGTTTACAGGAAAGAAATAAGCCAGCCGTACCAGGAGCCAGTCTTTGCTTAGAGACAATGAACTGAGTCAGGCCAAAACAGAATCCAAGATATAATTGAAGTTACTTACTGATTTCTCCATTTAGGCTAAGATAGAAGACAAGACTCTTTCCAGGCAGATTAAGGGTTAAGACATCATTTTTGTCTCTGGGTTATTATTTAAAGGGTAAGAACTCGAGGACAAATTTGGAGAGACAGATCCCCTTGAATGTAATGTACTTATTTTACTGGGTGTACAACTGAACAGCTGCATCTTAACGGGGCAATCCTGAGGGTGATCCCGTAAATTGAAGGAAAGCAAAGTGACTGGATTTTGAATCCTGGGTGACTCCAAATTAGGTGCCTGAGATAACTTTGGAGACAGATTTATATTAATATTGAGATCTGGGAGAATAAAGTCTTCCATCATAGGGACTCCATCTTTTGGGGCTGGATGTGGTACCCCTTCGCAATGCGTAACTCTGTTAGCAAGGGAGTGGATGATTAGATTTGCCAGCAAAGAGTCATCCGACCTAGATTCAGAGAGTGGCACATCCCTAGACCAAGTTCCTCCAGTTTTGGGATGTAGGTTAGTAGGATCTACAGGAGGGGATTTTCCCAGGACTATTTTAACCTTTCCATGAGCTTCTCGATTGGACTCCAACATCCCTACTGTGTTTAAGCTTGTCTCTTTTTTAAGAAAAAAGGAAGAAATGGCAATGAAACCTTTCAAAGTGTTTATTTGTATTGAGTTGTTTATAAAGGATTAGGTTTCGTTTTTTTGCACGCTCTTATATATAACAATCTTCTAGAGCGCAATTTCTTTGGGATCATATCTTAGTCTTAAAGTTCTCCTACTTGCAAACGCTAGCATAATCCTTGAGAGTGATGGGGCAATCGAGTGGAGAGGGTACAGATGCGGTCGGGAAAAAGGTGGGGCGATATATAGAGTGTTACCCCACACTAGCTCACCCACTCACTCACTGTGCCTCCTCCCTGCCTTTATTGTACCTGTCTCTGCTCCTTGTTCCTTTTACTTGATCAGCTACTTCAGCTCCTTTGGCCCCTCAGCACCCCTCCAAAGGTTTTGACACCTTACACGGAGACCACTCGTGGAGACTGTCTCTGCCGAATACCGCGGTCACCAGATTCGGTGGCCGACATTGGCCTGACGAACCACTTTTAAAGTTCTGGAATTGACAGCCATCAGTCTATTGAGAAGAGCAAGAGTTTTATCTTTTCATACACCAGATGCATCACATTTAGGAATTCTTTATGCGATTGAGCCCTGAAGAAGTCCCTAGACAGTACGAAACGCATTGGCTACGTCTTGAAGATTTAAAAAGAATAAAGGATTTGTAAATTTAGGAATATGTCTTTTTATGATTAATTGGAATCAGAAAGACAAATCTTATTACTTAACTTGAGTCTTTGAATACAGTGCGTGCTGATCATCCTGTTGTGAATGCATATGCGAATTTTATTCACTAATTTGGGAAATAGGAGGTTTTTTTTCTCATGATCCCTGCTCCACATAGACAATATCCCTAAGTACGGTACTGTATGTCTAAGGCCTCCTTTCTAAATCTTTTACCCCTCCAAAACCTATATGTCTGTTGGTATGTTGATGAGCAGAACCACAGACACCCCAGGTGGATGGAAACGGGACAGCAAGCGGGCACAGCACACTGGCAGGCCGGAGATAGTCTGGGATAGAGGGGTGGGGGTCAGCCTCCATGCGCAGCCAGCCACTGACTCCTGCTCCTTCTTCCACTCAGCCTTATTCCACTCAGCCTTATTGCTCCCCTCCTGCAACTACACCTCTGGGCGGAAGAGTGGGGCACACCAGGTGGGCCACAGGCTGCACCCAGGCCTAGCAGGGCCACCTCGCAGGCCACCCGGGGCTTGCTCTCAGCTGGAGCAGACTACTGCTCCTGCACTCGTAACTGAAAGGAGGGGAGAGACTGACCGGTGGTTGATTGCCAGAGCATGAGGGTGGGTATAGGTGTGCTCAGCAGACTCAGTGACAGGGGTGGGAGTCCCTTTACAGAAGGGGAGGGAGAAGGGGCAAGGGGTAAGCAGCGAACCCACAATACCCACTGTTTGTGTGACGCACCATTTATTTACTCACCAGCTCAGCGCTGCAGGCTCGTGGTGGAGACGGTGGAGTTAGGAGACAATGGCAGCTGGCGTCTGTTGACCGCGGCTGTCAGTTGCCAAAAATGGCAATGCATCAGATCTGCACCTGGTGACACTTGGTTGTGGGGCTGGGGCGGGCCTAGAGCCTAGTTGACGCACTGCATAGCACACCAAAAAAGGGCACAGAAGGGCACACACGCATGAGAGAGAGGCAAGTTGTTGTCAGAGAGAGCAGAGCAAAGCAAGCGGGGTAGACCTGGGAGCCACAAAATAAACCCGTTCTAACCGGGTCATTTCCGTGGCACCTGGGGTCCACACTTCACGGCGGCTACTGCACTTGCTCACTCACTCACTCACTGATCCACTTGAAAGTGCCACGGTCCTTGGTCTACTGCAGAGCACCCCAGTGGATGGGGCGATCGGGGGCAAGGGCTCCGACTCCTGGTCCCCCTCGCGATTACACTGGCCCCTTCCCTTCACCGCTGAGAAACCAGAGTTCTGAGGCTCTGCGCCGCCCCTGCTGCATGCAGCATGCTGTGGTTCACTAAGCCTGCTTCAAGCAAAACTGGGTCCGTGGCACCAAACACGAACCTGAAGCCGAGGGGGGGGGGGACATTGTGTGGGCAGCAGGCAGTATAAAGGTATTAAACAAGTTATCCTCCAGCCATTCAAGTCATAGAGCTCACACAAATAATCTTTAGTGTCTTGAATGTAAGATGGGCGTGCCTGTATAAAGGGCTATGGAAAAATATACAAAGATGTATGCTGAAAGAAACTCTTCGGTGCCGAAGTAATATATCTTCCAGGAGGGTTTATTTCTATACTTATGCATCTTTGGCAGCAAATGTATTGTAGTCATTTTAGGATGTTCTTTTCCTTTCAACATATTAATCTCTCTAGCATACCTCTGTTCAACCAAAACTTTCTTATTATCAACGTAATCACTTTTCATCTAACAAAAATGTGTCGAATTAATTTTTTTATAACATTCCACCATATTGAGCTCACTCTACCACATGCATATCGTGCCACCTTATTACCACATACCTACCCTCATCAGCTTGTTTGATTACTATTGATTCATTATCAGAACCCCCATCAGAAGGTCACAGGGCACGCAGGGTTTACTGGGCCCAACCCTGGTGATTAAGGACTTTTACTCCTGATGTTCGAGGGTCCGACCTACTGTGGATCCTGCTCAATTAGACCAAGTACCTCCTTCTGCACTTGACTCTCAGTGTTTGCTGTGGTCGAGCAGTCAAGACTCCCTGTGGAGGGGGTATATATATCCCCCTCCCTGTGGGGGAGAGGGGATATATAGGTCGGTAAACACAACTCATTACTCACAGCACAATCAGTACAAACAATAAATCAATGTTCAGCCAAATAGTTTCTTTTGCTAAAAAAAGTATTTTATTTCTAATTCTACACATGCAAAGGAATGTAACATTCAAAAGCAACGACACAGTCTCCTTAAGGTCAGAGCTCAGTAGTTGTCAGATAAATCCCTGTTCCACCCTCCTTCATGTAACATGTGTTGGGTTATTCCCCATTCACTGGTGGCTGCATACAGGGAATGCTCACTAATAGTCCTTATTCAAGAGGTCCCCTTTGACATTTCATAATTTAGTCAAAAGTGTCCATGATGCCTCAGCATCTTGAGCAGCGAGTCCCCTGAGGCCCCACTTGCCCGTTCCAGTCTGACTCGCTCCGGCGGTATAAAAGGGGTCAGCGGTGTGAGTGCCCTATTTTGTGGACCCTCCTAAGTTCAAATCCTGTTCAGTGAAGATGGGGTGTACGCAGCTCATGCAACAGCACCCACCAGGCATAGACTCTCTTCTCTGAGCAGTACCGCTGGCTTGTTCAGCAATCAGAGCTACTCCCATTCAACTCTCAGAAAATCACTCTCACCGTATGAGGGGAATTCTCCTGCACCTGACTGGAGCTCCTGCGATGTTGTGACGTTCTAGGTGGCATCCGGAGATCCTCGGGGAAACTTGAGGTGACCTGACAGGCTAGAGTCGCGGATCACTGCAGTAATCTGCTTGTTCAGGCCAAGACCCCAATACTTTGTCACAGAGATAATGGCAACCCCCTTTGGCATATGGTTTTGTTGTGTTGTTTACAGTTGGATGCAGACATTTTCAGTCACCCTCACTATGGCAGACACAAGTTTCACACTCCTGGCTCAATTAAGTTCACCCGTGGTACATTCTGGCATACATAGTCACCGTGGTATGGCTGTGCAGACCTGGCACTTCTCATGCTATGCACTTCATATGCCTGAAATCTTGGCACCCCTCTCCTGACATACGGGTGTCTCTAGTCTGTTCCTGCATATAGGCAATAACCGGATCAGTGTGCTGCCATTCTCCTCACACCTCGCTCATGGAGTTCTCTCCGTATGGGTAACCTTTGGACCCTCTTCCACAGGGGGGGACACTGGCCATGGCAATTTCCCAGGCAATAGTGCTTCAGGGCAGGTGATCTTGGTTTCCCCAGGTAATATCCTCTCACCCAACAGGGAGGCTATCAAGCCTCGGCCCCTAGTCTGGTCAAAGGCAGAAGTCTTGCAGACAGATGACAAAATTTGAGGTCTCAACCTCTTATAGTCCATTTCTTGACAGTAAACTGTCATTTAGAGTCTGAGACATTGACATTTATGTTCTGCTTCTTTTGAAATGGACACTTCTCTCTTACTTCTTGTCACAGCAGGCAAGACTCCAAAGATGTTTTAGTCTCACAATGTAATTCAGGAGAGTTACTAGAGTTCACACCTGAATGTCAGCCACAGTGATATGTGAAGCAAAAGGATAACCCCAATGCCCTACCCTTTCCCTTTATTATTTCCTTATCAGACCAATGTTGTTTCCTGAAATGTGTACAGGCCCTTTGCTGGCAGCCGCGGTCCGTGCAGGTAACAGCAGTGGGGCTGTAGGGCCGTGTTGGGGGGGATTTTGAGGGCCCATGCCGAGTGAAAATTAATTATGTATTTCATTTTCCCTCTGCATGTTCCTTTGAAATCCCCACCCACGCGGCCCCACCCCCTACTGCTGTTACCTGCAAGGACCGCAGCTGTTTGCTTGCAATCTATCACTGAATCAAAGGGCAGTCTTTTGAAGTGTACAAAAAGTCCCTTCCTTTTTCACTCTAGTTTGTGTCCCACCCAGCTCAAAGGAATGCAGCAATATACAAATATGTCTGGGGATTCCTCTTCTCCTCACGGCTTCCCAAAATGGAACTCAGGATCTTCCACATAAATACCATTACAGGCACACTTAAGTGTACAGTCAATTCACACTTACTGTCTAGCACTGTTACTTTCATGCATTGTACTCTTACATGTACACATGCATTTAGAATATATTGAGTGGAGGTGAGTCGATTTGTTTAGTGCATTAATCACCCAAGGTGGTAAACAAGTGCCAGGGCAGGTGTGTAGTGTGTGGAGCCCAAAGTGCATTTGCAAAGAGCCAAATCTTCAGCTTCCTGCGGTACTCAAGAAGTGAGGAGTAGGGTCGGTTGTGTAGAGGGAGGTCGTTCCATGTCTTGTAGGAGACTGAGCGAAGTCCAGGTTTAATTTTATGCATGCGGGGAGTTTATGTGAGTAAGAGTGAATCAGAGCATAGGTTTCTTGTGGGTTGGTGAAAGTGTATCCAGCTGTTCAGGTATTCTGGTCCTGTTCTGTGTAGGGCTTTGCATGTGTGCGTGAAAAGTTTGAATTGGCTGCTCTTGTGAATGGGGAGCCAATGAAGCTTCCTGACGTGTGGTATGATGCGGATGCATCAGCGACCATTATAAGTGCCATTTCGGTGATATGGTTCTTCCTGAAACCTGATTGAGTATTGTCTAGAAGATGGCGAAGTTTGAGGTGGGTTGCGGGTTGCTTGTTGATAGCCTTCTCAATCACTGTGACTGGATAGAAAAGCAGGTAGATGGGTTGGAGGTTTCTCCGTTGATTTGGGTCAGCTGGGGGCTTCTTGAGGAGGGCATTCATTTCTTTAAGTTTAACTTCATCCAGAAAAGTGGCAGACGTGATGGAGGTGTTGACGCTGTGGGCCAGGGTGGTGCTGATTTTGGATGTTCTCAGGTTGTAGATGTGGTGGGGGCATGGATCCATTGGGACCCCTTAGTGGATGGTTGCCGTGATTGCAGCTGTGTCATTTCTGGTACTGGCTGTGCATTTGGTCAGTTGACCATCTTGGTTGGTGGTGGGTTGGTAAGCAAGGAGTTCTCTATTGAGAGGCAACAATGTTGTTGGCAGTGGCTTATGGTGAAGTGAAATCAGGAAGATCTACTTGCAGCTGCTGGAGCTTCCTTCGATGCGTCCATAACTGATTTTTCAGGGGTCAAATCTTTTTTTATTTCACCCCCAAACAGGGAGCAAGCAAGAAACTGACTGTTACACAGCGTTAAGCCTACATCCCACTCGGGGCCGGCTGCGTCAGAAAGTAATGGAATAAATAACATTCATAGTTCTCCCACTCAACAACATTGTACACAGCGTTTCGCCTACAACCTGACAGGGCCGGCCGCGTCATTTGTTACCCAATGTATACCGGGCAGTCATTGCCTGAGGTGGCCGGGCCTCTAGGACCGAATGTAACCAGTAAACCAAGAAGGTTAGAACAATTAGACCACTGGGGTCCGAACGTCAACAGAGTATCAAATAAGGTGAAAGCAGATCAGAGTAGACAGTAGGAATAAGTAAAGAGATGAGATCAGAGAAGAAAGAGAGCGCAGAGTATGTCAAAGAGGGTGGTGGGAAGGGGGGGTCAGCGCGCAGGACAGCGGACCATCTTGTAGCGCCTGCATTGTTCTAGGCATTACGTGCTGGAGCTTCTATGGTAGCAGCCTGCCCAGTTCTGGGGGGGCCACAGCGTCTTCTACAAGCTGTAGCGTCCGAAGCTTGGGAGGCATGTGCCGCGCTTGTTCTACTGCACATAAATATTTCACCAAGGGTTGCCATATCGCCTTAAAGCGTGTGTCGCGAGCCTGCAATCTAGCTGTGAAAAGCTCCATTGTTATGACCTGCCAGAGTCGCACAAACCAAGCAGCAATAGGCGGCGCTTCCGTCTTTTTCCAATATAAAGCAATGAGCTGCTTAGCTTCCCCTAGCATTTGAAGCACCTTTGTCCAGTCGCTCCGAGTCAGAGCCTTCAGGCCAGCAGGTTTGACACCCAATAGTAGCATGCTAGTGGCTTCAGGTAGAGGAAACCCCAGTACCCCTCTGATGTGGCTTAAAACCTCCTTCCAGAAGAGGGTCAGTGAGGAACAGGTCCACCATATGTGAAGGAAGTCTCCAGTCGCAGACCAACACCTCCAGCACTCAGGGGAAGAGGCAGGGAACATTTTATGTAGATGCTGGGGCGTATAGTACCACTGGGTCATTATTTTATATGCATTCTCCTGCTGTGAAATGCTATGATATATTTTGGGAATGTCTCGCCACAGACGGCACCACTGCGCCGGGTTGATGTCTGTGTCTGAGATGGCTTACCATCGCTGCTGGTACGGATGGGAGGGCGGCGTGTGGGGATGCTGTAGGATCTGATAGATTTTTCAGATCAGGCCCTTCGAGCCAGTAAAGGAGCGAGCTAGCCGCTCGAACGGAGTGAAAACATGCGTGGCCACCTGATATGTGTCATCTGCCAACACCCAATGCCTCAGCTGGGCATATTGCATCCCAGCCTCAAGCGGTACCTTGAATTCCTCCCTGCATTGGGCGATGGTCTTGAGTGCGCCCCCATCAAACAAATCCGTAAGCACTCTACAGTTGCCCTGTGTCCACTTATGGAAGGCCCTAGTGTGATGGGCCGACAGGAAGCACGGATTCCCCTCAATTGGGGGGTGTGGCGAGGGGAAGGTTGTGAGGCCCCTACGTACTGCTACCTTATCCCAGATCTCCAGCACCGTTTTCGTGGGCACCCACCAGGTATGCACTCGGGGAACGCCCCGTCTTATATTTCCACGCCATATCCCAGATGGTGCGCCCAGTCACTGCTCTGTCCATGTGCAACCATCCCTTCTCACTCTCAGTGACGCCCCATTCCACTATAAAACGAAGGTGTGCTGCCCAATAGTACTCCACCAGGTTAGGACAGGCCAGTCCCCCCTTGTCTCGTGGCGTCAGCAGAAGAGCCTGGGAGAAGCAGGGCCTCTTCCCCCCCAGATGAAGTTGGTATGGTCACGCTGCAAACCTCTTATGTTATGCAGCGGTATGGGAGTGGGGAGACACTGGAATAAATATAAGACTTTGGTCCTGCCCAGCCAAGAAGGCATGAGCGGCTTCCACCACCGCAGATCTTCAAGGACCGATTGCCGACATTTCCTCCAGTTGACTTGCGTCCAGTCGTCCAGCGAGGGGGTCAGTTGGAGGCCAAGATATCTGATATGCTGAGCCATCCACCGGTAGGGGGCTATCCGCTCCAGATGGGGGATTTCCGCCTTTGGAATTGTAAGATTGAGGGCCCAAGACTTATTGTGGTTGATTCTCAGGCCAGAGACTCGCTCAAAGAGGCACAGCACTGAGTGCACTGCCGGCAGGGATTCTCGGGGCTTCGTGAGCGTAAGGATAAGGTCATCCGCGAAGAGCGCTACTTTGTTGTCTTGACCGCCTAGGGGAATACCATGGATGTCGGGGGTCCGGAGGACCAGATCCGCTAGATGCTCTATTGCCAGGGCAAATAATAGAGGCGAGAGCGGGCAGCCCTGTCTGGTTCCCCTACCGATGTCAAACAGCTCCGTGAGCTGCCCGTTAACTCGAATCCTGGCTCGTGGTGCAAGGTACGGCGCCATGATCCTAGTGATCATCTTCTGACCTAGCCCTATCTTGTGTAGCACCGCTTTTAGGAAGAACCAGTCCACCCGATCGAACGCCTTTTCCACGTCTAACGAAAGGAGGCAGGCTGGGATCTTCCAGTGGTGTGCCTTCCCCACAAGGTGTGCAACCCTGCGCACATTGTCTGCCCCCTGTCGGTTGCGGATGAAACCCACCTGGTCTGGGTCTACCAAGCCCGGCATATGAGGGTCCAATCGCTTCGCCAGCAACTTGGTGTATATTTTGAAGTCGGAGTTTAGTAAAGCAATCGGGCGGTACGACGCGCACAATGTAGAGTCTTTCCCAGGCTTCAAGATTAAAGCGATTTCCGCCAACCCCATATCAGGGGACGGTCCCTCCTCATTCGTAAAGGAGTTATAGAGCCGGAGAAGGTAGGGGCCGAGCTGCACCTGGAACATGCGATAGAAGGATAGAGGGAGCCCATCTGGCCCCGGAGTTTTCCCCAAGGGGAGCTCTCAGATGGCTGTTGCTATCTCCTCCTGTGTTATCGGTTCCTCCATTTGCCTTGCATAATGAGGATGCAGCGTCATCCCCTCATACTGCCCTAGTACTTCCTCCACCAACTCCGGGGGGGTTTCTCCTCCCTATACAGTGCCGCATAATAGTCCCTAAAAGCCTTACATTTGTCCTTCTCTGTCATTACTCTATTCCCATCCGGCAGTTGGATATTGGCTATATGCATTTTAGTGGCACGGACTCTCAGCCTCCTCGCCAGTAGTCTTCCCGCCTTGTCCCCTCCCTCAAAGTACCTCTGCTTCAATGTCAAGAGGGATTTCTCCACTTTATTTGTGCGCAACATCCAGAGCTGTCCTCTAAGATTAGCCAGCTGTCGTCTTGACCTTAGGGTGGAACTGCCCTGATCCTGCAGCTCCGCCTCCTTTATGTCTCCCGTCAGTTTATCCTCTAGCGCTCGTGCCTAGCGTGCCCGCGCAATCGAGAGGGAAGTAATGTGCCCCCGTATCATGGCCTTGAAGGCATCCCATACCACTGGAAAGGGCGTCTCCGGCAAGTCATTGCACTCGAAGTAGGAAACAATGGCCCCCCTGATGTCTTCCACGTCCGCCGCATCCCGAAGGATACCCGGCAGCAGACGCCACTTCCGTTCCCAGGCAGGGCAAGCGGCCGGGTCCTGCAGCTCAACATGGGCGTGTTCGGAGAGCGAGATATCAGACATAGTGACCCCGAGGACATCAGGGGAGAGATCATGGGAAATTAATAAATAATCAATGCGGGAATAGGAACGGTGCGCATGCGAATAAAACGAGTACTCCCTCTGGTCTGAGGAGAAGTAACACCACGCATCAAACAGCCCTAAATCCGTTATCTGCTTGCGCAGCGCAGAGAACATTGCTCCAGCACCACTGAAGGAGCCCTCACTGCGGTCCGTCTCGGGGCTCCAGACCAAGTTGAGGTCCCCCCCTATGATGAGTGAGGGGCCTCCCTGCGGTATCTGCTCCCTGAAAAGATCACGATGGTAGCGGTCTTGCGCCTGGTTAGGGGCATAAATATTACACAAAGTGAAGCGGCGGCGCCCGACCTCCACGCCCACTCTAAGGAAGCGCCCATCCACACCTCTAACGGGCCTGTCGCCTCCCCGCCTGATGCCAGCCTGCACAGTATTGCCACTCCTGCTGTCTTTGTGTCCGCTGCAGCCCAGAACTGGAGAGGGTACCTAGGGTGTGCCATGCGCTTGGTGTCAGCTTGCAAGAGGTGCGTCTCTTGTAGGAATATGATGTCTGGGTTCTGTCGAAGGAGATAGTGCCACGCCTGCCGACGCTTATTGGGTGAGTTAAGGCCCTTCACGTTGAACGTTAAGACCTTCAGAGGCCTAGGTGCGTTGGTTGTCATGCTGGGATCTTGTCGTGAATCATCCGTGCCCCCTTAACAGTCGTCCCGCACACTCCACACTCACAGTAAGCATATACCCGCACAGCCCCACACCACTCCATCGCCCGGAGCCCCCTCCACGCACTCCCGTGAGAAGAAAAGGGAGAAGGAAAGTAGAGTAGCAGGAAACAAGAAAAGGAGTAAAAGGGCAGAGAGATAAAGGGCGGCCAACAAGGCCCCCCATCTTTGCACAACAAAAGCGGCCAACAGGGCCATAGTACACTGTCCCCTGTACGGGGCATCCTACACCCGCAGGTATGGACGCACTCTGGGATGTCACTCCCTTAGGGGCAGTCCGAAGAGGGTTTGTGGTGGTCCTAAAGATCTAACAACTGGGGGGCTCCCGCTACCCCCCCCCTACAATCCGGGAGCCAGGGTAGTGTGTGAGGAACCGCATTGCATCCCTTCCCTCAAGGACATGTGTGCGTGGGGGTGAAGCCTCTACTCCAGGAGGTAATAAGCATACGCCCTGCGTTTCATGGTGTTGGGGAGCACCCGCCGGACTCTTCTCTATCCCCTTCAAGGGACCGGATATGAGCTATAATGTCCTGCTTAGTCTGAGAGGGTGAACGCTCAGTCTTGGGGGATACACGATGCTGCCGATGTACTGTGGTCCAAGACGGTCCAGCCGGTATCCTTTCCTGCCTACGGGGCTGAGATGGGCTCGCCGGCGGTGTTGTCGGTAGGCGGATGAGTTGCGCCGCTTCCGTATAGGACCTTATGATTCTGCGCTTGGATTCCCACTGAAATATGAGCGCAAACGGATGCCCCCATCGGTAGGCGATGCCCATACTGCGCAATGTTTCGGTCACAGGCCGAAATGCTCGTCTCCTCTTCAGGGTGTTGGGCGCTAGATCTTGAAAAATCTGAATCTTGTGCCCCTTGTATCGCAGGTCTGATTTGTCCCACGCTATTTTCCAGATTGCCTCCTTTTCGGCGAAGAAGTGAACCCTAGTCAGAATGTCCGGTAGGAGCCCCGGCCTCCCTGCAGGCCCGGATACACTATGGGCTCGATCCAAAGCCAGCGGGGAGGCGCTCTCGCCACCCCAGACCTCGTGTAAGAGCTGTGCCACATATCCCATGATGTCCTCCCCTTCTTCTCCAAGAGGAACCCCCCGGATGCGGAGGTTGTTACGGCAGCTTCTGTTCTCCAAGTTCTCCTGCTTTACTTGAAGCTCGATATTCTGCTCCTCAAGGGCCGCCAGACGCTGCCATAGGTGTTCCTGGTCCTCCGTGCGCGTGTCCATCGTCGTCTACAGCCCGTCCACGCGATCCCCAAGATCCGTGACCTCCTTCCGCAGTTCCTAAACACATGTGTGCACCTCAGTCCGCAAGGATCCTATTTCCATTTTCAGTTCCGACATGACGGTGGTCATAAAGGCCTGGGTGACCGGCGGGGAGTCTCCAGCGGTCTGGGACGAGCCTTCACCGGCGGCAGGCACCCCCGCCTTCCCCCACATTGCCACGACAGTGTTGTCCCTGGGGGTTGCAGTCGGGTTGGCTTTGTTCCCCTTATTGGAGCGCGTCATTGCCAGCTTCACTTACTCCCAGCCGAGAGTTATGGATGGTCTCTGGCGCATAAGATTACACCCCTCCCCTGTCGCAGTCGAACCCGGGGGCACTCAAGGGTAAATGCAAGCTTTGACCAGCCACTACACAACTACATTTTCTCTGCAAAGGCACCCAGGCAACAGCTTGCGCACCCCTACTTCCAAGCTGCAGACCAGGCCGCTATTTCTCTAAGCCGTCGCACTAGGTTCACTGTTGGCGCGCAGGTCGCAAATGGCAGGGTGAGCGGAGTGTCCCGCCTAGGTATTTAAGGCCCCTGCAGCAAGTTCCAGCCGCGCCAAACACCCCACTGTCCAGCTAGCCACCAAAAGCGCCGGGGGTCCACATTAAGGTTGAAAGGCTGCCCGTACCCTCCCCAACCAAAGGTTCGTTGCTCACAGTGCTGGGCCTCGCAATGCAATCCCCACACCCAAAAATGGCGGGCCTCACTGTCCACTGCCGCCCTGCTCCGTGGACCAGTTCCGCTCACCTTGGTGCCAGGTTCTGTCCCAAGCCAGCTCCCCGCTTCAATGTCCCACCGGAAAGTAGGGCCTCACCCGCAGCCAATGTCTGCCGCCTCAAGGCTCGGGTCCAGTCTTGCCGAGGGCCGCTTTGTTAGTCGCGCTGCCGAGTCCCTTTACTGCTGCCTATAGTCGTCGCGTTGTTCCAGGGACAGACCAGCCGCCCAGCGCCCAGTGAAAGGTCCTCCAGGAGGCACCTTCACCCCTTCTGAGGCCCGCCGCACTCCAGACCTCGATGTATCTCGGGGGGGGGGGGCGAACTGCCCAGCCTCCCCTCGCTCTCAGGGCCTCTCCGCAGGGCAGCAAGCCGGCCTCCCGCCAGGCGGTCCTCAGCCCGTGGTGTGTCCACACAGGGGCAAGCCAGCAACCCCCAGACGCGCGTGCACCTCGCCCGTTCAGCCCCCAAAATGGCGGGTCACGTCTGTCTTCAGCTCCCAGGCCCCTGGGATGGGGTCGTTGTCTCTGGAGCCCTGGGTCTCTCCCTCGGTTCAAAACCCCCCCTCGCCACACTGCTGTAGTGGGGGAGATCCTATATGCGCTATGAGCTCTCTCGCCTGCAGGTCACAGGCCCCGCACTTCTCTGTACCTCACAGAAGGCTGCAGGTCACTGCAACGAGCTCGCCACTAGTCTCTCCACAGGCGAGTCACGGCCACACAGTCCGGAGCTGCTTCCTCCGCCCAGGCCGTGTCACAAAGGGAGTCGCCACCCCCGCTACAAGAGCGCCCTGGCACCCTGCCCCCAGCCGCAGGCCTCACTTCTCCAAGGCAGAGAAAATGGCGGGTTACTTCCTCAGGCCCGCAGCCGGGCTTCTCAATCTCGCTCACCGGTGGCTTCCCGGGGGTCCAGGGTCGACCGCAGTCACCCGACGGTCAGCTCCTCGCAATGTGCCCCGGGGGTCGCACTCGCTACTCTCTCCCCTAGGGCTCGCAGTCCGGTCACCAAACGTGGGTCCCGCTCTGTCAGGGGCTCTCAAGATGGCGGGCCGCCGCACCAGGCCTGTCACCCAGCTCTGCTGATCCTCATGCACCAGCTGCCTCCCGGGAGATTTGCAGCTCGTCCTCCGCCTCCTGTCGCACAGGCACCCTCGATGCAACACGGGGGACGATTTCAGGGCCCCCCAGCTCCGCTTAAATTGCTTCTGATGGCGGGTGACAGCGGGCGCCCTTCCAGAGCAGGTCTGCTCACATCGCCTGCTAAGCCACACCCCCTCCATAACTGATTTTTTATTGGTATCCCTTATTTGCTGGTGATAGCTTCTCAGTGCAGCTTTGCAGGTAATTCTGTTGGTGGTGTTGTGGCTGGCTCTCCATTTCCTTTCTAGCTGTTTACAGTGTTGTATAATGCCTTGGAGGTCCTATGTATACCAGCTAACTTGCTTGTTGGATTTATTATGCTTGTTGGGTTTGATGGGTGAGAGGTATACCGTGCAGTTCTTGAGCCAGTTGTTGAAGTTGTAGTTTAGGAAAGTTTTAAAATAATTTTTATAGTAATTTGTAGTGTCTTAGTGGGTTGTTGGGTTTGTAGGGGATAGGATGGGAAGTTAATTAGGTAGTAAATAATTAAGAAGTATTTAAGAAATGGCATTTATCGACATAATTTAATAAAAATGATTGATATTTATTATGTAAATTATGAAAGGCTGATTTGTTTTCAGTTTGTGTTATTTGCGGTCTGTTAGGTTTGTATGGGTATAGGGTATAGACGGGATGTTAATTAAGTAACAATTAATTAATTATTCAATTGTTTTTTATTTATGTAGTTCTTTCTTATTTTACTTAGATTTTAGTTGTGGGCTTCAAGGTTTGCTGGGGTGCAGGGTGGGAAGTTAATTTAAGGATTTAGTTGTTAATTAAATATTTTATTAATTTCTAATTATGTAAAATATGTACTATTGATTTATTTTACTCATGGGATGCTGGTGTGTAGGGGTTTAATGTGGGAAAGAAATTAAGTAATCATTAATTAACTATGAAATATTATTTGTAAATTAATTATTTGATTGAGTTTTAACTATGTGAATTGTGGAATACTTATTTAATAACATTTTATTTTAGTTGGCGGATGCTGAGTTTGTAGGGGTCTAGTGTGGGAAGTTAACGAGCTTGCTGCTTCTGCCGGCCAATGGTCGTCGCAAGCACTACCTCTGCAATGCTGCACAAGTCAGTTGGCCGACGCGGCCCCGCCCACTCTTCAAAGCCACCGCACTGCAGCGGATTTTTGGCCGCGGTAAATGTAATAAGTAATAATTAATGAAGATTTAATTATTAATTATTTAATTTATTTTTAAATATGTTTGTCATTGAACAGTTCTTTTTGTGGCAAATTTAAGTTGTAAACTGATGGGTTTGTAGGGGTACATGATGGGAAGTTAATTCCGAAATCCAACCCAACGCTTTCCATGATGTTGCAGAGACTGGAGAGGGAATAGTACATTTTACCGCTACAAAGTCCAACACCTCCCCTACTGTTGCACTGACTGGAGTCAGAATAGTAAATAAGTGCAATAAACAATTCCTAGGCAACTAAAAAATTCATACATACAACAATGTGCGGAGGGTATATCAGAAACAATGAACTAGGTGTCTAAAAAGTTGTGTTATTTTTATTCAGTTATAAAAGTACATGTCTTATTAAAAACATTGTTTTGGTCATTTAGAACATAAAATGTTGACATAAACAATATATCTCATATAGTCGAAATGCAAATAATATATACAATATTAGTTTATAAACATATGAAATAAAAAATTATACACATATACAGCTTTCTTTCTCGCAGTAATTATCGACGCGCGTTTCGGCGTATCAAACGCCTTCTTCAGGAAATGACCACAAAACCTACAAAAAATTGTTTTTAAAATATTAAAAACACTGTGTTAATAGTAAATACAATAGAACATTTAACTGTTTCTACTTTAATATGATTATCTTAGTCCATGATAATCCACTCTATTCAGACTATGTCATTAACAATTTTATATAAAAAGCCTGTTTTTCTAAAAAGGAGCATGTACATCCAATTGTTTATTTAGACAGCAAACAAAGAAAACTATGTTTCTACTACCACTCCTTCAGTTAAAAACAAATTCTTCTAATATTTGACTTCACACTGTCTAGTTTGAGTACTCAATGGCAAATCAGAAATTGAATATCCAAAAACCCTATGCATAGATATAAATCAATGGAATATTTAATAGTATGAACTAGCATACAAAAAATAAATAATCACACTTACTTAGTGACTCGTAGAATAGTGCAAACACTTTGATGCTTTTCTATTTTCAATATATGATGAAATTCTGTAATATAGAAAAATATATTTGCACCCTAAAGATCTCACTTATTTCTTTATCGATGGTACATCAATCCCTATAAGATATGTCATAAAAGATGGTAACTTACTAAAAAATTCCCTTTATAATGATGTCGGGATAGTAATTAGAGTGATAATTTAATCGACGATTTATTTCGTATGTAGGGACCTCCTTCTTCTTTCTGAAACGAAAATCGATATTGAATCTATATCTATGGCACTGTATCGTTGATATCAGATATACTATTATTGAAGTAAAAATCATATTATTATTCACGTGTTATTTAATTAAATGAAAACGCTAATGGTGATCAGCAGTCTATATTATCCACAGCAGGGTCCTACGACCATGTCATTTTTTATATATAGAATAAAAGCGTGGGATCGTGTTTCATATTATAGACTATGAAGACTATTAGTTAAAGTACATAGGTTTAATTTATATGACATCTGATTGTTTGTCCAGATATATTATCAGCTGATAATTCTCCAAAATTCATATTGCAAAGAGGAAAGAAAAGATAGCTACTAATGCTATTATCTTAAAATGCTAAATGTGACAGTATCATCTTGTGCTAGTTGGATGACTGGTAAAGTTCGAGTTCTGTGACGATAACTATTTAAATCAAAAGAAAAATAATTATAACTAAAAATGGTGTTGGCCATATATCGTGGTCCTAATTTTACTTATTATATTGTCTATTCCATTATATTGTAGCATTTGCCGAATTTTGATGCCCCCGAATTCCAATGTCACTAATATAAAAAATACCGCCGGTCTGAGTCATTATTTTAGTAAGATATCGTGACACTGATTTCATTTAAAACCTGTGTAAACTAAGATGACTTTATGCGGTCTATACAGAGAACCAAGAGTTCTAATATGGTTTACTAGGCAGCAAAAATGATATACCTACATGAAACGGACCCTTGATAGGCAAATACGATGTCTTTTTAGGCAGAACGATATGCTGCTAATGTTGGAAACCTCGGTATCGGTATTGATATGGCTAAAAATATAAAGAAAAAAGGGATTATGAACAGCATAACCTGGTTAGCTATTTTTCTAAACTTAAAACCCCCCAAACCAATTAGTATGGACAGATCGTTAAAAGGATAAGCCATGTCAGAGAAAACCTGCATCCGAGTAGAATGTCAAGTTCCAAACAGATGAACGCGGCCGCTTCTGGCGTCTGACGTCACCGGATGGGGAGGTCTGAAAATCGGATCTTCCATTTGGGAAGTTTAAATAGTATCCGCTTTTTTGCCATGATAAACCACGTGATTCGGGGGTGATCACGTGACAACATATTATATTGGGGATAACCGATTGAAAAAATGAATAATAGGCTCATGTAACGCAAAAATAAAATAAAAAAATAAGACGTATATCGATAATCGTAGAAAATATATTGAAATATTGATACGACAATAATAACAGCATAAAATGTGATGATTACATTCTATGTGCGGTCGTCTTCTATTTCACTGTTTGAACATGTGATTAGGAGCACGATCACGTGACAACGCCTTACAATACAGGTAGTGGCTCACCAAATAAATAATGAACTCAGCATGACAATAAAAATTAAAGATGAAACATATAAAAAAGAGAAAAAAACAGCCTAATGGTAGTAACATTTAAATGTTGTATGATAAGGACCGCACGATTGTGAAATAATTTCTTAGTGTCTACACTAATAAACGTAGACATAAAAGAGAGACTAGTCCCTCAGGTAAAAATACAGTTATTTCTGTAAGGAAAAAAGGCAAATTGAGCGATATAGTCATACTCCAATAAAAGACAACCTATTTCCAACACAATATATGCATTTGTGTTGCAATATACAATTCCGAGCATTGATAAAGACAAAGTAAAAACACAAATACAAAGCCACAATATATGTATATATATATTATCTGTAGATTATAAACAGAAGTAAAATAACAACTAAGTAATTTAATTGGAAAAACTAATAACCTAAAAGTGAGTAATGAAACTTCTAAGGAATACATCTAGATACTAAATAATAACTACTACATAAATCAAACTAATAGTTCCTAATTTTTCTTTCAGATCTTATTTGGAACAGTCTAATATATGTCAGATAATTAAATGATAGCATTTTCCCATGGGATTTCGCTGTTTAAGCGCCTTCTATACGTATCGAGAGAGAAAATCCAGAATACTTCCTGCTTTTTCCGAGAGGTGTGGCGCCGCGGCCAGGGCTACTGACTCCGGAATCTGGGGATCAGGGTTCGATCCCCGGATCCGGCGGCAGATTAGCCCAGCACCATGTGACTCTGGGCAATAGCTTGCTTAATCTTCCCGACGGCCCCCAGTGCCTAGAGACCCTAACGGGTGATTGTGCGCTTTACAAATGTGGATATTTATTATTTATATTTATTTTTCCGGACTTTGAGACCATCTTTGTCGTCTGGAGTCCTAATTTTTCCAAGAATTCTCTACTGGAATTCCTCTTGTTTATGGTCCATCTCTAAGAAGTGTTTCACCATGGGTGAAACAAGCTTCTTCGTTCTGATGGCAGAACGGTGTTCAGTCAGTCTGGTTTGAATTGGTCATAATGTCTCTCCTACATATCCTAATGCACATGGGCATAGAATAAAATAAATGGTATTAGACGTTTTACAGTTCCACATTTATGCGGCACGCGTGGTGTAACCATTATGGGAGAACATTTCTCCTTCTAGAATCGTATTGCATGATTTGCAGGTGGAGCATTTCTTTGTTCCTCTGATCGGTATGCCGCTATGTATTGATTTCTGTATAAAAATGTTATTCCTCCTTTTGTCTTCAAATCTGGAATGTACAACAAAGTCTTTAATATTTCTATTACATCGATGGGCGAACAGAGGTTTTGGTAGTTTAAGACTCTGTGTAGGGTTACTGTTGAGGATATGCCAATTGCCATTGATGATCTGTCTGATTTTGGCATCTAGTGTGGAATGTCTAGTGACACACACAAACTGGGTATTTACTTTGGATGTTTTAGATTTTAGAAAATTATCTCTATCAAAAAATCTTGCTCTCTTATATGAGTCCCTCACTAATCGGTGGGGATATCCTCGTTCGACAAATGTTGTTCTCATAATTGCTGCCTGTCGGTCAAAGTCCTTCAAATCTGAACAATTTCCCCTGACTCGCAGAAATTGCGAAAACGGAATACTCTGTTTTTGGTTTCTTGGAGGAAAACTGTTGAAATGCAACAGAGTGTTCCGTGCAGTGGGCTTGACAAACAAATCTACTTTCAATTTGCCCTGACTATGGAAAATGAGGATATCTAAAAATTCTACTTTTTCTACACTAATTTGAGCGGTGAACTTCAAATTATGATCAGTGGCATTTAGCCAGTCAAGAAATTCAAGTTGTTGGTCTCTCCCATTGGTCCAGATAAAGAAGATATCACCAATGTATCTGGACCAATGGGAGACGGACTCGAAAAATGGGGCGATCTCGTTGTATATAAAGCGTTTTTCAAAAGCTGCCATATATATATTGGCAATAGAAGGCGCCACCGATGCGCCCATGCTTACACCTTTCACCTGGCGGAACAAAGAGTGACCAAATTCAATGATATTATCGGTCAACACTATGTTCAAGATCTCCAAAATGAATAATTTAGGGCAAGATATATTGTATGTTTCAATTAACCACTTGGTTGCTTCCATAGCTGCTGCTAAAGGGCTATTATTATATAATGATTCAACACCCAATGTAACTAGTAAGTCAACACTGGGGTTACATTTAATATTTTCAACTTTATTGATCATTTCTCCTGTGTCCTTTACATATGAAGTTATTTTGGGAATATAGGGATGTAAAAAGTTATCTATAAATTTAGACAATGGCCCAGTATTGGTACCAAAGGTAGATACTATTGGACTGTAGGGTGGATCAACAATACTCTTGTGCACTTTAGGCATGCCATATATGCATGCTGTCTTGCCTTTGTGGTGATTCAGGTATTCAAATTCTTTTATAGTAATTTCTCCATTTTCCAAGGCTTGATTTGTGAGGTCATGTATTTTTTTAGAAATTCCTATTGTAGGATTGGCCGTGATTGTATTGTAAAAAGCTGTATCACTCAACATAGTTCTCATTTTATTCTCATAATTTATAGCATCGATAACAACTATGCCTCCTCCTTTATCACAACTTTTTATCACTAGATCCTTATTATTTGCCAAGGAATTAAGTACTATATGTTTGTTTATGTTAAGGTTGTATAAAGGCTTAGGAATGAAGCGCAATGCCTGTTTCAACCTCTTAAGTATCACTAGTTCAAAAGCAGCCACTTCCGGTCCTAACTGATCTAATGAAGTGCTGAAAGTGGATGGTAAGATTAAGGTTTTAGTCATGCCTAAATCTAAATTATTTTCCTCTTCTTTATTAAAAAAAATGTTAAGCCTGATTCTACGAAAAAAGGAAATAATATCTTGATGTAACTCAAAAATGTTGACATAAGAATGTGGAACATAGGATAACCCCTTGGATAAGAGATTTATACTATGTATGTCCAAGTCTACTGTGGACAGATTGAAAACAGGAATCACATTCCCTGTTTCCAGTAGTGTCGATTGCGTGTCTTCCGCATAAGTTGAGGGTCCTGCGGTTGATGGTGAAATTGAGGTTGGTAATTTCCTCTGGTTTGGGTCCGAAATCTGACCCTCTGACGGCCCCTGTGTGTGCCTCGGTTGGCTAAAAAAGGCTGAGATTGATTGCGTTTAGCTTGAAAGGAATTAAAATTATTTTCAGAATAGGTATTGCTTTTGTCGCCTTTTGAGTCAGATGTATCTGAGAAATTATTGACTCGCTGTTGTTGTGGTCTCATTTCATCTGTATAGTGGTTTTGCTTGTAGAAATCTTGTCTCAAAAAGGGGTAGGTATTTTCTATGCTATAGAATCTTTTATCTTTGGTAAGTTTATCATTTTTACGTTTTTTAAGATAGTTGGTAAAGGATTCTATCTCTTTATTAGATTCCTCCAGTTTTTTTAGGGCTTCCTCTACACTGTTTGCATTTTTAATTTTTTCTTCTAGTTCTTTCACTTCTGTTCTAATATTCCTGGATAATTCTTTTGCCATTTCGACAATTACAATTATTAGGTCTCTGAAGCACCTACTGGCGATCATACTCCATTTCTCTAAAAAGTCCCTATGATGTACGAATAATCCCGGGATATTGTGAATGGGGAGACCAGTTGGTATTATCCCTGCCCTTAAATAAGCCAACATGAATTCTCCATGTGCTTCAATACGTTTCAATTTCTTTTTAAGTTCTATTAATTTTTTTATTTCGTCCTGACTCTGACTATTATCTTGATTGCCACTACCAAATGCATTGGTTGTTCCGACTAAAATAGCAAATTCTTTATCTGTAAAGCCAAACGTTTTAAGTTGGGCCATCTTAAGTATACGAGACAATGACTTGTTACAAATCTAGATAGAAGTAGTAATCAATTGTAGAATGAGTACTCAAAATAGACAAGCAAAGATGATAAGACAATACACTGATGTACATAAACAGCCCTGCACAGACAAGCTGTGGGTAATAGTATTGGGATTTACCAAAGGCCCCCTGAACGGTAATTGTTCAATTCCTAGGACAGGGAAAAACAAGTGCGATAAACAATTCCTAGGCAACTAAAAAATTCATACATACAACAATGTGCGGAGGGTATATCAGAAACAATGAACTAGGTGTCAAAAAAGTTGTGTTATTTTTATTCAGTTATAAAAGTACATGTCTTATTAAAAATATTATTTTGGTCATTTAGAACATAACATTTTGACATAAACAACATATCTCATATACTCGAAATACAAATAATAAATACAATATTAGTTTATAAACATATAAAATAAAAAATATACACATATACAGCTTTCTTTCTCGCAGTAATTATCGACGCGCGTTTCGGCGCATCAAACGCCTTCTTCTGGAAATTACCACAAAACCTACAAAAGAATAGTAAATGTCACCCCTTCGAAATCCAATGCTTTCCCTACTGTTGCACAGACTGGAGTGGGAATAGTACATTGTATCCCTCCAAAGTCCCACACTTTACCTATAAGTGTGCTGTTTGGTGTAGGATAAGTACATTTCATCCTTCTGAAATGTAAAGTTTTCCTTACTGTTGCACAGACTGGAGGTGGTATGGTAAATGTTATCCCTCTAAAGACCAATACTTTCCCTACTTTTGCACTGTTTGGAATGTGAATAGTAAATCACCACTAAAATGATTTCAGGACAGTTTCATCGTTATTCCCCTCACTGCAAGAACTCAGAGAAACAATAATTTGTCAGGAAAATATAGTATTTAATTCAGATGAGATAGAGGCATTTTTAGTGACAAGAGTGTTAAGGAGGAAAGGGCAGTTCATTCAGATGACCTGAACATACAATATATAGATGATGATGAGAAATGTGAGGAATACCAACTGAGGAAAGTACAACGCCATGCAGCAGACAAGTTAGTGCAAGTGCCGTTATGTATGTTTACATGTCTGCTAAATATGATTGCAGATATTTATAAGAGACAGCCACCCCAGGCAGAACACAGGGGGCTGGAAGACTTATTACCCCTCAGCCACCAATGCTGCAACTAAAAGGATACCAAGAAAAAGATAAGGAAGAGAGAAACAGCAATTATCTTAGAACCAGATCCAAATGAGACAGTATCGGATGAGGATGATAAAGTTGATCAGGCTGTTCAACTGGATTCCCTGTTTAAGAGTGCCGGGATAATAACAGTAAGGGATATAAGGATGAAACAGCATATAAATAGCTTGGAATGCTGGATAATGATTCCGAATGGAATTAATTAATTGCTTCAAAGGATGCCAGTCCAGAATGCGTGTGACGATATTCACCCCCCGATTACATAGGGAGAATTAATTCCTTAATAGGGAAAGCCTCCGAACGCATTCGTCTACCAATCTCTTTTGCAGAAAAAACATATGTTTGATTTTAAGGAAAAGATGCACAGAGGCACAAGATTGATTCCTATATTGCAGCATCTATGGGAGGAAGGTCTAATAGTGATGCAGAATCCAGCAAATGCATCAGTAAATCTCTCACAGATAGAGAAGAAGTATAAAGCCACTGAGTATGAGTAGGGTGTATTGTGAATCAGGCATTTCAACCACTGCGCAATGGAGACCAAACAACCCGTCATCACCATGCACAACACCAACAGACAAGAATGGCAGGAAAATGGACTCTATGGTGAAGAGAGTCAATGTGTTGGCAGCTGCTGCAATTAAAATAGCGTATTCTACAGAAATGTGGCTCACTATGACGGACAGTTATGGAATGAAATGGCTCCTCTCCTAGAGAAGTTATCTGAGGAAGATAAGGAGGAAGGAAAAGGAATATTAAAGGATGGCAAGCTAGCATCTGCATCGCTGATAGATACAGCCTTGGAAGCATCGACATGCAAATTTAGGCAAGCAGGAAATGAGACAGTCATGCAAAGATATGGCTGGTTCAAAAGTATGTCATTTAGACCAGAGGTTCTGGCACTGGTGATGGATATGCCATTTGATGGTAAAATTATTTTTAACAGTAAAGTGGATGAAGCACTTCAGGAAATAAAGGCAGACACTGAGACAGCACTTTCACTGGGTATGTTGTAAGATGGACAACCAGGTAGAGGTTATAAAATACAGTTCTTTCAACAAGACAGTAGGGGTCTTATTCTCGACGCTAGAGGCAGAAAACAACTAACAGTCAATTCGGACAATACAATACATGCGGGCAGCAAAATAGACAGCAGAGGTAGAGAGGACAAGGCTATAGGCAAACCCAAGACAGAGCAAGTTGGGGAATCAGCCTTCAAAATATGAGGAGAAAAGTGAAAGACCACGACTTTTAGAAACAGTAAACCCAGACATTCAGCTGCCAGTCAGAGGAAGAATGCAATTTTACTACTAAAATTGGCAGCAAATAACAGCAGACAAATGGGTGTTGGATACTGCAATAAAGCAACAGCCATCAACAATCACACCAATAAAGGAGAAGCACAGGCACTCAGAGAAATTGCGAAAGGAAATATTGAATTTAGTAAAGAAAAGAGAAATAGAAAAGGTCCCAATGGAAGAAATTCAAATTTACGTGGTATTCTATTTGAGATTCTTTCTCATATGAAAAAATCAGGAGAGTGGCATCTAATATTGGATCTAAGAGACTTACGAAAATACATAAAACAGTAAAGTCTTCGCATGGTCACATTACAGGAAATTCTATCCTTTATGCGGAAAGGAGATGTACTATAGATCTGAAATGTGTGTATTTCAACATACCAATCCAGTAAAAATCAATCACAGAAAATATCTCTATTTCATGTTGGCAGGGCAACGCAATCAGTTCAAAGCTCTACCCTTTGTTTTGAGATCAGCCCCTCGAATCTTCAGAAAATCTATGGCTCCAGCACCATTTTGTATAAGAAAGAAACAAAATTTGGTATATCCATACGAATGATTGGTTGATAAAGGCAGCTACATCGAAATGGAACAAGGAGATAACAGAGTTAACTAAAATGTTACTCCTGTATTTAGGACTGGCAATAAATACAAATAAGTCAACGATGGAACCAAGTTAGGATTTGGTGTTTTTTGGAGCAAGACTAAGGACAGTAAAGAGGATGGTGTTTCCTTTACAGGAAAGAGGAAAAAAACTGATAAATCAAGTAACGACCCAACTGAAAAGAGTAAAAGTAATAGTGAGACAGATGAAGGCAGTGTTGGGAACAATGTCTTCATGTATTCTGTCGATACCTTGTTAGACCTGGGATCCATAGGGTGGTCTACCCCTGGACTTCTTGCATTTTGCCTACACGTTTTTGCTGATCCGTTTTGTTGGCCTTAGGACACTGAGCATTTTACCATTGGTGACCAATGCTAAAGTGCATGTGCTTCTCCCCTAAACATGATGACATTGGTGTATACCTGATTGACATATTTGTTGTACTGGTAATTAACTTGTAAAGTGGTATCCCAGGGGCTGTACTTCAAATGCTTCCAGTGGGCTGCAGTACTGATCATGCCATCCACAGAAGTATCCATTCAAATCTATCTCAGGCCTGCCACTGCAGTTCCTGTGTGTGCAGTTTATTCCATTTCAACTTGGCATTTAAAACTACTTGTCAAGCTTTAAACTCCCCTTTTTTAAAATATATGTCACTCTTAAGGTAGGCACTAAATAACCCTAAGGGCAGGGTGCCCTGTAAGTAAAAGGTAGGATATGTCCTTGTATTTCTTGCATGACTTAGTAATGCGAAATAGCCTATGTTTGCTACTACAGTAAGGCCTACCCCTCTCATAGGCCAGCAATGGGAATTCTTTAATGCACATTTAAGCTGTAATTCCTGATCAGGGAAGAGTAGCTTTTTCATGTTTCATATATTTGGAATGGTAGTGACAAATCCTCCTTACTGGTGAAGTTTGATTTAACATTACTGTTTTAGAAATGCCAATTGTTCTTTTTGCACTTTTTGAAAGTGGACCTTTCGCTGTACTTACTGTTCTTTGTGCCTGACAGCCTGTCTCCACATGTCTGGGTTGGGTGACAGCTACACTTTGTGCATTCCCTCTAGACAGCCACGAACACAGGAATGTGAGGCACATCTGCATTCTGAGCACTCATTTGCATTCATCTGCATTCTGATGGGGTTTCCTGGGCAGGTAGGGATGAGAGGGGCTGATGCACCTCAATAAGTCCACACCCAAAGTACTGATTTACCCCCAAAGGTAGCCTGGCAGACAGGACTGGGTTAAAAGGGATCCTTGTGCACTTCAGAGAGTTCCTTTGAACTCATCCCCTACATCAAAGGCACTTTTGGGTATAAGTACTGGGTCTCTGATTCCCCGAAATCAGACACTTCTGAATTTTTGAACTGAATCTCTGTCTGAAGGATTGCTGTGTTGCTTAAAGTACTTGACTGCTTTTTAAGGAAGGACTGCTTTTCTACTTGTTGCCATGCTGGCTGCTTCTTTCGGAGTCTGCTGAAGGACAGCTGGGCTATGCCTTGCCTCCAAGTGATGTCCAAAGCTTGCTGGCTTGTCTCCTGTTTTCTGGATGCAAAAGACTTACTGCAAATCTACTGGTGCTCTTGGACCCTGCCTACTGTGAATCTGAAGAAAGTAACCCATTTAGGGCCACCCAGGTCACTAATGACCACCTCTCAGCCTTCCGTACTAAATGAAGAGTCGGTCAGACAGTAGAGACTACAAACCAAGAACTGTTTATTCATTTATACTCAGAGTGGAGCCGCATCTGCCCAGTCGCTAGGAATGCTACAGAGGGAACTGCAATCAACAAGCATAGAGATACATTATGTACATTTCGTAGTGAAGCAGAAACACGCCTGAGTGGAATTTTCCAAGCATGTGCAGGTAATCAGTAAAATACAAAAAAAGTTTCAACTTCACGTGTTTGACACAAACTAACATAATCCAAGGTCGTTCCATCCTGGGCCCGCCACCAGACAAGTGGGAGAGGGCCTCTATCTAGTGGGAAAGGTATGCACTAATATGAACTGTGCACTCATTACTGAAACAAAACCTAAGTGGAAAAATGAAACTCAGAGGGGAGTATTTCTCGGAATTCGATGATATCAGTTTCGAACAGCCTGAAATGGAGCCTGTAGAGAAAAAGGTGCCGCGAATGCTAACTTACATGGAACACTGCTAAGCATAAACAGTTTCTATTCTAACAGATCCTCCTTTTAGCATGAGCTGAAACATTTTACAAAAGGAAACCAAACTATGAACAGCAATAAATCACATTATTAAACAGTTATGAGCACTCCATACCATCAGCATCAGACAGTGAAACAGCAAGGAGGGAGGAATTCTCAAATGTTCCCTCATCGATATTCATCAGATCCTCAATATCCTTTTAAATCATTATAGCGGGATTTGTGTCACAAACTTATATATTCTGTTTAGGTGTGAGAATGGTGGTACAGTAGGCGTAGCAGAAGGGAAGACACTGAATAAGAGCACAGCAAAGCACCAATATCTCAATTAGATTAATCATTTTTTCAAGAATCCAACCCCAACTGTCAAAAAGAGACCAAGTCCAATGCCCACTCTACATTCCTTTGATGTTTTCAAGGATATCTAAAATGTGCTTGGTAATATTCTTTTTCATATTCTTGATCCCGACAACACACTGATCGCCCACTACCGCGCATTCACCACCACTCTTAGCTAGAATACAATCAACTGTATATCTGGTCTGTTCCAAATATATTTGAATACTCTCCAACTAAGTGGCGTCTCGCCAGAAATGATAGTCGAGACGTGCCAGGAGTTTGTACTTTTCTAGGGAAGATCTACCAGCTATGAATCCTTTAGGTAATCGGTGTAAAGCTCCTCTACTACACCCTTTTAGTGGCCCCATTAGGTGTTCATGTGGTATGTTTGCACTCCCTACTCCTCTGTCTCTTGCACCCCCTCCCGCCACATCTCACCAACGATGGCTAAAAATGTTGCAGCTCAATGTAAGGTCATTAGATAAACATCATGCTGAAATCTATGACCTCATCACTGATGAAACTCTGGATATATTCTTTTTGACGGAGACGTGGCTTAATGGGGACATTTCAGCTGAGCCAAATCTAGCTCTACCTCCGGATTACTCTATCTGCATGATAAACAGAAAGACTAGGGGGGGCGGCATCGCAGTTATTTTTAAATCCTGCTTCTCCTGTCTCTTCACTAAGGAAACAGTAGAGGGGTGCGAATGTACACGTTTCAGCATTTCCGTGGGCACTCACTTGACCCTTTCAGGGATCCTGCTGTACAGGCCACCAGGGCAAGCCATCAGTTTTAAAAATGCACTTTTGGAGGTGGTAGGCACGCTTGCCATGGGGACTGCCAATTTTAGTATTTTCGACGACCTGAATTTGCATTTTGATCTTGTGCAAGACAAGACCATCTGTAGCTTGCTTGCAGATTTAGCTGCGTTCCAGCATAACCAACCGGTCGTAAGTCCCACACATATGGGGGGGCCATCTGTTAGACCCTATTTTATCAAACATTGAGTCTGCAACCATGGTGACTCCTACTTCCGTGGGCTGGTCTGACCATCTGTTGGTTGAGGTGACCCTATATCAAAGCCGTTATGCAAGGCCGCTTAGCGACCTGTTTATAAACGGCCTTAGCAGAAATTAAGATTAGAGGACTTTCATGCACTTCTTAGGGCTGACACTTTGGGTCCTTTTAATTGTATGGAGTCAGGTTATGAGGTCTTTTGTGCCTGGATCATAGGGGCGCTGGACTCCCTCATTCCGGCAAGCTGGTTCAAGGGTCGCCTTCAGATTTCCAGTCCTTGGTACAACGATGCTTTGACTATAGTGAGGAAGTCCTGTAAAAGAACAGAGCGCGATTGGAGGAAAGACTATGACCCTGGGAAAAAAGCACACTATCTGGCCGAACTTAAATCATACCATAGAGCCGCCTATAAGACTCGGGCGACCTATTATGCCAGTTAGATCAAGCTTAGCTCTAACCCTGCTAAATGCATTTTTAAAATCTTAAAAAATGTGGCGCCTATAATCACTTCTGAACTCAATTGTGAAGAACTGGCCTCCTTTGTTGTGGAGAACGTGCATGCAATTTATAGGTCCTTTCCTTCTACGACCTCTTCCCTTGCTCATACCCCTTCAAGACCAGGGCCGACTTCCAGCCTTATGGTCATTCCTGAGATTTCTTATGAGGAGCTTATCAGGCTGAGTGTAAAAATTAAATCCGGCTCTCCAGCCAACCCTCTAAAGCCTGATCAGTTTAGGGAGTCCTTTCCGCTTTTTCTGACCCCTCTTCGTCAGATAATTAATTCCTCCTTTTCATCAGCCATGGTGCCGGCACAGTGGAAACAGGCATGGGTGTCCCGCATTCTTAAAAAGACAGCACTGGACCCGACTAAACCTGAGTACTTCAGGCCTTTTTCTCTTTCTCCCTGGGTGGCGAAGGTTGCGGAGGCACATGTCAACATCACACTAACCAATTTTCTGCACTCCAATAACATTCTGGATGCATCGCAACACGGCTTCCGTTCCAGCCATAGTACAGAGACGGCTCTTCTGGCCATGACTGAACACCTGCGGACCATTCTCCATTCTGGTCAAACGGCGGCACTGATCCTGCTGGATCTTAGTGCTGCCTTCGACACGGTCTTGCATGGTGTTCTGCTTCAACATCTGGAGGAGGCAGGTATTATGGGCCTGGCTCTCGAATGGCTTAGATCCTTTTTGACCGGAAGATCTTTCCGTGTCTCTACTCCCCCATTTCTATCATAGGATTGTTCCATTGAGCATGGGGTTCCTCAGGGCTCTGCTCTGAGTCCCACATTGCTCAACCTATATGTTAAGCCACTAGAGACAGTCGCCAGGCAGTGGGATCTTTCGATGGTCTCATATGCGGACGACACGCAGCTAGTGGTTGCACTGGCTGAAGGCTCTACGCTGAATGCCTCTAGGTTCAGAAGCGGCCTGACGGCCATGGCTGAATGGATGACTTCGAATTATTTGCAACTAAATGCAAATAAAACTGAAGTTTTGCTAGTCGGAAACAATGCAAGCCTGTGGGGTGAGAACTGGTGGCCGAATGCTCTAGACAAGGCTCCGGAACCTAAGGAGGAGGTTAAGAACTTGGGGGTGTGGATGGACTTTTTGCTTAGTTTCCGTATCCACACCAAAAAAGTGGCAGGTACATGCTTCGGCCTTTTGCAGGGCCTTAAACCTCTTTTGAAGATTTTTGATCCTTCACCTCGTCAGCTGATAGTCCAGTCGACTATTCTTTCTTGTCTGGACTATGCTAGTTCCTTGTTATTGGGGGCTAATCAAGCTGAGATTATCCGGATGCAGCATATCCAAAACACGGCGGCCAGGGCCTTGTTAGGTATCCCTCGGTTTTGTTCTATCGCCGATACCATCCGGAAACTTCACTGGCTCCCTATGGCGGAGCTGATTCAATATAAGACTTTATGTCTTTCTTTTAAGATTCTGAAACTTGCCACACCTAATCTGCTCTGCAACTTGCTGACTCCGTATGTTCCACCCCGCGCACTGCGGTCTTTGGGGCAGCATTTGGTCACAGTTCCCTGGGTGAAGCGTTGTCGGGTGGGAGGACGTTCCTTCCGTTACTTGGCGGGCAAGTTTGATTTCTCTGTTGTTGGAAGCACCGGGACGCCCCTTTGCTGTGGCAGCTATGCTCTATATAAGCACTTATAACATAACATGTCACGCAAGGCTGTTACTGTGGTATAAGATAAAATTTGCAGCTTACACCCAAAATATTCTCTAGCCTTTTTACCCGTGGCCATAGAGGTACCACCTAAGGTGAAAATAGAAGAAAGGATGTAACCAAAAGTGATCCCATTACTATAATTATTGACCTCTATATCAGTCACACCCTCACAGAATTATTTTGTCAGAGTCATTTTAACCCTTTGTATTTTAGGCTTGGCATATTTACAAGGTACACCCAAGTGAATACCATTCCAAGAGCTACATCATCTGTACTATTATGAACATTAGAATACGTCCCATTGGACAAAAAGAAAAACCCTTTGTGTGTAGAAATCTGTCCCTCATAATCCAATGCTGCATACCTGGAATTCATTCCGAAAGCACTTGGATGCTCGTCATTTTTGAAGGGGAACATATTTTTATACAACACTATTCCCGAGCAATTTATATATAGTGAAGCATCAGTGCAATTCCCGATGGGTCAACAGGCACGGTAATAACCGGCCTCGTGGGTAACTATAAATTCCTTGTAATACCAACCCACCACTGTGACATTTTGTTTTTCCATATAAAAATTGTCAAAATATGTATTGTTATCACAACCTGAATAACCCATTCCCAGTGGCTTTCTATGGTATAGAAATGGACCCGGATAACCAAAACCAAACAATATTTTCACTTTTGTAAATTGAGGTGGTTGAGTATATGTATAATTTATGAGTCACAATGGATATGCAGTCCACAGACTTGTGACAGATTGGGTGGGGTAACAAGTTGTCCCCTCCCCAAAGAACCTCTTATGTGTTTCTAAAAAATATATTACTCGGGCTGTTGTTTTCTTTTTTTTTCGGGGAGATAACTTGACCCTTGTTAAGCAAAGGCATACTTTGACCATTTTCCAAGATCCATGACACCCCAAACAGTTATTATTATCAGCAAGACCAAAAGAAAGCACATATTATTTTGCATTTCTGTGTCCACACCACATTATGCTGTGAAACAAGAATCATTGGCTGTTCCTCTTTAGCAAACTTCCTACCAAAGGGATGCATAATGAATCAAAACAAAAAACAAAAATCAAGAAAATATATAAGTTTTCAGTGTCCGACAGAGCCTCACTGGTACAGGTTCCTAGAGTCCATCAATAAGTTGGCACTCTTGAGCATAGGCAGTGGAGCTTGCTCTGTCCTAAGCTCTTTTAATCTATTCCTCATCAATAAAGATGGTATACCTCCAAGGTGTACTTCTGCTCTTCGTAGCTAATGTTCAAACAATAAAGACAAAGTGAAGACAAAATTCTCCACTCATTTCAGTTAAATCCGTTGGTACTGTAACACAATACTCACTATCTTGTGCAGTCCATCCCTAGTTTTCCTTCTCCTTGGACTCAGTATCCCTCAGCTGAGGGCGCAAATGTACCTGGTAGCCCTAGGCACCTTGTGATCAACAAAGGCTCCTGAATAGCTCGTATTTCTGGTGGGACAGCCTCATTCAAAACATCGTTGCTCTTCTTATCTGTCTGCGTCCAGGTCAACTGGGCATCGCTAAAGGGAACAAACCTGGGCACCTGCTCACACTCGGTGTCGTCAATGCCCTCCTTGACCTATTGATTGTATGGCAATGGCAAACAAATTCTCCGGCAGTGGGTGGCATGTACCCAGTTCTTTCGACCAGCAACCTTTACAGCCATCTGTGTCGCCAACAGAACCTGCTCAGGACCTTTCCAGCACGGCTCCAAACATTTCTTCCGCTGAAAGTTCCTGATGAGAATAAAATCTCTAGTCCGAATGTTGTGGCCGTGCCCCTCTGGTACAGAAGGTAGGGACTCCTGCACCTGTTGGAGAATCGAACGTAAACGTTCTGTTAACTGGCCAAGATATTCAAGCAACAAAGGATATTTAATATCTGAGTATTTACTTGGACCCAGACTTTTGCCGTGTATTCAAACACGACCTCATAAGGTGACAATACTGTTCTAGAATGAGTTCTTGTTGACAGAAGAGCTAACGGTAGAGCATCTGGCCATTTTAACCCTGATGTTTCCTGAATTTTTGCTAATTTCAGTTTGAGAGTACCATTGTACTTCTCAAGCAAACCCTCTGACTGGTTCATTGGCAGATTGAAATTTCTGTTTAACATGCAATTCTTCACAAATCAATGTAATCACTTTCCCATTAATATGACATCTGTTGTCACACCAGATAATTCAGGGCAAGCTGAAACAAGGAAATTACTCTTTAAGGAATACCGTCGCAAACGATTTCCATATTTTGTCCGCCGCTTCTAGTGTCTTAAACCTGGTTCGCTTGAAATAACTTGGCTCCGAATATCTAAGGAGGGCATTATTTGTCTCGTCACTGAGAATTATCCCGTACACCTCTGACGACCCTGTAGGATATTCAGTTTCCCTCTCAGCTCCTCCCAGCAAACCAGTCATTTGTTGCATTGCTGCCGCCCAATAGTACATTTTAAGATCTGGTAATGCCCATCCCCCCCTGTCCCGTGGCAATGACATATATTTCAGGGCTCTTCTTGTCTTCCCCTGGGACCACACAAATCGATTTACCATGTTCTCCACCTTATTAAACCAAATCATACTAAAAAACTGCGGAATAGTTCTAAATAAATACAAAAATTTTGGCAGCAGATTCATTTTTATGTAGTTTACTCTGCCTAATATGGACATATGTAAATTATTTACCCTATCCAAGTCCTTTTTTGCTTTCGTAATAATAGGCTCAATGTTAATTTCTACCAATTTTTCTAGCTCTGCCGTGATCTTAATACCCAAGTACACCCCCTCACCAACCACCCGTGCATCTGTACATATTGTGTAAGTGTTCTTTATAATTTGTGACTTACTTTTATTCAGAGCATACCCTGCTATTCGACCAAACCGATCTGCCTCCTGTTCTATTTCTCTTATTGCATCTATTGGGCTAGGTGTGATAACCGCAATATCATCTGCATATGCTAGGACTTTAATGTCTCCCATCCTGGTAGTTAGTGGAGTAATTTGTACATTCTGCTCAAATCTTCGTATCAAGGGGTCAATGTACATAGCAAACAAGAGGGGTGAGCAAGGGCATCCTTGCCGCGTACCCCTAGTAATAGCCAGAGGTCTAGTGCGGCCTGAGTTTACCCTAACACAAGCAGTGGGATTTGTATAGAGTGATTGTATAACTCTTATGAATACTTCCCCTATTCCCCCCCTTCTCAAAACTGCCCACAGATACTCCCAGGCCACCCTGTCAAAGGCCTTTTCTGCATCCAATAACATGGCTGCCATAGGGTTCCCCTCTACTTCCTGAGCATCAAAAAGTGTTATCATCTTCCTGATATGTAATGTGGTGCCCCTTTGTGGTATAAAGCCATGTTGATTAGAGCTAACCAATTGACTTATTATTTTAGTGAATCTGGTTGCCTGTATTTTCGAAAATATTTTAGTATCTGCGTTAATTAGTGTTATGGGGCGGTACGACCCTGGTTCTGTTGCGTCCTTCCCTTTTTTAAGTATGATTACAATATCCGCCCCAGCCCAGCTTGCCGGAATCGCCTGCCCTTGCTGCACCCCCCTAAATGTTCTTGCTAGATCCTTAAATATGGAGGGCAGGAATACCCTATAAAACTCTCCTGGTATCAAGTCTGGGCCAGCTGCTTTCCCCTTTGGTAAACCCAGTATGGCCTCATTAATCAAATTCAAATTCAAAGATGCTTTATTCGGTTTGTAAAAAAATACAACCATATAGCAACATACATTTAAAAGAAATTTGACACAATACTAAATTAGGCTATCCAAAAGAAATAAAAGAAATACAATCTTACATAATAGCACTCATAATGGGACATTTTAGCAGAATCAATAAAGCATAGTCATTGGGTCGTATAATTATTAGTTTAAGATTTTAGCAGTCCTACGACCGTTAATTATGTGCAATATGCAATTTAAAGTGCTAAATATTGTCTCTAGATTTAGTAAATGTGCAAATTGGCAATTCTAAAGTGCATATACAAATAGCAGCACATAGCCTAACCATTAACTAAAACAATAATAAAATACATATGATAAGCCAACCCTATGAAAAATATAATAGAAGCAACAGTGAGTCCAACGGACATATGTGTGCAAAATACAAATACGTGATATAGCAGCATCAATTTTAAAGTGCATAATACATTTAGCAGCTAGAGGAACTCATGTAATAATTGATTTTCTTGCATAGATACATTTTAAAATATAAGTAGCCACATAAAAGCATACATCTGGGGACTCTAGATTAAACACTAGTGTCATTGCTGTTTGTAGATGATGCGTATTGTATTTTAAAAAGATGGGTTTCAAATAGTATTTCCTTAAAAAAGTATAAAAAGTACAAGACAGCATAAAGTGACACGTGCCCTGTTTGGATTTGCCATCACATGGGCATACACAAGTTCCAGGTTTTTTAGGCTCAGGAAAAGCCACAAGGTGATGCACAATTCCTAGGCGGAGACGGGTTAAAACAAATCGATGGGAAGGAATACTAACTGTTGCGAAATGAGAATGAAAGCCTACATTCATATTATATTGCTGGTAAAAAATGAATGTACTCTGTTTAGTATATTTTTCCATCCTGGTCTCTTCTGTAAATTTCATAAACGAGACCTTCAACTCCCGCTTTGATAAAATGGGGTCCATTATTAATTCATTGTAAATGTCCAATCCATATAAAGTTTTATACCAGTGGTGTATATGCTTCAACCAGGGAATGTTTGAACGGCGATCAAGTCTGATACAGTCTGTTATTACGTCCTGCGTAAACTTAGTTTCTTCTTTTGCCCATATTGAGCGCCACAAGGATAGAGGACGAAGGGCAATTAGATCATTGATATAGTACATATCTAATTCCTTGTGTATTAGCTCCGTTGAAGCCGTGACTGGAGCACTGATTAATCTTTTTAAAAACACATTCTCCCTCACCTGGATAGATTTAGTACACTGTGCATCATATCCCCATATTCCAGATCCATATATAACTGAGGAGATGCATCTGGCTTTAAAAAGGGTTAACATTTCACGAATTCTGCGATCCCCTAACTTAGCAGCAAATCTAAAAATACAGTTTGTATTCCGGGCCATTTTAAAAAGGACACTATTTTGTTCATTAATCCATTTTCCATTTCCCGAAAAGGTAATTCCTAAATAACAAAAACTATTAACAGATTCTAGTTTCTGTCCTTCTAGGAAAAAGGATTTATTTTTCCTATTGTTCTTACCACAAACCATAGTAACAGTCTTTCCTTTCTTAATTTTCAAGTTTCTGTTTTTAATAAAAATATGGAATTGGTCAATTAATTGTTGTAGTCCATTATGTGTCCTAGAAAGGAGAACCGCGTCATCCGCGTATAAAAGGACGGGGACGGGGTTACCATTTATAGTTGGAGCATCAGATTTAATCAATTTTAAAAATGTATCCACATGATTGATAAAAAGTGAAAATAGTAAAGGGGCAAGTACGCATCCTTGACGGATGCCTCTCTGAACTTCAAAGAAGGGGGTGCACTCACCATCTGTTCCAAACCTTACTTTGCATGATAAATTACTATACAAGCGAGCTAGCAGATGGATAATTTCAGTAGGGGCGCCCATTGATAGTAATATGGGCCAGAGCAGTGCGTGTTCCACCAGATCGAACGCGGAACTCAAGTCGGCAAAGCATAAAAAAAGGTTACCAGATTTGGCTTTAGTATACTTGCCGACTATGAGTTCCAGGTTCACGCACTGCTCCATTGTTCCCAGTCCCCTACGAAACCCATACTGCACTGGGGACAAAATGTTGTTCTCCTCGACCCAGGCTTCCAACCTCACTAAAAGGACTCGACTAAGGATTTTAACTGTCGAGTCCAAAAGAGAGATTGGACGATAATTCCTTGCCTCTGACCTTGATCCTTTTTTATAAAGGGGTATAATAATTGATTGGCCCCATGTCAGGGGTAGTTTATCTTCCACCGCTGCGTTAAAGTAACGAGTTAGGATTGGGGCCCATAATGTTATTTCATGCTTAAAAAAATCCATGGGTACCCCATCGGGCCCGGGTGCTTTACCACCCTTACTATTTTTAATTGCCTCATTAATCTCTTCATCCCTCAAATCGGCATCCAGAAAATCTCTATCCTCGCTATTCAATGCTTTACCCAGAATATTTTGTAAATAATCCGCAATCTCCCTCTTATCTCGAATTTGCTCTTCTTTGTATAATTTACTATAATACTCCCTAAATACCTCTGTTATCCCCCTCTCATCCGTAACCAGCCGCCCCACATTATCTTTTATTTCCTTTATCTCACCCTTGGCTATCCTTTGTCTTGTACGTGCTGCTAAAGTACGTCCTATCTTTTCACTAAATTCATAGCAATTTTCTCTCTGTGTGTCATAAATCCTGGCAGCTTTAATTGCCACCCCTTCTAAAGCCTCTGCCCGTGCTATCGTTAATTCCAATACACGCTCGTTATACTCCTGCTGATCTACTATGGCCTGCTCCAATCTCGCCTCAGCTAATCTCAAAGCATTATTTAACCGTTCGCTGTCTGTTTTCTCCTTCCTTTGTTTAGCGAAAGAGTAGCTGAGTGTCTCACCTCTTACCCCCGCCTTAAATGTGTCCCAATCATTCCCAATGGTGGTGCTCCCCCTATTGATCTCCCAGAACTCCTTGATCCATAAATGCATGCGTGTAATGTATTCATCATCCTTCAGCAGTCCCCTTTCAAATGTCCAAGATCCTACCACCCTCTTGAACCCAATTCCTTCTATTGTTAACTTTAGGGGATTATGATCCGACAATAACCGTTGCATCCTATCTATCGTCGAAGCTGTTCCTAGTGCCCTAGAAACAAAAAAGTAATCTAATCTAACGCATTTCCGATGTGGAGCCGAAAAGAATGTATAGCCCGGGTCTAAAGGCTTCTGGGCCCCCCACACATCCAGCAATGCATTGTTCCTGACTAGACTCTTTATTGCCCTACAAACCCTTTTTTTCCTCCCGTAATATTGTCCCATAGAGTCTAACCCCAATCCCCTGGCCCCATCAATGTTAAAATCTCCTGCCAAGATAGCATTTGGCGCCCATTCTGATAATTCGATATCTAAGAAATCAAACACCTCTGGATCATCCTCTGTTGACCCATATATAGAACCTATAGTGACCCAAACCTCCCCTATGAAACACTCAATCAAGGCACATCTCCCCCACTGGTCCTCAAATTTCTTCCTTGTTCTTATATTTGGCTTAGGAAGGTTTCATGCATATACTAGAATAATAGAGGATCCTACGCTGCCACCTGAAATATTCGCCAACACTATATTTAGGGAATGGGCTCGGTTAGGAATTAAAAATATGGGGGACTTAATAGGTGAATCAGGGATACGGCAATTCACAGAAATCCAGCAGGAATTTGGGGTCAGCAGTAGGAGTTTTTTTTAAATATCTGCAAATAAGAAGCTTCCTAGGTAATAAACGGGGGGGAACGATGGGCTTTAAAGGAAATTCGATTCTGCAGATGATTGAGGGGGCAGAATCTTGTACAATTAAAAGATTATATGCAGAACTTATAGAGCATCGAGGGGATGACCTGGAGAGATATGAGACTAAATGGAGGGAAGCCCTAGGAGTATCAGAGGGAGTATTCTTAAAGTCACTAAAGTTAGGAAGAGAAACTCTTTGCTCAGCGGCGTTGCAGGTACAACACTATAAGACGATATACAAATTGTATTACACCCCAGCCAGAATCGCCCAGTGGGGAGGTACACAGGGGATTAGATGCCCAAGGTGCGACAGCACGGAGGCAGATATACTGCACATGTTTGCGGGGTGTCCAAACTTCTCTCCACTGATAGAAAGTATTGAGTCATTCTTTGATAAATCATTGGCATATAAATTGAAGCTGACACCAGAAATAATACTATTAGGAGTAGAAGGGAGTAATTTGCAATATCTAAATGAGGGCTTTATATTTATGGCTATGGCAGTTTTACGCCTATGTATAGCAACTGCATGGAAAGATAAGACACCACCACCGTTTCAGCACTGGCTGGCTAGGTTATTGTGCATCCACAACCTAGAGAAAGCTATTTACGCCAGAAGGGGGAAAAAGGGTAGAGTACTTGGTTTACAGTTGTGGAAGCCTATTGCAGAGTGGAAAAGTAGGATGGCAAATGTCTAGGGGGGTGAACAACTAGAGGGGTCAATTTGTACTCATGACTGTACTCATGTTTCCTGTTTTTGCCTTTTAGGTGGTTTTTTCTCTGTCTTCCTGTTTTTTATGATTTCTGTTCTCGTTTCTTGTTGCCCTTTAGTTAGTTTCTTGATTATAGTGCCTTCAAGCTCCTTTCTTTATTAATTTGTGTTTTACTGATTCTATTACATTGAATTTCATCTTATGTTGGTTTTTTTTGTTGTTTTTTTTTTTTATTTATTTTTTCCCTAAATATGTTTTTCTATAAGATGTATAAGTATACCTATCGTTAAAGGATATTGTCTGGTGCGGGGGGGGGGGGTAAAATGTGATGTAAAAATTGTCAATAAAAATATTTTTTAAAAAAGGAATACCGTCGCAATCATAATGGTCGTATTATCTTTAGTGGGGTAGGCCTCAACCCATTTACTGAATGCACATACCACGAAAACATACTTAAGATTATTACATCTCTCTAATTCAGTATAGTCCGTTTGGAGGACTTCAAAAGAAAAAGTAGGTGGTGCAAAATTACCAGATGGTGTAGAGGTGCCCTTCCCTGGGTTATGCATTGTACAGACCATGAAGTAATACACCAAATGCGCAGTTGTCTTGGAGATGTTCTCATTATGCCATACAGGAGCTAACAACTTACAAAACCTTTTGCACTAATATGAGCTGGAGCATGTGCCATAGTAACCACGGGAAGAACTTATACATCCGGAATCATCCATTTCTGTTCTTCAGATTTATCAATCCAACACCCATCCTCATTCAACTGTGCTGTACTCTCCTGCCATTTCACTAATCCTTCTATCGTAGCTTCACTTAGTTTCTCCTTTACAGTCTCAAGGGTATTTTTAAACATAACAACCTCGGGAACCCATCTTTATAGTTCTGCGACAAACATACATTTTATTTCCCTTCGGGCTGTTTCCTTAGCTACCTTATCTGCAAAAGCATTTCCGCTACCCACATCAACAATTACATTTCTATGGGCGCTGCACTTGAATATTGCCAATTTCTTGGGGAGTGTTAAAGCAGACAAAAGCTGCAATGCCCATGCTCTATCTTGGTACCATTGGAAGTAAGAAACCATCTCTCTGCCCAGAGTCGTCCAAAATTATGCATGACCCCGAATGCATACTGTCAGTATAAATATTGAAACCACCCCTTCACTCAATTCGAAAACTCGAATAAGGGTAGCAAGCTCATTAGTTTGAGACGACTGATAGGGGACCTGTGTTGTCTCTACCACCGTACACAACATAGTGATAGCATAAGATGCAGTAGTGGTGCGATCTGGTAAAACAGTAGCCACCAACATATGGTTCCCCTTGAGGGTCGGATAAGGGAACATAAGTCAGGTCTACCCGTCCTTTCATCTCTTCTCTACTCCCATCTGGAAAATACAGTTATGTTTGTCGACTGTATCATTCTCAGTAGGGAGGGGTAGTAACGTGGCTGGATTCAGAATGGCACATCTTTTGATTGTAATATGCTTAGCAAACAATGTAAATTCATAGCCAGTAAGGCGTGCACTGGTGAGGTGCTGTGTCTTTGTCTTATTTAAAAGTGTGTCCTCAGCATGGGGTACCATAATTGTTAGGTCAAAATCAAGTTCCAGTCGATTGCCTGATCGAAGTGGCAAAGGCTGCGACCGCGGTCAGACAACTCAGGAGGGCTCTTGAGACAGGATCAAGCACAGTGGAAAAGTAAGCGCAAGGACTCTGTTTGTCCCCAAACTTTTATGTTAAAACAGAAATTGCGCAACCAGACACCTCATGACCATAGAGCACAAACAGTTTGTTATAATTCGGTGTGCCAAGCACCGGATCCAAACAAAATGCAGTTTTTAGTTGCTCAAAAGACTGCTGACATTTTGGTGTCAAAGGCAAAGGCTCATGCACTGCTTTTGTTGTTAATGCAAGAACAGGTTTGATTAGTAACAAATAGTTTGGGATTCACTGGCGACAGTAGGTAGTAATACCTATAAAAGCACGTATATCTTTCTGAGTTTATGGAATGGGCATTTTAACAATAGTACTGATACGCTCAGAGGTAAACGTCCTACCCTCCTTCGACAGTAGGTGACCAAGATAGGTGGCCTCCTGTCGACAATATTTAAATTTCAAAAGAGAAACCATGACATGCCAAATGCAAATGCAGCAGCAATTTCACTGTACTGTCCTTGCAACCCTGTAACAGAAGCAATTAACAAGTCATCAACATACTACACTAATACATTACCTGGAGAAAGTGATAGTGAATCCAACTGACTTTCTAATGCCTGACTATAAATACTAGGACTTTCCATATAGCCTTGAGGAGTGCGACATACTCGAAAGCTTCTGCTGGCAAGTGAAAATCCAAATAAATACCTACTGTCTGGGTGGATAGGAATACACAAAATGTGTTTTTCTGATCAATTACAGAAAAGAAATTAACAGTAGATGGAATCATCGTTAAAAGCGTAGTGATTTCAGGAACCACCAGAAACTCCGGAACTACAATTTTATTAACCTCTCACAAATCAATCACAAAGCAGTAAACATCATCAACCGCATCAGGGGAATCTGAAAGTGTCATCTTAAGGACAGGGAGAATAGGACTATTACAAATATTGGCAGAAGTTTCCTCAACCACTCCCTTTTGTATCAAATCCTGAATAATCTGAAGAAGAGCCTATTCTCCTGTCTGCGGTATGTTATACTGAGAAATGCAGGGTAGAACAGCATTATCTTTAACTGGGAAGCATCCTTTACAACGCAATTTTTACCACCAAGTGCTATTACAACGCAGGTTTTACAACGAAAAACATTACAACGCATTGCGCTGGGGGGGCGCTCTAGGATAGGGAATAGATTTAATTTACTATCCAACACCTTCGCTAGTGTACACGGGGACTGGAGTTGGAATAGTAAATTAAACTATTCACTATCCAGCATCCCAAAGCGCTATGCGTTGTAATGGTATGCGTAGTAAAAACTGCGTTGTAACAGCATGCGTGGTAAAAGCATGCGTTGTAACGTCATACATCCTCTTTAACTTGTTTAGAAACTGGCATGTGCAGCAGACCCACATCTGTATTAACTGTGGGCCATAATGTTGGTGGTACCTGAGCAAATTCAGCTTGAAGGGGTGATTCTTTTGACAAACACTGCCTAGTACTCACATCCGGACCCATAGTAATATAAACACCTGAATGGGAGCAATAAATAGTAGCATGCAACTTCTTCAGCAGATCCAAACAAATCCAAATCCTACACATTTTCACCACAATTAGATGTCAACAAAAATGGAGATTCCACGGTGATAGCCTCCTTTTTTATCGAGAAGGTAGAGAAGATCTATCAATCCTTCCGCCAGGTCACGTCAGGCTCTGACCCCATGTCTCGTCCTCCTATTTTCTGCACTCTGACCACTCTCCCCACTATCTCCCAAGAGAAGCTGTCTGTGCTATGAAGCAAAGTCAAATCCAGTTCTCCAACTGATCCTCTTAAGCCAGCCTACTCAATGAAAATTCTACCTGTGCTCATCCCTCCGCTAAGTCTTGTGATCAACCTATCCCTCTCCTTGGCTGCCATTCTGAGCACCTGGATACATTTGAGGGCTGTAAAAAAAACAATCTGGACGCCGCCAAACCCGAGAAGATCTCCCTCCTGCCTTGGGTTTCTACAATCTCCGAGGCCCACATCAATACCATCTTGACGGGATATCTGGAGGAAAATAACATAATGGATCCATCTCAGAATGGTTTCAGTCCTGGGCACGGTAGGGAGTCTGCTCTTCTTGCTGTCACCGAGCATCTGAGATGGGCCTTAGATAAGGGTCGTACATCGGCACTGATTTTGCTTGACCTCAGTGCTGCGTTCGACACGGTCTCCCACCAGATTCGGCTGAGGCATCTGGAGGAGGTGGGCATAGTGGGTTCTGCCCTGTAGTGGTTTGCCTCTTTTCTTACCAATAGGTCCTTCTAGTTAGCCACCCCTCGCTTTGTCTACAGAGTAAGCATGGGGTACCTAAGGGCTCATCTCTGGGCCCTACCCTCTTTAACCTATATGTTCTACCGCTGGCGACTGTAGCTAAGAACAGAGGGCTTACGGTAGTATTGTATGCAGACGATACTCAGTTGGTAGTCACACTCACCGACAACATTACTCGGGATGCCTGTAAGTTCTGGAGAGATCCTGAGGCTGTGGCAGGGTGGATGACTGCCAACTGTCTCCAGCTCAATGCCAGCAAGTCTGAGATACTGCTGGTAGGGAGAGTCTCGGGGCTGTGGAGTGAGCTCTGGTGGCCTGCCTCGCAGGAGCTAGCGCCTGCCCATAAACAGCTAGTAAAAAACATGGGGGTTTGGATTGACAACGCTCTTAGCTTTGGCACCAAAACAAAGGGCTATTGCAGGGGCTCAAACCACGGCTGGGTTTTTTTTAATCCACAAATCAGGCAGGTTATTGTCCAGGCTTTTATTATGTCAAAACTAGACTATGCCAGTTCCCTGTATTTGGGGGCCAACCAGACCGAAATTGTCAGACTACAAAGGGTTCAGAATACGATGGCCTGAGCTCTCCTTGGTTTGCCTAGGAGGTCTACCACTTCTAATGCCATCCGCCGCCTCCATTGGCTACCTGTGGCCGAGCGCATAGAATTCAAGGCCCTCTGTATTACGTTTAAAATCCTGAATATTTTTTCTCCTGGTATCCTGGGCAATCTGCACACCTTTTATACCCCCTCCCGCCTACTCCGGTCTATGGGACAGAATCTTGTGGCTGTCCATAGGGTGAGGAGGGTCCTTGCTGGAAGGTGCTCCTTCTGTCTGTTGGCCTCGAAATTTTGGAACGTGCTCCCTTCTCCCATCCACAGTATAAAGACCTATCTGCCTTTTCGTAAAGCTGTCAAAACATTCCTCTTCCCTCCGCTGTTAGTTGCCATCTGGACACTAGCTGTGCAGTTTTCTGCTTTCAGCGGCGGGACACCCCTTTGCTGGAGCTGCCATGCGCTTTATAAGCCACTATAACATAACATAACATTACATAACAAAGAACAAACAGTCAATGCAAGGGGTCGTGAAATGGAGCTTACAACCAGCACACCTGAAAAACCTACTGAAACATTATTGTGGCCCTACATAACCACCCTGGGACCATTTATCGAGAAACAGAACTCTTTGTTGCACCTGTGTCCACCAATAATTCCTAAGTCAAGCTTTGCAAATTCGCTGTGACATAAGGCCCACTGACCCACAGCTGTCAGAACTGGTCCCTCACCCTGTCCCTGGCTGTCCTAACTGTAAGACATACCTGTCACATCATCTATATCATAATCCTCATGGTTATACTGTCCATCTCTGGGGTCATCAAAATAATTATTATCAGAACGGCCCACCGGAGCCGCAACATTCTGATTCCTATCTGTCCCATGGCCCCTTCCACCAGAAACACATCCTCTGGGGACGGAACCTTCTGTAAAAGTAGAGGGCACTGGCTATGTCAATGCCCTTCGCCCTTACAATATGCATACAGATTCTGCCCCAAAGGTGTCGTTGAAGGCTGCCTAGTATGTGGCAGTTATCGAGAAGGACCTCCTCGTCCCCTAATATTTCCCCTAAATGCTTGCTGCAACAACACCTTTATCTTTAGATCCTTATGTTTCTTATCAGTTTTATTATTTTTCCCCTGATTTCTAAGTTCCTAACATTGGGCCATATTTAAAATAACAGAGGGAGAAGACGTAAACCAAGTACTCTCAGATTCCTGCAAACAAGTCATTATTTCAGAAGATTAGTAACAAACCTGTCACAATCAAACAAACTCCCCCCTCAGTGGACACATCCTGTCTACTATAATCCAAAAACGTGTTTTCAAACCAAGTGAAGAAATCAGACACACTCTCATCCTTCTTCTTTCGACAAGCCGTCATTCTGTCCCAACTTACCTTCTTAGGTGGAATAATTGTGTGCATATATGTGATCTTACGCCCAGGCTAAGTAAGTATCTCAGCACAGGGTTTATCACCTGGCTTCCTTTCTTGATCCCATCCTTTAATATCACATCCCAAGTACCTCCTAGTTCTGCAGCGTGATCTTGAATATGCACCTGTCTCCAAATGTCAACCGGAACAAGAAGACAAAAAAACATTTCAATATCAGCAAGAGTCATTACAGTGGAAGAAGCTGCCTATGGTAATGCCTTATAATAGACAGTAGGATTTTTCCTTGTATCAGGCAAAGTAGTCTTTAGGGCAAAAAACTCACTGCTTGTTCATGGAGCTTATACCCATTGTTCCTAAAAGCGGGCAGCTATGGCCAGCCTAGTTGTTACACCATCCTGATCCGTCAATGCAGCTATTTCTGGATGGTAAATTGGATTGACTTCATGCATAGGAAATGCTTTATTTGATTAGGACTCTTATCATACAGCTGACCTCTATAAGAAACTATGGTAGTAACATTACTGAACACTTGTCCCGGTTCCAAGTCAGTAACATACACAGAATCTCTAATGTCAAATAGTATATGGGTAGTCCCTGACCCAATGTGTGTATGCCACAGAGCAATCAATGTAGCAGACACATGTTGAAGGGCACCCTGTTGTAAAAAGGGCTCAAAATCACATATTACTTCAATGGACCCCTGCATTCTCTAAATCCCACCAACTCCGATCGTCAAACCCACATACAGGAGTATCAATATCCAAAATGTGGGATATATAATTGCAGGAGGAGGGGTGTTGGGAATAGTAGGTAGAACTGTAGTCAATGTTGCACCGGTAGAGAAAGAACTGAGGGCACCAGAGTGGGGGCGTTGGATGTAAAAGAGGTCACAGTCGTCAAGGATGGTGAAGGGAGAGAAAGTGAAGAAGGCATGGTAACTGGAGCTGTAGGTACAACAGTGGTAGATACAGGGGGCGACCTCAGCAGACGAGACAGGCTGCTGTATCTGCAAAGAGAAAACAGGGTATTTCCTTTGTGGGGCATAAGGAGGTGGATGTCGAGTATCTAACAACTCCTCTACAAAGGCATCATCATCCTCTTAGGCCACATAGGACGTATCAATTTGCAACCGAAATCTCCTATCTGTGCATTCTATTCCTGCTTCCTGATTTTCTCTATCATGTGCCACAGCTTTCTATGTAAGAGTCTGCATCCTCCCTTTCCGTACATCTTTCTCCATTTTTAACAGCCTTTGCTAAGCCTCCTTCTCCCAAGTTCAAAGAGAATCACACCTCAACTGTCTACTTCGTCTCTAAACAATTGCTCTTGTAAAAACCCAATCTTTTTCTCATCAAAAGACCTGTCAAAGACCACTGTAAATAGGATTGTCCCTCGTATATTTGTGCCATAATGTACTAAACATAAAAGTCCCAAGACCCTGTTTCACATACATATCAAAATTAGGGCGCAGGTTGAGCTTCTTCCAATCGAGCATCTGCAGAACAACAATGGCAGCACAAATTCCAAAACGTACTTAGACCAGGCATTATGAAATATGGTCGTTATTTTACTTGGCAAGGTGTTTGCAAACACTTTTTACCTGGACAGTCATAAGACCGTAACAAACTCAAAACACATTGGTACCATATCCTTTTTTTTTAACTCTGTTTTTATTATACTTCTGATCACACACATTATACATTCAGCAGTTTGTTTACACCACAAACAAAAGTTGCCTTATAGTATTACAGCACAAGCAATTTACAGAAAGAAAAGAAAAAGAAAATTATGACCACACCATTGTACTTTTAATTATTCATAGATCCCCATATTTTAAACCAAAATCAGAAATTAAACAGAATCCTAATCATAGTCATGTTACCCTATCCCATCCCTCCATTGAGCTAAAGGCTCCCAAATTCTTACTCCTCGGGCTCTCCCTACCCTTCAATTCCTAGCATATATAGGTTTCTCCAGATTGTATGCAGCTATTAAATTCGCCAACCAAATTTGTATCAGTGGGGGGGTCTTGTTAAGCCAAGCCCTTGCTAGCGTTAATCTGTAGACTGCCATAACAAAAAACAAAAAGTCGGCCTGTGCAAAATTACTTCCTTCTGGTCCAATTCCCAACAGAATCCAGATGGGGGTTAAAATTATCTGTATCCCTAATGACCTATCCAGGAAACCCTCTATGTCTTTAATTAAAGTGTGAAGTTGTGGACAGGTAGCGAACATGTGAACAATGTCTGCATCAGGGAAATTACACCTAGGGCAAGTGGTCCCCTCAGAGCCCCCCCCATTTAGCTATCCTAGCTGGCGTGTGGTAGAGTGAATATAAGGTCTTATAGTGCTGGGATTGCAGGGGAGCTGAACACAGGATAGTGCGGCCCAGCTCCAATGACTCCTTAAAGGCTTCCGGATCAGCCCCTAGTTTCTCTATCCACTTACTGCTATATTTAACCATATCATCTGGTTTGCCACTTCCTAAAAACGCATATACTGACCTAATCATAGGCTCACCACCGCTAATTATATTCTCCATAAAATCATTACAATTATACCCTGCTGGACCCCCTGATTGTTACCCACGAAACTCCTGACCTGTAGATACTTAAAAAAATCTCTTCTGTCTACTCTATATTTACTTACAAGGTCCCCAAACTGTATTATTCCCTCATGATTCCTTAAGTCGCCTATCTGTCTAATTCCTTTAACCTCCCAAGCAGCCATTACTGAGTCAGAAAAGATTTCTGGAGGAAAGGATTTATTATTATATAATTTAATATACCTATTGTATCTACCCAGGCCCGACTTCTTCAGAAAGGCATTCCATATTTTAAGGGCAGCACTAATAGTCTTTGATTGTTTCCTTCTAAAGTAACCTAACTCAGCGTGATATAAGAAACAATTTTCTGTCTCTTGCCCTAACACTACTGCATATATTTCTGTGGACATAGTTGGTATTTTCTGTAGCAGACCACCCCCTCCAATCAATCCCTGCATATATTGCAGTGCAGCCGCCAAATAGTACAGCCTAAAATCTGGCGCGCCCTAACCCCTCTTTCTCTTGGTAGAGACATAAATCTATACGCCCTCCGAATTCTTCCATGAGCCCATATAAACCTATTTAAGGTGCCTTCCAACATATTAAACCATTTGGCCTAAAAAAAGGGGAATCGATCTAAATAAATAAAGAAATTTAGGTAAAATCATCATTTTTAGAACATTAGTGCACCCCACCAAAGGAAGATGCAAATTATTCATCCTCTCTAAATCTTTTTTAACTTTAGCCAGTAACGGAGCCATATTGATCTCGACCACAGTATCCAAGTTCGCGGAAATTAAAATCCCCAGATATGTTGCTGAACTAACCACCCTACTGTCAAAACTCCTAGTGAAATGGTTCATAACGATTTGCATCTTGGATTTATTTAGACTATAGCCCGAGACTTGGCCAAACAGATGGGCTTCTGTTTCCACCCCCCTGATAGCAGTGTCTGGTCCGGGGATAGTATAGCCACATCGTCAGCGTAAGCTAAAGATTTGACTGTGTAGCCATTCAGTTTCATTGGTGGAATCCCTTCATTTCCTTCTAGTCTTCGTAGTAATGGCTCCAGATATAGTGCAAAGAGCAGTGGGGATGACGGGCACCCTTGCGTCGTCCCCCTTAAAATTTTAACTGCCTCTGAGTGCCCCCTGTTCACTCTGATCTTTGCGGTAGGATCATTATATAAGGCTTGTATGGCTGTTATAAAACCTTCACCAATACCACTCCACCTCAAAACTGCCCATAGGAATTCCCAGGCGACCCTCTCAAAGGTCTTTTCGGCATCTAGGAAGAGTGCCGCGATAGGGTCGCCCAGGCCCCCTGCAGCATCGAACATAGTGACAACCATTCTAACATGCTGGGTCGTGCCCTTCCCAGGTATGAAGCTGTGTTGTGATGTGCTTACCAGATGTTCAATACTCCCTGCAAGCCTTTTTGCCAAAAATGTTTAATATATTTTAACGTCTGAATTCATTAGAGTAATAGGTCGGTATGAACCAGGAAGTGTTGCAGGTTTCCCTTTTTTTGCGATGACAATAATATCCGCACCGCCCCAGGACTCTGGAGGTAACCCACCCCGTTGTGTATGTAGCATAATATCAAACATGTCGACCAACAAACATTTTGAAACACTTTATAAAATTCAACCGGGATTTGGTCTGGCCCAGCGGCTTTCCCTGAGGGGAGGCTACCCAAAGCCCCAGTAAGCTCCTCCAAACGCAGTGGGGCATCTAATATCTCCTTTTCCTCAGGAGACAAAGAAGGGGAAAGAATATCGCTAAGATAACTATCTATCTCGTTCTGGCTCGTTGCATCACCCAAGGAGTATAGATCATCATAACATTTCCTAAAAACTTCCCTTATCAGGTCTGGATCCGTAACAGAAGCCCCCTGTGAATCTAGGATCTCCTTTATATCGGTTGCAGCTGTACGCTGCCTGGTTCGCACTGCCAGGATGTGACCAACTCTCTCACTCAGTTCGTACGCATCCTGTTTTTTTACCAAATAGTTCTCAGCTGCTTTCCTACTGAAACCTTCTATAGCATCCCCTTTGAGGGCTATAATTTTAAGCAAGAAGGGCTCCAATGAGATATTCTGTCTTATAGCTGTAGCTAATTTTTCTTCCTCTACAGTTAGCCTTTGTCGAATTTCTTCAATTTTATTTCTTTCCCTTTTTCGTCTTGCCAACACATAACTCATCGTCTCCCCTCTTATGCCCGCTTTGAAGCAGTCCCAAACAGCCCCTGGAGATGCCGAGCCTCTATTTATATCCCAGAAAAACTTTATCCAAGCTTCCATATGCTTCTGATAAGCCCCATCTTTTAGTAGCACACGTTCAAAAGTCCACTGTGTATTCCTGCTCTGAACCATAGGCATATGGGGGGGCTGTGGTCTGAGATAATCCTAGGTTGTTTTTCCACTTGCACACCAGGAATTAAAGAATTAGAAACTAAAAAGTAGTCCAATCTGACCAAAATTTTGTGAGGGGCAGAAAAAGTACTACCATCCAAAAAAGGATGTTGCTTCACCCACGGGTCAGCTAAAGAGTTGTGCTGTACCATGTTGGCTAATGCCCTGTGAGTCTTTTTCTTTCTCCCTACATATCTACCCCCCGGTATTGTAAAATAACTTTCTGGGTCATGAATGTTGAAATCCCCACAGCATACAATGGGCTCTGGCCACTGGGCAAGTTCCGTATCCATAAACTGCCAAACATCAGGATCGTCATCGGTGGAGCCATACATTGTAACCAAAGTAAACCTCACCCCTTTAAAACATATTACCACTATAACCCACCTACCCCATTGATCCTCCTTCTTTCTATGAACCACCACATCTCTATTCCTCCCCAAAATTGCCACCCCTCTAGTCCTAGTTCATTGTTTACTGGCTGCTAATACTGCAAACCCCAACTGATCCAAAAGGTATACCTGCGTTGCCTCAATATGGGTCTCCTGGAGACATACCAGGTCTAGATGGCGAGCTCTCAACAATCCCACAACTTTCAATCTCTTATTAGAATCATTGAGGCCGCATACATTAATTGAAGCAATCTTACAAGACATTAAGAAACATCAAACATCTCTCTGCTCATAAACCGTCCTACAACAGAAAAAATATAAGAAATATGAAAACAACATTCTGCTTTCTTTATGCGTTGCCTGTACTGCTTATACTGTAGCCAATACTCAGTGAAAATGTGTTATTACACCAGAAAAATCAACAATTTTAACCGTGTTTAAAACCCCCAGCCCCCTCCCTTGCCTTGCCCTCACCCTCTGTCCCCCCACCCACTACAGGCAAATAGGTCAAAAATGACCTATATGTGACCGTTTCTGGATTGCGTCAGTCGCACCCCTCCCCATCACCACTCACCAGCTAGTAACCCCCCTCAAAAAAAACCTCAACCAATGACCCTACTAAGACCTACATGTCTCTTGGTGCTGCTACTTCACTACCCAACCAGCAATTTAATTCAGTCTATTCCTTGTACCTCCTATTTTTTCAGTTCTTCCATATATTGCTGTGCTTTAATCTCTGATAAAAACATTCTGACTCTCCCTTTCGTAACTACTTTCAGTTTGGCAGGAAATAGTAAATAGGCCTCTGATCCCAGAGACTGGAATTGCGAAATCATCTGCCTCAACCTCCACCTTCTCTCGACTGTCACATGACAAAAATCTGGCCTGGCAAAGAATGTGGTACCCTCAAAAGATCTCTTCCTATCAGGTCTTGCCTTGTCGATAATTTCTTGTCGTAACAAAAAGTTCCCTACGTATACTAGAATAGCTCTAGGAAGGGATGCCTGGCCTCCTCCTTCTGCGCTGTGCACCTTCTTCTGCGTGAAGGGGAACCTATGTGCCCTCTGAATCTCCCTGTCCCACTGCCACTGGGACTCCGGGAACGCACCCTCAAGTAGATTTATCACAAAATGCCTGATGTCTTGCCCCTCCAGCCCCTCAGCCACACCCAGAAGTCTCACATTGTTACGTCTTTGACGATTTTCAAAATCCTTCATTTTCCACTGAAGGTGTTCCGACAGCTTTTCCTGCGTCGTATTAAAGAATTGCCAGTTCCCAAGATCATCTTCAAGCTTGCCCGTTCTCTCTTCCACCTCTGTGACTCTCCCTACAAGATCATCATAAAGCTTATTCGTTTTCTTCAGAGTCAATTGAATTTTTTTTGAGTCCTGTCTTGCTTTCCGGCTCACTGATCTGGCCTCAGCCTGCATTTGCTTCAGCATGTTGAACAAGAGATCAAATGGGGCGCTATGTTTTGAGGAGCCAGCTGAGTCCTCTTCCTGCTATGTCTGGGAGGTTGCTGAATAATCCCAAAGGAGCCTCTTCTCTGTACCCCCCGGGGAGCCTGCCAACCGTCTACTCGGTTTTGCCTGTCTTTTCTTTTGGGTAGTATCCTTACCCATATCAGTGCCTGAAGAGCTAGAGCTAGAGCCCGTCAGTACATCCTCATCAGCGTCACCCTCCTCCTCAGAGGTCTCTTCACTAGGCTGCACTGAGTCAGAGTCTTCATTTAAAGAGTAAAAGTGCTTCCCTTCCACTGAGCCGACATCACCTTTTTTCACCATTTCCTGAACTCCTGAGCTCTCACCAGTACATAAATCTCTGTTTGCGAGACTAACTGAACTCCCCCATGTAGCCTTGGTATCTTTTGAGGCACGCAGCTCCTTCTCGAGCGAGATAATAGCACTTATCATGTCCGAGCTCCCAGTCTCACCTTTGAATGCGCTCCCCGCCAGCGCCGACATCACGTCCCCCGAAATCGAGTCAGAAGCTAATTCTTTCTGCTTCTGAGCCCGTTCTGCATCCTGGGGCCCAGAATCGACAATTTCTCTGCTCACCACGCTCCGACTGGGCTGTTGCATAGCAACGACCGGGGATGCGTTCAGTGCATCTGCAGCGTCCTCGAGGACGGCTCCACCGTCGCCCAGACCTCCAGGATTGCTACCGCCGAGACTGCTTGGGATACCACCACTTTGCCCTGCTGAGCGAGCGGTAAAAACCTCCGACAAGGTAGGCTGTCTGAGTGGTGTTTCCTTAGATTTCTTTCTTTCCGTCTTATCAGCAGATTTTCCTGGCATCACGGAATGCATCTCGGCAGGGCTACTCAAATCAGCGTCAGAGATCGGGCTGGGTTTCCCCCGCTGCTCAGTCTTCTTTTTCTGTTGTGGGACCACTGTTTTCCTAAGCGCCCCTGGGTTCCTAGCAGGAAGCGTGGCCTCTTCAGCCGGGACATTCTTCGCTGTGTCCGGTTGCTCTTTTGCCTTATCCTTCCCTTTGTCTATTTTAGCAGAGCGCAGGGTCATTTTAGTCGGCTGCTGTTGCAAAGTTCTTTTAGAGCCAAGGGAGCTCATCAGATCACAAAGCTTTCCCTTCAGCCAGAGATACTCCGCTAAGAATCGGAATTTTAATACTGCACCAACGGAAGATGTGACTTGTGCTTGCGCCACCATTCAGAAGCCATCGGGGTTCATTAATCAGCTCATAAAGTGGTTAGCATTGGTGATGACGGGAGAGAGGTCTTGGTGCGACCTTTCAGCACAACCCGTCCGCGGCCATCTTGCCTCTCTGACATTGGTACCATATCCACATAGAACCGAAACAAAACTCCGCCGATATCATAGTAAAAACAAACCGATTCTCCTCTGCCGAATCTTTAAACCAAACGGTGAGATTCAAGTGTTTCACCATTCAGGACTCCGGTCAGGATGACCACTGGGCGAGGTACCGCCCGGCAGGACAGAAGGAGCAACTGCTAGTAACAGATAATCTTCTCGCACCCATACCTGCACCCCGCCCGTCACGAAGAAACTGGAGTAAAATCACAAAAAACTCCCCAACGCAACCCTCCTCCAAGACCCCACCACCACCGTGAGCGACGCCAACTACGCAGCTAAAGAATTTCACAGACGGATCTCCAGATGTGCCAACAAGATCGCCCACCTCCAAGAACCCAGAAAAACAACCACACTAAGGCCGTCTGGTTCACCACCGAACTCCAAGTCGCCAGGCGCACCTGCAGGCGCACCTGCAGGCGCCTCGAGAAGACCTGCCGAAGCCGGACAACCACAGAAGACTTCAACAACCACAGGAGCGTCCTGAACAAGTACCACCAGCTCATAAGGGACACCAAACATCAAGAGCAAAATCAACGCCAACGCAACCAATGCCAAGGAACTATTCAACATCATTCACCAATTCACCAAAGCCCCCAGCGATACTACGGATGTTACTCCTTTCCAGGAACTTTACAACAAGGTCAGCTCCTGCTTCCGTCAGAAGATCAAGACCATGTACAACCTATTCAGCGACCAGACGCCGTTCACCACCCCTCCCCCTTCGCTGACCACCAGTCGACCATCACCACCTGGACTCCTGCTACGGTGGAACTCATCACCATCACCATGATGTAAACCCGGTATGGAGGCCCCAAGAACCCCTGCCTGCGGGACATCTACCAGAGGGCCACCACCACCAACGCCCCTGAACTACGACAGACCATCAACGCCTCACTCCAATCCGGCATCTTCCCAGACATCTATGCATAGTGGAGGTGCAGGGGCTCTAAGAAGGAGTGAAAAGACGAACAAAGCCTTGTTAGCAAGTAAAAGGTCTTTTAAAGACCCGTGAAGTACTCAGCTGCGGCTGTGTGTGTGCCTGGGAAACTGTCTCATCCCAAGCTGACACACACAAGGGGGGGGGGGGGGGTATAGACAGTACTCAGTTATGTCACAGCGCGGGATCTTTGAGCATTTCTTATAATCATTCATTCATTTCCATCTTTAAAAAAAGATAAAAGCACATTAAAATACATGATTCTTTCAGGAGATTAAATCAAAACTGTAATAACAATATATGCTCATTAAAAAAATGAGACAAAATTTTATCTAGTCCATAGATCGTTTGATAACAATCGCTCCCAAAAATGTAACTTAACAAGGCAGGTCGATCCTAATTCATTATTCAAAGTGCTTGTGCAAAAACTAATTAGCAAGTATTTAAAAATCTTATTGTGTAACTTTTCCTTAACATCAAGGTCAGAACAATGAAATCTAAAACTGCAGTACACTCACTGGCAGAATAGTTCGTGCCCAAAGAATAATTCAAAGTGCTCGTGCAAAAATGAGATTGCAAAATATAGAAATCGTAACAAATTTCATTTACATATTCTCAGGGCCTGTACAATGGAATTTAAAACGACAATACAGATCACAGGTGAGTCATTCCTCTCATAAATGTGGACAAAGTAAATTAATCCTAATACATTATTCGAAGTGTTTGTCCAACAAAAAAAACTGATTGGCAAAAGTTATAAAATCATAACATGTATCTTTTCCTTAACCTCAAGGCTTGAACAATAACATTTAACTCTGCTGTGCAAATTGCAGGTGGATCAAGGCGCTGGAGGAAAATCAAGCCCTCCTTATATGATTTAAACAATTTCCCTCAAAGCACAGGATGTGAAAATAACGTAATCTGTAGGAAGCATGACATGGACACAAATAACATAAAATGACTAGAGGTTTGACAAGATGTCCCATCACAGGTGCAGCTTGGCAATGAACAAAACCAGGATTCCGTAATTGCAAAAGCCCCATAAAAAGGAATCGTGTTAAGTCATAGCGGTAGTAGATAAAATATGTGTTGCAGGGCTTTAATCCACAAATGGTAAGGTTCCACGTCGTTACATGTAGCAAGCAAAGTATAATGCAGAACTGTTAACATGTTAATTGCTATCTCTAGCCTTATATTATCTCTTTATTCCAAGTACTGTGATTTAACCTGCGCCTTGGAGAAAGAATTAATGGTGCTCTATTTACCCATACATTTATCATCCCAAGATCTTTGAGCGACTTTTTAACATAGTTAAGCCAGGGGATAGATTGAGCGCTGTTTAGTTTCATTCAGTGTCTTCCACTATGTTGAGAGTTGTGCTCCTAAGGCGGAAGCCGGGAGCGAGGCACTACCTTTTTAAAATTGTTGTCACAGATTACTTGTGTTTTTAGAAATTGACTGTCACAGATTACTTGTGTTTTTTCATTTCACTTACTTGGAGAACCAGTCGTCAGACGCAGTGGAGCCAGCGCTGACGCAGCACGCTGGTCGCAAACTCCCCTTCGCGCCCTCTCGCCACGAGCAGAGATCACGCCCCTTTTAGGCCACGCCCCTCGCCACTCCTACTTATAGTCACCGATTCAGGGCGCCAAGCAAAAATTGAGAGTTGTGCTCCTGAGGCGGAAGCCGGGAGCGAGGCACTACCTTTTTTAAATTGTTGTCACAGATTACTTGTGTTTTTAGAAATTGACTGTCACAGATTACTTGTGTTTTTTAATTTCACTTACTTGGAGAACCAGTCGTCAGACGCAGCGGAGCCAGCGCTGACGCAGCACGCTGGTCGCAAACTCCCCTTCGCGCCCTCTCGCCACGAGCAGAGGCCACGCCCCTTTTAGGCCACGCCCCCAGCCACTCCTACTTATAGTCGCCGATTCAGGGCGCCAAGCAAAAATTGAGAGTTGTGCTCCTGAGGCGGAAGCCGGGAGCGAGGCACTACCTTTTTAAATTGTTGGCACAGATTACTTGTGTTTTGAGAAATTGACAGTCACAGATTACTTGTGTTTTTTAATTTCACTTACTTGGAAAACCAGTCGTCAGACGCAGCGGAGCCAGCGCTGACGCAGCACGCTGGTCGCTAACTCCCCTTCGTGCCCTCTCGCCACAAGCAGAGGCCACGCCCCTTTTTAGGCCACGTCCCCTCGACCCACAACCCCGGAGCAGTATAAATCATGTGCATTTTTCGGTCGCGCAGCGGGCGCGATGTTTGCGCGCCTAAGGCGCGCCTAAGGCAAGCCCGTCTGCGCCCGTCCTTGACCGACCGGGGCCAGGGGCCACCCCCCCCTGCTCATCCAATATGCCAGCCCATCACCTACCACCCACAGTTCCTACAACAATTGAACCTGACAGTCAGTTCACCCTGTCTACACACGTGGGACCCGTCTATCGAGCACCCTGCTTGTAATCAGTGTGGATTTAATTTTACCCATAGCACAAAGAAACCCACATCAATCTTGATGTTACTGCTCAACTGCCGCACACTCCCCAAACACTCCACGGAAATCACTTTATTGTTGGAGGAAAAGAGCCCGGATGTTCTTTTCGCCACAGAAACATGGCTTCAGGAACACTCTGAACCCGATCTGGTTCAAGCGCTCCCACCCGGTTATCAACTACTTCGCCTAGACCGTAAAAAGGGTATTGGCGGTGGCCTGGCAGTAATCCACAAATCAGACTACGTTGTTACTAGCACCCCTATAAACTTTCCGGACTGTGAATGCCTTCCGTTTTTTATAAAATTCAACGCCACACATACCTTTTCGGGTATACCTATATATCGTCCGCCAGGACCACAAGGACAGTTTCTTTCGGATCTCGCCTCAATAGCGGCAAACCTAGCAGTCAGCTCTGCCAACTTTACTATTTTAGGCGATCTCAACATCCATCTAGACGACCCAAAGGACCCCATAGCCAGAGAACTTTCCTCTAGCCTAATCGCCCTCGAATTACAGCAACGAGTTACTGGGCCCACCCACCAAAAAGGTCACCTCTTAGACCCGGTCTTTAGCAACTGCAAAAATTTCCATGTTGGAACTCCCTCCCCCCTCCCTTGGTCTGACCATTTGCTCATCCCACTCACCTGGACCCTGCCCCTTCACCTCCCCCCCAAACCCCCGACAACTCAACGCTCCCGCAATTGGTCCAAACTCCCTCTAACTGAGTGGCAGGATCTCCTTCAAGGCACTAAACCCATTAACACCTCCGTTCCCACTTTAGACACTGAGAACTATAACAACTGGATCAGTAGTGCCATAGACACAGTACTACCACTCAAATACTTCCATCCTAAGAGAGGCAATCCTTCAGCCCCGTGGTATACGAGCGATTTACGCGAGGACAAACGTGTCTGTAAACGACTCGAGAGGAAATGGCGCTTCAGCTACCTTCCAGCAGACAAGGTAAGCTATCGAACGGCGATCAAAAACTACAAAGCAAACATCCATCTAGCTCAGGCTAAATACTTTGAACTCAAGATTGAGAAGGCAGCCTCCAAACCTAGGGAGATTTATCAGATAGCAAAATCCCTTTTGCATCTTCCTGAGGCCCCAAGGCAACACTATAATACTCAGACCCACTGCGAGGAAATAGCTGAGTTTTTCCACCAAAAAATAGAAACCATTAACTCTTCTTTTCCCCCCACCGTCACCCTGATCGCAGACCCCGTCAACATAGACCACATGGCGGCTCCCTCCTGCGCTCTCAATAGTTTTCCCCCACTAGAACTCACCAAACTGGAACTACTCATGAGCCAGGTTAAATCCGGATCGCCTACTGACCCAGCTCCTCCTAGTGCTCTCACTCAGATAACCCATCTGATTTCGCCCACCATACAAGACCTGCTCAACTCCTCCATCCAGTCTGGCATCGTTCCGCCTCCATGGAAAAAGGCAATGGTCAGAGCTCTACTAAAAAAGCCCAATCTGGACCAATCTAACCCTGCTAACTACAGACCAATATCACTTCTGCCGTGGCATAGCAAACTTCTTGAGAAGCATGTAAACATCATTCTTACTGACTTCCTGGAGGCCAACAACATACTGGACCTCTCTCAGACTGGCTTCAGGCCCCGCCACGGTACGGAGACTGCACTGATTGCAGTGACGGAGGAGGCCCGAAGGATCTTGGACGATGGCGGGTCCACAGCCATCGTCCTACTCGACCTGAGTGCCGCCTTCGACACTGTCAATCATAACATCCTACTCCACCAGCTCAACAAAATAGGAATGTCAGGCACAGCACTCAACTGGATGAGGTCCTTCCTTACGGATAGATCCTTCCAGGTCTTTGAAGGGGACTCTACCTCAGCCAGTAAACCCCTCACTGGTGGAGTGCCTCAGGGCTCCTCCATGAGCCCTACCCTTTTTAATGTCTACCTTCGCCCCCTAGCTGATGTCGTCCGCCCATATGGGGTGAAGATCGTCACCTATGCGGACGACACGCAGCTAGTGGTAGCACTGGACCCCCCCATGAACACTCATCACAGATTACATATCTGCCTTGAAGCCGTCGCTGCCTGGATGTCTAGCTCTTGCCTAAAACTCAACGGGGACAAAACAGAGATAATGCTCCTTGGAAATAACATCTCGAAATCCATCGATCCCATCTGGCCTCTCTGCTTAGGAAGCCCCCCGCAACCCAAGGAGCAAATCAAGAGCTTAGGCATCTGGCTCGACCACAATTTAACCTTCAACTATCAAGCCACCAAGCTTGCTGCCACCTGCTTCGGGCTAATGAGACTTCTCCGCAAAATACTCCCCCTCCTTCCGTTCCACTCGAGACGGATTATGGTTCAAGGCCTGATCCTCTCCCGTCTCGATTGTGGAAATGCCCTATATCTGGGGGCCCCGCAATCTACCCTTAACAGACTCCAGGTCATCCAAAATTGTGCGGCAAGAATCCTCCTGGATATCCCCCGCCGAACCTCAGTCAGAGCCAGACTGAGGGATCTTCACTGGCTCCTGGTGAGATCTAGAATTGAATTTAAGAGCATGTGGATCGCACACCGATCCTACTGGGATTCAGGCCCCCCCCATTAATTCCCCCTTGGTGAAAGCCTACCTACCTTCCCGTTCACTCAGATCGGCGACCTCCCACCTGGCCTCAGTACCACGCATTAGGAAAACCAGGTGTGGAGGCCGCTCGCTTTCCTACAACCTGGCCAGGATCTGGAACTCCCTCCCCCTCCCTATCAGATCAGAACCTAACCTTCTCACCTTCCGTAAATTATTAAAAACTTGGCTCTTCAGTAAAAGTCCAATCTAACTCCTCACTCAGCTTCTCACTCCAGCCTCTTCAGCACAACTCATTCTTTCTCTTAGCGCTGGGATGCCCCTGGGTAGCCAACGCGCTCTACAAATCACCAATACAATACAATACAATACAATATGTCGCATGTGAACTTTTGCTCTGGTGATGACCATAGTTTGACCCATTACAAAATAGGTGCCAGTCCCATAAAATCTTATGAAAACTCTAGCCCCACCTCATTGTGAGTGATGATACTTATTTTCAACTGAGTGTAAGTGCTTCCCGGAGGCAAAGCCCTACACCTCGCTCCATATGAGGCCATAGACTAGCACTTGCTTCTAGAGAGCATCACTAATTCCTTTGGGGCTTGTGATCCAGTTTGTTTGCAAATCTAAAAACCGTTTCACATGTTGCTTCCATTTGCTTAGATCCGAGTTATGAGTTTGTCCCAGCTCAGGTTTGCAGAAAAAAGAATACCCAAATAACCAAAATTTGGGATCTTCATGATCAATATTCGTCCCACCATAAATTTGCTAGAATAAGTATTTTTGGGATCGCTAGTCAAAATATATGGTTTTGTATAATTAACTGTGAGTTGAAAATCTGTCATAAAAGAATGAACATCGTTCAATATAATGTGTAAACCATTTGCAGTGCGTGATAACAGCACCTCATTGTCTGTATAAAGCAGCACAGGGACAGATCACTCACCAAATTTGGGTGTATCAGGAGTTAGTGTCTTTAAAAAGGCATCAAGTGAGTTAACATAAAATAAGAATAAAACAAGCATTGGCATGGCCAATAGGTCTTGCTTTTGGGACCTTATAAGTATTTAGTTATGCAGCACAATATCCTTGGTGCAACAACATCAACTGTTGCATTGCTAAACACTTATAAGGTCCCAAAGGCGAGACCTATTGGCTATGCCAATGCTTGTTTTTATTGTCGCAATGTTGCAGATAACCCTATTTAAAATGTACAAAAGACAATGTAACACTTATAACAAATCTAAAATGTATGCTGAAGGTACCAACCATGTTTCACTTAAGGCAAAAGATAATGTTGACAAAATGTTTTAAAAGCCTGAGACTGCATTGGAGAAGGCATTATGGGCCAGATGAATGACTTAAGCATTTTGCAACTTCCTAATTGTGACTTTTTGCAACTCGCAATTAGAAAATCACAAAATGTTGAAGACACTCTTTTTGATTCCAAATGGGGTTGCAATCGACCTGCCTTATCAATATTCATTTAATCAGAGGCATGGTGATCTGCCGACCAGCACGTCTGGATTTCTTTTCAAATAATGAAAGTTTTTCATTGATATGCAGCCCATTTTCCCTAACCAAAGAAGGGGTTGCATTTAAAGAATAAAAATGAAATGCTATATTTTTGAAGAGTAGGCAGTAGTCCGTGGGATCAATGCCTGATCTAAAAAAGTGTTGGTGCCCACATTCAGAAAGGGCAACGGATCCCTTGGGGGCCCCTTCTCATTTACGAATGGGTTTCCATCTCCTTCACGGAGTCGGTAAAACATTTATACATGCCCCTGCAACTCACTATTAGGAAGGGATGCCCTTGGCAAAACACTTCCTAATACCGACTTACAAACCCTATTTGGAAGTCGGTAATAGGCAACGGACTCAGAAAATAGGGTTAGTACATGCTAAATGAAATGTCAGCTGTTACAAACAGCCCCATTCTCCTTTTGCAACTGCTAAAAATTGTCGTACATCTGGCCCTACATTCTTTAGACATTAAAAGATGTCTGAATTTTATTTAAAGGTTACAAAGGATATGAGACAGACAGATCAGTTGTTTGTTGTATATAGTTTGGGAAGTAAAGGAAAGGCAGTGTCCAAACAGATAATTGCAAGATGGATTGGGACATATTTTACTACATCACAGGCATTGATGAATATGCCACTGACATGGAGGGTCAGGGAGCATTCAACTAGAGCAACTGCAGAGTCAGCTGCTCATTTGCAGGAATATCTTTGGAACATATTTTTTGAACAGCAACATGGAAAACAACCCATGTCTTTGTCAAGCATTTTTGTGTAAGAAAGGAAAAAACAATGGAGCATGCAGTTTTGTAGAAATGTGTTTGTGTAAGGTAAGCCTCATTTATCCATACCACCTGCCAAGAAAAGTGAATAATAAACTACTATGGTGATCTGATATTCAAGCGTCAATCTATCACTCAGGGATGTGTAGAGCGTGCTACTCACCAGTGAGTGTCTCAAGGCGCTGGGGCGGGGGGTTCAATGGGGGGATTCGGGCAGCTCCGGTCATTCAAAAAGCCAGGTCTTGAGGCTCTCCCTGAATGCTTGCAGTGTGGCGTTTCGTTCATTCCAGGTCTTGGATGCAGGAGAAGGATCTGCCTCCCCTTTTGCCTTTGTGGATACAGGAGATTTCGGCCACGGCTAGATCAGTGAAGCAGAGGTTTCTCTTGGGGACCTCGAAGGAGATTCTTTTGTTTAGATATTAGTGTTGTGGAGGGTTTTGTAGGTGTGTGTGAGCAGCTTGAAGGTCCAATGCTGGAGAAGGAAATAAGTGACTTACCTGAGACTCCAGTTCTCCAGCATTGGTATCTTTCATAGATTCACTTGCAACCAACCCACCTCCCATATAATGAGGCTTCCAATTGAAGGAATATGGCAGTAACAACTGGGGGTTCAGAAAATCTGACAGTTGAAAGCATCAGTGGGAGAACAGCCAGGTGTAGAGCTTTCGGATTGGCTGAAGTTTAATCAATCAATCAATCATCGCATTTATATAGCGCACTACTCACCCGGAGGGTCTCAAGGCGCTTTGGGAGGGGGGGTCCGCTACTGCTCGAACAGCCAGGTCTTGAGCTGCTTCCTGAAGGCAAAGTGGTCCTGGGTCAGGCGGAGGTGGGTCGGGAGGGAGTTCCAGGTCTTGGCGGCCAGGTAGGAGAAGGATCTTCCTCCTGTTGTGGCTATTCGGATGCGGGGGATGGCGGCGAGGGCGTGGCTGGTCGAGCGGAGCTGGCGCGTGGGAGCGTAGAAGTTGAGGCGGCTGTTGAGGTAGCTCGGGCCTTGGTTGTGTAGGGCTTTGTGTGCGTGGGTGAGGAGCCGGAAGGTGATTCTCTTGTTGACCGGGAGCCAGTGCAGGTCTCTCAGGTGTCCGGAGATGCGGCTGTGTCGGGGGATGTCCAGGATGAGTCTCGCTGAGGCGTTCTGGATTCGCTGGAGTCTCTTCTGGAGCTTGGCGGTTGTTCCGGCATAGAGGGCGTTGCCGTAGTCCAGACGGCTGGTGATGAGGGCCTGGGTGGCCGTCTTCCTGGTCTCGGTGGGGATCCACCGGAAAATCTTGCGTAGCATGCGCAGGATGTTGAAGCAAGACGAGGAGACGGCGTTGACTTGTCTGGCTGGTCATGGAGAGGGAGGAGTCCAGGATGAAGCCCAGGTTGCGTGCGTGGTCTGTTGGTTTGGGTGCGGTGCCCAGGGCGGGGGGCCACCAGGAGTCTTCCCAGGCGGAGGGCGAGGAGCCCAGGATGAGGACTTCCGTCTTGTCTGAGTTCAGTTTGAGGCGGCTGGTCATCATCCACTCGGCTACGTCTTTCATCCCTTCGTGTAGGTTGGTTCTGGCGGTGGCGGGGTCGTTGGTAAGGGAGAGGATCAGCTGGGTGTCGTCGGCGTAGGAGATGATGTTGAGGTTGTGTTGGCGTGCGATGGTTGCGAGAGGGCTCATGTAGGCATTGAAGAGCGTGGGGCTGAGCGAGGAGCCTTGAGGAACGCCGCAGATGACTTTGGTGGCTTCTGATCTGAACGGTGGAAGGCCGACTCTCTGTGTCCTTCCAGCGAGGAAGGAGATGATCCACTCCAGAGCTTTCTCCTGGATTCCGACGTTGCTGAGGCGCTGCAATAGGGTGCGGTGGCAGACAGTGTTGAATGCCGCGGAGAGGTCCAGGAGGATGAGGGCCGCTGTTTCTCCGTTGTCAAGCAGGGCTCGGATGTCGTCGGTGGCTGCGATGAGGGCGGTCTCGGTGCTGTGGTTGGCCCGGAAGCCCGACTGTGAGGTGTCGAGGGATCCATTCGTCTCGAGGAAGGCTGCCAGCTGCTTGTTGACGGTCTTCTCGATGACTTTGGCGGGAAACGGGAGGAGCGAGATTGGGCGGTAGTTTTTGAGTTCGGTGGGGTCCGCTGTTGGTTTCTTCAATAGAGCGCTGAGTTCGACGTGCTTCCAGCTCTCCGGGAAGGTGGCGGTGTCGAAGGAGGTGTTGATGATGTCCCGCAGGTGGGGTGCGATGACAGCGTCGGCTTTGTTGAAGACGTGGTGAGGGCATGGGTCGGTGGGAGATCCGGAGTGGATGTAGTTCATCGTGCGGATGGTGTCTTCGGTGTTGATCGGGGTCCAGGCGCTGAGGGTGGTGGTGGGGGGCGTTGGTGCGGGCCTGGGGAGCGTTGGTTGTGTGCTGAAGCTGTTGTGCATGTCAGCGATCTTGTTGTGGAAGTAGGAGGCAAGGGAGTTGCAGAGGTCTTGCGATGGGGTGATGTCGTTGTTTCCCGCGTTGGGGTTGGAGAGCTCTTTCACGATGTTGAAGAGTTCCTTGCTGTTGTGAGCGTTGTTGTCCAGCCGTTCCTTGAATGCTGTTTTCTTGGTGGCGTGGATCAGTTGATGGTGCTTCCGGATGGCGAGCTTGAGGGTGGTCATGTTGTCTGGTGTTGGGTCTCTTTGCCAGGCTCTCTCGAGGGCTCGGCAGTTCTTCTTGGAGCTCTTGAGTTCGTTGGTGAACCATGGGGCCTTCTTGCTGCCGGGTCTGCTGGGCGGGGTCCTCAGTGGGGCGAGGTCGTCTGCGCAGTTGCTGATCCACTTCGTGAGGTTGTCGGCGGCCTGGCTGGGGTTCGCAGAGCTGGCGGGAGGGTGTTGGCTCAGGGATGCGGCGAGCTGTTCAGCTGTGATCTTGTTCCAGCTTCTTCGTGCAACCTGTTGCTGGTGGTGGTGGATTGTGGTTCTCCTGAAGCTGAAGTGGACGCAGCTGTGGTCCGTCCAGTGGAGTCCGGTGGCGTGGCTGAAGACGATGTCCTTGCTGGATGAGAAGACGGGGTCGAGTGTGTGTCCGGCGTAGTGGGTGGGGGTGGTCACCAGCTGCTTGAGACCGAGGATGGCGAGGTTGTCCATCAGGGTGGTGGTGTTGCGGTCGTTGTTGTTCTCCAGGTGGAAGTTGAGGTCGCCGAGGAGGATGTAGTCTGCGATGGGGAGGGCGTGTGGGCTGATGAAGTCGGCGAAGTCTTCGCTGAATTGTGTGCGTGGTCCCGGGGGTCTGTAGATGAGGGTGCCTCTGAGGGTCGTCTTGGGGTCTGTGTGGATCTGGAAGTGCAGGTGTTCGGCGGTTGTCGGGGTGTCGTCGGTGCTGGTCGTGATGCGGATGGTGTTCCTGTGGATGATGGCGATGCCTCCTCCGGTCTGGTTGCCGCGGTCCCTCCGGGTGATCTTGTAACCGTCTGGGATGGCAATGTCGGGCGCAGAGGAGGCGTTCATCCAGGTTTCCGTGAGGAAGGCGACGTCTGGTGATGTTGTGTCGAGGAGGTTCCAGAGCTCCACGGTGTGTCTGTGGACGGAGCGGGTGTTGAGCAGGATGCACTTGAGGTGGTTGCTGCTGGTGTTCGGTTTGGTGGGTGCGGGTGCAGTGCAGATCCGGATGCAGGTGAACTTGCAGGAGTGGCAGCTGAATGGTCCGTGGGTGCGTCTCGGGGTTGCTCGGTAGCATCCAGGGATCCGGCCGGTGTTGAGTGCGTAGAGTTCGGTGGAGTTGTAGGTCCGGCGGGTGGGCTGGTGTCTGCGGGGGCCAGGGGTCCTGGCACTGGGCGCGGTCCAGGCGCGGACGGGCGCAGACGGGCTTACCTTTGGCGCACCTTCGGCACTCAATCGGTGCTCCCGCTGCGCGCGTCCGCCGCGCGGTCGCTCTGGGGGCGTCATAAGTAAGGAGCCGGGAGGGCGGGTCAGCTGGGTGGCGGGAGCGGGGCGGCCAATGGGCTGGTGGTGGGCGGGGCCGCAGGGAGGCAGCGGCGGGACCTCTGGACGGCGAGCGGCTGGGTCGCTGTACCAGGGTCAAGCGTGGGAAGCAGGGGGAGGTCCGGGCGGCCCAGCGGAGGCTGGGTTGCCCAACTGCAGCAGGAGGCAGGCAGCGACAGGCGTGAAAAACAGGAGGGGAGGTCCGGGCGGCCCAGCGGCGGCTGGGTCACTCAACAGCAACAGGAGGCAGGCAGCGGCAGCGGCAGGCGTGGGAAGCAGAGGGGGTGACCCGGCCTCGTTAAAGGCGCAGTGGTCACTAGATCATGAAAGATGAGGATGGGTTGCAAAAGATACCTCTTGGTTAATGATGGAGTGATGCTTAAATATGTACTGCTGTTGGAAACACTTACTGGGGGTTCCCAGTCTGACGACGTGAATCTATGAAAGAAGGCAATGCTGGAGAAATGGAGATACAGGTAAGAAATTATATATTTTTTCTGATATTTTTGTACTTAGCATTACAAGTTAAGGAGTTCTATATTATGGTAAATAATACTTGTCAGTGATCCTTGTAAAACGATGGCCACTCACTTGACTATGGAAACAGCCATCTCGAACTGGTACCAAAATCCTTGTTCAATGGTAGACAGAAAAGATATTCTCGAGAGGAGATAAGTCTTGGGTAAAATGGAATCAAGGAGAGCCTCTTCTCAAGTGATGTGGACGACCTCTCACCTGAGTACAACGTTACTGAAGTCTAATAGTGCCCTGCATGCTGGACTCAACACAAAGATTGAACCTATTTAAAGTACCCTTAGATCTGTGGAATCGAAATTGCAGGGACGTCTCATACACCGAACAATGTGCATGCTTGACAAACTGATTTGTAGAACATATTTCTTATAAGTATTGCGGCAAGCAAAGCTGAAAGACTGTATGCTGTTTTAAAAGCACCCACCTTTTACATCACTACTACTTATAATTATATTTACAGGCTGGTCAAAACCCCCCTGCGGATCCTCTGCTGCTGAAAGGAGGCTAAGAAATGTGATCTCATTTACAATAAGTGTCAATCTTCCATTGAAAATTGGAGTAATGCTGATGGTGATGAACCACTGGGGCTAATGCTATCTATGTGAAGTGAATTCGTTTACTCAAAAGGTTATTGAAATAGCAGGGCTTCATCTGAAAAACTGAAGACTCTGCTGGTTATACTGCCCCAGACATGAATCACAAGCTACCTTTCAAATATGTTTTGAATGTGTTCAGATATCTGAGAAAAGATTGCGGACATCTCAATAAAGGGAACACTTTTATATTCGTACAAAAGTGAGATTTAGTTGCACACGTGCTGAGGATGTGTGGATTCCCAGAGACTATTTGTAAAGTAAATAGTGCCAGGTAAAATGGAGCGCTTCCACCCAGCTCAGAGAAGATAATTGCGCGTCTCTCTGCCCTGTCCTGGCATTTGTAGCCACCGAACGAATGCACCGATTGAACAATGATGATGCTGCTATACTGCTGTTCTCGGCCAGCTGCATTTCCTTCATGTTTCTGGAACCTGAATAGTCATTATTTTGGCCAATTAAGGTGCCCAATATGGTCCGCTTCTGGTTCATGCTGTACAGAGCACATGCAGATCAAAGGGGGGAAGCCACTGCATTGCAAGAAAAGATGAACAGAGTATAATCAATCGGAATAGTAATAAAGGAACTTTTCTTTGTGGCCCCTGCCTTAATGATGCCTAAACTTGTATACATTTATGTTAGGAAAAACCTGGAGCATGAATTCCACTCAAAGCATCGTCTTCCCCTCAGATATTATTATATCAGGAGATATATTTCCTTTTGTTTTGCTGGTGGAAGCCGATCTTTGTTAATTATTTAATTCTTTATTAAGGATTTTAATAAAGCACAAACCTTGCCAACCTGGCTTGTGGAGCACTGTGCAGAAGATAATAAAAGACTTAAATATAACATACTTCTGAATAGAAACAGGGTGGCTTATTTATAAGCCCATTTGCGCCGACGGTGCGTCACTTTTTTTAAGGCACATGTTGGCACAGCGTGTCTGCCCATATTTACAAGGCAACGTAAAACCACCCTGCATGGCTTTTCATGGCCTTGTAAATATGGCCCCCTTTCAAGCATTACTCTGCACGAAAGGGATGTTCCATGGATGTTGCGGTGTATGTTTCCACGCAACATCCATGGAACTTGACTAATTCCCAGACTTATAAGGTTTCATAAACCTATGAATCCTTCAGATTCCCACACCTCTCCAGGGGAGGTGTTAGGGAGGCGCAACAAGGAGAAATATCTTTATTTCTCCTCGTTTTTCCTTTTTCTACGTGTGCTGCATTCTGTAGCACACATAAAAAGAGGATAAGACCTTTCGTGAAAGTTTTTAGGCAGGAAGGTGTCCCTTCCTGCACAAAAACATTCACCCTACAATAAAGAAACCCTTGCACCATTGGCGTAACAGTGGCTGCATTGTCGCATGGCAGCCCATTGTGCACCAGCGCAGAGGAAAACAGGCAGGAATGTGCCATATCTTCTTGTTACAGCACATTCCGCTCTTTTCTTTTGATGCACAGCAGTGCAGCAGGAAGGCTTGCTGTGCTGCTGTGCACCAGTATAGTGCCTTGAAACGTCTTGAACCTGTGCGCCTAGTGCGTCTTAGTTTTATCTTGTAAGTCTGCTTTCTTTCTCTTTCTTTCTAGGAGTCACATCACCCAGATGCCAAAGTATGAGCAACTCCATCTTATAATCCTCTTTCTACCGAGCATGACTAGAACGAAATGGGCTTTGGTGGCAATTGCCATCTTTTGAATTAAATGGTTGTCACTTTAGATCAGAACCGCTTGGTCCTATTCCAAGGCTCTTACATTGGCCTCACACTTATAACATCAGAAATAATTCTTCAGTTTGGAAAACGAACTGAGGGCCTTTTTATTTTCACATTCTTTGTACAAAACCTTGTGACTCACTCTACAGAAAAGGGGGAAAGTTTAAAGAAGAGCCTATGGAGATAACTATTTCTTATCCAACATTTTAAGGTTCTCCTCAGCACGATGGTTACCTTACTATCTTTTGAAGTAAATCCCTTCTTTCTACTTAAAGGCTCGCAAAGTAAACATTGATGGAAAGAAATTGAGAGAAAAATGTTATAACTTTTTTATTATATGACATAAAACATCAGAATTTACAATGCAGGAATTCTTTTGTATTAAACAGAGGAAATGTAATTATTAACAGATCCCAAACTATACAAAAGCAGGACAGAGGGTCTACTAAGGATCAGTAAAAATAGAGCCCGATTACCATGGCGAGCGGAAACCTTGTTAGAGACTTTCCAAGCAAAATCGTAGGCTTTCCAATGACAACCGTATTACGATGCCGGCGGTTGGAGGGAAACATATGAGGAGGATTCCGATGCACTTGTTGGGCTCAATTAGCCCGTCGGTGCATCTGAAAGCCTCACAATCCCTTATTGACAGCAAAGCCAGCCTCAGCTCCGCCGTAGGGATTATGATGACACTCTCTGACAGCCTTCCCATGTCGGCCAATACGAAATTGTCCTTGGGGGCCCCTAGCAGGGGCCACCGTCCCTCCGCTGCATCCGCTATGGGGCCTGGGGGGAACCCAGGGTGCCCCCTAAACATCCTAGCACCATGTGGCAGGCACCGCAATTCAAGCTGCCATTGGAAAATTGATATTTCCGAGCACCCATTGGGCAGTCGTATCCAAATTGTGAATTCAGATCCGCGAACTATGGTCCAGCAGTTCCTGACCACAATGGTGTCAGGAGGAAACAGGTCTACCCGACATCGTAATGAGCCCCAGAGAGAGTAACTCTCCGATCTGCTATAAGTCCAAAATTTCACAAAACAACAAAAAAGAGCAGGGCACGATCAGTAATGAGACCCAAGTATGAAATGTCAGAAAGCTGTTTAGAAAGTGCCAGAAAAATTCTATGGAAAATCTAGGGTTTTCCATAAGCTATTAGAAAAAGATAGACAATGGGTTTTGATATAAAGTAATAACTGTATGCATGTGTTTATTTATTTGTGAGATCTTCATAGCAGCCCTCCTCACTGTGGCTACTTCAGAGTACCAGGAGAAAAATATTAAAAAACATAGGTGGGGTGTTAGTGTCCAGGACTGGTGTTGAATCTGGCATTATTTCATCACTCCCCCTTCTTCAGCTTGCTAACTCATCAAAGGAATTTCCTGAACCAAAGGTAGTGAAGTACCAAAAGGAGATTTGGTTTGTAGTAGAGGCAAAGTCACTGGAAGCCCACAGGAATAAGAATGAAACTTATCTGAAAAATCAGTTATTGAAAGTTAACAAATCTGTGCTCTTACACAACTCATAGGTGCTCATTTTATTGAACTTGGAAGAATGAAAAAGTGTGTAGTCCCACAGAGATTTGTAACTGTGACCTTAGTATGAAACACAAAACCCTGTAGCAGATTCATTACGTACCTAGCCACCAAACCAAGCTAACACATGAATTTCCCATATAGCATCTAAGCGCTTCAAAAGAACTAGAGCAGCCATGGACCCACAAGGACCTGTGTATCCCACACATGATGCATGGGCATGTCATTATCTTGGAATAGTCCCCCATACAATGAACCAAAGCGTTTTATTTGTACAAAGATGTCTTTACAAAAAGCAAGAGTGCAAGAATCCCACATAATAAACATAGGCACATAAATTCAAACATTGCATTTTTACATGCAGCAGTGGGACACATAGCCTTGGAGTATAGCACACACCCCATTTCGTGGTAGTCAAATGTGTGCTCTTGGCATTTTAGTGGGTCTGCACATATTAGTGAAAACTGAAGCCTGGAAGTTCCCATGTAACTACTACTCATGGAACAGCAGCGGCAAGGAGAGGGCTCAGAATTGATATAATCATTGTGAAAGTTGTGTGGGTTTTCTATGACGCATGAAGACTTTGATGATGAGCGACAACAGCTGGTCAGTTTTCTTTAGGCACTCCTGTAGCAGACACTTTGTTAAATGTTTGCACAGATGGTAGGGATGCTTCCCTTGATACTTGTCTATCATGGCCATGATCTCCATCAACATATGTCATAAAGGCGTATTATGGAGACCTTTTTATAGTATATTTATGCACTAATTGTACAGTGACAGGGAAAAACGAAATGAATGGAAAATGCTTGACCACTTACCTACATTTACCTACAATTGTATACTGTAAATCATTCATTCACAGAGCTCTCCTTTTCCTAAAATCACTATTTTGACAGAAGCTTGAGTCTCAGATGGCTCTGCCGTATGTAAGCAACCTGTCCTCCACAGTGCTGCCAGTTCACAGTGGTGGTGACACCCTGCATGTTTCCATCATAGTTGTCATAGTGGACGATGGACACAAAAACAAACAATTTATTATGTTCCACCTATATATGATACTATATATATCTATATACCTACATAAACATACAAACACATATATAATATATATTTATACTGTAACATGATTAATAAAAACATTTATTCTAAATTATAGTACATTCTTATATTTCAAATCAATTAATATGAAAATATATATATAATATAATTAATAACTTATTTATTACAAAGTGTATTAATGTTTTTATAATTTGACACTTATTGACATGAATATATATATATATATATATATATATATATATATATATATATATATATATATATATATATATATATAAATTACCTACTGGCGGTCGCCAGTAGGTAGTTATAGTTAGAACCTATTATCCATAGGAAATCCTCAACATTCTATTTGGAATAACTCTGGCACCGGTTGACGAATCTTCGCGAAATGTTCAAAATTTATGGCCGCTTTGGTCCGCTCCTATCCTGAAAGTCTCCAGGTGATTCGTCAAGCGGGGGCCGAGAAATAAGGGGGGTCCCAAATCGATTATTCCCCATGCAATTTTCCTTAGGAAAATTTAATCTCAGCTACTGCCCAAACTGCTGAACGGATTTACACCAGATTTGGCAAAGATGTAGTCCTTGGTTCACACTCGTGCCTTTTGGTCAAAGGGTGTAACTCTGTTCAGTAGTTTTTTAGATATTAAAGGAAAAAAATACATATATATATGTGGGTGGAGCCTAACGACACATCTCATCGTGAGATCTGATTGGCTGTCAGCACTTCATCCAAGAAGTGTTGGCAGCCATCTTGGGACCAATATACATGATAGCACCTCATTAAAAAGCATTGCAGTTAATAGAAGGTTTTAAGACTTTAGTTACATTATAAATCATTTGTTGATGGTACCATGCTCATTTTAGGAATTGTGATGTGTTCTAAGGTGATTTTACCATGTGAAAAAATCTTATGCTGGGATATCATAAATCATGTTTGAGAGAAAACTATTTTCTCATGCTTTTCCCACAGAGGTTTGGAAGGTGATCTATAAGCTAAACTGAGAGCTTATTTTCTTTAAATTCACATTATCTTTCCCAGTCATGTGAGAATGAAGTCTGACATTCTCAGTAAAACAAGTACATCCAACAAGGGCAGAGACTGTCAGTTGATTCCTTTTTGCTCTACTACAGCATCCCAGAGTGTTCTAAAATACAACTAGAGTGCTAACAGCCTTACTTCTGACAAAAGTGTAGTACACCTGAAGCCATCTTGATTGGAATAAAGTGGAAACTCTTAAAACATTTAATTTAAAAAGGAACAAAATGAGGGGGTTCATGTTACCATAGAAAATATGATTAGTGCTGCAGAAAGAAAAATTAGGGCACATTTTGAGTGACTTCTCAAATCCTCTTCTATTTCGTTAAAAAAATATGACATGCAGACTGAAACATGTACTTTCAATACCAGCAGCAGACTTCCCTGGTGAGCAGTAGCTTTACTACAATGATCTAATGAGCAACTAGAGTGCTAACATTCAGAATTTATGGCAAATGTGTGACACATCTGAATGCCTTCTTGATGGAAGCAAAGTAAAACACTGAATGTATTTCCTACTGAGGAGACTATAGTAAATGAGGAAAGTAGGAAACCGTATAACAAATAAGTCTCCCAAGATGGCCGCCAGAGACAAAAGGGCCAAAATGTAGCACAAATATCACCCAGATGTAGCCCAAGTATAGCCCAATTAAAGAATGTCCCAGAGTGTTCTAAAGAACAACTAGAGCGCTAACAGTCTTACTTATGACAAAAGTATGGAACACCTAAAGCCATCTTAATTGGAATGAAGTGGTAACACTTAAAACATTTAATTTGTAAAGGAACAAAATGAGGGGCTTCATTTTGCCATTGAAATTATGATTAGTGCTGCAGAAAGACAAATTAGGGCACATTTTGACTTCTCAAATCCTCTGCTATTTCATTAAAAAATTCTAACATGCAGACTGAAACATGCACTTTGAATACCAGCAGCAGAATTCCCTGGTGAGAAGTAGCTTTACTACAGTGAACTAATGAGGAACTAGAGTGCCAACATTCTGAATTCATGGCAAATGTGTGACACATCTGAATGCCCTCTTGATGGAACCAAAGTAAACAAGCAGAGAGAGGTAGAGAGGCTAAACCAGTAGAGGTAGAGGTGTAGAGGTAGAGAGGTAGAGGTAGAGAGGTAGAGGTAGAGTAGGAGAGAGAGGTAGAGAGAGGTAGAGAGGGAGTAATAGAGAGTAGAAAGTAGAGAGTGAGTAGTAGATAGTAGTAGAGAGAGTAGCAGAAAGTAAGTAGTATAGAGTAGTAGAGTGAGTAGTAGAAAGTGAGCAGAAGAGAGTAGTAGAGAATGAGTAGTAGAGAGTGAGTAGTAGAGAGTGAGTAGTAGAGAATGAGTAGTAGAATGAGTGGTAGAGAGTAGTACAGAGTGAATAGTAGAGAGTAGTAGAGAGTGAGTAGTAGAGAATAGTAGAGAGTGAGTAGTAGAGTGAGTAGCAGAGAGAGAGAGTAGTAGAGAGTGAGCAGTAGAGTGAGTAGTAGAGAGAAAGAGTAGTAGAGAGTGAGTAGTAGAAAGTGAGTAGTAGAGAGTGGATAGTAGAGTGAGTAGTAGACTGAGTAGTAGAGAGTGAGTAGAAGAAAGTAGTAGAAAGTAGTAGAGAGAGAGTACTAGAGAGTGAGTAGTAGAGAGTAGTAGAGAGTGAGTAGCAGAGAGTGAGTAGTAGAGAGAGAGAGAGGAGTAGAGAGTGAGTAGTAGAGAATAGTAGAGAGTAAGTAGTAGGGAGTAGTAGAGAGTGTGTAGTAGAAAGAGAGTAGTAGAGAGTAGTAGAGTAGTAGAGAATGAGTAGAAGAGTGCAGTGGAGTAGTAGCGAGTGAGTAGTAAAGTGAGTAGTAGAGTGTAGTAGAGAGCGAGAAGAAGAGAGCAAGTAGTAGAGAGTGTGTAGTAGAGAGGGAGTAGTAGAGAGTAGTAGAGAGTGAGTAGTTGAGAGTGAGTAGCAGAGAGAGTATTAGAGAGTGAGTAGTAGAGTGAGAAGTAGAGAGTAGTAGAGAGAGAGTAGTAGCAAGTGAGTAGTAGAGAGTAGTAGAGCGTGAGTAGTAGAGAGTGAGTATTAGAGAGAGAGTAGTAGAGAGTGAGTAGTAGAGAGTAGTAGAGAGTAAGTAGTAGAGTGTAAGTAGTAGAGAGTTGTAGAGAATGAGCAGTAGAGAGTGGGTAGTAGAGAGAGAGTAGTAGAGTAGTAGAGAGCGAGTAGTAGAGTGAGTAGTAGAGAGTAGTAGAGCAGTAGAGAGTGATTAGTAGAGAGTAGTAGTGTGAGTAGTAGAGTGAGTAGTAGAGAGTAGTAGAGAGTGAGTAGTAGAGAACGAGTAGTAGAGAGCGAGTAATAGAGAGTGTGTAGTAGAGAGTGAGTAGTAGAAAGTAGTAGAAGGTGAGTTGTAGAGAGAGTAGTGGAGCAGTAGAGAGTGATTAGTAGAGAGTAGTAGTGTGAGTAGTAGAGTGAGTAGTAGAGAGTAGTAGAGAGTGAGTAGTAGAGAGTAGTAGAGAGAATAGTAGAGAGTGAGTATTAGAGAGAGTATTAGAGAGTGAGTAGTAGAGTAGTAGCGTGAGTAGTAGAGAGTGAGTAGTAGAGAGTAGTAGACAGTGAGTAGTAGAGAGTGAGTAGTAGAGTGAGTATTAGAATGATTAGTAGAGTGATTAGTTGAAAGTGAGTAGTAGACAGTAGTAGAGAGAGAGTACTAGAGAGTGAGTAGTAGAGAGTAGTAGAGCATGAGTAGTAGAGAGTAAGTAGTAGAGAGTAGTAGAGCGTAAGTAGTAGAGAGTGAGTGGTAGAGAGTGAGTAGTAGAGAGAGAGTAGGAGAGAGTAGTGGAGTAGTAGAGAGTAAGTAGTACAGAGTAGTAGAGTGTGAGTAGTAAAGTGAGTAGTAGAGAGTAATAGAGAGTGAGTAGTAGAGTGAGTAGTAGAGAGTAGTAGAGTGAGTAGTAGAGAGTGAGTAGTAGAGAGTGAGTAGTGGAGAGTGAGTAGTAGAGAGTATTACAGAGTGAGTAGTAAACAGTGAGTAGTAGAGAGTGAGTAGTAGAGAGTAGTAGAGTTTGAGTAGTAGAGAGAGAGTAGTAGAGAATGAGTAGTAGAGAGTAGTAGAGTGAGAAGTAGAGAGTGAGTAGTAGAGAGAGAGTAGTAGAGAGTAGTAGAGAGTGAGTAGTAGAGTAGTATAGAGTGAGTGGTAGAGAGTAGTAGAGTGAGTATTAGGGAGTAGTAGAGAGTGAATAGTAGAGAGATTAGTAGAGTAGTAGAGAGTTAGTAGTAGAGTGAGTAGTCTAGAGTGAGTTCTAGAGGGAGTGGTAGAGTAGTAGAGAGTGAGTAGCAGAGAGTGAGTAGTAGAGAGTGAGTAGTAGAGAGTGAGTAGTGGAGAAAGAGTATTAGAGAGTGAGTAGTGGAGAGTGAGTAGTAGAGAGTGAGTAGTAGAGAGGAAGTAGTAGAGAGAGAATAGTAGAGAGTGAGTAGTAGAGTGAGTAGTGGGAAGCGAGTATTAGAGAGCGAATAGTAGAGAGCGAATAGTAGAGAGTGAGTAGTAGAGAGTGAGTAGTAGAGTTAATAGTATAGAAGGAGTAGTAGAGAGAGAGTAGTAGAGAGTTTGATAGTGAGTAGTAGAGTAGTAGATAGTGAGGGGTAGAGAGTAGTAGAGAGTAGTAGAGAGAAAGTGTAGTAGAGAGTAGGTAGTAGAGAGTGAGTAGTAGAGTGAGTAGTAGAGTGAATAGTAGAGAGTGAGTAAAGAGAGTAGTAGAGAGAGAGTACTAGATAGTGAGTAGTAGAGTAGTAGAGCATGAGTAGTAGAGAGAGAGTAGTAGAGAGTGAGTAGTAGAGAGTAGTAGAGAGAGAGTAGTAGAGAGTGAGTAGTAGAGAGTGAGTAGTAGAGAGTGAGTAGTAGAGAGAGTAGTAGAGCTGTAGAGAGTGAGTAGTAGAGTGTAGTGGAGTAGTAGAGAGTGAGTAGTAAAGAGTAGTAGAGAGTGAGTAGTAGAGAGTGAGTAGTAGAGAGTGAGTAGTAGAGTGAATAGTGAGTGAGTAGTAGAGAGTGAGTAGTAGAGAGAGAGTACTAGAGGGTGAATAGTAGAGAGTGAATAGTAGAGAGTAGTAGAGAGTGAGTAGTTTAGAGATAGTAATAGAGAGTAGTAGTAGAGAGTGAGTGGTAGAGAAGTAGAGAGTGAGTAGTAGAGAGTAGTAGAGCAGAAGAGAGTAAGTAGTAGAGAGTAGTAGAGAGAGTAGTAGAGAGTAGTCAGTCAGTGTTAGTGTTAGTCAGTCAGTCAGTGTCAGTCAGTCAGTCAGTGTCAGTCAATCAGTGTCAGTGTAATGATCCCCTGGCTAATTGCACTAGCGAGCATCCTCTCTTCACGAATTTTAATAAGGTAGATTACCACACCATGAAACTCATCCAGTGGACTATCTAACCTTTTTTAATCCTCCAACCCCCTACATCTACACTTTCCCTAGGGCCCTCACACCAACAGCAGGAAAAAAAGATCTCCGTTAAAGAGATCCTCTATGGGTGCCCGTCATGTATTGCACCACCAACCTGAGAAGGAGCAAACCCATGTGATGAAGCATGACACCTAGCTTGCTGGGTGTGTGAGGGTTTTAGTTCCAAAAAGGAGGATTCCCCTCCCTTTCCTCCTTTGTTGGGGCCTTCACCCACTACTTGGTTCATCCCCTCCTTTCTCACTGTTTCACTTTGAGGAACTGCGTACCCTTTGTTGTTTACACTGTATCTGGGCCAGTAATCTGGACCCCGTTAAATATAGCCCTTACTGTCCCTCTCTTTGTTTTCTGCAGTCAATCAGTGTCAGTCAATCAGTGTCAGTCAGTGTCAGTCAGTCAGTGTGAGTTAATCAGTGTCAATCAGCCAGTGTCAGTCAGTCAGTGTCAGTCAATCAGTGTCAGTCAATCAGTGTCATTCAGTGTCAGTCAATCAGTGTCAGTCAATCAGTATCAGTCACTGTCAGTCAGTCAGTGTCAGTCTATCAGGGTCAGTCAGTGTCAGTCAGTCACTGTCAGCTAAAGCAGCTCTACTGACCTGGTTCTCAGGCTCTAAAGCAGCTCTGCTGACCTGATTCTCCGGCTCTAAAGCAGCTCTGCTGACCTAGTTCTCTCCCGCTAAAGCAGCTCTGCTGACCTAGTTCTCTCCCGCTAAAGCAGTTCTGCTGACATGGTTTCTCTGGCTCTGCAGCAGGTCTGCTGACCTGGTTCTCTGTCTCTCGTGCAGCTCTGCTGACCTAGTTCTTAGGCTATAGAGCAGCTCTGCTGATCTGGTTCTTTGGCTCTACAACAGCTCTGCTGACCTGGTTCTCTGGCTCTAAAGCATCTCTGCTGACCCGTTCTATGGCTCTAAAGTAGTCCCGTTCTATGGCTCTAAAGCAGTTCTGCTGACCCGGTTCTATGGCTCTAAAGCAGTTCTGCTGACATGGTTTTCTGGCTCTAGAGCAGCTCTGCTGACCTGGTTCTCTGGCTCTAAAGCAGCTTTGCTGACCTGGTCCTCTCCCTCTAAAGAGCTCTGCTGACCTGGTTTCTCTGGCTCTACAGCAGCCCTGCTGACCTGGTTTCTCTGGCTATAAAGCAGCTCTGCTGACCTGGTTCTCTGGCTCTAAAGCAGATCTTCTGACCTGGTTCTCTGCCTCTAAAGAGCTCAACTGACCTGGTTCTCTGGCTCAAAAGCAGTTCTGCTTATAAACCTATCCTGCTGTCAACTACCAGTACTCTAGGAACCCAGTCACTGTCCATGCACTTGCAGAATGACTCAGCTATTGAGACAAGCAGTGTTACAGTCAAATATGTGCAATGTATGTGGTCCCTTAACCTCTTGCATACTACTGAGTCAGTCCCGCAAAAGTCCAGGTAATAGTCATGCATGTCTGGAATCACACTGTGAATCTGTGCCCACTCCTAGAGTCATCCTGACAGAAGTATGGCCTTATCTAATCACTCTGTTGAAACATAAGTCCTTATAAACGTATCCTGCTGTCAACTACTAGCACTCTCGGAACCTTTTCACTGTCTATGTACTTGCAGAATGAATCAGGCTTTGAGACAAGCAGTGTTACAGTCAAATGTGCACAATGTAAGCGGTCCTTTAAACCCTTGCAGACTACTGAGTCAGTCCTGCAAAAGTCCAGGTAATAGTCATCCTTGTCTGGATTCATACTGTGAGTCTGTGTCCACTCCTACAATCATCCCGACAGAAGCATGTTCTTATCTAATCACTCTGCTGAAACATAAGTGCTTACAACTCATTGTGCTGTTAACTACTAGCACTCTAGGACACCAGTCACTGTCTATGCACTTGCAGAATGACTCAGCTATTGAGACAAGCAGTGTTACAGTCATATATGTGCAATGTATGCGGTCCCTTAACCCCTTGCATACTACTGAGTCAGTCCTGCAAAAGTCCAGGTAATAGTCATGCTTGTCTGGAATCAAACTGTGAATCTGTGCCCACTCCTACAGTCATCCTGACAGAAGTATGTCCTTATCTAATCACACTGTTGAAACATAAGTCCTTATAAACGTATCCTGCTGTCAACTACTAGCACTCTCGGAACCTATTCACTGTCTATGTACTTGCAGAATGAATCAGGCTTTGAGACAAGCAGTGTTACAGTCAAATGTGCACAATGTAAGCGGTCCCTTAAACACTTGCAGACTACTGAGTTAGTCCTGCAAAAGTCCAGGTAATAGTCATGCTTGTCTGGAATCACACTGTGAGTCTGTGTCCACTCCTACAATCATCCTGACAGAAGCATGTCCTTATCTAATCACTCTGCTGAAACATAAGCGCTTATAAACATATCCTGCTGTCAACTACTAGCACTCTAGGAACCCAGTCACTGTCTATGCACTTGCAGAATGACTCAGGCATTGAGACGAGCAGTGTTAAGTCAAATGTGCACAATGTATGCGGTCTCTTAACCCCTTGCAGACTACTGAGTCAGTCCTGCAAAAGTCCAGGTAATAGTCATGCTTGTCTGGAATCACACTGTGAGTCTGTGTCCACTCCTACAATCATCCTGACAGAAGCATGTCCTTATCTAATCACTCTGCTGAAACATAAGCGCTTATAAACATATCCTGCTGTCAACTATTAGCACTCTAGGAACCCAGTCACTGTCTATGCACTTGCAGAATGACTCAGGCATTGAGACAAGCAGTGGTAAGTCAAATGTGCACAATGTATGCGGTCTCTTAACCCCTTGCAGACTACTGAGTCAGTCTTGCAAAAGTCCAGGTAATAGTCATGCTTGTCTGGAATCACACTGTGAGTCTCTGTCCACTCCTACAATCATCCTGACAGAATCATGTCCGTATCTCATCACTCTGCTGAAACATAAGTGCGTATAAACTTATCCTGCTGTCAACTACTAGCACTCTAGGAACCCAGTCACTGTCTATGCAGAATGACTCAGGCATTGAGGCAATACCTAAGCATTTATAAATTAACTGAGCACTCTGTTTGCAGCTCTGCCATCATTCTAGTAACGAGTGATGTTCTTATAGAATGACCTAGGCACCCACACGTACACGTACAATATTCTGTGCACAATCCCTACAAACCTCTAAGCAGATACATACTATTGGCACACTCTACTAAATACTGAAGTAGTACTAATGCAGCCCAGGATACCTACTGCCAGTCTCATGCAGTTCGTCAATCAGCCATCCAGCACTATGTTCTTATTGTATCACTCTGCCAATACCTAAGCACGTAAGGGGCAGATTTATAAGCCCCCTGGGCCACCAGTATGTCACTTTTTGTAAGGTAGCGATGGCGCTGGGGACTCCTCCATATTTACAAGGAAAGGAAAAGCCACCCTGCTTGGCTTTTCCTCTCCTTGAAAATACGACCCATTCAAACGCAGCACTTTGCGTTGAAGGGGCATTCCATGGGTGTTGCTGTGTCTGTTCCCACACAACACCCATGGAATAACACATCTCAAGACTTACGAGAAAGTGTAAATCTGTAGATACGTGTGAATGGTGCGCCACCCTAGAGGTGGTGTAGCGAGGCACAACAAGGAGAAATGTTTTCATTTCTCCTTGTTTTTTCCTCTTTCAATGCATTCTGCATTACACAGCACACAATGAAGGAGGAAAATGCCTTTAGTGATTGTTTTTGTCCAGGAAGTAGTCCCTTCCTGCACAAAAACAATCTCCCCCAAGAAACAGATAACCTTGAACCATGGTGCAAGGGTGCCTGCATCTCTGCATGGCTGCAGTTTGTGTGCTAGTGCAGAGGGAGCACAGAATTGCGAGATATTCATGTAAATATGTCACATCCCTGTGCTTCAGAAGTGCTGCAGCGCTGTGCAGCTAAAGGGCTTTCAGTGTCACGCTGAAGCACTCCCTCAGATCTGCCCCTATAAATTCACCATCTAGTACTAAAACATTCTTTCAGTCAATCATGCTCTACACATACATTCAACCAAACTTTCAGACATTACCATGCAATTATAGTAATTTTTTTAAACCAGACAAGGTAGTTCTGAACTTTTTTTTACTTCTGATTTTTGTTTTCTATTTTTCTTGTAGGTTTTTAACAAGTTTGCACTTTTTTGGTGTTTTTTAAAAATTTAACAAAAAAGAAACTAAGTAAACAGTTAGCTTTTGGAATTCTTCGATCAACAAGAGAGTAAGGGTCGGAATAAACACTCCCATGCCCCTCATCAAATCCGTGTTACCAACAACAAGAGAGTGTTAATACAAACATCCAACACAGTAGGCAAATAATAAATTAAACAGGCACTACTGAACTTTTAAGAGAGGGAATTATTAACAGTAGGAAAAGATAGGGTGCACGTGCTCAAAGTATTAGCTAAAAAGAACCCTCAGGCCCCAGTGGAACACTGGTAGCCAGTTGTCTTCATTGGGCTCTCTTTGTTAGCTAAGAAGGTGACAGTGAGTTAAAAAGAGTATGGGCTACTCCTCGACATTATTTTAATAGGAGGGTAGCTCTAACTCTATTAAAAACAGTGTAATGGAAAAAGTGAAAATTTTCCTGGACTAATGAAAGGTTGTGCAAATTTGAACCAATCAGTCCCTCAACAAAGTGCAAAAAGAAAAACTAAAAAAAGGTCAACATGTTTCTGCTTTACGAGCGCTACTCTGCTCAGCATTCGTCAGGACCAAAGGATTAATACCACTCACTGATCAGAGCACCCTAAAGCGCTCGGAACCAGTGGTAGTTGTATGAAACAATACGACCTGTGAGTGTCGATGCTCTAAGAGGACAGTCTTCCTCAATTTGGAATTTCATACAACTACCACTGGTTCCGAGCGCTTTAGGGTGCTCTGATCAGTGAGTGGTATTAATCCTTTGGTCCTGACGAATGCTGAGCAGAGTAGCGCTCGTAAAGCAGAAACATGTTGACCTTTTTTTAGTTTTTCTTTTTGCACTTTGTTGAGGGACTGATTGGTTCAAATTTGCACAACCTTTCATTAGTCCAGGAAAATTTTCACTTTTTCCATTACACTGTTTTTAATAGAGTTAGAGCTACCCTCCTATTAAAATAATGTCGAGGAGTAGCCCATACTCTTTTTAACTCACTGTCACCTTCTTAGCTAACAAAGAGAGCCCAATGAAGACAACTGGCTACCAGTGTTCCACTGGGGCCTGAGGGTTCTTTTTAGCTAATACTTTGAGCACGTGCACCCTATCTTTTCCTACTGTTAATAATTCCCTCTCTTAAAAGTTCAGTAGTGCCTGTTTAATTTATTATTTGCCTACTGTGTTGGATGTTTGTATTAACACTCTCTTGTTGTTGGTAACAGCTTTTGGAATTCAACATCATTCCAAAAACAACAAAATAAAAAAAAATTGCATTTGTGAATCCGTTGAGCTGCACAAATAGCGCCCACTGACTTTTCACCATAACAAATTATGGTTTTGCACTTACTGCAGTGCTTCAGCAGAAATTCAAATTCTGGGTTTGTTTGAAATGTAAATATCTATTATATATTTATACTAATCTGTATTGAAGATTGAGTGGATATATAACTGTCTGGATGGAGGATTTAGTAGCTGTTTTTTTAAGTGAGTAATTAAATGTGTCTCACTAAATACATGGGTTAGTAACCAAACTATGTGAATGTGTGTATCACCATCTCTGTTGTTATATAACCTGCTGCATCTATTGGTCACTAACTACATGAGTGTCTATATTAGTTATTGATTAGTTGGCTGAGTATTTATAAGGGAGACTGAGTGTATCGGTTGTTGGGTGGGGGAGTTGTAACTCTATGCATAGATGTGTGAGTGGTTGATTGTCTAGGCATATGGGTTTAGGAGTGTTTATGGAAACAGTTGTTTGGGTGTCTGAGTGTGTTGTTTGTGTGTTGGTAAGTGAATATATGTGTCAGTGGTACAGCTCCAACAAAGTAGTAAAATAAAAGGCATTGTATATGAGAGTTAGTGTATTTAAATTAGTATACGTAAGAGTCAGTGATTGTGAGAGTAACTGTATGAATGAGTGTATAATTGTAATAGTGATTTTTTAACTTAGTAACTATGATTTACTATATGTATGTATTGATCAGTTTTTGTGTGTATAACTGTGTAGGTGAGTAAATGTAATTGTGATTGATTCTTTTCATGAGTGAGTAGCATCACTGCATAACCGACTAGGATGACTGCTGATGTGTCAATGTCTATAAAGGTGTATGAGTACATTTGATAGTGTTACCATTGATCAGTGACTGCATGTATAAGTGATTCTGTGGGTGAATGGACAGTTGTGTGTGTAGACTTAGGAATCAGTGAGTGTGTATGTAGTACCTGGTATGTGTGTGTCAATGCTTTCAAATATGGTACTCGGTATTTTACAGTGAGTGATCAAAGGTTATACTAGTGTGTGATGAGGTGTATCATATTGTCACTTGGATGATGTCATCAGTGTTTTCATTCTAGATGTCATCAATGATGTCATCAGTGACGTCACTGACCATGTCATGAATAATATAATATGTGACATCATCAGCATTGCATTGCGGGAGCGCAAGATATAGTTAGCACAACTAACTATAACGGAGGAATTTCTATGGTTTTGTACGAGTGAAATGGCCAGCCCACTGTAACACTCATGAAACCTGTGGTTTTTTCAGTGAATTTCAAAGGTTTTTTAAATGTTAATTCCTTACTATAACGTCTCTGAAACTTTTGGTTTTTTCAGTGAATATATATATATTCATAGTAATATATTTAAAATGTGCATACAATTAATTGATATATAATGTCAAATGAATCCTTTTATTAGTCATGGTACCCTACAGATATATAAACATCAAGGCGACTTGATCGAGAAACGTGTCGTGGTACATCCTAGGCATCAATAAACCTGTGGCATACACTCTGGAGTGCACATCTTCTTTGCCGCAGGTTCTGGATTTCTAATTGTTTTGGAAGTCAAGCTGGCCATGTACCGCTGCTGCTTGGGTCACCACTCTGCAAACGGCCTCCCTTCCACAAAACTATTTGGTGGTTGAAGTCCCATTGGCTCTTAAGGGTCTGTGGGGCCAACTAGCCCTCCTGTTATCTCCAGTAAGACCCACACAGCTGGTTTGCTGATACATCATCAGAGGTCATACCCCCTTTTTCCAGCACTCCGGAATTGTGCCTCCTTGTGTACTACTAGTAGGGGTATGAAGTCCACTGGTCTATTGAGGGTCTTTGGGGGCCAACTACCCCTGCTGTTACCTCCAGCAAGTCCCACACAGTGGGTTTGCTGAGATGTTTTTTATGGCAACGGCCGCTACTACTCTGCAAGCGCTCCTCCTAGTTTGTGGTTGAAGTCCCCTTGGCTCTTGAGTTTCCTCTGGAATTTGTTTTTATATCAAATACTGTGGGGAGACTGCTCAAGTAGTTTTACTGCCTCTTTGCCATCTGGGGTTATCGCCTTCACTTGCTGAGCCCTGGTGGGACAGGAGTCCCAGGGTTTCCTCATATCAGTACCGCCAGCACAGTGAGGCGCCCATCACCGCCCCAGGGGACTACCAGTCCCAGCATCCTTAGCTCCCGCCACAGGTGCAACAAGTGAGGGTGCGGCGCTGGTGATCGCGCTTATGGCGCTGCCTCTCCGCCTGCGATCTGGCTAAGCCTAGGCCAAGGGCGGGCCCGTCCTTGCCAATCAGTGGTCGGAAGACGCTAGGCTGGGCTACCCCTCAAAGCTGCCTAAGGAATGACTGATTTATCCTAGGGGAACAGACTCTACAAAGAGCTTCCATCAAGGTCAAACCTCAATAGACCGGATGTTACAGAGAGCCATTGGTGTAGTGGCAACTGAGATCGAATTAACAGAAAGACGATTGTCCCTTACACCGGACCTAGTCGCTCCCCCCAGCCCTCTCGACATATCAAGATCACCTCTGTCCACCGACCAGGTACACACAAACAGTACCACAAGAAGCCATGCAGTGGACAAACTACATCCATGGGGTGCCCGCGCACGAAAAGGGAAAGCCACAACCACTGCATCTAGAGGGCCCAAACCTAAAGCCCAAACCCTTGAGACACCGAGCGCTGTAAGGACGGATGACCAAAGATCATCATCTAAAGGAGGCCCAGAACAGCCAGCCTGGGTCATGGATGTGGTGGTGGCCATGCAGGTCCAAGTCAGGACAATTGTGAGGGATGAGCTAAAAAATCTGTGGGATCAGGTTGCAAGCCTCGCCAAAACGGTAGAACGTTAGGTGGATAGGACTGAGGGGATTCTGAGGGAAAAGGAATCAGTCCATACAATGACTCCCACAAGCCCCAGTCCTGGGCCCTTAAAAGCCAATACGCTCCCCCCCCCCCCCCAAAAAAAAGGTAGCACAACCCACTAAGGAGAATGAGGGAAAGCAACTTAGTAGCCTCAAGGGGTTGGAGAAAGGAAAGAGTACTATGGCCAGGAGCACAAGCAGGGGGCACAGTGTGGTAAAGCCAGCGACCCTGGGGTAGCAAGGCCCCCCTGTGAGTAAGGAGAAAAGGCCAGGCAGAAGAGCGTGTCACAGGAGGGACCCCTCGAGGCAGGGACTGCCCACCCGTGCATCAATCTCCCCCTTGCCTCATCCCCCTATGTAGTAATCTTAGCTGCAGTTCCGGAATTAAAAAAAGGGTCCAGGGAATCCTTCTTTGATTTAAGGAACAAATGCCCACACTGGCTAGTTAATCACAAACAGTTTTCCTATAGAGACATAAATGAAATTCTCATGATACGCAGGGTGGGTTGAGTAGGATGGAGGCCGAAATATATTTCTGGTGACTGTGTTGTGCTAAACTTTAGGAATATGGCGATTGCAGATTCCCTCTTAGGTCCACATCACTATAGGATAGTGGGGTCCATTAGCTCACTGCCCTTAGCCTATTTCTACCCCCCCGACCATCTTCTGCAAAAACCTAAAATTTGTGAGGCACAATCATCTCCACTGTATTTTAATAACCCAGTAACAAATAGGTTTAGTCCTCTTGAGGCAGTCGATTGACTCTGGAAGGTAAAGCCTCAAACCAAAGATTCAACATTATCGAGTGCGCACTGCCTAGCTAAGGGGGATTGATCAATGGAGCGATGCTCTGATACAGACTGTGGCTATGGCTCAGGTCAATGAAGTGGGAAAACATAGTTCACCTGAGGGTAAACTGACAGCAGACACCACGGGCACAGGGAATAATTACATACCGTATATGGATACTCAAATAGCTAAATCATCACTCTGGGAAGTAGTCTCTCCACCAGCAGCCAAAAGCACCCTTACCTTGAAACCCAGCTCAAGTTTTCTTGTCTTAAAGGAATGCACTTAAGTGAGCAATGTCATTGAACTTCCCTCACAGGTAAATTTAGTATACCCCCTAAGGGTAAAAATACTTTCCTGAAACATGGCGGGACTAGCGTCTAAATTGGACAGTCTGGACTGGGGTCTCTTTATCAAATAGCACAGGATCTGCATGTTCCAAGAAACATGGGCTAGGTATGGACCAAGTAGATTGGGTTATGCGTTTTTTTGCATCCCAGCTACCCATGCGGAGAGAGGTAGACCCTCATGGGGGTTGGCCACTTGGTTAGGAGTCCACCTAGGTTGTGAGGCAAAACAAATAGAGTTCCTCACTTTACATCCTTTGTGTCCTTTTAACTTTTCAGATAAGGTTAAATATTCTTTTAATAAATATATATTCGCGACCAACATCTTGTGGCAAAGAGTCTACTACTCTCGACCAACTAAACACCCTTCTCCCAACCATTCCTTCAAACTGTGGGGTAATTATTGGTGGCAATTGTAACTGCCAATTCGAGCCCCTGAATGGTCTGGCTTCAGGCACATTGGATGAGGAGGACCAATTCTGGTCCATCTCAGAGCCTAATATTCCCCTGTGAGGGCCTGGACACCGCTAGTAATATGCACGTTATCATTACATTTCTCATTGAGAGCATGTAATGGACGCACTACATCTGATAGCCTGGGGAAACACACTTATATTAGACCGGGACACACCTCAATTATTGATTATATTATGTTTGACTTTAAGTCTTGGCACATTGTGACAGATTTTAAAATCAGTTCCTACCACGATAGCGACCATGATGCTCTCATCATAGAAATAGCGTTGCCGTGTGTCAAGAGGGCGTCGGATAAGTTGTTAGCACCAGCCCAAAATCTTATCCAGACCAACGGAGGAAGGAGAGTTCGCTGGGGAGAATTCTCCTAATCCCAAGACAAATTGGCCACGCTTTACCATCCATTAATTCCATACCTCTCAACTACAATCCAAGCAGTAGAGAAGAAAGGATCCCACAATGCCCTCTCAAGGATTTAAAAAAATCACCAAGATCTGTTTGCCCAGGCCCAATTGGTTTAATGCTAGTTGCCGAGCTGCCAAATCTGTCCTGATCACTGCCATTAAGTCCAGTGATAGGGAAATGATCAAAGAAGCAGGGGCATCATACAAGGGTGCCACGGCCAAAGCTAAAAAATCTTGGGAAGCCCAAAAATGGGAGGATGCACTCACTTCGCATGACCTTAGGTCCTTCTGGAACACCATAAACACCGGTTCTCAGGCTGGTAGACCGGCCATCGAACCCAACGTAGATGAAGTAGCATGGAAAGCCCATTTTGAAACCCTTTATACAAAGACCATGGAAGGGGAAGCGAGCATGGCAGAGGAGCCACTGCACCCGGGCCTAATTCTTGACAATGCCCCCCAATCGCGGTGAGAGAGGTCACTGATGCTTTAGGAAAGATAACACCTGCCAAAGTGGCTGGATTGGACAAGATCCTTGGCGACCTCTTTCGCACTGAAGCCACCATCTGGGAGCCCCTACCTGACCATTTTGTTAATGCCATATTACAAGGCATGGCAATGCCCACCACTTGGGCAGGGGCAGAAATAATACCGATCTACAAAAAGTGTTCCCTGCTTTTGCCTGTCAACTATCGCCCGATTAGCCTCATAGATGTTGGCCAGAAAATATTTTCCCGAGATTTATTGGGGTGTCTCCAAGCTTGGATGGAGGAATACAACATCCTTACCCCTCTACAAACAGGTTTTAGAGCTAGAACATCAATGATTGACCAAATATTTAGGCTACAGCTGATTTATTGGAAATCTATCTACAACGAGGGTGGCAGCCTCTATCTTATTTTTGTAGACCTAAAATCTGCTTTCGACCTGGTACTGAGGGAGAAACTCTGGGCAATTTGAACTGATATGGGAGTGCCAGGGTATCTGTGCCAGCAGCTAAAATGCCTACATGAGGAGACATGGCAAAAATGGCATACTCACAGCCCCTCTGCCTGTAAAGAGAGGTGTCCGCCAGGGCTGTGTTCTCGCACCCACTCTTTTTTCCCATTTCATTAATGCCCTAATAGAGTCTTTGATCGCAGGGAAAAACATTGACGCCCCTCGGCTGGCGCAGCGTAAAATCTTAACCCTGATGTTTGCAGATGATACGCTATTGCTCGCTAAATCCCCTATGGATATCCAGAGGACCCTCTGTGACTTTAGCGCCTTCTGCAAACATCGGGGACTGGAGATTAACCTGCAAAAAGGAAAGTATTCAGCCTTTAATATAGGTAACTCCACCCACCCCAATCCTTGCTTGAATGGTAAACCCCTGGAAAGGGTAACCATCTTTGAATACCTAGGACTGACACTGACAGAAAGAATGGATTGGGGCGCCCAAATTGACAAAGCAGGGCTGAAACTAACCCAAAGAACGGGTGACATTTAAAAAGTATATAGGTGTTGCACTGAAAACTGGTCAGCCCAGTGGTGGTAATTTATAAAGTCATTGCCAGGAGTGCTGCTCTTCTGGTGACACTGCACACCGGGCTCGCTAGTCCGCACTGAGAATTCTTTTATCAGACATTTTATGGGCCTCCCGTCCAGCACACCCCTAACACCACTCTGCCTGGAGTACTCCAGAATTGGCTGCATATAGGGACAAACTGATTGATGTGATGGGTCAGCAAGGCTCAGGGAAGATACCATGGTTGGTCCACATTAAGTGCATTTGTGAGGGTTTGGGTATGGGGTAATTTATGGAGTCCAGCTGGAGAAACCTCCCAAATGACCTCTAGAAAGACCCTGGTAGAGAGCTATAGGCAGCATAGGCTCAATGAGCTTGAATGTTGGTATGCCGTGGGCCTCCTGACGGCGGACTTCGTGGCAGCAAAAAACAGAGAAAGCCTAGAACCGGTGCTGGACGACATCCAGCAACTCCTCGCTCCTTCACTAGAAAAAGGGAGGGAGTTACTAGCGGGGGATGTCCAGCATGTAACCTCTCTGACAAAACAGAACTCCATGTATTATTTTTTTGTAAGGGCTATAGGAGGGCTAGGTTACGCCGGTTACTTCAACTCTGTAGGAACCTGAGGTCCAGGCACTGTAGCGAAGTGTATAGGCTATTGAAATTTAAAACACAAATGCATATTGTCTTCTCCATTTCACAGTTCTTATTCACCATGTGGTGCACCCGTAAGGCCATCTGAAAAAAGATGGCTCAACAGAATGGCATTGTAGAAATTGTATGACTGTCTCCCCCAGGCCTAATCTGGCCAAATGCTGGAGTGGCTTCACTAGAACTGGATTACTGTTTATCTTTTATGTCAAATTTTATCGATTTTATTGTATCAAATTGGGCTCTTTTAATGATGCTTTTATGGCCTTGTTTGCCGAAATAAAGTTTTATGAAACTGAAATACTGTTGGCAATCTAATATGTCATCCGTGGTGTCCTTGCCAGTCCTCAGTAGGTAATCAGGGACAGCCCCTGCAGTGCAGGTCCAACACGCTGAACATAGCCCCAGTCTCTCCTTTGGGCAGTCAGCCTGAATCCTTTGGCACTGTTAGTACCGACAGCCCCTACTCGCATATGGAGTTGCTGCTGCACAAGGGTCTTTGAATAGACGATTACAAGTCTCAGCACCTCTCCGTAGAAACTTTATCGGTGGTCTCATCTGGCATACAGGGTCATGACAGCATGATGGTATGTACTTAGCAAGACCCTCATGGTGCTAAACACATGACTCAGTCCATGGCGGCCGTCTCCTGGCATACAGGGGTCACGTAGCTGACACTGCACATGTGCAGCAACCGGATGTGTGTATAGCCCAATCCTCACACCTTGCAGATGAAGGGCTCATGGTAGGGCTCCCCACTGGACCTCTCTCCATCCAATGCTTTCCTCTTCCTCACTGGCACATTGTTGCCAAAGTGGTGCTCCAGGCTCCAAGGCAGATGGTCTAGGTTTTCCTGGGTGATGCCCCTCATCCAGCAGAAAGACTAGCAGGCCGTTGCCTTCAGTTCTTGTCAGAGTCTGAAGTCTTACAGAGCTTCCTTTTCTCATGCAGCCCATTTGGCTCATTAGCAGCTGCCAACGTTTGGGGTCTCAGACTCCCCTTCTCATAGTCCATTTCCAGGCATCAAAATGTAATTTGGAGATCAGTTTTGGAAGTTTTGTTTTGGGGATCTGCTTCTTTGAAGTAGACACTTATCTTTGTCTTATTTCCTTATGAAAGGATGTCTGTAACAGTATGCAAGGCTCAGAAGCAATTGTCCCAAAACACACTCATTAGAGTGACCAGAGTTCACACCTGGAGGTCAGCCACAGTGATGTGTACCTCAATAGGTTAATTCCAGACTCCCAGCACTACGCTTTATGAGTCTCTGCTCAACCCTAGCTCTTTTCCTGAGATGTGTACAAGCCCTTCCTTGCAATCTATCACTGAATCCAAGAGCAGTCTTTTTAAGTGTAAAGGGAGTCTTTTCCTTCATTCCTCCAATGTGTTTCCCACCCAGCTCACAGGAATGCAGCATTACTCAAATCTGTCTGGGGGGGATTCCTCTCCACCTAGGACTTCACCATCCTAGCCTGGACTTCCCAAAATGGATCCGCCATATAATGTACCATTGTAGGCACACTTACTCATTGTACATGAACCGCATCCTTACTATCTTGCACTGTTACTGCTATACATTGCACAACTACAAGTACATATATATTCACAACTCACATTCAGTCTGTGCACTGAAGCTTTTCTGTATTGTACCAGGGTGTGCTATTTACAAATAAACACAATGCCAGCACATACACACTCACTATGTGTAAATTTCACGCTTCATGTATTATAAGTATGGGCAAAATTTGCGAATTCGCGTTCCGCGAATTCGCACGAAATCGAATTCGCAATCCGCAAAATCCGCGCGAATTTGTGGATTTTTGTTTTTTTGCGTGTTCGCAGGGTTTTTTGCGTGCTCTCGGGGCTTTTTGCGTGTTCGCGGGCCGCTTGCATTGCGAAGTTACCCATGCGGTCGTGTATGGGCACAGCACCCTCTGGTTCACCACTGCCACCCTCTGGTTCATCACTGCCACCCTCGTGTTCACCTCTGCCTCCCTCTGGTTCACTCAAATAATATCTAGGAGCTAAGAGGGAATACGGAAAGGGTCGCCCTCCACTCACAGTCTACAATGCAAAATAAGACCCAATCCAGTGGCGTGCGCATATATCAGTGACTCAAGGGGGGTTTAGCAACTGTAACTCCACACAAGTTGTATACAGGTTAACGTGCCAGTGTGGTTTACACTATATAGGTCTCACTTCTCGCAAGATCAAAGTGCGTATACAGGAACATTTGAGCACTATCAGAGTGGGCAAATTAACAACTAAGCTGGTCCAACACTGCTCTACTGAGAAACATACTTTCCAGTGGACAGTGCTTGAGAAGATCAGGGGTTCCCCTCAGAATATTGATGAGATCCTATTAGCTAAAGAAGCACGCTGGATTTACAACGAGAAAACTGACAGGATTGGGCTCAACGAGATCATAGAATGGAACAGGATTAAACTGTGATTGGCACTTTGCTCCAGTAGAGACCTTCGATCTGCAAAACATAATACATATTTATTTTGCTTCTCCCAGGTGTAGGTTGGATGGGGGGGTGGACTACACATTCTCTGTTCTGAAGGGGTCTGTTTTATACCCCTGACCTAGCAACAGTGGCCAATATGACCATGCAATGTGAGGGATGCTATACCTCTAGTTACAGTCATGAGATACGGAGGGCAGTACAAGCATCCAGACCTGGTGGAGGTAGTAGTATATGCCCCCCCTGCACATTTTCACCAGTCACCTACAACATCCTATTGTTAGGATAGTAGACTCTCAATAATATGGCACCTTGGGACTACTTTGGGGGACAAGTAAGTTAAAATACCCTTAGTTATGCATGAAAATCCGTTTGTGGTGACTAGGCTAAGATGGCCGCCGCACTCGAGGCCGTGATCACGTGTTGTAACGTGGTGGGCGTGGCCCCGCCGACTCCATACATTTGTAGGCTCTATGGACGGGCCACCGGCACGGCTGAGGAAAGGCGTCTTCCTGGCACGTCACGGTGAGGAGGTGTTCGTGAGCCACTCGACAGGGAAGTACCAAAGGGACCTTTGGTTCCATGTGATAAGTGGAGTGTGTTGGTTGCCGTGGGCATAATTGCTGCGTAGAGTTACAGTTTTCAAAGGAAGAGCTTGTTATGATCGATCCGAGAATGTTAGTACCTCCTTGTTTCATTTTCAAGCAATCCTTGGGCACAGTATGTAGGTTTTGCACAACTGTGGCTTGAACAACAGCGCAACGGTGTTTGACCTTCCATGGGGGCAGCTCTCCCGGATAGTTCTACGCGATGGTAGCGCTGAGGCAGCTTGTCACGGTTTGCCCTAGAATGGGCACCTATGAATCAAACAGCGTTGTATAACTGGGCATATTGTAAGTCAGCAGAATAGCGCCCTAGACAATACATTATACAAACCCTTGTACGTTTTCTCTTCCTGTAGATAAAGATTTTTAACGAAGAAACAAGGGACATACTCACGTTAGAAGTACCCGTTGACCTTGTTGAAACTGGAGCGGCTGGTATGAGTAGCTTGGCTGTCTCCTGGTAATATTTCACACCTTACCACACTTACTGTCCCCGATGTGCGTTTTTTGCCTCCTGTAGGTCTACATGTTTTTAATTATGTTTCCTTACCTGTTCTCTCCTGGTAGCGCGTTACAGAACTAGTGTCCAAAAAAGTGAAGTGGCAGCATTTGAGTGCATCCCTGATGAAACTGCTTAACGCAACATAGCAGTGAAACATGTCGGCACTGGCAGTAGGTAATGGTATGCATGATTAGCTACCAGCCTTTTTAATATTCAACAGCACACGATCACCGCCCTATGAATAAAATTGGTTAAGGGACTGGTGTGCTCTGTGTGTGTTTTTAGGCACTCAGTTATCTTTGTGTGTGTTTGTCACCAGCAGATTTTTCTGCACTTCACTATTTGTCACTTTATGTGTTGTTTGTTTTGGACACTTCTTTCCTTTCCGCTTATTTTTCTTTGAGAAGCAAGTGACTACCGATGATGAGACAGGGGCCTGTCTGGAAATTGCATACCAGTTACCCCGATGGTGGTGTTTCCGTGAGGGGTCATTTGCTTCTCTCACATTTTTTCCTCTATCAAGAGTAAGGTCCAATGTCGGGTGTGGACTTGTGTGACCAATTATAGTTTGGTGCACTCTGAGTGGGTGTTCTTTGGTGTTGCCCGGGAGAACAGGTTTTTTTAACGTTGGCGGAGGACAGTGCATTTTCTCCTTATAATGTGGATAAGAGAGTAGTGGGGAGTAGGATTTCTGAACCCCCCTTGAGTCACTGATATATGCGCACGCCACTGGATTGGGTCTTATTTTGCATCCCTCTGGTTCACCCCTGCCACCCTCTGGTTCACCCCTGCCATCCTCTGGTTCACTACTGCCACCCTCTGGTTCAGCACTGCCACTCTCTGGTTCAGCACTGCCACCCTCTGGTTCAGAACTGTCACCCTCTGGTTCACCACTGCCACCCTCTGGTTCACCACTGCCACCCTCTGGTTCACGACTGCCACCCTCTGGTTCATCACAGCACCTCTGGTTCACCACTGCCACCCTATGGTTAACCACTGTCACCCTCTGGTTCAGCACTGCCACCCTCTGGTTCACCACTGCCACCCTCTGGTTCACCTATGCCACCCTCTGGTTCATCACTGCCACCCTCTGGTTCACCCCTGCCACCATCTGGTTCATCACTGCCACCCTCAGGTTCAAATCTGCCACCCTCTGGTTTCACCCCTGCCACCCTCTGGTTCAGCACTGCCACCCTCTGGTTCAGCACTTTCACCCTCTGGTTCACCTCTGCCACCCTCTGGTTCATCACTGCCACCCTCTGGTTCATCACTGCCACCCTCTGGTTCACCACTGCCACCCTCTACGGAGACCTTTTGCGACACAGCGGCAGCACAAAAGATGCGCCATGGTGCTGGGTATTAACAACGTGACGCATCTGAGAGATGCGTCACGTTGTAAAGCCCTGCGCCATCAGGAGGCGTTCCGGCGCAGGGGAGGGCGTTCCTGCGCAGGAACGCCTCCGAAAAGTCCAGTGACTTTTAGGCCAATGCTGCGTCAAAACCCTGCGCCTGCTTGAAGCAGGCGCAAGGCTTGATGCAGCATTAGGGAGATAGGGCCCCCCAGAGCATTGCTGGAGCTGCGTCACAAGCGTGACGCAGCTCCAGCAATGCGCTGCTTTTACGGCAGAGATGCGTGACGCATCTGTGCCGTTTTTGCCACATGGTGCGCCGCATAGTAAATGCAGCGCACCATGGGTGGCGGAGCTGCGGCGCACAATAACTGGCGCATCCCTGGGGATGCCCCAGTTATTGTAAATCTGCCCCTATACATTTAGCCAAAGAGGGAGCACTTACTGATTAGACAGTAGAAAGTACTCCAGTTGAGTAGAGGTATTGCACAAAAAGGTGTCATCTTCGTGGACAAACACGCAGGGCGGGATTCATTCTGCCCCCTGTTAGACTCGTTTTTTGTGCCCTTCTGCCCTCTGTTAGACTCGTTTTTTACCCTTGTTTTTCTGCCCTTCTGCCCTCTGTTAGACTCGTTTTTCCCTTGTTTTTCTGCCCTTCTGCCACCTGTTAGACTTGTTTTTTGTGCCCTTGTGCCCTCTGTTAGACTAATTTTTCCCTTGTTTTTCTGCCCTTCTGCCCTCTGTTAGACTCTTTTTTGTGCCCTTCTGCCCTCTGTTATTCCCTTGTTTTTGTGCCCTTCTGCCCTCTGTTAGACTCGTTTTTTGTGCCCTTCTGCCCTCTGTTAGACTCGTTTTTGTGCCTTTCTGACCCGTTAGACTGGTTTTTTGTGCCCTTCTGCCCTCTGGTAGACTCGTTTTTCCCTTGTTTTTCTGCCCTTCTGTCCTCTGTTAGACTGGTTTTTTGTGCCCTTCTGCCCTCTGTTAGACTCGTTTTTCCCTTGTTTTTCTGCCCTTCTGCCCTTTGTTAGACTGCTTTTTGTGCCTTTCTGCCCTCTGCATCACCACATCATCACTCAGCGCTACCCCAGCATCACTCAGCACCACCACATTATCACTCAGCACCACCACAGCCTCACTCAGCACCACCACAGCTTCACTCAGCACCACCACAGCATCACTCAGCACCACCATAGCACCACTCAGCACCACCACAGCATCACTCATCACCACCACAGCACCACTCAGCACCACCACAGCACCACTCTGCGCCACCACAGCATCACTCAGCACCACCACAGCACCACTCAGCACCTCCACAGCATCACTCAGTACCACTACAGCATCACTCAGCACCACCACAGCACCAATCAGCACCACCACAGCACCACTCAGCGCCACCACAGCATCAATCAGCACCACCACAGCATCACTCAGCACCAGCACATTATCACGCAGCACCACCACAGCACCACTCAGCACCACCACAGCATCACTCAGCACCACCACAGCATCACTCAGCACCACCACAGCACCACTCAGCACCACCCCAGCATCACTCAGCACCATCCCAGTATCACTCAGCACCACCACAGCACCACTCAGCATCACCACACCACCACTCAGCACCACCACAGCACCACTCAGCGCCACCCCAGCATCAATCTACGCAACCATTCAACAACAACTGGTTCAAATATGTTCTCTCAATGTTTCAAACTTTATTACAAATGTCACAAAAAGATGTTAATAATTCTCTTCTGTTCTTAACTTTGAGTCACAATAAAATACACTGAACATAATCTTTACAAAAGTTATTTACAAAAGTTTAAGCTATTGCCATTAAAAATTAAAATCACTTTTATTTAAGTATTAATTATTTAAACAAATTAAAGGCCATTGTAAGTTGTAATGACGTTAATTTCTTTGTAACCCTTTTGTAAAAGGTTACAAAAAATTAGCTTCAACTTTTGCACCCTCTGCTGTAATCCTGTAAGTGCTTGGCTGAAAATTCGTCCCCGCTGATTCACGGATTTTACCGCGATTTCGCGAGATTCGCGGATCGCGAAATCACGGATAATCCACAAATTCAGCAAGCGGAACGAATTTTCAGCCCATGCTTAATGTATTGTACTTCATGCAAGCACACATACACCCAGCACATGTTTTCACTAAGCACTCACTGCACAGTACAACATCTCAAATGCAATGCATTCCTCGCACACATACCTGCACCCAGTACATGCACTAACCACACATGCACTGCACAGTTCTGCTCTATCCCTGTAGTGTACTCTTCCCAGGCACACATACATCCAACACAGTCACTACTCCTGCTGATCACTACACATTTAACTAATATATGATATGGGTGAGTGAAGCACACAGCAGCGGAAATTTTTGAAAAGTAAGTCAGCCTGTAGTCCTCACTCCAGTGACTCAGGGTAAAAATGTCCTGTTCACTACTACTGTTAACTACATGGTAGGCTGTCACAACTGTGCTTGTGCTGCTTAACTCAGGGCGAAAAGAGGTAGTCTTCCTCAATTAAGAAGGCAGTGCTTTGGGTGCACTCCCAGTCAAACAAGACCACAATCCATGAGACAGGCCTCTATCATGGCACACATGCATGATCCGTGCTAACCTGTAGCAAAAATCAGTATTAGGAATCCAGACAACAGTGCAGTTGGGAACTCAGGGAAAGGGTACACATCTCTTACCATGCAGAGGACATTTCCATCCCAACAGGGTTATTCCCTAAAATCTTCCTATTAAAATATTGTTTTGTCCCTTTGCCTACAGGGATAGTCTCCAAGAGCAAACATTAGGAACGTCTTTGAGGAAGAGCAAAAATTTCCCAAATCCTTTTCGATCTATCTGTTTCTCAATTCTTGTTATTGCGCCATTACCTGTTAACATTGTTATTTATATTTCTAGTGTTTGGTTTTTATTTTTTTACATCAAATCAAACTTCCACTGACTCTGTATTAGTCTGTCTGTTGCTTGCTCCACTCAGCTTTTGTTCTCCCCTTATATATTTTGTGGATTGCCTGTGGTACTGTAAGACTCAGAGAACTCATTGGTCCTACTACTAGTACTAGTAGTAGTAAGGACTCCTTACTACGACTAGTACTGATAGTACTAATCCGCTGTGCAGATTGTATGTCGAGGTAAGGTATTCTACGCATGTTTGTTGAGATGAGAAGCCTTTCTTTTACTGTCTCATGCTCAATCAGTAAAAGATGGTCACTCACGTTGGACACCCCAAAGTGGTGTATTTTACTTTTCCTCATCTAGGCATAGTACTTTTTTTATTAGCAACAGTTGATGGTGAGCACTGAACAACTGATTACCGTGCACCATGGTTGGAAGGAAGTATGAGGAGGAGAACAGAACCATTATTTTCCAACCAAGAAAGCCCTCATATTCGATTGTCTGCCCAGTTCTTCTTTTCAGAAAATCAGATGCACCAATAGTTATAACCACTGAGTTCAGTCATTTTGGTTGTCTTCTACTTCAGAGCCTTCTCAAAAATTGCCACCAATGAAAGGGCTAACGGGATATTTTGCTATTTTTGATAAGACATACTGTCTACTCTACTCTATTACCCACATTTTAGTGATGTGTGTGGTGTATGTATTGTAGTTTCAATCTTGCTAATGAGAAAAATATATAGGGGAGGTGTACATGGCATCTAGAAAATTTGAAATGTTTTTTCCAGGCATTTCAACCACCAGTGCCAGGGCCAGCGCGAAGGTGACGTCACTCCAGAGAGAGCGGATGCCGCAGCTGAAGGAAATGAGCAAGCAGCAGTGACGGGCCGTGGTACTTATTGACAATGATGAATACACTCGCTGCAAGGGTATACAGTACACTGTACTGCTGCTGAGACTAAGTTGTTGTGAACAGTTGAAGAAAACTCCCTTTACCTAAAATTAGCATTAGTGGGAGTTGAGTAACTAATGGCCTCTTCTATTCTATCTTCAACTCAGCAGAGAAAGTTTTATGATGAAGACGAAGAGTCAGACGACATGTAATATATGACTGGCAGAGAAAGATGCATGGGTGAAGGAACGGGCCCCAGGATGCATGTAGGTGGCTGATAGGATGCTTGGGTGGTTGAATTATGGGTGAAAGGTGAAATAAAGGATGCCTGCCTGAGTAAAAGGAATCCTGTGGGGGTTTGATAGGTCAAACTCAAAGGCAAGCAGGGCCGCATGGGTGGTGGTTAAATGACAAATGTATGTTGTTGGCGAAAGGTTTGTTGTAAGGAGAATGATAGCCATGTTTAGATAGATGAGTGCCGGGATGGTATCATTGGTGAAGAGTCAGACTGGATGAAGAGAATGTAAAAGAAAATTAAACCATTCCAGAGTAGCAAAACCAAGGGTGAAGAAAAAAATAATGCTAGAAGAGCAATGCGATGATAAATGAAAAAACCCTGGGAAGAATAAACAAGGACTATTTTTTTTCAAGGTTTTTGATTCAAAGGTTTGAGTTTGAGTTTGTATTTAAGAATACTCTCCTGACTCACAATAGTTTGCAAGCAGAAAATATATATTGTGTATGTACCGACCCATCATCACTTGCCTCCCTCTAACTCTGAGGTCCTCTCCCGCTCCCTACCCATGTCATTTCAACCAAGTCAGCCGTGGGTGGCATATCAGCTACATGGTTAACTTACAATCAAACAATAGTAGTATGTCATATCATCATCACGTGACGTTGTGCCTTATATCATCATCATTCATATTAATAAGCATATCACGTGCCTTGTTGTAGTGGTCAGGGAGAAAGTGAAATGGAGCATTTGCCATTAATTTAACAGAGTATGGCTGCAATGGAAAAATAGATAATTATGTAATACAGCTGCCTCTACTGCAGACAGTAGTAACGTAAGGTGATTCTGCTACACAAGTCTGTCTAGGGTGCAAACTGGCTGAGTTGGCATGCCTACAAGATTAATTGAGCTAAACAAGAGAGAGAAGAAGAATACTTGTGTACTCGATAGTGCCTAATTCCTGAAAGTATAATCATCAACACATCCAAATATTACGGACCGAGGAAGTGAGGATACCACAAATGTTATGTACTGCTAGTGCCACTATATGTTATGTGTATAATTTTGTGTTACTGTTTTGCTAAGAGTATTCGTTACAATTGTCTTTTTTCTTTTTTGATATACCTACTCCTTCCCAACCTGCCACCAGGACCCGACAATGGAAGCTGGAGGCTATCCAGGCCGAATATCGCCGGCTGGTTTTCCTGGCGGAGGAGGAGGCGGCTGCTGCAGCTTCCTACTATGCCCCAGGCCCCAGCCAGCCCCTCTGTGCCTATAGTGGTACGGCGCTGTGTTCTGGCAGCCACCCGCCATAACTCATTCTCATGAACTACTACGGCCCACCCCTGTTGTTCCTACAGGAACTTTCGGTGCCACATGCTCCTCTGAATGGCACGCCTAGAGGCCAGGCTGTAGGAGGTACTGGGTGCACTAGCCAGCACTTCGCCGCTAGACCTCAGTCTTCTTGACCTTTGCCCCTTTTTAAAATCTTTTTTTTGGTGGGTGGAATGTTTTGGGGAGAGGGCGGGAATGTTGGGAGTTGGGGAAAATGTAGGTGTTAATCTGTTTTTTATGGACATTTGGACACGGACATTGGTTGGGGAAAAGAGTGGGCCAGGTGTTGTGGGTTTCTTCTAGTTCATTTGTTAGGGTCATAACGTTTTTTTAGTTTTATAATACATTTGATGTAATCTTTTCTGGCGGTGTTACTCTTTTACTTTGCCTTGTTTCCTCCTTTGCTGCAGGGCCGCTGTTAGCTTTTGAAATCTGCCAATAGTGTAACACACCAACAGATAGATGGGGTACCCTCACTTGTCCTACTACTGACAGTCTCTCCTCCTGGTCTATGCAGTCTGCAACTAAAACCACTATCTACTCGGAAGGATGTGTATGTGTGAATTAATTCATTTTAGCAGTATATACATTATTGCCTTCCCCACACTTCTTCTCTTACCTGTGATTGATGTTTAGGCAACGCAACGGCTGCATGGTGATGGTTTGGTTTCGCAAGGTGCCATGGTGGTGGTGGTAGCAGTAGTAGACAGTAGCATTTGCAAAAAAAGAAAGTTAGAAAGTCAGTCACCTGAGGAAGACTAGCGAATGAGTAGTAGAAGTTCAGTACACACAAAGAAGACCGCCAAACTAGAAACCATGATGATGATTAGCAATGCTAAAGTAAAAAAAAACATAATGGTGGCGGGGATAGCCTTGTACAATTTACAAACAAAAATTGACTCGACCTATGAAGTGGACAAGCGTAACCTTTAGCACTGGAAGGATAATGAATCAATGATGGCAATTAATTAAGATGTATTATATTCCTCTGGAAAAAATATTGCATATCAAATACTGTGCATGGGTGGGCAATCTAGTCTATATGTTGCCAGTGTGGAATATATATATATAGATCTATATATATATATATATATATATATATATATATATATATATATATATATATATATATAGATATAGATATATATAGATCTATATATATATATATATTCCACAAGTTGCTGTTTCGTAGCAAAAAGCAAAGCTCAAGCCCAGTTCCTTCAAGCGTGTTGTTTTATTAAATTTTAACAAACAGCGTCAACAATCACCCGACGCGTTTCGGTGCAGCTGCACCTTGGTCACGGGTAAATTCAGTTTGCCGAGTGCCTCCATTATCTAGTGTTAAACCATAAACATAAAAGTAGGACTCCCTGTCCCAAACACTGCTTAGTCAAATGAAAATTGGCAGACATTTTGCAATATTTACAATCCATACTAGTGTTAATGAGGTTAATCTGTACAAGATACTCATAATTCAGCATATTCTTATTTAAGTTCATGATACTATACAGAATTACTGTCCACCATTTCACAGAGTCTAATGTCTCCCATTGCTCTCTTTTTTCATCATAATTATGCATGAGTTTTGCCCAAGTGGGCATGGACCCAGCGGTGGCAAAATTAATTCATAACAACATAAACATTCATAGAATCTGAATTTGTACAATTCCAGCCCAAGTGGGCAAATAATATCTCAAATCCAGCGTCCTCAATTGTCCATCAAAGTTGCAATCCATGTCAGATGTCATTTGGTTATTCCTTTTTACAGTGTGCAAACATTCATGTCTCCTACAAAAAATAAACTAATGTGCAATCACTAAAACGTTACAGTGCAATTTAAAAACCGATACTTCACTTTTATATACAGAGTCTGATTTGCAATGAGTAGAACAACTTTACAACAACTACCTATGTACAACTATCCCAAATGTACTTCCATCTCCTCATCCTTATTGAGACCCTTGGGCTGTACTGTATCATACTTGATTATGAATTTAGACTCTAGTTGGCGTAATTGTCTCACTCTGTCTCCCCCTCTTTCAGACAACGGTACCCTATTCAGGGCACAGAATTGCAGATGGCTAATGTCTTTATTATGGAATTCCTTAAAGTGTTTAGCAATGGGATAATTCTTATCCTCATTCACTATCGCTCTGGAATGCTCAAGCACTCTTTTCTTAACTTGATGTATTGTGCTTCCAATATACACCTTTAGACATGGACAGCATAAAGCATAGACACACAAATCTGACTTACAGGTCAAATGTTTCTCTATTTTATAACCTTTTTCACTGTCAGACAGTTGTATTTCCTTCCTGTTAATGCTGTTTCGGATCAATTTTGTCTTTGGGGTTACTGCTGCATAGCATATCCTTTAGAGCTGTGTATTTCCTGAATATCAACTGTGGCTGACTGCTCAGGTGTTCTTTGAGTACTGGATCTAAACTCAGTAGTGGCCAATACTTTCTTAAACTTCTTCTCATCTGCCAAGACTGATTGCTGTAAGCTGTAATGAACCGAATGGGTTCCTTGTCATCAATGCTCATTACCTTAGGATGTAGCAACTCTAGTCTGTCAATAGTTCTCACCTTAAAACAAGCATGTTCAATTACTTTATCTGAATAGCCTCGTTCTTTGAATCGTACCTTCATGTTAGACAGTTCAGCCTCAAAATCTTGATTAGTGCCACAATTGCGTCTGGCTCGTAAAAGTTCCCCAAACGGTATACTTTTAATCAAACCTTGTGGGTGGCAGCTAGCCGCATGTAAAAGGCTGTTGCCAAAAACCACCGCAATGGAGCGCACACCGCTAGCCCCTCCTCCGGATCGCCCCTCGGGATTCTGGTACTTGTAGTTCAGTAGTGGATCACCCAGGTGGGTGCAAGTCGGTACTTGTTGGACTGATGAATCTCTAGACCCGATACATGTCCCGGGTTTTTGGGTATCGCCCGAGACATGGCTCGGGTTTCGGGATAACTTCCCTCATCAGTAGAGAAAATGGTTTAGGGGTGGAGGAGAAGGCCGCCAAACAACAGTCAATGGCCTCGATGCCCGAACCGGCACGCAGGGCAGCATCCAGGAGCCCGTCGGCTCAAAGCTCAAGGGAGCCAATTAGTAAAAACCACCGCAATGGAGCGCACACCGCTAGCCCCTCCTCCGGATCGCCCCTCGGGATTCTGGTACTTGTAGTTCAGTAGTGGATCACCCAGGTGGGTGCAAGTCGGTACTTGTTGGACTGATGAATCTCTAGACCCGATACATGTCCCGGGTTTTTGGGTATCGCCCGAGACATGGCTCGGGTTTCGGGATAACTTCCCTCATCAGTAGAGAAAATGGTTTAGGGGTGGAGGAGAAGGCCGCCAAACAACAGTCAATGGCCTCGATGCCCGAACCGGCACGCAGGGCAGCATAAAAGGCTGTTGCCAGCTGTAGGCTTTCGGAATAATTTACTCCTGAGTCTGCCCTCATCTGCGTATACCAGCACATCAAGAAATTCCAATGAATCTTTGTCCAAATTACATGTAAATCTCAAATTGTAATCATTTACATTCAAATCCTCAACGAAATGTAAAGCTTCGTCCTTACTGCCTCTCCAGATACAAAAGATATCATCTATATACCGTGCCCAGAGGACCACGTTTTGGGAAAAGGCCAAGATGTTAACAGCCACCTGCTCCTCCCACCAGCCCAGGTACAACCCTGCGTAGCTGGGGGCGAAGCAGGTTCCCATCGCGGTCCCCCGGGACTGGCAATAGATGTTGTGGTTAAACAGAAAATAATTATTCCTGAGACAAGTGTACATCATCATTAACAGCATGTTGGTGTGTGCTTCATGTTGACCTTCCTGTTGTTGCAAAAAGTGTTTGTTTGCTGTTAAACCTAGGTTGTGAGGTATACAAGTATACAAGCTGTTGACATCTAATGTCAACAGCCACATGTCATCCTCCCATTTAATGGGTTCAATCAGCCGTAAAAAATCCCTTGTGTCTTGCAGATATGATGGTAGCTGCCGAACAAGTGGGCACAGGTAGTGGTCAATGTACTTAGAGGTATTCTCATAGGTGCTACCCATGGACGAAACTATTGGTCGTCCAGGTGGAACTTGGGCATTCTTGTGCAACTTAGGCAATAAATATAGTACTGGCAGTTTCGGATGGTCACATTTCAGAAACTTGTACTCGTCTAATGACAACAGATTCTCCTGCTTCCATTCAACCAATTGCTTTTGGTATTTATGATTACTTTCATTGTAGCTTGCTCTACTACTTTTTTCATAGCTACTTTCATCATTAAGTTGTCGGTGGCCTTCTTCAAGATACATCTGCACCGGCCACACCACCACATTGCCGCCCTTATCTGACATTTTTATAATGATGTCATGATTCTTTCTTAGTTCATCTAGGGCTGTGCGATGTCGAATCTGGAGATTGTCACGTGTTCTATTGCTGCTGTGATTTAATTTCTTAAATTCCTTAATTATGCCCTTTTCAAACGCATCTATAACCTCACAGTGAATCTGAGGTGAAAACCTCGATTTGGGTTTGAATCCACTCTCCTGCATCTCTAAGGGATCCGATGCATCGCATCCTCGTCCCGTTGTACTTTGTTCAACAATTTGTTCAGTTTCCATTATTTCTTGGGGGTTAATCTGATTGGAAATAGCTGTCTGGGTACCACCCACAGTTACCTCGCCCCTTTTAGTCTTAAACCACTTTTTAAATTTCAACTTACGAATGAAATGGAAGAGGTCAATTCTTCCCTCTGTATAATTAAATTGGCTGGATGGGCAAAAAGTTAATCCCAACGACAATACTTCAATTTGATCAGTACTTAAAATAATGTTAGATAAATTTACCACAGTGTGGGTGTCCTTAATTTTTTGGCTGTACTGCCTCTTGTTCGGACTCCCACGTAGGCATCCGATACTCCTTGTTTTTTTGCGCCTCTCGTACTTCCTTCTCTGGCGCCTCTTCCTCGACCTCGATTTGGCAATTCCTTTGGCCCTGGGCTGGCTAGCCCCTGTCTGCCTTGTGCCATTAACAAGAATTCCATTAAAATATTGTTTTTTACTCCCTCTTGAGAAGTTGCCGCGGCGCCCTGTGCCATATTACTTGATCCAGCAGTTTCCCCAATACTGGTTGCTTCACTGGCTACATTGGCTGTTGTTTCCACTGGCTGATTTGGAGGTGTCATTTGTTGCTTATTTAACTCTTTTAAATGATCAAATTTTCTCCCAAAAGTGAAGATCTGGCCTCTTTCATAGTCTAGTTGATCCCTATGAAATTTGGTCTGTTTTTTCATTTTAATTTCTTCTTCAGCTTTCAGTAGTCTTGTTGTGAGTTTTTTTATCTCCGTCTCAAATTCACTATCTGAGTGCTGTTCTCTGAGTTTTGCAGTTAGTGTCTCTATCTCTCCTGCCAAACGCACTGTATCTTTCCATGCGTATTTAATTAGTAGTTTTAACATCGTGGTCGAACACTCGTGGTTATTTTGGACCCATTGTTCAATAAGCTCTGGATCCGGGTCCTGAAAGGTCGGGGTTATGAAGATGCGTAAACCCCTCGGCACGCGTCCGTGCTCAACATATTTTTCAAGAGTGGTGGCTTCCCACCATTTTACTTGCTCCAACTTTGTTAACTTCCACAATTGATTCCATAATTCTTTTTTGGTAGTCTTGTCACGGGCTGTCCCCTCGCCCGTTCTTCTCGAAGCTAAAGTTTCAGACTCCAGCGGTACAAACAGCGACTCCGCTGCTTCCCGCCGCGAAGCATTTCTGTTTGACAAATCCATTTGGTATAATGAAGAGACTCACCGTCCGGGAGTCTCCAGCTGATGAATTTAGCTGTACACGCTTTTCCTCGGCAGCAGTCCTGTGCCAGGCTACGCCGGTTCCGTCAGCCTGATCCCCACACCGTGCTGCTTGCAACAATTTGCCACAAAGTATCGCCTCTCCGGAGTTGGATAATTCACAGCTCTGCTCTTTGATTGGATCCTTTGGATTTTCCTCGGCCAATCCGCAAACTTTAGCTTCTTCCGGGCTCACTCTGGTCGTATGAATCCTTTTGCGCAGCGTTCGTGCTTTACGGGTAGGCGGGCTGGGGGGATTCTTCTCGTTGAGAAACAATGTTCAAAAAACAAATATCGCCGATCCTCCAGCCTCATATATATATATATATATATATATATATATATATATATATATATATCCAACCAGGCTGAAGGAAAATACTTGTGTGGGCTCCCTCACTGCAGGCAACTCTTTGGTTGGATGTATTGCGGCACCGCCTGAGCCGCGAGGAGAGCCCTGCTTCATTTTTGTGAAGACCCGCTGTAGCGCCACATGCCGCGGCAGCTTAAGGAACAAGTACCAGCTAATGAAGGTGCAAGTGGGCGTTAGAAGCTGCTGAAGTGCTCATCGCAATCCACTTGGATTAATACAGTTTTTAATTATCAGGAAGGCACGACAACTCACATGAGTAAGACTAACGGCACTACGACTACCAGGAGGCCACGCGGGTGGCTACGCCCATCCGGGCGGGTTGTCAAGAGATTTACCAGGTGCTGTTACAAACTGCCGGAGTCCTTACCTGAGCCCAGAGCCCATGAGGAAGTGCTGTCAGGCACGAAACGCGTCGGGCTGGACATTTGATTTGTGCGAAGGTACCATGCTGCTTCTCACGCTGTCCTTCATTAAAGATGTTTGCTGAAGGAAAATACTTGTGTGGGCTCCCTCACTGCAGGCAACTCTTTGGTTGGATGTATTGCGGCACCGCCTGAGCCGCGAGGAGAGCCGTGCTTCATTTTTGTGAAGACCTGCTGTAGCGCCACATGCCGCGGCAGCTTAAGGAACAAGTACCAGCTAATGAAGGTGCAAGTGGGCGTTAGAAGCTGCTGAAGTGCTCATCGCAATCCACTTGGATTAATACAGTTTTTAATTATCAGGAAGGCACGACAACTCACATGAGTAAGACTAACGGCACTACGACTACCAGGAGGCCACGCGGGTGGCTACGCCCATCCGGGCGGGGTGTCAAGAGATTTACCAGGTGCTGTTACAAACTGCCGGAGTCCTTACCTGAGCCCAGAGCCCATGAGGAAGTGCTGTCAGGCACGAAACGCGTCGGGCTGGACATTTGATTTGTGCGAAGGTACCATGCTGCTTCTCACGCTGTCCTTCATTAAAGATGTTTGCTGAAGGAAAATACTTGTGTGGGCTCCCTCACTGCAGGCAACTCTTTGTTTGGATGTATTGCGGCACCGCCTGAGCCGCGAGGAGAGCCCTGCTTCATTTTTGTGAAGACCCGCTGTAGCGCCACATGCCGCGGCAGCTTAAGGAACAAGTACCAGCTAATGAAGGTGCAAGTGGGCGTTAGAAGCTGCTGAAGTGCTCATCGCAATCCACTTGGATTAATACAGTTTTTAATTATCAGGAAGGCACGACAACTCACATGAGTAAGACTAACGGCACTACGACTACCAGGAGGCCACGCGGGTGGCTACGCCCATCCGGGCGGGGTGTCAAGAGATTTACCAGGTGCTGTTACAAACTGCCGGAGTCCTTACCTGAGCCCAGAGCCCATGAGGAAGTGCTGTCAGGCACGAAACGCGTCGGGCTGGACATTTGATTTGTGCGAAGGTACCATGCTGCTTCTCACGCTGTCCTTCATTAAAGATGTTTGCTGAAGGAAAATACTTGTGTGGGCTCCCTTACTGCAGGCAACTCTTTGGTTGGATGTATTGCGGCACCGCCTGAGCCGCGAGGAGAGCCCTGCTTCATTTTTGTGAAGACCCGCTGTAGCGCCACATGCCGCGGCAGCTTAAGGAACAAGTACCAGCTAATGAAGGTGCAAGTGGGCGTTAGAAGCTGCTGAAGTGCTCATCGCAATCCACTTGGATTAATACAGTTTTTAATTATCAGGAAGGCACGACAACTCACATGAGTAAGACTAACGGCACTACGACTACCAGGAGGCCACGCGGGTGGCTACGCCCATCCGGGCGGGGTGTCAAGAGATTTACCAGGTGCTGTTACAAACTGCCGGAGTCCTTACCTGAGCCCAGAGCCCATGAGGAAGTGCTGTCAGGCACGAAACGCGTCGGGCTGGACATTTGATTTGTGCGAAGGTACCATGCTGCTTCTCACGCTGTCCTTCATTAAAGATGTTTGCTGAAGGAAAATACTTGTGTGGGCTCCCTCACTGCAGGCAACTCTTTGGTTGGATGTATTGCGGCACCGCCTGAGCCGCGAGGAGAGCTCTGCTTCATTTTTGTGAAGACCCGCTGTAGCGCCACATGCCGCGGCAGCTTAAGGAACAAGTACCAGCTAATGAAGGTGCAAGTGGGCGTTAGAAGCTGCTGAAGTGCTCATCGCAATCCACTTGGATTAATACAGTTTTTAATTATCAGGAAGGCACGACAACTCACATGAGTAAGACTAACGGCACTACGACTACCAGGAGGCCACGCGGGTGGCTACGCCCATCCGGGCGGGGTGTCAAGAGATTTACCAGGTGCTGTTACAAACTGCCGGAGTCCTTACCTGAGCCCAGAGCCCATGAGAAAGTGCTGTCAGGCACGAAACGCGTCGGGCTGGACATTTGATTTGTGCGAAGGTACCATGCTGCTTCGCACGCTGTCCTTCATTAAAGATGTTTGCTGAAGGAAAATACTTGTGTGGGCTCCCTCACTGCAGGCAACTCTTTGGTTGGATGTATTGCGGCACCGCCTGAGCCGCGAGGAGAGCCCTGCTTCATTTTTGTGAAGACCTGCTGTAGCGCCACATGCCGCGGCAGCTTAAGGAACAAGTACCAGCTAATGAAGGTGCAAGTGGGCGTTAGAAGCTGCTGAAGTGCTCATCGCAATCCACTTGGATTAATACAGTTTTTAATTATCAGGAAGGCACGACAACTCACATGAGTAAGACTAACGGCACTACGACTACCAGGAGGCCACGCGGGTGGCTACGCCCATCCGGGCGGGGTGTCAAGAGATTTACCAGGTGCTGTTACAAACTGCCGGAGTCCTTACCTGAGCCCAGAGCCCATGAGGAAGTGCTGTCAGGCACGAAACGCGTCGGGCTGGACATTTGATTTGTGCGAAGGTACCATGCTGCTTCTCACGCTGTCCTTCATTAAAGATGTTTGCTGAAGGAAAATACTTGTGTGGGCTCCCTTACTGCAGGCAACTCTTTGGTTGGATGTATTGCGGCACCGCCTGAGCCGCGAGGAGAGCCCTGCTTCATTTTTGTGAAGACCTGCTGTAGCGCCACATGCCGCGGCAGCTTAAGGAACAAGTACCAGCTAATGAAGGTGCAAGTGGGCGTTAGAAGCTGCTGAAGTGCTCATCGCAATCCACTTGGATTAATACAGTTTTTAATTATCAGGAAGGCACGACAACTCACATGAGTAAGACTAACGGCACTACGACTACCAGGAGGCCACGCGGGTGGCTACGCCCATCCGGGCGGGGTGTCAAGAGATTTACCAGGTGCTGTTACAAACTGCCGGAGTCCTTACCTGAGCCCAGAGCCCATGAGGAAGTGCTGTCAGGCACGAAGCGCGTCGGGCTGGACATTTGATTTGTGCGAAGGTACCATGCTGCTTCTCACGCTGTCCTTCATTAAAGATGTTTGCTGAAGGAAAATACTTGTGTGGGCTCCCTCACTGCAGGCAACTCTTTGGTTGGATGTATTGCGGCACCGCCTGAGCCGCGAGGAGAGCCCTGCTTCATTTTTGTGAAGACCCGCTGTAGCGCCACATGCCGCGGCAGCTTAAGGAACAAGTACCAGCTAATGAAGGTGCAAGTGGGCGTTAGAAGCTGCTGAAGTGCTCATCGCAATCCACTTGGATTAATACAGTTTTTAATTATCAGGAAGGCACGACAACTCACATGAGTAAGACTAACGGCACTACGACTACCAGGAGGCCACGCGGGTGGCTACGCCCATCCGGGCGGGGTGTCAAGAGATTTACCAGGTGCTGTTACAAACTGCCGGAGTCCTTACCTGAGCCCAGAGCCCATGAGGAAGTGCTGTCAGGCACGAAACGCGTCGGGCTGGACATTTGATTTGTGCGAAGGTACCATGCTGCTTCTCACGCTGTCCTTCATTAAAGATGTTTGCTGAAGGAAAATACTTGTGTGGGCTCCCTCACTGCAGGCAACTCTTTGGTTGGATGTATTGCGGCACCGCCTGAGCCGCGAGGAGAGCCCTGCTTCATTTTTGTGACGACCCGCTGAAGCGCCACATGCCGCGGCAGCTTAAGGAACAAGTACCAGCTAATGAAGGTGCAAGTGGGCGTTAGAAGCTGCTGAAGTGCTCATCGCAATCCACTTGGATTAATACAGTTTTTAATTATCAGGAAGGCACGACAACTCACATGAGTAAGACTAACGGCACTACGACTACCAGGAGGCCACGCGGGTGGCTACGCCCATCCGGGCGGGGTGTCAAGAGATTTACCAGGTGCTGTTACAAACTGCCGGAGTCCTTACCTGAGCCCAGAGCCCATGAGGAAGTGCTGTCAGGCACGAAACGCGTCGGGCTGGACATTTGATTTGTGCGAAGGTACCATGCTGCTTCTCACGCTTTCCTTCATTAAAGATGTTTGCTGAAGGAAAATACTTGTGTGGGCTCCCTCACTGCAGGCAACTCTTTGGTTGGATGTATTGCGGCACCGCCTGAGCCGCGAGGAGAGCCCTGCTTCATTTTTGTGAAGACCCGCTGTAGCGCCACATGCCGCGGCAGCTTAAGGAACAAGTACCAGCTAATGAAGGTGCAAGTGGGCGTTAGAAGCTGCTGAAGTGCTCATCGCAATCCACTTGGATTAATACAGTTTTTAATTATCAGGAAGGCACGACAACTCACATGAGTAAGACTAACGGCACTACGACTACCAGGAGGCCACGCGGGTGGCTACGCCCATCCGGGCGGGGTGTCAAGAGATTTACCAGGTGCTGTTACAAACTGCCGGAGTCCTTACCTGAGCCCAGAGCCCATGAGGAAGTGCTGTCAGGCACGAAACGCGTCGGGCTGGACATTTGATTTGTGCGAAGGTACCATGCTGCTTCTCACGCTGTCCTTCATTAAAGATGTTTGCTGAAGGAAAATACTTGTGTGGGCTCCCTCACTGCAGGCAACTCTTTGGTTGGATGTATTGCGGCACCGCCTGAGCCGCGAGGAGAGCCCTGCTTCATTTTTGTGAAGACCCGCTGTAGCGCCACATGCCGCGGCAGCTTAAGGAACAAGTACCAGCTAATGAAGGTGCAAGTGGGCGTTAGAAGCTGCTGAAGTGCTCATCGCAATCCACTTGGATTAATACAGTTTTTAATTATCAGGAAGGCACGACAACTCACATGAGTAAGACTAACGGCACTACGACTACCAGGAGGCCACGCGGGTGGCTACGCCCATCCGGGCGGGGTGTCAAGAGATTTACCAGGTGCTGTTACAAACTGCCGGAGTCCTTACCTGAGCCCAGAGCCCATGAGGAAGTGCTGTCAGGCACGAAACGCGTCGGGCTGGACATTTGATTTGTGCGAAGGTACCATGCTGCTTCTCACGCTGTCCTTCATTAAAGATGTTTGCTGAAGGAAAATACTTGTGTGGGCTCCCTCACTGCAGGCAACTCTTTGGTTGGATGTATTGCGGCACCGCCTGAGCCGCGAGGAGAGCCCTGCTTCATTTTTGTGAAGACCCGCTGTAGCGCCACATGCCGCGGCAGCTTAAGGAACAAGTACCAGCTAATGAAGGTGCAAGTGGGCGTTAGAAGCTGCTGAAGTGCTCATCGCAATCCACTTGGATTAATACAGTTTTTAATTATCAGGAAGGCACGACAACTCACATGAGTAAGACTAACGGCACTACGACTACCAGGAGGCCACGCGGGTGGCTACGCCCATCCGGGCGGGGTGTCAAGAGATTTACCAGGTGCTGTTACAAACTGCCGGAGTCCTTACCTGAGCCCAGAGCCCATGAGGAAGTGCTGTCAGGCACGAAACGCGTCGGGCTGGACATTTGATTTGTGCGAAGGTACCATGCTGCTTCTCACGCTGTCCTTCATTAAAGATGTTTGCTCAAGGAAAATACTTGTGTGGGCTCCCTCACTGCAGGCAACTCTTTGGTTGGATGTATTGCGGCACCGCCTGAGCCGCGAGGAGAGCCCTGCTTCATTTTTGTGAAGACCCGCTGTAGCGCCACATGCCGCGGCAGCTTAAGGAACAAGTACCAGCTAATGAAGGTGCAAGTGGGCTTTAGAAGCTGCTGAAGTGCTCATCGCAATCCACTTGGATTAATACAGTTTTTAATTATCAGGAAGGCACGACAACTCACATGAGTAAGACTAACGGCACTACGACTACCAGGAGGCCACGCGGGTGGCTACGCCCATCCGGGCGGGGTGTCAAGAGATTTACCAGGTGCTGTTACAAACTGCCGGAGTCCTTACCTGAGCCCAGAGCCCATGAGGAAGTGCTGTCAGGCACGAAACGCGTCGGGCTGGACATTTGATTTGTGCGAAGGTACCATGCTGCTTCTCACGCTGTCCTTCATTAAAGATGTTTGCTGAAGGAAAATACTTGTGTGGGCTCCCTCACTGCAGGCAACTCTTTGGTTGGATGTATTGCGGCACCGCCTGAGCCGCAAGGAGAGCCCTGCTTCATTTTTGTGAAGACCCGCTGTAGCGCCACATGCCGCGGCAGCTTAAGGAACAAGTACCAGCTAATGAAGGTGCAAGTGGGCGTTAGAAGCTGCTGAAGTGCTCATCGCAATCCACTTGGATTAATACAGTTTTTAATTATCAGGAAGGCACGACAACTCACATGAGTAAGACTAACGGCACTACGACTACCAGGAGGCCACGAGGGTGGCTACGCCCATCCGGGCGGGGTGTCAAGAGATTTACCAGGTGCTGTTACAAACTGCCGGAGTCCTTACCTGAGCCCAGAGCCCATGAGGAAGTGCTGTCAGGCACGAAACGCGTCGGGCTGGACATTTGATTTGTGCGAAGGTACCATGCTGCTTCTCATGCTGTCCTTCATTAAAGATGTTTGCTGAAGGAAAATACTTGTGTGGGCTCCCTCACTGCAGGCAACTCTTTGGTTGGATGTATTGCGGCACCGCCTGAGCCGCGAGGAGAGCCCTGCTTCATTTTTGTGAAGACCCGCTGTAGCGCCACATGCCGCGGCAGCTTAAGGAACAAGTACCAGCTAATGAAGGTGCAAGTGGGCGTTAGAAGCTGCTGAAGTGCTCATCGCAATCCACTTGGATTAATACAGTTTTTAATTATCAGGAAGGCACGACAACTCACATGAGTAAGACTAACGGCACTACGACTACCAGGAGGCCACGCGGGTGGCTACGCCCATCCGGGCGGGGTGTCAAGAGATTTACCAGGTGCTGTTACAAACTGCCGGAGTCCTTACCTGAGCCCAGAGCCCATGAGGAAGTGCTGTCAGGCACGAAACGCGTCGGGCTGGACATTTGATTTGTGCGAAGGTACCATGCTGCTTCTCACGCTGTCCTTCATTAAAGATGTTTGCTCAAGGAAAATACTTGTGTGGGCTCCCTCACTGCAGGCAACTCTTTGGTTGGATATATATATATATATATATATATATGTGTGTGTGTGTGTGTGTGTGTGTGTGCCACAAACCTCGTTTTGCTGTTTCTTCCTCCAAACAAACGAGCGTAGACCCAGGTTTGGTGTAGTTATATTTTATTAAAACACACCACCAGTCGCCATGACACGTTTCGTCAGATCCCTGCCTTGATCACATGACAACATTGCATTGTTCATCCTCCTTTTAAAGTGATAGTGCAAGTGTTCAGTCATGAACATGGAAAACATACTTGGAAATTTCATGCCTTAATTCATGTACTTACATCATGTTTAAATACATTCATAATCAACAATAATTTCGGTCATTGCAACTTAAATGGATTATAGTTCATTACAAAATACACATGTTTTGTATATGCATTCTTGTGAAAGAATAAGTTCAGGCTCAAATGCAAAGTTCTCCCTGAGTACATCAATGTAAAGACCAAACCGTGTTAAACAAATTTGAAAAAGAAACAGGAGGTAAACCAAAAACAACTGAAAAAATGTGTGTAATAAAAAAGTGTGAGTGCTAAAAATATTTAATAAATGACATCATGTCTACAATGTCTATAATTGTACAAATATAGTATTATTCTCATTTGATTTGGCAATTATGGCATGAAATGTGTGGATAAGACAGCATATGCAAAATAGAATTTATCTCATAGGGTCTGAACCCGAAAGGGTTTTGTCAGGAACTAGTATTGAGATAAATGATTCCGACAATTATAAATATATTCTTTTAAATATGTAAATAATTAATTAATAAATAAGTACATATAAAATTATCTAAATATAATCCATTTGTCCTTAAAAGCCCTATGAAAACCTTGAATGTTAAAAACGGGTATTATTCCATTTTGTAAAACTCATATCTACAACATTTCTTAGTAAATAAGGTGCAAAGACTATAAAGTGCAAACATTATTAGGGACATCTTCATTATCCTAATTAGTATTTTAATCGATTATAACGTTCAATCATAAAAGAAGAATTTTTATATCTTAAGAAACCTTTATTTCCTTCTGCTACTATGTGAGGATGGAAAGGATCACTATTCAAGATATGTATACAAGTCCTCACTCATGTTGAGCCCACCCGGTTGCATTGTGTCGAGCTCGAGGATATAGTGAGTCTCTAAGCGTCTTAACTTTCCTTCCCTATCTCCACCTCTCCTTTGTATTGGAACAGTATCAATGACGTAATACCTCAAACGTTTTAGATTCCCATCATGGTGCTCTCTGAAGTGACACGCTATCGGGTATTTAGGGTCATTGTTAGTGATTGCCCAAATGTGTTGTAAAACGCTTTCGTGTGCTGCTAACTTTGTACTTTCAATGTATTACATTTTTTTATACATATATATATATTCACAGAAAAAACCATAGGTTATAGACCATATATAGTTAGGAATTAGCATTTACAAAACCTTGAAAATTCACTGAAAAAACCATAGGTTATAGACCATATATAGTTAGGAATTAGCATTTAGAAAACCTTATTTTACTCACACAAAACCATTGAAATTCCATATATAGTTAGTTGCACTAACTATATATCGCGCACCCGCAATCCACTGCTGATGATGTCACATATTACATCATTCATGACATGGTCAGTGACATCACTGATAACAACATCCAGTGATTTTTTGTTTCTATAAAGTTTAAATATGTCTTACATATTGAAGAATGAGTGGATGTGTAAGTGTCTGGACGAAGGATTTAGTAGGTGCATGACTGACTGTATGAGTGAGTGATTAAATGTGTCTCACTGACTGCATGGGTTAGTGACTAAACTGTCTTAATTTGTGCATCATTATGTCTGTTGTTCTGTAAACTGCTGCATGTGTTGATCAGTAGCTATATGAGTAACTATATGGGTTATTGATTGATTGCCCAAGTATTTGTATGGGAGACTGAGTGTGTGTGTGGCTAGCTGGGAGGTGTGTGACTCTGTGCAGATCAATCTGTACTTGTATCAATGATTGTATAAGAAGGTAAGTATGTGTTAGTATATGTTTGAAAATGTAAGGTGCTCTATGTTTAACTGTATAGACAAGAAAATGGAAGTGTCATTGATTCTTTACAGGACTGACTAGGTGTGTGAGTAACTCCATGGATGAGTGGCAGACTGTGAGTGTCTGTATAGGTGTATGAGTGCATATGATAGTGTTGTAAAGATGAGTGATTGTATGTATGAATGATTGTATGGGTGAATGAGTGAAGGTGTGTGTAGACGTAGCAATCAGTGAGTGCGTATGTAGTAACTAGTATTGGGGTGTCAATGGTTTCAAAAATTATACTCTCTTTTTAACACTGGGTGAAACAGAGGTTATATTAAAATGTGAGGAGATGCATTGTATTGTCACATGAATGATATCATCAGTGATGTGGTCATTGATGTCAAATGAGATGTCATCAGTGATGTCATCAGTGATGTCATTTGAGATGTCATCAGTGATGTCATCAGTGATGTCACTGACCATGTCATGAATGATGTAATATGTGACATCATCAGCAGTGGATTGCGGGTGCGCGATATATAGTTAGTGCAACTAACTATATATGGAATTTCAATGGTTTTGTGTGAGTAAAATAAGGTTTTCTAAATGCTAATTCCTAAATATATATGGTCTATAACCTATGGTTTTTTCAGTGAATTTCCAAGGTTTTGTAAATGCTAATTCCTAACTATATATGGTCTATAACCTATGGTTTTTTCTGTGAATTTCATTGGTTTTTTTAACAGCTAATATCTGTAGCTGTAAAATGTATTCTTCTTTAAATCCAAAAATATATTTTATATGTTTATGAATAAATTTTTTTTTAAATATTTTTTTTTCTTCGTTCCCGCTTCGCGAATCGGGAAGCTTCCCGTTAGCTGACCTTGATGCCGCGAAATAGACCGCGAGCCGGTAAACGTTTCTTTACCGCAAGTGCCGCGTTAGAAAACAACATCGTGACGCCTCCCGTCCGCATGACGTTTCACGTTGTCGCGTGATACGTCATATGACGTGCTACGTTAGCGAACTGGAACGCGAAGCGAGTCGCAAAGCGCAGGTTTCTGGAAGCAAACCGGGAGGCCCTGCAAAGCGCTTAACGTAAACACAGCAAGTCATGTGACTTGGTAATAACACTTTTCATTGGTTCATTTCACTTTTGGTTTCCTAATGATGTAAGACTAGGTCATATAATCTAAAATGAACACTTTTGATTGGTTGAGAACTCTTGTTTTTCCCAAATGATGAAAATCCCTCCTTCTTTCCTCACTCTGACTTTCATCATTGTGAGAGAAAGACCCTTTGTGATCACTGAGCAATGGCTTCTTTAGTAGCTTCAGCTGGTGCTTCCCCACCACCTCCACCACATCCAAGGAAGAGTGGACCACCTGCTCAAGTTATAATTCAACAAGAAGAAGAAGAAGAAGAACAGGACGACGAGCACGAAGAGAGGCAGTTTTTGCCTGAGCAGCCCAGGACGTCTCACCGGAAAGAAAACTTCATTTGGCAATTTTTTTAAATTCCCAAAGGTCAGAAAAAAGTAAATGCAAGATACGTAACTTGCCTTATATGTCAAGATAGACTGTCCAGAGGAACCGAGAAAAAATACAGTTTCGGAAACTACACAATGCATCGCCATATGACTAGGTGGCATCCTAACAACTACAGTGCTGCACAGTTTCGGAACGACCTAGATAATCTCCCTATTATGGCCAGAAGATCTGTTGTACCGGAAGTAACGGGACCAGAGGGCAGGGAGATGGTGCCAAATATACAAATGAAATTTGGTGAAGTAAAACACACCTGCGTATTTTGCGATGGATTCATTTCCTACGGAGAAAAAAGCATCACTCTGATCAACAGAGCTATTGACTATCATATGCAAGTTTGTACGAAACGCCCAAAATAATAAATACTTCTTTTTTTGTTTTGTTGCTCCTGTTGAGCCCTTTACAATGAATCGTTTTCATTGCCCCCTCCAAGAAAAACCCAAAAAAATATAAAACTTCAGAAAAATTCAAAAAAATGTTCCGAAAAATAATAAAAAAAATATAAAACAACAAAAACAATAAAAAAAAAAGTTCTTTTCAGAACTACCTCCCCGTTATTAAAAAATTGGTACAATATTTGGAACTGTGCCAACCTCTATTTCTCTTAGTTCGCTTCCCAGTTCGCTCGCCGGTACGCGAACTAGAAGCGAACCAAAAACAGTAAGTATAAGGGAAGGAAACAGACACTTATGTTAAAAGAAAGACAGCTATAGGGGAGTAAACTAGAGATACTATTACCCGTAATCCACTGCTGATGATGTCACATATTACATCATTCATGACATGCTCAGTGACATCATCAGCAGAGGATTGCGGGTTTTTTGGCAACGTGCCTTATCCACGGTTTAATAACGCTGCCTTTTGCTTTATATAAGTTTTCAAATTGTATGAAATATATACCAATAGGTCGTTATGAACCTTTAGGTAGTGCTTTTCTTCATGAGGTCTGGTCGCTTCCATACACATACAGATGTTTCAAAGATGATCAAGAAGTTTATCTGAATGGAGAGGAATGCACTGAGACGCCAGATCATTCACTAATGTGTAGGCACATACAGTTACACGGTTCATGCAACAAACACCGACCAAATATGGCTTGCGTGTTGCAAGGCACGCCAGTTCCTGCTATCATCCCCACGTTCAAGTTGTTGGAAAATGGTAGTTATTTGATGCTCAATAATGAAGATTGTTCTGAGTTAATTGAAAAGGGTCTGCACCTCTGTACGGGTGTTCGCTATGTGAAGCACGAAAGTTTCACGGGCCGAACTCAAGGCCACCTCTCTCTGAGACAAAAGAGCTCTTATTCTTGCCATGCCGTTGAAATCTGTCCCAAGGTTGGTATTTGTGGCCAGATTGAAAACTCCCTATGTTCATGTGTGGGAGGAAATAGAACATTTCTGCAGCAAATAACCCGTTCACTTACTGTTACGATAATAGGAATACTTTTAATTCAGATTTGCCTTTCAATTTCAGCAAGATGGTTCCGACTATCTTTAACGCATCCTCCACAAAGACCCTGGCGCACTTTTTTAAAGTTGTTACCAGTGGTCTCGTGACTTCATTTGAGAAAATCTTTGGAGTCATCCCTGCTTCCTTTCATTCTATTTTCTCCACTCTGGTTCGTGGATTGGCATTTTTACTTGCATTACCAGCGGACGCTCTTGTGCTTTTTTACATTTTTAAATATGGATGTCCCTCCTATGCAACCTCCCACCCTGCAGCTGCTGACACTGTTCCGCAATCGCATGCTAGAATATTATGGCACAATGCCGTTGGCGATATTAAGCACGGCATATGGATTATCTTTTCGATTCTCCTACTTCACCTGTGTCCAGCCTGTATTTCACTGCCTGACCTGTGATTTCGATTGGGCCATTGATTTGTGTCTCTGCGGACCGGTTTCTCCTGACGTCGACTTTAATCAGCTGATGACTCCTATCATTACTCACGAGTTGGTTTGTCCTGGCGAAAGGATTATGGCTGTGGCATTGATGCATGGACTACTTGGTCCCTGGAATTTACTGGCGGCAGCACAGTCTTTCTTGGAACAGCGCTTTCTTGAAAACCCACCGAGCTGTCCTCTGATGGTGATAGAGGATCCGGTGCTGGGAGAGCACGTATGTTCTTTTCCGCTTTTAAATTGGATGGCTGAACTGTTTTCGGATGAAGACGGTGACTTCCTATTGGAGGCTGTTGCAGCTTATTTTGCATACACAGTTATGTCATAGACCTTTTTCATGTTTGATATGCTGAGTACTAGCATTTCATTGACAATTCATTGACTTATTTGTCAAGTTTTTATTATTTACCTTGCCTATTGGCTTAAGACTCGATAAAGTACTTGGCTGTTTTATTTTTCTTTAGCATTAAATTTTCCTAGTTTTTAATGCTTTACCTTGCGGACCGTCCACATATAAACTTGCAATCTGCTCTCATGAGATGGCACTTCTATTATCTTATTCAGTTCGTTTCCGGATCATGGGGAGGTGTCATCTAGGTCCTGGATATCTTTACACCGTGTTAAGTTAGCATGGGCTCATTACCGGTTTAAACGCCATTTTTCCTTTTTTGCAACTTCTGCACACGACACTTAGTTGTTGCTTTAGCTTTCCACCTAGTAGTTCATCGTGGTTTACATGAGAATAATATGTTATTGCTCTACTATCTGCTTTGCTTGTTAAACTATATCTGTACAGCGAGTGCTAAAGTTTCAAGAACAACACGATACAGAATTGTTATGAGTCTGATCTCCACGACTTCATACTCATAACATAAGTGCAACTTCTGCCAATTCTGGGCATGAGGCGGGTTTTATATTGCTTTGCCGAACACACATACACAACAGTTGATGCGGTTCACATGAAGAGAGAGCTGGTGTATGCTGATGTAATTCCTTCAAATCTAAGACACTAAAGTATGGGCACGCCCTAAACCAACACAAAGAGACCTTCTTAGCAAATAATATAATATGTGTATTAGGGAGGGTGAGATATAAGCAGCCGCGGGCCGTGGAGGGAGTTACGGTGAGGCAGGGAGGCGGGGAGGGGGAGAAGCAGGGTGGAGCCCTCTCTACCTTGCCCCTCCCCCTCCCCGCCTCCCTGCCCCACCGTAACTCCCTCCACGGCCCGCGGCTGCTTATAAGTGTTGCTAACTCTTATTAATTTACAGCATGTTAACATACTGTCACCATTCGCTTTTTATGTACTAGTAACTATGCTGGTAATTTTGCTACTGATAATATGTGTACTTGTATTCTCCACCCTGCTTCTCCCCCTCCCCGCCTCCCTGCCTCACCGTAACTCCCTCCACGGCCCGCGGCTGCTTATAAGTGTTGCTAACTCTTATTCATTTACAGCATGTTAACATACTATCACCATTCGCTTTTTATGTACTAGAAACTATGCTGGTAATTTTGCTACTGATAATATGTGTACTTCTATTATCTAAGATACTACGCCTGAGAAGACGGCATTAGTAAATAAACATTTCAAATACACATGTGTTCTTCTTAACTCCATGTTCTGGTTTCTAAGAAATATATAACGACCGACTGTTCATGAGTTCCACGTATCCTGAGGTACTATAAGTTCATATTCTGGATTGTCTAAACATTGAGAGTTTGTTATATCCAATGTGACACTGTACCTAGCTTGCTAAGGAGTTTTTGATTACTAACGTGAGTTTTGGGACACCCTAATTCGCCGAGGTTCCAATCCTCTGTCCACAGTTCTGTGTGAGAACAGAAACCCTGCGACAGGGGCACCCCCGACCCTTGCTGGAGCTTCATTACACTTGCGATACAACTCCAGCAATGCGCCACCTTTACGGCACAGATACATCACGCATCTGTGCTGTTTTTGCCCCATGATGCGCCGCATTGTAAATGCAGCACACCATAGGTGACGGAACAGCGGCACAGAATGACTAACACATCCCTGGTGATGCGCCAGTCATCATAAATGTATCCCTATGCTTCTTATCTTGTTAGAGATGAACCGCCATATGTATCATCAAAGTTTTTTGCATTTCCTAAATAGCGAACTTTAAGGAATAAATAGCGATTCTTTACCATTCCTAGTTTGCGATGAGCTATTTGCTAATTACAAATTACCCATTCATTTCCTTCATTTCCATAGGGCGGTTGGACTCACTTTTAGCTCGAACGGCTGAATGGATTTCCACGAAACTTGGCAAAATTGTAGGGACTGGTAGCCCGATGTGCCTTTGCTATGTCTCAAGATATATGCTCCAGTGGTTTTTACGAAAATTAACTTTGAAAAATATATATTGGGCTACATTGGCCTATATATATGTTGGAGCCCAAATGTAGCCCAATGTAGCCCAATGAAGCCCAATGTAGCCCAATGTAGCCCAAAGATGGCCGCCAGACACACAAAAAAACAAATGTAGCCCAAATATCAGCCAGATGTAGCCCAACTATAGCCCAGTGACAGAATGACCAATCAGCTTCGCAAACCTCCATTACGCGAAGCGGAGCGCTGTTACAGATATATATCTTTTTTTGAACGTTAATTTCTCAAAATCCACTGGAGCACATATATTGAGACCTAGCAAAGGCACATCAGGCTACCAGTCCCTAATATTTTGCCAAGTTTCGTGCAAATCCATTCAGCCGTTCGATTATTATTATTATTATTTTTTTTTGCCCCGCGGGGCCCTTTTAAAACCTCCACATCAAACCTAGGGGGTCAGCGAGGATCTACTATGCCCCCTTATAGTTATTTCCCCCTTTGTTTTGACCTCCTCTTGCCTCTCGATCCTACCGAGAGACAAGATGGCGGCCGCTACGGACTTTTTGGAATGTTGACAGACGCCGGAGAACCAATCAGCTTCGCTTCACAAAGCTCCGTTGCGCGTAAAGTACGCGTCCTGGGACGCTGCCAGGTCCGCTGTTACAGATATATATCTTTTTTTAAACGTTAATTTCTCAAAATCCACTGGAGCACATATATTGAGACCTACAAAAGGCACATCGGGCTACCAGTCCCTACAATTTTGCCAAGTTTCGTGCAAATCCATTCAGCCGTTCGGGCTAAAAGTGAGGCCAACCGCCCTATGGAAAACTCAATGTTAAAAACACGTTTTGGGACCCCCCTTTTTTCTCGGCCCCCCCTTGACGAACCCCCCCCAAATTTTCAAGGGCTGCTCAGAAACAAAATGTGCCATTTTCCTGAAAATTTCAGCCAATTCCGTCCACAAACGCCAAAGTTATTAGACATAGAATTTTCAAAAATCCCATAAAGAAAAAATCCTAACTATATATACCTGCTGGCGACCGCCAGTAGGTAATATATATATATATATAGATATATATATATATATATATATCTATATATATGTATATATATATAGATATATATATATATATATATTACCTACTGGCGGTCGCCAGTAGGTAGTTATAGTGAGGATTGATTTCCATGGGGAAATCGTAACATTCTATTGGGAATAACTTTGGCGCCGGTGGACGACTCTGCCTGAAATTTTCCTCAACTTTGCCTCGCGGCGCTCCGCTCCTTCCCTGAAAGTTTGGGGGGCATTTGTCAAGCGGGGGTCGAGATAAAAGGGGTAGAGATTTGCTATTAAAAAACCTATTAAATTCACTGAAAAAACCATAGGTTTCACACCAGTTATAGTTAGCTGGAAGTTTTACTCGCATAAAACCATTGAAATTCCCACGTTATAGTTAGTTGGACTCACTATAACTTGCGCGTGCAATGCACTGCTGATGACGTCACATATTACATCACTCATGACATGGTCAGTGAAATCACTCATGACATCACTGACAGAAGAAAATCCAGGGCCTGCATTAAATTAGTGTTGCTTTCACCGCATCTGTCCCAGCAAATGTGTGATCAATTATTGGTGTAAATTTAATTTAGTCACACCTCAATATAAATCACTCAGCCCGGGGGAAGGAAGGTTAGGGTTTGATGAATGGTTGGGAAGGGGGATTTGAGGAACAGGTATGACAAAGACAAACACTACACATGGACAACACATTCATCTTGGCAGCTGACTATCATAAATCTGTTAAGGGAGAAAAAGGAAATGTGTGCATGATGAGGAGTAATACTAGACTAGTACAGGGCAGTGTGTTAATTATGCAATTGCCTGTCTGCCCCCGGAGAGACCCAAGTTACAGATATACATTATGTTCTGTTGTACCGGGCTTCCTTTGAAAGACAGCAAATGAAGGTAAAATATAGGCATATCAAAACCAACAATAGAGAGAAGGTCCAAGGGCAAGTTTAACGACCCAAACTAGATATGTACCCCAAAATAAAGTACCATAACAATAATTATATCTAGGAGTCAAAGCAAGAGTGAAGCTCACTGTGAAGACAGAACCTCAACACAGAAAAGACAATAGAGTAGAAGTGAAGACACAGATGTGCAACCAAATGTGACAAAAGAGATGTGCATGGTTGAATTTTCCCATCAGTAGCCGCTCTGTACCACCCTTTTTAACATCATATGAGTTCTCCTTGCGCAGGAGACAAAGGACACAGCCTACTGTTGTTATCGAGGCTGTGTTATAACCTTCTGCGTGATGTGTTCTAAAAAATGGGTAGTATAAATAGTGTGTAGATATAAGTGGCAACTGAGTAAGCAGTGCAAAAGAAGTGTGTTGAGTGAAAAGAATTTAAAATTGGATAGAACTGAGTAGATGCTTAACTTTAATATTGTCTCTCAGTTTTTCCAAATCTAAAAAGAACGTGCAAAAACAGATTTAACAAAATATCTGTGAGCAATGATGGTCGACATGTTTCAGCTTTTAGTGGCAGTGTGCCAACGCTTTCTTCAGGACCCGTTGTTAGCTACTGCTATATAAAGTGAAATTAATATTTAAAAGAAGAAATGTCACCTGCGGATTCCAGGTCACATATTTCCATCACAGACTATTGTCACATCATGTTGAGGACACGGACACACAAGAGAAACACAAAACATAAAAAATGAACATATTTACAGACAAATTCACAGTACAATGATGTACTAAAAGTTTGAAACATCATGTAAAGGTTCATCCTTGGTATCACTGCATATCACGATGGTATAATTGCAGGATATCATGGCCACTCCCCATTAGTTGTGGTGATGGCGCTTCACCCCCCCTGGCTGCAGCTCAGGTTTACAGGAGCACCGCTCTGCATAGAAATAAGAGGACATTCGAAGGTATTACCTGATTGAGTTACAATTAATCATATTCCATCAGGTGTTTGTCAAATTGCAAAACACAACTCAATTAGTCAAATCTGTTAAAATTCATCCCTCAGTGTTTGCATTGTCCATATCTATCTAGCCTCTTTAGATCTAGTTCAGGGCAACTACTAATTCGAAAGGCATTCGCTGTAAAACACTATCTGGGATATGTACAGCCATCTGATGTTGAGAGTGGATCATGGCTGGAACACTAAAGTTTGTCAATGCGCCTGAGCAATGTGCTGTTGACACAAACTGATTTAGTGGCAAAAACGTGTTTAACGACCAATTCAGGTTTTTCAAAATTATTGGAAAAATATCAGGCCGTTTTGAACTTATAAACAGCGAGAAATTCACTAGGTTGCGTTCGCCGTTGTTGACAAATACAAGCTCCATTTGCCACTGTTACCATCCATGGAATTTAAGCCACACATGAGTATTTGACGATCTTATTGTCTCTATTATCTTTTAACCTCTATTCTCAGAGCAACAAGCGGCTTAGCTCACCTACGGTCGATGTCTCCGGACTGGCTTCTCTGCTGTCTGGGGAGGCACTGAGTGCTCGCGGTGTTCCATTATGAATGCCGGTATGTTTCCGTACACGTTACGCACAGTCACGTGAACGTGGGCAGTCTGGGAAATGTAGTTCTAATCTACCAGTAAACAACGATATTGTATTTCTTTTCGACAGTGTAAGGCTAAAAATTATTTTTAAAGCCTCATTGCTAATTATATAGCCACACCAAGTTAAACTGCATAATTAAGAAGGAGTGGCAGCATGGCTAAATCATGTCTGTTTCCAGCAGTTAGTTACCTCCAAAAACAGGAACAGGCCCCCCACCCAACCTCCACTTAGCTCCGAATTTGAGCTAGACAGCAGTAGCACTGAGCACACACACAGCAACCTAGCATTTTCCAAAATAAGTACAAAAATCAATGAACCACTGTCAGTCACACCACCACTACACAAACATGTATGTCTGCTGTTGCTGTTTACCTATAGGCCACTTCACACCCTGAGTTATTCATTTCATCAATCATCTCTGATCCTCCTGATACTGACTGCGAGTATGGTATGGTGTCCAACTCTGTACCAACAGTGTCCCGACTCCCGAGTGGGTCCTCCAGACTCGCCCGTCTCAAAAATGCAATGGAATGGCCTAAAGTAGTACAATTTTATAATTGAACAACAAGAAGGTAAAGATTGACTTGAGTTGCTTTTTTTGAGTGTAGATTCAGAATAGTAGAAATCATGCACAACAAGCAACAATCACTCAGCGTGCAATGCATGCCATCATTTACCTCTTCTTCCAGGGCAGTCTCTCTAGGCTTGGAAAGGATATATATATGTATAGGCAGGTCCCAGGTTTGGGGTCAGGCCCACACATCATATTGTTGTATTATCCATCCCATGTATGGCGTGAGGGAAATGGCTTTATGGAGTCAGGAGTGGACACGTTACTTCTTCACTGACTGCAGTTGCAACTCCAATCAGGCAATACAAGAGTAAGACAGTAGGTATGTATTTATGAACTAGAAAGACAGTGCCACATACAAATAATAAAGTAAATGATGTTACTCAGCTATATGTTTTTTGGGCTTCAAAAAGGACGAAAGAAAGTGATTCAAATTGAGCCCATCCTCAATCTCTGGTGAAGCGCCCAGAAGAAGGTCACCTACCACACAGCTTCCATGAACTGAGTCGCCGTCATCATATTCCTACTTGTGCTTCTTCAGGAATGGTGTAATCCTGTGGTATATAGTGCTTATTCATTTTGATCATGGTTAATCTCTCCGTGTTTTCAGACAAGAGACTGGTCCTGCTCACTGTCTCACCTCAATATAAATCACACAGCCCGAGGGAAGGAAGAGGGTTAGGGTTTGATGAATGGTTGGGAACGGGGATTTGAGGAAAAGGTTTGACAAAGACAAACACTACACATGGACAACACATTCATCTTGGCAGCTGACCATCATAAATCTGTTAAGGGAGAAAAAGGAAATGCGTGCATGATGAGGAGTAGTACTAGACTAGTACAGGGCAGTGTGTTAATTATGCAATTGCCTGTCTGCCCCTGGAGAGACCCAAGTTACAGACATAGATTATTTTCTGTTGTACCGTGCTTCCTTTGAAAGACAGCAAATGAAGGTAAACTATTTGTAGGAGTAAAATATAGGCAAACAAACAACACACACAGCTGCAATGATTGAAGAGAAACAAATAAATGAATCAAATGAAGAAGATACTGTTACTGTATTATATTTTTGCCAAATTTGGAGTTTCATCTCCGCCTTCCTCTTAGTCTTTCCGTGGACTGTCCATCCGTCAATTTTGGGTGCTTTCCTGATGCGGTTTGGTAAGGTAAGTGTGAGTTGTTTTTCTCAGTGTGGCGCAGGGTAAAGGGCCTGTAGATGGAAAAACATAAAGGATATTGATAAATCAAGGAGAAAAGTTAAACTGCATAATTAAGAAGGAGTGCAACAAGAAGACTTTCAGTGGCAGCATGGCTAAATCATGTCTGTTTCCAGCAGTTAGTTACCTCCAACAACAGGAACAGGCCGCCCACCCAACCTCCACTTAGCTCCGAATTTGAGCTAGGCAGCAGTAGCACTGAGCACACACACACAACAACATAGCATTTTCCAAAATAAGTGCAAAAATCAATGAACCACTGTCAGTCACACCACCACTACACAAACATGTCGATCTGCTGTTGTTGTTTACCTTTAGGCCACTTCACACTCTGAATTATTAATTCCATCAATCATCTCTGATCCGCCTGACTCTTACTGCGAGTATGGTATGGTGTCCAACTCTGTACCAACAGTGTCCCGACTCCCGAGTGAGTCCTCCAGACTTGCCCGTCTCAAAAATGCAATGGAATGGCCTAAAGTAGTACAATTTTATAATTGAACAACAAGAAGGAAAAGATTGACTTGAGTTACTTTTTTTGAGTGTAGATTCAGAATAGTAGAAATCATGCACAACAAGCAACAATCGCTCAGTGTGCAATGCATGCCATCATTTACCTCTTCTTCCAGGGCAGTCTCTCTAGGCTCAGAAAGGATATATATAGTCAGGTACCAGGTTTGGGGTCAGGCCCACACTTCATATTTGTTGTATTATCCATCCAATGTATGGCGTGAGGGAAATGGCTTTAGGGAAAATCAAGAGTGGACAAGTTACTTCTTCACTGACTACAGGTGCAACTCCAATCAGGCAATACAAGAGTAAGACAGTAGGGATGGATTTGTGAACCAGAAAGACAGTGACACATACAAAAAATAAAGTAAATGATGTTACTCAGCTATATGTTTTTTGGGCTTCAAAAAGGACGAAAGAAAGTGATTCAAATCAAGCTCGTCCTCAATCTCTGGTGGTGCACCCAGAAGTAGGTCACCTAACACACTGCTTCCATGACCTGAGTCGCCGTCACCATATTCCTACGTGTGCTACTTCAGAAATGATGTAATCTGGTGGTAAAAAATGGCAATTAATTTTGATCATGGTTAACCTCTCCATGTTTTCAGACAAGAGACTGGTCCTGCTCACTGTCAGAACGGCACCAGCAGCACTGAAAATGCGCTCAGAAGAGACACTTGCGGCAGGGCAAGCCAGAAAGTGTATCGTCAGCCTGCTGAGCACTGGCCATTGGTGCCTTTTCCCAAACAAATACAGCAATGGGCTTTGATCAAAGAAGACATCCGTAAGGTCATCCATATAGGCCTGGACCATCCGCTCAATGCTCTTGGGTGCTCCTCTTTGCTCGGCCTCTTTTGTCTTTGCCTCACCACTGGACTTAAGCCCTTGCTGTAGAAACCATTCCTGTGTCAATTTTGACCTGATGTTCCTATTCTTGATGTTGATGTTGTTCTTGGTGTTGTTGGTGGTGTTGGCTGCTGTGAGCCAATCGCACTGCTCTCGGGCTTTGAAGATGAACTTGAAGCAAGCTGCCCTGCAGTGCTTGTTGTGCCCTGGAGGAGAGGGCCTCTAATTCCCGGGCCATTCTTTTTTTACCTGACTGGTTTCCACAGATATCCAAATTTTATAGTTGACAACATCCCCATCTGAAAAAGGAATAAAAGTGCGCATTAATGGTTTGTACTGTGGATCTAGAATTGTGGCACAAATGCAATGGTTGGATGACACAATGCCTTTTGCACCCTTGTATTTTCAGATAAGTGAAGGTTTAAGCTCTCCACCAACTTATATGCTTCTTCTTTTTCCTCCACACCTGCATACATTGTAGAAATCCCCTTCAGCTGTGCCTGTAGCATGTACAACAATGAGATAGCTTGGCCCATTGTACAGTCCTCCTGGCTGACCTCACGTGTGAAGATCTCGAAAGGAAGTAGCATCTCTGTCAGACATTTAACTAGGCCCCATTGGTCCATCTCAATGATCATGCCTTTCACAGTAGCATCCCCATTTTGTATGACATATTAATTGATTGGTCTGTACTGCTCAAACCGTCATTCAAGCATGTAATAAGTTGCGTTCCAACGTGTTGGCACCTCCTGGATGAGTGTTTTAACTGGCATTCTATCATCACATTGAATGATCCTCAGCTGCTTCTGGGTTTTAAAAGAATGGCTGAAATGTATGCAGATTTTTCTGCAGGTGGCCAGCAAGTTGCTGACTTGCTCTTCTTTTTTCAGAAAGTCTTGAACAATGATGTTAATGCAATGTGCCAAACACAGGACCCTGAAATAGCCACCATCGGCCATGGCCTTAACTATATTACTGCCATTGTCCGTGGCAACAAAACCAATGTTAAGCTGTCTTGGTTGCAGCCATTCAAAGACTTTGCTGTCAAAGTCTTCCAAAATGGATTTCTCCATGGCGAACATGGTTACAGTTGCATGTTTCCGAGCGGCATAAAAAATCTCAGCAGTGTCAACACATGCAGATATCTTTTCTCTAACCCCCACAAAAGAGATCCAGTGTGCAGTGATGCAAATGTAATCAATGGCTTGGCAACTGGTCCACATGTCTGTTGTCAGGTGGCTAGTGTGAACCGCCCTCTGCTGCAAAGCTTGTCCAAGCAATTCCAGCACATCATGATGTAGTCCTGGAACAGCAACTATGGCGAAAATGACCGGGTGGGAACCTTCCATTTTGGGCAGATGGCTGCCACAAATTCAAGAAGACCTACCCCTTCCACAAAAGAAAAAGGGAGGAGGACCAGCGCTAACATTTTTGCCAGCTTTGCGTTGTACAAATGTGCTGTTGGGTGGTTGCGTTCGTATTGCCCCTCTGACCTAACCATGCTGAGAATGGTAGCCTGGAATTTTTGCCACTGATGCAAGTTACTTCTTGACGCCAGATGTTAGGCTCAATTCACTTTTTTTTGTTGCCGTACTCTCTTGCCTTGGACCCCTTGATGTCTCAGCCTCTTGTGCCATTGCAATGTTGCTGATAATATAATGATGTGGGCGGTACCACTGCAGTGCTGGGGACAGAGCTGCTTTGTGTAACATTGAAAATCTCTCACTCTTGTTCAAAAAACAATGTGATTGGATCTTCTTAATCCCTCCACCACCAACACATGCAGTTTTTTGGCCGCTAAGGTGCACCTCCCACAGCATCAAGTGGTGTTTTCTCAGATGGGTTGTTTACCCTTTGATACCATAGTTTGTGCCAAGCTTACCCCGTCTAACACCTTGTCCACAAATGGAGGCTATAGCAATGTTTACCTCCTTCTTGATAACCGAAAAAAGTTCCAAACTGGGAAGGTCAATATTCTGGTGCTGCTGGTGCCACTTGCAATGTCGGATGAACTGGTAGGTGGGCGTGACGTTTGACTCTCTGCAGTACCTACTTCTACCGAGGTAGTTGTGGTGGATGTAGGTTGCTGCCAGGCCTTTGTATATATGGAAGCTGGAGGAGGTATTTGTGGTATATGTGCTGGTGGTATACATGCCACATCCCTCACAGCAATTTGGGATGAGGTAATGTCGGTCTGCACTGAGGCGGGACTAATGTCCATAATGACTGGCTCATCATCATCCTCCTCCTCTAACTCTACCTCTATTACTCTAAGGCTTTACGGAACCTTTCTTTTCCCTAGCCGTGTCTCGTAGGTGTGGCGTGTCTCACTCGCAGACTGAGGCGGGATCCAAGTGGTGTCTAGAACAGAAGGAGGGCTTGGAAAATAACTTGCTGGACTAACCCTTATTTTTCTTGCTGGGAATCTGGAAGACAATGGATCTTCTGAAAGAGTGGCTTGCGCTTCTTCTTCCTCTGCTGGAAGCTCGATTTCCTGATCTGCCCCTACTTCAGGAGGAACAACTACTCTTGGGGGTGGTTGCGCCTGTTGTTGCCCTTTTATCTGAGTTTCCTGCATTGATTGGGTACTACTTTGTGATAACAAAAAGTCAACTACAACAACACTGCTCATCGGCGTTGTCGTGATTAAACTGGCTGCCTCTGCAACAGACATGGGCTGCTCCCAGCTTGTTCCCTGGACATCGCTACTGCAGGCGCAATTTTTTGGTTTCCCAAAAAAGGACTTGTGTGACATACCTGTGGTGGTAAGTGGCAGTGCCTTCTTCTCACGGGCAACTTTCTTGGTACTGGACCTGGTAGCTTTCTTTGGGGCCATCTTTAAGATGTCAGCAGCAGCACGCAGTGCCACAAGTTGAAGAGATGTCTGTGGTCACACATCATGTGACCTCGTGTGCAGCAGGACTTCTGTCTGGCAGTACAATGGGTGATGTTGTCTCCTCCTCCTTAGTGAACCTATAAGCAAAGAAGCAAGAAGAACATCAGTGAAACGTGGCATTCATTCATTGTTGTGGTTCAATTACTACAAGAACAAGCAAATAAATATACTATTTAACTTAGTGTGTGGTCACACTTGTTAGCGTTATTAATATTATTAAATGTAATATTATTACCAGTTATTAAAAAAAAAATAATACAGTGTAGCCATTTGTGAAACTTTGACAACAACAAGGGATTTCATAGTGTACTGTAGTGTACAGTACACTCAGGAAGGATAGGAAAGAAGAAGAAAAACAACAAAAATACAAATGTAATGGTTTGGCATTGTGCATCACGTGGGATGCAGCATTCAGGGAGCTGCAGCTGACACATGGATGGAAGCCGACCAAATAGACCAAAGGGAACAAAGGAAAGACATGCAAAGGTAAAGTACAGCAAACTAACTGCTACCACAAAATAGCCACCAACCACATGGTCACTCACAAGTCACAAGAACAAGCAGGAGGCCTCGACGACAATGAACTCAATCAGGCCTATATGGAAACAGACTTTACAAATGGCCCCTAGCAACATGGAGAGGCTCAACCAAGGCAAATGCTGGCCCACTATTATTACAAACACCCTCACACACTAGCCAGACAAAGGAGGCATGCTAAACAACACTGCTTTAATGCAACAAGGCCAAAAACGAAATTCCACAGGGCTAAAAATGATTTGCAAGTTACAACCACACACATCCAACAAAGACATTTATTTACCACCCATGAAAAAAGTAAAATGCCAAAAAAACAATTTAATAACAAAAAAACTACACTGGTTGCCAATGCTGCTATTTTTTCCAACATGTAAGAAACCTCTAGACATGCGTAAGCTCATTAATCGCTTGTTTTCTTTAAAAAAAAATTAAAGAGTTATTTCATTTTTTTGTAAAGAAAATTTTCTTTTCATTTTATACCCTTATGTACAACAATTTTTGAACAATAGCCCACAAAGACAATACACTTGTACTTTTACAAGACAAAATCACATCACACACAATGATTCGCACACACTCCATTCATACTTATACGCAAAATATTATACAATGATAAACCAAACCTCGAACAATCTAATGAACAAATGGCAGTTTTTCAATCCCCCCCAATTTTTTTTTACTTTCTATACAATTAATACATTCATTGGATATTTGTATAAATCTGGTAGTAAATATTTTTGGTAAAACACAAGCGTTTGGTTTATCCAAGCCTACGCGTTTCAAACCTCTAAATGTAAGAGGTTCTCATCAGGGCCAAACTCACTAAAGAAGAAGAAAAAGAAAGGACTAATCAAAACATGACCTTAATGGGAGCCGCTATTGGTCTAGCAAAAACCAGTGTCCAGCCACGGCTTACCTCTGAGTGAGCTCAAAAGCCACACGATGGCACCATATTAAAGATAGCCAATTGGAAAGTTTCTAAAGGAAGAATCAAACAAGGAAGAATAAAAAGGGCTGTTAGTGATATGTCATAAACAGTCAGGCCCCCTGGGGGAATCAAAGTGACACAAGCTGGCACTTACATCTCAGTATGTCACGTGGTCCCCGGCGTTGTAAGGGTTTGTGGGTTTGTAAGATTTCAAATAAATATTCTGCAAGAGACCAGAAAGCGCTAATGAATTTCAAACCCAAGGGGGGATGAAAAAAAGGCAGAGCTGTCCGTCTTATCAAAGCGAAGGACCGCTTACCTCCTTAGAAGCGCTGCTTCTGCTGGAATGGGGAAGTATTTTTGGTAATCTGAAAATAGAAGCGTAGGCGAGTGGTTAATTAAATCGTTGGCAAGCCGCCTCTGCTTACTTTGTGTAATGGAGTGCAGGGGGGATCAAGTGGTACTCACCGGTTTCCAAACGTAATCCTTCCCTGTCGCGTCAGTCGACAATGGCCAATGACAGAGCCTGTGGCTAACCGGCAAGATGTCACGTTGTTTATACTGCTGTTCATTGGTTGAGGGGCATGGTGAGTAACGGTACTTCCGCAAAATCTGTTTGTATTTTATTCAATAGTCCATCGATGCTAAAAATAAACTATGTAGAAAAGCACAATTCAAGGGGCACTTTATTTCTATTCTTCATCGAATGACAAGTGTGCGTTACTACCTTTTGCGCCGAGTCCAATGCACTGAAAAGGTGATTAATCAAAACTGGCATCTTTTGAAAAAATTCCATGGGGATTTTACTTCCAATCCTCTATTCACGTTTAAAAAGGAGAGTAGCATTTCAAATTATTTAGTTCAAGCAAGCTTGAAATAAGGACATAAACCGACTCTACGACATCTAATGAGCATGGTACCGATTAAAGGACACCACAAATGTGGTACATGCGTGTGCTGTGAAAATACAGTAGAGGGCCATAAAGGAATATACTGGAAGCATGACACATTTTCAAACTGCAAAACGAAGTTTGTCATCTATGGGATAACCTGCCCTTGCGGGTTATTATATATCGGCAAAACTAGCCAGGAAATCAGGCAGAGAATAAGCCAACATAAGTCACTCATCAGGAGGAAAGTTGAAACAGCTCCTCCTGTCAATCATTGGATCAGGAATTGATTGATTGATTGTGGGTTTCTAAAGCGCTAGAATCGACTCCTGAAGGAGTATCTCCGCGCTGTAGACCGCTGGGGAACCCGTCCTGGCTTTCCCTGTGAGATGGTCCCTACTGGGTATCTCCAAGGTGAAACCAGGCATCCCCGGCGTATGTGGGGGGCCGTTGTGGAGATGAGGCAAGCTAATGCCCAGAGTTGCCGAGTGTGATCCCTAGTTAGAGTAGGCACCGAGGCGAGAATTATCGAGTCCGTTGACCCTGGTCCAAGACCCTGCCGCGTTGGGGATTGAACCCTGGTCCCAGGCCGTCCTCTGCTCCCGGGTCTGCCGCCTCTAACCAGAGAGCCACACCGCTCCACTTCACCGATTCACATATAGAAAAAGATCTAAAATGGATGGTGATCTCTACCATGGAAGTGGATCCCCGTGGAGGTGACAGAGAGTTAAAACTTTCCAGAAAAGAAGCTTTTTTGATAGTCAAATTTGACAAAGCGACATCAGGCCTCAATGAAAGCAACGAGCTTCATAAATTATAAACAGCATTCTGCCCCTGGGTCAAACTAGAGTACATTTGTTCCAAATATGAGACCCGAATATTACTGATACAGATGAGACCACGGCGCCATGGATTACAGGACAGTTCCCCCATAACACATAGGTAATGGTGAGAATACTGTCTAATCAGAAGCATGCCAACCCTGTCAGAGACAATTTTGCCAAGATCGATGGCAACTGTTTAAGGGTGCACAAACTTATACCCCCCGGTACATGCCGCCTGAGTCCTTACAATTTGAAAACCAACAGAGTCTGAATATGTATAAAAAATACAAACCGCACATAATGACACCTCCGCAGTTATGGTTTCATGCATTAACGTTCTGAAAATTATATTCAAGCTGATGCCATTTCATTCCACCAGGCGGACATACATATAGATAACTTCAGTTCCCGACAGACACCGGGCTCTGTAACTAATGGGCATGCGCGATTCAGGATGTACCTGGTCTCGAGAGAAAAAAATACCGGGATTCGATGAAGAACAACATTAAAGTGCCCCTTGAAGTGTGCTTTACTACATAGTTTATTTTTAGCATTGATGGACTATTGAATAAAATACAAACAGATTTTGCGGAAGTACCGTTACTCGCCTCGCCCCTCAACCAATGAACAGTTGTATAAACAACGTGACATCTTGCCGGTTAGCCACAGGCTCTGTCATTGGCCATTGTTGACTGACGTGACAGGAAAGGATTACGTTTGGAAACCGGTGAGTGCCTCTTGATCCCCCCTGCTCTCCGTTACACGAAGTAAGCAGGGGCGGCTTGCCAACGATTTAATTAACCGCTCGCCTATGCTTCTATTTTCAGATTACCAAAAATACTTCCCCATTCCAGCAGAAGCAGCGCTTCTAAGGAGGTAAGCGATCCTTTGCTTTCATAAGACGGACAGCTCTGCCTTTTTTCCGTCCCCCCTTGGATTTAAAATTCATTAGCGCTTTCTGGTCTCTTGAAGAATATTTATTTTAAATCTTACAAACCCACAAACCCCTACAACGCCGGGGACCACGTGGCATACTAAGATGTAAGTGCCAGCTTGTGTCACTTTGATTCCCCCAGGGGGCCTGACTGTTTAGGAGATATCACTTACAGCCCTTTTTATTCTACCTTGTTTGTTACTTCCTTTAGAAACTTTCCAATTGGCTACCTTTAATATGGTGCCTTTGTGTGGCTTTTGAGCTCACTCAGAGTTAAGCCGTGGCTGGACACTGGTTTTTGCTAGACCAATAGTGGCTCCCATTAAGGCCATGTTTTGATTCGTCCTTTCTTTTTCTTCTTCTTTAGTGAGTTTGGCCCTGATGAGAACCTCTTACATATAGAGGTTTGAAACGCATAGGCTTGGATATACCAAACACTTGTGTTTTAGCAAAAATATTTACTACCAGATTTATACAAATATCCAATGAATATATTAATCGTATAGAATGTAAAAAAAAATTGGGGGGATTGAAAAACTGCCATTTATTCATTAGATTGTTTGAGGTTTGGTTTATCATTGTATAATATTTTGCGTATAAGTATGAATGGTGTGTGTGTGAATCATTGTGTGTGATGTGATTTTGTCTTCTAAAAGTACAAGTGTATTGTCTTTGTGGGATATTGTTCTAAAATTGTTGTACATATGGGTATAAAATGAAAAGAAATTTTTCTTTACAAAAAAATGAAATAACTTTAAAAAATTTAAAAATAAAACAAGCGATTAATGAGCTTGCGCATGTCTAGAGGTTTCTTACATGTTGGAAAAAATAGCAGCATTGGCAACCAGTGTAATTTTTATGTTATTCAGTGCTCAGCCTTGCTGCGGATGAGCCAGACCCTTTATTGGTACTTGTGATTATTAGCTAGAGCAGTCTCGCGAGGTTTCCAACAGGCTAGCAAGTAGTGGCCAGGAGAAGAGACCAGATTTCTGGTTGTCTTTAAGGAAATTGAAGGGTTCCGTTGTTTTGTGTGGAGACACTCTCCTTTTGAATTATTATTTTCTCGTTTTTTATTTATTTTCTCTCTATCTCACTTTATTATTGTTTTTTTATTTGACTATGACTGAAAATGACACCTTTTCTTATAGCGAAGATCACATCAAAAAGCTACTAAGTGCTCCACCAGTGTTCGCATCGGCTTCTCTAAGTACAACAGCAAAAGTTCAAAATGAGTTGGATAAACTTCTTAGACTTCGGAAAAAACAAATCAGGACAGATTTACATGGTCACTTCCTCTTGCAACATCTGAGGGAAGGAAAAATACCTGGAGGCCTACAAATCAAAAAAATACCTGTCATATTCACGGACAATCCCATTTTAAAAAAAGGCTTCAGCTTCATAGAAACTAAGTGCAGCAGGGACCTGATGGTCCTGACTGTAGAAACAGCATTAAGGATTTCAAAAAAGGAGCTTGAGGAAATTGAAGCATTGGAAACAGAAATCAAGAGAAATCGATAAATTGCACATTCTAAAACACTCTTAGAGAAAGTGGAAAAAGAGATTTTAGAATTTAAAGATCATACTATAAACCAAAAAACCAACCAATTTGAGAAAGATAAAAAGATTTTTTCACTGGACCTAGTTTACCCTTACCTTCAACCAGACTTTTACACAAAGGCTGAATCGAGGCGTTATTTGAGTGACAACCAGGGTAGATCAAAAAACCAGTTCATATCTTTCTCAGAGACATCCTCCTCCTCAGAATGAGAGACATTTAGAGGAGACAATCGTCAAAATAGAAATCGGAAATGGATTCCCCCGCAGCATCAACAGGGCTCTTTTTTAGCCCGAGGTCAGTCCAAACCAAGAGGTCGTCCACGGTTCAACAACCAACCGTGGGAAATGACAACACGGAGGCAACATTACAAGGACTAGACACCTCGCCGATTTTTAATTTGTCCAAAAAGATGTTGACAAGAACAGAAGAAAGTGTGTTGAGCAAAGGACTTAGTTTTGTCCATACAAAAAGGACGGATTTTGTTAAACTCAAAACTGAGTTTATAGAATTCTGCCGCAAATTGCGATTACGTCTTTTCTTCGCAGAAAAAAATACTCCCACACCAGTTGAAGTAACCGGCTTATGGAAGAAATCTACTTTTTGTCCTCCAACAAACCAAATGCCTGAGGAAATTGTGGTCTTTGAAAAAACAGTCCTATCAGCTAATACTGATATGGAAAAGAAAAGAAAATATCTGAAACACAACATTTCAAAGGACCAAAAGGATGCACTAATGGCTTTAAAAAATGACCCCCAAATAACCATAAAACAGGCAGATAAAGGTGGGTCCATTGTAGTGTGTGACACGGACGAGTATATTAAAGAGGTCCGGAAACAACTTGACGACCCTAGCTGTTATAAGAAGATCCAAAATAATCCCACAAAAGAACTCCAGGGACAATTGTTTGCCCTCCTGAAAGAAGGTTTTGAGCAAGGTTTTTTGGGTCAGAAAGAATACGATTTTTTGCAAAATAGACATCCTAAGACACCAGTATTTTATATTGTAGTGTAGTTCTGTTGTTCTGAATTAGTTTCTACTGAGTGTGTTTTTGTTAATAGAGGTTTTAGTTTACCTCCGCGCCACACTTCTTTTGTAATCCCACATGTGGGGTTGTATGCCTGTTCTCCCCAAACGGGGGGTTGAGCATGTCCGTCTGTATAAATTACACAGGCGTAATGTCGTAAAGGCAGAATGTCGATTGGCAGAGGGAATGTTCTTTCATATTCTAGATTTTTTAATTCTTCTAGTTCTGGATCAAAGTAATAGTATACTTTGTCCGTTGTGATTGAATTCACCCATTGTATCCATTCCGGATTCAATGTTGTTGTTGGTAAATTACACGGTGTTGTTAGTGCCTCAAAGGCTGATTCTGCTGTTCTGACTGTGATATGTCTACCGTCAGCTTGATCTTTTTCTCTAGCTATTGCGGTTTGAACTGCATGAACAATTTTTTCTTTGTTGCTGAAATTCTGTTCAGCTTCTGTGTACAAGTGTGATTTGAATGCAATTGGTACCTTTTCTCCCTCATTAGAGGTCAGGTATGTGAATCCGCATCTCCCTGGGATGACTCGAATCACAAGATTGCGTGTGTTATCACGTGTTTCTAATTTTGTTTTAATTAGCATGTCTGTTTGTAGGGATCTCAAAATTTCTGTGTGTATTTGAGTCCAATTGGATCTTTTAAAATCGGGTTTTATCAGATCATAAAGGGGTTTGACCCTTTCTGCGTAATTTGCAATGTATGTTCTTCCGAAATTTAGGAAGCCTAGAATTGACTGTAAGTTTTTTAGTGTTCTAGGTGCTTGGAATACGGCACATTTCTCTAGGAAATTGTCAGCCAGGCTTTTGCCTTCGCTTGATAATTCATATCCTAAGAACAGGACTGTCAGATGGGCAATTCTGGATTTTTTAAAGTTGAATTTGTAACCCTCTGCTGCGAACCCAAGTATTATGGTGTTCACTCTTTTCAAGTGAGTCTCCAAGTCATCATCTGTTAAGTATATGTCATCGACATAAGATAATGCTTCATCATCATATAGTTGTAGTAATTCTGTACCTCTCGCTGAGAATACCCCCGGGCTGTTCTTGTACCCCTGGGCTAACCGACAGAATTGTTTTTGAGTGCCATTTATTGAGAATGCAGTTAAATATCTGCTCTCTGGTGCTATGTTTTGACAAAAGAATCCATTAGAGATGTCTAATGTTGTTTTGTATTTTTTGCGCACTATGTTATTCATTAGTGCAGCACTATGTGAGTTTTGCACTGCAAAAGTTTTGCAACATGTGTTAAGGTGTCGGTAATCCAAAACTAGACGGTATGAATTGTCTGGTTTGGAGACCGGAAACAAAGGGTTGTTCATTTGTGAGGTGCAAGTTTCAATCACCCCCTGGTATTCTAGCTGATCTAGTATTTCATTTACCTGTTTTTTAGCTTCTTGCTTAATTGGGTACTGCCTTTGTGCAGTTGGTTGTGATTTTAACTGGATTTTGTGAGGAGGAGAGTCCTCATCCCATCCCACGTGATTTTTATATAAAGCAGGAGCTAGAGCCACTGCCCACTTTCTAGCAAGTGTGTATTTTTTATGAATTGGAATTTGATTTGAGAAGGCAGGCATAATTATTTCTTCGCCATGAGGGCACTCCCTGACAAACTCTGGTGGCCAGTCTTTTTCAGCTAGAAGGATATCATAGCCCTTGGAGAGATTATCCCAAAATAGTCCCCTTATTTTTCTAGTCTTATCTCCCTCTATACGTAATGTTATTTCGTATATTTTGTGAGGTTTGCTAACTCTGGTGTCTGCAGTTTCCACTTGAAGATATTCATTCGTGTCCACTGTCTCCAGATGATTCATAAGGACTTTGCGAGCTATGCTCACTTCTGCTGCGCTGTCTAGCATTGTCTGAGCCCATTCTCCGTTTTTCAGTTGTGTCCTCAGTATTCTCGGCATTGTTAACTACCTTGATACTGGCTACCTTCTTTTTTGGAAATTGTAATTTCTTTTTTAGCTGAGCAGGTTCCTTGTCTTTGGACTTGGCGTGCTCTTCTCTTTGTTCTGATCGTCTTCTTCTTTCCGATTTCTGCGAGGAAGTCTGAAAAGATTGAGAGGGACGTGTATCAATGTCTTGATATCTATCAGGTTTTTTAATATTATCCCTATTTCTAAGGTTATATCTTTTCCCAGAGGGGTCACTCTGAGGTGACCTGTGTCTTTGGTTCGGAGATTTTTCTCTTCGCCTAGGAGACCTTCCTCGGGACTGGAATTTCTTTTCTTTAGGATTGGATTGTTTGTTTCCATCCCAGTTCTTTTTTGGTGATGTAGAATTATTATTAAAAAATATTTTTTCAGGACTTTCAATTAGTTGCGGTTTTACTGGTATTCCACCTAAACTATCTCTAGTTCCTCATAGGATTTTTCTATGATTCTGGCAATTTCAGCTGGTTGGTCTGCTATATCTGTCTCTTTTAACCTCTGGCGGATCGCCACGTTTGCTGCTTCACCTTTTATGTTGGCTAATAATATAGCCGAGACCTGCTTGAAGTCTTTCAGTAATTTCATACCAAGAGTTAAAGCGGGTTCTGGACCATATTCATCTTGAATTTGTTTTAGCACATCTGGTAACACCGAAATGGATGGAACACCGTGCGTTTTTGTGTAGATGGAAGCAAAGACTGTACCCCAAGTGCCACAGTCCTCAATGTGTGGTGCGATTCCCATTGGAAGACAGATAGTCAGAATCCTGTGCTTTTCTAGCGGGGTAGTGTCTGGAAACACCGCCTCTATTTGGGTGATTTTCTGCGCTAGCCAGAATGGTATTTGTTCCCGTTTAGCCGGTACTTTACCTAGGCAGGACTGGATGTTCTGTGGTGTAATTTTATTTGTGTTCCCCTGGTGAGGGGTCAGCTGTGGGAGTTTAATCGCTGGCTGAATTGTTGAAGTCCGCATCACATACTGGACTAATTGTCTATGTATTTTTATTAATTGTTTTAGCTGTGTTAATAGGTTAGCTGCAGACATCCCGTCGATGTCTGGATGTGGTGTGTATCCGGCTAGGACCGGCCACGTTGCTCCTGGTCTACCTAAAGGACCGAGCCTGGTGATGTGATTATTATGTTTTAGGGCGCCATCAAATAAGAGCAAATGCTCTTGAAATTTGAGTGGTACTTCCACCTCCTCGAAAGGAGTGTACGTTTCAGGAGGTTCCTCTATTTTGTAATAGTGGAAGTACTTTATTACAGGATTTGCTGCTGGAAAATTTATCCATGAATAGTATACCTCTGTCTGCCGATATTCGTGTGCCTCAATTACGAATATGACTGTACCACCTCTAGGTGTCAGTCCATTTTCTATAAGTTTTATGGTTATAGATTTCCTTTTGATGACCGGAATGAGTATTATATTCGGGTCTGCTTCCTGCATGGTAGCATCAGCTGCTGCGAGTTCAGTTGCTAATCTAACTGCCTCTCTTTCTTCATCACTGTCTACCATTTTACCGACAGGATGGTTATTCTGTTTGTTTGCAGATCAGGTTTCTTATGAAAACAAAGATTAGATGCACAATATTTTGGAACAGTGTATCCTTCAACGTTGACTTATACCAAGAACCATACATAGGAGTTCCCTCCTGCGAGGTCTGGCGGATATAACCTTTCACCCACTCCAGACGTCTTTGGAGTATTATGGGAAAAGGGGTCTGAGTGAGAAAGCACGACTGAGTTACTCTAAATGTCTTACGTTAGTTTTATCGCCCTTTCCAAACGCGTTGGGCGCCATGTAGTGTAGTTCCTATCATCCCAATAGGCTCTGCGCATTGGAATAATACCTACAGCAGTAAAGGCCTAGACCAGACGTTAACTAGGTCTACTACTGTCGATACTAGACTTAAAGTTTTGGGTTTGCCAGCTAGCTCAGAGTTCACTAGAAACTTTCTCGAATGTTCAGGAAGGACTTAACTTCCCTGATTAGACAAGAAGGGATTTAGTTTCTGACAACCATAGAACATGACAACTTTGCTCTCCCCTAATCAAGAGTATATCTCGAGAGTCGTGTGAACAAAAGGCAATTTATTTTACTCAGTCAGTACGTGCATTCTTAGTCTCATCAGATTGTAGAGAAAAGGAAGAGACGGGCGTGTTCAATAAAAAGGTGTTATTTATTGATCAGTCTCTTTTCTCATACAAGAGAAATGGATCGATATTATTGCAATACTTATAGCTAAGTAAAGTGCATACATTAAAAGCAATAGTATAAAATAATACTGTAAAAACATTGATATGGTTTCTAAGCCATAAGATGTTTTAAAATGAATAAAATATATTACATACACATATACATTTGACTAAACGTACTCAACTGGTGTTTCTAAATACGCCTACCCCGTGTACCTGACCTAAGCCTAATACGTGGACGGGAATAGAAAGTTACAGTTTAAGTTAAGTTTGTTTTTGCCAAGTGAATAACTAAAGAATTCTCTGTGAGGGGTTATTCAGTTCTGTACCTGGAATCTAGGTTGAATGAGGGATGGTATCTCTCGTCTCTGGTCTCGATATTCCAGGCTGCCTGCGAGGGCTACCCAGAAACGCCGGTGCTGGATTTCTCGGCAGGAGAAAGCAGCTTCTCTCAGCGCGTCAGGAAGGCGGGGCTGCGCCAGCGGGGTCTGCTCTGCTCTGGGCTTCGGCAAGTATGGCTGCTCCGTCTCGTCACCACCGCGTGTGTTTGCATAGGGCAATATCGGTAATATTTATACCTTTAAGGTGCCGAGATTGACGTAAGGATGGACATAGATACGTCAATAAGGATGTCATACGACTTGCTCGTTAGCACATTCTTTTGCTGAAGTTCTCGGTGAAATCAAAACAATGGCCGCAGGGTTTTGCCCAGGTTGTCATAGGTTTGATTTGTTATGAGAACTCCGTATGCCTTATCAGGGGCTGGAGGAATATCGCTTGTCTAATTAGATCGCAAGCGTTATGACCTAATCAGATAACACGTTCCTGTGCCGTAGTGTGACTGCGTCAGATAACGGTATCTGCATCATGGGGGTTTTCTGCCTCATGGGCTGACTGTTAGTTAACTTGTTGGTTTGTTTAACCAGAATAGGGTCAGGAATAGGGGGATCGATTCAGAACCTATAGGAATACATCACACCCACTCCACGCTAACTATGGTCATATTTACTAATCTATGCATAGTAAAACATAGTACAACATACTATAGAGTATTGTGTATACCTTACCACCCCAAAATACATAAATGCATTTTGAAATTTTCAAATATACGGAAAAGTTGCAATCCTATGTATTGTATGCACTCAAGCTGTATAATAATGCTAAGGTAATCACGCATTTGTATACATTATTGCTATTGGTATATGAGAATTTACACATGAAATGGCTCTTAATACAGAAAAAAGTTCGAGACCATTCCATCACAGAATAAAATATTTATGAACATACCAGCGGGCAGCTAATGTCTATAAGCTATCTAAAATTTAGAAACCTTAGTTCTTTAAGAATAGTTCTTACTTTAAGCAGAAGATAGTGTCCCGAAAAATATGAAAAAATATTTTGGGGCTGCTGAAAAATTGCTGTACGTGAACTGGAGGAAAAATTGTTCATGTGACTTTATTTTTAAAGTTGAAGGCCGAATTCAGGGAACGCCGTGTGCGAGCTTGTTCAAAAGTCTCTATTTCTGCTCTGGTGAGAACATCATATCATTTAGGCTTTCGAAAAAACTGTCATCAGCTTCCTGGGAAAGTTCCACTAACTCGGAAATAGGTGTAATCATGCATTCATGCGCATGATTGTTTCCATTGACATTCTGATTTGCATTGCTGACAGAAGGTCGTACCTGATCGATGCTGCTTTCATCTTGAACTTCACTACCCATCAATCGTAGTGGTGAAGCTTCCACGAATGCCGTCATCAGGATTGGTAGCCTTTGAGGGCAGCACAAAGCATGAACCTTGATCGGGCTCAACAATGTTTCTGCATCCATTGGCGCATCCGATTGTAGCGTCAGACAGGTGTCTAACACGCATTCTTCTCCGCATAGCAGACACCTTAATACAGGTAAAACACATCTTTGCCACATTGGTCGAAATTATAGAAACCAAGTCATGTTCAGGTCTCTAAGCCGGGAGAGTCCCAGGATTTTTGATATCCGGTCCCGGTATCCAATGGCTAGGATTGTTTCTTCCCTTGTCGCAAGAGTTTTGTCTGTGACATGGGTTGCCATACCGAAAAATAAGGACCAAGAATAGGATTCCTGCAATGTCCCAAGATCAGGGGAAGTCCGCCAAAAATCGAATGGACGAAATCTGGAAAAATACCCAGTATGGCTTTGAATGGTGTTAATGCCATCGAAAATACTGTCTTAAATACCTTTGAGACCCCATTGGTATCAGAAATATTTAAGATTTCGTTTAGTATTTCTGCGAAATGTATGGGGGAATTAGTTGATAACAATGAATGTATCTCTGCAGTCGTCCTTGCGACTTGTAGATCATACGTTTCTTTTGATGACGTGAGCCTTGTAGGCGTCTGAAGAAGCACTGTTTTCATTCTGCTTAAAGTATCTATTCGAATAGAAGTAATTTTCAAATTGGGCCATGCCCTTGCCTCCCTGTCTGGAAAGGAGCTGGGGAACAATGAGCGTCCACAGCACTTGACCTTCGCAGTCGTAGTGACTAGATAAGGAGTCCCGGGCATAAGACAACAACATCTGCGGTCTACAATTAGAATGTAACTCCCATTATAGAGTCTTTGAAAGAATGGTTCTATTTCTGTTGCAGGTGCGCCTTGCTGGTGACATGAAAGGTTGTATGAATTCCCTTCACAGGCTCCATGCAAACTAATTCCGTTACACAGAAGCGTGCCGCTTAGTGACATCGCACAATTATTGCCACTAAGAAACACTTTCTGTCCTTTATTACTGACACATGCATGTGAATAGGGCAGGTTCCATGATGTTTTAATGTACCCCTTTCCCAATTTCTCGTACATGCCAGCCTGTATATATTTTTGGCAGTATTGAAACCTGAAGGTTGAGATTGGAATATTTATTATCCCATGTATTATCCATTCACTGACAGGTCGTTCTGACATTGTCACTGGTAATCTTTCGAGTTTTTCAATGCTCAAGATTGTATAATCAGCACCCTTTTGTGCCATACTGATTTGTCTATCAGTAAGGTTAAAGATTTGGAATAGTGACGTTGTGTTGATTAAACGCCAAGGCACATAGCCTGAACGCAGATTTTGTAACGTCCAGCCAAGCTGTACAATAGAGCGCAATTGGGACTGACCGTGTTGTAATAACAGTAAGTCTTGCGTCAATATGTCGATTGCTGAAGACACAATGCTGTCCAAAGAAAAAATTCTGGAGGACAGAGTCATTAACCCATTGTCCACTACAGAAAGTGATTTTTCCAAATTAATACGGTCAATTTCCCGTATTCTCTCTGCTGTTTCAATTTGAGTAACCTTCCAGGCCTCATTGTATGCTGCATATACAGAGGCTGCTATGAAACGTTTTTGACGCTGTTTGCGCGGTCCCATAATGAAATCACGCAAGTCAGCACCATCAGTAAGTAAAGTTAGGTGTTGTTTAATTTCTGCCAGTGTGGAATTTTGTAGCCATTGAAGGCATAATTTGCCCACACTGTAGGTGGTTATTAACCCTGGGTGATGTCTTTGGGGATATCTAGGGTCTGGCCTGGTCATTTTGAACCCCTGTGTTTTGTTCAGGAATCTATCTTGACAGTTATTTGTATCTGTGGGCCAGAGCAACCACTGTTTCCAATCAGGATGTGTTCTGTTTTGGTTTAATACATAATTTACGTCTATCTCTTCATCTGTAGAGCTATTGCTGAACATTGTTGGCTTTGGAATAGACGGTTTATTTAAGTCTTTGATTTTGGCTAGGCCAAGACAGGTGGTTTGTTGAACAGTGTCATTTAAAAATATCATTTGTTCTGGGATCATGCAGGCTCTAAACATAGATTCTATGCCCTGCACTTGCCATTCTTTTGTACCCCAAACACTTTTCAATTCAACATTCTTGTCCCAATAATCAAAACCAAAAGTATTCATTTTGTCAAAGAATGAGTCTGAATATATCAATTTTGTGTTGGTTATCATGGTCTTTGTCCCTGTCTTGTTTGACAATTTAAAATATAATGCTTCAGCATTACTTGTGTTAAAACCTGAAAAGTATGAATATTTGTCATAGAAGGTCCTTGAGCTTCCTTTTGGAGGGGTTGCACAATGTTCCCATTGATTATAATTTAAAACATTTCTAGGTTGTGCAGATCTATGTAAAAAATGGTTACCATAGTGATTATAACAGTACATACTATCATAATTTGTAGAACCCTGCAAATAATCATGTTTGGTAAATTTAGCAGACATTACTAAGTCAGACATCATATTATTAATGCTTTCGAAGTCCCAATCATCAGCAAATGAGCTTGGTTTTGCAAAGTCACTCAATGAGATCTTAATTTGTTGTGGATATTTCAGGATTTCGACCGGACCATAAATTTCATAGTCAGTGTTGTCCCAGGCTACCCCACCAGGTATCGGATTGGCTGTGAAGTTGACTGAAGAAAGTTCTCTTTTCTCGATGTGTGAAGATGTGTGTGGTTTGAGGATCAAGTTGATTTTCTGACTTGCTGTGTCCATTTTTGCATAATTTCCCTCAATGAAGCGTCCCAAAGTTAGTATCATGATGAGCCAAAGTATGAGGATAAATGCACCAAAACCCACCCAAAATTCAATCCATGGAGAAATCAGATATGTTTCTTTCAGTTGTTTCAAAAGTTCTTTAGCTTTATCTTTAAAGGTTTTTGATGATGGCTGTGTCTTTGATTCACTGAAGCCTTCAGAGGAATCATCGAAGTTTATGAAGTAGCCGGATGCAGTTCTGTCAATTGTTCCAATTGGTTCAGGATTTCTGTTTCTTGCATTTTCACTTGGTACTTCATTATAGATTGGTGTGTCTCTGCTAAATGTTTTTATTTGGGTTTTCAGAGGTCTGAGTTCTATTGCATTGTTGCATAGTCCTTGTTGTTCTTCTGTAGGCGTTTCGAATGTGATGAGCCTCTTCGTTAGGACCTCTGTACTGGTAGCAAACCTTGGTGTTCTGCTACTTATTGGGAGTCCACTTGGCCTACTGTTTGTTATCGGCCACATGTTGTGGTTTTACCAGGTCGATGGATACAACTCGGTTCTCCTTTTTTCCAGCAAGTGGCGGTAGTACAACTGATCTTGTCCCGTTGACAGACAAGACAGGAACTGCTTTTCTGTAAGAAGGCCCAAATTCCTTCTTTACCGCGATCTTTTCCCTGACTAGATCCCCGACTTTTGGAATCCAGACAGGTCTTGCTGGGACAGGTGGTGGTTCTTCAGTGGTTGTTGGCTGTTGTTTCAATTTTATGTTGCTCAGGTCTTTTCTTGTTTTGTTTAAGTCCTGCAAAATAGCCAAACGGTCTTTGATATCAAAGCTTTTTTCCTTCACCACTGAAGTCTGACTATCAATGTCAGAGATCAACATCCTAGTTCCAAATAATAATTCGTACGCACTGAATCCCTTCAGAGAATTTCTTGGCAAGTTATTTAGACTACGTTGGACACTTATTAGATGTTTGACCCACCCAGCTCCCGAACCTAATATCTTTTCCGTTATAGATTGCTTTATGCCTTGGTTTTTTCTTTACACCATCCCGTACCCTCAGGAAGGAAGTGAGAAGATTCCCGCTGGGCTATGCTCATTTGGTCATGTTTCCCCTCAGGCTGGAGGGCTAGAGTGAAAACAATGGTCAAACGTAGCATGCTCTTAGCGTATATGCCATTTAGACTCGCAAATCTTTGTATAACAGTCCAGACGTCAGCCGAGTGCTGGTGATCTACATTATAAGTGTAAACTAGCCTGTATATGTTAATCGCAAGCCTTCCTTTATACTCATGATTTTTTCTTGAGTAAAACGACGAGGTATTAAACTGTTTCTCTCCCCACTGCGAACTCTGTTGAAGTTTGGGCAGTTTTTTACAAACATGGTGTGACGCAGGCTCATGCCTGGCCACCAGTACCGTGATTGTAATTCTTCCAGAGAATCTTTTAGTTTTAGGTGTCTGAGACCCTCGCCCATATGTGCGTCTGCGATTAACAAGTTTCTCCTGTCCATGTTTGGAATCACTCTATCCCCCACTCCAGGGATTCGAGCAAAAGGGACGGAGTTTGCATCGATTATGTATGTATAATTGAGTGGATAGTTGATCGGTAACGCTGAGCAGTCGCCTTTTGATGACGTTTTCACCGCCAGTACTGTTTCACCGTCAATGTATTTTAATGTACACTTTTTTCGAACTACGGGAGCCGATTTAGTGGCTGCCGCTGTGGCTGTCTCAGCCAATGAATTCCCTGCAACGTGAACGCCATCACGCTGATGACTCAGTGAGTGTGTCACGTGAGTCTTTGGTAGCTCTTTTTGTAAAAGAGCTATTTGTTCCCAAAGCATTTTCTGCTTTATTGTTGCATCTGTGTCATCTTTGTAACCGTTTTGAATCCATGTCTGCAAATCCTTGTTATATGATTTGACGCAGTAATAGGAATCTGACACTATCCGCATTATCTAGCGCCATTTTCAATGCCATTATTTCAGTCTGTTGTTCTGAATTAGTTTCTACTGAGTGTGTTTTTGTTAATAGAGGTTTTAGTTTACCTCCGCGCCACACTTCTTTTGTAATCCCACATGTGGGGTTGTATGCCTGTTCTCCCCAAACGGGGGGTTGAGCATGTCCGTCTGTATAAATTACACAGGCGTAATGTCGTAAAGGCAGAATGTCGATTGGCAGAGGGAATGTTCTTTCATATTCTAGATTTTTTAATTCTTCTAGTTCTGGATCAAAGTAATAGTATACTTTGTCCGTTGTGATTGAATTCACCCATTGTATCCATTCCGGATTCAATGTTGTTGTTGGTAAATTACACGGTGTTGTTAGTGCCTCAAAGGCTGATTCTGCTGTTCTGACTGTGATATGTCTACCGTCAGCTTGATCTTTTTCTCTAGCTATTGCGGTTTGAACTGCATAAACAATTTTTTCTTTGTTGCTGAAATTCTGTTCAGCTTCTGTGTACAAGTGTGATTTGAATGCAATTGGTACCTTTTCTCCCTCATTAGAGGTCAGGTATGTGAATCCGCATCTCCCTGGGATGACTCGAATCACAAGATTGCGTGTGTTATCACGTGTTTCTAATTTTGTTTTAATTAGCATGTCTGTTTGTAGGGATCTCGAAATTTCTGTGTGTATTTGAGTCCAATTGGATCTTTTAAAATCGGGTTTTATCAGATCATAAAGGGGTTTGACCCTTTCTGCGTAATTTGCAATGTATGTTCTTCCGAAATTTAGGAAGCCTAGAATTGACTGTAAGTTTTTTAGTGTTCTAGGTGCTTGGAGTACGGCACATTTCTCTAGGAAATTGTCAGCCAGGCTTTTGCCTTCGCTTGATAATTCATATCCTAAGAACAGGACTGTCAGATGGGCAATTCTGGATTTTTTAAAGTTGAATTTGTAACCCTCTGCTGCGAACCCAAGTATTATGGTGTTCACTCTTTTCAAGTGAGTCTCCAAGTCATCATCTGTTAAGTATATGTCATCGACATAAGATAATGCTTCATCATCATATAGTTGTAGTAATTCTGTTACTCTCGCTGAGAATACCCCCGGGCTGTTCTTGTACCCCTGGGCTAACCGACAGAATTGTTTTTGAGTGCCATTTATTGAGAATGCAGTTAAATATCTGCTCTCTGGTGCTATGTTTTGACAAAAGAATCCATTAGAGATGTCTAATGTTGTTTTGTATTTTTTGCGCACTATGTTATTCATTAGTGCAGCACTATGTGAGTTTTGCACTGCAAAAGTTTTGCAACATGTGTTAAGGTGTCGGTAATCCAAAACTAGACGGTATGAATTGTCTGGTTTGGAGACCGGAAACAAAGGGTTGTTCATTTGTGAGGTGCAAGTTTCAATCACCCCCTGGTATTCTAGCTGATCTAGTATTTCATTTACCTGTTTTTTAGCTTCTTGCTTAATTGGGTACTGCCTTTGTGCAGTTGGTTGTGATTTTAACTGGATTTTGTGAGGAGGAGAGTCCTCATCCCATCCCACGTGATTTTTATATAAAGCAGGAGCTAGAGCCACTGCCCACTTTCTAGCAAGTGTGTATTTTTTATGAATTGGAATTTGATTTGAGAAGGCAGGCATAATTATTTCTTCGTCATGAGGGCACTCCCTGACAAACTCTGGTGGCCAGTCTTTTTCAGCTAGAAGGATATCATAGCCCTTGGAGAGATTATCCCAAAATAGTCCCCTTATTTTTCTAGTCTTATCTCCCTCTATACGTAATGTTATTTCGTATATTTTGTGAGGTTTGCTAACTCTGGTGTCTGCAGTTTCCACTTGAAGATATTCATTTGTGTCCACTGTCTCCAGATGATTCATAAGGACTTTGCGAGCTATGCTCACTTCTGCTGCGCTGTCTAGCATTGTCTGAGCCCATTCTCCGTTTTTCAGTTGTGTCCTCAGTATTCTCGGCATTGTTAACTACCTTGATACTGGCTACCTTCTTTTTTGGAAATTGTAATTTCTTTTTTAGCTGAGCAGGTTCCTTGTCTTTGGACTTGGCGTGCTCTTCTCTTTGTTCTGATCGTCTTCTTCTTTCCGATTTCTGCGAGGAAGTCTGAAAAGATTGAGAGGGACGTGTATCAATGTCTTGATATCTATCAGGTTTTTTAATATTATCACTATTTCTAAGGTTATATCTTTTCCCAGAGGGGTCACTCTGAGGTGACCTGTGTCTTTGGTTCGGAGATTTTTCTCTTCGCCTAGGAGACCTTCCTCGGGACTGGAATTTCTTTTCTTTAGGATTGGATTGTTTGTTTCCATCCCAGTTCTTTTTTGGTGATGTATAATTATTATTAAAAAATATTTTTTCAGGACTTTCAATTAGTTGCGGTTTTACTGGTATTCCACCTAAACTATCTCTAGTTCCTCATAGGATTTTTCTATGATTCTGGCAATTTCAGCTGGTTGGTCTGCTATATCTGTCTCTTTTAACCTCTGGCGGATCGCCACGTTTGCTGCTTCACCTTTTATGTTGGCTAATAATATAGCCGAGACCTGCTTGAAGTCTTTCAGTAATTTCATACCAAGAGTTAAAGCGGGTTCTGGACCATATTCATCTTGAATTTGTTTTAGCACATCTGGTATTACCGAAATGGATGGAACACCGTGCGTTTTTGTGTAGATGGAAGCAAAGACTGTACCCCAAGTGCCACAGTCCTCAATGTGTGGTGCGATTCCCATTGGAAGACAGATAGTCAGAATCCTGTGCTTTTCTAGCGGGGTAGTGTCTGGAAACACCGCCTCTATTTGGGTGATTTTCTGCGCTAGCCAGAATGGTATTTGTTCCCGTTTAGCCGGTACTTTACCTAGGCAGGACTGGATGTTCTGTGGTGTAATTTTATTTGTGTTCCCCTGGTGAGGGGTCAGCTGTGGGAGTTTAATCGCTGGCTGAATTGTTGAAGTCCGCATCACATACTGGACTAATTGTCTATGTATTTTTATTAATTGTTTTAGCTGTGTTAATAGGTTAGCTGCAGACATCCCGTCGATGTCTGGATGTGGTGTGTATCCGGCTAGGACCGGCCACGTTGCTCCTGGTCTACCTAAAGGACCGAGCCTGGTGATGTGATTATTATGTTTTAGGGCGCCATCAAATAAGAGCAAATGCTCTTGAAATTTGAGTGGTACTTCCACCTCCTCGAAAGGAGTGTACGTTTCAGGAGGTTCCTCTATTTTGTAATAGTGGAAGTACTTTGTTACAGGATTTGCTGCTGGAAAATTTATCCATGAATAGTATACCTCTGTCTGCCGATATTCGTGTGCCTCAATTACGAATATGACTGTACCACCTCTAGGTGTCAGTCCATTTTCTATAAGTTTTATGGTTATAGATTTCCTTTTGATGACCGGAATGAGTATTATATTCGGGTCTGCTTCCTGCATGGTAGCATCAGCTGCTGCGAGTTCAGTTGATAATCTAACTGCCTCTCTTTCTTCATCACTGTCTACCATTTTACCGACAGGATGGTTATTCTGTTTGTTTGCAGATCAGGTTTCTTATGGAAACAAAGATTAGATGCACAATATTTTGGAACAGTGTATCCTTCAACGTTGACTTATACCAAGAACCATACATAGGAGTTCCCTCCTGCGAGGTCTGCGGATATAACCTTTCACCCACTCCAGACGTCTTTGGAGTATTATGGGAAAAGGGGTCTGAGTGAGAAAGCACGACTGAGTTACTCTAAATGTCTTACGTTAGTTTTATCGCACTTTCCAAACGCGTTGGGCGCCATGTAGTGTAGTTCCTATCATCCCAATAGGCTCTGCGCATTGGAATAATACCTACAGCAGTAAAGGCCTAGACCAGACGTTAACTAGGTCTACTACTGTCGATACTAGACTTAAAGTTTTGGGTTTGCCAGCTAGCTCAGAGTTCACTAGAAACTTTCTCGAATGTTCAGGAAGGACTTAACTTCCCTGATTAGACAAGAAGGGATTTAGTTTCTGACAACCATAGAACATGACAACTTTGCTCTCCCCTAATCAAGAGTATATCTCGAGAGTCGTGTGAACAAAAGGCAATTTATTTTACTCAGTCAGTACGCGCATTCTTAGTCTCATCAGATTGTAGAGAAAAGGAAGAGACGGGCGTGTTCAATAAAAAGGTGTTATTTATTGATCAGTCTCTTTTCTCATACAAGAGAAATGGATCGATATTATTGCAATACTTATAGCTAAGTAAAGTGCATACATTAAAAGCAATAGTATAAAATAATACTGTAAAAACATTGATATGGTTTCTAAGCCATAAGATGTTTTAAAATGAATAAAATATATTACATACACATATACATTTGACTAAACGTACTCAACTGGTGTTTCTAAATACGCCTACCCCGTGTACCTGACCTAAGCCTAATACGTGGGCGGGAATAGAAAGTTACAGTTTAAGTTAAGTTTGTTTTTGCCAAGTGAATAACTAAAGAATTCTCTGTGAGGGGTTATTCAGTTCTGTACCTGGAATCTAGGTTGAATGAGGGATGGTATCTTTCGTCTCTGGTCTCAATATTCCAGGCTGCCTGCGAGGGCTACCCAGAAACGCCGGTGCTGGATTTCTCGGCAGGAGAAAGCAGCTTCTCTCAGCGCGTCAGGAAGGCGGGGCTGCGCCAGCGGGGTCTGCTCTGCTCTGGGCTTCGGCAAGTATGGCTGCTCCGTCTCGTCACCACCGCGTGTGTTTGCATAGGGCAATATCGGTAATATTTATACCTTTAAGGTGCCGAGATTGACGTAAGGATGGACATAGATACGTCAATAAGGATGTCATACGACTTGCTCGTTAGCACATTCTTTTGCTGGAGTTCTCGGTGAAATCAAAACAATGGCCGCAGGGTTTTGCCCAGGTTGTCATAGGTTTGATTTGTTATGAGAACTCCGTATGCCTTATCAGGGGCTGGAGGAATATCGCTTGTCTAATTAGATCGCAAGCGTTATGACCTAATCAGATAACACGTTCCTGTGTCGTAGTGTGACTGCGTCAGATAACGGTATCTGCATCATGGGGGTTTTCTGCCTCATGGGCTGACTGTTAGTTAACTTGTTGGTTTGTTTAACCAGAATAGGGTCAGGAATAGGGTGATCGATTCAGAACCTATAGGAATACATCACAATATACTGCCTAAAGTCCATAAGAATCCTACTCAACCGCCCGGACGTCCAATTGTGTCCGGTTGTGAGTCTCTATCAGAACCTATATCCAAGTATGTGGACTGCTTTCTCAAATAGTTTCTACCAGGAGTTAAATCGTATCTGCAAGACACAACTGATTTCATTAACAAAATCCAGGAGGTTCAATTTACACAAGGCCACGATCTATTAGTGACATTAGGGGGTCGATTCCGATCCGGTAAAAAGCGCTCCGATTCTATGTACGGAGCGTTTTTCCCCGAACGATTCGTACTCGTTAACGTCCCCGTACGAATCAGCAAGTACGATCCCAACCAAAAGCGTCACTCCGTATGACTTGAAAAACACTCCGTACAAATCGAAAGTCCATACGATTTGCAGTCGGGTGACGCTCCACGCTACGTCCAAACGTAAATAGACCGCGTCATCCGTACCAGGAAGTACGATCCATGTTGAAGACACTCCCTACGGCTCTTTTGCTACAGGAGTTCAAAACTGCCGTAAAACCAGAGTCCGCCACGAACCGCACCCCGGTATGCGACAAACAAGACATGAACGCCATCGTCCGTGTGATCCCAGTCCTGTACGCCCACCACCTCGTACAGAGAAACCGATGACGGTGCAGACGGTGAGTACAACGAACCCCAACAACTGAAGTATACCTGTACGTGGCGCCACACGCGCACATTACCATTGCACGCCTGTAATGTCTGGGTACTTTGCGCCACACGCTACCGCATATCACTGTTGTAATAGTGGAGCACCTACTTCATCGACCTCGGGGTACGGTACGCCACAGCAAATCAGCATTGTAATAGTGAAACGTACCGCACCTATGTCATCGACCTCGGGGTACGGTACGCTACCGCATATCACCAGTGCAATAGTGAGACGTGCCGCACCTACATCATCGACCTCGGGGGACGGTACGCCACCGCATATCACCAGTGCAATAGTGAGACATGCCGCACCTACGTCATCGACCTCGGGGTACGGTACGCTACCGCATATCACCAGTGTAATAGTGAGATGTGCCGAACCTACGTCATCGACCTCGGGGTACGGTACGCCACCGTAAATCACCAATGTAATAGTGAGACGTGCCGCACCTAAGTCATCGACCTCGGGGTATGGTACGCTACCGCATATCACCAGTGTAATACTGAGACGTGCCGCACCTATGTCATCGACCTTGGGGTACGGTACGCTACCACATATCACCAGTGTAATAGTGAGACGTGCCGCACCTACGTCATCGACCTCGGGGTACGGTACGCCACCGCATATCACCAGTGCAATAGTGAGACGTATGGGACATACGTCAGTAATGTATGTGTATGTTGCGTCACATCCAAGTGATGTGTGTGAAACACACCCAGCAGTGCCCAGCATCAGAGTGTGTGTGTGTATAAGACCTCCAGTAGTGCCCACCAGCATAGGGTGTGTGTGGCTAAGACCCCCAGCAGTGCCCCCCAGCATAGGGTGTGTGTGGCTAAGACCCCAGCAGTGCCCAGCAGTGCCCACCAGCATAGGGTGTGTGTGGTTAAGACCCCCATCAGTGTCCAGCAGTGCCCACCAGCATAGGGTGTGTGTGGCTAAGACCCCCTGCAGTGCCCACCAGCATAGGGTGCGTGTGGCTAAGACCCCCAGCAGTGCCCAGCAGTGCCCAGCATCAGAGTGTGCGTGTGGCAAAGATCCACAGCAGTGCCCACCAGCATAGGGTGTGTGTGGCTTGGTTAAGACCCCCAGCAGTGCCCAGCATCAGAGTGTGCGTGTGGCTAAGACCCCCAGCAGTGCCCACCAGCATAGGGTGTGTGTGGCTAAGACCCCCAGCAGTGCCCAGCAGTGCCCAGCATCAGAGTGTGCATGTGGCTAAGACCCCCAGCAGTGCCCACCAGCATATGGTGTGTGTGGCTAAGACCCCCAGCAGTGCCCAGCAATGCCCACCAGCATAGGGTGTGTGTGGCTAAGACCCCCAGCAGTGCCCACCAGCATAGGGTGCGTGTGGCTAAGACCCCCAGCAGGGCCCAGCAGTGCCCAGCATCAGAGTGTGTGTGTGGCTAAGACCCCCAGCAGTGCCCAGCAGTGAAAGCAGAAACATAACATGGTTAACCTCATTACCATCAGGAAATAGACACATGTAACAATACCCAAATGTGAACATCACACCAGCTCCCAGGCACACAGCAGTCAAAGCCATTATCAGAAAACCAAAAGTACTGAACCAAAAAGCAAAAGCTTTATTCAGCCGCATCCAAATATAAAACGTAAATATGAGTCCATGCTCATAGAAGGCCAATGGCCAGTCCAAATAAAGTTGAAAAAAGGTTGTGGCCTCCTGAATGTTGTCACACCCACACTTGCCTGCACATAGAGGTCAACTGTCTGTGGAAACAGTGGGGGCATCATCTGGGGAATCCTCCGGCACCGCAGGGACAGGAGAGGGAAGGACAGGTGTAGTGGGTGCAGGTGGTGTGGATCCCTCCACACTGACCGGAGCCTCACCGAATGTGGCTACATATACTTGGCTGCACACTTCAGCCAGTTCAGAAAAACTACCACCTGAACCCGGGGGCACATTGGGGGTGGAGGTAGAGGGCTGTGAGTCTGTTGTTGTGGGTCTGTGGGTGCGTGTGTGACGTGTGTCCCCTCTCCCTGTGGGTATGCCTACATCCCCTTGAGATTGGGTGCGTGGAGATTTGCGCTTTGTCTGCCGTGTGGGTGTGCTGGGTGTGCCTGTTGTTGTGTCTGACCTGTGGCGTCTGCGTGTACGTTGGGTAGGTATGGTAGAGGCGGAGATGGATGGGTCTGAAGGGGGGGGCAGATGCTGCTGGGTGGACAGTGCTGCCGTCAGTGATGACTCTATGGCAGCCACACTCAGACGTAGATCAGAAATGGCAGATGACATGCCCTCCATGAACGACAACAACTGTGTCATTATTCGTGTATGTCCATGGAAGACAGTCAACATGGATGTCTGACCTACTAGAATCTGCCGGAGTAGGTCCACAGACTCAGCACTGAGGGCAGCAGTGGGGACAGGGGCAGGGGCTGCGGTGCCGGGAACAAAGGAGACACGGGGGCTAGCACGGACCCTAGTGAACAACTGGGAGGGTGGAGATGGTACTGGAGGAGGAGGGGACAGCCAAAGATGAAGAAGATGGCATAGCTGCATATACCCCCTCCTCCTGAGAGTCTGATTCCGAGCCGTCCGCATGGTAGGATGTGTCGTGCTCATGAGGTCCGGCCGTCTGACTCTCCTCACCCTCCGTGCCACTGCCTCCCTCTGACTCCTCAAAGCAGGTGGCACTGTCGCTGGGTCCCTCTGCCTGGTCCGTGCCTGTGTCTCCTCCAGATTGTGGTGATGATGCTGTTGGCAAGGAGAAGAAGAAAAACATATCAGTCACCTGTACACATCAGACATATCAGCTACAAATCATTTGGGCACATTTCTAAACATGGCATGCATCATGAGTCACATGCCACTGAACTCTGCACAATGCTACACCTAGTCTTGGGCAATTGTAAGAGACACAACCCTCAATGTATAGTAGGATACAAGTAACAGGCAAGGCAAAAACTTGTATGAGAGACACAATGATGAGCCACTGCCTGACAACAGGATAGCTGATGATGAATCACAGTTCATTTGCCCACCCTGCCACCTAAATCCAGACCTGGTCATGTTTGATTCGCTTTGACCCTATGCCACATGGGAAAAGTCCTGCCCGAACTGCCATGTGATGCCATCCTGGGACCTGAACCAAGTGTTCCATCACCTCACACTGGCATCACAGATGTCTACACCCAAACTCACATTGTGTGGCTGACCATCAATATTATTTACAAACAACATGCAACATATTTTGAGAATATGCACACACGCACTGCCCAGTGTGAGTATGCACAAGCCAAAATTAGTGCACATGTACAGCGTGCACCTGTAGCTAACACATGACATTTAGAAAGTGTACCATGGACAAAGGCCACTGAGGCTGACTCTTGCAGAAAACACATGTTGAGACTCAAGATCAGTGCCAAAATATGAAGAAGGGAAGACACAGTGCACATGTGGTGCTACATGTAAGGTACCAACAGGTGTCACAGACCGCCCTCCAACATGATGAAGTGCAAAGGAATGTGCATACTAAGACATTGCACCAGAGGAGTACATGTGAAAAACAATCAATAGCCAAAGCGCTGGTCAAATGTGGAGTAGGGCAAGGCATGTAAAGAAGCATCTGCTGAAACTGGGCCATTCTTATGCCAATGCATAACGTGCCTGTCTGACCACACCACTCCAACTGTGGGAGTGTTACCATGCCTCTGAGCACTGCAGGTAGCATGTGACACACATGACAACAAACAGACATGTACCTACCCCCTTCTTGCTGCTGTCCCTCCTGCAACTGCCTATGGAGGTCTGGGAATATCACTTCCAGGACCCGGAGCATGTGGGGGGTGAGGTGGCGGGTGCCGCCATGCCGCGTGGAGCTTCTAGCTGGAGCTGTACCCTGGCGATGCGGCGGATCCAGCACCGGATGTCCTGCCACCTCTTCCTGATGTTACTGAGCCTCCTGCGAGGCCCCCCTCACTCCTGACAGCCCTGGTGATGTCCAGCCAGATGTCACCCTTCTCATAGGCAGATACCTGTCACGAATATAAAGTGAGACAACATCAGTACACCGGGTCCATGTCCCAAAGACACACACTTGCACCAAATAGACGATGACAACAGGTCATAGGATGCTGACCACACTTGCATCATTGTCCATGTGTATGTAGCCTGTGAGCAAACAACAATGCACTACACGCCATAGAAAGGCTACAGATGCCATAAGGGGTGCAAACCACTCTTTGAGCATGGCACACACTGAGCTATATATGCTACATCATGGTGCACTGCAGCACGTGACATGCTGTCACACACCCCACTACACCAAATAACCATCTTCAGACCATACATGCACCGCCTGGCACAGCTCATCTGCTTGTCATTGTCAACAGTGTATACAACATCACTTAGCACATGTCACACCTGCAAAAGATGTGACACAGGCCTCAAGCTAACTGTCCAAGTCATGCACACGGCGCAGCATACTTGTCTCATCACATGGGTATAGCTGTGGCATACGTCATGCACCAGTCTTGCAAAACATCACCAACACAATTTGCCAGGTGACAAAGATCTATCACACTCTTCAATGTACATCACTTCAAAGCATGCTTTTGTCCAACAGGCACACATGTCATGAACAAATCCATCTACAGTGAGTACATTCATCTGTCATTCGTGGGGGAACACTGCAAGAGCTCAGAAAAACATCCAAAATTAACATGCAAGGTGTGGCACAGCAGAAAGTGTGATTCACATTGCATTTAATGACACAGTTAGCACAATGCAGAGGAGCAGTAAACACTATTAAACCACATCATTGACTGCCTGTGAGAGACCACACTGTGCACACCGGCACTCACTCCAAACAACATAGCATCTCTTTACAATACATACACAATGGCTGTAGTGTCACACCCACAACAGGTGCACAGCCCAAGGTAGTGCACACATCACTCACCTGCTCATCTGGTCTCCCATACAGCTTGCTGTAGTTAGGCAGGAGGGCATCCAGCAGGGCCTTGCTCTCCCCCTCACTGAATGCAGGTACCCTCTCCATGCTCAGCTAATCAGGGTCCAGAGGATACAGAGATAGCAGCTGTGTTGTCCACTCCAATGTTGTGCAGGCAAGCGCCCTCCTACAGCCACATGCTGCCTTATATCTGTGCTGCATAGGGTCTGTGAGTCCAAGGAGTACTGTGTGATAGGCCAGAATAGGTTGCATCCTATGTATCATCTAATACCATGAGACATAAGGCCATGACACACATTTGCATGGTTTGAAAACTGAGCCTGAGCTCAACAACAACTTTTGCAACATTGTATAGTTTTGCCAAACTGAATTTTTAAGAACACCTGTAGAACACTCTCAAATCTCTGTTTCCTTGACAACCTGGATGCATTCTAACCATTCCACTGCTCCCCTAGATGTTCCCTATGTATTTTCCAGAATCCCCACACAAGTACGGTGCGATTGCCGTCGCAAATGTAACTCATTCAATGGTGAAACGAGCCGGACACACGCACGTTCACTTGGGGTATGCACTGCTCGCGTATGGCTACAATGCAATGGGGAAACGAGCCGTACACACGCACGTTCACTTGGGGTACGCATTGCTCGCGTATGGCTACAATACAATAGGGAAACGAGCCTTACACACGCACGTTCACTTGGGGTACGCATTGCTCGCCTATAGTTACAATGCAATAGGGAAACGAGCCGTACACACGCACGTTCACTTGGTGTATGCATTGCTCGCGTATGGCTACAATGCAATAGGGAAACGAGCCGTACACACGCACATTCACTTGGGGTACGCATTGCTCGCGTATAGCTACAATGCAATAGGGAAACGAGCCGTACACACGCACGTTTACTTGGGGTACGCATTGCTCGCGTATAGCTACAATGCAATAGGGAAATGAGCCGCACACATGCACGTTCACTTGGGGTACTGTGCATTTGACATGCTCAAATGAATGCATGTGTAGGCTGCGTACATAAGCTCATTCATGTCAACATTGGGAGAGTGATACCAGGAAATCACATGGCAGGGATGTAGGTGTAGGCACATGTTGAGGATGTGGATGTCTACATTTGCATGGCATCCTTACATCAGCAGGCACTATGTGTGGCAGACAGTGATATAGCACAGGGAATGTGATATTGTGGCACAGTGGATGTGGGAAGAGCGGTGCACATGTGTTCCACATACATTCAACACTTCTCACCTGAGTTACAAGTAGAACATATTGTGATGCACATCAACACTGGTATGGCACAACATTCAGTACAGTCATCTCTCACATGATGACAGCAAGATGCCCACTGTCACAGATGTAAAATTGTCGCCCAGCATGACCGTGTGTGACCACGTCATGTGTGTGCCATGTGCGAAATTGTGCATGCTGTATGTATACTGTCAAGTTCATCTGCTGTAGGAGCATCTATGATGGGTCTTTGCTGTGATGACAGGGTTACACATGTACGCACACCATGCCACTGGTGCAAATCATCCGCTCACATGTGTGATGGGATTATAGAACATTTGTCACCAAATATACATATCTGCAGTCCGATAATGTACATGTTGTAGTTGTAGCAAATGCACACATCAAGCACAATATGTCTGATATGTGCAAATGATGGCACATGTGATGTGGGTGTGTGCATTGCTGTCAGCTGTCTGGATGTGCAGACAACCTCCTCATGCAGTTCACGCGACATGTGTCACTGACATGAAACATGGTCCTGCTCACTCAGACCAGCCTAGCAGATCATGTGTATGCATGTCATGTCCATTCCACAGACAACAGGTCTATCAGTTATCATGGAGGAGTGGCAGCCAGCTGGCACATGTGTCCTCAATGTGTAGCCCACGCCAGACTCATAAATGATTAGATGCGTCGAAGCAGTGTTGCGTGTGCCATGTCCATTGTCATTGTCTTTGTCTGAAAGTTGTACCCTTTCTTTCTTTTATATGTTGTGCAGGGCTTCCCCTCTGGCAAGGCCATTGCCAGACTTGGAAGCCATGAGGGAACGTGATTGCATACGGCGTTACCGCTTCACAAGAAAGTTGATTCAGGACCTGACGGACAGGCTGGAACCACATCTCCAACCACGACACAGGTATCCAACTGCGCTGACACCCAAGGTAAAGGTGATGGCAGCACTACATTTCTTTGCCACAGGTATGTTCCAATTTACCATAGCTGATGTGGGGGGGGGGATGTCCCAAACAATGTGCAGCAGGGTCTTACGTGATGTATTGGCAGCCATGTTGGTGCACATAGATGAATTCATAACATTTCCTACTCCTGCAAAGTTGACTGATGTCAAGGGAAAATTCTATGGCCTGGGACGCATGCCACATGTAATCGGTGCTATTGATGGAACACATGTTTCTCTGGTGCCACCACATGCTCAGCAGCAAGCGTTCTGCAACAGGAAACATTACCACTCGATAAATGCCCTGGTGGTGTGTCTTCCCAACATGCTGATCTCCCATGTTTGTGCAAGTTTTCCAGGATTGTGCCACGATGCATTCATCATCAGGCGTAGCAGGGTACCACAGATGATGCTGCAGCTGCGCAACCATCGGGCATGTCTTGTTGGTGGGTAAAGTCTGTTACTCATGTATGTCTGTATGTCATTCTTTCCTTAACTGCAACATATTACACACTCATTTCAATTATGTCAATTTGCAGGAGACACAGGATATCCAAACATGTCGTGGCTCATGACTCCGCTACGCAACCCCAGAACGTCTGCAGACCAGCGGCACAACAATGCTCATGGGCAGACCAGGCAGGTGATAGAGCGAACATTTGGACTCCTGAAGATCCGGTTCAGATGCCTCGACAAGACAGGCGGAACCCTCCCATACACCCCACTCAAGGTGTGTGACATCTTCACTGTGTGCTGCATGCTACACAACATGGCAGTGGAGGAGGCCGTGCCACTCATCCTAGATCCTGATGAGCTGGAACATCCGCCTGTGGAGGATGAAGGACTTGGCCAGGATGCCAATGACGAGGAGGTTGAAGATGATATCCGGAGTCACCTCATCCGCAACTTCTTTTCATAATGGTGAGTCCTAGGTGCATATTGTTCATGCATGTACCATAGAGTTGAATGGGTAGCCTGCTGTGTGTCCAGCTGACTGTATGCAATATCACTTTGATGTTTGTTGTGCAGTGTCACACAGGTGCAGATGTAATGCCACACACAGACGTGCTATGTGTTAACTCGGAATGTACAAGTGTAGTACAACCTTAGTCTATTCCATGTCTGAATGAAATTATTATGTACTTGACCCCTTGTGTGCCTCTCATTCCCAGGTCGCCCTGCCTGTTGTCCGTTGGTGTCATCTTGGTCAGCCTGCTATTGCTCATGATGATAGCAACGTCAGCCAAATCAACGGACCATGCACGGACATATGGAAATGTCAGTTTGGGTAAGGACTCATATAAGGCTTTTTTCCATTGGTATGTTTTCAATTGTGTGGTACATGTTCATGCGCAAGTTGTTGGACCATGCGTACATGCAACAACATCAAATTTCCAATTCCATGTAGCCCCACTCCCATGACAGGTTAGTCACCCTATCTGTTGTTGAGTTTTGACTCTGGTGAATGCATCAATGTGTGTAAATATTGACACTGAAACATTGCAAATACCTTGGTTGGACATTGTGTGGGAGATCACAACCACGGACTCTGTGGGGGATTGCAGCCTCACTGTGTGCAGCAGGATGTGTCTAGATCATCCCCTCAACCCTGTGGGCCAGTACACTTTGGTTTCCCAAAAACCATGTCATGTAGGTGTGGGCCGGTGTATGTACCTCATGTTAAGCCAACTGTCGTGTGAGTCTGTATGCATGGATGCATTGCCCCTTGTGCCAGTATGTCATGTCACTGTCATGTCGTTACCTCAGTGCAGGATGAGAATACTGCTACGCTTGCTTTCACAGTGAGTTGAAGTTCACTTTCCATTCCCATGATGCCAGGTATGTTGGTCTGATGATATTAGAATGGTGGGCTGATTCACATGTAAATTATTCCGTGGCACCAGTGGAGTGAGGTTAATCACATGATTCTCTAGTCCCGTGCAGCATCTCAAGGTGACGGTAGGGTTCTTTCTCTGGCCTAGCTCCTCATTACTTGCTGTTGACTTAATTTCCACCTGCTTGTCATGTTTAGCACAGTGAGGCTCATTTGCAAGAGCAACAGACTGGCTCCTGAGGGGCTTCATTGCATTTAGGTCATTATCTTACTCATCATATGAGATGCTTACAGCTGTTGTGGGTGATGTCAAGTTTGCCCTCATGGCCCTTACGGATACACAGGGCCAAATACAAATATTTGAATTTGCGTAAGTAGCACTGCCATACAATGTCTTGTTTTGGGACACATCATCATACACTGTGACTTAGGTTTTGTCAACATGGATCTCATTGCATAGTAGCAGAGTTGTGAGCGTTATACAAGATTCTAATAGGTGACAGACTGGACTATATTTTATGTGTCTGTGAACATGCATCTGGTCTTATGTCATAGCATTATGTGTGATCTCAAATAGGGTACTGTGGAAAAGTAAATTTTGCCATGTTCTGTGTCCCTACGTGTCCCCCATCTTATGTTATGTGTGCATGATTAATATGCATATGTATTCCCCATGTTTGATTAAAGACGCAATTACAGTTGTGTCCATCTCTAGTATGCCAGTTTCCAGTTCTCGTGAAAGCTACGAGTATTAGGCCTATGTAAAGCTACGTTGCCACGTTTCTCAGTGTGCACGTTATTTCATTGAAAAGTCCCCGTTTCTAGGCCTCAAAAGGGCCCGGACACCAGATTCAGCTCCTGTCTCCTGAGCCCTCGCTGAGGAGCGATACAGCCCCCACCTGTATTCCTGACCCTTCACTTACTTCCTGCCTCACAGTGCCCGGCTCGGCCTGGCTCTGCCTCTAAGTCTGCCAAGAGTATGTTATGATTCTAGTTATCAGTCCAGCCCTCCTTCTCTGCATTCCTAAGCTACTGAATCGCATCAATAGTTTCAGTCATCGTCTAGTCTTTACGTCTCCATGTAAGAGAAATACTGTATTAATGATCATTTAATATTCTTCATCACGCACTACATGTAGAATAATGCATGCACCAGTCTTAGAGTCTGTTAGCCTTTACCCCGATACCTTTTAGTTTATATCAACATGTTCTCTAAACATCAGATACTAGATAGTGTTTAGGTACATGTCGCCCTGACTCTCCAGACTTCAGTCTCTGCTCCTAGCACAGAAGTCATAGCCCCCAGCTTCTCCTAGTAACACGCCATTGTCCGTTTACGCGCACCACTAGGTTAGAGGTCCCGGCTCCTCAGGTAGCCCCCTCCATGTTTCCGCCCCATTTATGACATATTCTGTTACGTTTACATCACATGTTTATGTACACGCCTCCTGTTACACCCACTTTCACCCTTATCTTTCGCGACTGCTATTGACCACACCCACTGCTCCGCCTATCGTATGTATTGTAATGCAATTGTTTTAGTATATATGCTTGTGCACTGTTATTAAATGTTACGCCGATCCTGATCCTGCCCCAGGCAGCGCTGCCATCCTATTCCTGTGCAGGTTGTCCTGTTCCTGTCCTTATGCTGTATTAAACCTGCAAACTCCTACTACCTCGAACCTTGACTCTTATTTATTGAGCTATCTGTTATTACTATGTCCAGTCAAACCTAGATCCGGTATTATTTATTAATATACCACATAATGGCGCCCGAATAGGGACTTGCCCTTTCCCCACGCGTCGGTGAAGCCACGTATGCCCCCTGACCCTCTGCAGCCGTGACGGAACTCTTCTGCGCACCGGCAGATATTTCTGCTTCAAGTATCCCTCAGGCACACGGAGGAGACGGAGGTTGCGGTCCAGCATCCAGACGAGGCGGTGGAGGAACGCGGCGAGTCCCGACCAGAGCCCAAGCCGAGAGTCCAAGGTCCGAGGTATCCGGAGGCCCACCCGTAACAGAAGTCCGAAGTTCGTCCGTCCGGCGTCGAAGCAGTCCAGTCCAGTCCGAGGCCTTCCGTTCTTGCTGCCCGGTGAGTACCGTTGCTGGGGTAGTATCTAGACAGGGTCAATCTAATTGACTCTGGTCCGTGGGTTTGGTGGTACACAGACCCAAAACGAAGTGTCCACTCCGGTGGATGCGGGTCCTGACGTGTCTCTTTATGAGACCGGTAAGTTTCGTACTGTTTCAGCAGTGCATCTAGTTTCTGTTCTAGTCAGTTCTGTTCTCGAGAAAATTCATGTATTCTGTTTTCAGTATTCCAGGTAGTATTCTGTTCAGACTGTTATTTTTAAATGTCATTCATGTATTTTAATGTCGTGGTATGAAAGTGGTGTAATTATCGTGTTCATTGTGTATTGTAATTGTGTCTAGATTACAGTCCAGTCATGCCGTTGTTTTCCAAACTACGTCAGTTAAGAACTAGAAAAGGTCTGTTAGAAGAAGCAGTTCCTGTCCCGCCTAGGGACAGTCCAGGTCACTTTATGTATCAGAAGCATGGCATAAGTGCCATATTATATCTAGATTTATGGGTAGAGTATACCAAACAGTTAGAAGAAAAGTATAGATGGCCCGTATCAGGTACGTGGGATGCCGAGTGCATCATGCGAGTAGAAGAAGCATTATGGAAAAAGAAAGCCAGACAGTCACAGAAAGATGCCATCGAGTTATGGCGCAAAGAATCTCATAAAAGAACCGAAAAAGAAATCAGAAAGTCAGAATTAAGTAGAGAATCCTTAGAAAGAGCCCACGAAAGGGAATTAATCGAGATAGGTGAACGAGTCAAAACCGAACAGTCAGACAGACAGAGGAATGCCCTCATAAAGGGTATGTATCCTCTTCTTGCCGAGGGCTTGCCAAAAGCAACCCCGGAGGCATCCAGTAATTTTCCGCCACCATTAGTTCCGACCAAGCTACGTCACAAACCGACCGCAGCTGATATTTTCATCTCGTCCTACTTGGACGACACAGTCCCGGAATATGCAAATCCTGTTCCGCCAGTCCCTGTAAATCATGCAATTCCTGCTCCTCCAGACACCGGGGCACCTTTTGCAGTACCTGCTACGGTACCCCCGGTCCAGCCCATAGTACAACTTCCCGCCACATCAGCCACTCTGCCAGCACGAAGAATATCAGTCGACGATTCTAGTTCAGGGGCCGCAGGAGGAGGTCCTCCTGGTACCCCGCCACCACACCAACGTGTAACGTTAGTCGAGTTACATGAACGTGCGTTACAGCGTACGCCCAAATATAAGTCCGTTGCAGAAATCCGACGAGCTCTTACTGAATGCCGCTATGATCCAGTCACAGGCGATGATAGTACAGTTATATACTCCATACGTGTAAGACGGGTGACCGGGTATTTGGACACCCTACCGGATATGAAAGAAGATCTAGACAGAATATATCGTTTCATCCGTACAGGGGATGATCCAGAAAGTATTGGCGAAGCCATGTCTCAAAGGAAAGCTGAGATCCAGCTCATGATATTAAAGTTTCTGATTAATTGTTTAATAAGGGAACAAGATTATCCGACCAAAGATCCGGCTGAAATGAGAACCCTGACAAGGTGGAGTGATAATATAGCCGAGGGTAAGCACAGAACTATCAGTAGTATAGAGAGTATGTACAAGAAAATTCGTAAGGAAATAATAAGGTTACACGAACAACGTAAAGCAGCACAAGTAAGCGAGAAAGAGAATGACTCTCCTACAGAAGAGGTAGAGGACGAGAATACCGCCAGAATAGCGTATGTAGGAAAATCTAGATTTCCAGACCGCCATTCACGCCTAGAGCACAAGAAAGTTTTTCATCATCCAGCACCAGAACAAGGTTCTCTAGAACAAGTATTTCAAGCTACCGATCACATTCTGAAATCACGAATCGGTTATAGTGAGTTAAGTACTATGCATGAACAAGAACTAGTCCGATCAGCAGTCCGATGGACTACTGATTCTACCACTTTTCCAGACGAAATAGTGGCACAAATGTTTCTGAAATTGCCCCCAGCCGAGCAACGACTGGTGGGTATGTATATGATTCAGCACCTCATCACATTGTATGAGGGTCAACATTCTGATCCAGGTCCGTTACATGATGTCCTGAACGAGTTACTCCAGTATAGATGGAAAGGTTTAGGTACCGATTTAATTAGTGTCATTCTAGAACAGCGCCATAAATATAGAACGTTCCTGAATCCGCATTTTGTTCATGTCTCACCTCCAGAAAGTAAACCGTTTTACATAGATAGACAGAATCCGTTACGAGAAGTACACCCAGTCAGGACAGCAGATGGTGAAATGCAAAGAGTATTTGTTTACACCCCGATTACAAAGATGGAACTCTTAGAGATGAAGAAATTAATTCCCTGTCACGACAAAGATCCAGCAGGGTTCCACCGAGAGTTAAAGGACATGCTCCGTATGGGAGAATACACGTATCCAGATATTATTAAAATGTTAAAAGTCCTATTGCCCGCCGGGGTATATGAAAAACTCAAGGAAAAGGAATGGGAGGTGGGAGAGAAAAAGATCGATTGGGCAGTTCTAGAAGCTGAAGATAAGATACGAGTACCAGGTACCGGTCTTGGAGAGAAATGTAAAGAATTACCAGAACTGTTAATACAAGTTTTGCCCAGATTATTAGCCACTAAAAAGGAAGACTGGGATGCAATCTCAGCCTGTAAACAGAAACAAGATGAAGATACTAGTGATTTTTATTCTAGATTCGAGAAATGTTTCATCATAAACAGTGGCTTGAAGACGAGTAGCGAGTCGTACCCTCATCTTTTTGTTACTAAATTAGTCGAGAATTCAAGTCCACAAGTTAAGAATCGAGTTTTAAAAGTCGAAAGTACATGGCAAGCTAGTACCCCGTCCCAGATGTTACAGATGCTCCAGTACCACCAGAATAGAATCAGAGAAGAGCAAGAACACGAGAGAAAACGTATGAAAGACACGAAAATGAAAGTACTAGTTGCACAATCTGTTCCTCAAGACAGTCAGAAGAGGGGTCCGAATCAAGCCAGTCATCCTGCAGCTCCCGTTAAAGGGACATGCAATTATTGTAAACAGCCAGGTCATTTCATAAACGAGTGTGCAGTTCTGAAACACAATATAGCTACTGGTAAGACTAAAGAAAGACCACGTCCGCCTAGACAAGAACAAGTTTCACAGACTTCTCAGCCACAGAATGCACAACAGACAGTTCCAGCACCGCAGCCTATTGCTGCAACACAGCATGTTACACAGCAGATGTACCAGTATGCACAGACAGAGTATCCAGAGTATCAACAGTATTCATGAAACAGCCTAGAGAGGGAGGTAGGCTTGCCTCTCATCGAGATTCCTGTAGATCAAGAAGGTCCCTATGTTCATAGTCAAGTACTAGGGAAAGACAGAAAGTTTCTGATTGATACAGGGGCACGTAGGACGACCATCAGTCACGCCGAAGTTCCAGGGGCTCCGCTCTCAGGCTCTAGAAATGTTTCCCTTGGATTTTCAGGAAAGCCTATTGTAAACGAGATATCTAAGCCAGTTACTCTAGAAGTAGGTCCATTGTTATTGTAGGTCCATTGATATTGTGGCACAGTGGATGTGGGAAGAGCGGTGCACATGTGTTCCACATACATTCAACACTTCTCACCTGAGTTACAAGTAGAACATATTGTGATGCACATCAACACTGGTATGGCACAACATTCAGTACAGTCATCTCTCACATGATGACAGCAAGATGCCCACTGTCACAGATGTAAAATTGTCGCCCAGCATGACCGTGTGTGACCACGTCATGTGTGTGCCATGTGCGAAATTGTGCATGCTGTATGTATACTGTCAAGTTCATCTGCTGTAGGAGCATCTATGATGGGTCTTTGCTGTGATGACAGGGTTACACATGTACGCACACCATGCCACTGGTGCAAATCATCCGCTCACATGTGTGATGGGATTATAGAACATTTGTCACCAAATATACATATCTGCAGTCCGATAATGTACATGTTGTAGTTGTAGCAAATGCACACATCAAGCACAATATGTCTGATATGTGCAAATGATGGCACATGTGATGTGGGTGTGTGCATTGCTGTCAGCTGTCTGGATGTGCAGACAACCTCCTCATGCAGTTCACGCGACATGTGTCACTGACATGAAACATGGTCCTGCTCACTCAGACCAGCCTAGCAGATCATGTGTATGCATGTCATGTCCATTCCACAGACAACAGGTCTATCAGTTATCATGGAGGAGTGGCAGCCAGCTGGCACATGTGTCCTCAATGTGTAGCCCACGCCAGACTCATAAATGATTAGATGCGTCGAAGCAGTGTTGCGTGTGCCATGTCCATTGTCATTGTCTTTGTCTGAAAGTTGTACCCTTTCTTTCTTTTATATGTTGTGCAGGGCTTCCCCTCTGGCAAGGCCATTGCCAGACTTGGAAGCCATGAGGGAACGTGATTGCATACGGCGTTACCGCTTCACAAGAAAGTTGATTCAGGACCTGACGGACAGGCTGGAACCACATCTCCAACCACGACACAGGTATCCAACTGCGCTGACACCCAAGGTAAAGGTGATGGCAGCACTACATTTCTTTGCCACAGGTATGTTCCAATTTACCATAGCTGATGTGGGGGGGGGATGTCCCAAACAATGTGCAGCAGGGTCTTACGTGATGTATTGGCAGCCATGTTGGTGCACATAGATGAATTCATAACATTTCCTACTCCTGCAAAGTTGACTGATGTCAAGGGAAAATTCTATGGCCTGGGACGCATGCCACATGTAATCGGTGCTATTGATGGAACACATGTTTCTCTGGTGCCACCACATGCTCAGCAGCAAGCGTTCTGCAACAGGAAACATTACCACTCGATAAATGCCCTGGTGGTGTGTCTTCCCAACATGCTGATCTCCCATGTTTGTGCAAGTTTTCCAGGATTGTGCCACGATGCATTCATCATCAGGCGTAGCAGGGTACCACAGATGATGCTGCAGCTGCGCAACCATCGGGCATGTCTTGTTGGTGGGTAAAGTCTGTTACTCATGTATGTCTGTATGTCATTCTTTCCTTAACTGCAACATATTACACACTCATTTCAATTATGTCAATTTGCAGGAGACACAGGATATCCAAACATGTCGTGGCTCATGACTCCGCTACGCAACCCCAGAACGTCTGCAGACCAGCGGCACAACAATGCTCATGGGCAGACCAGGCAGGTGATAGAGCGAACATTTGGACTCCTGAAGATCCGGTTCAGATGCCTCGACAAGACAGGCGGAACCCTCCCATACACCCCACTCAAGGTGTGTGACATCTTCACTGTGTGCTGCATGCTACACAACATGGCAGTGGAGGAGGCCGTGCCACTCATCCTAGATCCTGATGAGCTGGAACATCCGCCTGTGGAGGATGAAGGACTTGGCCAGGATGCCAATGACGAGGAGGTTGAAGATGATATCCGGAGTCACCTCATCCGCAACTTCTTTTCATAATGGTGAGTCCTAGGTGCATATTGTTCATGCATGTACCATAGAGTTGAATGGGTAGCCTGCTGTGTGTCCAGCTGACTGTATGCAATATCACTTTGATGTTTGTTGTGCAGTGTCACACAGGTGCAGATGTAATGCCACACACAGACGTGCTATGTGTTAACTCGGAATGTACAAGTGTAGTACAACCTTAGTCTATTCCATGTCTGAATGAAATTATTATGTACTTGACCCCTTGTGTGCCTCTCATTCCCAGGTCGCCCTGCCTGTTGTCCGTTGGTGTCATCTTGGTCAGCCTGCTATTGCTCATGATGATAGCAACGTCAGCCAAATCAACGGACCATGCACGGACATATGGAAATGTCAGTTTGGGTAAGGACTCATATAAGGCTTTTTTCCATTGGTATGTTTTCAATTGTGTGGTACATGTTCATGCGCAAGTTGTTGGACCATGCGTACATGCAACAACATCAGGTTTCCAATTCCATGTAGCCCCACTCCCATGACAGGTTAGTCACCCTATCTGTTGTTGAGTTTTGACTCTGGTGAATGCATCAATGTGTGTAAATATTGACACTGAAACATTGCAAATACCTTGGTTGGACATTGTGTGGGAGATCACAACCACGGACTCTGTGGGGGATTGCAGCCTCACTGTGTGCAGCAGGATGTGTCTAGATCATCCCCTCAACCCTGTGGGCCAGTACACTTTGGTTTCCCAAAAACCATGTCATGTAGGTGTGGGCCGGTGTATGTACCTCATGTTAAGCCAACTGTCGTGTGAGTCTGTATGCATGGATGCATTGCCCCTTGTGCCAGTATGTCATGTCACTGTCATGTCGTTACCTCAGTGCAGGATGAGAATACTGCTACGCTTGCTTTCACAGTGAGTTGAAGTTCACTTTCCATTCCCATGATGCCAGGTATGTTGGTCTGATGATATTAGAATGGTGGGCTGATTCACATGTAAATTATTCCGTGGCACCAGTGGAGTGAGGTTAATCACATGATTCTCTAGTCCCGTGCAGCATCTCAAGGTGACGGTAGGGTTCTTTCTCTGGCCTAGCTCCTCATTACTTGCTGTTGACTTAATTTCCACCTGCTTGTCATGTTTAGCACAGTGAGGCTCATTTGCAAGAGCAACAGACTGGCTCCTGAGGGGCTTCATTGCATTTAGGTCATTATCTTACTCATCATATGAGATGCTTACAGCTGTTGTGGGTGATGTCAAGTTTGCCCTCATGGCCCTTACGGATACACAGGGCCAAATACAAATATTTGAATTTGCGTAAGTAGCACTGCCATACAATGTCTTGTTTTGGGACACATCATCATACACTGTGACTTAGGTTTTGTCAACATGGATCTCATTGCATAGTAGCAGAGTTGTGAGCGTTATACAAGATTCTAATAGGTGACAGACTGGACTATATTTTATGTGTCTGTGAACATGCATCTGGTCTTATGTCATAGCATTATGTGTGATCTCAAATAGGGTACTGTGGAAAAGTAAATTTTGCCATGTTCTGTGTCCCTACGTGTCCCCCATCTTATGTTATGTGTGCATGATTAATATGCATATGTATTCCCCATGTTTGATTAAAGACGCAATTACAGTTGTGTCCATCTCTAGTATGCCAGTTTCCAGTTCTCGTGAAAGCTACGAGTATTAGGCCTATGTAAAGCTACGTTGCCACGTTTCTCAGTGTGCACGTTATTTCATTGAAAAGTCCCCGTTTCTAGGCCTCAAAAGGGCCCGGACACCAGATTCAGCTCCTGTCTCCTGAGCCCTCGCTGAGGAGCGATACAGCCCCCACCTGTATTCCTGACCCTTCACTTACTTCCTGCCTCACAGTGCCCGGCTCGGCCTGGCTCTGCCTCTAAGTCTGCCAAGAGTATGTTATGATTCTAGTTATCAGTCCAGCCCTCCTTCTCTGCATTCCTAAGCTACTGAATCGCATCAATAGTTTCAGTCATCGTCTAGTCTTTACGTCTCCATGTAAGAGAAATACTGTATTAATGATCATTTAATATTCTTCATCACGCACTACATGTAGAATAATGCATGCACCAGTCTTAGAGTCTGTTAGCCTTTACCCCGATACCTTTTAGTTTATATCAACATGTTCTCTAAACATCAGATACTAGATAGTGTTTAGGTACATGTCGCCCTGACTCTCCAGACTTCAGTCTCTGCTCCTAGCACAGAAGTCATAGCCCCCAGCTTCTCCTAGTAACACGTCATTGTCCGTTTACGCGCACCACTAGGTTAGAGGTCCCGGCTCCTCAGGTAGCCCCCTCCATGTTTCCGCCCCATTTATGACATATTCTGTTACGTTTACATCACATGTTTATGTACACGCCTCCTGTTACACCCACTTTCACCCTTATCTTTCGCGACTGCTATTGACCACACCCACTGCTCCGCCTATCGTATGTATTGTAATGCAATTGTTTTAGTATATATGCTTGTGCACTGTTATTAAATGTTACGCCGATCCTGATCCTGCCCCAGGCAGCGCTGCCATCCTATTCCTGTGCAGGTTGTCCTGTTCCTGTCCTTATGCTGTATTAAACCTGCAAACTCCTACTACCTCGAACCTTGACTCTTATTTATTGAGCTATCTGTTATTACTATGTCCAGTCAAACCTAGATCCGGTATTATTTATTAATATACCACATAATGGCGCCCGAATAGGGACTTGCCCTTTCCCCACGCGTCGGTGAAGCCACGTATGCCCCCTGACCCTCTGCAGCCGTGACGGAACTCTTCTGCGCACCGGCAGATATTTCTGCTTCAAGTATCCCTCAGGCACACGGAGGAGACGGAGGTTGCGGTCCAGCATCCAGACGAGGCGGTGGAGGAACGCGGCGAGTCCCGACCAGAGCCCAAGCCGAGAGTCCAAGGTCCGAGGTATCCGGAGGCCCACCCGTAACAGAAGTCCGAAGTTCGTCCGTCCGGCGTCGAAGCAGTCCAGTCCAGTCCGAGGCCTTCCGTTCTTGCTGCCCGGTGAGTACCGTTGCTGGGGTAGTATCTAGACAGGGTCAATCTAATTGACTCTGGTCCGTGGGTTTGGTGGTACACAGACCCAAAACGAAGTGTCCACTCCGGTGGATGCGGGTCCTGACGTGTCTCTTTATGAGACCGGTAAGTTTCGTACTGTTTCAGCAGTGCATCTAGTTTCTGTTCTAGTCAGTTCTGTTCTCGAGAAAATTCATGTATTCTGTTTTCAGTATTCCAGGTAGTATTCTGTTCAGACTGTTATTTTTAAATGTCATTCATGTATTTTAATGTCGTGGTATGAAAGTGGTGTAATTATCGTGTTCATTGTGTATTGTAATTGTGTCTAGATTACAGTCCAGTCATGCCGTTGTTTTCCAAACTACGTCAGTTAAGAACTAGAAAAGGTCTGTTAGAAGAAGCAGTTCCTGTCCCGCCTAGGGACAGTCCAGGTCACTTTATGTATCAGAAGCATGGCATAAGTGCCATATTATATCTAGATTTATGGGTAGAGTATACCAAACAGTTAGAAGAAAAGTATAGATGGCCCGTATCAGGTACGTGGGATGCCGAGTGCATCATGCGAGTAGAAGAAGCATTATGGAAAAAGAAAGCCAGACAGTCACAGAAAGATGCCATCGAGTTATGGCGCAAAGAATCTCATAAAAGAACCGAAAAAGAAATCAGAAAGTCAGAATTAAGTAGAGAATCCTTAGAAAGAGCCCACGAAAGGGAATTAATCGAGATAGGTGAACGAGTCAAAACCGAACAGTCAGACAGACAGAGGAATGCCCTCATAAAGGGTATGTATCCTCTTCTTGCCGAGGGCTTGCCAAAAGCAACCCCGGAGGCATCCAGTAATTTTCCGCCACCATTAGTTCCGACCAAGCTACGTCACAAACCGACCGCAGCTGATATTTTCATCTCGTCCTACTTGGACGACACAGTCCCGGAATATGCAAATCCTGTTCCGCCAGTCCCTGTAAATCATGCAATTCCTGCTCCTCCAGACACCGGGGCACCTTTTGCAGTACCTGCTACGGTACCCCCGGTCCAGCCCATAGTACAACTTCCCGCCACATCAGCCACTCTGCCAGCACGAAGAATATCAGTCGACGATTCTAGTTCAGGGGCCGCAGGAGGAGGTCCTCCTGGTACCCCGCCACCACACCAACGTGTAACGTTAGTCGAGTTACATGAACGTGCGTTACAGCGTACGCCCAAATATAAGTCCGTTGCAGAAATCCGACGAGCTCTTACTGAATGCCGCTATGATCCAGTCACAGGCGATGATAGTACAGTTATATACTCCATACGTGTAAGACGGGTGACCGGGTATTTGGACACCCTACCGGATATGAAAGAAGATCTAGACAGAATATATCGTTTCATCCGTACAGGGGATGATCCAGAAAGTATTGGCGAAGCCATGTCTCAAAGGAAAGCTGAGATCCAGCTCATGATATTAAAGTTTCTGATTAATTGTTTAATAAGGGAACAAGATTATCCGACCAAAGATCCGGCTGAAATGAGAACCCTGACAAGGTGGAGTGATAATATAGCCGAGGGTAAGCACAGAACTATCAGTAGTATAGAGAGTATGTACAAGAAAATTCGTAAGGAAATAATAAGGTTACACGAACAACGTAAAGCAGCACAAGTAAGCGAGAAAGAGAATGACTCTCCTACAGAAGAGGTAGAGGACGAGAATACCGCCAGAATAGCGTATGTAGGAAAATCTAGATTTCCAGACCGCCATTCACGCCTAGAGCACAAGAAAGTTTTTCATCATCCAGCACCAGAACAAGGTTCTCTAGAACAAGTATTTCAAGCTACCGATCACATTCTGAAATCACGAATCGGTTATAGTGAGTTAAGTACTATGCATGAACAAGAACTAGTCCGATCAGCAGTCCGATGGACTACTGATTCTACCACTTTTCCAGACGAAATAGTGGCACAAATGTTTCTGAAATTGCCCCCAGCCGAGCAACGACTGGTGGGTATGTATATGATTCAGCACCTCATCACATTGTATGAGGGTCAACATTCTGATCCAGGTCCGTTACATGATGTCCTGAACGAGTTACTCCAGTATAGATGGAAAGGTTTAGGTACCGATTTAATTAGTGTCATTCTAGAACAGCGCCATAAATATAGAACGTTCCTGAATCCGCATTTTGTTCATGTCTCACCTCCAGAAAGTAAACCGTTTTACATAGATAGACAGAATCCGTTACGAGAAGTACACCCAGTCAGGACAGCAGATGGTGAAATGCAAAGAGTATTTGTTTACACCCCGATTACAAAGATGGAACTCTTAGAGATGAAGAAATTAATTCCCTGTCACGACAAAGATCCAGCAGGGTTCCACCGAGAGTTAAAGGACATGCTCCGTATGGGAGAATACACGTATCCAGATATTATTAAAATGTTAAAAGTCCTATTGCCCGCCGGGGTATATGAAAAACTCAAGGAAAAGGAATGGGAGGTGGGAGAGAAAAAGATCGATTGGGCAGTTCTAGAAGCTGAAGATAAGATACGAGTACCAGGTACCGGTCTTGGAGAGAAATGTAAAGAATTACCAGAACTGTTAATACAAGTTTTGCCCAGATTATTAGCCACTAAAAAGGAAGACTGGGATGCAATCTCAGCCTGTAAACAGAAACAAGATGAAGATACTAGTGATTTTTATTCTAGATTCGAGAAATGTTTCATCATAAACAGTGGCTTGAAGACGAGTAGCGAGTCGTACCCTCATCTTTTTGTTACTAAATTAGTCGAGAATTCAAGTCCACAAGTTAAGAATCGAGTTTTAAAAGTCGAAAGTACATGGCAAGCTAGTACCCCGTCCCAGATGTTACAGATGCTCCAGTACCACCAGAATAGAATCAGAGAAGAGCAAGAACACGAGAGAAAACGTATGAAAGACACGAAAATGAAAGTACTAGTTGCACAATCTGTTCCTCAAGACAGTCAGAAGAGGGGTCCGAATCAAGCCAGTCATCCTGCAGCTCCCGTTAAAGGGACATGCAATTATTGTAAACAGCCAGGTCATTTCATAAACGAGTGTGCAGTTCTGAAACACAATATAGCTACTGGTAAGACTAAAGAAAGACCACGTCCGCCTAGACAAGAACAAGTTTCACAGACTTCTCAGCCACAGAATGCACAACAGACAGTTCCAGCACCGCAGCCTATTGCTGCAACACAGCATGTTACACAGCAGATGTACCAGTATGCACAGACAGAGTATCCAGAGTATCAACAGTATTCATGAAACAGCCTAGAGAGGGAGGTAGGCTTGCCTCTCATCGAGATTCCTGTAGATCAAGAAGGTCCCTATGTTCATAGTCAAGTACTAGGGAAAGACAGAAAGTTTCTGATTGATACAGGGGCACGTAGGACGACCATCAGTCACGCCGAAGTTCCAGGGGCTCCGCTCTCAGGCTCTAGAAATGTTTCCCTTGGATTTTCAGGAAAGCCTATTGTAAACGAGATATCTAAGCCAGTTACTCTAGAAGTAGGTCCATTGTCCCGCACTACTGATCTGTTACTTACGAAGTCATGCCCAGAAAATTTGTTAGGCATTAAGACATTGAAAGAATTAGGTGCAGTCATATGTTGTTCCCCAGAGGGAATACGTTTGTTTTTACGTGACTTCAAGGGTCACTATGTATTACGAGATTTTGATCCAAGATTGTCTAATGTTCCGCAGCATCTATGGGCGCAAGGTCCAACTGATGTTGGCTTCATGCAAATCACACCCCACCGTGTGACTCTCAAGCCAGGTGTAGTGTTACCACGAATCAGACAGTACAGATTGCCACCTGAGGCTGTAGCAGCCTTATCCAAAATAATTGACGAGCTCATTGCTCAAGGAGTAGTTGTAGAGACTGACTCCAATGTATGTAATTCTCCGATCATTCCAGTCATGAAACGTACTGATCCAAATGCACCCCTAGTATATCGATTAGTGATTGACCTTCGAGAACTCAATAAATGTATTATTCCCCAGTATCCAGTAGTTCCAGATATTTCTTCCCTATTGACAGCCATTGATTCTGAAGCCTCATTTTTCACAGTCATTGACCTCAAGAACGCATTTTTCAGTGTCCCCATTCATCCAGACAGCCAGTTTCTTTTCGGATTTTGTTTAAATGGAAGGAGCTATAAATTCACACGAGCTCCTCAAGGTTTCACAGAAAGCCCTAGTATTTACAGTCAAGCACTTAAAAGACAACTAGACAATATTCACATGCCAACAGACACTGCCCTGCTCCAGTATGTCGATGATCTACTGATCACAGCCCGTTCTGAACGTGCTTGCGAGCGAGCATCACTTACAGTCTTGTATTTCCTTGCCGAGATGGGGCACAAGGTGTCCCCTTCGAAGCTTCAATTCTGTGTCCAGCAAGTGATCTACTTAGGCCACTTGCTGTCCAAGTGGGGTAGGCAGTTGACACCAGACCGTATCCAGTTAATAGCGAGTCTTCCTCAGCCCAAGACACAGAAGGAGGTACGTGCTTTTATCGGCCTTACTTCTTATTGCAGACAATGGATTCCTCAGTATGCATTTCTAGCTAAACCACTGATACAGTTAACGACACAGGAGGCAGCCGTATCAACTGTCCTCCCTTGGACATCTGAACATACACTTAGTTTCAATGAGTTAAAGAAAGCTTTATGCCAAGCTCCTGTTCTAGCTACACCGAACTACAGTAAGCCTTTTACACTTTTTGTCACAGAACGTGATGGTACAGCATTATCTGTTCTCACACAAGATCAAGCAGGACAATACAAGCCTTGTGCTTATTTTTCGAGCACATTAGATCCAGTAGCCCAGGCTCTGCCTGCGTGCCTCAAGTCAGTTGCGTAAAGAACAAAACAGTTGCAAATGCCGCTAATTTGTCAAACTAAACATTTGTTGAATAAACATACAATCGAAACAATATGTTTAATGAAATCAATTCTGTTTGTTTTAATTATTTTGCATTTTCATTTAAACACTTCTATTTGAAATTAATTTTTCAATATATTCTACAAAAATTAAAAACCTGGAGTGCACAGCAAATATCATATACAGTGATAACAAACTTCTTGAATATTTACAGTGGAATACAACTTGCTCACCATTCAATCTTCATTCATACGCCACTCAATACATTACAAACCAAACAGACTGACGACAAAACATAAATGATTCGAAAAATTGCTGGATAAATTCTCCAGCAACAAAAGCCAAATGTTTTTTAAACAATCTATACAAATATTTCCTCCTTAATAATTCAATTCACAGTTTTTTAGGCTGTTAAAGGGGTCTACGCGTTTCGAACTACCATTCTTGCGTAGTTCTCTTCAGGACCAATCTTGCGCTCGACAACACAAGCTTGATGGGCTGTGATCCCAATTTGGGGATTGAGGGTGCACTCGCGGACTCGCCTGGCTCGCCTGTCTAGTTTGGGTGAGTCAGGCGTGTTCTATGCAGAAGCGGTTCTGTCGCCTTTGTTTGCTTACAGTTTAACCTTGTTGGCCGTGTCAACAGTTCGAGGCTCGATCAAATCTGTGGCTCCCGGCGTACGGACACTGCTCTAGTTCGAAAGCACTTCCTGGTTCCCTTTGGATTGTGGGTAATGTAGTCTAACTTAGCCTCGAACTGTTGACACGGCCAACAAGGTTAAACTGTAAGCAAACAAAGGCGACAGAACCGCTTCTGCATAGAACACGCCTGACTCACCCAAACTAGACAGGCGAGCCAGGCGAGTCCGCGAGTGCACCCTCAATCCCCAAATTGGGATCACAGCCCATCAAGCTTGTGTTGTCGAGCGCAAGATTGGTCCTGAAGAGAACTACGCAAGAATGGTAGTTCGAAACGCGTAGACCCCTTTAACAGCCTAAAAAACTGTGAATTGAATTATTAAGGAGGAAATATTTGTATAGATTGTTTAAAAAACATTTGGCTTTTGTTGCTGGAGAATTTATCCAGCAATTTTTCGAATCATTTATGTTTTGTCGTCAGTCTGTTTGGTTTGTAATGTATTGAGTGGCGTATGAATGAAGATTGAATGGTGAGCAAGTTGTATTCCACTGTAAATATTCAAGAAGTTTGTTATCACTGTATATGATATTTGCTGTGCACTCCAGGTTTTTAATTTTTGTAGAATATATTGAAAAATTAATTTCAAATAGAAGTGTTTAAATGAAAATGCAAAATAATTAAAACAAACAGAATTGATTTCATTAAACATATTGTTTCGATTGTATGTTTATTCAACAAATGTTTAGTTTGACAAATTAGCGGCATTTGCAACTGTTTTGTTCTTTACACAAGTGTGGCAAGCAATGCCCGTGGGAGCCCAGACCCAGTGTTTTTGTGTTCATCAAGTCAGTTGCAGCCACAGCACTAGCTATCAGACAAAGTGATTCCATAGTATTAGGACATTCCCTGACAGTACAAGTTCCACACTCCGTGGAAGTTCTTTTAAACCGAACACAGACTCAGCATTTGACAATTGCACGTTTAACAGGTTATGAACTGACACTGTTCCAGCCACACATAGAAATCAGACGCTGCAACGTTCTAAATCCTGCTACACTGTTACCGTCAGTTACTTCAAATCCTGCCACACACGACTGTGTGGAAGTAGTTAACACTATGACAAAGCCAAGACAAGATCTGACAGATATTCCATTACCAGATCCTGACCTGACACTTTATGTGGATGGTTCATGTATGAGAGCAAGTACAGGAGAACTAGTAGCTGCGTATGCAGTGACTACTGACACTGAAGTTATAGAAACACACCGTATTGACACCCTGTCTGCTCAAGCAGCAGAGCTAGTTGCTCTGACACAAGCCTGCATACACGCCAAGAACCTGAAAGTGAATGTTTACACAGATTCACGCTACGCATTTGGAGTTGTACACGACTTCGGAGTGCTCTGGCAGGAGAGAGGTTTCATGACTTCTCATGGAACCAAGATTCAGCATGGTCTCCTTATTCAAGCTCTGTTAGATGCCATACATTTACCGACATCTATTGCTATCATGAAATGCAAAGCACACACGAAAGTTATTGACATTATTTCCCAAGGTAATGATCTAGCAGATCGCACAGCCAAGCTTACAGCACAGACTCCAGACATGTCAGTTAATCCGACACAGACACGTACCCCAGATCCGACTACCTGTATGACAGTTAAGGACCCTACTCAAGATGTCATAGATATCCAGTTACATGCTACTCCCGATGAAATTAAGAAATGGTCCGAACAAGGAGGGGTCCAGACAGATCAGGGATGGGTAACGAAGGGAAAAGCCACATGGTTTCTCCCCGACTCTATGGTTCAAGTCATTATCAATACCGCACATAGTCCAGCACATTTAGGAGAAAAAGCTATGTTAGACAGTATCCAGAACATTTGGTTCAACAAGCATTTACGAGCTGCAGCCAAGCAGAAAGTCCATACCTGTATGATATGTTGCCAGTTTAATCCAGGTAAAAGTGTCCCGGTGGAACAAGGTGGTTTCCAGCCCCCTGACCACCCTTTTGAAGTCCTCCAGATGGATTATATTCAGATGGAGCGATGTCGAGGTTTCAAGTATGTCCTTGTAGTTGTATGCGCTTTGTCCAGGTGGACAGAGGCATATCCAGTCTCAGATTACACAGCCGCGACCACTGCCAAACAGTTGGTTCGTGAATTCTTCCCCCGTTATGGACTCCCTAGGGTCGTATATTCTGATAACGGCCAGCCATTTTCATCTGAGCTGATGAAACACGTTTCCCTGTTGTTAGGGTACCAGTGGAAGTTCCATTGTGTACGCCATCCTGAAGCAGCCGGTCTCGTAGAGAGACATAACCAGACCCTGAAAATCCGCATTGCCAAAGTCTGTCAAGAAAAAGGTGTAGACTGGCTAGTAGCTCTGCCAGTCGCTCTGTTTTATATGCGCATGGTCGCACATTCCAGATCAGGTCTGTCTCCGTACGAGGTCGTATTCGGCCGCCCCCCTAATATGTGGGGTACACCTAGACCCCGAAGTATTACCGATGTTTCAAGTAATATGCTGACAGATTACCTAGCTTCCTTGATGTCTGCCCTGCACTCTTGTCGTTCACAGGTCTCCGCCGCATTTCCAGACAATACCGAGGTGGCACCGCATGACATCGTTCCCGGAAGTTTGGTTCTTGTAAGGAACTTTGATCGTTCAAGTCCGCTGGAGCCTCGCTGGAAGGAGCCAAAACAAGTTCTCCTGGCCACCCGTACTGCCGTCAAGCTGGAAGGCAGGAAGGGCTGGGTCCACCTGTCTCATGTGAAAAGGTTTTATGGACTAAAGACTGTTTCCAAGAACGTTTCCGAGGATTTCAAAGACTGCCAAAGTACTATTCTCAAGGACTGTCCCGCAAATGACATTGATACAAATTCCTCCCTGTTAGAGAAAACTCCGCAGCAGGAGTATAAAAATAAATTAAGGTCTAAAAAAAAAAGTCAGCCAGTTTGATTGTCTAAGTCCTCCCCTAGGTGAAACGGTTAGACCGGTTTCTGACATGTATAAAATAGACCCCCATAGAGAGAGAGTTAGTGAGAACTCTAAAAGTTGCATTATTGTTTTATGTTTTCTGCTATATCTCAGCCTTATGATTACCTGCACAAGTTATGCTTTTTATTTGTGTTTTCCAGTTTCTCATGTAAATAAGTCTTCTAATGCTACAGTTGAGCACACGTTTAGTGATCTGCCTCCTCATGAACTTTCTTATCGTCTTGCTATGCGTAACAACTCATTTATCCGCATGTTACATTATGCACACCAGACCAGCAATGCCACTAATTGTTGGGTGTGTGGTCGACTCCCCCCTTTCCAGACACCGAAGGGAGTTCTGCCACTCTTTCCTTATCCATTTTCACATAATGGTTCATGTGGAGCATGGTCCACGTTAACGTCATCCTCAACAGATATGTCTTTTCTTAACAGTACATGTTTTCCAGACAAGCAAGGTCTTCCCCACGGAACAGGGTTAGATCTAGAAAATGAAGTTTATAATTTAGGTAATTATTCTTCGAATTTCATGGTCCTGAATGTTCAGTCTGATTCTACTCCAGACTTACCCGCTATGTCAGTACTACCCGTTAAAGGCGAATTATGTGTCCGAAAGAATGGTTCCGTACATGTAGGACATAGTGATTGTACTACTATTGTCAAGTATAGTGACAGTAGGACATCTATTTTTAAAGCTTCACGTCATTCTTATTTTGTTTGTGGTCAGACCGCATATGTTCGTCTGCCCCTCGATTGGGAGGGAACCTGTTACATTGCCTTCCTACTGCCACCAGTTTTTCTAGCCCCACCTGACTATCATAGGAATTCCCACCTAGTACATACTAGACACAAGAGAGACCTCCCGATTGTCGATTATACTGAAACTGCTCTAGAACAATATATAGATATCAATAAAGGTGTCTTTCCCTACTTAGGTACTGTCGTGAACAGTAAACTGATACGTAGATTAACCAGAACACTTGAAGCAGTAGTGATTGAGACTACCTCCGCTCTAGGTAACTTAACCGAAGAGCAATCCTTTATGAGAATTGTCGTGCTCCAGAATCGTCTCGTCCTTGACGTCATACTGGCCGATAGGGGCGGGGCATGTAGAGTCATCGGATCTAGTTGCTGCATTTTCATTCCTAATAACGCACCGTCTGTTTATTCAGCTATAACCAGACTGCATAAAATTGCCCATATGTTACACCAAGATCCAGGCACCTGGACATGGTTCGGTTGGTTCTGGAATATAATTTCCGCCTGGGGATGGAAAGTATTGTCCTTTCTAGGTATTGCAGTAGCGATCATATTCAGTTGCTGCCTCTGTATACAATGTGGCCCTGCGATTTGCGGCATTTGTGCTACCTCTTGTATTCCTAGTCCCAAGTCCCGTTCTAAATCCCGTTCCAAGACAATTCGAGACGAGCAAATGATACTGTATGAAATGATAGATGGTATCATGAATATTGATGTTTCCTGATGGAAACGTAGTGACAAGGAGGGAATGTGGAAAAGTAAATTTTGCCATGTTCTGTGTCCCTACGTGTCCCCCATCTTATGTTATGTGTGCATGATTAATATGCATATGTATTCCCCATGTTTGATTAAAGACGCAATTACAGTTGTGTCCATCTCTAGTATGCCAGTTTCCAGTTCTCGTGAAAGCTACGAGTATTAGGCCTATGTAAAGCTACGTTGCCACGTTTCTCAGTGTGCACGTTATTTCATTGAAAAGTCCCCGTTTCTAGGCCTCAAAAGGGCCCGGACACCAGATTCAGCTCCTGTCTCCTGAGCCCTCGCTGAGGAGCGATACAGCCCCCACCTGTATTCCTGACCCTTCACTTACTTCCTGCCTCACAGTGCCCGGCTCGGCCTGGCTCTGCCTCTAAGTCTGCCAAGAGTATGTTATGATTCTAGTTATCAGTCCAGCCCTCCTTCTCTGCATTCCTAAGCTACTGAATCGCATCAATAGTTTCAGTCATCGTCTAGTCTTTACGTCTCCATGTAAGAGAAATACTGTATTAATGATCATTTAATATTCTTCATCACGCACTACATGTAGAATAATGCATGCACCAGTCTTAGAGTCTGTTAGCCTTTACCCCGATACCTTTTAGTTTATATCAACATGTTCTCTAAACATCAGATACTAGATAGTGTTTAGGTACATGTCGCCCTGACTCTCCAGACTTCAGTCTCTGCTCCTAGCACAGAAGTCATAGCCCCCAGCTTCTCCTAGTAACACGTCATTGTCCGTTTACGCGCACCACTAGGTTAGAGGTCCCGGCTCCTCAGGTAGCCCCCTCCATGTTTCCGCCCCATTTATGACATATTCTGTTACGTTTACATCACATGTTTATGTACACGCCTCCTGTTACACCCACTTTCACCCTTATCTTTCGCGACTGCTATTGACCACACCCACTGCTCCGCCTATCGTATGTATTGTAATGCAATTGTTTTAGTATATATGCTTGTGCACTGTTATTAAATGTTACGCCGATCCTGATCCTGCCCCAGGCAGCGCTGCCATCCTATTCCTGTGCAGGTTGTCCTGTTCCTGTCCTTATGCTGTATTAAACCTGCAAACTCCTACTACCTCGAACCTTGACTCTTATTTATTGAGCTATCTGTTATTACTATGTCCAGTCAAACCTAGATCCGGTATTATTTATTTATATACCACAGTACAGTGGTTACACTTCACAGATGTGACTGGTACAGTGTATCTCATGAGGTATTAGTTGAATCAGTGACATAAAAATGCTATCCTAATGCTTGTTTGCCTCTGTTTCAGATCTCCCTCCCTGCAGTTCCCATCCTCTCCTTCCCTCGCCTGATCACCCTTTTGGGTCTGTCATTTGTACTCAGACCAAGGGGCTATTTGGAGGTGAAACCCTTTTAGCATCACACCACTCTGATGATCAAAGGTACGGACATTCCCTGGCAGTCGTGTGGAGAATCTTTATGCAGCATTACAGGTGACATCATTGCATGATTGTTATTGTGTTCAGGGCAATGCCAATGGCCATGTACATTGGATAATGATGCATGGTCTCCCAAGGAACTTCATCATGTTGTGTATGACGAGTGATTTCCACTGAACATTGTGCCTCCTTGCTGTCAATGCACATCTCTTTGTAATGTGCATCTATTCAATATGGCCTAATGCAAATTAAGAGTTCATATGTGGATACGTGTACAGTGACAACATGCATTGGGTTGGTAAAGACAAAAGTTCAATATTGTGCATGAGGTATATGGCTGTGTAAGTGCTGTTTACCTTGCTACCCACTACGTGCAGACGACACCTGCTGACGCTTTGTGTCCTGTGCCCCACTTGGCCCTAAGGGGCCTGATCCTGTGACCGTGATATTTGGTGATTAATCTGCCATTTTGCTTGCAGTGACCCAGAGTCACTCAGACACATCCACAGCCACAATGCAGCACCAAGTGGCCAGATTCTGGACACCACACGCCTACAGGATACTCTTCCTTCCATCCATTTGTAGAGCATGCTCCTGCCAGCCTACACACAGAGAACACTAGACATTCATCCACCTGGTATCACGATACCTCAAACTCAACAATCACAGCTTCTCTGCCTGTGTGTGCAACACATACTGGCAAGACTATGTTGCCCCACATGACAGTGTGTCTACGTACAACCAGGCAATGTGCCTCGTACAGCACACACACACCTTCCATCTGCACAATATTGTACTGTTTTACCTTGTCAACACCACAGCAGCACACCTTGCCTTCCTTACAGTAACGTGGCAGTACGCAACCTCAGCACACCACTACAACATGTCGGTCACAGACAGTCAAATAGCCACCGGGAACACACGAAAAAACCACGTCTCTAGGGTGTGGTGTGATGTGGCTGGTCTGGTGAAGAGATTTCTCAGACGTGGCAAGGCTTTCTGGATGCGTAGCACCCGTCACATGGGTTTGGTTGTTGTAGCTGCATAGGGGGCGGTGACGTGAACAGGTGAGCTTTTAGATAGTGCAACAGGCCATTGCCCAGAGTTTGTCCTGCCACCCTTGGCCTGTGCACCATTCCTCATATCCACAGTACAGCTGCATGCTGATGATAGTTCTCATACATCAGGACACAGATGTTGGTACTCCCTACGTGGACACCTACGTTTTAACCCTGATCTATACACCTACAAGTGACTTTGCTGTGCCTGTCTGTAATTGCAGTATTTCAAGCCAAACCCCCCTACAGCATTTAGTAACCATCACGGGTGTGTACTGACATCCATGTATCTTGTTATTTGAAAGATTTTACCTATGTGTCTCCGCAACCGGACTCCAAGTGTGTGGATGGCTGCCGTTTGTCAATTTGTCTAGCATCTAATACATTTCCACACACATATGTTTCAGACTCTGGGTACAAGATTACTACACCAATGCGTATGACGTTTCACAGATTTATTTGGTGATCTTGTGCAGGAAACATGAGTAGGTGCTGTACAAAAATGGGGGAATCCAAAGTTCACAGCTGGAGATGAGATGCCTTACAGTTTCAGTCAACAGAGGCAAGGCCACAGTGCGTGGCATCATTGGGCAGACTGTGACCAGCAAGTCCATGTGGGAGAGTCAAATAGGTGATGCTGTTGCATTCAAGGGCAATATGCCAGGCAGCTGTCCTGGGAGTTGTGCATGGCCCATTGCCTCTCAACGTCTTCGCCGTGGATGATCCACCTATCTTAGGAGACCCTCACATGCAGGCCTTGACGATGCATGGGACGCTCCGTCAGACAGTTCCTCCTCCTCCCTCCCTGTGGCTGGAGTAGAACTTTGCCTTGAGGTTTGTGGCCTGGTGACACAGGGAGGGTGCTGCATGTTGGCAGACATCTGACGGAGAGATTGGCTCATATCCCGATGCACCGTCAAGAGCTCAGCAAGTGTTGCCTCCACCCGTCCATGATGTCGTACTTGCCTGGCATGTTGCTCGGCCTGCTGTTGTTTCAGTTCGTTGAGGGCCTCCACTACCTGGCTGACCTCCCTGGTGTCCCGCCGGTATGCCTCCAGGATTGTACTCAGTTGAGCCATACCGGTGCCTGCAGCTTCCTGGCCAGAATCTCGCCTCTGCCTTGCGCCACTCCCACCACCCTGACCCACATGAGCACGGCCTGCGCTTGTGGGCACATCGGCTCGACGGGACCCCCGAGTGTTGGCAGGGTGGATGTTGTCTGCCACCTCCAGGGTGCCCGTCGAAGGGTTTCCCTCATTTTCAGGCTGGCTCTCTGGTGGATCATGGGCAGGGCTCTGACCTGTCTGCTGGGATGTGGTGGGAATGGGTCTGGTGGTTGGCACAGATGTATCTGATCCAGTTGCTGCAGGGGTTTGGGATCCAGAGTGGCCAGGTTGGTTGGGGTCATCCACGGTGTGTTGTGAGGCATCACTGTTGGTGGGGTCAGGGTCCTGCTGAGCCTGGGACTGGGATCCTTCTCCCCCTGGTTGGGTGTGGTTTCCACACGTTGCCCTGTGGGTATGAGAGACAGACACTGTTAATGCACTATCATGACACATATTTTTTTGTTCTCCAATGTCAGCATCACAGCTCAACCTGCTTTATATTGTTGGCATTGTTCACTTGTGTATATGTATGTAGTGGGACCCAATTAACAGGTGCTCAGAAGTATTAGCCATGTTCCATTTTCTTGAGATTGACTGACACAGCCATTGCTGTGGCTTGTGTTGCCGGCACGACACAGATACAGCAGTGCTCTGTTTGATGCAATATTCACAATACAGTGTCAATCCTTATGCCAGCGTCAAGCATGCACAGGGTTTGACAAACACGACGCTAGAGGATTGCGCCCACAGGGCCCGGCACCCCGGCACACACCCCAATTGCTTCCGGGTCTGATGACGCACTTCCAGGTGGGAGTGGGCGGAGACCGGGGCCTATTTAGGTTCCGGTCACTGTAGCCCTGGTCTCTTTGTCCCCCTCCTACTCCGGAAGGGCTGTGCTCGCTCGTGGTGCGGCCCATACCCCATCCCTAGAAAGTGTAATTGAACTGTAACTTGTCCCTGTCCCTGTGAGTGGCGGAGTGCGACCGAGCGACGAGCCGGTACAGCTGAGTCCACGAACAAAGGAGGCAGCGGTGAGAAGCGTGGCATGACCGTCCAACTTGCAAGGTGAGGAGTTGTGTGTGCTGGGGGGGTAGTGGGCAGCCGTGGGGAGCGGGCAGGGTATTATTGGTAGGGTATCTGTTGGGTCCTTGGCGGCTGCTGGCGGGCCCCTGGGTGCGCTGATTCCTTGCTGAGCTAAGTGGCGAGTCTGGGAGGGGCCGGGCGCAGGCTGTGGGTGCGGAGCAGCATCATTGAGGGGCAGCAGCGCTCGGACATTTCTGAGTTTGTTTAGCGCGGGACACGCCCCAAGGGAACAGGCAGAGGCGCATAGAGCGTATATAGCACGGGGTTGTTGAGAGAGGTTATTTTCGGTCATTTTGGTGCCAAGGGATAGAAACAAAGCTTGATAAGCAGCTCAGTTACGCGATAGGCGCCAGGGCAGTAAATTACAGCGCTAGAAGAGCGGGAGGACAGAGCTATTATGCCAGCTAAGAAAGTGAGCCATAAGAGAAAAGACAAGGACCCTGAGATTGCCCAGCTCCTTAAGTTGGTGCTGGCAAAGCTGGGCAATAACAGTGACGAGAGCAGTGATGAGGAGACGGTGACTCAGGAGGAACCAGTGCCAGGAGGTTTGGGGGACCACCCACGCAGGGAGGGAGTAGCACCCAGAGCAGCCTTCCCCAATTTGGTAAAGAAGCCTAAGGTACAACTCAAGGTGAGGGGGGGCTAGTAGAAAGAAGGACAGAGCGCAAGGACCAGGAGCTGGGGATGCGAGTCCAGTAGGTCCCATAACCCCCATCCCAAGTGGTAGGGCCGCCCCCCCCCGGCACCGTTGGCAGACCAGGGGATTAGAGGGGGTAGCGCCCAGGTAGACCCGGCGGGGTCACTCCTTGCTGAGATTAGGGGAGCCCTGAGGGCATTAGCGCCAGTCCAGCCATCAGTTGTGCAAACTAGCAGGAGTACTGGGGAGGGGGGGTGCCATGTTACTGTAAGAGACATAGCCGAATAGTTCCGATTCAATTCAGCTACGTTTGATAGGTATTGCTGTTCCATGATGGCCAAACAATGCCAAGGCCCCTGGACCTGTACACCCACTTCTAGCTCATGGCTTTAGAACGTGGCACTTCTCCAGGACGCATCACCTTATCAATACCCATGTCCATGGTGCAAGTTTAGTGCATCCACAACGTTCATGAGATGGGTCAAGTGCATTGTGTGAGAGGCACAATGGACTTGAGAATCAGCACTGTGCATGTTAATTTTGTATGCGTACTCATATCAGTAATTGTTTTGTTCTTACATGACAATTGTGACAGTGTTGCACTCCATTGCCTGTACCCAGAGGATAAGTTTCTGTAAGGGGTGTGTGTGACAGGCCATGCTAGTTGTTTGAGTGTGATTTGCAAACGTCCATCCTTCATTGTTTGGCTGTGCCCCCATGTAGCAAGCTGACATGATCGTGGTTGTGGGTTCCTGCACAGGATGTCTGACCTTTTCCCGGTGTTTGTGTTAGCACTGGTCACAGAGGGCCTTTTGCTGCCTACTCCAGGGCCCATTGTCTGCTATCATGTGCGTAATTTCACACTCCCTTTGCATTGGGCATGGTGCTTGGTTGTGTACCTGGGACATATGGGAGGAGGGCAGCCTCCTACCCTACAACTTCCACACTATCACCCTCCCCCTTATAACCACCCCCATACTGTTGGGCACTGCTGGGACTCATATCCACCCCACCCCCATACCGTTGGGCACTGCTGGGACTCATATCCACCCCACCTCCATACCATTGGGCACTGCTGGGACTCATATCCACCCCACCCCCATACTGTTGGGCACTGGTGTGAGTCCCCCCATGTTACATGAGTTGTTTGTATACTCACCAGGCTCAACGGCTCCTTGTATTCTGTGAACTCCCACCGGTGGTAGCAGGGCCATGACTTTCTCCTTCCAGGGCTGGAATTGTGGAGGTCTGCGGGGACCACCACCTCCAGTGTGGTGTGCAGAGGCGTAGTCCTGGTCCATCTTCTTCTTGAACATCCTCCGCAGATCATACCACCTGGCCTGACATTCCTGCCTGGTGCGCCTGATGGGTGCAACAGCATTGACCCGGTCTGTGATCCTCTCTCACAGGCGTGTTTTCTAAATTATGCTGGTCTGTCTGACCAATGCGCCAAACAGCTGTGGCTCCACTCTGATGACTTCATCTGTGAGGACCTCCATCTCCGGGTTAGTGAACTTTGGATTCTTTGGTGTGGTCATGGTGTGGGGTGTATGTGATTGAGGGGGTGATGGTGTGTATGGATGGGGGTGTGTGGGTCTGATTGTGAAGGGGTGTTGTGGGTGTAGATGAGATAGGGTGTATGTATGAGGGTTAATGGGTGCAGTTGTTGATGTGCTGGCAGTGTCTTATTTTTGCAAATAGGTATGTTGCAAAGGATGATGGGTTGTATGTGTGGACCCTTTTATTGGTCAATTTGTGGGTGTGGCTTATTTTGTATTGGTTGTGGGTGTGTTATATGGGTAGGGGTTACTTATGTCCTCTGTTTGCCTGTTTGTATGTGGCCAGGACATTGTTTCACAATGGTGTGTACACAGGAGACATGTTTGGTGTTGTTGTGCGACCCGTTTACGGACTCCTTGTGCTGTTTTTGGGGTTCACGTGCGCTTTAGAATTGTTATGTGTGCGGGGCATACTTGTTGGTGCGTGTGACTTATACGGGCTGTTGGCCGGTGGGGGGGTTCGTGTATGCTTGATCGGGGGGGTGCGCGTCGTATTTGTTGGTGCGTGTGACTTATACGGGACGTTGGGGGGGTTCGTGTACGCTTGATCGGGGGGTGCGGGTCGTATTTGTTGGCACGTGTGACTTATACGGGCCGTTGGGGGGGTTTGTGTACACTTGATGGGGGGGTGTGCGGGTCATATTTGTTGGTGCGTGTGACTTATACGGGCCGTTGGCCGGTGGGGGGGTTCGTGTACACTTGATCGGGGGGGGGTGCGGGTCGTATGTGTTCGTGCGTGTGACTTATACGGGCCGTGGGGGGGTTCGCGTATGCTTGATCGAAGGGTAAACGGTTCGTATATGTTGATTCGGCTTGCTGTTATGCGATATTTTCCGTACAAATCAATCTTCATGCGCGACTACTTTGGTCCGAACTGGGTTGCCGCAGTGCATCGTACTTGTCAGTTTGTACGGCAGCTTTACGAATCGTACGGTTTGATTCCTGACGCTTATTCGTACGGGTCTCCGTCTGCGGTTCGTACGGATCCCTCAGATTCATAGGGAGGTAGACTGAAATGGATCGTACTTCGCAGTTCGGAGGGAATTTTCACATTTGTACGGAATCGGGTACGAATACGAATCGTACAGCGGTATTTTTACCAGGATCGGAATCGACCCTAAGATGTCACATCTCTGTACACACAGATCCCCCAAGATGAGGCAGTGGCAGTGCTGACACAATTCTTGAATGGCAGAGAGAGACCATGGAGAGTGCCAACTCAGTTCATTGTTGATCTAGCTACGTTTGCATTAAAAAAGAACTATTTTTCATTCAGGAATGAGTTCTTTTATCAAATTAAAGGCGTGGCAATGGGCTGTCCCTTTGCACCGGAGTTGGCAGGACTTTTTATGTCCATGTATGAGGAGGCTTTTATTTACAACAATAATCCATTTGCTGGACATATAGCCACCTGGCTCCGTTTTATAGACGACATTTTTGTCGTCTGGACCAGAGGGGAAGATCAATTGAAAATGTTTTTGAACTGGCTCAACACCAGGATGCCGGATATACAATTCAGCATATCGCAATCAACCCATAGAATTTCGTTCTTAGATGTGGAAGTTTATGCTGACAATAAAGGTCTTGCAACAACATTGTTCAAGAAGCCTACTGACAAGAACAAATCTCTCCTGTTCACCAGTAACCACCCGAGACGTTTGAGCGAAAATTTACCATACGGGCAATTTCTTAGAATTCGCCGAAACTGTTCCCACAAAGAGGAATATTTTGAACATGCTAAAAACCTAATAAAAAATTAAAAGATCGCGGGTACCCTAGGAAACTTGTGAAAACAGCGATGAAAAGGGCTTGGTGGACACCTCGGGAGATACTTCTAGAAAAGAAAATCAAACCTAGGATGGAACGACAAGTGTGCGTTACTACCTTTTGCCCCGAGTCCAATGCACTGAAAAAGGTGATTAATCAAAACTGGCATCTTTTGAAAAAATTCCATGGGGATTTTACTTCCAATCCTCTATTCGCGTTTAAAAAGGAGAGTAGCATTTCGAAATATTTAGTTCGAGCAAGCTTGAAAGAAGGACCTAAACCCACTCTACGACATCTAATGGGCATGGTACCGATTAAAGGACACCACAAATGTGATACATGCGTGTGCTGTGAAAATACAGTAGAGGGTGAAGTTTTTAGCCATAAAGGAATATACTGGAAGCATGACACATTTTTTTATTTATTTATTTATATATATTTTATAAAGCACTTAGTTACAGTAGCAAGTGTGTCCCCGCGCTAGTTGCTACAGTTGCTTCATTAGAGTCTAGGCATGATTGCGGAGAGAGTCTTCAAGCCGAGCACTGGACTTTGGGGAACAGGACTGTTTTAAGATCTCTTCGGAAGATGAGCTCCGAGGTTTCCAGGCGCAGCCTTTCTGGCAGCTTGTTCCATATCCTGGCAGTCATGACTCTAAAAGATTTCCCACCCATTCTAGCTCCTGTAACCTTCGGGACCTGCACCTGCCCCGTGCCACAGGATCTTAGCTGGCGGGTGGGCTCGCATCGCTTAAGCAAGCTATGCAGATACCTGGGGCCTCTCCTATGGAGGATATGATGTCCTACACAGAGGGCCTTAAAAGTCACCCGTTCCCTAATTGGGAGCCAGTGAAGGGTCCTCAGTGCTTTTTGTGCTGATGCCCTTCTAGGCAGTTGTAGGATCAAGCGGGCAGCTGAATTTTGTATACGTTGTAATCTCAAGAAGCATTTTGCACTGGCCTCTAGATATAGTACATTTCCATAGTCCAGCCTGGATGTTATCAAGGCATGGACCAGGGTCTGGCGTATCGGCGTGGGCATGAGGTCCAGTGTTTTCCTAAGGGCCCGTAGTATGCCAAAACAAGTGCCTGCCACTTGTTTGGTCTGGTGGTCGAAGGATAAGTTTTAATCTAACCAGACTCCTAGGTTCTTCACTAGATTGCTGGGTGTGGGCAATTCACCCAGCTCGTCCGGCCACCAGGCTGAGGTCCACACTGATGGGGATTTGCCTACAATCAGTACCTCCGTCTTATTCCCATTAAGACGGAGGCAGTTGTCCGCCATCCACTTGGCCAACTCCTGCAAGCAAATCGCGAAGTTGGCGGCACATTGCTCCTCTGGTTGCGTCAAGGTCACAATCAGTTGCGTGTCGTCTGCGTACGACACTATCTCAACCCCAAATTTGTCTGTGATCACTCCAACTGGGGCCACATACAGATTAAATAAGGTGAAGCTGAGACTGGAGCCTTGTGGCACTCCCTGTTTGAGTTTTATTTCCTTGGACCTAAAATGTCCCTGTGCGACCTGGAAGCTGCGGCCTGTTAGAAATGATTCCAGCCACTCCCATGCTTTGCCTCTCACTCCTCCCTTTTTAAGACACTGTAGCAGTGTGTGATGCGCTACAGTGTCAAAAGCGGCACTGAGATCGAGAAGAATCATGCCGCCGTTCGGCCTTCATCTGCATATCTCCGTAGGGCTTCAGTTGAAGACAGCAGGGCTGACTCAGTCGAGTGTAGAGCTTGGAATCCCGACTGTGAGGGGTGGAGCAGTCCTTTAGTCTCAGCAAATGCAGAGAGTTTTTTATTGACTGCTTTCTCCGCGATTTTGGCAAAGTAGCGGAGAAGGGAGATGGGCCGCAGATTTTCCAGATTCGCTAAACTAATGTTGGGTTTTTTCCTCAGAGGAAGGACTGTTGCTTTCTTCAATGAAATAGGTACTTGTCCTGATTCGAAGGAGAGAGCAAGTAAGTGACTAATATAGGGCTCCAGAGTGGTTATGCTGCCATAAAGTCTTTTTGGGGGTGCCGGATCACTCGGTGATCCTGATTTAATGCTACCTGCTATGTGGCATATCATTTCCTGTGAAGGTACTAGAAATGCCGAAAGGCAGTTGCTGTCCTGTGTAGTCAAGGGAATTTCCGCCCTCCCATCACCTACTCTAGCTCCCTCTGGAAAAGCAGCGTAGATTTTGTCTACTTTACTGGCAAAGACCTCTGCTATTTGATTGCAGGCTTTGACTGATCCATTTATAGGGGCTGCTAGTGGAGCGAGATCAGATAATTCCCTATATATTAGGAACATTTCCTTCATGGAGTTGTCCGCATTCTTGATTCTGGTACAGTAATAGGTTCTCTTAGTTTTCCGGATCAGGGCATGATATTCTTTTAAGCCCTTCTTATATTCAGCTCTCTCTGTCTCAGAGAAACACCTCCGCCATTTTCTCTCTAAGCTTTTACATTTCGCTTTTTGTCCTCGCAGTTCAGTTTTGAACCAGGGGGCAGATTTAGATTTCTTCACCGGAGCATTCCGAGTCCATGGCGCTGTGTAGTCTAGCGCCTTTTGGATTTGCAGGTCTAGTGCTTCACAGGCAGAATCTATTTCCTCACCCTCGGCAGGGCCTCCTGATGTTATTAGTTTATTAAATGCCTCTGGGGAAAACTTGGCCCATTTCCTGCGTTTGTTTAAGGTGCCGGTCCCATTCTGAGGTCCATTGTCCGGACCACCACCCGAAAAGAGACTAGGAAATGGTCTGACCAGATCACAGGAGTTGGGGATGCTACGGTCAAGGTGTCCCAGTTAGCGATAATAGGGTCCAGGAGATGACCTTGGCAGTGAGTGGGCATTTCTGATTTTAACAGCATCTGTATGCCTGCTAGCTCCTGTCTGATTTCCTGAGCTTCAGCGTTCAGAGGGTCGTCAAAATGATAATTTAAGTGCCCTAGGAGGAGGAGTCTCTCATGTTCGAGGGCAGAAAGCGTGAGGGTTTCCATCAGTTGAGTGGGAAAACTGGCTCCAGGCCCAGGGGGGCGATATATTAAAAATCCCTTGAGACAGTACCCATGGGGCACTGAAATGGAGAAGAACCCTGTCTCACTGTTTGCAATATCCATCTCTTCTAGGGTGCAGGCCAGGTCTTGTTTGTGTATTATTGCAATTCCTCCCCCCTTCCCCTTCTTCCTGTCTATTCTCTTTATATCATATCCCAGTGGGAGGGCAGCCAGTACATCTGGTGCCGATGTGGTATTAAGCCACGTCTCCGTAAGGAATAGTGCATCCACCTGATCTTCCGTCAGGTAGTCGTATACTTCCATCTTATGTTTCCCCAGGGAACGGCAGTTTAGAAGGGCGAGATTTAATATCTTGCCCTTACACCTAGACCTAAGTTGTCTATTAACGGCGAAGGAACAGTGCGCGCACTTTTTGTCTCCATTCTTAATGATTATACTGTGCCGACAGGTGTTGTCTATAAGAGGACATAAGTTTCTAAGCTCTAGGGAGCTACATTGCTTTCGGAAACTGAAACCCACAGGGATTCTTGCCCCTGGCCCTGGTCGGTCACGGACGGGCACAGACGGGCTTGCCTTTGGCGCGCCCGCTGCGCCTCCGGAGTAGGTCAGTCATTTGAGGCGGGAGTGGAAGAGGGTGGGAGGGGCCAGGCAGCTTGAGCGCTCCCCTTACACCTCCCCCAAGATGGCATCTGTTTGTTCAGTTTCTGCCCCGAAGCAGCACCTTAATCGGCTGCGGGGTGCCAGCAGAGGTCTATGGGCACCGGGTGTGAAACGCGTGCACAAGTAAGTAAACAACAGATTTAAAAAGCTTCAAGTCCTAAAATCGACAATCAGCCACTACAATAGTTAAAACAACGTGCCTCTTTACCTCCCGGCTTTCCGCCTCAGGAGGGAAGAGTTTCAAGCATTAACACTTGCGCACAACGGATGACGTTTTTATGTGCTCGCCAGAGGGCGGGAGGGGCCAGGCAGCTTGAGCGCTCCCCTTACACCTCCTCCAAGATGGCATCTGTTTGTTCCTTTTGTGCCCCGTAGCAGCACCTTAATCGGCTGCGGGGTGCCAGCAGAGGTCTATGGGCACCGGGTATGAAACCGTGCACAAGTAAGTAAACAACAGATTTAAAAAGTTTCAAGTCCTAAAATCGACAATCAGCCACTACAATAGTTAAAACAACGTGCCTCTTTACCTCCCGGCTTTCCGCCTCAAGAGCGAAGAGTTTCAAGCATTAACACTTGAGCACAACAGATGACGTTTTTATGTGCTCGCCAGAGGGCGGGAGGGGCCAGGCAGCTTGAGCGCTCCCCTTACACCTCCCCCAAGATGGCGTCTGTTTGTTTGGTTTCTGCCCTGTAGCAGCACCTTAATCGGCTGCGGGGGGCCAGTAGAGGTCTATGGGCACCGGGTGTGAAACGCGTGCACAAGTAAGTAAACAACAGATTTAAAAAGCTTCAAGTCCTAAAATCGACAATCAGCCACTACAATAGTTAATACAACGTGCCTCTTTACCTCCCGGCTTTCCGCCTCAAGAGGGAAGAGTTTCAAGCATTCAAACTGCAAAACGAAGTTTGTCATCTATAGGATAACCTGCCCTTGCGGGTTATTATATATCGGCAAAACTAGCCAGGAAATCCAGCAGAGAATAAGCCAACATAAGTCACGCATCAGGAGGAAAGTTGAAACAGCTCCTCTTGTCAATCATTGGATCAGGAATTCACATCTAGAAAAAGATCTTAAATGGACGGTGATCTCTTCCGGATCCCCGTGGAGGTGACAGAGAGTTAAAACTTTCCAGAAGAGAAGCTTTTTTGATAGTCACATTTGACACAGCGACATCAGGCCTCAATGAAAGCTCCGAGCTTCATAAATTATAAACAGCATTCTGCCCCTGGGTCGAACTAGAGTACATTTGTTCCAACTATGAGACCCGAATATTACTGATACAGATGAGACCACGGCACCATGGATTATAGGACAGTTCCACCATAACACATAGGTAATGGTGAGAGTACTGTCTAATCAGAAGCATGCCAACCCTGTCAGAGACAATTTTGCCAAGATCGATGGCAACTGTTTAAGGGTGCACGAACTTATACCCCCCGGTACATGCCGCCTGAGTCCTTACAATTTTAAAACCAACAGAGTCCGAATATGTATAAACAATACAAACCACACATTATGACACCTCCGCAGTTATGGTTTCATGCATTAACGTTCTGAAAATTAAATTCAAGCTTATGCCATTTCATTCCACCAGGCGGACATACATATAGATAACTTCAGATCCCTACAGACACCGGGCTCTGTAACTAATGGGCATGCGCGATTCAGGATGTACCTGGTCTCGAGAGAGAAAAATACCGGGATTCGATGAAGAATAGAAATAAAGTGCCCCTTGAAGTGTGCTCTAATACATAGTTTATTTTTAGCATCGATGGACTATTGAGAAAATACAAACAGATTTTGCGGAAGTACCGTTACTCGCCACGCCCCTCAACCAATGAACAGCGGTATAAACAACGTGACATCTTGCCGGTTAGCCACAGGCTCTGTCATTGGCCATTGTCGACTGACGCGATAGGAAAGTATTACGTTTGGAAACCGGTGAGTGCCTCTTGATCCCCCCTATGCTCCGTTACACGAAGTAAGCAGAGGCGGCTTGCCATCAATTTAATTAACCGCTCGCCTACGCTTCTATTTTCAGATTACCAAAAATACTTCCCCATTCCAGCAGAAGCAGCGCTTCTAAGGAGGTAAGCGAGCCTTCGCTTTCATAAGACGGACAGCTCTGCCTTTTTTCCGTCCTCCCTTGGGTTTGAAATTCATTAGCGCTTTCTGGTCTCTTGCCGAATATTTATTTGAAATCTTAAAAACCCACAAACCCCTACCATGCCGGGGACCACGTGACATACTAAGATGTAAGTGCCAGCTTGTGTCACTTTGATTCCCCCAGGGGGCCTGACTGTTTAGGACATATCACTAACAGCCCTTTTTATTCTACCTTGTTTGCTTCTTTCTTTAGAAACTTTCCAATTGGCTATCTTTAATATGGTGCCATCGTGTGGTAAGCCGTGGCTGGACACTGGTTTTTGCTAGACCAATAGTGGCTCCCATTAAGCTCATGTTTTATTAGTCCTTTCTTTTTCTTCTTCTTTAGTGAGTTTGGCCCTGATGAGAACCTCTTACATATAGAGGTTTGAAACGCGCAGGCTTGGATAAACCAAACGCTTGTGTTTTACCAAAAATATTTATTACCAGATTCATACAAATATCCAATGAATGTATTAATTGTATAGAATAAAAAAAATGTTTGGTGGGATTGAAAATTTGCTATTTATTCATTAGATTGTTCGAGGTTTGGTTTATCATTGTATAATATTTTTCGTATAAGTATGAATGGAGTGTGTATAAATCATTGTGTGTGATGTGATTTTGTCTTGTAAAAGTACAAGTGTATTGTCTTTGTGGGATATTGTTCAAAAATTGTTGTACATATGGGTATAAAATGAAAAGAAATTTTTCTTTACAAAAAAATGAAATAACTTAATTTTTTTAAAATAAAACAAGCGATTAATTAGCTTACGCATGTCTAGAGGTTTCTTACATGTTGGAAAAAATAGCAGCATCGGCAACCAGTGTAGTTTTTTTGTTATTCAGTGCTCAGCCTTGCTGGGGATGAGCCTGACCCTTTATTGGTACTTGTGAATAAAAAACATTTGGCATTTCAATCCAATGCTATCAATGCCCTAAATAATGTTTAAATGCAACAGACACCACAGACACAGCTGTTTCATGCACCCATGAGTAGCTCTGGGCCTATTGGTTGGTAACCTCTTTGGCAGGCTCGGCCATATAGTGAATCAATTCAAATCAATAATATTACAAACTTATTAGAAAATGTAGTAATCTGTGCTACATTTTCTGCTGGGTACAAGAAGAATATTTTGCATGCAAAACAACAACCAGCAAGAAGGCATGGCCACCACAAACAAGGCTTGCAGGCCTAATGCAGAAGCACACTAGCTGCCCCTTCGCAAAATGGCCGTCAGCCACATAGCCAGGCCACAACAACAAGAAAGGGAAGACAGACAGTGCCGGCCTATGGCAAAAGCACACTGGCTGCCTTCACAAAATGGCTGATAACCACATGGCCAGGCCACAACAACAAGAAAGGGAAGACAGACAATGCAGGCCTATAGCAAAAGCACAAAGAAAAACCAAAGGTGGTGATGGACGGAGCGTTGACAATACAAACACTCACCCCCAGTCAGCTGATCTGGGATTAATCCATCACCGTTCTTTAGCTCACTCCGCCACCCCAGTTCAGACATGGCCATATGCAAATCAGTCTGACCCTGTGCCTCATGGGAACAGTCCAGCCCGAACTGCCAAGCCATGTCTTCCTCGGACCGGAATCAAGCTTCCCAGGACCGGTTTCTGGCATTACAGCCGTCTTCAGCCGGGCTTGCTTGACTCCAGTGGCAAAGTGAGCAAGGGACTCACGTCTGAGCATACCCTGCCAAATTACGGCAAACAAAGAAAAACCAAAGGTGGTGATGGACGGAGCATTGACAATACAAACACTCACCCCCAGTCAACTGATCTGGGTTTAATTCATCACAGTTCTTTAGCTCACTCCAACACCCCAGTTCAGACATGGCCATATGCAAATCAGTCTGACCCTGTGCCTCATGGGATCAGGCCAGCCCAAACTGCCAAGCCATATCTTCCCTGGACCGGAATCAAGCTTCCAAGGACCGGTTTCTGGCATTACAGCCGTCATTAGCCGGGCTTGCTGGACTCCAGTGGCAAAGTGAGCAAGGGACTCACGTCTGGGCATACCCTGCCAACTAGGGCGAACAAAGAAAAACCAAAGGTGGTGATGGACGGAGCGTTGACAATACAAACACTCACCCCCAGTCAACTGATCTGGGTTTAATCCATCACCGTTCTTTAGCTCACTCCGCCACCCCAGTTTAGACATGGCCATATGCAAATCAGTCTGACCCTGTGCCTCATGGGAACAGCCCAGCCCGAACTGCCAAGCCATGTCTTCCCTGGACCGGAATCAAGCTTCCCAGGACCGGTTTCTGGCACTACAGCCGTCTTCAGCCGGGCTTGCTTGACTCCAGTGGCAAAGTGAGCAAAGGACTCACGTCTGAGCATACCCTGCCAACTTAGGGCGAACAAAGAAAAATCAAAGGTGGTGATGGACGGAGCGTTGACAATACAAACACTCACCCCCAGTCAACTGATCTGTGTTTAATCCATCACCGTTCTTTAGCTCACTCCGCCACCCCAGTTCAGACATGGCCATATGCAAATCAGTCAGACCCTGTGCCTCATGGGAACAGTCCAGCCCGAACTGCCAAGCCATGTCTTCCCTGGACCGGAATCAAGCTTCCCAGGACCAGTTTCTGGCATTACAGCCGTCTTCAGCTGGGCTTGCTTGACTCCAGTGGCAAAGTGAGCAAGGGACTCACGTCTGAGCATACCCTGCCAACTTAGGGCGAACAAAGAAAAACCAAAGGTGGTGATGGACGGAGCGTTGACAATACAAACACTCACCCCCAGTCAACTGATCTGGGTTTAATCCATCAGCGTTCTTTAGCTCACTCCGCCACCCCAGTTTAGACATGGCCATATGCAAATCAGTCTGACCCTGTGCCTCATGGGAACAGTCCAGCCCGAACTGCCAAGCCATGTCTTCCCTGGACCGGAATCAAGCTTCCCAGGACCGGTTACTGGTATTACAGCCGTCTTCAGCCGGGCTTGCTGGACTCCAGTGGCAAAGTGCCTGGACACTTTTAATCACTTGCCTTATTGCTTCAGGGGCTGCGCCGAGGTCATCGCGCACCCCTTATCCTCTTGGGATTCCCTTCTCTGTCGCCGCCAGAGCGCCCCACGCTGAGCGTTCCCTCCCCCTCTGACGGGCAGGTCACGAGGGCGGGGACGGGCGTGGCGACCATCTTGGGCTGCTCTCTGGTTGGCGGGGCAGCTCCTCTGTCCCTCCCCCCCTGGCAATTTCTTCCTGTCGGGCGAGTCCCGCCTTAGCTCTATCGAACTGCCAGACCTCCCGAGGCTTCGCCGGGAGCAACATCGCCGCTGAGGCGCGGCGCAACTTCACTTTTAAAAACAGTGCCTGGACACTTTTAATTACTTGCCTTATTGCTTCAGGGGCTGCGCCGAGGTCATCGCGCACCCCTTATCCTCTTGGGATTCCCTTCTCTGTCGCCGCCAGAGCGCCCCACGCTGAGCGTTCCCTCCCCCTCTGACGGGCAGGTCACGAGGGCGGGGACGGGCGTGGCGACCATCTTGGGCTGCTCTCTGGTTGGCGGGGCAGCTCCTCTGTCCCTCCCCCCCTGGCAATTTCTTCCTGTCGGGCGAGTCCCGCCTTAGCTCTATCGAACTGCCAGACCTCCCGAGGCTTCGCCGGGAGCAACATCGGCGCTGAGGCGCGGCGCAACTTCACTTTTAAAAACAGTGCCTGGACACTTTTAATCACTTGCCTTATTGCTTCAGGGGCTGCGCCGAGGTCATCGCGCACCCCTTATCCTCTTGGGATTCCCTTCTCTGTCGCCGCCAGAGCGCCCCACGCTGAGCGTTCCCTCCCCCTCTGACGGGCAGGTCACGAGGGCGGGGACGGGCGTGGCGACCATCTTGGGCTGCTCTCTGGTTGGCGGGGCAGCTCCTCTGTCCCTCCACACCCTGCCACGCCCTGCTACTGCCGGTCCCCTACTTATGGCACTACTATCCCGGCCGCGCAGCGGACGAGCGCAGCGGGCGCGACGAAGACGCGCCGAAGTTGCGCCTAAGTCAAGCCCGTCTGCGCCCGTCCGCGACGGGCCGGGACCAGGGGCCTCACCCCCTGCCTCTTTGTTGTCATACACGCCTGCACAACTCTTCTCCTGCACCGCTGATGTGCCTCTCCCCCATACCCTCATGCAGCATCTTGTGGCATTAGATATCTATGTCTCCCATCCAGACTGTGTTGTGCCTCCACGCCCCACTCCTCCTTTGCCTGCGCAGGACTCCGGATCTTCCCCCATTGGACCCTCATCACCCCCTCACATTGCTTCTGCCTATCTCCTTAACACTCGCTCGGCAGGCAAGCACCAACTTGAACTGTTTCACCTTCTTACCACAGACTCCCCAGATATTCTGTTCTTAACGGAAACTTGGTTCTCTGAGGCTTCTCTTCCCGACATTCTTGCCATCCTTCCCGATTCTTACTACGCCCTCCGGGCTGACCGCCCCGTGGGCAAGACCGGGGGGGGTGTCGCTATGATTGTTCGATCTACTATCCAATTCCAGCTTCTCTCCCAATCATCTATAGCTGGGGTGGACTTTCTGGTCGCCCGTTCCTCTAATCTTTCCGCACCTCTCACGGTCGTCCTCGTTTATCGCCCTCCCCTGAGCATGCCCCTGTTTGTGGCCTCCCTGCAGGAACTCCTCGCTACGCTTGTAGTCAACAACTCCTCCGTTCTCCTGCTAGGCGACTTTAATTACTGGCCTGGCGACCCCAGGGAGGACTCAGCGTCCAAGGACTTCACGGCCACTCTTTTATGCCTCAACCTTAAATCCCATGTACTGGTCCCTACTCACAATCTTGGACACATTCTGGACCAAGTCTGGTCATCCCAGGACATAGTCTCCCCCCCCCCAGCATCCTCCCTTGTACCTGGTCCGATCATTCCCTCATTTCCTTTACCATCAACATTGGTTCCCCTCATAAACCCCCTCGTCCCAAGAACGTTTTCTCTCGTAGCTGGAATCGTGCTGACTTGTCTTCCCTCTCTCATTCCCTTGCTTCCTCTCCTCCCGACCTTACTGGCATTTCTCTTGACTTACAGGCCGCTGCAGTTGGCAACTGGCTATCTTCCGCATGCGATTTAGTAGCCCCCCTTAAGTTAGTCAAGTCCATTCGCCCTCATGAGGCCCACCGTTGGTTTAACTCGGAACTCAAGATCCTCAAATTGGAACTTAGACGCTCGGAGCGCCTTTGGCGCCGTAGCTACTGCCCCGACCTCAAGGCCAAATACAAATCTCTTCTTAAAGAGTATAAGAAGGCCATTCTGGCCACAAAGACCAAGTATTTCTCCGAACAAGTAACTCTTTCGGCCAACAAATCCAAAGAACTCTTCTCCTTGGTCAACAATTTAGCCACCTCTGATCGTGCTTGCCCTCACTTTACTCCCTCCCAGGCCCTCTGCTCTTCGTTAAACAACTTCTTCATCGAGAAGATTGTTAAAATTAAATCTAACATTTCTGTTACTCCTTTTACTCCTATTCACTCTGTTCCCTCTGCGCCTAAATCTTCCTTTTCCTCTTCCCCGCCCCTCTCCTTGGACTCTTTCTTAGCTCTGCTCACTAAAACCAAGTCTGGCTCTCCCACCGACTGTGCCCCTGCCCGCATTCTTAAAACTCTCTTCTCTTCCTGTCCTGCCACCCCTCTTTCCCTCCTCAATGCCTCTCTTTCCACCGGATTGGTCCCTTCTTCATTTAAATCTGCTATTGTTTCCCCCATTCTTAAAAAACCTGGTCTTGATTCTTCCCTCCCCTCTAATTTCAGACCCATCTCTCTTCTTCCCTATCTTGCTAAAATTCTGGAATCTTACGTCACCTCCTGTCTCTCTGCCTATGTCGAACAGAACCAACTCCTTGCTTCTCACCAAGCAGGTTTTCGCTCGGGTCATTCGACCGAAACCGTGGTGCTAGCCGTCCTTGACGAGCTTAAAGCCAAGGCCGACGTCAACTCTCCCCAAGTTTTGATTCTCCTCGACCTGTCCGCTGCGTTTGACACGGTCGACCATAACATTCTCTTGGACCGTGTCAGCGCAGCGGGCATACAAGGCCTTGCCCTTTCTTGGATCACGTCCTTTTTGACAGGACGTTCTCAAGCTGTTCACCTCCCCGGCTTTTCCGCTCTCCCCCTCCCGGTGCCCTGTGGGGTTCCCCAAGGTTCCTCCCTCTCTCCCCTTCTTTTCAATCTTTACATCCATCCACTTATCTCTTCCCTCCTTGAGCTGGGGGTCTCTGTGTATAACTACGCAGATGACCTCCAGCTCGTCTTTGATCTTTCTTCTTCTTCTCACTCTCTTTCTTTCTTCTATTCCACTATGGTCTTTATTTCTGGGTGGATGAGCGCCAACCACCTCAAGCTCAGTCCAGATAAGACTGAGCTTGTCTTGACTGGCGGCTCATCCAGGCCTTGGTCCCCTGCCTTCTGGCCCCCTATTCTTGGCCCCCTCCCACTCCGGTTCCCTCCGTCAAAACATTGGGCATCAAGGTCAGTCAGGACCTGTCCATGCAAGGCCAGGTCAGTGCCGTGGTGTCCTCCTGCTTCCTCTCCCTCCGGATCATCCGGAAAATCTCCCGCTTTTTTTCTCTGGACTCTCTCAAAATCATCATCTCTGCCCTCATCACTTCCCGCCTTGATTATGGCAATAGCTGGTTCGCAGGCATTCCTGCCTACGAAACCCGCCGCCTTCAAGCTATCCAAAATCAGGCTGCCCGTCTCATCTTTCACTTACCCAAAACCCATCACATCACTCCAGTCCTCAAATCCCTCCACTGGTTACCCATTCTGCAGAGATCTTTGTTCAAGCTAGGGTGCCTTGTTTATCGGGCCCTTGATCACTCTGCACCGGCTTTCATCAATTCTCTGATTTCCCGTCACACCCCTGCCCGCACTCTCCGTTCATCCTCTTCTGCCCTCCTCACTGTTCCCCGTTTCCACAAATCTCGCACTGGTGGAACTAGATTTTCTGTTCTTGCTCCCCGGTTCTGGAACTCCCTTCCTCTCTCTTTGCGTTCTATCCCCATTTTTTCACACTTTCGTAAAGTGCTAAAAACTTTTCTGTTTGCCCTGGCCTACCCCCGCTAAACCTCCTGGCCCTGTCTGTTCTGTTCCTTAGAGCTCTCAGCGCCAGGAAGCCGCTTTGGCCATCGTGCGCTCTACAAATAATTTCATTCATTCATTCATTCATTCATTCATTCATTCAAAGTGAGCAAGGGACTCACGTCTGGGCATACCCTGCCAACTAGGGCGAACAAAGAAAAACCAAAGGTGGTGATGGACGGAGCGTTGACAATACAAACACTCACCCCCAGTCAACTGATCTGGGTTTAATCCATCACCGTTCTTTAGCTCACTCCACCACCCCAGTTTAGACATGGCCATATGCAAATCAGTCTGACCCTGTGCCTCATGGGAACAGTCCAGCCCGAACTGCCAAGCCATGTCTTCCCTGGACCGGAATCAAGCTTCCCAGGACCGGTTTCTGGCACTACAGCCGTCTTCAGCCGGGCTTGCTTGACTCCAGTGGCAAAGTGAGCAAGGGACTCACGTCTGAGCATACCCTGCCAACTTAGGGCGAACAAAGAAAAATCAAAGGTGGTGATGGACGGAGCGTTGACAAAACAAACACTCACCCCCAGTCAACTGATCTGTGTTTAATCCATCACCGTTCTTTAGCTCACTCCGCCACCCCAGTTCAGACATGGCCATATGCAAATCAGTCTGACCCTGTGCCTCATGGGAACAGTCCAGCCCGAACTGCCAAGCCATGTCTTCCCTGGACCGGAATCAAGCTTCCCAGGACCAGTTTCTGGCATTACAGCTGTCTTCAGCTGGGCTTGCTTGACTCCAGTGGCAAAGTGAGCAAGGGACTCACGTCTGAGCATACCCTGCCAACTTAGGGCGAACAAAGAAGCATCAAAGGTGGTGATGGACAGAGCGTTGACAATACAAACACTCACCCCCAGTCAACTGATTTGGGTTTAATACATCACCATTCTTTAGCTCATTCTGCCACCCCAGTTCAGACATGGCCATATGCAAATCAGTGTGACCCAGTGCCTCATGGGAACAGTCCAGCCCGAACTGCCAAGCCATGTCTTCCCTGGACCGGAATCAAGCTTGTCTGAACTTGGGTGGCAGAGTGGGCTAAAGAACGGTGATGGATCAAACCCAGATCTTTTGACTGGGTGTGAGTGTTTGATTGGTTGAGATGCTCCGTCCATCACCACCCCCTTTTGTACCACTATAGCAAAAGCACAATGGCTGCCTTCACAAAATGACCGGTAGCCACATGGCCAGGCTCCGACAACAAGAAGCAATAAGCCAAGAAGAACAAAAGAAAGACATGCAGGCATATGGCAAAGGCACACTAACTACACCACAAAATGGCTACCAGCCAGGGGCGTGGCCTGCAGAGGAAACATGGCGGACATGTTTTAACTTTGCTCTGCCATTCAATCAATCAATTAATCAATTAATCATAGTATTTGTAAAGCGCATTACGTACCCATGAGGGTCTCAAGGCGCTGAGGAGGGGGGGTGCTGCTACTGCTTGAAGAGCCAGGTCTTGAGAAGTCTTCTGAAGGTGAACAGGTCCTGGGTCTGTGGGGCAGGTAGGTAAGGAGGGTGTTCCAGGTCTTGGCGGAGAGGAAGGAGAAGGATCTTCCACCGGCGGTCGTTCATTGGTTGCGGGGAACAGCAGGGAGGGTGAGTATGGCTGAGCGGAGCAGGCGGGTAGGGTGTAGAAGCTGAGTTGGTCGTTGAGGTATGCTGGTCCGGTGTTTTGGAGGGCCTTGTGGGCGTGGGTGAGTAGCTTGAAGGTGATCCTCTTTTTGACGGAGAGCCAGTGTAGGTCTCTCAGGTGGGGGGTGATGTGGCTGTGGCGAGGGACATTGAGGATCAGTCGGGTGGGGGCGTTTTGGATACGTTGCAGTCGTCGCAGGTGTTTGGTCGGGAATCCAGTTGGGCCTTTATGTCGTCGGTGGCGGCGATGAGGGCTGTCTCCGTGCTGTGGTTTCTCCGGAATCCGGACTGGGACGGGTCCAGGATGTTGTTGTCTTCGAGGTATCGGGTCAGTTGCATGTTGACGATTTTCTCAATACGGTAAATTTATCCAGTGCACAACATTTCTCCTGTGACTGTACCGTGACTACAGGTCCGGTGAAACCCCAGGGGACAGCGGAAGCATTGATTGAGCTGGGAAAATGCTTGATCGCTGCTGCAGCCATGAGAAGCACGGAGGCAGAAGGGGCGCTAGCCTGTATCGGGCCTGCAAAGCACCTAACACACAATGGCCAGAGAAGATTGTAGAAGCAGGGTCACAGCAGGCATGTCAGAGAAGGAGATCAGTGTACCCAGAAAACAGAGGAGGTAGGTGGCATTGCTTACGGTGTACTTAGAGATGGCCCAAGCGGCTGGGAAACACCAAGCCGGTCTGTTTGCAGGACACAACTGTAAGAGCAACGGCTGAACAGCTGTCAGAAGAGGGAGTGGACACAGACGGCGAGAACTGCGAGGCCTCTGATTATAGGACACACAGGCGGCCAGAGGTGGAACTTAGCGGGATGGATAAAGTCTGGGTGCGGCCTGCTATGCAGTTAAGAGAGTAACCCCGAACAAAGGCATTATTTAGCACACATGAAATAAAGTGAAATAACAAAAAAAAACATATTTTGCATTTCAATCCATTGGATCATTTCAATCCAATGATGTTTAAATTCAACATACACCACAGAAACAGTTGTTTCATGCACCCTTGAGTAGCTCTGGGCATACTGACTGAAAGGCCTAATGACAGACTACTGGGCTAGTGAATTAAATACATATTGCAAATGATTTCAAAAGTTGGAGAAAATGTAGTGAGCTGTGCAACATGTTTCCTTTATAAAAGAAGAAAAAATACTTACTATGAAACAACTAGGCCCCTACTGAAACTACAGGCCACCCACCACAATAAATTTAAAAAAACAGATGGAAAGTACAAAAACTCTAGGTGCCTGGCCCCAATCGTAAAACAACACCAATTTTCCAACTTACTAGTGAAATCCCAAATTCAAAAGTCTTCAAATCCAATGATATATGATGCAGCTGACACAAAGAGTGATCCGCCTAGCTCCAAACCCAAATGAAAAGTGAACAGGAGATGGACAAAGCGCTGGGAGGAGCCTGCTGGACAGGAACAGGAAGTTGGATAGTCTGTGGCACTTCCTTCCTCTTAAAAAAAGGAAAAAAAGGAAAAGGACTCCTGGCAAAAAAGTAAAGCCAAATGTCAATCTGAGAAGTTTTTTTTTATCTAAATTGTCATTCCAAGATGGTTTGATGCTGTTCGGGAGAGAACCTGCTCCAGATTGAAGAATCTGCGTGTTCGGGATCCCGATCTTCACAAAACGCCCGCCGAAAGTCTGCTGGTGCGCTCTAATGACATGTTTGCGATCGCAAACTCTTGCGGGTCAATGCGGCTGCCTAGCAAATCTGGTGGCAATCGCGAGCAGCTCCTGAAATCTTATTGCCAATCGCAGGCACCCAGTCAGTCGCTCCCGAGCATGGAAAAACGCATTTTGGCACGCAAACACAAGAAAAACTCTGCTCTGTTGTGGACTGCAGAGTTTTTTGGCAACATGCCAAAAATCCGCAAATTCCGTTAGTAGAGTAGATTTTTACGCCAAGGGTTAGTTAAGATCCAGAAATAGGAAGATTTTTTAAGAAAGCACCTAACTTAGCCCCTCTTATAAGTTCTTGTCCTGACATAAAGTAAAAATAAACAATAAATCACCTCTCTTTTTCTAAGATCAAACAATTCATGATCTATAAAATACTATCACATTGGGAATCTGTTCACAACCCTCTCTCAATTTTAAGGGTGCCTAAAAAAAGAGAGGAAACAAAAGAAACTATCCAGGGGAAATAGAATGTCACCAGCTGATCTCAGCACCAGAGCAAATAATGCATATTCAGTTTTGTCTGATTTCAATAGAGAGAAAATGTACACACTGAAAATATACACAAGGTTAATTGGCTAGATATCGTAATTAAACAATATATAAATGATAATGTGTTGAAATAGCTCTCCATTGATATTTTGTGGATTAGAAGTTCTAATGAAAGTCATCAATATCCCATTTACTAGTCATTGATTGACACTGTAGTTAAATGAAATAAGGACCAATATGAACACAGCTAGGTCAATCGGGTCAATATTTACACGAATACCTGTTGAAGCACCCTCCTCAAGTCCATGCTTTAAACTCTTAAAGGGATAGCAAGGCCTTAATTATGAGTTCCTAGATGCCTAGATTCCAAAGTCCATTCATGATGCCCTGGTCCAGTCCAGGCTATCTATTTTCTTTGAATTCTAGAACTTTTAGTCCTGTATTGTCCTAAAATAATCAAAGCTGCGAGTCCCAGAATTTAAAGAAAAGACCTGAACATGAGCAACATATTACGCACGGACCTGAGAAACTTGACAGGGCTGTGAGTGAGTTGGAGGAAAAAGGACAGCCATTAAAATCTGACTCACTGGCGTTTGGAGCAGATGTTATTAATATCACCTTTTCTACGTTTTTGGAGAATATCTTACGGAATTTGGTGCTTTTTACTCCAAATTCCACATATTACTGTAAACCCTGTACTGTTTTCCTCCTGTAAATTTCAGCAGGTGTAATCTGCCAAAAGTTCAAAAATGTTGAGGTATTTAGTGCACCCGGTATTTACCGGGAACTGTAAATACCACACAACTCAGAATTTAATTACAAGACAAGAGACTGCCATTATGCACCATTCCTTTAATGATGTGACCTTCTCTTCTGTAGGGAGGCCAGCCATGTCCAGATCACCCTGATCTAGATAGAAGATGTATTCATCTAGTGGTTCTTCATTCTGAAGCTCTAGTTCTTCCATGGCATAGTCTATGGTGACCATGTTCCTTCTAGATAAGCCACCAGGGGCCAGATGTAGGAGCCAAAATACCGGTCGGTAACGGCTGATTTCGGCCGTTATCGACCGGTATTTAGGATTTGGCATGTAGGGGGCATGTCATTTACAGAATCGGTAAATTTACCGATTCTGTAAATATACAGAATCGGTAAAATACAGATTCTGTAAATTTACCGATTCTGTAAATGAGATGTAGGTGGCACTTCAGAAAGTGCCACAGGCCCTTAAGAGTCGGTATTTTACCACCCAATCCTATTGGGTGGTAAAATACCGAATACAAGTGTGCATGCACATCTGTGCATGCACACCTGTGCAATGTGACACACAGACATGCCCTTAGGGCATGTATGTGTGCCACATGTTAGACGTGCCTGTATTTCGGGTGCTAGAGGGTGTCAAAGTGACACCCCCTGCACCCTTGCAGAAATCGGTATTTACCGAATCGGTAAATACCGATTCGGTATTGCCCATTGATTCCTATGGGCTTCACAGTCCATAGGAATCAATGGGCAATACCGAATCGGTATTTACCGATTCGGTAAATACCGATTTTTACAGATTCGGTAAATCAAAAAAATAATTTTCCTACATCTCCCTCCTTCTAATTTACCGATTCATAAATACCGAATCGGTAAAATTAGGTATTTATGAATCGGTAAATTAAAGTTACCTACATCTAGCCCTATATGTTGTATTAAACTAGTAAATCGATATAGTTAAGTTGAGTCTTCATCATCTCAAAACTTCTATTTGATTTTTAGTGAAGCAAAAAACTCCAGGAGGGTGATTCAAAGTTTTTCGCAACAGGAGCTCTCATAAAAATTGACAGAGCTTCCTCACCACTAAACTTGCACTTCTCTGTCTCATTTAGAAATTGAGGACTTACTGGGGTTCTAAGGGAAAAATACTATGTCTTAGGGTATCTACTTTGATCTGTTTTACACCAAACTGAGTCATGGCTGATCTTTCTGCAAATATGTTCAGTTGAATTTCAACTTGAGCATTAATGCTGACATATACCAAGAAGCTACTCTAAAATTCACTCATGCACTCACTTAATATTTTCACACCCTTCCAAAATATGTTACCATGTTGCAAGTTAAAAATTGCATTTGCGGAAACAACGATGAAGAAGAAAATAGTATTTGAAAATGACAGTAGTTCTCCAGTTCTAACAGAGAACATCTGTTTGTCCCCATCCATCACGTATTGGTCTCTGCTAATTTCATGTGCCCTATTAAATTATATATGAAGATTGGTCTGTACATGGGTGGACATGATCTCTGCAACATCACATGCCAATCAATGAAACATGAAATCGATGATTCAGAGGGGCTACAAAATTACCAACTTCTTATTTTTTCTGCCACACCGGTGCTGGAGAACTAATGGTACAGGTAAGTAACTTGTTCTTATTATTCATCATCTGCTGATACGGACATGTGCTAGGAACATCCACTTATATGCAACATTAAAATTACTGAGTGAGCCCAATAGTATGTGAAGCTGTGAAAAACTGCAAGGAAGACTCTTTCTAAACCTGAGCGTGTGTGTATTATGATAATCACATCGTATACGAAATGTCCGGTGTATATAAAAGCTTACTATTACATGACATTGACAATTTTACTACAAGGCATTCCTTGGCTGGATAGCTGTGTAATCTGACATACCACAACTTCATCTTTCTAAAGGTTTCGAAGTGTTACATCTAGTAAAATTAGATAGTATTATAAATAATTCCACGCACAGATAAGTAGCAGAAGACATTGCAAACGTAGTTGCTAAATTCCAAGTGAAGTTATAACTGTCACCAACTTAAGGGTGCATTTTTGTTGCATGGTATGGCAGTCTGCAGTGACTTCTTTAGCAATTGTTGCTGTTGGTCTGGACTTAAATTTAAATTAAGCACAGAGTCGTGTTTTGGATTTAATTTCAAGAACAGACGGGGTACTTCTTGGTTTCTTTGGACCTCCAATAAAAGTGTGACACATTTTCAAGGCTTTATAGTAAGAATAAGGAAAAGAGAAGGCATGTTGATCTCAGCCAAAAGGCATGAGTTGCTTTGATAATTTGTGCTCTTTTGGCGTTTTTGTTCCAGGAAACATTACGAAGACTTGTGTTTTGTTCATCAATATCCTAACATTACTTCAAGCAGAACACATGGATTTTAAGGAGATCAATTAGTTTATTGGTAAGTTTAACCTGGTTTCATTATTGATAAGTAGATAAATTGCATGATTTTGGTTCCTGCATTGACAGATCTAATGTGACAAATTGGGTGTTTTGTTATGTCTTAAATAAATGTCTGCTCTTCAGATGAAAGATCCAGATATAGTTTAAAGAACAAGACCAATAACGAATGACCATAACATGTGTGTCTAATTTATAGTCCTCTTCCTCTCCTTTAATCCCCTTAAGCAGGGAGAGGGTGTATTTTTATGTACGAATGTGAAAATGCTCTGGAATGAGTCTGATGCCAGGAGATGCATTACAAGAAGTAATTTAATTTGAGCTGGTATTTCATATAACCTACTTGTAGTTGCTTGCTGTTCAATGAACTGGACAATTATGTCACTACTATGCATTTTCCTTTTTTGATGTCTCTCTCAGGTGCCTTCTATAGTGTCACCCTAACCTTATTGTTTTTTTTCCTGTGCAGACGTCTCATGTTTTTTCTTTATGAGCCACATGTTGTTACCCTAGGGGGCTATTCATAAAGGTCAATTAATACCTTAGTAACTCCAACAGTCTAGACTACAGTTATACTACATTTGGCTGATTACCATTTACAAGTGTAAATGTACTAGTAGTAACTTTTCACACGTAGACAGAGTCCTCAGCCACCAGGGTAAAGATATCTACCCAATGAAAAAAATATAGCGAAAAGTAAAATATTTTATTCAAATTTACAAAAAATAGTACAAATATTTTGTGATGCATCTTAATGTAAATTAATAGTATAAATCTATTTTAAATGTGATATAAAATACAAAAATGGTACAGGACTGCTAACATTATTTTCGACTTAATATTTAATTTAAAGTAAATATATCAAATGAAATGAAATACATTTTTTAATGATATATCTTTAAAAACATCTTAACTAAAACGAAATTTTTATATGTGTTTATTATGAATTTCACATTACTACAATGTATGTATTTTAATTTTTGTAATTATTTTTTAAAGTTACATTAATCATGTATTTTTATATTTAAAAAGTTATTAAAATGTTGTATATAATCATTTGTGTGCGCATGTAATGTTTAACACTACACTACATTTATATTTTTATATTTATTTTTAAAAAGTTGAAATTAATGTAATTGATTTGAATATTATTTCCTTTAAGGTACTGTTTCAAGTCCCTGCTTCGATCTTTTTCTATGGGAAGCTGTTGTAGTACCAGTGGTTGGCGATAGACTCCAAGTCGGAGCTGTAGTATACTCACAACTGTTTTGTGCCCTTTCTGGCTGTAGTTACTATACAGGTGCACTTTGTGAATAGCAATGGTCTTATTCTTTTGTGGGAGGGTAAATATCCCTCCATAAGCCCCTGCTTAATCCATCTTAACACCTATTTACTCCTTCCTCAATCCCTCTCAATTAGTAGTATGAATTCCTACACTTTCGAGCCACTACACTTGTCCCTTCAACATTTACTTCCAAAATATAGCCATTCCTGTGTGGAGATTGCCGAAGCCAGAGCAGACATCTCTAAACATAAAAAATAGGAGAGGCTGAGACGTAAACCTTCACAAGTAGGTTTGTGAATAGCCCCCTAAGGCCCCTAAGTCTCTGTCAGAGTGGTTGGGTGAGGGAATGTATTCAGGTGTATTTTTTATAGTGTTTATAGTGTTTAAAAAAGCGTACGAAATGTCTTTAAAGCTTTAGCACAATTTTCAAGGGTGTTCCTTTGTGTCACTTGGAATGGGTTAGTGTTGTTGCTACTGGGTGTTTGCCCTATTGCCGACCACAAACTCACACTTTACATGCATTTTCTTGGATTTTGTGCCACCTGCCTTAAAGCATTGTGGCACAGAGGTCTTGTCAGCAAGCAAAATTGATTGACTTTGGCACTTGTGCTATTTTGCTTAGTGAGTCACCGAATAGAGTCAGGTAAGATCCCACACTAAGGGCATCATTACAATGACGTGTGGTCAGACTGCCGACCACTAACATGGCCATCAGATGACTGTAAGACAGGCAGTCAGCGGTTCGACAGCTGTATTACGAAGCAACTGCCGTAATGGCAGTCGGAAACTGTTCCATACCATGGTGGTTTGGGCTGTAGCCATTAAAAAAGGGCCACAGCACAAGCCGCAGTGGTATGGAGCACCTCATGCACCTCCATAAACCGTGTGGTGCAGGGAGGTGTGTGGGGGCACTACACATGCCCCAGGACCACTTTGCTGTGGCCCACAAAGGACGGGGACTTATTTTAGGCCCTCTAAACCTGTTTCCAACAGCCTTATCATGACGTTCTATCTGTCATGAAAGGCAGGGCCGGAATGGCCATAGTGGGCACCGGGCACCAGGTGTCTACCCGGTGGGCCGCCAAGGTGGGGGCCAGTTTTGGACCGTTAGGGGGCATTTTTGTTACTGGGGCTGGTTTTGCAGCATAGCTGCAATAACGGCCCCCTGTAACAAAAGCAGCTTCAGTGTTTTCCATGTGCCCCCAAGCCCCTACTCCCCCGCGGTCGGTCCGACTCTATTGCCACGGCTGGATTGCGTTCCCAGTCCGGCCCTGATGAAGGGCCTGTCAGAAAGGAGTATTGTAATCCAGACAGCGGTACCTGCCTCAGCACCATCTTTTGTCAGGGCTACGAATCCGGAAACTGCCCTGTTGGGATCTGAGATCCTGTCGGAGGCAGTGGTCTTCCCTCCAACAGCTTGTGGTCTAACTGCCAGTATTATATTCAGACAGTCAGGATGAAGGGTTATCGGTCGGACAGAACTACAATACAATGTAACCCTTGGCAGCCTCGGGGCCAGCCTTGGACCCGAGGATATAAATAAAAGTGTCTAGAGATCAGCACTATCTGCGCCAACCTTGGCGAAACACTCGGAAATATCAGAGCGAGCTGCAAGAGACTGCATTTCCCAGAATGCCAGGGGCGAACCTTGCCTGAGAGGTCAGCGGTGTGCTCCCACATCATGTTGTCTATTTAAAGTACTCCCGTGAGTCGTTGAGCTGACGAGCTCATGGATGAAGCAGCTGCGTGCCAGTGAGAGGTACCGGACCTGATATAATGTTTGGCAGCCTACTCAGCAAACCCCAAAATACAAGACTGTATTCTCTACTGATGACGGTTAATAAACCAGAAACACGTGTCTAGAGATCAGCACTATCTGCGCCAACCTTGGCGAAACACTCAAAAATATCAAAGTGAGATACAAGAGACTGCATTTCCCAGAATGCCAGGGGTGAACCTTGCCTGAGAGGTCAGCGGTGCGCTCCCACATCCTGTTGTCTATTTAAAGTACTCTCGTGAGTCGTTGAGCTGACAAGCTCGTGGATGAAGCACCTGTGCGCCAGTGAGAGGTACCACACCTGATATAATGTTTGGCAGCCTACTTAGTAAACACCAAAATACAAGACTTTATTCTCTACTGATGACGGTTAATAAACCAGACACACGTGTCTAGAAATCAGCACTATCTGCGCCAACCTTGGCGAAACACTCAAAAATATTGGTGCAAGCTACAAGAGACTGCATTTCCCAGAATGCCAGGGGCGAACATTGCCTGAGAGGTCAGCGGTGTGCTCCCACATCCTGTTGTCTATTTAAAGTACTCCCGTGAGTCGTTGAGCTGACGAGCTCATGGATGAAGCACCTGCGCGCCAGTGAGAGGAACCTGACGTGATATAATGTTTGGCAGCCTACTCAGCAAACCCCAAAATATAAGACTGTATTCTCTACTGATGACGGTTAATAAACCAGAAACACGTGTCTAGAGATCAGTACTATCTGCACCAACCTTAGTGAAAAACTCAAAAATATCGGAGCGAGCTACAAGAGACTGCATTTCCCAGAATGCCTGGGCCAAACCTTGCCTGAGAGGTCAGCGGTGTGCTCCCACATCCTGTTGTCTACTTAAAGTACTCCTGTGAGTCGTTGAGCTGACGAGCTCGTGGATAAAGCACCAGCGCGCCAGTGAGAGGTACCGGACCTGATATAATATTTGGCAGCCTACTCAGCAAACCCCAAAATATAAGACTGTATTCTCTACTGATGACAGTTAATAAACCAAAAACACGTGTCTAGAGATCAGCACTATATGCCCCAACCTTGGCGTAACACTTATAAATATCGGAGCGAGCTACAAGAGACTGCATTTCCCAGAATGCCAGGGGCGAACCTTGCCTGAGAGGTCAGCGGTGTGCTCCCACATCCTGTTGTCTATATAAATAAAAGGGCAACCACTGCTTGTGGTTGATTGCACGTACCAAGTAAGTGGTGCCCTGTGTCATGGTATTTGAAGTATGTGATTGGGCCTTAAAAGTAAGCGCACCTATAATACGCACCCTCTACATTGGCATCAAGGGGGGTGATCCTCCTGCATGAGTCAAACCGACAGTGTCAGAAAAAAAAGTTGCAGACTCACTGCGGGTCGCGGTGGCACAGCAGACAGCTGACAGTGCGAGGCGGACATCACATATCCTGAAGGCGACTTTTACCGGCAGTGAATGTGAGGCCGGTAAGGCCCCTGTAGTCAGAGGTGAGAGGCATCCAGCAACATCCGCACCAGTGTGCTGTCCCCGACTGGAGCCCTGAGTGGAGATGGACTGGTATGCTGCGAGTGCTGTGGATGGTGGAGATTCCTGCTGTGGAGTGGAGTCCTGGATTCTGGCTGCATCGTCTGGGCATCCCCCCAGGCAGGTTAGTGTAAAAGCAGCACAAGACCTCCTCAAATTGGAAAGGCGCACCCAGTGGACAAGGAGAAAAGGGATTGGGAAACCTGCTATAGCCAGTGAGGTAAGGCTGCCCCTTGGTGACTGAACGTTGCACAGCAGAGTAATCTTCAGGTATAGAGAAAAAAACGTAACTTGAAGAAAAAAAAGAGAAACAAGTCACAAATGACAAACACTGAATACACTGAACAGGTAGTATAATCCCACTGGATAAATCTCAATGTACACATCCCTCATATATGAACTAGTGGCTATTGTATAAACAAGGAGAAGGCTCGGTCAACAGGCTAAATTGCAGGAGAGTGTGTTGGGGTATTGATTAAAGACGACTGAGGTGCAATGGAATCTGCAGGCTGATTACCTGTCAGGTCGTGGAGGCTGCAGTAGTAAAGTAGTTTAACAGAGGAGTGAGAAACCATGTCTGTGCAAGCACCTGAGGAGGTGGAGGGGGCACTAGAACACTGTTCGCACTCCACACTTGCAGCACTACCCCAATTCAGTCAACTGGCAGATTTAGCCACAGCGGAACATAGATAGCGGAAATGGATTGGACAGCTGGAAAATGACTTCCTCTGTGCCTGTGAGATGGTTGGCTCTGATAAGAGATCAACAATGTTACACATGGGAGGAGATGAACTGTATGAGCTATTTCAGGATTTGCCCAACACATGTGATGTGTGTGACTATGATGCAGCAGTAAGAGACCTCAACAGGCATTTTGACCCCCAATTAAATCCTAATTACAAACATTTCAAGCAAATACAGGCACGGCAGCAAGATGAGGAGATGGTTGACCTATTTTTCATATGATTATGCAAATTGGAAAGCTCCTGTACCGGGATTGACAAACAATTTAAAAATCAGAGCACATCTGATTCAGGGTTGTAGGTTGTCGGAACTGCAGAAACTAAGATCACGTCAACCTGCATTAAACTGGATAGCATACTAATACTGGGCAGGTCCCACGACCTAGCTGATGCACGAGCTGGAGAAATGGAATATGTATTGAGACAGAGAACCTTTTGTTTTCTACAGACAGGCCAGGCCAGAGTCAAAGAGGAAAGGGTGGAGGCTGACAGGAAGTGAACTGGAAGAGGATGAGGTAATACCAGGGAATGCCCTGGTGGGAAAGCGTGTGGCAACTGAAGAATGGGGAATCACCTGCCATGGGGGTGCCGAGCAATTGGAAGACCCTGTCTGAAGCGTCAGAGAACCACTCGGACAGCCAACACAGGAAGAAAGACCAAGAGGTTTCGTCATGTCAAACTGATCTTGAAGGGAGAGGAAACACAGGATAACCAAAAAATCTTATGCCAACAAATGAGCCTCTTAGAAAAGGAGAAGGAAGAAGAAGATATATTCACCATCTCCTTCACAGGGTGAACAAATCAAAAGAAATGGCCCGCCCATGTGCCAAATAAACATTGAAGGGAATCAAGTAACCACCCTCATAGACACAGGGGCATCTGTAAATGTCCTAGGTGCTGGACACTATCACCAATTACAACCCCACCCAAAATTGATGGCCACCAGAGCAAAAATATTCACATACAGTTGTGGCACACCTACAAGGAGTCATCGAAGTGGAGGTCACACATGGTAAGCTAACATCTCAGATGAAATGTCATGTTACCCAGGACAGTTCAGGTACACTACTGGGCTGTTGCACGGCTGAGGACCTGGGATTAGTAATGATTGCGCGACAAGTCCTCCAATTGCGTGTTGACGAAATCAAGTCAGAATTCCCCAAGTTATTTGAAGGGCTTGGTTGCTTGAAAGACATCAAGGTAAAACTACTCATTGACCATTCGGTCAAGCCTGTACTTCTACGACATAAACAAGTACCTTTTCATCTGCAACCCCTTATTCAGGCGGAGTTGGAGAAGCTGGAAAGGGAGGGGGTAATTGCAAAGGTGTTGGGGCCTACACAGTCGGTGTCCACATTGGTGATGGGGAACAACCTTTACAACGCAACTTTTACAACGCACTACCATTAAAACAAAAGTTTTACAACGCAACATCCATTACAACGCATGCATTTACAACGCAGTCATTACAACGCATGACAATTCAACGCACACCACTACAATGCATGCCATTACAACGCAGTCATTACAACGCATACCATGACAACGCATAGCATTACAACACATAGTACCCTTACACTATCCAACACTTACCCTACTGTTGCACCCCCTGGAGTTAGAATAGTAATTTTTACCCCTACACTATCCAACACTTACCCTACTGCTGCACCCCCTGGAGTTAGAATAGTATTTTTTACCCCTACACTATCCAACACTTACCGTACATGCAATGTAATGTAATGCGTTGTAATGGTATGCGTTGTAAATGTAGTATGCGTTGTAGTTGAATGCGTTGTAAAGGTAGTTTCAAAGAATTCGTTGTAATGGCATGCGTTGTAATGGTGTGCGTTGTAATGGATGTTGCGGTGTAAAAAATGGGTTGTAAAGGTAGGCGTTGTAAAAGTATGCGTTGTAACGTCATACATCCATTGGTGATCGCTCCCAAACCCAAGCTGTGTGGAGCGATGAGGTTGTGTGTGGCTATGTGGTTAACAAATAAGGCAATGTTGAGAGAGAGGCATATTAGACCTACAATTAATGAAATTGTCACTGACATTAATGGGGTGAAATGTTTTACGAAAGTAGACCTTAACTCTGGATACCACCATCAAATTAAGTTGCTATATTACAACATTTTAAATGAATGTGGAGTTGAGAAGATTCAAGCAGCTTAGTTTTGGAGTATCCTCAGCAGCAGAGGTATTCCAGGAAACTATACGAGAAGCCCTGTCAGGACTAGTAGAAGTCATAAATGTCTGTGGTGATGTTTTGATATTTTCCCAGACGTTGAAGGAACACCATTTGTGCTTAAGGGCAAAATGCAGAGACTTGTAGAGCAAGGCCTGACTTTACACAAAGACAAGTGTGCCTTCTACACCAATGAGGTGGAATTCTTTGGATACAAATTTTCACAGGAGGGCCTACAAGTGGATCCAGTGAAAGTTGAGGCCATAAGGAAGGCTGCCATTCTCCAGAAACTGACAGAGATGCGCAATTTCTTGGGGATGGCAAATTATTGCGGAAGGTTTATTCCTCATCTGGCAACCGTCTATGAGCTTCTGAGTGCTCTCACGAAAAGAACACCCAATGGCAATGGTCAAGTGCAGCATCGCAAGTGTTTCAGGAGGTGAAGGGGGCAGTACTAAAGGGAGCCACGGTAGCATACTTCAGCCCAGGGAGTCCCATGGAGCTCACAGTGGATGCCAGTCCCGAAGGACTAGCGGCGTCCTCCTATAGCAAGACCTTCAAAGATAATGGGTACGATTGCTTATGCAACCAAGGCGCTGTCAGCTCTAGAGACCAGATATGTGTAAATTGACAGAGAGGCGCTAGCCATCGGATGGGCTTGCCAACACTTCAATATATACCTGTGAGGACACAAGTTCCGCGTGATCACGGATCACAAACTACTGGTAGCGCTGCTCAGCAAGGAATGGACCACCACAAATTGAATGATGGGCTGTACAGCTCCATGATTATGACATTGAAGTGGTCTAGTCCAGGAATCGATAACCAAGATGATTATCTGTTATGGCACCCCTTGGCAGCTGACCACAGGAATCAGCAAGAAGTCGATAGTGGGGTGGATGGGTTTGTAAGGCTGATTACTGAACTAGCATGTCCAATAGCACTGTCTCTAGTTGTAGTCATCAAGGAATATGGTGTCTATGTGTGGTGAAAGAGGTGCTGAGGGAACATCGTTAGAAGAAATTTCTAGACAGAGTAAGTAGGTTGATGGATGAGGAAAGAGAGGCCAGAACAAGCATCTGGAAGTCCAGGGATGAGCTCAGCGAAAGCGTGGAGAGGCTGGTGTTGCGAGCCAACAAATTGTAATACCAAAGAGTCCATGGAGGAGAACAGTCAAGCTGTCACATCAGGATCACCAGTAACCCTGGGCAGAGCAGGTGGAGCGGGGCTACGCGGAGGTCCATGGAGTTGGGAACAAACTCCTTGGAACTCCGCTCCGCAACCCGCCTCCACCCCCCCCCCCCCCCCCATTAAGAATTACTTTAAAATACATTAAAGGTAAAAGAAAAAAGACTTACCTTGACTGTGGCATCCCCAGGCTCCTGCCCTCCTCTGTCTCGCCGTCTCAGGATGATCTGCACATGCGCATTTCTCACAAGAAACGCAGCGGACGAGCAGGCGCGCCCCTGGCGCATCTAAGGCAAGCACGTTTGCGCTCGTCCGTGCCCAAATGGGGCCAAAGGCTACACACAATGCCCATTTTTTCTGTTACTCGGCCAGGGAGCTAAAATCGTATCAGGGTAACCCTCGCATTAATGATATTACCCACAACATTTTACAGAAAACTGGCCTTTTGGCTCAAAGATATACCTTCCCCGAAATTGATATAAAAGCCCCTCCGACCTGCTCCACATCCTCACGGGTCTCTGTTAACTCAAAGACTCAGGAGTCAAATGGTATTAAAGTTTGCTATTTAAACACCTGTTCTATGGTGAGACATTGACTAGAAATATTCCAGCTTTTAGATTCCGAAAAGCCAGACATTCTCCTCCTCACTGAAATGTGGCTTACAGAGGAATCTGCTCCTGATATACTAGCAGCATTACCGGATAATCATTACTTCCTGCAGGCCAATCGCTCCTCAGCGAAGGCTGGTGGTGGGGTTACAGCCATTATCCGTTAGGATCATTGGTTCACCTCTCTGAGGGTCACTGGCCTACCTTCAGTTGACAGCCTAGTCCTGAAATATGAATCCCCTCTGTCATCTTTTATTTGCCCTCTTTTTTATAGACGCCCCCATCACATGCCTATGTTTCCTCAGGCTCTGTGCAAAATGATATCCCACCTTGTTATCGACCAAGCTAGAATCTTGATTATTGGTGATTTTAATTATTGCCCCAATGATGCTAGGGAGAGCTCCAGCTCGGTGGAATTGACAGACTTCTTAGTAGGGATGAATTGTACCCAGCATGTGAGGGCTGCTACACACTTAAAAGGTCATATCCTAGACCAAATATGGACAGCTAACCTGGTGATCTCCATTCCTGTGATTTCCCCCTGTATTTGGTCGGATCATAACGTAAAGTGAATCTACTGTCAAGAAACTGGAGACGTGCAAACATGGACCTTTTTAGCTCACTTCTAACTGATACGTCCCCGCCTCTGCCCCCCCCCCCCCTCCCACACAGAAGGCATTTCAGACCCAGGCAGAGACCATCAAGTTGTGGCTTGAACGGGCAAGTGACTGTGTCAATCCTCTCAAGAAAATTAAGATCTTGAGACCCCATGATACGCAAAGATGGTTTTCTGACAATTTAAAAAACAAGAAACTTGCTTTAAGATAGGCAGAACGCAGCTGGAGACATCACTATCTTACTGACAAGAAGGCCATATACTCAACCCTCATGAAAGATTATAAAAAGAGATCCTTCATACTAAGGAAGAACACTTCTCTAATAAAATTCTTAACTCGACCAATAAATCCAGAGAGATCTTCGCTATAGTAAATGAGCTCTCTCACCCGGATAGGGTCATGCCGAAGCCAGCCACCTCACAGCCCCTATGTAACTCTCTTAACTCATATTTCACTGAGAAAAATGCTGCCATCAAAGCCAGCATCTTCTCCTCCACCCTTCCCACACCCAATTCGAACACCTGTCAGAACATAGCCCGGATGGATTCAATCCCCCTGATCTCAAAGGAGACCTTTCTTGATCTACTGAAAAAGGTTGGCTCTGGTTCACCTATTGACTGCTGTTCCCCTTACGTACTTCCAGAAGCTTTTACCATCTGTCCTGATCCCCCCCTTTCATTCCTTAATAATTCGCTTAACCTTGTCATTGTTCCTGGTATACTTAAGAGTGCAGAAATCCTTCCTATCTTGAAGAAACCGGGTGCGGATCCGTCAGTTCTTAGTAACTATCGCCCCATCTCCCTGCTGCCCTATTTGGGTAAAGTTCTCGAGGCTCATGTGGAAAACTGTCTCAGCTCATTTGTTGAACATTCCCAAGTCTTAGATTCCCATCAGGCAGGGTTGAGACCTGCTCATTCTACGGAATCTGTCATCCTGACTGTCTTGGATGAACTCAAAAAGGGAACCGACAAGGGTGCTTCCCAGGCCCTGGTCCTTCTGGACTAGTCAGCTGCATTCGACATGGTCGATCATGACATTCTGATCGACTGTGTCAGAAACGCAGGAATCCAGGGTCTGGCAGTGAAGTGTCTCTCTTCTTTTCTTAGTAACTGGCAGCAAGCAGTGCGGCTTGCCAACTTTTCTTCCAACAAAAGGGAATTGACTTGTGGGGTTCCCCAGGGCTCTTCTCTTTCTCCGCTCCTTTTTAATTTGTTTCTTCTCCTCCTAATTAGTTCTTTGAGAGAAAGAAAGATAAGAATGTTCAACTATGCTGATGATCTTTAATTAGTGTTCGACATCAACTCTTCAACATTCGCAGCATTCAATTTTCAAGCCACCATGATCTTTATAAGTGATTGGATAAACAATAAGCAACTTAAGTTGAATCCTGATAAAAGTGAACTGATTCTCATGGGTGGCTCTGCCAACCCTTGGCACTCCAACTTTTGGCCATCCTCTTTGGGCAAGTCCTTGGTGCCAGTCAGTTTTGCCATATGTTTGGGCATAGAGATCTCTAACGACTTGTCACTGAACGCTCATATCGGCTCAGTTGTTTCCGCCTATTTTTTTCAACTTCATCCTCAAGGATCCATCCTCTCCTCAACCCTATTCAATCTGTTCATGGAGCCACTCACCCTCATCCTCAAATAAGCTAATATCAATTACCACCTCTATGCCGATGACACCCAATTATATTACAAGATCAAATCCCACAAAGACATTCTCCACCTCAATGAGACCGTGACCAGAATTCAAACCTGGTTCCATCGGAACCATCTCAAACTGAACCCAAATAAAACTGAAATCATCCTTTTCTCCCCCAAAAACAACTCCCTTCCCATTCAACTCTGGATAAAGGACATCAAAGCTCTTAACTGCCCACTCTCCACCTCTAATTCTGTCAAATCCCTAGGCATCAGTATCGACCAGAATCTAAATCTCATCCCCACATTAAAAATGCATCCAAAAGTGCGGTTTTCACCCTTCTCCACCTCAAGAAACTTAAACCATTTATTCCAGCAGACGATTTCAAACTTGTTGTCCAATCGCTTGTCCTTTCCAGGATTGACTATCGAAACGCCACTTTGGCTGGCACCCCTAAAATCCATCTTGCACCGATTAAATCTGTCCTCAATCTAGCTGCGAGACTCATCTCTGATTGTAAAAAATTTGATCACATCTCCCCTGTCCTCAAAAATCTCAATTGGCTCCCAATAGAAGGAAGATCCACCTACAAGATTGCCTGCATCACTCACAAAGCTCTTCACCAAAACACCCCTTCTTACCTTACAACGAAACTACACAAAGCTGGTTGCTCCAGGTCCCTGAAGAGCACAAACTCCCTTGTCTTGATCCCACCCAGACTCAAATGTCAAAAGACCCAATCTTGTGCGTTCTCTGGTAATGCTCCTACAATTTGGAACTCTCTCCCTAAGGATCTTCGCTGCAACCCCTCTTACCCTCTCTTCAAAAAGGAACTCAAAGTACTTCTTCTCAACAAGTATTGGGATATCTAATCTTACTGACTCTGACCATGTTCACTCATCTCTCTTCCCTTGTCCGCTCCTCTCCCCACCCCCTCTCAATCCCTTCATTTTCTCACTCCCCCTCTCTTCAAACCCCCTTGCTATCCTAACTTTTAATATTCACGTTCAACTTATTGTTATCTCTCTGTTTCTTTGCCCCCTTAGCCCTGTTGAATGCATTATCATACTGTAATTCTTATTCGCTTAATTGTTAATTTTATCTCATTATGTTCACCATCCTTGTAAAGCACTCTGATACTCTTGGGTCCAGTAGCGCTATATAAAACCTTTGAAATAAATAAATAAATAAATAAGGAAGATCAGCAGATTCTTGTCCAGGTAAGCTTGACCCTAGTTATTTTAGCTTTGGTTATCTCCCGATTGTACTATGCCAATTCATTGTATGTTGGCATCCCAGCCTACCAACTGAGACGCCTTCAGTTGTGTCAAAATCAAGCCACCAGACGAATCTTCCACTTACCTAAGTGGCAGCACATTAGACCTCTTTTGAAAAATCTACACTGGCTACCTGTGGCCAAAAACTGTGCTTTTAAGCTGGGATGCACTATCTTCAAAGCCCTTCATGGCAATAGCCCAACCTTCATTTCTACCAGGATTCAACACTACATCCCCTCTTGAGACCTGCGTTCCTCCCACTTGATCCTGTTAGTGACTCCCTCTTTCAAACGCAAGAAGCATGGAGGCTCAAGATTCGCCGTCTTGGCTCCACAATTTTGGAACTCCCTCCCCTTGGAGTTGAGGTTGGTGACCTCTTATGCACAGTTCAGAAAATTGCTTAAGCTTGGCTTGGCTGTTTACTCAAGCGTATGGTGACCTAATCTAGTTTCCTGTTGCCCTCCTCTCTGCCCTCAGCGCCAAAAAACTGTTTGGTGTACGTGCGCTCTAGAAGTGCTTTTAACATAACATAACATAACATAACAAGGAATGCGCAAACACTGGAGTAATAAAGGGACCCTAAATAAAGCACTCGGGATTGGAGATGATCAAGGGGTGGAGATGAAAGGGTGTCTCTATCAATTTCTGAGGGCCTAGAGACAAATGCTACACAGTACCACTGGACCTGCACCTTGTGAGTTGATCATGAAGAGACCTGTGTGAGACCTAGTTCCAGTGAGTGATAAGTGGATGCCTGGAGTGTTAGACGGTGCGGCTGCACAGGCGAAGAGAAAAAGAAACAATGACTGGGTTAGCCAGAAGAGGAACGCTTGCGAGTCAGAAATCCATCCAGGAGACCAGGTGATAGTCAATGACAGGCACCCGGAGTGGAAGTTTAGAACACCAATTGAGAGGGAGCAGTGAGAAGTGATTGAAGTGAAAGGAACAATGATGACTGTCAAAAGAAGACAGCTTTTTTCTATAAAGGAATGAGTCCTGATTCAAGACACTGGCAGTGGCATGGGTGAACAGATACGTCCAATGTAGACAAGTCTGGAGGAGGAGGAAGTGGGTATGCCCCGTCAGTGAGAAGATGGGGTGAACGAAGAACTTCCAGAGAGGTCTGAAGCAAGCCTTTCCAGTTCATCAATCAGTGTGGCCTAAACTGGGAGAGCACTGTTATCCTGAAGAGGATATTCCTATCAGTTAAGAGAAAATCCCTGGCCTAGAGAAAGACTGAAAGACTTTGTGGGGCATATTATCAAGGAGGGCGATAGGCCAATATCGCCGCGTTAGCTGCTGTTTTTGGCCGCTAAGCGACGATAATTCTATCGCCCTGTTCACAAGCTGTCGCTAACATCATTTAGCGACCGCTTGTAGGCGATAGCGAGCGGTTTTGAGACCGCTTTGCATGTCAGCGATATTTATCGCTAATGACATGCAAAGTGGGCGTACCCAACCCGTTAGCGACTGTAAGCAGTCGATAACAACGCTATCGCCTATTAGCAAGGCAGGCGTAGCAATGGAAATATTTGCGCTAAGCGCAAATATCTCCAAATACTAACACCTGCCCAGACCAGTTCTTAGCCATGTTATCCAATGGGAGGTGGATAACATGGCTAAGAGCATTTTGTCGCTAATGCGTGAATATCGCTGTATTCTCAGCGATATTCACGCATTTCGCTGCTATCGCCTGGATTTTTATCGCTTTTGAGATAAACCTTGCTAATAGTAAGCTATCTCAGCGATAAAAAATGGTGATGGGCGGCGATAAAAATATTGCCGCCAAGCCTACTAAGCGATAAATATCGCAGTGAAGTAGTGTGGCTCACTGGTTAGAGGCGGCAGACCCGAGAGCAGAGGACGGCCCGGGACCAGGGTTCGATTCCCGGCGCGGCAGGTTTCTGGACCAGGGTCAGCGGACTCGATAATTCTCTCGCCTCGGTGCCCACTCTGATCAGCGATCACACTCGGCAACTCTGGGCATTAGCTTGCCTCATCTTCACTAACGGCCCCACCAGACCGCCGGGGATGCCTGGTCTCACCCTGGAGATACCCATTAAGGGACCATCTCTCAGGGAAGCCAGGAAGGGTTTCGCAGCGGTCGAAGCGCCTTGGGACCCTACGGGTAAGTAGTGCGCTATATAAATGCCTATACATTTACATTTACATTTACATTTACATGCTATTTGTTGGTAATATGCCCCTGTGTGCTTAGGACCATGGACCTTACTGAAACTGTATTTGGCATATCGTGCATTATTTTTATGTTTGTTGTTTCTGGTATTAAAGGTTATGAGGGATGTAGTGAGCCATCCGGTCACTACGATACAATGTAACACTTTGCAGCCTCAGTCCGGGCTTGGTCCTGAGGATATAAATAAAAGTTCAACCACTGCTTATGGTTGATTGTACATACCAAGTAAGTGGTGCCCAGTGTCATGGTGTTTGGTGCAGCATGATTAGGCCTTAAACGTAAGCCCGCCTGTTCTAGGGACCCTCGACACCATGGTTTGAATTTGAAAAACAATTTTAAAGAAAATGGCAGACAGAGCAAGAGGAGGAGGGCCCCAATATGGCGGCAGGCCTCTGAAGTCACCCCCAGCGTTTTTTCCAGGTGGCAGCCAGCCTACATGACTGTAAGGCTTGCCCTTACTTACCTTGCTGGGGTTTGCATCTCTTCCCCGAACAACCAAAATGATAGCAGAAGGGAGGAAGGAGATGGAGGATACAATTGGGCGACATGGTGGTTGTTTTGCGTGACAGGGGGCACATGTGGTAAAAAAAAAGGGGGGAATTGAAGGGAGTTCAGTGTAGGGAAATTATTGGTGTACTATATGTATATGTATGTGTTGTTATTTGTAAGTATAAACCTACCTAGAGAACAACATATCACTGATAGAGATCATGAGCAAGAGCTGAGGCCATAGCTTTGGGAGACAGGAGCGGCAGGTAACACTCAGACAACTATTCAATCAGGAGGTCCTGTTCCTTCAAGAGATATATCTGTCATTTTACTGGATTTTAGGTGTGTTACACCCCCCTTTAAAGTGTATTCTGCTGTAAACAGTTGGCTACAGGTGCTTTCAGTCGGGTATTGTGTAGAGTCTGTCGGACTTTATCCTGGATGTTTACATGTCCACACTGACAAAAACAGACACACAATCTAACAATACACACTCATTTCCACTGCCCTTTGATCCCACCATGTCCTATTTCTCGGGACATGGTGTTTTTACAGGGTATGCAAGCGTGATTGTTCGGAAATCTGAAGCTCACACCCACCCAATCTTGCCGACCAAGCTGCGCCCCTCAGAAGGTGATTTAGGAGTATACGAACAGGCATCGTTGCAACTTCGGGCCAATCATACAATTGATGCCAACATTATTGAATCTTTCATGTTATCGTGTTGCCCTGTTGGTTTGAAATGTTCATCGTTCAACATTCGTGCCAAGAAATAAAAGATATTTAATGTTATTTGGCTTTAGAATCAGTTTTCGAGCTGAAAGTTGCAAAAACTCTGCCGCTAATTGTAGACAGCAGGGCTTTCTATTATTAATCCGGATGCTGAAAAAAACCTCCCTCCATTTTTGTAAATATATTGCTGAACAGCAGCAAAAATTGCTTGTTTGTCACCTATGGGATCAATTTAACAGGACACCCAGGTGGCGCTGAGTCTGTGAACCATGTGTCTATGGTTCCTATCCTTGCTTCCCACAGAATAGAGGCAGGGTACCAGGAGAGGATACTGCATTTCCCGCAAGTTATGGAACACGAGTTTAAGGCGTTCTGAATATTTCATTCTTTCTCAAGAAAACAGGAAGAAGCACACCGACTTCCTAGGACTGCTTCCTCCTCTCTACCATCACCTTATCTGCCTGCAGATTCTCATTGCCCACATTTATTCAATGATCCCATGTCTCCCTGTACCGCACCTACTTGATCCTCTTTAATCTATCCCCCAGATGCATCAAGCATCCATTTTGTGATTCCTTATTAACGAGAAATAAGGAATCGCTAATAAGGAACAGCAAAATGATATGCAAGAAGAAATCACTTTACAAATTGCGATTTCTTAAAATTCCTTAATTGCGATTCGCAAATTGCGAGTCACAATTAAGGAATACCTCCCCATTTATTCCTATGGGCCTAGAGGTCCGTAGGAATGAATGGGTAGAATTTTCAATTTGCGAATCGCAATTAGCGAATCGCAAAATGAGAATGCGATTTCTAGGGTGCAGGGGTGTCCAAAGGACACCCTGTTGCACCCCTGAAATTGACCTGTGCACATATGTTGCGCACACACAGGCCCTAAGTGCATTTTTCAAAGTTTTTGCAAATTACCATGAAGTTGTACTTCATGGTAATTTGCGTGCCCTATTAGCAAAATCGCTATTTTTTAAACTTTATTGCATTGCATTTAAGGAATCTCAATCGCAATTTAGGGAATTCTCAAATTTGCGATTTTTGCATTTGGGTTGATGCATCCCAAATGCAAAAATACCGGTCGCAAAGGGGCAGATTCTGAGAATCTGCCCCTTTGCCACCAGATTTTCCTTTGATGCATCTGGGCCATAGTCTTCATCGAATATATTTCTATCCCTCCTTATTTTGCTTAATTTTTTGACGACTTTATTTACTCCATTATTGTTTTTGCTACTGTGTCTGGCCCTGCACTCACAGAATGATGCCTGCGAGCTGGACAATTGTTTATCAACGCCAAACTGTTGGAGCGGGACTCTTCAACCCTATGTGCAAGAAGCTAGGAAGAAGGCAGAAGAACTATGGTGCCCTGAATATGAAAGGGAAGGCAACTAGGGTGGAGTGAGAACTATGCTGCCCTGAACATGAAAGGGAAGGCAACTAGGGTGGAGTGGGAGGAATGAAATACACTACTTCAGTGAATCAGTGTCTTACCCCAAACCAAGTAGCCTCAAAAAGGAAACACAGCATACATTACCTAACAGCAACAGAATCCTGGAGGTCTGGGCAGGGATTCCAAATCAAGGTAAAACGGGGATTTTAATGTCCTGTGAAATAAAGTGCAGATAACGCAAGGGACTGATATAAATGTAAAGTAGCTGGTAATTACAAGAGGTGATGTCCAAACAAAAAGGGGAAATAGTTGGTGGTAAGGTGGATGAACACTTCTCTGACCACTTCAGTGTTGTTGGGTGTTGGAAATGTCCCTTTCTAGAGTGCTTTCCCTGGAATTTCGCTCTTCTCCTTCCTGGTTGTCTGCTGATATATGCGCTAGCCTTAGGACTTTGAGTGTGTTTGGCATTGCCATGCAGTGCCAAAGCATTGTGCTTGTCATGCAAATACTGGTGATTGGTGTATACATCAATGGCTGATTTGAGTTAGCTGTAAGTCCCTTGCCTAGGGATAAGACACATACCCAGGCATGTACCTCAAATGCTTCTCCATGGGCCTGCAGCACTGGTTGTGCAATCCATGGAGGTGACTCATGGATAGTGCCACAGGTATGCCAGGTGTGGCCTTTGTGGGCAGGTTACTGTTATTCAGCTTGCCATTTAAAAAGCTACACACCAAGGTTCTGCATATCTCTTGTTATATCAGAGTTCTCCCTGGTGGCATGGTGCGGTATTGGGTGGAGGTAGGGCATGTGCATGTGTGTGTGTGTTACATACAAGAGTCCTGAATGGCACCATATGGAGTGTTCAGTACAACGGGCCTGCATTGGATTAGCATGGGGGAATGTAGTGAAAGGCTATTGAGCAGCATTTCAGCTTGAGGAATAATAGCAGCATAGTTTTTATATAGATTAGTTTGTAATGGTGAATCCGCTTCGGTAGTGCAAGTGTATCTGACATTACGTATGTAGAAATGTCACTTTGGGAAAGGAGGCATTTGATGCTTGTGTCTCTGTGTGCCTGTCAGCCTGTCGCCAATTCACACCTGGGTACTGGGGGGACTGCTACATCTGTGCATTCCTGATAGAAGTATATAAACTAGGGGCTCAAAAGCAACTGCAGACCTCTGACTCTGAGAGGTCCTTCTGGGAAGGTTTCATGGGGGTGGAATTGGCAGCTGCATTCCAACGGTCAGGGTCTTGGCCCACTAATGATTGTGATCAAACCTTCTGGGTTAGGATGGCAGACAGAACAACATTTAGTGAGGGCCTGTGCATTTAATAGGTGGGCTTCTGAACAGGGTTGTGGGTTTAAATACTGGAGCTCTGGCTTCAGAAGTTAGAGATGCTTTTGGATTTGGAACCATACTATGCTGATTCGACACTTGAACATCAACCAGAGGTTTCATTAGGGCAGGAGGGACTGAAACTAGATTATGCACAGGATTGTGGTTGCCTGGACCATGTCATGCTCAAGGATGAGGACTGTCACTTGGTGGATTTTGCCTGGAAGTTGCTGGCCTGGTGCTAAGTGCCGACTGTTGTGGTCGGGTACCTAAGTGCTCTCCAAGGGCCAGTTAGCTGGCCTACTGTCCACGAGATCCCAGGGATACAAATGATCTCTCCATTTTCATGTGATCATAAGGACCACACAGGGTGTGGTGAAAAGGATCCTGATGTACGTTCGAATTTCAGCAATTTTTGAGCCTATTAACTACTTACAATGCTGGATGAGGTTTTATGCTCCTGATTGGTTTAGGTGTGGAAGAAGTGTGAATATGAATGCCTAATAAGGGTGTCTGTTGTTTGGGTAGAGAGTATAATCTGGGCCATGAATTGTTTTGTTGCCACTTAGTTCTATTTGCAGACTAATTTTATTGTCCCTTTGATTTAGAAGTTGATTGAAGGTGTTGATTCCAGTGTGCTAGGCTTTGCAGTGATTTAAAAATACATTTGTGTGTTTAGACAAAAGATCAATTAAAAAAATATCGGGAGACCAAATATTGAAAATTAAATGTCATGACACACAAATACCGTGATGCACAAATAGAGTTGACCGGAATATTGTTTTTTGACGTAAATATTATCGTTGCAAATAGATTTTAATATTGTTTTCACTAATATAGTGGTTAAAAATATCAGTTTTTAATTATTTCTATGTGTTATGGTCGAAATGATAATTAATTAACAAGTTTGAAGTGAAGTATTAATCTTGATAGGTAGAATAGTAAAATTAACCTTTTCGCAGTTAACAGTTTCCTTACTTTTGCGCAGTGGCGGCTGGTGAAATTTGAAAGTGGTAGGTTATAACAATTGGACAACTTTTAACAAGTTAGCAGCAATACCTTGTTTGACATATTTAAGAAATAAGTATGCCTCTTTGTATATATATATTTCTACCTATCCATATATATACATCTATCTATCTATCTATCTATCTATCTATCTATCTATCTATCTATCTATCTATCTATCTATCTATCTATCTATCTATCTATCTATCTATCTATCTATCTATCTATCTGTCTGTCTGTCTGTCTGTCTGTCTGTCTATCTATCTATCTATCTATCTATCTATCTATCTATCTATCTATATATGTATATATATATATATATATATATATGTATGTATATATAAACATATATATAGATGTATATATTGATTAAAAAACAAAGGTTACGGGGATGTTATAGTTAGGCTCAGATTTTACTTGTACAAAACCAGTGAAATTCAGCAGTATGGTTATGTGTACTAACAATAACATAAGTCTCTGCAGTACACTGTTGCTTCTGACCTTACATATTATATCATTCATGACATGGTAAAGTAAATCACTGATGACATCAATTATGACATCTCAAATGACATTACTGATGACATGATCCACAGAACCACTCACACACCCACTCACACCCCCATACAACCTCTTATACATATACAGACCCATGCCAGTACTCATACACCCACACACTCCTACATAGAGATACTCATACACCCATATATTCACTCATACAGCCACTCACAAGACCATTTATTTGCCTATACAACTGTTCATAGAACTAATCACTCACCCGTGCAGTCACTCATATAGCCACAAACTCACCCATACAGCTACTCACACAACCACCTATTTACCTACATAGTCACTTACGCTTGTTTTTTTCAGTGAATTTCTTTTTCCTTTTAAATCTTTTTATTATAAAATTTCGACATACATCACAACTACAGTGTTACAGCGAGCACCTCCATCATGTACTCTATTGACACCGACATGGTACCAGAAATAAACATATATTTAAGCGATTAAATCAAGGGGATTCCAGAGCATCCGTGTCCATCTGTCGAGTAGGTGGGGCACAGATGCCGCCTCTATAGCGGTTCCACGCTTTCCATACTCTACTCCACTTCCCAGGGCACCCTCTAGCTACATAGACCGACTTTTCTCTATACATACTCCAGTCTAGGTCTTCCTCCCACTTACTCAGTTGGGGCGGTTGGATTGCAACCCACAGCTGTGCGATATACCTCTTTGCGATCATATATGCCAGTGTTACCCATAGCGTAGTGTTGGTGTTGATATCTGTGGGTTCCCAGATGTTGAGGATACACCTCCTCGCCTGCGACTGCAAGCTTACCCCCAATACCTCATTCAAGGTGTTATGTATGTCTCTCCAATACAGTTCTATATAACGACACTCCCACAGTATATGAAGGAACGTCCCCGGCTCTCCACAACCCCTTTTACACTCTCCACTCTCCGCTCTTCCCATCTGGACCCGGCGAGGGCCTGTTACATAAATTCTGTGAAGTATTTTAAGCTGCACTAATCGCAGTTGGACCTGTATCGCAACTACCCGTGGGGAAGAAAGCGTCACCTGCAAGTCTTCTTCATCAAGTTCCAGTCCGTCGCAATTCAATTTCCCCTTAAGGACCTGCAGTGGGTCTGCCATATTGTTAATCAGTTTCCTATATATAAGGGAAAGGGTCTTTTGGGAAGGTGCCCATCTAATACTCTATCCTCCAGAGGGGAGGCTTCTGGAAGTGTAGTGCCACGTGGTATCTGGGAGAGTAGAGCATGCCGGACTTGGAGATATCTGTAATATTCAGTATCAGCTAGTTTATACTGTTTCTGAAGTGTTTAAAAGGGAAGGACCGTACCATCCCCCCAGACGTCCCTAATCCGTGAGATCCTGATGAGGTCCCACTTATCAAACCCCTTGGTACTCCAAGGGCTCCCAAGTATCTCAGAACTCCACAACGGGGTGGCCAAAGTGGGTCTATTCTCCCACTGTAAATGTTTGTTTACCGTATGCCAGATGTGGACGGAATGTGCCGTGGGCCCAGTCAGCGGGAGTCTGCGGGACTTGGCGTACAACTCTCTATTATAGTCTCCCCCCGGGAGCAACCACCTATACATGGCATACCCAGATCATCTGGGCGTCCGTAGATCCCGTGGTTGATAGTTGCCAAGTAGGACACCCAATAGTACTTCTTTAGGTCGGGGAGACTGATCCCCCTGTCGTACCAATTAAGAGTTAGCTTGGGAAGCGCAATGAGGGGCCTGCCTTCCCAAAGGAGTTGCCTTTGGAGACTCTCTATTTCTCTAAAATAGGAAGCTGGGACTGGGTCCATCGCGTTATGAAGGGCATACAGGAACCAAGGCAAAGCCAATATTTTGAAGAGTACCGCTCTTCCCAGCATGAAAAGGGGGGGGGCTCTCCAGTGCGCCACATCGCTCCTAAGTTTATGCAAGGGGGACCAAAGTTGCGAGCGAATCGAAGCCTCGAGTGCAGTGTCACATAGATCCCAAGATATCGGAATCCCTTGGGCGCAATCTGGATCTGGCAATTTGACAGGATTCTGGGCGGGTCCCCTTGGAGACCGATCAATGATACTCTGGGGGAGGTCACATAGAGAAGGACGTCATCCGCATACAAAGATATCTTATCCTCCCAGTCTAACGACCACCTCATTTCACGGATAACCCGATCCTGCCTGATCCAGGCCGCTAATGGCTCCAGCGCCAATGCAAAAAGAAGCAGCGACAGGGGGCAGCACTGCCGAGTCCCCCTGCCGAGCTGAAAATCTGCGGATTTTCGGTTGTTTACCACTACTCGGGCCATTGGGCCAGAGTATAGGACACAAATCCACCGCGTGAATTCCAGGTCAAACCCCATTTTGTGCAAAACTGCAAACAAATAGGGCCATTCTACAATGTCAAATGCCAAGGTCGCGTGTAATGATATCACCGTGGCCGGCTCCAGTATGGTGGGCGCCCAGCTGAGGACTCCATAAAGGCGGCTCAGGTTAAGAGCCGTGTTTCGGTGAGGCATGAATCCCAACTGATCCGGGTGTATTAAAGTGCTGATGACTTTGATCAGGCGTGTTGCCAGCATCTTTGCAAGAACTTTAGGCTCCACATTCAGCAATGAAACTGGCCTATATGAGGCGCAGCTAGTCTTGGGTTTGCCTTCCTTGTAAATCACGACTATGTTGGCAACTCACTGATCGTACGGTAGTGTACCTTATCTTTACTTTCGAGCAACATAGCACGCATGTGGGGGGCCAGTTTGTTGGGGGGCAATTTATATAGCTCAATAGGAATCCCATTGGGACCTGTAGCTTTCCCGGAGTTCACTCCCCTTATTGCCTGCTCCCACTCGTCATCCGTGAACGGGTTTTCTAAATACTGGATGTCCTCCTCTGAAAGTGTGGGCATCCCTATGTCTTTGAGTAGCTCCTCATTCTCCTCTTCAGTAAATCCCCCGGCTGAGCTGTACACCCCCGGTAATGTTCAGCGAATGTATCTGCAATATTCTGCGGGTCTGTTATGGAACTAGAGTCTTTCCCCTGCACCTCCGGTACTTATCGCGATGCACACTCGTCTGTCTAGCCACACGATAAGCTTCCCAGCTTGGTCTCCATGTTCGTATATCCTGCTTTGGACCTCTCTGCTCTGCGCCCTGGCCCTATCCCTGGCAATGCTATGGAATTCACCTTGTCTCAGTCGTAAAAGGTGGAGGCTGTCTGGGGTCATCGTCTGGGCCAACTCTTCCTCCAATTTCACCACCTCCCCCTCTGCCTTCTCTAAATCTGCCTGCCTTTCTTTCTTCCTACCCACAATCAGGGAGAGCGTTTCCCCCCAAATGACCATTTTGAAGGCCTCCCAGAGGATCTGGGCGGAGTCAACTGTTCCCACATAATCCTGGAAGTAATTATCTGCAGCTTTGGCAACACTGCTACGCGTGGTGGGATCCTTTAAGTACCATGGGTTGATGGGGGCCACCCTATCAACACACGCATTTTCCAACCCTACTCTGATCCACACTGAGGATGGTTCAGATATCCCCGTCCTAGGTGTCTCGCTTCCCGGATATTCAGCGCCTGGATCGCAGGGACGATGATGTAATCTATTCGAGAAAGACTATTGTGAGCGCTAAATATATGTATGTGTTGTATCGTTATCGGGTTGTGAGCCCGCAACCCATCTACAAGCCCCAATGTGTCTGTGACGTTTTTAAGCCAACTATGGGAAGGTCTAAGGTCCCACGGTGGATGACGGTCCAGTGCGCTTGACATTACTGCATTGAACTCCCCCCCATTAGCAGGAGGCCCACTGGGAATCAAAGGAATATGGTACCCAGGTCTTTGAAAGTGGCTAGCCTGCAAACCTTGCGGGACATAAACCGACACAAACTTGGCTGTCTTCCCCTCATATTGGCCCGAGATCCCTACATTTTTTCCCCGCTCGTCCGCCCAAGTGGCTTGTATTGTGAAGGGAAATACATTTTTTTTTTTTGAACGTAAGAGTTTTATTAGCATTCATCATCATTACATAGTTAAGCGCCTCCATCCCACTGGCCGGCTTCGCAACTTGTTCATGTCTGATAATCGCGTTTTACACAGCTATTCAGCCGACAACCAGCGGTCCGGCAGCGTAGTATTCGCAAATTAGCATACATCAGGTTGTTTTTATTACTGAGTATTATTAAACTCTTACTTTTTATATTTTATAAACAAAACTTCAACCCTTTGAATCATTGTTTCGACGAACTCCTTTCCTGTCTTCCCTGCTTGTGTACAGTACCCCTCAGGCAGACCTTCCCTGTTCCCCTCAGTCAAGTCTATGCGCTGATCTGCCCCCCCGTATGTCGCCCTCTGTTGTAGTGTTTGCCGGCGAGCCCCCTACGTCCGCACTCGTCACCACTCACTCGTCCGACTCCTCATCATCCGAACTGTCATTATCATTTTCAGCCAGCGGTTTGCATATGTCTCCCCGGTATTTATTCCAGGGTGTCCCCACTGCATTCCATTTGCGCGGGTTAGCCCTCCTTTCATACACCGCCCTCTCAGTCACCATGATCATGTCCACATTCCTGCACCACTTGCCTAACGTCGGAGTCTCCACTGCCCCCCACTTCTGGGCTATGTCCCGTTTAGCTACCATGTAACCCACCTTCGTCCATACCTGACCCTGTCATGTCATGTCCGTCGGTCCCCAAATATTTAGTAATGCCATACGAGGGTCTGGAACCAGTGTTATTTCAAGTGTCTGTGAGATGGTGCGAATTACACGTCTCCAATAGTCTGAGATCCTAGGGCACTCCCAAAGTGTATGCAGGTAGGTACCCTCCCCACCACATACTCTCAGGCAATTCGGGTGTTCCGCCCTTTGTAATTTATGTAGGGTTGTCCTAGTGAAGTATATTCGGTGAAGGACCTTCAGTTGTACCAGGCGAAACCTTGCTGAGATGCCCGCCTCCCTAGGGGACGCCAGCGCCGAATTCCAGTCTGTGTCATCCATGTCACCCAGTTCCTCCACCCATTTCTCTCTCAACTTGATTAACGGGTCAGGCATATTGTGTAATAGCTTACGGTAAGTGAGGGAAGTGGCGCCCGTCTGCATGTATTCCGTCAGCAGTCTGTCTTCCAAGGGAGATGACTCTGGGACTGTAGTTCCTGCTGGTATGGCGTTCATTAGGGCATGTCGAATTTGGATATATCTGTACATTTCGTTGGGGCCTAGGTGATATGTCTGCTGGAGGTGGGAGAACTGGACTACCCCATCCGCCGTCCACATGTCTCCCACTGTGGATATTCCTATGTTGTCCCAAGCGGTAAAACCTTTAGTGTGTCTTAGGTTCCCCAGTGCCCTGGTGTCCCACAAGGGCGTCAGCTTCGTTATAACTCCCCTCCATTTAAGCTTTGTGTGTGCGCTGTGCCAGAGCGACACTGTATGTTTGGTCGGCCCCAGTAGCTTCCCTGCCATTCCCCTATTATACAGTGGTGCAAGTAAGCTTTGTGTGCCTAGCTGAGATCTATCTGCCAGGTAGGCCGGGTCGTCCTGTGGGGCATGTAACCAATAATTAATGACCTTAAGCTGCGCCGCCCAGTAATACAGCTGTATATTGGGCAGGGCTATCCCGCCGTCATACCAACTTCTGATGAGTTTCATGTGCGCTATTCGAGGCGGTCGCTCGCCCCATAATAGGCTGTTCACCACTGCAGTCACCTGCCGTAGATAGCCCGGGGACACCACGCTCGGGGCGTTCTCCAATACATATAGGAAACGTGGTAGTGCCATCATTTTATATAACGCAGCCCTCCCTAGCAACGTCAGTGGAAGGGTCTTCCAGTGACGCACGTCTCCCTTCAGTCTATTGGGAAATTAATTTTTGATCAATATGCAAACCCTGCGGGGCCCCGAGTTGAATCCCGCATGCGCCACTAGTTTGTAACCTCCTCTGTGCAAAGCCATACACTTGTTTCCCACCAGGTGTGTTTCCTGTAGAAGAATTACTTCCGGGGTGTGTCTCCTAATAAATTGGCTAACCATGCCTCGTTTAATCTTGTCCCCTAAGCCATTCACATTCCAACTGAGCACCCTGACCCCTACATCATGTCTGATGCTCATCTAAGTGTCTCTTGAGGAGTCGCTATAGCACTGATTGTTCCTTTGATGTTGTCGAAGAACACAACATTGTGGACATAACTGTAATCAAACATAACTCGCCCTTACTCCCAACCCCCTCCCAACTCCCACCAACCCAACCCTGCTACCCTGCCGTCTAGGCTTGGAATTGCCCAGTCTGAACATGCGGAGTGCCTGTCGCCCCTGTTGGTGAACTAAACGTAGAAAAAGGAGGGGGAGACCCCAACCCACCATCCCCCCACCCCCGGCAATTCTGTGAACTGTGTGTCTCCATACATTAACATATTTAGCACTGACAAACGTTGAACCCAAAGTCTAACCCCGGGGCCTACAACCAATCAGTGCCCCCCAATAGTCCAGCGGAAATCAGGCCCATCCCCTCTCGCTCATCCCCTGTCCTTCACATTTGGTACTAGCGCCCCATTACTGTCCACAGTTCTGTTATCTGTTTGGCCGTCCAGCTAGTCTGACGCCTCTTCGGGGTTATCGAAAAACCTGGCCCGCCCCTCCGATTCCACACAGAGACGGGCCAGAAACATCATGGCATATCTGAGTCCTTTGTCCCTGAGTTGAGCTTTGGCGGTCAGAAAAGTTCTACGTTGCCTTTGAACCAGCAGGGTAAAATCAGGGACGAACGTTAGGTCTGCATTCTCATAGCTGAGAGTTGTTACCTTTCGAGTATGTTGGAGGATCGCATCCCTGTCAAGGGCTCGCGCAATCAATAGGCGCAGGGGTGACCCTGGTCTGGGCCTCCCCCCGGAACCCTGTGTGCCCTTTCGATCGTGAAGAATTTCCCAAGGCCCTTGGGCTGTAGGTGATTGAGCATAAGGTCCTCCACAAATAAATCTGGCGCTGGCTCTTCTGCTTTTTCTGGCACAGCAAGAATACAGACGCTTTTCCATCTTGTGCGCACTTCATAATCGTCTAGTTTGCACTCTGCACCTTCGCGGAAAGCTTTGAGATCCCGTACTTCTTGATGGAGGTCTTGATGTCCAAGCTCGTGACTTTTTCGCTCATTTTCATGAGGTTTGCTCTGATGAGGTAGACTTCTATTGAGATTGTCTACATTTTATGTTCTAGGGATGGCTGCCATGATATCTTGTAAAGTTAGCTCCGAGGCGGCTCCCTCCAGGTCTTCTGTGGTCTTAGAAGCGCCGCGTGCGTCAGCAGGTGAGTTCCTGGGCAGGGTGTAGCGGTCAAGCTTGTTAGTCTGCACTATCTTGGTGGCCTTGGGTCCCCGCATCGCGGTCTTCTCAGATTCATTCCGGTCTGGGTGACTCCATCGGTCTGACCCGACCAATCTAGTAGTCCCTTGCCACACTACCCGCCACTCAAACGAGCCAGTGAAGTGTTCCGCCGGTCCCCCCCTCTGGGTGATCGAAGCACTTGTCGCTAGAGTCTCTCACCTCTCAAAACGTCCTCAGCTCTCTTTATCTGGGACTCGTGCTGCATGCTCGTGGCACCCCTCTACATTACTCCGTCCGGCGTGAATAGACTCTCACAGTAGTGTGATGTATTCCTATAGGTTCTGTATCGATCCCCCTATTCCTGACCCTGTTCTGGTTAACAAGTTAACTAGCAGCCATCCCATGATGCAGAAACCGTTATCTGATTAAGCCACACCACGGCACAGGAACGCGTTATCTGATTAGGTCATAACGCTTGCCATCTAATTAGACAAGCAATATTCCTCCAGCCCCTGATAAGGCATACGGAGTTCTCAAAACAAATCAAACCTATGACAACCTGGGAAAAACCCTGCGGCCATTGTTTTGATTTCACCGAGAACTTCAGCAAAAGAATGTGCTAACGACCAGTTCGTATGACATCCTTATTGACGTATCTATGTCCATCCTTACGTCAATCTCGGCACCTTACAGGTATAAATATTACCGATATTGCCTTAAGCAAACACACGCGGTGGTGACGAGATCGGAGCAGCGAGACTTGCCGAAGCCCAGCAGAGAGCGAAGCCCGCCGGCGCTGCCCCGCCTTCCTGACGCGCTGAGAACGAGACGCTGCCTTTCTCCTGCCGAGAAATCCAGCTCCGGCGCTTCCGAGCAGCCCTTGCAGGCAGCCTGGAATATCGAGACCAAAGATGAGAGATACCATCCCTCAACCATCCTAGATTCAAGGTACAGAACTGAATAACCCCTTGCAGAGAATTCTTGAATCAGTCACTTGGCAAAACAGACTTAACTTAAACTGCTACTTTCTATCCCCGCCCACGTATTAGGCTTAGGTCAGGTACACTGGGGTAGGCGAAGTTAGAAGCACCAGTTGAGTACGATTAGTCAAATGTTTATATGTATATATCTATTTTATCCATTTTAAACCACCATATGGCTTAGAAACCATATAAATGTTTTTACAGTATTATTTTATACTTCTGCTTTTATTGTATGCACTTTACTTAACCATAAGTATTGCAATAATATCGATTCATTTCTCTTGTACGAGAAAAGAGACTGATCAATAAATAACATCTTTTATTGAACACGCCCGTCTCTTCCTTTTCTCTACAAACTGGTGAAACTAAGAATGCACGTACTGACTGAGTAAAATAAGTTGTCTTTTGTTTTCACACGACTCTAGAGATACACTCTTGATTAGGGGAGAGCAAAGTTGTCATGTTCTATGGTTGTCAGAAACTAAATCCCTTCTTGTCTATCCAGGGAGGTTCAACTCCTCCTTGCCTATTCGAGAAAGTTTCTAGTGAACTCTGAGCTAGCTGGCAAACCCAAAACTTTAAGTCTAATATCGACAATAGAAGACCTAGTTAACGTCTGGTCTAGGCCTATACTATTGAAGGTATTATTCCAATGCGCAGAGCCTATTGGGATAATAGGAACTACACTACATGGCGCCCAACGTTTGGAAAGGCGATAAAACTAACGCAAGACATTAGAGTAACTTAGTCGTGCTCTTTCACTCAGACCCTTTTTTTCCCATAATACTCCAAAGACGTCTGGAGTGGGTGAAAGGTAATATCCGCCAAACCTCGCAGGAGGAAACTCCTATGTATGGTTCTTGGTTTAGTCAACGTTGAAGGATACACTGTTCCAAAATATTGTGCATCTAATCTTTGTTTCCGTAAGAAACCTGATCTGCAAACAAACAGAAAAACCTTCCTGTCAGTAAAATGGTAGACAGTGATGATGAAAGAGAGAGAGTTAGATTAGCAGCTGAACTAATAGAAGCTGATAATACTATGCAAGAAGCGGACCTCATCCCGGTCAACATAAGAAGATCTATAACGTTAAAACTTATAGACAATGGACTGACACCAAGAGGTGGTACAGTCTTATTCGTAATTGAGGCACACGAATATCGGCAGACAGAGGTATTCTATTCATGGATAAACTTTCCAGCAGCAAATGCTGTAACGAAGGAGTTCCACTATTATAAAATAGAGGAACCTCCTAATGAGTACACTCCTTTCGAGGAAGTAGAAGTACCACTTAAATTCCAAGAGCACCTGCTCTTGTTTAATGGCGCCCTAAAACATAATAATCACATCACCAGGCTCGGTCCACTAGGTAGACCAGGAGCAACGTGGCCGGTCCTAGCCGGATACACACCACATCCAGACATCGAAAGAATGTCTGCAGCAGATATTTTAGTACAACTAAAACAATTAATTAAAATATATAGACAACTAGTCCAATATGTAATGCGGACTTCAACAATCCAACCAGCAATTAAAAATTCACAGCTGACCCCTCATCAGGGGAACACAAATAAAATTACACCACAGAACATACAGTCCTGCCTAGGTAAAGTACCAGCTAAACGGAAACAAATACCATTCTGGTTAGCACAAAAAATCACCCAAATAGAGGCGGTGTTTCCAGACACCACCCCTGTGGATAAACACAGGATTCTGACTATCTGTCTTCCAATGGGAATCGCACCACACATGGAGTACTGTGACACTTGGGGTACAGTCTTTGCTTCCATTTACACAAAAACACATGGAGTTCCATCCATGTCAGTAATACCAGATGTGCTAAAACAAATTCAAGACGAATACGGTCCAGAACCCGCTTTAACTCTTGGTATGAAATTACTAAAAGACTTCAAGCAGGTCTCAGCAATATTACTAGCCAACATAAAAGGAGAAGCAGCGAATGTGGCGATCCGCCAGAGGTTAAAAGAGACAGAGATAGCAGACCAACCCGCTGAAATTGCCAGAATTATAGAAAAATCCTATGAAGAACTAGGTAGAGATAGTTTGGGTGGAATACCAGTGAAGCCCCAACTAATTGAAAGTCCTGAAAAAATATTTATTAAAAATAATCTAAACAGTCAAAAGAAGAACTGGGATGGAAACAAACAATCCAATTCAAAAGAAAAAAGATTCCAGTCCAGAGGAAGGTCTCCTCGGCGGAGAGAAAGATCTCCGGACCAAGGACCCAAGTCTCCCCAAAGGGAGCCCTCTGTGAAAAGATACAACCTTAGAAATAGGGATAACATAAAGAAACCGGATAGATATCAAGATTTTGATACACGTCCCTCTCAATCTTTTCAGACTTCCTTGCAGAAATCGGAAAGAAGAGGACGATCGGAACCCAGGGAAGGGCACGTCAAGTCCAAAGACAAGGAACCTGCTCATCCAAATAAAAAATTACAGTTTCCCAAGAAGAAGGTAGCCAGCATTAAAGTATTCAACAATGCCGAGAATACTGAGGACACAGCTGAAAAACGGAGAGTGGGCTCAGACAATGCTAGACAGCGCAGCAGAAGTGAGCATAGCACGCAAAGTCCTTATGAATCATCTGGAGACAGTGGACACGAATGAATACATTCAAGTGGAAACTGCAGACACCAGAGTTAGCAAACCTCACAAAATATATGAAATAACTTTACGTATAGAAGGGGATAAGACTAGAAAAATGAGGGGCCTTTTTTGGGATAATCTCTCCAAGGGCTATGACATCCTTCTAGCTGAAAAAGATTGGCCACCAGAGTTTGTCAGGGAGTGCCCACATGGCGAAGAAATAATTATGCCTGCCTTCTCAAATCATATTCCAATTCATAAAAAATATACACTTGCAAGAAAGTGGGCAGTAGCTCAAGCTCCTGCTTTATATAAAAATCATGTGGGATGGGATGAGGAATCTCCTCCACACAAAATCCAGTTAAAATCACAACCTACTGCACAAAGGCAGTATCCAATCAAGCAAGAAGCTAAAAAACAGGTAAAAGAAATTCTAGATCAACTAGAATACCAGGGGGTGATTGAAACTTGCACCTCACAAATGAACAACCCTTTGTTTCCTGTCTCCAAACCAGACAACTCATATCGTCTAGTTTTGGATTACAGACACCTTAACTCATGTTGCAAAACTTTTGCAGTACAAAACTCGCATAGTGCTGCACTAATGAATAACATAGTGCGCAAAAAATATAAAACAACATTAGACATCTCTAATGGATTCTTTTGTCAAAATATAGCACCAGAGAGCAGATACTTATCAGCGTTCTCAATAAATGGCGCTCAAAAAGAATTCTGTCGGTTACCCCAGGGGTACAAGAACAGCCCAGGATTATTCTCAGCGAGGGTAACAGAGTTACTACAAACCTATGATGACGAAGCATTATCTTATGTCGACGACATATACCTAACAGATGATGACTTGGATACTCACTTGAAGAGAGTGAACACCATAATACTTGGGTTCGCAGCAGAGGGTTACAAATTCAACTTTAAAAAATCTAGAATTGCCCATCTAACAGTCCTGTTCTTAGGATATGAATTATCAAGTGAAGGCAAAAGCCTGGCTGACAATTTCCTAGAGAAATGTGCCGTACTCCAAGCACCTAGAACACTAAAAAACCTACAGTCAATTCTAGGTTTCCTAAATTTCGGAAGAACATACATTGCAAATTACGCAGAAAGGGTCAAACCCCTTTATGATCTAATAAAACCAGATTTAAAAAAAAACAATTGGACTCAAATACACACAGAAATTCTGAGATCCTTACAAACAGATATGTTAATTAAAACAAAATTAGAAACACGTGATAACACACGCAACCTTGTGATTCGAGTCATCCCAGGAAGATGCGGATTCACTTACCTGACCTCTAACGAGGGAGAAAAGGCACCAATTGCATTCAAATCACACTTGTACACAGAAGCTGAAAAGAAATTCAGCATTAAAGAAAACATTGTTCATGCAGTTCAAACCGCAATAGCTAGAGAAAAAGATAAAGCTGACGGTAGACACATCACAGTCAGAACAGCAGAATCAGCCTTTGAGGCATTAACAACCCCGTGTAATTTACCAACAACATCATTGAATCCGGAATGGATACAATGGGTGAATTCCATTACAATGGACAAAGTAAAATACTACTTTGATCCAGAACTAGAGGAACTAAAATTTCTAGAATATGAAAGAATATTCCCTCTGCCAATCGACATTCTGCCATTGCGACAGTACGCTTGAGTAATCTATACAGATGGACATGCTCAACCATCCGTTTGGGGAGAACAAGCATACAACCCCACATGTGAGATTACAAAAGAAGTGTGGCGCGGAGGTATACTAAGACCTCTATTAACAAAAACACACTCAGTAGAAACTGATTCAGAACAACAGACTGAAATAATAGCATTGAAAATGGCGCTAGATAATGCAGATCGCGAATTCCCGACACTCATAGTGTCCGATTCATATTACTGCGTCAAATCATATAACAACGATTTACAGAAATGGATTCAAAACGGTTACAAAGATGACACAGGTGCAACAATAAAGCAAAAAATGCTCTGGGAACAAATAGTTCTGTTACAGAAAGAACTACCAAAGACTCACGTGATACACTCACTGAGTCATCAGCGTGATGGCGTTCACGTTGCAGGGAATTCATTGGCTGAGAAAGCCACAGCGGTAGCAACTGAATCGGCTTCCGTAGCTAGGAAAAAGCGTACAGTGAAATACATTGACGGTGAAACAATGCTGGCGGTGAAAACGTCATCAAAAGGCGACTGCTCAGCGTTACCAATCAGTTACCCACTCAAATATACATACATAATCGATGCGAACTCCGTTCCTTTTGCTCGAATCCCTGGAGTGGGGGATAGAGTGATTCCAAACATGGACAGGAGAGACTTGTTAATAGCAGACGCACATATGGGCGAGGGTCTCAGACACCTCAAACTAAAAGATTCTCTGGAAGAATTACAATCAGTATACTGGTGGCCAGGCATGAGCCTGCAGCATCACGTTTTTGTAAAAAAATGCCCGGGCTGCAACAGAGATCGCAGCGGCGAGAGGAACGGGGTAATACCATGGCGTTTCACTCAATAAGGGCTAAACAATAATCAGTAAAACCGGTGTAAATAATGCGTCCCATTAACAAACAAAGACTAGTTTCCACTTATAATGTAGACCCCAGCACTCGGCTGACGTCGGGACTGTTATACAAAGATTTGCGAGTCTAAATGGCATATACGCTAGGAGCATGCTATGTTTGACCAATGTTTTCACTTTAGCCCTCAAGCTTGTGGGGAAGCACGGCCAAATGAGCATAGCGAAGCGGGATTCTTCTCACTTCCTTCCTGAGGGATACGGGATGGTGTAAAGAAAAAACCAAGGCATAAAACTATCTATAACAGAAAGGATATTAGGTTCAGGAGCTGGGTGGGTCAAACATCTAATAAGTGTCCAACGTAGTCTAAACAACTTGCCAAGAAATTCTCTGAAGGGATTCAATCCGTACGAATTGTTGTTTGGAACTAGGATGTTAGTCTTAGATCTTGACAGTCAGACTTCAGTGGTGAAAGAAAAAGGCTTTGATATCAAAGACCGTTTGGCTATTTTGCAGGACTTAAACGAAACAAGAAAAGACCTGAGCAACATAAAGTTGAAACAGCAGCCAACAACCACTGAAGAACCACCACCTGTCCCAGCAAGACCTGTCTGGATTCCAAAAGTCGGGGATCTAGTCAGAGAAAAGATCGCGGTAAAGAAGGAATTTGGGCCTTCTAACAGAAAAGCAGTTCCTGTCTTGTCCATCAACGGGACAAGATCAGTTGTACTACCGCCGCTTGCTGGTAAAAAGGAGAACCGAGTTGTATCCATCGACCTGGTAAAACCACAATCATGTGGCCGATAACAAACAGTAGGCCAAGTGGACTCCCGATAAGTAGTAGAACACCAAGGTTTGCTACAAGTACAGAGGTGCTAACTAAAAGGCTAATCACATTCGAAACGCCTACAGAACAACAACAAGGACTATGCAACAATGCAATGGACCTCACACCTCTGAAAACCCAAATAAAAACATTTAGTAGAGACACACCAACCTACAATGAAGTAACAAATGAATATGCTGAAGCTGCAAGAAATAGTAATCCTGAAGCAATTGGAACAATAGACAGAACGGCATCCGGCTACTTCATAAACTTCAATGATTCCTCTGAAGACCTCAGTGAATCAAAGACACAGCCATCAACAAAAACCCTTAAAGACAAAGCTAAGGAACTTTTGAAACAACTGAAAGAAACCTATCTGATTTCTCCATGGATTGAATTTTGGGTGTCCTTTGGTGTATTTATCCTCATACTTTGGCTCATCATGGTACTATGTTTGGGACGCTTCATTGAGGGAAAATATGCAAAAATGGACACAGCAAGACAGAAAATCAACCTGATCCTCAAGCCACACACGTCGAGAAAAGAGAACTTTCTTCAGTCAACTTCACAGCCAATCCTATACCGGGTGGGGTAGCATGGGACAATACTGACTATGAAATTTATGGTCCGGTTGAAATCCTCAAATACCCACACCAAATCAAGATCTCGTTGAGTGACTTTGTAAAACCAAACTCATATGCTGATGATTGGGACTTTGAAAGTATTAATGACATGATGTCTGACCTAGTGATGTCTGCTAAATTTACCAAACATGATTATTTGCAGGGTTCGTCTAATTATGATAGTATGTACTGCTACAACCACTATGGTAACCATTTTCTACATAAATCTGCACAACCTAGAAATGTTTTAAATTATAATCAATGGGAACATTGTGCAACCCCTCCAAAAGGAAGCTCAAGAACCGTTTATGACAAATATTCATATTTTTCAGGGTTCAATACAAGTAAAGCTGAAACATTTTATTTTAAATTGTCAAATAAGACAGGAACAAAAACCATGCTTACAAACACAAAATTGATATATTCGGACTCATTTTTTGAACAGATGAATACATTTGGTTTTGATTATTGGGACAAAAATGTGGAAGTAAAAAGTGTTTGGGGTACAAGAGAATGGCAAGTTCAGGGTATAGAATCATTGTTTAGAGCCTGCATGATCCCAGAACAAATTATATTCTTGAATGACACTATTCAACAAACTACCTGTCTTGGATTAGCCAAAATCAAAGACTTAAATAAACCGTCTATTCCAAAGCCAACTATGAACAGCAATAACTCTACAGATGAAGAGATAGACGTAAACTATGTATTAAACCAAAACAGAACAAATCCTGATTGGAAACAATGGTTAATCTGGCCCACAGATACTAATAACTGTCAAGACAGATTCCTGAACAAAACACAGGGGTTCACATTGACCAGGCCAGACCCTAGATATTCCCAAAGACAACACCCAGGGATAATCACCACCTACAGTGTGGGAAAACTCTGCCTTCAATGGCTACAAACTTCAACACTGACAGAAATTAAGCAACACCTAACTTTACTTACTGATGGTGCTGACTTGCGTGATTTCATTATGGGACCGCGCAAACAGTGTCAAAAACGCTTCATAGCAGCCTCTATATATGCAGCTTACAACGAGGCCTGGAAGATAACTCAAATTGAGACAGCAGAAAGTATACGGGAAATTGACTGTATTAATTTGGAAAAATCGCTTTCTGTAGTGGACAATGGGTTAATGACTCTGTCCTCCAGAATTTTTTCATTGGACAGTATTGTGTCTTCAGCAATCGACATAATATCGCAAGACTTACTGTTGTTACAACACGGTCAGTCTCAATTGCGTTCTATTGTACAGCTTGGCTGGACGTTACAAAACCTGCGTTCAGGCTATGTGCCTTGGCGTTTAATCAACACAACGTCACTATTCAATATCTTTAACCTTACTGATAAACAAATCAGTATGGCACAGAAGGGTGCTGATTATACAATCCTGAGCATTGAGAAACTCGAGAGATTACCATTGACAATGTCAGAACGACCTGTCATTGAATGGATAATACATGGGATAATTAATATTCCAATATCGACTTTCAGGTTTCAATACTGCCAAAAATATATACAGGCTGGCATGTACGAAAAATTGGGGAAAGGGTACATTAAGACAACATGGAACTTGCCCTATTCACATGCATGTGTCAGTAATAAAGGACAGAAAGTGTTTCTTAGTGGCAATAATTGTGCGATGTCACTAAGCGGTACTCTTCTGTGTAATGGAATTAGTTTGCATGGAGCCTGTGAAGGGAACTCAAATAACCTTTCATGTCACCAGCTAGGCGCACCTGCAACAGAGATAGAACCATTCTTTAAAAGACTCTATAACGGGAGTTACGTTCTAATTGTGGATCGCAGATGTTGTAGTCTACTGCCCGGGGTTCCTTATCTCGTAAGTACGACTGCGAAGGTCATGTGCTGTGGACGCTTATTGTTCCCCAGCTCCTTTCCAGACAGGGAGGCAAGGGCATGGCCTAACTTGAAAATTACTTCTATTCGAGTTGATACTTTAAGCAGAATGAAAATAGTGCTTCTTCAGACGCCGACCAGGCTCACGTCATCAAAAGAAACGTATGATCTCCTAGTCGCAAGGACGACTGCAGAGATTCACTCATTGCTATCAACTAATTCCCCCATACATTTCGCAGAAATCCTGAATGAAATCTTAAATATTTCTGATACCAGTGGAGTCTCAAAGGTATTTAAGACAGTATTTTCGATGGCATTAACACCATTCAAAGCCATACTGGGTATTTTTCCAGACTTCGTCCATTCGATTTTTGGCGGACTTCCCCTCATTTTGGGACTAATTGCAGGAATCCTATTCTTAGTCCTTATATTTCGTTATGGCAAACCATGTCACAGACAAAACACCTGCCACAAGGGAAGAAACAATCCGAGCCATTGGATACCGGGACCGGATATCAAAAATCCTGGGACTAACCCGGCTTAGAGACCTGAACATGACTTGGTTTCTTTCATTTCGGCCGATATGGCAAAGATGTGTTTTACCTGTACTAAGGTGCATGCTGTGCGGAGAAGAATGCGTGTTGGACATCTGTCTGACGCTACAATCGGATGCGCCAATGGATGCAGAAAAATTGTTGGGTCCGGTAACGGCTCATGCATTGTGCTGCCCTCAACGGCTGCCAATCCTGATGACGGCATTCATGGAAACTTCACCACTACGATTGAGGGGTAGTGAAGATCAAGATGAAAGCAGCATCGATCAGGTACGACCTTCTGTCAGCAATACTAATCAAAACGTCAATGGAGACAATCATGCACACGAATGCATGGTTACATCTTTTTCCGAGTTAGTGGAACTCTCACAGGAAGCTGTTGACAGCTTTTTCAGCAGTCTCAATGATATGATGTTCTCACCAGAGCAGAAATAACGACTCTTGAGCAAGCTAGCACACGGCGTTCCTGACACCTTGAATTTGGCCTTCAACTTTAATAATAAAGTAGCAAGAACAACATTTCCTCCAGTCCACGGACAGCAATTTTTTTAGCAGCCCCAAAATATTTTTATAATTTTTTCGGGACACTTATCTTCTGCTTAAAGTAAGAACTATTCTTAAAGAACTAATTTCTGTTTTTAGAAACTTCATAGACATTAGCTGCCCGCTGGTATGTTCGTAAATGTTTTTTGAACTGTGATGAAGTGGTCTCGAACTTTTCTTCTGTATTAAGAGCCATTTCATGTGTAATTCTCATATACAAATTAGTAATAATGTATACATATGCGTGATTAATTTAGCATTATTCTACTGCTTGAGTGCATATAGTACATGTGACTATTTTTTTCCCGTATATTACATAATTTCGAAATGCATTATGTGTATTTTGGGGTGGTAAGGTATACACGATACTCTACAGTGTGTTTTACTATGCCTAGATTCGTAAATATGGCCATAGTTAGCGTAGAGTGGGTGTGATGTATTCCTATAGGTTCTGTATCGATCCCCCTATTCCTGACCCTGTTCTGGTTAACAAGTTAACTAGCAGCCATCCCATGATGCAGAAACCGTTATCTGATTAAGCCACACCACGGCACAGGAACGCGTTATCTGATTAGGTCATAACGCTTGCCATCTAATTAGACAAGCAATATTCCTCCAGCCCCTGATAAGGCATACGGAGTTCTCAAAACAAATCAAACCTATGACAACCTGGGAAAAACCCTGCGGCCATTGTTTTGATTTCACCGAGAACTTCAGCAAAAGAATGTGCTAACGACCAGTTCGTATGACATCCTTATTGACGTATCTATGTCCATCCTTACGTCAATCTCGGCACCTTACAGGTATAAATATTACGGATATTGCCTTAAGCAAACACACGCGGTGGTGACGAGATCAGAGCAGCGAGACTTGCCGAAGACCAGCAGAGAGCGAAGCCCGCCGGCGCTGCCCCGCCTTCCTGACGCGCTGAGAACGAGACGCTGCCTTTCTCCTGCCGAGAAATCCAGCTCCGGCGCTTCCGAGCAGCCCTTGCAGGCAGCCTGGAATATCGAGACCAAAGATGAGAGATACCATCCCTCAACCATCCTAGATTCAAGGTACAGAACTGAATAACCCCTTGCAGAGAATTCTTGAATCAGTCACTTGGCAAAACAGACTTAACTTAAACTGCTACTTTCTATCCCCGCCCACGTATTAGGCTTAGGTCAGGTACACTGGGGTAGGCGTAGTTAGAAGCACCAGTTGAGTACGATTAGTCAAATGTTTATATGTATATATCTATTTTATCCATTTTAAACCACCATATGGCTTAGAAACCATATAAATGTTTTTACAGTATTATTTTATACTTCTGCTTTTATTGTATGCACTTTACTTAACCATAAGTATTGCAATAATATCGATTCATTTCTCTTGTACGAGAAAAGAGACTGATCAATAAATAACATCTTTTATTGAACACGCCCGTCTCTTCCTTTTCTCTACAAACTGGTGAAACTAAGAATGCACGTACTGACTGAGTAAAATAAGTTGTCTTTTGTTTTCACACGACTCTAGAGATACACTCTTGATTAGGGGAGAGCAAAGTTGTCATGTTCTATGGTTGTCAGAAACTAAATCCCTTCTTGTCTATCCAGGGAGGTTCAACTCCTCCTTGCCTATTCGAGAAAGTTTCTAGTGAACTCTGAGCTAGCTGGCAAACCCAAAACTTTAAGTCTAATATCGACAATAGAAGACCTAGTTAACGTCTGGTCTAGGCCTATACTATTGAAGGTATTATTCCAATGCGCAGAGCCTATTGGGATAATAGGAACTACACTACAGTAGGACAGGGCTGTGTCACACAGCAGAGTTATCTCACTCAGGGTCACCAGTGCAGTTTGCGTGTGGCATAAAAGTCAGTGATACCCCATCTGTGGGGAGACCTGTATTTTTTATGCTCTGTGTCATGTTGTCACCAGCAAGGATCGCCTCCTCAAGCAGTGGTCTCCTTCCCCCCACTGTCTTTTGGCCTCCTTTCTCATACCCAGGTGATCATGTGGGGCCTGTCGATCGCTCCTCTGGCCCACCTGCCCTCATGCATTCAGGCGCTCCCCCTTCCGGGCCTACCAGGAGCAGCTTGGTGCTGCAAACAGCGGGTGTTTGGTGTCTAGGCTCCAGGCCGATACGCCCCCTCAGTGCTGAAAGGTGGTCCTCGCCTCTCGTGGGGGCCCGCCTCAGTCGAGCGCGCTGCAATATCGGGGGCGGACCGGCGACTTCTGGTGCATGGCGGCCGCCTCCCGTCGTGTGCTGCACCGGCCCAGAGATCACTTGAGCTCCAGTGCCGTGGGTAGGCCCAAGTTGTCGGGACCTGGTTCTCCGGATTATGGGCACTGCCGGAGTGCGGGATCTCACGCAGGGGCACCGCTTGCTCTCCGCTGCTCAAATGTCTCATCGGAGACCAGGATATGTGGCAGGATGGCAGCTGTGGAAGAGGTGACGTGGGAGCCGAGAAACTACGCAGCCATCTCGCTTTGCAGCTAGGCCATGCCCCTTTAGTGAATTTCTAAAGTTTTTTAAATTCTCTTTCTAACTATAACATTCCTGTAACCTTTGTTTTTTAAGTGAATTTCTAAGGTTTTTCACATCCTATTTCCTAACTATAATGTCCCTGTAAACGGTAGCCTGTGTCCCTCGCACTTGCAGTGTGGTGGGGAAAGGGGTCGTGACCTCCGACAACCTCTCAGCAATCCCTCTGTGTGGGACTTACTGGAGGAAACGAGAGGGTTAGGTGTCTCCCAAGGACCCTTAAGAGACAAGGGGACTTCATACCCCAAAAAGCAGTGCACCAGGAGGCACGTTTGCAGAGTGGTGGTCAAAGGGGGCGAGGCCTCTGTTGACTTGTATACGTTTTTTTTATATTTAAAAAAAATATTATGGCAGGGGGGCTGCGTGCCCCCCTTACATGGGCCATTTTCAGCCCTAAGGACCCCATCCACTGGGGTCAGGCCGTTTTTAATGGGGGAGGGGGAACACATGGCCCTCCTCCCAAGGCCAATTATGGCACTGGGGACCCCATGCCCGGGGCCTGGCCATTATTTATTTTTCTTACATTAAAGGGAGGGGGGCTGAGCAGCCCTCCTGGGCCGATTTTGGCACCGGGGACCCCATCCATCATGGCCTTTTTCTTTAAAAAAAAAAAAAAAAACAAGGGGTTGAGTGCCATCCCTCATGGGCTGGCCTTAATTGTGGATGCCCTGGTCCTACCCAGGGAACCCACTCACCACAGACGGGATCCATGGGGGGGGAGCCTGAAGCCCCCCATGTTCAGTGCCAGCTCCCCGCCTCCTGCGGGAACCAGAATTGCTTTTACACACAGGCAGCTGATAACATGCAGCTACTTGTATGCTCTCGATTGCTGAAAACGGGAACATTTAGCTATGGCATGACAGGAGTGGTAAAGCTTCCACCAACCATAGCAAACAGCTATGTCCCAGGGGTGGGTACCCCGGGACATAGCAGGAACCGGCCCTGGCAGTCCCTAGGCAGAGGGGCCACATGCCCTCCTCCTTGGCACAACACAGCCCCAGGAGTTGGTGGTCCCTGAGGTTGGGGGGAGCCGCCCGCCCCTGCATTGTAATTGCAAAGAGTTGCCCTGGGGAGGTAGCAGTGCCCAGGGCTGTGGGGGAGCCCCACGGGCCACATGTATTCATTTCATTTTAGCCCCGGGGAGCTGGTAGTCCACAGGGCTGCAGCGGGGCCACACAGGCCCCCATGCATTCAGTGCAGGTTATGCCCTGAGGAGGTAGAAGTTGCCAGGGCACAGGTGTTGCCCAGCAGGCAACCACTGCTTTTACAGATCAAGCACAGAGGATGGTGGTCCCCAGGGCACAGGGGGTCGAAGGGGCCCCTGATGTAACTTTGGCATATGGCCCCAGGGAGAAGCGGGTCCATGGGGCCTGGGGGATGGATCACCCAGTTTATTTAGAAATTAGCCCTGGTGAGGTGTTGGTTCCTAGGGCAATAAGCAGCCCAAAGATGGGGGGCTTGCGCCCCGCCTGCTCATTTATTATCACAATGCCCCAGGACCTGGCCCACCCAGGGGCCATTAACTAACAAAGCGCAAGAGTCCGCACCTCATTTTCTTTTACATTGTCGGCCAGATCTGCAGATCCCACCTAGCTAGAAGTGTTAGCAGCCAATCAAATCTCAGCATGAGATCGCAAGGGGTCAGGGATCCTCCACGTCCCTACATATACAACTGGAAATTTCTTAAAATTTCTGTGCAACTACTGAATGAATTTACACCATTTAATAAAAATGTCGCTTTCTGGACCAACACCTACCTTTCTGGCAAATTTGGTTTAATTCAGTTCAGCAGTTTGGGCTGTAACCGTGTCGAAGGTTTCCTATGGAGATGAACATGGGAAAACGCGTTTTTGGACCCACATTTTCTTGGCTCCGTATTTACGGATCACCCTGAAACTTTCAAGATAGGAGCTGAAGTGAGAGTTGAACTAGTTTTGAAATTTTCATGCGGATTCATCAAACGACACCAAAGTTATTGATTGATTGATTTGATTGATTGATTGATTTGGAAATTTGTAGAGTGCACAATTGCCCAAGGGCTGCTAGGCGCTGCGCGGTGAGGTGCCAGAAGAGAGAGTGGAAAAAATTGTGTTAGTGAAAAGCCAAGGTTTTCGTGCCTTTCTGAAGGAAAGCAAAGTTGGGCTATTTTTTATATTGGTTGCAAGAGAGTTCCACGATTTCACTGTCCCCAGAATAAAGCTTCTTCCACCCCAACATGTCTTGTTGAATCTGGGGGTTTGTAGGAGTTTGTTCTGCGCTGACCTTGGCTTTCTGGCTGGAGAGTACCAGATAAAGTGGTGTTTCAGGTACTGAGGACCATTCCCATGCAATGCCTTGATAGCTGGGCATAAGGATTTACATTCTATCCTTTTTTCCACTGGGAGCCAGTGTAGCTTTCTCAGTCCATGGGAGATTGACTGGAATTTCAGAATGTCCAGCAGCAGTCTGTAAGCTGCGTTCTGAAGATGTTGCAGCTTAAGCAGATGCTGTTTTCGCAAGCCCATATAAAGGGCATTACCATAATCGAGTCTGGACGGTGTTTTCACAGACTTTGGTGGAATGAAGGACCAAACTTTTCTACTTGTCTTTAGAATGAGGAAGAACGTGGATGAAAGCTTGTTGATCTGATGTTGAAAAGTCAGGTTGTCATCAAAGATGATGCCCAGATTCTTCACCTTCTTGACTGGGACCAGGGAATCACCCATACCAGCTGGCCACCAACTATGCGACCAAAAGGAGGGGTCGGAGCCCAGTAGGAGTCCCTCAGTTTTTCCCTCATTCAACTTTAGGCAGTTCGAGCTCATCCACTGATTCACAAAGGACATACATTGGTTAAAGCAGTCAGCTGTGTCCTCCAAATTACTAGAGATGGACACCACTAACTGGGTATTGTCCATGTTGGATATCACAGACAAGCCAAACTGCCTAATTATATCAGCCAAGGGGATCACATATATGTTGAATAATGTGGGGCTCAGTGAAGAGCCCTGAGGTACCCCACAGGGAAGCATGAAGTGCTCTGATGAGGATGTTCCGAGCTGAACTTACTGAAGCCTATTGCTCAAATAGGATTCAATCAGTTTAAGGGCAGAATCCTTTACCCCTGTCTCTGAAAGCCTTCTGATCAATATATCAAGATTTACAGTGTCAAAAGCCGCAGATAAATCCAATAGGATCAGAGCGGCCTTGGCACCAGTGTGCAGGATTGCTTTGTGCTCTTCTGCTGCAATGACTTAGGCTCTTTCCGTGCTATGCCCTTTCTGGAAACCATATTGCGAGGGAGCTAGGGGATCTGCAGATGATATGAAGGCTGTTAGTTGGATGTTTAGAATTTTTAACAGAACCTTAGCAGGAAACGGTATCCATGGAAATTGGTCTGTAGCTGCTGGTGTCGCTTGGATCCAGATTAGGTTTCTTTAAGAGATGTAGGATTGACACTGTCTTCCAAGCATCGGGAAAGATACCAGAACTAATGATCTCTTTGAAAATTATACTGAGTTGAACACAGATGAGGTCAGGTGCCAGCTGAAATATTTTTGGGGGGCAAGGATCTGAAGATGTTCCAGACTTTGATGTTCTGCCCACCTGGGATATCTGTTCTGTGTTCGGTAGGTCAAAGGACACCAATAAATTGTCTGGTGTGGTGGGTATACCGGCTGATGTATTGCCAATATAATCAGTGACCTTGTCAGTAAGGGATCTGTACAAAGTCTCCACCTTATCCTTGAAGAACTATGCTAGTGAGTTACAAAATTCCTCGCTGCTGTCCACGTTGGTAGTTTCTGGTATTTTAACTAGACTTTTTAATGTTGCAAAGAGTACTTTGCTAGAGTTGCTAGCCTGCAGGATTTCTGAGAAATACTCACTTTTTTTGTTCAATTATCATTTTCTTGTAGTCAGTCAGTGTTTGTGCATATAATGTTTTATCTGCTGCACTGTAATGCCTTCTCCACTGTCTCTCTGACTTTCTACATAGTTGTTTGTGTACTCGCAATGTGTCACAGAACCATGGTTCAGAAGGTTTTATTCGCCTGGTGAAGAAGTTTTTTCCAGAGCTAGGGTATCGGCTACTGCTATGATCCAGTCGATAAATCTACCGCCGCCAGATTAGCCTCTGTTGTCAAAGTGGGCTTTGAGTTGGACAAAGATGACAGCAGTATCCGAGGGTCGAAATACCTCAATTCGCGCCCTATTAGTGATTTGCGAGGATTATGAGGACGAGGTAAATGACGTGTGGTAGTTGCGGTAAACAATACGGCATTATGGTCTGACCAGATGATTGGCAGAACCTCTAGAATTTTCAAACATGGATTAGACGTAAAAATGCAGTCTAATGTGTGTCCAGTGTTGTGCGTGGAGTGATTGACCTCCTGTCTCTGGGAGACACTGGCTGCCATGTCCACTAAAGAGGCTGTGTTATGATCCTCCTATTTTCTAAGGGTTAGTTAAAATCTCCCAAGATTGAAAAGTCCTCTGTATTAATACTACATTTGATAAAAGGGCTAAGGACTTTCAAAAAACAGTTTTTAGGGCCAGTAGGTCTGTAGAGCAACAGTCCATTGAAAGTATAATTTTCGCTTAGGGTGATTCTGAAAGATAGCAGTTCGCAATCTGGGCAAATGAAAAAACTATCTTCCTATGCAAATTACATCACAACTATAAATACCTTCTGGTGACCTCAAGTCCAAGCGATTTTGGCACAGTACCCTTGTAGAGCACAGTGGTTCGGCATTTCCCCAAGCACTTTGAGACAGAACCACTGATCGCCACTGACTGCGCCCAAAGTATAATTTTCACTTAGGATGATTCTGAAAGATAGCAACTACATCACAACTATAAATACCTACTGATGACCTCAAGTAGATTATATATATATATACTAGCAGCCCGTCCCGACGTTGTCCGGGTATGAATTGCTGCCGGCCAGTAGTATATTATTTTGTAGGATTTCGTTTAGATAGCATTTCTTATCTGTGACAGGCCTTTGAAATGCTCCGATTCACAGTGCACTGCTGATGCACTTAAGAGTGCGCGTTCAGTAGTGTGTGAACTCGAGTTTCCCTACTTTATTTTTCCTTGCAATATTATATAGCGCAAACTCGACAACATGGTATGAGCACAATTTACATTACAGAAGAACACATTAATTTGTGGTAGGTACGGGGAGACAAAGCGATTTGCCTGGAATCACAGGATGTTGAGCTGATGCCGAGATTCAAACGTAGCTCCCCAACTCTAAAGTTCGTAATTCTAGAACTTGTGGCAGGAGGTGTGTCTAAAAGTGTATGTCGGTGCTGGCCATCAATGAGAGAGACCTGTGCATTTTTCGAATCAGTGGTGAAAAAATATGAGTATGTTGCTGGAGATGTGGGCCGCCGTGCCACCAATGTACTTACCGTGGGAGGGTAAACACCCATTATTCCGCAACTTTCTTTCCGCATAAAATCACTCCGCATACTTTCATTACGAAAGCACCATGACTCCGCAATGCCATTATAACGCATGGCATTACATTTTATATGCTTTACCACGCATACATTTACAACGAAATTCGTTGTAAATGCATGAATGGTAAAAGCATGTTTTTTTTTAAATGTTTGGATAAGGTAAGTATGGGTATAGGGGTATATGTTTTGGGGTACTGGGGTATATGTTTTGGGGTGTTTGGGTATTTTAAGGGTTCAGATATAGTTTTGGGTTATGGGGTACAGGGGTAATTTTAGGGTTTAGGGATAGGTATGGGTTTTGTCATATGCTGACGATACTGTCCTTATGACCCTTACCCCCAATAGCATGCAGACTTGTCTGAATGCCTTTGATACATTTATGGGAGAATTAGATCTTGGGGTTAATTTTACTAAATCTTTTGCCATGACTTGCGGTCCAAAAAATACTAAAATCCGCAATTACAGGGTGAGGGATTCTGACATAGAGAAGGTTGATAATTTCAGTTATCTGGGTAACCTTTTTAACAAAAAACTGAACTGGGAACCACTGATGTCAACCCGAGTTCAAAAGGTTTCACAGTCAATTGAAGCTATCTTTCGCTTTGCTAGTAAGTTAGGACAACGACGTATAGCTGAAATGATATCTTTGTACAAAGCTAAATGTGTTTCTGCTATGACTTACGGTGCTGGTGTTTGGGGGTCACAAAACTGTGAAAAGATACAGATCATGGAGAACAAATTCTTAAAACGTTTATTATCTGTTCCGTCGGGTACTTCAAATATATTTTGCCATGGTGAGGTTGGAATTGAGTTTGTACGTGATACTATTCATATTGCACCCTTGGTATTATGGTCCAAAGTTTGGCAATCTGATGATTTGAATTTGTCAAAAGAAATTCTCTCAGATTGTCTTAAACTTGAGCATTATGGGGAAATCCCATGGCTTCGTTATGTTAAGGATACTTTATATAAAATCGGGTTAGAAACTATTTTTAGAAAACCTGATATGCTTAAAAAGGATACCAAGGAAATTATAAAAAAGCGTATAGCCTTAAAATGGGTTCCTTAAAAATGAATGAACAGGTATTACGTGTTCAGGGAAGATTGGTGCGACCATTTTATTTAACATACATCATGAATACTCAAGGGTGCTTTTATCTTACAAGGTTTCGTCTTGGTACCTTACATTTCCTCTTTGCTTTCCCAGAGCAGGCAGGTTGGAGGGAAAAGTTACCCTGTTGCCCTTGTAATAATAAGGTCTCGCAAAATACCCTGCACCTTATCCTTTTTTGTACTTTCTATAAGGACCCAAGAAACTCTTTCATCAGACCATTACTATTATCCCTCGGAACGTCTTATTATAAAGAAGGTTACGAATTTTTGTTATCACTTTCAAATGTAAAGATCTGTAATGCTGTATTGAGTTTCATTAGATCCGCTCTTGTAATCAGAAACCGCTATTGAATATATCTGTGGAAATCAGAATTATGTATCATGATGTTTCTATAAGATTAGATAGAAATGTTTTGTGATTTTATTATGGTTTATGGTTTATGTATTTTTTAAATTGATGTATACTTTTATGATTTCCATGAGGAATCGAAATAAAGTTATTTGAATCGAATCGTATGGGTTTTGGGGTACAGGGGTATTTTTAGGGTTCAGGGCTAGGTTTGGGTTTTGGGGTATAGGGGTATTTTTAGGGTTCAGGGGTAGGTTTGGGTTTTGGGGTACAGGGGTATTTTAGGGTTCAGGGGTAGGTTTGGGTTTTGGGGTACAGGGGTATTTTAGGGTTCAAGGGTAGGTTTTGGTTTTGGGGTACAGGGTTATTTTTAGGGTTTAGGGCTAGGTTTGGGTTTTGGGGTACAGGGGTATTTTAAGGGTTCAGGGCTAGGTTTGGGTTTTGGGGTACAGGGGTATTTTAGGGTTCAAGGGTAGGTTTGGGTTTTGGGGTACAGTGGCATTTTTAGGGTTCAGGGTTAGGTTTGGGTTTTGGGGTACAGGGGTATTTTTAGGGTTCAAGGGTAGGTTTGGGTTTTGAGGTACAGAGGTATTTATAGGGTTCAGGGCTAGGTTTGGGTTTTGGGGTACAGGGGTATTTTTAGGGTTTAGGGATAGGTTTGGGTTTTGTGGTACAGGGTATATTTATAGGGTTAAGATGGGTTAGTGTTTAAGGGTGTCGGGGTATTTTAAGGAGTAAGGGTGGGTTATGATTATGGGGTGCAGGGGTATTTAAAGGGAGCAGGGTGGGATTAGCACAAGATATGAGACATGGCATGAAGGGCGGAACGTACCACACGCCCCCCAGCGTTTGTCACGCCCCCAGCACACGCCCACAGGACAACGCAGACACGCCCACAAGTGACTACTTTGCTGGCATGGTTCTTTTACCCTTTAAATGTATATGGTGGGCGTCTGCATAGCCTATGTCATTCTGCTGCAACTGCCCTTTCCAAAGCTGTATTGGGTGTTGTGATTGGTGCTGTGGTTCCTGAGATTACCCGCCTCAAAGGTTTGGGCTCTCTCTTTATTATATTAGTATGGATAATCTACATTGAGGTCACCAGTAGGTATTTATAGTTTAATTTGCCCAAACTCTCTTCCTATGCAAACTACATCACAATTATAAATACCTACTGGTGACCTCAAGTAGATTATATAGAATTTCAGCGTTTGCAATTGCAAATTAGCAGTGTGCAATGTAGCACTCAAAAACCCCATCACAAAATAAGGAATCGCAAATTTGTGATTCCTTATTTTGCAATTGCATTAAATGAATCGTAGATTGCGATTCCTTAAAAGCAATGTAAGAAGCACAAAAGAAAGTGCAATTTGGACTTAATGAATCGCAAATTACCACCAACTTCAAGTTGGTGGTAAATTGCGATTTCACTTAAAAATGTACTATTTTGCACTTTTTAAAGTGCCATGTGGCGCACATACATGCACTTAGGACATGTATGTGTGCCACATGTGCACACATGCACATTTCAGGGGTGCAACAGGGTGTCCTTTTGACTCCCTGCCATCCTTGAAATTGCATTCTCAATTTCTGATTCTCCAATTGCTAATCGCAAATTGAGAATGCCTTCCCATTCATTTCTATGGGCCGCTTAGCCCAAAGGAATGAATGGGAAGGTATTCCTTATTTGCGAATCTCAATTTGCGATACGCAAATAAGGAATATGTGGGATTCACAACATTATTAGCAAATCCCGCATACATTGCATTTTGAGATTCTCAAATTGTGATTAGCTGAAAATCGTAATTTGAGAATCACAAAACAACATTTTGATACATATGGCCCTTGGTCATGTACTCCACACTTACTACACACACTGCTGTGCCCATGCCCTCCCAAAGCAGTCTTTGCACTCCCTGCTTTACATGTGTTTTCCTCACACTCAGCTGGGCCTTTCTGCCTTTCCCCACCAAAAAAATCCCTAGCAATTTGGCATTGGTTAAATCCCCTCTCTATTCATTAAGTAGAAGTACTACTTGTATTTGCATTTCACTTGGGGACGGCTGCTGGTAACTATGGATATATCTAAAAACCAAAGAAACATTACATTTCAGGCTTCTTCTAATCTAGTCAAATCAAAACAGTAATTATAAAGCGCGGATAATCACCTTTGAGGGAATCCATGCGCGGAGAGCCCTATTGCTTAGTGAGGGTTCAGTTCAACAGCCAGGTCTTGAATACTTTCCTGAATTTCAACAGAGAGGATGAGGTTCGGAGGTGAAGGGGTGGTTGTTCAAGGACTTCTCGGAGAGGTAGGAGAAGAAGTGCCCTCCACTAATAATTTGGTGGATGTGGGGATGTGAGCGAGGGAGGCGGAGGGCAAGTGTCTGGAGGTTGGGTGTAAGTTCAGGCGATGGTTGATGTATGCTGATCCTTGGTTGTGTAGGACTTTGTAGGTGAGGACAAGCATCTTGAATTTACATTTCTTCTGAGTAGGGTGCCTGTGGAGCTTCTTGAAGTGTGGGGTGATGTGTTTTTGCTTTGGAGGGTGAGTATGAGTCTGGCCGCTTAGTTCTGTATGCTCAGCAGTATCTTCAGGAGGTGTGAGGTTATTCCTACATAGAGTGGGTCGTTGCAGTCATTTCAGGATCTTACAGAGCATTTGAAGCGTGAGACAGCAGGCAGAGGAGACTGTGTTGATCTGGCTTTTCATGGTGAGCTTGCTGACCAGGATAATGCCAAGGATGCGAGCATGGTTTGTCGGAGTGTTTGAGGATCCGGAAGGTCATCAGTCATGTTCCCTGGGGAGGTGCTCTTCCTGGAGATCAAAGCATCACTCACTGCTGTTTTGGGCACCTCTGACAGCACTATAATATTAGCACATCCAATAAACAGTAGTTTTCTGCAACCCAGCGAATTCAAGTACATGAACAATTTAATTTAAATCAATCCAAATCCCTCTGCTTTGATTGTACAGCTGGTAGTTGCTTTTACGATATGCACATTCAATTATTCAATGATTTACCTATTCACCTAGCTGATTCATGGCAAATGCAGATTCAGGTGGCAGTCTGCCTAGTCAACACTGAAGACAAACTGCTGCATGGGGGAAATTCTTCCAATCAATCAGTAGCAAGAAAAATAAAGGTGGAGTAAACACAAAAAAATGGTGCATAACTCACAGAGCTACAGCACGCAGTGCCCAACCAGGATTTTTCTTGACCATGCAATGCACCACTATGAGGTTACTACCTACTTTATGTGAATCCTAGCTTGTAGGTAGGTAAGCTCTGTTTGATGATGTCAACACACTGCCTAAATATGTAATTTAAGTAAACATGCTCAGAATAGGCGTCTACGTATACGGCTGCCTGACCCTTCCTCGGAATGAGAGTCAGAGACAGCCAGGCATTGATATATTGAAGAAACACTATGTTTAAAATTATTTAACAAATATTAAATGGGGGCTGCACATTGGAGAGGCTGTAACCTCCATGTCCTAAGACAAAAACTGCCACTGCTGTAAGGTGTGGGAATTGTACATTTCACCCCTCAGAAATTCAACACTTTCCCTATTGTTGCATAGACTGAAATGGCAATATTACATTTCATCCCTCCGAAGTCCAAGTCTGTCTCTACTGTTGCACTGATTGGAGTAGGAATAGTGAATGTAACTCCTCTAAAGTGCAACACTTTTCCTATTAATGCAGTGAATGCAGTGGGAATCTAGCAATCTAACCCCTCTGAAGTTCCGAAATCCAACACTTTCCCCATTGTTGCATAAACTGGAGTGGGAATAGTATATATAACATTCTTAGACTCCAACAGTTTGTATATTGGCTAAATAGAATTTATAGCAATAATTGCTTGTTTTATATTTAATATTATTTGTTATCATGTTTTATTTATTTTAATGTTTATTGTATTTTTTGTAGATGTGGTTTTGGGATTTTTAAATGGTGTACATTTTTTTATCGTCTGCATTAATATATTTTTTCTTATTCAAATGTTTATATTTTGTATAGTTTTATTGTGTATGTGGGGTTTACACACACACACATATATATATATGATAACATAATTAGGAAAACGATTTATTTTACTTTTTATTATATATTACATTATATTCATTGTATGTATGTTTTACATGGATTACTATAAATATATATAAATGTAAATTTTCATATTAATGAAATTACAATCTTAAAAAATTAACATAATGTAAAATAAATATTTGTATTAATTATATAATATATATTTTCTTAGCAATACATTTAAAACAAAACAGAATTATATGATGTCAAATAAATGTTTTATTAATTGTTAAACTATATATATATATATATATATATATTTATATAAATACAAACATATGTGTGTGTTTATATACATACATATTTATATGTAGTATTAAATAGTGAAATTTCTTTAATTTACATGATATAATATTTATATATTACAATATTTAACATTTACTACTTTAACCTCTATTTATAATACAATATAGATATGTTTGTCAATGTTTGGATGATATTAGTGTCAAAAATATATTTTCCAATATTTTTGTACTTACCATTATAAGTATAGAAGCACCATTGTTGTAAATGATATTTTTGACACAATATTGTGTCAGTGAACCTAAATATGTAACACAAGGTTAAAAAAAGGTGTTATTTTGATGTGGGTTGTCACCCATCAGTATTAATTACATACACTACAAGAAAAACTAAGGACCTGATTAGGACTTTGTCGGTCTTACCGCCGGACCACCGCAGTACCAAGAAGACTGCTGAATCGACTGTCTGTCATGTTACAGTGGGCTGACGTTCTCGTGGTGGCGGACTTTCAATTTAGGGGGACCTTTGTGCTAGGTTTTTTGCCACAGTGCAAATACAGATGTGTGTCTTTTCACGAAACAAGTCTGCAAATGCAAACATATGTATTACATCTATGAAAAACTAACCTTCTTCTGCAGAACGGGTCCACAGCCATTGCAACATTGGACAAATGGACAAGGAACTTACCTGTGATTCTGGCAATGATAGTGTGGATGTCCCTCATGGAAAAGTGTCTGCAGCAAAGGAGGAACCTGGGCGAGGGACTCTGTGAAGGAAAGAGGAGTGGAAACAGACGTCAAGGTAAGTTTTTTCCTCGTATCTCACATTTCCGCTAGGTCGAGTGTGTAGGTCTTCTTGCTACAGTCAACTTGATGGTAATGCACATCGTAATCTCAACACGGGAACAGGGGATTGACTCACCCCATAATCCGCTGGTGCCTGTGACTGTCGTCGAGTCAAGAAGAGAAATCCCTGTGAGGTAGCGGTCTTTCGTCAGTGGGCCCGCAAACATTGTAATTCACCAAGTTGGTGGGCAGTCAAGCCAACACGATGGCAGTTCCAAGACCACCAAAGTCGTAATCAGGTCTTTTGAACCATCTGATCGCCCAAACTGTATTGATTGGACTGGAATCTCTTCTAAGTAGTTATGGCTTTCAATAAAGGAAAGTATGTTTGCATTAAATTCCAACACTTATGGTCGTTTGTAATTTCATTGTTGAGCAAGAATACATCAAGTATGAATGTCTTTCTTTATGTTAAAAAATATTTGATCCAAGTTCAGCACAATTATGAATTATACACTGATGTGTCAGGGAAAGGATGAAAGTGCATTCTGAGTAGTTAATATAAGACTTGATGACTTAGGTAAAGTAGTTACAATCATAAATAGAGATGTTATAATATGTATATATTACTGTTTGTTGTGTTTAATTTGTAAAAGAATCAGTGCCGGGACCTAAGGTTTTGATTAGAAGGCTCGACTGCATGACTTGGTTGCATGGGATGTGTGCAAGTAGGAGTCAGGCTGAGCTGTGGTGTCTGTGGTGTCTGGAGTGTTTGAGAAAGCAGATGCAATTTTTGACAAATCATGGGCCAGAGTTATGTAGTGCTTTCAAAGTGTGGGTGAGCAATTTGAATTGGACTTGTTTGTGTATGGGTAGCCAGTGTAGCTAGTTGAGATGAGGTGAGTTGTGTGTGCAGCATGGGAGGTTGAGAGTTATTCTGGCTTCCGCATACTGAATGTTCTGCAACCTCCTTGTGAGTTGTTTGTTAAACCTGACATAGAGGGTGCTCCCATAATCCAGCTTGCTTGTGACGAGGGTGTGAGTGATGGTTTTCTAGGTGTTGGTTTGGAGCCATTGGAATATCTTGTCATTTTCAATGTATGGGAGCATGAGACAGTGATGGCATTGACTAAGGTGGTAATGTATCCCTGGCCGAGCACTCCGCTCTTCCAGTAAAAGCCTGCTGGCTGTTCCTCGAATATCCAAGGCCAGGTGGGGTGGAAAGTCCTTTCGCTTCCTTGCACCCAGACTCTGGAATACGCTCCCCAACAACCTGAAGGTGATCTCTTCCCACACTTTGTTCCGTAAGGCACTCAAGACCTGGCTATTTCGAGAAGCCTATCGCTAATTCTTCCCTGGGTGATCTTTGAGTTCGCCGTTTACCATCTTCCAGCGCCTTGATGCCTACGGGTTTAGTTGCGCTATTTACAAATTTCTATTAATAATAATAATAATAATACTAATAATAATGTCGAGCTTGCTGTCATTGATGATACCAAGATACTTGGCATGGTTTGTAGGGGTGGGTATCAGTCCTAATTTTGTCAGCCATCAAGTGGAGTCCAACAGTCAGGAGCTTTCACAAAGATCATGATTTTGGTCCAGTCAGTGGTCAGCTTCACACTGTTGAACTTCTTCCAGTCATCTATTTTGGTAATTTATGCCACAAACTTGTTCTGGGTGCTGGGCATCTTGTCCATGAGAGAGATGATAAGTCAGCGGAAGAGAGTATGTTGATGGCCTAAGAGTGGGTCCGGCTCAGGGAGGATCCTGAGGGACTCTGCAGCTGAGGTTAAAGGCATCTAAGGTGAAGGGTGCCAGGCTATCTTACAGGGTTCTGACAGTCAGGCATGAGCTGGGGAAATAGGCGTAGGGTGAGAGAGCATATCAAACACCACATATAGCTTCTGGAGGATGAGGTCCTCTGTCCAGTTTTTGAGATAGTAATAAAAACAAAATTGTATATATAGAGGCGTGGATTTTCTGCAGATTATTTACCCACGGGTGGGTCCTTGGATCCGTGCATCAAATTAAAGTGCTGATTGGCTTGGTGCACCTTTACAGAAGAGTTGCAGCAGCCATTTTCTTTGTTGGGAAATGGTCCCAGGGCTCAAAAGTTGTAGCTAAAATAAATAAAGGGGTAAGGTTACATCTTCTCTGACACCATTTTGGTGTTAAAGATGTGGGTGAGAACCCCGGACCCATTGCAGGGCTCAGTGCAGCCCCTGTGTAACTACATGGAAGATCCGCAGATCGAGCACACTTCAAAACATATATATATATATACATATATATATATATATATATATATATATATATATATATGTATATATATATATATATATATATACATTCCTTTTCACGTCTTCCAACAAAGCACTGGGACACCGTGACAGCGGTGCATCACAGGGTCAGAAGTTTCCCTGTTACAATGTATCCACTTTCACACAGCGCAACATTTGTTACGCCAATGCACTCCAATCTGTGTAAGGTATCACACCAATCCAGCTGTAGTCCAAGGATTATTTATTCAATTCGACTGATCTTGCTGGCTTTCAAAAATGCTTCCTCAATGACTTTGGGATGGTATCCCCTTTCCCTGAAGCGCTCCTTCATAAGCTCACTCTCTAAATTGAAATCTTGATCCGTACTACAGTTCCTCCGAGCCCACAGGAACCCTCCAAATGGAATACTGCGGATCAAAGATTTCGGATGTCCACTATATATATATTCACTGAAAAAAACAAAGGTTTCAGATACATTATAGTTAGAAATTAGCATTTAAAAAACCTTAGAAATTCACTGAAAAAACCATAGGTTTCAGAGACGTTATAGTTAGTTGGATATTTGACCTCAGGTGTGTGGAACGCGAAATTACCCAAATTACGCAAACTACGCAAATTCCGCGAACGGAACAGAATTTACCGCCCAGGCCTACCATTATTACACTTTAAATGAACTGTATAATGTCCACTTGTAGAAGTACTTCCAGCATGGAAAATAATAGCAACTGTTGCAAAAGTTCTTCCAGAAATAGATACTTGACTGGCAACAACATTTTTAATTTTTGTTGCCACTTTTCTTCCATTTGGTCTACAGCGTTGCAGCATTATAATCAAATATTTTCCATAACATTGTAGGCATAATGTAGATAGCATTGTTGATTTACAACGAGAACAGATCATCTTGTGATCAGCTTCTTTTACTAATTTGAAAATGGTACAGATTTGCAGTCAGGTATTGTTAAATATAGAAATCGTTCTCTGTTAACTATAGTGCTTGAAGTTAATGAACACTGTCCCATTTGTAACTGAGTCCACATAAACTCTCAATCTGAATTCCTTCACCTTCTAGTACTCCAAGCATGCCCATCAGAAATTCGTGTGCATCTTCTTGTGTATTAGGGCGGAACTTTAAAGATCCAGTACATGTATCCAACAGTTGGCGAATACCAGAAGCATAATGGATACTTCTATCAGTTCTCAATTCTTGAAATAAAGTATAAGGTGCCGAACATAAACTTTTTTCCTGACTATCCATAATTTCACCATAAACATCTTCAGGATAAAATATAATGTTTAGAATAACATTACCATAGCAGTTGACCCCAGGAGCATTTTCTAATTGGTATCCGACAACATCATCACTTGTTTGTATTTTCTGCTTCTTTACATCTTTTCTTTTCTCTTGATTTTATTTCTGCTTTTCAACCATAGTTCGTTCATTAAAAAATTTCCGTTTTGAACACACAACACGTTTCTCATAAATAGGATATTTAACCAAACTTGGAGCATAAAGCCTTCTGAAACTATTATATTCTCTTACACAATTAACATCAGCACTAACTTGCTCTCATCAGAATCAATGAAATACAAACCAGACAACGTTCTAACTCGAGATATTGCAACATATACCATTCCCTCTTTAAACACAGTTCTTCCTACATTCACCAAAGCATTATCTACACTTACACCTTGAGATTTAGAAATAGTTTTAGCATATGTTAAACAGAAGGGAAACTGTCTTCTACGAACATAAAAGTATTTTACAAGCAAGAAACGTGCAGCAGAACGCGCAATCTGTCTTACCTCTGTAATCTGATCAAATTTAACTCTTAAGAATTCAATTCCGTTTCTATTTTGATATTTCACAAAATCAACAACTTTCCCCATTGCTCAATTCACTAAACCTTTTCTACATTCAGATTACGCTTCAAAATTACCCGACAGTTTAAACATACATCTAAAAAAAATTCTAGACCAGCAGTTTTTGATACAGACTTTTCCAAAGAATCCAATTTAGTCTGGAGTTTTTCTGAAAGAAGAATAGTTATTCCTTGTTGCTCGATTTCATCAATAGCTTCAATGTGAACTATTTCTTGATTTTCCAATTTCTTATGCACTCTATTAAATGTATAACACTCTTCCACTGTAGGCATTAAGCAAACTATAGACTTTTTTCTTTCATTTTCTTGTACATTACTTCTGCTGGTGTGTTTTCATTTGTAAACAAGTTCTTTAGTAGAAGGCTGTGAAAAGCTTGTTTACATGTTTGCTTAGAACACCAATTCTTACATCTTTTAGAATATTTGCATAATCTTAATCTCTTGCTTGTCGCATATTCTGAGTCAGTCCTTCCTAATCAAAATGTATCCACAGATTCACATTTCAGATAGTTACTAAAGATTTCTTAGTGTCTTCATGTAGAAGAATTTTAAACACTGGTTCTCCTTTTACAGGGGTTAGTTGTAGCAGATCTTCAAATACAATTAAATGTTTTCCTCCAAAGAGAACGTCGTAATCTGTTTTTAATACCTGTTGCATTCTTAAGTGTACAAAAGCAAGCATTACGTTTGAGACCATGCTCAACTCATCAATAATTAAAAGTTTCATTTTCTTTAGCACTCTTGACACTTCATAAGAAGTTACTCCAGACAACTTCTGATATTCTAATTTATTATTGAGAGGAGACGCAGGTTGGCGGGCTAGTGCTCCGGGCGTGATTTCCCAATGAACTTATATTCCCGTCCGCGCGGTGGGCGCGCCGATGGCGCACCAGAGGCAAGCCCGTCTGTGCCCGTCCGCGCCCATCCGGGCCCAGGACCAGAATTCATGCCCGTTTCTTCAAGTCGGCTCATCCAATATTCACGTAGGGATCTCCTATCTGTAAGACCATTAAAAACCCAAACTGTCATCACTTGCATAGGCCTGAAGACATATATACCCATTGCAGCCTCTGTAGTCTGATCCCGCAGGGAAAGAAATGCGAATCTCCTGCCACCACCCACTTACGTATGGCCCTACTGAATTGTAGGTCCCTACCTAAACATTCTTTGGAGATCAATCATATGATACAGGACTACAAATTTGACATCTTGTTCTTAACGGAAACGTGGTTATCATTGAACTCGGATGCTAACATTGTTAGGGCGCTTCCCCCGGGGTTTCTTATCTATTTTCAGAACAGGCCCATTGGCAGAGGGGGTGGGTTAGCCATACTGTACAGAGATCACTTTGTCTGTAGGGCAAAGAACAGCGGCATTTCTGATTGCGAGAGCAGTCATTTTTCCCTTCAAATATCGTCCACCACTTCCATCCATGGCTTGTTGGTGTATCGCCCCCTGGGCTGCCCTATCCATTTTGTTAGTTTACTTGTGGAAACAGTGACTGTATTGGCCTCTTCTGCACCCAATTTTACCATATTGGGAGACCTCAATTTGCACTTTAACAATCCCCAGGACAAGGTAGCGGCTGATCTTCAGCTTGATGTTAGATCCTACGAGCTCGGACTCATTAATACGGGTGGCACTCATAACAAAGGCCATCTGCTTGACCCGATTTTTTCTAATATCTTGTCACTTGAATCCAGCCCCCCTCTTCCTCCCCCCTGGTCTGATCACTTTTTGGTCCCCTTTGTCCGGCAAGTCGGGACCAACATGCTGCAAACCTCTGTCACACGTACTATGGAAAGGGCTTGGTCCAAGCTCTCTTATGAAAATTGGACACATAAACTAGAACAATTCGCCCCTTCACCCGACCCGGACCCCGTGGTAGCAGATACAAGTTTCAATAATTGGCTTACTAGCTCACTCAATCTAGTTCTGCCAAAGAAAAGAATGGAAAAAAAGGAGAGAGGCCACAAAGCTTCCTGGTACACGCCCGAGCTTAGAGTCCTAAGGAAAGGTTGCAAAAAACTTGAGCGTATCTGGAGGAAAGACTGGGGCAGTCATAATAAAGAAGCATATCGCACAGCTATTAGAGCGTACAAAGTCGCTCTTAGAAATGCTAAGACAGCATCTTTTGAAGAAAGGATTAGAAGCTCTTCCAATTCCACCAGAGAAACCTTTCAGATTGTTAAAGAACTACTGAAGGTGCCTGACCCCCCACTGGCTCCAGATACTTCAGGAGCCAAATGCAATGAGCTGGCGAAATATTTTGACTCTAAAATTCTAATTATTCTTATTACTTTGCCTCAGCTTGACTCTGCAGCAGTTACCTGCAGCCGGTCGTCTGTGCTCGGCCCTCAGCTTGAGGCTTTTGACCCAGTCTCGGTGGAAGAATTCCACAAAGTCTTGGCCGCTATGAAAAGTGACTCCCCCAGTGATCCGGTTCCTATGCGGATTCTGAAACGGATTGCCACCACCATTGCTCCTTTTGCCACTGAGCTAATCAATGCCTCTCTTCGGCAATGCACTGTCCCTCCTAGTTGGAAGGGAGCTATCGTGAAGGCCCTCTTGAAAAAAACGCAGCTTGACCCTTTGGAGTTGGCCAATTTTAGACCGATCTCATTACTTCCAGGACTCAGTAAAATTACAGAAAAAATGGTCAATCACCAACTTTCCCATTTTCTGGAATCCAATGAGTTATTGCGGAGTTCTCAAACAGGCTTCCGCCCAGGCCAGGGTACAGAGACTGCTCTTATAGCTGTTATCGAGGAGGCGAGGTGCATCATGGATTCAGGAGGATCAGTGGCAGTGATCCTCCTGGACCTAAGTGCAGCCTTTGACACGGTCAACCACAGTGTCTTAATTCATCGCCTATCTGATATGGGAGTTTCAGGTACCGCGGTGGCCTGGTTAACATCGTTCCTACATAATCGAACTTTTCAAGTCTGGGAAGGCAATTCACGATCCAAACTTATCCCCCTCCAGTGTGGCGTACCGCAGGGCTCGTCTTTGAGCCCTACGCTGTTCAATGTGTACATGTCCCCCCTGGAGGATCTGGTTGCTCCATTCGGGTTCAAAATAGTGAGTTATGCAGACGACACCCAACTTGTCGTCTCTCTCTCCCAATAGGACCAATGTTCTGATAATCTTCGCTCCTGCCTGACAAAAATACATGCCTGGATGAGTGAGTCCTCCCTCAAACTAATTGGTTCCAAAACGGAACTTATGCTATTGGGGCATAAGTTGACACCATTATCCGATGCTATCTGGCCTACCTGCATGGGAGCTCTCCCCATCCCAAAAAATGAAGTTAAAAGCTTAGGGGTTTGGCTAGAACAGGATATTTCGTTCAAAACTCAAGCCAAAAAAATGGCTGGAGTCTGCTTTGGCTTACTCCCTTTCGGCTCGGAAAGTCCTCACTCTCCTGCCTCTGCCCTCAAGGAAGATGTTAATTCAAGGGCTGATTCTGTCCAGGCTGGATTACAGCAACGCCCTCTTTCTGGGCGCCCCTGAAGCCACAATTAATAAACTGCAACAGATCCAGAACGCTGCAGCTAGGTTGCTCACTGGCACCCCGGCCAGGGTGTCAGCTAAACCGGCACTCAGATTGCTGCACTGGCTACCAATTCGCGAAAGGATAAAGTTCTAATCCTTGTGTATTGCTCACAAATCTCTACAAGGTAAGGGACCTTCTATTTTGAAGAGTTTAGTCTTGCCATATAAGGCCAACAGGCCCCTTCGATCTGATCACGAATGCCTGGCCAGAATTCCGAGAGTAAAGAAAGCGCGTACTGGAGGTCATCGATTCTCTGTGAATGCACCAACTCTGTGGAATGCTCTTCCCCGGAAGCTGCGGGCTGAACCATGCCATTTACGGTTCCGGAAGCTTCTCAAAACTTTCCTCTTCCTCCAGTGATCCTATAGACTCCACTTCCCTTTGTGAGCTTGGCTTTTTTTTTCTAGCGCTGGGATGCTCCCGGGTCACCATGCGCTTTATAAATCTGTTTACATTACATTACAATACATTATTATGCTCAACTGGTAACATCAGTAATCCATGAAAAGTAACTCCTTTAACATTGTGTACAGCTAATCCAATTGGAGCTGTTATCACACAACATAAATGTGAACCAGTAGTATTTGAAGACAACTTGTCAAAGCTTTAATTAAAAAACTGGTCCCAGCTTGACCACTGATGTACATCAGAAGTGGTTTAAAAGATGAAAACACACATTCTTTTTTTTCATGCAACACATCATGGTCTATCCGTTCTCTCACTTGCACATATATTTCTTTCTGTTCAACATTTACTTGTTCTTCTAAGTTTTCCAATATAATATTCTCCTTGTGTGCTTGTAGCATTGCAATTTCAACTTCATGCATAGTAATCGCTGCTTCATTTTCCAGTATTGGTTATCCAAGAGGATCTTGACTACGACCACTAGTTTGACTATCTTGAGAACTTTCATAAGCTATTTCAGCTGTAACAGTATTTTTCTGTTCAACTTCATCAGTCAACGTTTTTAAATATGTAGGGAAAATTGTAAATGCAATGCTATCTTTATACGCATTAAAAGAATCTTTGTAGCAGTCAAAGTCTCCAAGTAATTCACTTTTGCTACGCCATGGTTTAAACAATTGTAAAAGTGCTAAATAGTAAAATTCTCGCTTATCTCGAGTTTCACAACTGAGTTTCTTGTGGTTTATAAGATTACCCTTTGGATGTTTTACTAAACAACCATGACATCCAACTACTACATATTTTCCTTCTTTTATCTTCTGTTTAACATTTCTTTTGAAGCTGTAATGTTAAAGTACTTCATACAGACATAGCTGTTCCAGATGACGACTCCTTTTCAGATAGTATTATGTGTCCGACATATTAGTTTTAAGAATGACTGTACTGTCTGGTTCATTTGCTGCTAATTGTTCAATTTCTCCAAATGTTTTCAACACTCTATTTCATTCGCAGGCAAGACCTAAACTTACCCAAATGATTGCT